>NC_046294.1:53296368-54546368 GCF_004115265.2 Rhinolophus ferrumequinum | reverse complement strand
AAAACTTTGGGAAGTGATAAAAGAGTCCCTGCTGATTTCCTGGAAGCTTATTTTGTGTATATTAACCATTATAAAAAGAAATTGCTATACCCACAGAATATACAAAGTTGTACAACACTAATTTACTTTTTGCTAAAATATATGAGTTTACTACCATATAAATATTTGTAACTTTTGAAATTTACGTAAAATTAGACTTTTACCACACTGACTCTTGTTTAGAATACATCCCCACTGTGATTTGGGCTCAGAGCCTCCCCTACAGGGGATTGCTTAAAAAAAAACAAAAACAAACAAACAAAAACCCCCAAAACACAAAAAACGACAGGCAAAACTACCACAGTTTCTGACACACTTCTTTTTAGAATACCTTTCTCATTTGCCAAGTTTTTAATTTATTCAGCTTTAAGCTCTTTCCCTTTGTAAAGTTGGAATGCAGAACATAAATATAATAGGGCAATGTAATTTCAGCTTTTTACAGAAATGCCTTTAGTGAACTGGGTAAATGTGTGTGTGTGTGAGTGTGTGTGTGTGTGTATGTGTGTGTGTGTGTGTATGTGTGTACACATGTGCTAAGAAGCATTTATTGGAACAATATTTCGGTATGTTTTAAAAACCTTAGAGGAAGATGCAATTTCTCATTTTATCAGATAGTTCTTAATGGTGTGGTTGGAGGCTAAATGTGGTTACTGATATGTATTACATACCGACTCTTTACCAGGACTTTTGCTGGGTAATTTGGTATGTATCTGTTTTCATCATTCTAACGAGCATGTATGAAATATTTCACTGAGCTTTAAAGATGAAGTAAGAAATCTGACTAGACAATAAGCATACAAGAATAGGCTCAACTTCACTAGGAATAAGGTGAAGTCACATTACCATGACAATGAGGTAACATAATATCTCATCTACCAGATTTGGAAAAATTAAAATATCCAAATGTTAGCTAGAATGTGGAACAACAGATTTGCTGATCAAAATGTAAATTAGCATTGTCATTCTGGAAAAACAATTTTACAATAAGGAGAAAAGTGAAAAAGGATCTTACATGGAGATTTTCTATGGTTATTTCATTAATTAAGAATTGTGATTAGGGAGTGGCTGGATGGCTCAGTTGATAGAGTGTGGTGCTCATAACACTAAGGTCACTGGTTCAATTCCCATATGGGCCAGTGAGCTGGGCCCTCCACAACTAGATTGAAAACAACGACTTGACTTGGAGCTGAACTGCACCCTCCACAACTAGATTGAAAAACAATCTGGAAAAACGTACTGTTGACATCCTGGAAAAACGTACTGTTCCCCAATATTCCCCAATTAAAAACAAATTGTGATTAATCCAATAAGAGTACCTAATGCCCATCAGGCCAGATTGGGGATAAGAAGCTCCATGTTCTTTTGACCTACCATGTTTTCCTGAAAATAAGACTGGGTCTTATATTAATTTTAGCTCCAGAAGATGCATTAGGGCTTATGTACAGGGGATGTCATCCTGAAAAATCAATCTAGGGCTTATTTTCCGGTTACGTCTTATTTTCGGGGAAACATGGTAGCAGTAGCTCTCCTAAAAATTTGCTCTAGAGATAAGCTCACACATTTCAAAGAGATAGATAAGAATGTTTACAGCAGCCTTTTTTTTTTTTGTAATAGCAAAACAGAAAAGAAAAAAAAAAAAAAAAACCTGGGTGAAAAAATCCAAATGGTAATTGCAGTAAAATGGTGAAATGCATTTTCTTATTTTACTTATAAAACAGAATAGTATACAGTTATGAAAATCACTGAATGACCGCTAAATGTATCCAAAGGGATGAATCTCAAACATGAAGCTGGGTGAAAAAATGCAATTTGCGGAAAAAAATGTGTTTAGTACAAGTATGATTAGATGTATGTGAACTTCAAAAATATGAACAAATTAATATCTTGTTTAGAAATACATAGACATAAATGAAAACTCTATAGAACCATAAGTGAGAGGTTAAAAATTCAAGAGCTTGTTTAGTTCTGAGAATGGATGGAGAAAAGGGGATAGGTCCTGGGAGAGATATCCAGAGCTCTCCGAAGTAATGGTCATATTTTGTTTCCAAATGTGGGTATACATAGATTTATTCATTGTTTTTCTTTTTTCCTTTCAAATGTATTACACATACTTTTTGAATTAATTAAATGTTAAACATGTAAATTATTTTTACTGAGGTAAATCTTAGAAGGGTTAAATAACCTATCAAACTTTATACTTAGAGAGGACCTCATTCAAGGCTGTGTGATAAAAGCTCCATCCTTCCCATTTCATTTTTTGATTTGCTCAAGGTAAAATTCTTCAAATGTCACACCTAGGAACGAATTCTCTCTTCTGATGATCATCTGATTTTCATCAAGTGTCTTCCTTCATTAACTTAGCTGCCAGAAAGTTTATTCCAATGTAAAATGCCCAATTACAGTAATTGAATTACCATAAACACTGTCCATATATATTTCTTCTTATAATGACTTCTGATTTCTCATCTTTAAATTGCTGCATTGCAGCAATCCTATTTCATATATAGCCTAATATTGGAAATGAACTGTTTTGTTTTTTTTTTTCTTATGAGTAGTGAATTAAAAGTTTTTCATGACAAAATAAATAAATAGAACTATTACATTTCCTTTGAAGATCCAAATTATTACCTTTAAGTCAGATGCCATTAGGTTCCTTCCTTTCTCTCTTCCTTCGTTTCTTTTTTATTTTTTCCTTAATCTTCCCACCCTTTGAATTTAGCATGATTCTAAAACCAGTGAGTTTTCCAGCAAAGCAAATAATCAACAGATTGAAGAGACAACCTATAGAACAGGAGAAAATATTTGTCAGCCATGTATCTAAGAAGGAGTTAATATCTAAAATATATAAGGAAGTCAACTCAGTAGCAAAGAGAGAGAGAGAGAGAGAGAGAGAGAGAGAGAAATGAAAAATGGGCAAAGGACACGAATGGACATTAGAAATTTCTCCAGAGAAAACATGCAAATGGCCAACAGGTATATAAAAGATGTAAAAGGTGGTTAGTATCAACTAATCATAAGAGAAATGTAAATTCAAACTACAAATGATATTACCTTTGATAATAGAATGACTATTATCAAAAACACAAAAGATAACAAGTATGAGTGAGGACAAAAAGAAAAGAGAACACGTGTACACTGTTGGTGAGAATGTAAATTGGTACAGCACTATAGAAAACAATAGGGAGTTTCCTCAAAACTTAAAAATAAAACCACCGTATGATTCAGCAATCCCACTTCTGGGTGTATGTCTGAAGGAAATGAAATCATTCTCTCAACAAGATATCGGCACTCCCATGTTTATTGTAGAATTATTAAAAATAGTCAAGATATAGAAACAACCTTAGTGTCTGTTGATAAACTAATGGATTAAAAAACTGTGATGTATATGTACAATAAAATATTATTCAGCTTTAAAAAAGAAGGACATCCTGACCATTTGTGGCAATATGGATGAAGCTAAAGGACATTATGCTAAGTAAAATAAGCCAGACACAGAAAGTAAAAAACTTTATGAACTCCCTTATATATGGAATCTAAAGAAGTTTAACTCATAAAAACAGAGGATAGAATGGTAGCTTCCAGGGGCTGAGGAAATGGGGAAATGTTGGCCAAAGGATACAAAGTTTCAGTTCCAGACTAAGTTCTGGAGATCTGTTTGACAGCATGGTTACTATAGTAACAATACTTACTGTATATTTGAAATTTGTAAAAGGGAGATCTTCTCAACTCCCTCCCTGCAAAAAAAAAGGTAACTACATGAAATGATGGATATGTTAATTAGTTTAATTGTGATAATCATTTCACAATGTGTACATTTATCAAAACATTATGTATATCTTAAATATATAAACTTTTTTACTTGTTAAATACATTTCAGTAAAGCTGAAAAAATTTAGCTACAAAAGAAAAAAGAAAGCCAATGAGTTCTCAGTTTAGCATAAAGCCATTATTTGGAGTTTTCCCTTGGAAATGTACATATTCCAGGTGCAGTTTTACTTTTGGAGAACATGCCAAGTCAGTAATCACAAGAAAATGTCTCCAGAATGAGTCATCTTTTGAAAAATATGTTAAGCTATAAAAAGCCATGAATAAATACATGATTATCTTTCTATGTATGGAGAAGGTGGTAGCAGACCAGGAATGGATGATAGATTGCTCTGAGTTATTTCAGGGAAGCACTTAGCACTATTTCACAGCTCCTCAGAAAGCAACAAAGGCCAATTTGATGAAGCATATTATATGTAACTGAGTATTCAGCCTTTCTTTTAGTTTTAATTTTTTTTTCTAGGATGAGGTTTGGTAACTCCAATGATATATCTGACCGGTAAGCTTCAGTGTGTTAGGTAAGTGGGCATTATCGGTTTAAACATCACAAACCAAATTTATATCACGTTCAAAGGCATTCTACAATCCACATACAAAGAAAAGAGCAGGCAATGAAGAGTCAGAATGACATGGTTAGAATCAGAGCTCTGCTACTTTATAGGTATTTGGCTTTTTATCTCATCAAACATAAACTCTCTGAGCCTTTGTTTACAAATGTCTGAGATGAGAATAAAAAACACATATCTTGCATGGCTATAATGAGAATTATATGATTCATTGTGCATAAGAGCCTACCAGAATACCTGCCACAGAGTCATACTTGGTTTGTAAATGGTAGGTCCCTTAGCCACAGTGGGAAATAAACAACAGCTAGTAACTAAAGCTACAGATTGTATATACAAACATTGATTAAGTGATTGCTTAATTGACTGATTCCTTCATGTATTCATTTTTGATTGATTCATTTATTCATATAACATTTTTGGATCACCTACTCTATAGGAAATAAATCTGCCTTTGGGGAAATACTACCTCACAAAATGTCAAAGGCGTTGTCTGGAAGGATGTATGAGGAATTAAAGCACTACTCAAATATCAGCAATACTTTCTCTAAGCACTCCCAGAGGTACATTTTAACAATAGTAGATGAAAAACAATCAGGACATATTAACACTCGTGAAAGGTTGTACAGGTAGAACAAGCCAGGGCAAAGGATGGGGACGCAGATGCAAGAATTCAATTTTATCTTCATGTCAGACCACAAGCCAATCTGTAAGATGAGATATTTTCATCTATTTTCGTCATTAATTCAGTAATTTGTCCATCCTGCAATCTGCCTGTCTTCCTTTTCTTCCTCTCTTTCCGTCCACCCACTTCTCAGTTCATCCATCAAACATTTACTAAACCCTTATTAGGTTCTAGGCAATAAGAATATAATAATAGGTCCATTTCCTCAAGGACCTTACCACCTACTGACAAAATGAGCATGGGATAGATAATTACACAACACCTGGTTAGTTTATTTTGATAACATTTTATATATAGGTTGATGGCTATGAACTCAGGCTTTGGAGTTATGAAGACCTAGATTTGAATCTCAGTTCTTGTACATAGTAAACTTAAGCAAGTTAATTAACCTTTCTTAGCAGACATGTATTTAGCCATAAACTTGTGATTGTAATACTATGTATTTCACAGGACTACTTGTGCAGGTGACCTTAGATTGTACGTATGTATCATTCAATATTTCAATGTCATCATGTTGCATGATGCAGTGGAACTAACTTGATCTTGGAGTGGAGATGCCAGAGACCTTCTCCAGAATGGTCCTTTAGAACTGTGACTTAGAAGGGAGTCAAAATTTCAAAAGTATGGATGGTTCACAGACAGATGAAGTAGAATTTGCAGAGGCACTGTGGAGGCTAAAGACTTGGGTGTAAATATTCTATTGCCACCACTTTGTCCCGTCACCTTTCAAAGCCATGTTTAGAAGAGCAAGTGAAGAAAGTAAGGATCTAAAATAAAAGGAAGCACAGGAGAGCGAGAGAGAGAGAGAGAGAGAGAGAGAGAGAGAGAGGGAGGGAGGGAGGGAGGGAGGGAGGGAGGAGGGAGGGAGGGAAGGGGGGAGAGAGAGAGAAAGAGAGAGATTAGAAACAGGGACTTAGACTTTTTTTGTTTTTTGGTTTCTTTTATGGCTCAATCCAAATGATCTTTGGGAGCCTCACAGATTTAAAAGCTAGCTTAAGTAAATAAATGGTTGTTATTATTCAAAGGAGAACAAACTTTTATTTCAAGCAATGAATTCTCTGATTTGCTAAATGTAATAAGAAAATATTAGATGTCATTAGAAATTTTAGTGTGTTTAAATTCTTTTAATTTTATGCCCAAACATGTGAGTACATTTTTTTCAAATATCTGATTAAATATAAGGTTTCTGATATTTAAACTGTAAAAAACAACAAAAAAAAAGATAAGCTCTTCTTTTTGGGATATATTTTACAATATACATTGTATACAGGCAGGCAGAATACATCATTGCTATTAGAATAGGTTATTTTGATAGATCATAAAAATACATTCAAAATGCACTTAAAGAAGAAGAATGACATCAAACACTTGTAAGTTTCTTGAGAGCAAATGTGTAGTCCTAAATATTTATCACCAAGTGTCTACCATAAGGCAACGAAGTCTATATAATACTCACTGAGTGCTTAACTATTCCATTAAATTATGATTTTAGAGAGTGGGAATATATTTTGATTTTATAGTGTCTGGAATTGTGACAGAAGTTATATTTTATAATTACAAGGTTTCCTACTTCAGAGGATATTAACAGTGGTTCATAGTTGAAGCACCCAATTTGAAGAACAATTCAAGTTACGCTTTATAGTATCAGACTTACTGGCACTTTTGATTCTTTGCAGATTTATTTATATGTGTTTATTTAACAAATGATATTTGAGTTGCCATTATGCATCAGGCTACATAATACAAGTAAGATACAAATGAAATAGGGGTCCAACTCACTCAAGGAAGACATAAAACAGAAACAGCAGAAAACTGTATTACAAAGTGGAAAGTAGTAAGAACTGTAAGAAGTCCAGATAAAATACTGTGCAGTTCATTTGTTTCTTGAACAGAAGTATTCTCCACTTTTCTAGAACTCATAGCCTCTCATTTCTTTTTTAATCATTGGAGAAAACAAGATCTAAAAGAATGAAGTCATGCTGGCTAATCATAGTCTCCTGTCAAATAAGTTCACTCAATTAATGCTGAGAAACTTGTATGTGCCAATTATGTTTTTAATCACTTTAAATAAGCTGGCACAACCCATCCATGATGTAGCTACTTTGATTATTCCCATTTATAGATAAGTACCCTGAAGTACAGGGAAGTAGAGTCATTTTTAGAAGGTCTCTCTGACAGTAAAAGGTAGAGCAAGGACTTGGACCTAGTGGGAATGGTTCCAGAGTCAACATTCTTACTTATTACTTATTACATCACACTAACTAGCACTGAAAAAGAAATGTTTCCCACACTGGAAGACAGACAACTTCTTTCCAATGTGGAAACATCATCATAGATGCAAGTACAAGGTGCAAGAACTCAGAGAAGGAAAACCTGATCCAGAATGCGTGGCGTCATAGGAGAGAAGGTAAGATAAGTTAACCTCCAAGAATAAGTAGGTGTTAGAGAAGGGAACAAAAGAAGTATATGCCCAAGGTGATGCAGTAGTATATACACACAAACAAAACCATGTCTTTACGAAGAAGCAAATATAGCCAAACCCCCCACCTCAAATATTAAAAGTTACATTCCTTAAAACCTCCACAGTTGAAAGATTGGAAGGTGGACAAAACTAGTATTGAAGGAAGACCACTATAATATGTGCATACATAGAGGTCTTTATGAATATTTTTTGTTGTTAAAGTAAATGAATTACAACGGTACAGTGAAGAGTACAGTAATAACATTTAAGTCCTTGAGTAATAATAAAAAATGAACAATTGATACTCATTTACCATCCCTTATTTGTCACTTTCCAGAAAAAATTCAGTATCTCTTTCTCCCACCTCAGTTCTCTCCAGCCTACAGAATTCAGGAGTGTTGTTCAAAACTCCAGTTTCCACTGCTTTCTTTATATTTCTTGAGACTTCACTGAAAAAATTCTACACCTGCTCTATCTTAAGTTTGCCTCATATTCCTACTTCAAATTTTGTTTTCTTTCTTTTTAAAAGTATCCATAAAATTGAAAAGATTTAGTTGTTTTGCCCTGGAATAAAGATATCCAGTTACTAAAGCTCTATTTAGAAGACAATGCACTTGTGTTCTCAGTACAAATGAGGAAACTCCTAAATGAAAAGAAAATAATACTACAGATTGGAGTTGCAAAACCATACTGAGTGAAGTAGGAGTGGCTCCAGAAAAGATATTGAATTCCTAGCTGTACCACTTATTAATTAATATGTCTCAATCAAGATTTTTTTTTAATCAAAATATATATGATGTCTGACAATTAAGTTTGCCAACTCATCCTAGGAAAAGTGCTACATACCTCATTGCTGAATATCACTACAGTCACCTTCGAAGTACTCCCCTTGGGAAGCTATGCACCGACGCCAGTACCTACTCCACCCTTCAAAGCAATTTTGGAACTCTTTTTCTGAAATGGCCATCAGAGCTGTCCTCATATTACCCTTGATGTCCTGAATATCATCAAAATGTCTTCCTTTCAATATTTCCTTTATCTTCACGTACAGAAAGAAGTCATTGGGAGCCAGATCAGGAGAGTAGGGAGGGTATTCCAATACAGTTATTTGCTTACTGGCTAAAACCTCCCTCACAGACAGCGCTATATGAACTGGTGCATTGTTGTGATGTAAGAGTCATGAATTATTGGCGAAAAGTTCAGGTCTTCTAACTTTTCCATGCAGCCTTTTCAGCATTTCCAAATAGTAAACTTGGTTAATTTTTTTGTCCAGTTGGTACAAATTCATATTGAATAATCCCTCTGATATCAAAAAAGATTAGCAACATCATTGCAACAAGTTCCCGAACTTAATTGACTTGGTATAACAATCAATATCATATTAGTTTCAAGTGTACAATATAGTCATTCAACATGATTTGACTTCAGGTGATGAGCACACAATGCAATATATAGATGATGTATTATAGAATTGTACACTTTAAGCCTATACAATTTTATTAACCAATGTTACCACAATAAATTTAATAAAAAATGATACATATACAAAAATTTATATACCTAATGAAGTGATCACCATGAGAAGTCTAATAACCATCTGACACCATACAAAGTTAATATATTATTGACTAAATTTCCTATGCTGTACATTATGTCCCCATGACTTATTTATTTTACAACTAGAATTTTGTGCCTCTTATTTCCCTTTATCTTTTTTTTGCACTCCCCCACCCTTTACCCCTCTGGCAACCATCAGTTTTTTTCTCTGTATCTATGAGTCTGTTTCTTTTTGTTTTGTTTGTTCATTTATTTTAGTTTTTAGATTCCATATATAAGTGAAATCATAATGCATTTGTCCTCCTCTGTCTGACTTATTTCACTTAGCATAATACTCTCTAGGTTATGCTAAGATTATGTTAAGTGTTAAAGGTATAATTAACATCATGGGCTTAGCACAGTGCCTGGCACATTTAATGTGGTTACAAAATGTTAGTCTGGACAGCTGGAGAAGATCCAGGTGATGACACATCTTATACAACTTGCTAAGGATTTTAAATTCATCCTGCATAACCCCAGCTAAAGGACTGAAGCAGTTGAGAGGTAGAGTCAGATGTTTATTTAAGATGGATGTCTCTTCCAAGTAAGCTGAAAATGGGTTGTGAGTGTGCAAACCAGAAGCAGATATGGAGAGAAAACCATGGGCCCAGGAGTACATTTAGTGCATTTGTTCAAGTTACATAGGTGTATATTCTAATTTGTCACCCAACGGATGCCAGATTATGGCAAAGACAATGTTGCAAAGTTCTAAATGTCAGGTCCTTATCTCAATAAAGGATCTATTTTTAGCAATTAGTACTCTGAAAGAAACAAAAAGGTTTCAATAATTCCATGGCTTCCCTTAGGACCAGTAGTATGATGAAGTATTTTACCTGTAAATGTAGAAAGTGTCTTTATTTTTTTTTAACTGAAGTAGATATAAAACTTTCCATGTCACTAAAGGTCAAGCTATTATTCTCTAAGGCCATGGAGAGATTCTGTCAGGAATTGGTATTCTTTTACCATCCAAGCCCTCAATGCAGGGTCACACTGCAAATATTTTAATCTTGGGAGATGAATCCAAAATAGTTATATATTGATGTCATTTTCTTCACATTAACCCATACGCTTAGGGCATAGTCTTCACCATAAGTCTCTATGGTAAAAATTCAATGAAATATATGTATCCGTTGCTGTTCAGAGCAGTTAGAAGAACTGCGGGTCACAATGGCCATGGGTAGCTGAGACATGATTTCATGAGACAGAATTCATCCTCTCATTCTAGTGACTTTTAAAGTCAACGGATAAGATGACTTTTACTTCCGGTTTTCACAATAGATGTGGATATTTTCTTGATTATTAGCCATTTTCCATTTTGCATCACTTGATCTAATAAGCATAGTATGTATATTAGTAGAGGTATGATTATATCTCATATGCCTTATAATTCATATGCCTTATAATGACAGCAGAAGTTCCTTATGTCCCATAGATACATTCTTTCAGTAAAGCTCTACCTTACTTGATAAGGAGGGTAATACAAAAGGGTAAAACATATCTACACACACACACACACACACACACACACATATACACCTTTATATTACCCTCCCTATCAATCATATATATGCATATATATATGTGTATATATATATTTATAGGTACATACACACACACACATATATACCAATTACATAGATAAATATAATATTCAACCTGTTGTATAGTTTTGTTTGTTTTTTCAATGAGAGTTTTGGTGGTCTTTAAGTCATGTTTCTAAAGTCATTTTGGTATATGTTGGAGCTAGTAAAGGATATTGTGCCCAGGGCTCTTTCTAATTCATTCTGATTGGTTGAATATTTATTTATTTTAATATTCATTTACTGTCTCAGTGATTTAAGGTATAAGGGAAGATAATAATTTTAAGAACTATGAATCAGCCAGGTATGTTATTATAAATGTAGCTGATGTTTTGGTCTGTTTTCCATTTGTTTGCCACTAGAACATAAAAATACAATTTAGGTTTTGTTTTATAGTAATCTTATCCTATGAACTTGCTACAGTCACTGATTATTTCTAATAGTTGTTTTGTAGGGGCCACCAAGTTTTCATAAACATTATATCATGTGCAAATAGAAATAGTTTAACTTTTTCCATCTTTATACATTTTCTTTATCTTGCCTTTTTAAAATGGCTAGAACTTCCTGTATAATCTTGAATCATAGTTATAAGAGTAGGCATTCCGCTTGTTCTCAATCTTAGGAAGAAAATATTTGCTATTTCACTCTTAGGTATGATGGTGAATGTAGAATTTTTTTTTTAGAGTGGCCCTTTATTAGATGGAGGAAGTGCCCTTCTATGTCTGATTGCTGAGTGCTTATATCATGAATGTGTTGGTGCATTTTTGTTATTTAGACATCTGCTGAAATGATCATAGCTTTTCCCTTTATTCTGTTATGATTGTGAATTGTCTTGATTGTTCTTTAACCTTTGAGCTCCTTTACCCATTTCTCATTTCTCCCACCTTCTAGCCACCACCAATCTGTTCTTTGTATCCATGAGCTTTTTTTACATTTATTTTTTTTAGATTCCACATATATAAGAGAGATTGTACAGTGTTTATTCTTCTCTGTCTGACTTATTTCACTTAGCATAATGCCCTTGAGGTCCACCCATGTTGTTGCCAATGGCAAGATTTCATTCATTTTTATGACTGAATAATATTCCATTATATATATATATATATATATATATATATACACACACGTATATATATATGTGTGTGTGTGTATATATATATATATAATCATAATTTTTTCATCCATTCATTCTTCGATGGCCACTTAGCTTATTTCCATATCTTGGTTATTATAAATAGTGCTGTAATGAACATGGGGGTGTATATATCTAAAAATAAATTTTACTTTTTTAGTACTTTTTTTTTTAATTTTCTAAGTTTAAATAATTTTAAAAAGTGTCCGTGGTGGCTGGTTAGTTTGGTTGGAGCGTGGTGCTGATAACACCAAGTGGGTGGTGCCTGTTCCATTCAGGCATGGGCCACTGTGAGCTTTGACCCCCCCCCCAAAAAAAAAAGCGTCACCCTATACTCAGTCATACTGCTTAGAAGGGACCATTTTAACTCTATTAATTCCTCCTATTATTTCTTATGATCATTAATTCTATACTACCACATTAAATAATTATATGGCTAATGCTTGAGTTACAAATTTTAGATATTATTTATAGACCTATGCTATGAGAGATGAGAACTTATCACACTTAAACTACCCCACCAACCAAGATTAAAGAGGTTCCCTGGGGGAACAAGGTGGTATAGCTCTCACAACTGGGTCTCTTATCCCTACTTTATCACTTTCCCTTTTTGAATTCTTAATCCAGTCATTAATCCCTCTGATCTGCACTGTTCATATCAATACAATGAATCTGACACTACACTAAGTTGTATTTCCCAGTACTTCAATTTTCTGACACCCAAGATTCTTGACATAGTGCTGAATCATGTATAATCTTCCCAAATCAAACTCCTCTCACTTCTATCTTGATCCACAAAATACTAAAGGGCTTAGAAGTACCTTTATCTTCCTTTACTCTGGATTCCACTCTTGCAGTGCTCTGTTCTCTGATGATAGGCACCTCCTAGGTAGAAAACAAACCAGAGAGATTGTCTCTGTTCAGTACCTTCTTCCATTGCTTAACCCTTAGTTCTTTGATGGGCATGGCAGTGATTCTGTAGAATTCTCATTGTGCCTAGCAGTGTTCCTCTTGGGGGATTAACTAATGTCAGTGAAAGTACTTTTTCAACTGAAAAGTTTCCTAGCATAGGCAAGCAATGATGGAGCTATTGGTATTGTTTTTACTATTATTGTTTGGTCCTGAATTTCTCTGCATCTGTCTTAAAATTGTAAGCGCACACTATAGCAAAGGAACCAATCCTCATACTTTCTTGAGGGGCAGGACATGGATTCAGATAGGACATGGAAGCCAATCCATGTCAACTTCAAATTTTCTACCCCAGGTTAAAATTATGTATTATATTTTTTCTGACTCCTTTGGAGACTCAATTGCTTAATGTGTCTCTATTTTCTCATATCATTATGAGGAAATACAGAGGATTTGATAACATCTTCAATAAGTCAGTTTGGGCTGTTGTATATCATTTGATCTTCCCTTAGAAATGAGTTGATTTCCTGGGGGAAAATACATGAGGATTTGTCTGGTTTTCTTTTAAATGATTCAAAGTTTTATTCTAAATAAATCTCTCTGGAGAAAACTCCAGCTTGAAATTTTACCAACAATGTCTGGATTAGCTGTTATTTTCCTGAAAAAATATCCACTTACAAATAATAAATGGAATACCACAGAATTTTGAAGAATGACTGGGGAATTCCTTTTGTTATTGCTCAGTTCTTATAATACTGAAATATCTGCTTTCCTGTCTGTCATATTCTCAGTGGCAGCACCAGTCGCTGCTACTTACAAATGACCTAAGCTTTTGGCAAAACCCGTGGGTGCCTGCATTGCATTTGAGCTACTGTCAGCTTTCTTCTACCAAGGCGTATGCTGCCGAAGCCCCCACTAGCATTAGACCTTGACCAAAACCTCAGAGAAATCATGCAACCTCCCTCCCATACAAGATGTGTTATCAGGACTAACTACCTTGTTAAGTATTCTACCAAAGAAGACTGTTCTGCTTTCTTCCACAATTTCCATGGAGAAATATACACTTTTGGCTTATAAGTATGACAATAATCATTATCAATACCATTTTCATTATTAGCATATTTGCCAGGCACCATTCGTTATATGAGTATGCACATTATCTGTGGTTCTCACAGTAATTATTATGCCCATCTACAGATGAAGAAATGAGACTCCCAGAGGTAATATAACTTGCTCAAGGTCACAAAATTAGTAACTGGGGAAACCAATCTTTGAGAGATCTATCTAGTCTCACATGTTGTCATTTTTCCATTAAGTCACAGAGATTCTAAAAATATTTTTATTTCAGTTTGTTTAAGGAAACACTGGTACAGGACAGGGAACTTTTGGTGTCAGTTGAGAATAAATTACATTTTAGAGAGATTTTGGAAAATATATCATTGCAGTTAGTCATTGTTTCTCGGCACACATGTGTATCCATGCTGGTATTAGAAGCTGAGGATAGAATATTGAATCGGCTATGACTCTTGCCCTTAAGAATCTCATACTTTAGTTGGGGGTGGAGGTGGGGGTTTCACATGCTCTCACTAAACTATTTGTGTTAATCAGGATAGGCTAACTGCTATTAGTAATTACTCCTCAAATCCTAATGTCTTAATGAAATAAAAGTTTAAGACATAAGCACAGTGCAGTGTGGGTACTAGATGGATGCAGTCTAGTCTCTAATCAGTCCTTCAAGGGCCCAGGCTTCTTCCATCTTGTAGCTCCACCCTTATGTAGGTCCCCAGACTCATCTTTGTTCAACCACTGAATGAAGATTTTGTACGGGAAGTCTATGCGAGTTAGTATAGGCCTAGAAGTGGTCAATATTACTTCTGTTCACATTACATTGTTCAGAATATAGTTATATGACCATATCTCATTGTCAAGTAGGCTGGAAAATGTAGTCTAGCTTTGTGGCCAGGAAGAAGAGAACCTAAATATTGGAGAGCTCCAGTAATTTCTGTCACATCCTTCTATAGTCTATCACAGTGAGAATTAAAAGATGAATATTAGTTGACCAATAATAGAGGAAGTAAATGTTATTAGACAGAAGGAGCATTCATTCATTCATTTATTAAGCATACAATTTGAAGCGCTTACTATTTTCCAGGAATTTTTGTAGATACCAGGATTGCACGACTAAACAAAACAAGATCACTGTTCCTATGGGATTTATTTTATGGCAGAAGGGGATAATCAATAAACAATAAAATATCCATTGGAGATACATGTTGTAAAAGAAATAAAAGAGAATGATGTGATAGAGTGTCTGAAGGGCTGCCTTAGACTGGTGGGTCAGGGAGTAACATATGCAAAGACTAAGGTGAAGGGTAGATGAAAACACATTGCAGGTTCAAAGAAATAAATTGTGGTTAGATTATGGTACACGGGACTTAGAGGAGGGCGATAGGAAATGTGACTGCATAGGTAGATTAGGACCAGATCTTCAAGGAGCTTATATGATAGGTTAAAGCTTTGTTTGTTGGTTTGTTTGTTTAATTTATCCTCTAGTCAATAAGAATCCATTGCTAGAGGGAGCCACATAATCAGATTTTGAAAAACATTGACATTTTTAACACAATTATATTGAAAGAGTTAAGATGAGAAGGAGGAAGGCCAAGTTAGTAAATGAGAAGAACTAAAATGTTAAAATGAGGAAGAATAATGGACTTAGGAAGAAGGGGTGAATTTCAGATATATTTCTGGAATTTAATGAGCAGTGTGTGTAAACTAACAATCTGAGTGATGAAGACTAAGATATCAACCACTTCCTAAGTTCCTAGTGGGAGCAACTACTGCTCTTGTGAACTCGATAGGCAATGTGTGGGGTTAGAGGGAGGCTGGTGATGTGTGCCGCAGAGGAAAGCAGAGTTGACAATTCACTTTTAACATTTCCTTATCTGTTTTACATATCGGATGCAAATTCTTGAGAGCACTCATGCCCCATTTCTACTTAGGAATTGTGTATGGACCTTTTCATACTCTTTCCATTCTACTGTGTCCTAGAGAACGAGAAGAGACAGAAGGAATAGTACCATATTTACTGTTTGCTTTTTTATACTTTGCACACAACCTCTCATTTTATTCTCATTATAAACTTTTGAAATTGGCAATGTGTCATTCCTTTTTTAGAAATGGAGAAACCGAGGCCCAGAGAAAACCATGCCCTACATCCCACAGTAAGGGACTGAATCTGGACTGAACACAGGTCAGGTGGAAGGAGGGAGTGCTGTGATTTGCAGCACCACATGCAAAGAGATCAGGCAGTTTGTTCAAGAGTGAAGAAAAGATCACTTTAAGAATCCAAAACTAATTTCCAGGCTCCCTGGGTCTATTCTCTATCCCTTCTATGACATTTCAAATACTCAGTGGAAACAAACCGATATATTAATGGAACCTGAGCTCACAGGTATTTAGTTTCCGTTCTTCATTGTCAACATGGGAAACCAAATGCTGCAATGGTGATTTTTTAGTGCTAAAGTAAAAAGCATTAAATAAAAGCACAATTTATCTGTTTATAAGTGTTTCAAGCTCATATTGCTATTTTTCAAACATTTCAAACTGAGAATTTTACTTAGATAGAAAGAAAGGTAGTAATCTTGCAGGAAAGGAAAGTTTGACCCAGTAATTAATTTTAGTAGCAAATAAATTTTGCCAATCAAATTTGGGCCAATCTTAAAAATAATGAAGGTATATAGTTAAATAAATAAGGAGTGCAGTGGTTTGGGCTACCAGAAAGAGCACTGTAGTGAGAATTCTTAATCTAGAACTATACAAATGGCTTTCCACTATGTTTTCCACTCATTTGTTTATTCGTTATCTCATTCCTTTGATGCACATTTATTAACTCAGCACTATGGCAAGCCCTGGAGTAATAAAAGGATGAAAGTCATACATAGCCTAAAAATTTTCACAATTTGATGTGGGCTGTATGTAATACCATTGAACTAAAGTCATTACTCCATTCATTCATTTCTTTGTTAGTTCAACAAATGTTTAATGAGCTGTGGCTAGGTTCAGGTACTGTTCTAGGCACTTGGAATACCGTGGTAACCAAGAAAAACAATACCTTGCCTTCACTGAGCAAATGTTTTTAATGGGAATGATGGACAATGAATAAATAAATAATCAATAGATACATAACTGAAAGTCAGAGAGGGACAAATGATATTAAGAAAAAGTGGGCTGCTATTTTAGATAAAGTGGTGCTATTTTAGATAAAGTATTTGCCAACTTGACTTGGTCTTGGGGTGGCCAGATATTTGGTGAAGAGCAGAGAGGATGAATGCCATAGAACAAATGCAGTGAAATGTTAACTTGGGGAAACTGGTTTCACGGATATGGGAGTTCTGTATATTGTACTTGCAAATTTTCTGTGTGTTTGAATTCTTTCAAAATAAGTATTAAATTTATTTTTAATTGTGGTTCATTTGAATACTCAAGACTTTGGAGTCAGAGAGAACTAAAGTCAATTGTCAATTCCAGATGTGTGACCCTAGACAACTCACTTAATTTCTTAGCGTGTTCATTTTTCTTACCTGCCAATTAGAACATATTTGATGATTATTTTGTGATAATTCAATGTAATACTGGGGGTGCCAAAAAAATGTATACAAGTGGAAACTTTGATCAACGTTGCTCAAGCAGTAGTTCGCTGTAATCAGAAGTGTCTGGTTCCCTACTTTGGCACCTCTTGTAATTGCAGAAATCAAACGTGACTTGTATTTATCTTTTGTTATTGGTATATGTTGACTATTACAATTTTAATGCAGTTTTCTTTTCTTAAAATGTGTATACATTTTTTGGCACTCTCTGTATATATAGATACCTGGCATATAGTCGATAGTCAATTAATAATGGCTGTCGTTAGCATGGAAAATAATATGTGCACATTACCAGAAGAATTTGCTTTTTTTTTTCCAGATAATATTGGCAGGTATCAACTAAAATATGAAGCAAATGTTTCTAGAGTATAATTTCAGGCATTTGAAGAGTGGCATAGGGAGAATGTAGGAATGTGATTCAGACCAACCAGACAGAATCCAGTAAGTATTGCCGATGGTATAGGAACAGTGCTCAGAATCAGAGATTCATAGTCAAATAAAACACTCTGGTTTTTTTCAAATAAAACACTCTTAATCCAAAAAAGAGAAAGAAAAAAGAAAAATTGTTCCAGTCTAGCGAATAAGAGAGATAAGAAACAAGTTAATTATTCTACAGTGTGAAATAAAATATGACAGATGTAAACACAAGGTGTTATGAAAACAAAATCAATGTCCACCTAATTCATTTGTGGGTAATGGTGATAATGTAAATGAATATGAATTTACCAGATAAACAGAGAAATTTGCAGTGAATTTTACAGTCCAAAATTATGCCGTTATTTCTATTGAGAGTAAAATTTATTTCCCCCATATGCAAGGAACATGAGATATATTATCTTTTAAAAATTTTTCTACTTGTCTTATTATCTCCTTTAAAAGAACCCTGTAGATATAGAGCAATTTTATTTTCTACCCTGTAGAGCAATTCTATTTTCACCTAAAATATCAATTACAATGGAGGTCATTGTTTAAGAAGTGCCTAAAAGATCTGTTTTTCTAAACTAAAATCCTAGTATATTTCTTTTTTTTTCCTGGACATTATTTAAAACTGTTGACTCATTATTCATTTAGTAAATATGTCGACTGCCCAATATGTCTCAGACATTGTTCCAGACGGTAGAAGTAGAACAATTAACAAGACTAACGAAATACACTTTCAAGAAGCTAAGACCTTTGCAGGGGTTGGGAATGAGATTATGTAGGCAATAAAGTAAATAAATGGATAAGATAATTTCAGATAGTGATGAAAGCGGGGATTAAAATAAAACATGGTGGCATGATATGGAGTGTCTGAGTACCATATCCAAGGCAGCCCTGGAAGACCACTGTGATAAAGTGAGGCCTGACTGACAAGTAGGGGAAGCGATGTGGACATCAGTGGGGTAAGTTATTTGAGCATAAGTGATAGCAAGGACAAAAGCCATAAAGAAGAAAGATTTGGGACTATCCAAGGAAAAGAGGAAGGGAGGATAGGGCCAATATGGATGGAGTATAGCAAGGAATGGGGAAATACTCAAGGGTTGTTATTAAGTGCTAATGATGCTTGGAGTAGGATGGTAGCACTGGAGATAGAGAACAGTAGATATATTAGGAATTAATTTTGGAGGTTCTCAATTCAAAGTGTATCATCCTAATTTTGGCACTTACCTGTCATGCACTGTGATTTCCCCTTACGCCAAGGAATTTGCCAATCCTCACAATGCCCTTATGGTTTTCACAACTCATTTGTTTCTAGTCTATGGTTCCCTGCTTCCAGATCTTTCTCTGGGATACTTCTACTCTTTAATTAAGTCACAAATTATAGGACATCTTGATTGTGAAGTCGTTTCCAAGCCACTTCTTTTTCCCTAATCAGAATGAATCACATTTTTTCTCTCTTTTGTCTTTTTTTAATGACAATCTGAATATTGTATTACTTAAGTCTTATACTTTAATCTCTCCCCTGCTAGACTAAGCTTCTTGAGGGAAAAAGAATCTGCTACATCTTTGCAACCTAGCACTTTGCATACGGTAGGACACAAGAATAGTACATTGAATTAAATTAGATGTTCATAAGAAGGAATTACATCACTGATGTTCACCTGACTCTTCCATTTCATTTCTTCATGGACCACTCTATTCTTAATCCTTTATCTCTTGGCTTTTTCAAATACGACTTTTCTAAATCTACTCTTTATAATATCATTGGTGATCTCATAATACACATGTTGTATTAGTTTTCTGTTGATGATTTAACAAATTACTGCAAATTTAGTACCTTAAAACAACACAAATGTATTATCTTACACTTCTGACAGTCAGAAGTTCACAAGTCTCACTGAGCTAAAATCAAGGAGTTGGCAGGATTGGTTCCTTGTGCAGCCTCTAAGGGAGAATCTTTCCTTGCCTTTTCCAGCTTCTAGAAGCTGCCTGGGTCCCTTGACTCGTGACTCCACATAAATTCACTTCTCCTCTCTTTGTTTCCCTTGTTACATTGCCTTCTTCTCTGATTTTGACCCTCTTGTCTCTATGGTCTTAAGTGCAAGAATGTAAACTTTAAATCTGCCATTTCTTGGTTGGGTAATAAGTCACTTAAAATATCTAGGCTTCAGATTCCTTGGATGTCAAGTAGGAACAATAATAATTGCTTTGCCAGGTAATTGTGAAAACTAAATTAAGGGGAAAAACTACATATTTGGTTACAATAAGAAATTTAAATTGAAAGAGACTTATTATATTCACAAGCACAAAAAGAGAGAGATATGGCAAGTCTTGCAAGAGACCATATGGGAGGAGAGCCAAAGGAGCAGCTTAATTCAGCAGGTGGGGACCTGAGACAGAATGAGGACCCTTAGGCAAGTGCTTATTGGGGATCAGGATGAATGACACAAACATTAGGTGCGAGAGGATTTTTTATTGTTGAGTTAGAATGTCACTAGGTCACAGTCAGGGGAGGGCAAGTAGGGGTGCTCAGAGATTGTTTATGGGGATGTTGAGGCATCAAGAAAATATGAAGTTTTAAAAACTTACAATTTGCGCCATCTGTTAGACCTGAGGGAACCTCAGGAAAGATAAATATTAGGGTTTCATTTTGCTTGATCATCTTGTGCAGCCCAGCTAATGTGACTGTACCCTGGCTTAGGGAGGTGAGGGATAAGAACTGACCTCGCCTGGATTCTACATATAGATCCCAAAGGTAAAACCTTTGTCTATCCTTGGTATTCTACCTGCCCAGGTAAAGTCCCAAAGAAGAGAAATGCAAAATACACAGGTAAGACTGTCTGGTTGCCCACACCAAGGCTGGAATTTTTCTCACTAACTGGACAAGGTGTGGACTTATATTTTAATTCCTCTATGCCATGTTCTCATTCTAACATTAAAGCAGCAATATGAGCAACTTTGCTATCATAAGCCAAAATGAAATATTTTCCATAATAATTCATAGGCTGAATTTCCAGAGTAATTTAATCGGTTTGCTTTGGATATATTAAGGGAATTTAGAAGAAAAAAAAAAATACTTTCTCAAGATGGCACCCTCGTTGTCAAAGCTATTTCGTATGTCAGCAAAGAATGTTTTCTCTTTCTTCCCTTTTATTTTTTTTTCTCTTAAAACGTAAAACACAAGCAAAAATAAAACTGAAACCAAAATAAAACAAACAGAAAATTTTCCCATAAGCTTTAACACAACAGTAAATTTAAAATGTTGCTGTTTTAGAAAGATCGACCATGTTGAACTATATTTCTTTTTGCCACTCTTTTGGTTGTATTGTCAAGGCGGTAAAAGAGAAGACGCTGGATCTCTATGAAGTAATCTAAATTATATCAGTGTAAGCAACCTGAAAATATTTGGGAGAAAAATGTCCAAAAGTACAATTTTGTAGATGTCTATAAAAATTCAAATTTTCCCAAATATGAAACATCTTTTTTCAAGCAACTGTATCTATAGACCAACATATTTATAGACTAAGTTTCTGAAATATCCTTGTTTTACAATGGAATTAAAAAGTGGGTCAGCATGAAGTAAAGCCTGTTGTATCATTGTTCTCTCTCTCTCTCTCTCTCTCTCTCTCTCTCTCTCTCTCTCTCTCTCTCTCTCTTTTCCTTTCAGATCCCCACAGTAAAGGGGAAAATTAACAAAACCTGACTTTGAGATGTTCCTTAAACATCCGTTTTTAGGCTTAGAATAAACATTACACAGAAGTGCAAAAGTGTTTCTTCTTGATCATCCCCTTACCCTCAAGGCAGCCTGGGAGCTATCAGAAGTGTGAAAAGTTCATGCTTATGAAGGAACGTTTGTGACAATTACTGAGGAATGATTTTTTCCAGAGATTAAAACAAAATGGTTTTTCTTCCCCCATTCTCCTCCAAATGACAATCATGTGTGACAGTTATCCAAGTCAAAAAATAGTTTTTCATCAGAAAGAAAACTGGTAAAGAAGATCTATCAGTACCACTTTGTTCTCTATTTACAGTTATGAGAGAAAAATGATTTATGATTACTATAATTAATCTCTCCTTAGGAGAGCTATACTAATTACATAATTTTTAAGCCTTTTTTTTTTTCCTTTTTACAAGCTCTTAGTTAATCTAAATTGAAATGTATTTAGCAATTTTGTACCCAGTTACTTTTCAGCCCTCTGTGTGGGTCACAGATTGAATGCTCTAGGATCACTTAATGCTCAATTTCTGTTCATCATGCACGTAAAGCTCCTGCGCCTACATACTCACAATCGTGATATCAAACATTTCCCTCAATGACAGGGTCTTCATAGATGTTTTGAGGGGATCTACAGGAAATGAGTTTTGGGCAAAATGTTCTGGAATCTGTTGTTACACTATAATGGTGCTGAACCTTAGGGGGTCAGCCTGGGATGTATTAGCTGAGTTAATATTACCAGTAACCCCTTTCATTTTATTTTGTGTCACATTGATAGCTCTGGGTTTCTCTATTGTTTTTTGAGGTTTTTCTTTTCTTTTTTTTTTTTCCTTCTTTCCTTCAAAACGCTAATGGCCATGGAGATAATAGGATATGGTTTGAATTTAGCATTTCCTTGAAGTAAAATGTCTGTGTGTTTGCTTTCAAGAATACAAAATAGTACCACTTTCCTAAGATAGTTATATTTAGGCAGCATCAGAGCAGTCATATTTAGAAATTTAGAATTTTCCACATAATTGATAGTATTAGATAAGGAAATATAATTCCATTCCCCCATATATCTCCAAAGATAAGAAATAAACCTTATTGAAAAAGTTAAATTCACGTTTTTAAGTCCCTTACCTAATAGTTAAATAATTTTATATTCTCAGAACACATTTGTCATTCTACTGAATCTTCCTAACTGTGAAGTGGGTACTGTTATTTTTTTTTTTCTTTAAATGTGAGGAAACAGGAGCAGAGAAGTAAGCCTTGTTAGGAGCCAATCAGATATTAAGTGGAAGAAGCATTGCAAGTGACATTTTCTTTGTCTCTACAATTTTCAAGTTTGTCCCTTTAATCCTGCTAAGATCTACAGGAAGTTGGCATTATTCCACATTTGCAGATTGGAAAATTAGGTATAAAGAGATTAGGTTAAATGCCAGCAAAGAGCAGAAGCAATGCATGTAACCTTTTTTTCCAACAAGTGATGGTAACCTTCTTTAAAGTGTACCTGAAAGAAAATGTCTCATGCGTTTTTTTAACTAACACATACATACATACATACATACATACATATAAAAATTTCAAAGAACGCTGTCTCATGCAGAGGCCCAGGATTGTATCTAATCTAATGAATAGTTAAAAGAAAATGGGGAGAGGGAGAAAAGCTTGGATTATCACAACTAAATTAATTGTTTAGTTTGCTCAAAGGAAAACAACAAAAAACAAGAGATAGGTCTATCTCTAGGTCCAACGTTGTGAAATCAAACAATAACAGCCAAAGTGAGGTTGATTCCTCATGTTGTTTAAAATAAATTACTATGTCACCTTGACTGAATCATTTGTGAATAGCAAAATCACATGCTTGTGAATATTCATTCATATGAATTCAATGTTGAGAAGTATTAGCCTTCCATAACATTCATCTAACAAATAATGAGAAAATCAGCAAGTATTTATTTTTCTGGCTTTTACATTACCTTTGTCTCTTTTCATTTGCATTGACTTATGACCTTGTGGATCCCACCAAATGAATGGATTGAGATGTTAATGCAGTGTTTGTTTGAGATTGGGAAGATTGGTGGGATCTGGACCAGTGGGTATTTTATGTTTCTCTATCATCACATAGCAAGAGCTTTATATACACAGCAGCGATTTCTCACATTTCTCTTATATACAGAAGTTACTTCTAACATTTGTTTTATAAGAAACTCAACATAAAATAATTTATTTAGTGCAGATTTCATTGTGAATAGTGATTTTTGATATTCATATTAGAAAGGGTAAACCGACATTTAGCATGTGTGTGTGTATATATATATATATATATATATATATAAAGAAATTCAAAATAGTAGTAAAGAAATGGGTTAATAACTGGAAAAGAATTCTAAAACTTGTGAAAAAATATTCCTATACATATGTGTTAACAGAGTTATTTAAAGCACAGAACTTGGAAACTTAGTGATTCAATTCAATTTCACTAAATTAAGTTCCCAAAATAGGTAATGCTTTATTATAGATATTAGTGGAATGCTCTGTGGAAAAGGGATAGAGAAGGAAGAACACACATGAGAAAGACATGGTACTAAATCTTTAGTCATTTATAATCTACTGGGGCAACAATAACACTCTACAAAACAATGCAAACATATATATCACTTAACCTTTCAAACTTACTTTCTCATTTGTCACGTCATATTGTCCTCTCAATAGCCCCCAGTAAATAGGCAAGGAACTTGCTATCCCTCTGCCCCCAATTTACATTTGAAAAGGATGGGGCAATAGTGAAAGAATTTAGATGACTTACTTAAGTCACTCAGCAGAGCCACAGATGGAATAAGAACTTCCATTTACTCTCCTCATTCCAAACGTTATAGAATGGTGTAGAGGAATTGAGCACATTTGGACTGTTCAGTCTCAGACCCTCCTTTCTGTCTGATAATAGAAATCTCTCGCGTGTCCTTTATTTTCTCTCCCAGCATGTAGGATCTTCAGAGAAACGTGAGTAGATCTGGGTCAGAGTAGTAATAACTTTCCCTGATTGGTGAAACTAAGGAGAAAATATATGGAAAAACACGGAAAGCTGAGTAAAAAGAGAAAGCTTGATTATTAACCAAGTCAGCACCATCAGGGTTATGAGTTTGCAGTGCATCTTACAATGGAAGAAGCTCCTCAGTTGAGAAGTCAGCTAAGGAAATACATGACAAATGGTATAGTGGGTTGAATAGCGTCAGCTAAATTAACGTCCACTGGAATCTCAAAAGGGGCCTTATTGGGAAATAGGATTTTTACAGATGTAATTAATTAATATGAGGTCGTTTTGGATGGGGATGAGTCTTAAATCAAATGACTGGTAAGAAGAGTCATTTTCCAGTTATTAACCCATTTCCTTATAAGAAGAGAAGACATACAGAGACACAGGATAAAGGTTATGTGAAGGTACAGACAGAGATAGAAGCGAACCAACTATAAGACAAAAGAATGCATAAAATTGCTAAGAACCACCGGAAACTAGAAAGAGGCAGGAAGAAATTCTTCCCTAGAACTTTCAGAGGGAGCATGGTCCTCCTTGATTTCAGATGTCTAGTCTCCAGAACTGTGAGAGAATACATTTCTGTTGCTTTAAACAACTCCATTTTTGGCATGTTTGTTATGGGATCCTAGGAAACTAATATACTTGGAGATCCAGAAGAAAGAAAAGAAGCAACATCTTCCCCCTGAAATTAAGAAAGTATACTTACCTCAGGGAAAATGTTGGGGGAAGGAGTAGGAGAAGGAGTGGTTGGTGTGTGTGTGTGGGGGGGGGGGGGGCGGTCAAGGAGATAAATTTTATTTATCAGGTGACTGTAATATTCCAAGCAATGTTTCTTTTAGTTTACACATTTTCTCTATTGATTCTCACCGCTCTCCTGTGATATGACACCATTTTTTTTTTTAAATTGAGGCTTCGATAATCTAGGTGTCTAGTTCAAAATCATAAAACGATAAATGACAAAAATCAGGAACCAAATCTATGCTTTCTAATTCCTATGTAGGTGTTCTGTTTTCTTAAGCCTGTAATTAAATAGCTCTCCAAGAATGTAGTAAATATTTCTTCCTTTGAGATTTTTAAAACTAGTCAGGACACATTAATAGGGATTCTCAGGAGAAATAGTCCTCTCTGGGCAGAGAGATGAAATTAGAGATCCTAATAGGTCTTTTCCAAGTCTAATTACTGTCTGCATAAGGCACCAAACAATTTCAAGTTCATTATCATCTTATTCTGAAAGTTAACTGAAAAACAAGATTGATTGACATTTTGGAGGTATTCAACATTTATATGCAGGAATTTAGGAAACGTCAAACACTCAAAAAAGTTTTTCTTAAGATAGCTTATACTGTTTTTATTCTTACAGTGAAATACTGTGCACAAAAACATATGCTTTCTAAAATCCCATACCGCTGCTCTTCCCAAGCTGATGAGCTTGGTGTACACAGGACCATGTAGACAATGTGGAGGCTACCTCACCTGGAGGAGAAAAGAAATGTGCTTCTTACCTAAGTTTCTTTGTGTTCACATATAGATTCTGGCTCATTCTTTGCATTTCAAACATACTGATTCTGACCTCTGCTTACAATGGATAATAAGAATACTACAGATTGTGATTATAGTTGAAAGTGTCTTTGTGTGCTTTGTTTCATCCGATGCACATTACAGCATGTAGTACTCAGGTTTCAAAAAAGCACCCAACGATGAACGAGATTCGACTCGAAAGCACAGGTGATAGGGGTTTGGCTTGAATTCATAGCTTTGCAATGCTACTTCAGTCCTTAAAAAAAAGATATCCCTCAGTTTTAATCAGGATAAGTTTAATGTTTACATTGGATGTATCTATGCCGAAAAAAAATGAAAAAGAAAACAAACAAACAAAAACTTGATAAAACTGTGAAGGCTGCAAATTGTATCTCTTATCTCTCATTGGTATCCTAAACATGTAGAGCTCCTATAAGAAGAAACACATTCCAAGATGAATAGAGATACTTTTAAGATTTGTCTCCTTAAGTGAGAGATATATCTCTCACCTATTCATCCAGGATAATGAAGTTTTGCAAAAAATATTTTTGTTCACTTAAATAACTTGCCTTAACCATTATCTTTTTAATTCTCAAATAATTCCTGAAGTAAATTTTCTGTGGGGGACTTTTTAAAGTCAGTAAGATCATTAATTGTAAAATTGACATCCTTCCCTGTCTCTTACCTTGACACATAAAATATGTAAAATTAATATGTAGGTATTCAAGTGTGCTTTGGACCCCAACTTCGGATCCCTACCCTCTAGAACATGAAGCCCTTACCTAGGAGTGAATGGGACACTTTCTCTGCTGACCCAATCAATCTTCTTCAGAGAAAAGAAGATTAAGACATTATCCCAGAACCATCCTTGTTTTCTCTCATTTATTTACCTTCTAACATCAAATCATTCAGTCCTATCTTTTCTGCAGCCTGAATATAAGTCAAATATGCTAGCTCTGTCCATCTCCTCTGTCTTCTCCTATGATAGTGTCACTTAGTTGGTTAAAACCCTTCAAAGCTTCCAAGTGATCTCATGATAAAGTCCATACTCCCTAACGTGGTGTACATGTCCCTTCATGATCTGGCCACAGTCCCCACTCCCTCTTCTCCATTCTCCCTTGCCTGTCTCCTCCTCCTTCTCCCTCCCACATGTATAGTCCATCACTTGTTGCTCTAGCTATAGTATACTATTTTCAGTTCAAAGAAGATTAAACTCACAGATCCCTAGACTTTCATATATATTGATTTCTTTGCCTGAAATACTGGTCCAACTGTAAAAATTTCCACATGTTCATGTTTCAGCACAGGCTGTTTTCTCTATGCAACATTCTCTGAGAACTGACTTCCACCCTGATGTCACAACGCCACACAATAAATCATTAGCTGGTTGTCCTGTATTGTATCCCACACTACCTTAGTTTCTACAGTGGTTGGTCCTTATCACACTTGTTGAGTAGACTGTAATAATCTAAATTCTAGAGACATGTCTTGCTCTTTTATTTGTTGTAGCATCTAGAAGGTACTCAATAAATATTTTATGGATGAATGAATGAATAGCATTTCTCAGGCACAAAATGTTTGATTTTAGAAAGGTAAAATACATGGCATACACTTCAATATAAATATCATTCAGTACTTTAGACAGAAAAATGCCCCCATACACTTATGTTCTTTTAACCGGGTCTTCCTAGCTATTTTTTACTGGTCTCTCCTCTACAAGTCCATCCAACTACCCTAATACCACTCTAACAATCTCTACAATTGTGAAACAAAATCCTCTGAAGCTGGTGCACTGTGTTTGAATAGATGAGGCTGTTGTTAGATGGATGTGTCTAGAAGCTTTGAGAGGAGCCGTTTACTCACCCTGAGTCAAGATGCTGCCAAAAGTTGACAGATATTGTGAAAGGAATACCTGGCACTTAAAAAGGTCAGAGAAGTTAGGCATGACTGAATTGTTCATAGATGGCGGAGGCTGCCAGTGCTATTTGAAATAATCCATCCAGAAGATTCTGGAGCTGAGTTTGCCTGAATTAGCTCCAGGCAGTTCTATGTTCATAATGAGTCCTGTATCATTTCCTGACTCTTCTTGCCTCACACATTTCTCTGTGCAGTCACCCACATATTTATGTGGTGCCCCATCTAGACCTTTTTGGGAATCTCATGGGACAAGTCTAGCTTATGTAAACTTCAACTTCTCAATTTGAGAAAAGGTCATGAAGAAAGAAGTCTGCCAGCGTTTAAAATCTTGTTTCTGCACACAGTCTCTCTAGGCTGAGGAGGGAAAAATGGAACAAAAAAGAACCTATGACTTGATTTGACTCTGAACTTAAACATGATTGAAAAAACTCTTCGCATTATTTCATTAATTTATTCAATGGTGTGTACTAAGGTGCCTACTCCAGACTCTGGGCTAGATACTAAGATTACAGAAAAGTGTGAGACCAGTCCCTTTCCTTGAGATCCAGCCATCTGGATGGCGATGGGGTAGGCAGGCAAGTGACAAAAAAAACTGTTAAGCAGCATAATAAGTGATTACAGTTATTGAAACTGGATTATTCATTTAATCAATAGCTTTTCCTCAGCATCTTCTATGAGTTCGGCTTTCTGTTGGATAGTAGCACATAAAGATTATAAATAAAACATTTGTGTTCTCAAGAGACTTTCAACTCTCAGTGAAGGAAAAAAGAAAAGATAAACAATGATATTAAAATGAAAAATATATACTCTCAAGGAAGGGATTCTAGCACGGCTATTACTTATCCATCTTATCTCTGGGATAATAATTCCCCTATACACATTAATATAATTTGATGACTCTCCTCATTGGCAGGCCATATTTTGCGCATACCATCTACATAAGGCAAAGCTGGAGAAGGAAAAGATAAAAATATGGACTGGATTTGAGGAGTATGGGATTATACTCTCTACTTGTTCCCTAAACACTAGTGTGGCTTTGCTGAACAACTTCAATGGACAACACTTTGATGTCTTTGAGACTGGCATTTAGAGATAAAGTGCCATCCCTGAAGGAAACTAATGAGAGTTAGCCAAGACCTCTGCCTTGCCAGAACTCGGTTATGGGTACAACATTGCCTGGCTCAGTGGGTCTAAAACCCAGTTGTGTATTGGTATAACCAGAGAGCTCCTTAAAAACACAGGTGCTGAGTACACCCCAGGGATACTGATTCAGTTTCTGTGATGAGACCAGGAATTTGTATTGACTACATTTCCCAGGTAATTCTGATGCATTACTTGCTTGGAATTACCAGCCTGCAGTTTTAACACCAAACTCTGGTATGGCATTAAAGACCCTTCACAATTTGTCCCTTCTTTATCTCCCTAGAGAGTTTTTTGTTTTGTTTATTTTTTATTTATTTTTTTTGTTATGGCCATGCCACCATCCCATCTCAGTACACATAAAAAGCCTGTACTTCATGCTCATTTTTGCTTTCCATTGCTTTCATACATGCTGTTTACTGTAGTCTTCCTTTGAGACACATCAAACCATGGCTCCTCTTATTGAAGCATAACCCAGTTTCTCTTGGCTGAGAAGTCATTCTTGATTTTTTGCGCCAGGCTTAGCTGCTTCCTTCTCTTTACTCCCAAACAGCACACTTTATTTAAACCTAGATGGTAAACACATATGTCTCCAAACTAGATCAGACGCACCATGGCTATTTCCATTTATCTCTGTATCAAAATGTCTAATAATTATTCTGGAAATATAGCATATATTCAATAAGTGACTATTGGGTGCATGGATAGAACGTTGGAGAACGTAAGCAGTTATCAAAAATAGGGCATAACAATCACATTAGGAATTTAGTCACAGGACTGCTTTAGTACCAATCTTGGGGAAACTGGAGAGTTCGATCATTTATTCAGACAGGATAGAGCTATTGATGAATTGAGTATTTTATTAAAATATGGATCAAAGAAGATTTGATAAAAATTTAGATCTGATGTTGAGCTACCTCAACCTAACTAATGCTTTGCAAACACAACCTAATCTATGTAGAATTGTCCCAGATCCTGGGGTAATCTAGATACATAAGTAGTAGTCAAATGGTCTCAGAAAGTGAGGGGGGAAAAAAAAAGGACAGGAAGATATTCAGATCATTAAATGGAAAATGTATCATCTATATTCGTTAAGTTTGCTTAAGTTCTTATCGAATATTTTTACTCACCTCCTTTCTCAGCTAGGTTTGGGGTACACCTTTCTCTTCTACAAAGTATCTGCTAATGCTGGGATGAAAATAAAATTGGCCATAGCCTTTTGATAGGAGAATCTTATGTCTAGGTAATTGTGAACTCCATGGTTTCCCTGGAATGATGTATTGCAAATAATAGATATTAGCTTTATCTGGGTATTAAGTCTTATTTATTTTTCATGCAACAAGCTTAAAAGGAAATGTTGTATTTGCATTGTATAGAATGGACTAATTAATACCCAGGGCCAATAGTGGCAGGCCAAATCTTCAGTAGAACCATCCCCAGAATTTTTTTTTTTTTTTGATAATATATACTTGAATACCATGCTCACTCTAGGTGTGTGCAATAATATGGGCATATGAAAGAGAGAAGGGCTGCCTGGAAGACAGGAGTTCTAGGCATGCATTCTAAAACTAACACCAGGTCTTTATACAAATTAAGCTATCTGATTAAATGTTGATGAACTTCTGCATCAATACCTTTGGTTCTGCTTTATCTTATCATCAGGATAGGTATCCATTTGTTCCAGAATAAATGAATTGTCCACTTAGAATTCTTTCTCTTTTCAGCTAATATAAGTTATTATATCCATAAGACAATGTGGGCAGATATATTTCATTTCATAGCTAACTCTGACCAATTTATGATCCAAACTCTGTGTTGAAAAGTTGAAGAGTAGACTTAGAGGGCGATTCACAATTGATTAGCAATGTCTGTTCTGTTCACAAGAAGTGAGGGATGGTGGCTCATGTTGTAGATACTTGCAATTCCTGATACAAACCAACCCACAACACACTCTTCTTATGTGTATTTACTCAATGGCATAAGCCCTTGTTGTTACTGGGCATCACCAAATTCAGTTTTGGAACTAAAACAAAGATTAGAAAAAGTGCAATTAGCCTTTTATTAGCTGTTTTTTGTTTGTTTTGTTTGTTTGTTTGTTTGTTTGTTTTTTGAGAGGTAGAGGAACAAAGGTTTTTATTAAAGTGAAAGTACAGCTTTCTTACGAGAGGGAGTACCTGAAACTGGGATGCCCCTTTACTAGCTGTTCTTGAACTCAAAAGAATATTAAAAAAAAAAGTCATTCATTTAATAAAGCATTTGATGTGCGCCTTAGCAAAAAATGGAATTTTATGAAATGTTAAAAATCACCTAGTGTATGAAGAAAGGTTTCACATTTTTAAAGGCATTATAAAGATAATGGGAACTTGAGGTAGTTCAAAAAGAAATGAATGAGGCAACACACACACACACACACACACACACAAGGTCAGACAATTAAGTTCCAAACTCATCCTAGAAAAAGTGCTACATACCTCATTGCTGAATATCACTACGGTCACCTTCAAAGTACTCCCCTTGGGAAGCTACGCACTGACACCAGCGCCTAGTCCACCCTTCAAAGTAATTTGGAACTCTTTTTCTGGAATGGCCATCAGAACTGTTGTCGGATTACCCTTGATGTCCTGAATGTCACCAAAATGTCTTCCTTTCAATATTTTCTTTATCTTTGGGTAAAGAAAGAAGTCATTGGGGGACAGATGAGGTGAGTAGGGAGAATGTTCCAATACAGTTATTTCTTTACTGGCTAAAAACCCTCACAGACAGTGCCGTGTGAGCTGGTGCATTGTCGTGATGCAAGAGCCATGAATTGCTGGCAAAAATTCAGGTAGTCTAACATTTTCACGCAGCCTTTTCAACACTTCCAAATAATAAACTTTGTTAGCTGTTTGTCAAGTTGGTACAAATGCATAATGAATGATCCCTCTGATATCAAAAAAGGTTAGCAACAGTTCACGAACTTGTGTGTGTGTGTGTGCGCGCGCGTGTGTGTACAAAGAGAGTGAGAGAACTGAATCATACTAGTGAGAACATCAAGAACTGAATAATACTAGTGAGAGAGAGAGAGAGAGACAAAAATTGTATACGCATTTTAAGAAAGGAAAAAACTGTTAAAATTGTAATAACATATACCGATAACAAAAGATGAATACAACTCATGTTTGACTTCTGCAGTTACAAGTGGTTACCATCAGTGTAATTTTAATACAGGTTTTTTCCCTTTCTTAAGGAAATATATATATATATATATATATATATATATATATATATATATATATATATATGACACCCTCTGTATATGTATATAAGTATAAAATAAGTATATAAGTATAAAATGGAAGGTTTTGTGATTTTTTATACTAAAAGGCATTAAATAAGCACAGAATCTGTATGAAATAAGATGGCAGTGTTTGTGAGCATAGTTGAAAAAATTCATTATTGTGTTGTTTGCTAGTAATTTTAAAATACCATTATTAGTAAACAATAGTGATTCTTATTCTTGCAAACAAATATGAAGCATAATTAGAATTAGGTAGGTAGTGAATTAATTGCTTCTGAAATAGAAATACCACCAATAAGCATGCATTGGTAAGGTTATTTAAAATGATCTCAATGTATCCATGTGCTTATTCAATCATTTATTCCTTTTGTAATATGCATAGGCAGGCTAGATTTCAACATTTGATAGAAAATACTTAGATGTGTGTTATTCCTTTTTATTTTAACAGTAGCCCTAGAAAATAGATATTAACAGTGCATTCATTTTGCAGATGAGAGAAACAAGTAGATTCTGAGATGGTCTAAGTTTACTCAGCAAATTTATGAGGTGAGACCTGATCCAGAGCTTTGGATTTTGGACTCCAGACGTCTATTCTACATTGTTTTTCAGAACATTTTATATATAAACATATCTCAGACAGTACATTTCATTAGCATAAAACCCTAGAAAATTTATCATAAATCCTCATTGGAAGACAAATCTTTAAGATATAATTAAATTGCACTATTTGTTTTCAATGATTGAAAAAAATAATTGAAGCAAAGTAAAGCTTTTATTAAATGTCTCTTCTTAATGTATAAAAGTTAAACCTAGTGGAAGTGCACAATTTGATTCAAACACTATTTTTTTTAATTAAAGTTTATTAAGGTGACAATTGTTAGTAAAATTTCATAGATTTTAGGTGTACAATTCTGTATTAAATCATCTATAAATCCCATTGTGTGTTCACCACCCAGAGTCGGTTCTCCTTCCATCACCATATATTTGATCCCCTTTACCCTCATCTACTACCCCCCACCCCCTTACCCTCCGGTAACCACTAAACTATTGTCTGTGTCTATGAGTTTCAAACACTATTTTTAATATCTTATAAATAATGTATTTCTAAAATAATTTCCTATCAAGGCTCCGTCTTCTTGTCCCCCACATTTTGTTCCCTAGATGTAAGACCAACTACCCCCTTCATGTTTCGCACCATTCCTGTAGCTTAAACCAGTTTTGTTCTTAGTAAAAAAATTAACAGAGCCCTAGTAGAATAATCCTGGTAATGTAGCATCAGTCATGTTTTTTAGAGGGGGACTGTCTGTCAGTGGTAGAACCTAATAAGCTTAGAAACTGTGCATCCTGGGATAAGTTAAGTTTATCTCATCAACTCTTTTTTCCTCCAGTATAATTCATATGTAAAATTAAAAAGACATTAAGAACTGAATAATATTAGTTGACTTCCGTAGGTCGCGGCACCATGATTTTTCAAATAGAATTACCATCAAGTTTTATCATCCCGTGGTTACTTCCTAGAAAATCTACTTAGTACTTCTCACTGACCCCACATTGGGATCTATAGAAACTGTAATAGAATTTCAAAACAGAATGCTCTAGAACTTCTGCATAGAATCTGTGCCCTACTGTGTCCTGTACGCCTGAGGTGTGTTCTGCCGAGGACTCTGCCAACAGGTTCTTGTGTGTCCATAGACCTTATGTGGGCCTGAAATAAAAGAAAAGAGCTGAAAAGCTACCTTCCTCCTTTAAAGGAAAGCCCACGTCATGGAAGCATAATGAGCAAGGGGGTAAGGGTGTGAGTTACCTACAATGAGGTTAGACAAGTTGACAGGAGCAAGGTCATATAGGTAGTCATGGAAGGGAGTCCAGATTTCTTTCTTCTTTCTGAGACGAGTGGGAACCATGGTAGTTTTGTTTTTGTTTTTTGTTTTTGTTTTGTTTTTTTTTTATGTTGAATATGCACATGTATTATTTTATTTTTATTTTAGTACTTTATTTTTTGACATTTAATATTATTTTATATTAATTTCAGGTGTTCAGTATAGTGGTTAGACATTTATATAATTTAAGAAGTGATTCCCCTGACTAGTCTAGTACCCACCTGGCACTATACATACTTATTACATTGTTGACTATATATTTCATGTTGTACTTTACATCCCCATGACTGTTTTGTAACTGCCAATTTATATTTCTTAATCCCTTCACCATTTTTACCCTGCCCACAACACCCATCCTAGCTGGCAACCATCAAAATGTTCTCTGCATCTTTGCATTTATTTCTGTTTTGTTTGTTCGTTTTGTTCTTTAGATTCCACATATAAGTGAAATCACATCACATCTGTCTTTCTCTGTCTGACATATTCCTCTCAGCACAATACCTTCCAGGTCCATCCATGCCATCACAGATGGCAAGAACGCTCTCTCATCTACAGCTAAGCAATCAGTATTCCATTGTACATATGTACCACCTACTCTTTATCCATTCATCCATCAATGGACACCCAGGCTTCCTCCACATGTTGGCCATTATAAACAATGCTTCAATGAACATATGCATGCATTTGTCCCCTCGAGAACAAATCCTCAAGGATTTTGGGTTCTTCAGATAAATACAAGTGGGATTACTGGGTCCTTCTTCATGTCTTGTTATAGCCTTTGTTTTAAAGTCTATTTTGTCTGGTATAAGTATTGCTACCTCAGAATTTTTTTGTTTCCATTTTGATGAAATATCTTTTTCCCAGCCTTTCACTTTCAGTCCATGTGTCTTTCGATCTAGAGTGAGTCTCTTGTAAGCAGTGTATGTTAAGTGTCTTGTTTTCTTATGCATTCAGCTCCATTTAGATTGGAACATTTAATTTGTTTACGTTTAAAATAGTTATTAATAGATATGCAGTTATTGCCGTTTTATTATTCATGTTATTTATTTATTTATTTATTTATTTTAAGAAGTCCCTTTGAGATTGTTTGTAACACTGGTTTGGTGGTGATGAACTCCTTTAGCTTTTTCTTGTCTGGGAAGCTCTTTATATATCCTTAATTCTAAAAGATAACTTTGCTGGGTAGAGTAATCTTGGGTGTAGGTCCTTATTTTTCATCACTTTTGACTATTTCATGTCAATCCCTTCTGGCCTGCAAAGTTTCTGTTGTAAAATTAGCAGACAGTTTTATAGGCGCTCCCTTGTAGGTAACTATGTACTTTTCTTTTGCTGCTTTTAAGATTCTCTCTCCAAACTTTGGCATTTTAATTATGATATGTTTTGGTGTGAGGCTCTTTCAGTTAATCTCTTTGGGACTCTCTGCACTTCCTGAACTTGTGTATCAATTTCTTTCACCAGATTAGGGAAGTTTTTAGTCATTATTTATTCAAATAGGTTTCCAATCCCTTTTTCTCTCTCTTCTCCTCTGGTACCCCTATGATGCAAATATTGGAACGCTTGATGTCCTAAAGGCCCCTTGAATTCTCCTTTTTTTGGGGGGATTCTTTTTTTCCTTTTTGCTGTTCTGATTGGGTGCCATCTGTTACTTTATCTTCTAAATTGTTGATTTGATCTTCTGCTTCATCTAATCTGTTGATTCCCTCTAATATATTATTTATTTCAGTTACTGTGTTATTTATTTCTGACTGGTTCTTCATTATGTTTTCTATTTCCATTTTTATGTTTCGTGGTCTTTGTTGAAGTTCTCGCTGAGATCATGAGCATCCTTGTAACCAGTATTTGGAGCTCTGTGTCTGGTAGATTGCTTTTCTACATTTTGTTTAGTTCTTTTTCTGGAGCTTTGGTCAGTTCATTAATTTGGAATATGTATCTTTGTCTCCCAATTTTGGCTGCACCCCTGTATTTGTTTCTGTATAGGGTCACTATACTTCCCAGCCTTAGTACAGTGGCTTTATGTAGTAGGTGTCCCATGGGACCCAGTGATGCAGTCTCCTGGGTCAGTAGAGCCCAGTGCTCCAGGTGTGTCCTTTCCTGCTGTGTGGGTTCTATGTGCCCTCTTGTAGTAGTTGAGCCATGATTACTATTTGCATGTTAATGGGAGGGATTGACCCTCAGGCTGACTTGTTGTGAGGACGGGCTCTTACTACAATGGAGGAGCTGTGGTGTAAGGTCTGACCTGACAGAGTAGGGTTTGCTTTATGAGGGCACTGGTGCCTGCTCAGTCTGCCCTTTGAATGTGTCATTCTTGGAGGTGGCCGGGTGATTCTCCAGCTTAGTACAAACTGGCTACTGGGCATTCCAGCCCCGGAGACTCCTGGGAGGCATCTCACTACTGGCCAAGTTTAGCTGCAGCTTGTGCACTGCCTGGGCCTTCTGGTATGAGCCACAAAGCAGTCTGCAGATGGCTGCCACCTGCACTCTGGGTTTGGAGGTTCCTCAAGAGGACAATCTGCAAACCAAGAATGGTTATCACTAGTGTCAGGCTTAGGGCTGCTCAGCCAGGGGTATGGGACACACTGAAGCCAGATGCTGCTTGTTTGAGTTTTGCGAAAGTTTGAGAGATTTTATGAAAATCCAAAGCATGAGCTAAGACAGATTGTTTGTATGGAGAAGCCTTGGGTGTACCCAAAAGTTGGGTGTGCCCCAAAGTTGAGTGGGGCAGGGTCTCAAGGAATCACTAGGGTGGGGCAAACAAACGGTGATAGCCAGTTTGATTGAGACTCAGACATAGTGGCTGCCTGAGTCTGCACACAGGTAGGGGGAGGGCTCAACCAAGAAACAATGGCTCTGCCATCTCCTCCATCTGAGAGAAAGCTGCCCCTGCAGCTTTTATTCTGTGGCCAGACAGCTCAGTTCCTCTCTTTATGTCCCTGGTTCCCTTCGATCTGCTTCCCAGGTGCTGGAGTTCATCAGCGAGTAGATCCTTGCAGAGCCCCTTTAAGAGAAGCGCCTGAGACTGCAGCTGCCCTCTGGTTCACTCATCCACAATCTCTGCTGGTTTTCACAATCAGAAGTTATGCAGTCTTCTCTTCCTGGCACTTGAACCCTAGACTAGGGAGCCTGGTGTGGTTCTGGGACCCCTCACTCCTCTGGGGCTGACCTCACAGCTGAAATATCCCTCCCAGTTTTTAATGGTCACATACGGGTGTAAGACCAACACATTGTATGTCTCTGCCCCTCCTAGCAGTCTCAATTGGCTTCTTCTGTATGTTCGTATTTGTAGGGCTTTGGTTCACCTAGACTTCAGTTAATTCTCAATAATGGTTGTTATGTAGTTTAGTTGTAATTGATGTCCTGAGAGAAGGTGAGTACGGTGTTTACCTATTCCACCATCTTGTCTGGAAATCCTGGCATGGTAGGTTTCAGGGAGAGACAAAATTTTTTGAAATTCTTCCTCTGCCTCTTGTTGTAATGTGATTTGAGTCAATTCATGCAGATGCTTCAAGCCTCAGTTTCTACATCATGAAAGAGACATGCTGACACTCTAGCAACTTAACCAACAGGATAATAGTAAGACTCACACCAACGAATATACACAGAAAGCATTTGCAGCTTGTAAAATGATACAAGCAAATATTTTAATGGCAGTACTTACTAGAAGTCATCTCCTGGAAAAAATTGTTATAAACCTGAAAGTAGAGATGAAGAATGGACTCCTTGATTTTTCTTTTTTCTTCTTCATTTCATTTTCTTTTTTACTACATGAAGTTGAGAGGAATAGAGTCCTTCCATTTCCCACTCTCCTTAACCATGTTGGAGGTGAAGTGGAGGGCAAACCCACTGAAAGAATACAAGTGATTAGGGCTAATACTGGACCCTGCACCTGGGGGGCTTTGTCACATGTCCAAATGACCATTTTTGTGAAGCTACTGAAAGAATAGGTGTTCCTTTTTTTGCTGCCACGATTTGGAGATAAGACAACAGAGAGATTTATTCATTAACACCTGTGGCTTTCTTTCCAATGATTTATTAATTCATTAACATGTTTGTTCATTCTACAAACTTTACTGAGCATCTAGTTGATATCTTAGACCTTCTGATTTCTCATTTGCAAAAGGAGGACTCAAAATGAAAGATAATATTTATAAGCACATTTAAGCATATTCCAGGAATTGTACTAATAATTTGCATGTATTATCTTGTTTAATTTTTCCAATGTCCTTTGATATAGGTAGGTATTATAATTAGATATATTTTACACATGAGAGATTTTAAGGTCATGGACCAGCCCAGGTCATACAACTAAAAAGCATATGAGCTAGACTTGAACTCAGCTCTTTTTGACTTGAAAACCAAAACTCTGAACACCACAATGCCACCAACCATAGTTCAAGTTAAGATGAAAGGTGAGAACATGTTGTCAAATATTCTAGCAGTGTGGCGTATGGTATCCAACCTCCCCAGATTATCAGATGGTGTCTTTTTCTTCTTGAATTTTCCTCATTCCTATAGTCAGCTTAGCTGTCTAGCTAATTTTTCCATAGTGCAAGAACATTCAGAAAGCAAGATATAAATAGATAACTCCCAATTCCATGATATCACATTAGTTTAGCTGGAATTCACAACAGGCACATAATGTAGTGGTGGCAAGAAGTCTCTGGGGCCAGATTGCTGCTGTTCAGTCCTTGTTCTATATTTTACTGGCTGTGTGATATCTCTTATTTAAATTCACTGTGCTCAGAAATAATAATAAGAATATCTCTCTCATACAATTATTATGAAAATTCAACATTCTTAGTATAATGATTAACACATAACTATTTCTCAATAAATATTAAGCATTAACATAGCTATTACTTATATGATACAATTGCTGTTCTAACAGTTCCAGTCTTGGGTTTGAAAGCAATAAATGATTTCTTCTCAACAGTATCTTTACCCATGGTTCATCTTCAATACCTAAAACTTGAAATCTCACCTGTGGAATTACTATCCTTCTATCGCTTAAATTGATGTGCTCCGTAGCATATAATAATAAGTGGCCATTCAATAAACCCTGACTCTACATACAGAGTATATGACAGGTGCTAGGAATATAAAAGAAGATGGATCTCTGCTTTGAAGAGGTACAGGTTTAATGAATGCTGGGTGACCATTTAGTTATTTGTCAAGCCTTCTATGAAGGGGGTTGTGGCATTGAGTGGCAGTCACCATCGTTGCCCTTCAGATTCTGTTTTGGAGAATCCCATTTCTATCTTCCTCCATCTCAGGCTATCTGACAGGTTGGGTCAGGTATACAATAAATGAAAACTTTTATTATTTCTGTGGAGAGGCAGCTTGGTAATGTGTGAAGAGTCTAGGTTTTCTTGTTTGAGATCTGAGCTCTACTATTGAGAAACTGTGACTTTGAACCTTTACTTTTAATAGAGGGGAGACTTTATAAAATGTGAAAACTATCTAACATATCTAAAAGAGATGTTGTGAACATAAGTCATGACATACATAAAGTACATAGCACAGTTCCTGGCACAACGTAACAGCTCAGCCAGTGCCAGCTGGGGGTGACAGCAGCAAGCAGTAACAATAGTGCCACTAGGAGGAGTGGCTGTGGCTACAGGAGCAGATGTGGCAGCAACTTTCTTCTTCCCTTTGTTTGTTCAGATGCTGCCTTTATAATGGTAATGGGTTATTTTAAAATTCAAAGTCCATTCGAGAGATAAAGAAAAATGATAGTGGGTTTCCCTGTAATTAATGGCACTTTTTAGCATTTCAGTCTGATTATAAGTAGAATGTAAGATGTTTTCTGTGGTGAATAACATGTCTTTCTAGTTTTCTAGATTTATGAATTTAGGCCATATGAAATTAATTATTATGGGTATATTACATGGATGTGAAACATCTGGAATAATAGGATTTTATTGTTAATAGACCTCTCAGGAGCTTATGACAAACATCCTTATAATAGCAACATATGCTGCTAGTTTAATGAGAACCATCACTGACAATTAATGGTTCTTGTGCTTTCAGTAAGTTACACATTTTCAAATTTTATATTCTTTATTTTCATCTTTATGGTTTCAGTTTGTGACTTGTGTGAAATTAAAGCCAGAGCTCCTTACTGAGGAAGAAAATGTTTATTGAATGTGTACTATGTGCAAGCATTATGTTATATATTTTATATATGTAAATATACATGAACATGCTATTGCTTTTGAACCTCAAAGCAATTAGGCATCCCTTTATTTATAAAGAAGAAAACTGAGTCATGGTGAGAAAAATAAGTTATCAATATGAGTGTCTAAGCTAGAATTAAAGGCTGTGTTTCTCTGTCCTTTGTTCAGTAGAAGAAGAGAAAGAGCATTGCACAAAGATTCATTTTTTCTATAAATTAAAGTCCTGCTTTCAGTGGGCTCTTCAACTTAACACAATAACCTTCCTGTGATTCCTGAGTCATATTGGGCTTAAGCTGATGTGCACAAGGGATTGATAAAAAAATCTGTGAATTTAAAGTTTTAACATATATTGGGATATATATGTACCTCATGCAAAGTCAAGAGCCATGGATATATCCAGGAGAAGAACATACTGTTCTTTCTTGTTCTCTTGGTGGAGGAAAAAGGACTTTTTATTGAGCACCTGCTATTCATATGCCACACATTGGCACTGGGTAACCTAACGCTCTGAAGAGGAAGGTTCTGCTTGGATCCCAAAGCCCCTCCTGCTCTTCCCCTCATTTGTCCATTTCAGATATTATATTTGTCTCAAATATGTTGCTGATTAAAAATAAACACTGTTGATCTATTTTAGGAAAATAACATGAATATTTTTAGGTAAAACAGAAAGGGAATGTGATATAGCAGTCGAACCAGAAAATATGATTGGGGAAAGAAAAATAAATGCTAAATATGCTATTATATCTAGACGACAGAATTAGTCCCTTTCATGTTTTATTAATCTGTATTTAGTGATAATTGCCTTTATATAGATATAGAGGCAAACATTTTTATTACAATAGTCTATGTTATTGTCTCCAGGACTTGCATATCATTTGAAATTATCCTGATTAACTATTTGAATCTTGATTATTACTTCCTCCCCTCACACAAATGTTAGTTCCATGAGAGTGGGTACCTTTTCTGCCTTGCTTTCTGCTGTATACCCAAAGTGAGAGGAGTGCAGGCACATACTTGGAGCTCAATAAATATTTATTGAATGAGTGAATGAATGAATGAGTGACTACCTTTATTTCCACACAAGGTTAAATTAAAATTTGTATCATATATTCATTCACTATACTACCATTTGAGAAGTATATGCTGTGTGCCAGTGTAGGTATAGCTACAGAATATATGGACATACGTATACACAAATAAGAGACAAAATTGTATAACAGACAAGCTTGTAAACTCAAAACAGTATCTGGACCCTTTGTTACATGAGCTCAGAAAGTTTCACAGCCTTCTGAGCCTGCTTTATCTCGTCAGATAATGCTGATAATGTATGCCAACTCTATCCTACCCCGATAGTCAAATGTAGTCTACTGTTCCTACCCTGACTCATCTCTGTGCCTCTAAGAATCTGGCCTGGTAGAAGAACGGGTGATTTTCTTCTATTAAAACATCACATCTAAATATAATTTGTGGATTGTACAGCAGACACTCGTGCGCATGCTCACGACCAAAATTGGGTACTTTCAGGAGACCTAGGACATAGCAGTTATCTGTCCACTACCAGGTGTGATTGTGCTTCCAGACTGGCTGCTGTCAGGGCCTCAGGTTTTGCCTCTGATCCCCACTGAAAACGAACCCTGGTACTAAGGACCCTGGCTTGCTATGGGCCTGACACGTTCACCATTGTCCTCCCAACCCCTTCCCTGGAGCTTGGGCACCACTTTCTGCTTTCTGGATGCTACCTCAGGATCTCCCAGTTCTACAGCTTGGCCAAACTCCCGAAAACCCCAACTGCCATCATCTAACACATTACATCTGATGCCTTAGACGGTGATATCTCAAGTCAAACTTAAGTTTATCCTCAACTCCTTACTTTCCCAAATTGAATTTCTAGGCCCTATCTAGCCAACTAACCCAGTGAATTCCCTTCAGTTACTATACTCTGCTCACTGCTGATCCAGTACTATGTAAAGAGGAAAAGGTGAATATGAAGTATGTAATGTAACTTTTTAATTGAGTTTGTGTATATTCAGATCAAATCTAATAGGAACCATTGAACACACTTGTAAAATTAAATTTCCTTGAGATGTGAGGAGTGTAATTTGCAAGGTCAATTGCAAACAGTCTCCACTAATCATGAATTATAAGTGCATTCACACCTCAAGTGTGTATTTTCTGCTTTTATAATATAACATAAATACAATAAACTCTAGACAACTATTTTTACTAATGATAGAAATTATCTTATGTGGACTTTAGCTCAAGATATTCCTACATAGAAAGAGTAGAGCTACATTATTTAAAGTTGCTGTGGAATCCATATTATGAGATCCAAAGACTCTAAGATTGGGGGTGGTGAAGATGCCTAATATAATAGAAAGATTGCTAAATATGTTTTCACTTTATTGACCACTTTCCAAAAAAAAGAGGATGGGACTATGGAAACGAATAAAGCAAGATTATGCTCTTCTTGTTACTTATTGAGTGAATAAATCCTTGCTAAATTCCTATAGCCCGACACCATATTTTGTACCTGGCAAGTGCTCAGTAAATGTTGGTTGAATGAATGAATGTCAGGACTGACCTTTTTTTCTCATGGGTCCTGGGATCTGAGAAAGACCAAGGTCAGAGATAATGAGACTGCACAACCTCATGGCCACAGTGAGAATTATGGAAGTGCTTTAGAAGTGAGTTATTTGAAGCTCAGTGGGGAAAGATTCTTCATCTTCCCAGATCTCTGCTGTCACTTTACAAAAAGAAATAAAGACTTATCTTGATGACAAGGGACATTCAGGGATAAAGATGCCAAAATGGGCCTGAATCTGAGCTCTCAGAAGGCAGTGGGTGAAGCAGTTTGAATAACAGAAGAGTCAGTCTTTAGAATCCTTCACAGAGGCTCACAAAGATGTGTAAAGCACTTGGGATTTGATTTTACTTTTCAGGGTTTTCTATTCTGTTCATGTATTTGTTGTCACTGAATGGAACAGAAAGCGAACTCAGTAGAATGTTCAGGTTGTATAGTTTTTGCTATTTTTTTTTTAAGAGAAAAGGAAGAAGGTCATGGAAGGCTTGTGAGGAAGATGCCTTTTTGTGATAAAAATATCTGTACAACATTTTGAAATGGAATGTAGAACCTGTTCATCTTTCTTGGGGAATTTACAATGTACAAAGAATGTGAAGATTTTCTTTGAGTATCTGAGGAAGAGAAGAAGTTAACTATCTCAGTAATCTATGAAATGTCTTGTCCTCTTATTCTCCTATGGCCTTATAATAAGTAACTTATTTAAAAAGTTATTAATGATACAGCCCTTGCCTTTTGAAGGAAATGGAAAGGAAGCAGGGTTTATAGTGTGACTTATCTTGATGACATGTTACATTTTTGTCTCATTTAGTACTCATAACGATCTTATGAAGCACCTATAATTATCCTTATTTTACAAATAGTGACATTGAAATTCAGAAAGTTGAAGATGCTTGTCTCTTGGTTCTGACTATCCCTTATCACACACTATGAGCCTGATTCTCCTAGAAGTTTCCCCTGTCCTTACCTGATAGAGTTAACTTTTCCCTCCTCTGTGTCATCACTGTACTTTGTACATGCTTTAATGTAATGTTGCTGTATTCAAATTGATTTCTTTGGAAGTTTTGTTCCCCTTTACTAGAGTATAAATCTCTATATAGTGAAGATTGCAGTTTTCATCTATATATTCTGTGCACCTGCCACAAAAATGTTCAGTCTTTGAAGAAAATGCCACATAGCTGGTAAGGCATGGAGTCAGAATTTAAATTTAACATCTTTTTGATTCCGAAAGCTCATGAATTTTTCATTATACTATGATATGCCAAAACTTGAAGACAGACAGAAATATTAGCACAATTATTTTGTTAAGTAATACACTTATATCCAATTTACATATGTAACATAAATATACCGGGGCTAAGTACTAGGTAGGCAATCCATAGGCAATGCAAATCTAGAAAATGTCAATCCCAGGGAGAGTGTATAGGTCACATGATAAGTCTAAGAATGTTCATTTGATTTACCAATTTATTATTATTATTATTATTATTATTATTATTATTATTATTATTATACCACTACCTGATAGGCCCTATGGGAGGTTGAAAGGTGAAAGCAACAAGAAACCTGCCCTTCATAAGTTGTCAGGCAACATGATGCAAGGAAATGTGTACATGATGCAATATATTGTTGTGAGTTATTCATCTCTCTAAGCTATAATTTCCACATGTCTAAACTGGTGCTAATAATACTCCTGAGGATCATAAAAATTAAAACAGAGAGGTCAGCAATTGCTCTCATTGGCAGTGGAGGACTAAATTCTGTGTAGCCTTGAAGATCAGACCTTTCTTCCAACATCAAGACCAAGAGAGGTACAGTGTATTCTGCCTCCCCTGAAATCTTAATTCTTACATCCTAAAGTTAAGAGTCCAAGACATCACCCATCCACCTATTAAGCCTCCTATCTCTTACCACAGAGGTGTGGCTTTGTTGTTATGGGTATTAAAGCAGAAGATGCAAGAATTTTAATTTAACCAGCATAACAATTAAGACAGTTGAATTTAGAAGTCTAGGCAAGATGAGAGAGTAGGTAAATGCTATGCTTGCCTCCTCCCTTGACCACATCAAAATCACATCTAAACTACAGAACAACCATCATTGAGAATTGCATGAAGTCTACCTGAACAGAATTCCAACAACTAAGGATATACAGAAGAAACCACATCAAGACTGATAGAAGGGGTGGAAGCACGGATGGGGCTGGCCCCACACCCTTATGTCATGGTTAAAAATCAGGAGGAATATCTCAGCTTTGGAGATCCCTCCCAAAGAGAGAGGAGTCCCAGCCCCACAACAGGCTCTCCAGCTCAGGGTTCTAGTACCGGGAAGAAAAGTCTCCCTAATGTCTGGCTTTGAAAACCAGTGGATATTGTGGCTGAGTTAGATGCAGAGCTGCTGGATTCCCAGATGTTCCTCTCAAAGGACCCACAAACAGACTTACTCGCTGACAGACTCACTCCTTCTGAGCTCTAGCACTGAAATAATGGCTTGAAAGGTGCCATGGACATATAGAGAGAAACCGAATTGTCTGGCTGCAGAGTGAGGGCTGGAGGGGAAGCTTTCTCCCAGAGAGAAGTGCTGTCAGAAGGCCTTATTCCTTTGCTGAGTTCTTCCCCCACACAGCATGCAGGCACAGGCAGACACCGAGTATCCATCAATCTAACACCTTTCACCCCACCCCAGTGATTCTCTGACACCCTGCCCCACCCAACTTGCAAGCTCACCCAAGCCACTTCTTGTATTTTCCATACAAATGGCCTGTCTTGGCTAATGCCATGGAGGTTCCTAAAATCTCTCAAAGGTTCACAAACCCCAAAGAAGCAGCATCTGGCCTTAGCATCTGCTAAGCAGCATCTGCTGCTAAGCAACACCAAGAGTCACTAATGGCAGCTAACGTCGGTTTGTAACATAGCCTCCCCCAAGTACCTACAAGCCCAGCACTAGCGGTAAACATCTGCACATCACTTTGTAGCTCATACAAAGTGGCCCTAGGCAGGGCACTGAGCTTGGCCAATACCAGAGCCACTCCCAAAAGGCTCCAGCAGCAACAAACATGTTAGCCAGCTTCAGACCAAACCAGAGCACCAACCAACCAGCTCCACAAATGACATACCCATAGGGCCGACTGGGAAGGTACCAGAGCCCAGCTAAAGTGCATCTTGCTCTGTAGAGTCAATCCCAACACAACAGCTCCTCCATTGTAGTCACAGCCAGTCCTCACAACAAATCGGCCTGAGGGCCAATCCATCCTGTCGACATGCCAACAGCAATCAAGCCTTGACTCCAAAAGGAGGGCACACACAACCCACACAAGGGGCACACCTGGAGCACAGTGTCACAAGGGACACTGTGCTACTGGGCCTCACAGGACTACTACACAATGCCATTCTACTAAGACTGGGAGACATAACAGCTCTACCTAATTCATGGAAGCAAACACAAGGAGGCACCCAAAAGTTTCCAAATTAAAGAAGAGGACAAAACTTCTGAAAAAGTACTATACAGAATGGAAACAAGCAATCTACCACATGTAGAGTTCAAAATACTGGCTATAAAGGATGCTTAATGATCACAGTGAGAATTTCAACAAAGAGATAGGAAACAAAAATGGAGATAAAGAACATAAAAATGAACCAGTCAGAAACAAAGAATATAATAATTAAAATAAAGAATACATTAGAGAGAATCAACAGTAGATCAGATAAAGCAGAGGATCGAACAAGTGATTCTGAAGAAAAGGTAGCAGAAAACACCCAATCAGAACAGCAAGAAGAAGAAAGAACACCAAAAATGAAGATAGAGTAAGGGACATATGGGACAACACCAGGCATACCGACATTCATATCATAGGAGTACAGAAGGAGACAGAGAACAAGGAATTGAACACCTATATGAAGAAATAATGACTGAAAACTTCCCTAACCTGGTAAAGGACATAGACAAAATAAACAAACAAACAGAATAGAAACAAACTCATAGATACAGAGAACATTTTGAGTGTTGCCACATGGGAGGAGGTTGGAGTGATGAGTGAAAAATGGAAGGGACTAAAAGATACAAATTGTAGTTATAAAATAGTCATGAGGATGTAAAGTACAACATACCATAGGGAATACAGTCAATAATATTGTAATAACTATGCATGGTGTCAGATGGGTACTAGATTCATCTGGGCGACCACTTTGTAAGTTATATAAATGTCTAATCACTGTTATATACCTGTGATTAATACAATATTATGTCAACTATAATTGAAAAGTAAAAATATATATTCAAAAATGAAAACAAGAAGCATATGTTATTGAGCTTAATTCCTAACAGATGCAGATGAAGATCAATCAATCAATAGTTTTCTTCAGCCCATATGTGAGTATGAATATAATATGGATATAGCCTTAAATCAGAAGTTCTCAATGTGGGAAGAGAGGTGGATTTCTTTCCTCAGGAGACATCTAACAATTTCTGGAAATATTTTTGGTTGTCTCAACTAGGGGTATGCTACTGGAAGCTGGTGAATAAAAGGCAAAGATGTTGCTAAATATTCACCAGAACAGTCAGTTGCCCACAACAAAAACAAGAATATCCAGCCAAAATGTCATGGAATATATATGTAGATACACAAACATACACACACACACATACACACATATATATGTGTGTATATATATAGGTATATATATATGTATATACCTATATATATACACATATATACATATATAGGTATATACCTATATATACATATATACATATATACATACATATATATATATATGTATGTGTGTGTGTGTGTGTGTGTGTGTGTGTATGCAGATATAAAAAGTCCTAAGTGTCACAAATATCAGGGCTAGTTCTGTGAGAGTGTAGAGGTGGAAGAAGAATTACCTCAAACTCCGAATCTGAGGAGAATTTATGAAAGAGTCAGGATTTATCTGAGCTTTGGGATGTAAGCAGGTAGACCGAGAGCAAATGGAACTTTAGGCAGAGCTTGATTAATGGGAAAAATAGTGTTTTGGGAACTAGAGTCAACAAAATGATTTTCCAATCATATGGTGAAATCTGGAAGAGTAAGTTGAGGGCTTAGCAGGACTTGATAAGGATGCTAGCCTAGCATAGGAGGCATAGTGGGTGCAGCAGTACAAAATGAGGACCGTGGTATGACAGAAAGAACAAGGAGCATAGTCAAGGTTTACATAAAGAGCACACATTGCATTTCTTCATTTATTAAAAAACACTGACTGTCTCATGTATACTAGAGACTTATCTAGACTGTGGAAATAAAAAACATAAACAAGGCACAGTTCCTAAATTCGTAAAAGGAAAACCTGTAAAACTTGGCAATGGAATGTATATATTGAACAAAAACAAGTTGGAGATTAAGGATGGAAAGAACTTATCTTTGATATTAGAGAAACATGTGGTTTATTTGATTCATGATGCTCCTTTCTCTTCAATATTATTTCCCTGTAAGTCTGAGGCACACAAGACCTAAACTTGAAATAAGTTTGACATATGTATAACTATCATACCGAGAATATAAGTAATAAAACATAGCTGTAATTTATATAATAATTCTATATATTTTATCTCATTTGTTCTTTACAAACATACTGTGAGAAAGGCCTTATGTTATTAATATTATTTTTATTATTACTATCCCCGTTGTTCCTAGCAGCTTCTAATCTGTCACGGAGGCAGAATTCCCAATAGCCAGAGAAAGGAACAAACACTGTGTCATAAACAGCTTTACAATAGTAATAACATCAGATTTAGAAAAAAACAAATGTTAATTGTTATTGATGCCATCACAGTCGTGAAGAAGCTGAATGCTGAATATCTAGTTATGTCACCTGTGTAGCCTAATAGCTTCTTTTGCATATGAACTTGGTTTTCTGTAGTGTTTTGTATGCAACATCAACAAGTGGTAAGTATAAAAAAGTCCCAAAAGATCACATAATGCAATAGTCTTCATTTTGTGGAGACTGAGTCTCAGAGAAAGGTTAAATGAATTATGTAGAAACTGATCTTGTGTCCAGACATGTGGTGACAAGGGACCCCTTTTGCATATCCCTAAGAGGAGTGTCTTCATTTTCTCTCTGACAACATCCGGAAAGTTTACTTCCACATCTTCTCAGTGGTGGCAAGAGACCTAGTCAAACAGTGCGGACATACTTTAACTTCATGAGGTTTACACCATGGAGTGGCAAAATCAAAAATAGTGTCACGTTCACAAACTGTTCTGGCTCTTTAGTTATCCTTCCACAATGAGTTTGCAAGTAGAACTGACTTCATGGGAATTCATAAAGGCCCTGGATACTTGGACTTGTAATGTGGGAATATGGTGGTGGGAGTGGTCCTCTAGGCAGATGGGAGCTTGAGCAATTAATCTGAATAATAAGTGTGAATGTTAACTTATTTGTATTCCAAGCTGGTGGTGTTATCCCAACACAGGTGAGAACATAGTGTCAGGGTACTAAATAATAATAATAATAATGTCATCATCATCATCATCATCTACCACTTCCTGGGCCACTACTAGGTAGCTAGGAGACTTCTAAGCGCTGTTTTACAGATGTTTTTGTTTAACCCTCAGAAGAGACACAAAGTGCAGGCTTCATTATCTCCGTATACAGATAAAGTAAGACAGGTTAAGGGGATATGATTCTTACCTTAGGACACATGGCCAGCAATGACACATTCTGGATCGTAATGCTGTCTTCTAGTATGCAGTCCGTGCACTCCGTGTATCATTGCAGTTTCCTCCTACTTCCCTTTCCTGGATTCCAGTGGTAGGGAGGCTTCTGGCCCAGGCGAAGGAGCTGAAGTGTTGTGGCTGAAGCAACCTCCTTTATCCCTGTTAGTCATTACATAGAATGGGCAATAAGGAGACAATACTGGGCAGAAGTGACCACAACGTAAGTGACCACGGAAGCGACCACAGTTAATATCATCATTTTTGAAATAAAGAATGTGTGATTTGTATTAAAGTAGATTAGCATCCATTGAAGACCCAGTAAATTTTAAGGCATGTGCTTGGGTGGTTGGTGTTTTACATTCATTTATGGATGAGAAAACGGAGGGTATGGGATTTCAAGAAGTTTGGTTAAGGCCACTCACGGAGAGGGCATTCGAACAAAAATCCAACTTGCAAGTCTTCATTGTTTTCTTTAAAATGCATTGCCTTCTACAGAATGAAAAAATAAATCGACATAGAAGTGGAAAATGCAGGGCAGTGATATTGTGCTTGAATAGAAGGAAGAATTTTGGCCAGTCGGAACTGTTCAATAATGGAAGGACAATCTTTGATATAAAGAGCTCTGTGTCCTTGAAAGCATTCAAGTTGAAACTGAAAGACTGTATATAATGGTGGTGCTATAGAAACAATTCTTACCCTTGGTGAGTTATTGGAGTGCTGTTCCTTGCCAATGCAATGGAACTATTCTAGAAACCTATGAATTATTTGGAAAGATCATACATACCAAGCAGTTAGCAGAGAATTGCATGGCTATTCCTGTTATTGGGAGGATTGCTATGTTGGGAATGAAGCATTTGAGTGCGTAAGACATTGACGTTGAGTCAATGTAATTCTTCAGAACTGTAATTAATCATGATACTAGTGAACGTAGGACACACGACATTATTAGTGGAACAAACAGATGAGTTCTGTACTTTAAAGGACATGTTGGTCAGGGATTTCTATCTGCTGATCCAACCACTGGAGTAGCAAACTATAAATAGGATCAGTAGGAAGTGAGACATAGAGAAGGATACGAATATAGGTGGCATGTCAGAGTATATTACATGGAGCAACATTAGGTTAGGAAGGGCATTGAAATCAGAAGCTAAATCAAAGTAGGACATATTAGATAGCCCATAATTCAAGGGATGATCAGAAATTAGAATGGACATGGATTGATGAGTCCAACTCAAGTCAACAAATATGCATTGACTGCATCTGATGTGTTGTGCACCATGCTAGGTGCTGGGGAAATAAAAATATTACAAAAAATGAATTTGAAATGAATTTTTCTTCAAAGAACTAATAGTCTAGTGGGAAGATATACATACCTGTAAAAAATAATTAAAATAGATTGCAATGAAAATAGTACCACATGATATGTGGTCTGCTACTGCTTACTTTTTCATGCAACATTATGTTGCTAAAAGTCATCCATGGTGTTTTGTGTAATTAAAGTTTATTCATTTTCATTATCGAATAATTACACATCATGTGATTGTTTTACAAGTTCAATCTCAAAGTTCATGTCGAATAAATGGTATGTTGCTCAAGAATTAAAGCAAATACACTTGCCACAAAGCAAAATGAAGAGGATTATAAACACAATTTTAGGATAGTGATACCTCTGGGATAAAATGAAAAACAAAACAAAACAAAAAAAGGCCAGGAAAGAAGCACATAGATAGCTATAGTAATAATGGTAATGTTCTAGTTATTAAATATGGTTGTGGGTTGATAGCTATTTATTTTATTATAATGCTTATTATAATGCTATTTGTTTTATTATAATGTGTATATAATGTGTATTTATATATGTATATATGTATAGATATATGTATAGATATGTATATATAAACACACATATGTATATGTATACATGTCTATATCCATGTATACAATCCATGTCGTTTATATGGGTGGTAGATTACATAATAAAACATTTAACATTTAAAAAGTTTCAGTATATAATCCACTATAGAGACATATAAACATGGAATGCAATGGACCACAAAAAGAAAGAGGAATAGCTTATCCCGGTTGGGTGGATGGCAGATGAGATTTTTTTAAAAGGAAGACTTATAGGGTATGTTATATCTCAGCTGGTTTGGGGAAGAATGTATATTTATCTCATTCAGAGAGAAAGAGCATTACAGGGAGAAGAAAAGGAGTGCCTGCTTTGGAAGCCTTTATGTTTATCTCTGTATCATATTTACTATTCCTTAATATTCCTACCAGCACAGTATACTATGTAATAATATGTAATTGCTAAGTAAACAAATGCAGTCAGGATGGACAGAATGTAGTGTGTGGATGTGTGCCTGTGAGGGACTTAGGAAAAACAGTTAGACCCGCATAAAGGAGCTGCGTAAAAAGTTTTGATTGCCATGCAAAGGATTTTAGGAAAGTAAGACGGAGTTTTAAGCAGGGGAGTGACAACTTTGGATTTGAATGGCAGATCGTTTTGGCTTCCATGTGAAGGATGGCTTGGATGTGGAGATTGGGACCCTATATAAGAAACAGGGAGTCCAGTACATAGGAGGTGGTGAACTATTTGCAGCCAGAGTGACAAGGGAGCTGTGATGACAGCAATGGGCCAATCGAGGGTTTTCAGATTGTTGATGAGGAGCCGGACAAGGGAGCAGTTTCGTTACCAGGAGTCTAGAAAGAAGTTGCCAGTGTCTGTTGTGCATTTCTCTTGGTTTTAAGAAGATGCATGCCTTGCCCCAAAGGTTTACAAAGATTATATTGCTTTTTTTTCCAACTTCCTGGATTTTAGCTTTGGTTGGACACACGATACTTGTTTGGACAACCCATTTTAGAAGGACTTGTAAAATCATAGATCATCTTCTGGTGGTGACTTAAAGTATGATTATTTTTTTTTCCATCTGAGATAAAGCAACAACCCCCCAAATTGCCTTTGAAGGCATGAACTGAACTCCTTGCCACTTGGTCTGGTGGGTGCTGTGGTGTGCTGCCCGTGTTGTCCCTTCATGATGGGGTACTCATTGCCCCCCAGAGGCTGCGAGTGGTGTCATCTGATGGCTTTCAACTTAATTCCCCTCTAGAAACTTCTTTCAGTTGAAGACAGTTTGCTTTGTTCAGATCACACCCACTTCCAGGCAACAGCCTACGTTAATGACTGGCCAATGAGACCAAGTCATTCCATTTGCCTCTGGGTGGCACAACTCCGAAAGACTATTCCAATTCTAGAAGGCCCCTTGAGAGAGAATGAAGACTTTAGTACAACTGCCTGACTATTCAACTCCTCTTTCAGCTCTATTCTATTTCCTTCACTCTTCACAGATACTGATCACTCTCCAATAAATTTCCTGCACACAGATTCCCATCTTAGATTTGGCTTCTCATGGGCTCAAATTAAGCCTCCTGCCTCGTGCCTGGCATGGGGGATATAATACTTCTTGAGACATGGAATAGCTGCAAAGATAAAAGTTAAAGCAAGAGTGACATTTAAGGATACGTGAGGGTGGATGACTGTGTTGTGTGCACTGCTTGAATGGTTGATACGTGTCCCTGAGAAGCAGATTGGTAACATCTCAGAAGTGTGTGAAGGCACAGCACCCTTTCTGGTAGGACACTGTTAATATCTTGCAGAACAAGAGAGATATGCTCCGGGGATTGGCGGCATTTTCTGTCCACAGACGTGGGTGCAGTCTTAGTTATCACTCCATAGAGGATTTGCTGTGCCTCAAAGCTTTAATCTTACAGAACATTGATTTATTCTTCAAAAATTTGAGGGCCTTCTGCTGACATTCAGGCTGAAAGGAGTTTAACTTTATATGAAGACATTTTGCTTTTCTGCCTATATATGCAAGGCCGTGAAGGGAATTATATTAAGCGATGGCTGAGCTCATGGTTTCAATGTATGAGGGTCACTTTGCTTTCATATAATAGCCCACAAAACAAAATTCAGTAAAGAATCCTATTTCTTGGCCAGATTATGGTCTTTGGCAGCCTAAATTGGGTTGATAACATTCTTGCTCACAGAAGTCCAGATTGAAACTTAAATGACAACACAACCCTTGCCAATTAAAAATTTAAAAATAAATACAGTATTTGAAGCCACCCTTCTCCATCCACATGCACACACACACACACACACACACACACATTTAGAAATAACCAAGAAGGAGAGTTTTTCTTATTTCCCTTTTGCTCATAACTTTTTAAAATATCCAAGCAGTAAATGAAGCTCAGTTCCTACAGTGACAGCTGTTATGCAACAACAAAGGGTACTGTTTTGTGTTGGCATAAATAAAAACAAAAACGAAAGAAAATTCGCAAGTTTGTACTTCATCAAGGACAGACCAGGATTACTACCGCTATCCTCTGTTTAGTATATGAGTGCGCGTGGGTAAATTACTGAGCTTAGTCTCAGTTTTCTCATCTGTAAAATGAGAATAATAAACTATTTTTGATAGGTTTTTTGATAATCAAGTAAGTTATGTATATAAAGTTTGTAGAAGTTGGCAGTTTCTCAAGTGTAAGTATATTTAGTAGGTCCTTAAGGTACTTTAAAAAATATGCATAGAAATAAATTCAATTTCAGATGTGCAAACAGGAATTTGGAGCAATTTTCTTACTTCGTAATCTCAATGGGGAGGGCATTGGGGAAAGACCAGTGGCTTCCACTTTTGGACAGGTGGTTAAACATTTACCACCATTAGAGCTTTTAACATTTTAATGTTAAGTCCTTGGCTCTTATGAAAATAGAGCCATGCTGGAAAAAGAATAATATGGTGTAAAAGGAAGAACACTAGGTGGGCAGTAATGGCCCAGAGTGGTTATTCCAGTTCTGCCACCAACTGGCTTTGAGAGCTTGAGGGGGTCACTATATATATATATATATATATATATATATATATATATATATATATCTGTGAATTATTGTTTTCTCATCTGTAAAACTAGGATAGTAAATTGACTTTTCCCCAATACTCTAACTTCAACATACATTAATTTCCTAACTGTTTGTGTGGATACATTCATTTATTTACAGCATGAGCGAGGAAACAGACAGACACAGTCAATTCCTTCATGGAAATTAGAATCTAGGGAGAATAGGAAGAGACATAGATAGAAATATCCAGGAACTTTAAATACAGTGAGTATGCAAATGTATAGGAAGAAACACTGTAAGAGGGCTATCAGGGAAGACTTCCTTTTAAAGGTAGAGGGCAGATGAACAGAAGAGAAGTCTAAGGGTACCCAAAATCCTGCAAAAAAGAGACAGTGTACCATATTCGAGAAGCTGTAACAAGGTTAGTTTGACAAGAATAGATTGTACTAAAAAGAAAAGAGGAAATGTATGTAAAGAAGTAAGACATGGGAAAATAATGTACGTTCTCATTCATCTTTGCACTCATTGTGTTTTGACAGTCAGAAATGGTTGTTAGATCATCAAATATATGCAATACATTAAACTTTTATTATACCGTTCTACATCATTGTGAATGAAAAATCTGAGAGCACATTTATAAAGGGTTATAGGGGAGTCTAAAAATCACTTGAGAGGTCAAGTTGAGGTTGAAAGGTATAACGCCTAGAGAAAAAAGAGATTTATGAGAGGAGAGATCTGTGGACTGATATTCATTCCTTGATTCATTGAATGTATACGTATGGATCCACCTATCGCGAATCCATTACTGCTCTAGCCTCTGGGAATATGGCATTGAATGAGACACCCAAGTCCCTGTGCACATGGAGGTTTATATGCTCTCTGCAACTTGTGTCTGGAGGGTCTCAGGTGCATTCATAGAAGGCAGTTTGGTATGAGGAGATATCTCAGGATGGGCTGATCTCTGCAAAGTGGAATGCATTTCTGCAAAATGGAAATATCCCATATTTTCCAATCAGTGCCAAGTATTCTATTTATTTACTGTTATGTTATATATAATAAGACATCCTGGTTGCACTCAGATTGTGTGACAGCATTGTCATTAGTTTGTCATGTTCACAAGAAAAAAAAAAAACCAAACACCCCCCCCCCAAAAAAAACACAAAAAAACGAACTTCAATGTGTGCTCATGTTAACATGACATTAGTATCATATTAAGTAAGTTTACCTAGTCATCCAAATTATAGAAAAGTGTGGCATATACTGTTTAATAATCAAGTCATTTTTTTCTTTCCTTGGGCCACTATGAAATGAATATTCATAGGTTTAAATGAAAAGTTCTCATAATATGAAGAAAGTACCAAATTTTCGTTATAGTGTTACAAAATAGATTCATTTTAATTGCAGTTATGGAAAGTATTAAAGACAGTACCAGGCAGAAATTTGATTGAATGCTCTGAAAAGAGTTGATCAAGGTACAATGTTTAAGTTCAAGAGACCGGGTGTACAAGAAGGAATCCTTAGCTGAGAGCGAGGGTATGGTTCTTGTTCCGGCGCTGAGACTACCTCGGTTTGAGATATTAGGAAAGTGATTCAGAAAGCGTTGCCTTGGCCTCCAATAGAGGAAATTCTTTCTTCTGAGAGCATATATTAGATAAACTGTCAAATAAAAGTGTATTTATAGGTCCAGTAGAGTAGAACTGTAAACAACCAGGTTTATAACTATAGTGAGAACAACCTATAATCACTGCTACAAGTAGTAGTATTACTGTTGCTACTATTACTACTACTACTACTGCTAGCCAAACTTTATTACTTGATTATTGTAGTAAAAATTATATATAAACACATAATTTTGGATATACATAATTTTGGTGGTATAAATATGGTGCGTGTGAGTGTGTGTTAGCCACTATTGAACATTTATTTCACAGCACACAATGTTTTAAGTGCTATTCACATATTTAATAATTTAATCCACAACACAATTCTATAAGTTAAGTACTATTATACCCATTTCACTGATGAGGAAACTGAAACATACAGAGGTTAAATAATTTTGCCTCAAATAACACAACTAGTAATTGATGGGACTAGTATGTGATTTCAAACAATCTGACTATAGAATACACACTAAGGGGGAAAAAAATAATAACCAGTCAGAGCTTACCGAAGACAGAATAGGCAGAGGGCTCTGTGTAGGGACACATTTTCAGGTGGAGGCTAGAATGCATACTTGATGGAGGGCATGCAGATACTAGATGAGTACTTGAGAAAGATCACTTCTAGGGATCTTTCTGATTCTGAGATATTTCCATTCAATACGAGCTGCTCTAGGAGTAAGTTTGCCAAATTAGGTGTTTGAAGATAATATTTGACTGAGTGACAGTAAAGCTCTTGCATTTTTACTAAATACGTATTTGGATGCGCTGATAACTGTTTTCATCCCTTTATACCCATGGAGTCTAATAGAGAAACTATATAGTGTAGGTGCTAAAATATTGTTCGTCATTATTTTGCTGCCACTACCACCACCACCAAAACCACCCTTACTAGACAATTCAGTAAACTGGAAAGCACACCAGAACCGGAGTTGTTGATGTTAGGGATGTGACCATGGCCAAATAATACAAACTTCTTTGGCTTCACTTTAATTATTTTTAAAATAAGGTAAGAATGTTATCTACCTGACCATATTGAAGATAGAATTCTAGGGTTTAGAATCTCATTCTTAGAAATTCTTATCACTGTAAAGAAAATTCATTTGAGTTTTAATTATGCCTTAACACCAAATATAAAAAGCAACTATAAGTATCCCAGTATTTTTTTGAAAGTCACAGATTGTTTCATCACCCTTTGTTAATTACAGTTCAACCACATTTTGTCTGTTTGTTTCTTTAGAATGTAAAAGAAAGAGAACAGATATAGGAAAAAATAACTATATCCAATTTCCAACGTAAATGTTGGCTTTTGATTTATAAAACGAAAGCACTTATTTTTTTTCTCTTTTTTTTTTTTTTTTTACCTCCACCATCTTTCTTTTAGTGGAGGTTAAACATGCAATTAAAAGAAGTTTCACATCTATTGCTAAAAGGAACACACAGCTGCTAGTGAATGACAATACCACTAAAGCTTTGAACCCCAACAAGATAAATCCTGGCACACCACTTGCCGACAAGCTGAAGTGAGGAGATAAAGGTGACAATAAGCAGACACCAGGAAAATGTGTATTGCTTCTGGGGGAAGGTTGTGCCAATCAGTATATACACAATGCTTTGTTGGTTTGCTTTCCTTTTCTAAATCACTCTTTGAAACATGGTTTCGAACAGAACTTCAAAAACAGGGTGTGGTAGAGTTCCGAACACATGCTGTGATTGTTTCCATCTTCCTCTGTTCAGTTTGCTGAAAGAGGGAATTAGAAGAGATCTATCTGCCAATCTTACAAAATATCTGTCTTAGTCAGTTCTGGCTGCCATAACAAAATACCACAGACTGGGTGGCTTAAACAACAGAAATTTATTCTCTCGCAGTTCTGGAGGCTGGAAGTCTGAGACTAAAGTGCCAACATGGTCAGTATTTGGTTAGAGCTTCTTCCTGGCTTGTTGATGGCTGCCTTTTTGCTATGTCCTCACATGATAAGCAGAGAGCAAGACAGAGCAATCTCTCTGGTGTCTCTTCTTATGAGCCCTAATCCCGTCATGAGGATAAACCCTCATGACTTCATCTAAGCTTATTATCTCCTGAAGGCTCCATCTCCAAATACCATCACATTAGAGGTTAGAGCTCCAACATATACATTTGGGGAGACATAATTCATTGCCTAGCAGCATCATTGCTGAATTTGAAGTTCACACAACTAATGGTTACACTCTCTTTGTATATGACAAGGGAACATAATATATAAGGCTTTCTATCTTCTACATTACATATTGTGTTGTACGTTGTTTTGGCTGATGTTTTATTTGTCTTGATGACTCACTGGGTTATACGATCCCTATTATGAAAAAAAAAAGTCGTAATAAAATGATATCAGTTAAATCAGGGATATTCTGTGGTTGAAATTTGAGTGTCTTGGATTCAGAAACCAATATTTGGTTTCTGGAGAAGGCATTTATTCCCTCCCCCCTCTCCACCCCCTCAGAGAATGTTTTATTTGGGTTTGCGTCTCTAATAGTTTGTGGACAACCTGGGAATGAATAAAACCTCATGTCTTTGAAAAACAGTATGATATTTGAAAACCAATTTGGATTTTAGAGTCATACAAAATTTGTTTTCAATTGCACCTTTGTTGCTTTTTAAGGATATAGCTTTAAACAAATTTCTTGACTTCTCTGAACTCAAGTTCTTCATCTAAAATATGAGGTAATGATACTACCTAGAGTGTCATTGTGTAAATTTAATAAGTAGAAAAATGCAGAGAACCAAATAGAGTCTTTGAAATGTAGTAGGTGATCAAAAACCTTACTTCTCTTCATTATCTTCTTTCAAGATGTTGGCCAAAGGGTACACATTTTCAGTTATAAAATTAAGAAATTCTATGGATGTAATGTACAGCATGGGAATTAAAGTTAATAATACTGCATTGTACAGTTGAAATTTGCTGAGAGTAAATCATAAGCATTCTCACCACACACACACACACACACACACACACACACACAAACACACCAAAAAAAAAAAAAAAGCCATGTGAGGTGATGGATGTGTTAATTAACTTGACTGTGATCATCATTTCACAATGTATAAGTATATCAAATTATCACATTGCACATTTTAAATATACACAATTATATTTGTCAATTATTCCTTAATAAAGCTGGAAAATACAATAAAATATGATTCTTTTTAAAAAGATGCCCTGCTAAAATAGAGTTTTTCTAGTCAATGGCAACTAGCATTGTCACTGGCCACTCCCAGATTTCTAATAGGAATTGTTCTTGAGAGACACTTTATGTATATCGAGTTGATTTTATGCTGATGGGCTTGCCCTAAGATTGTTGAAACAACTCAGCATGTTTTTAGCTGACAGTAATAGGTATTCAAACTAGCAAAGGTTTAAACAAATGGGAATTTACTTTTTTAACAGAACAAGAAATCCAGATAGACTCCCTATCCAAGTGAGTGCAGGGGATCCATTCAAGGCAGATTCCTTCTGTTCTCTCTACTCCACTATGCATAACATATTAGCTAACGGTCTCACGTTCACAAGCGAGCTTCCTCAGCAACAGCATAATTTCGGTGTTGAAGGCAAGAAGACAAGAAGGGACACTTGCAGCTTCCTTTGCCACTGTTAGCAGATGAACAGAAGATTCCCAGAAACTCCCCAACCAGCATCACTTATGTGTCACTAACTAAATTGTGTCACCCTTGTCACAGGAATGCTGGACTGGGAGGTTAGTCAATGAGTAGTATTCGTTATGTTTGATGAATGCTAGTTACGCAGTTCAGTTCAGACCTTAACTGAAGGTCGATTGTCAGACACTGTGACAGTTTTTGAAGCAGCTGAAAATAAAACCCCAAACAAAAGACAAAATAGTCCCTCTTCTTGAGGAACTCAGTCACGTGAGAAAGACAGAGAAATAACCAAATAGTTAAACTCCAATTAAATAAATATGTGTAGGGTTACAATTCCATATTTTACATGAACTACTTTCAAAGGTCATTTTGATGTAACCAAGTTTATGCCACACTATCTGTCCATATCATGTTGTTACTGTTGTTTCCCCAAAAATAAGACCTAGCCGGACAGTCAGCTCTAATGCATGTTTAGGAGCAAAAATTAATATAAGACCCAGTCTTTTAGACTGGCTCTTTAATATAATATAATGTAATGTAATATAATATAATATAATAAAATATAATATAATATAATATAATATAATATAATACTTGGTCTCACATTAATTTTTGCCCAAAAGACGCATTAGAGCTGATTGTCCAGCTAGGTCTTATTTTCAGGGAAACAGGATAGGTCCTTCCATGTGTAAGTAGGAGAGTGAAAATCTATCTTTATCATAATGACTTTGAAATGGTACCTGAATAATCAGGATTCAGTTCCGTTTCAGAGTTGAAGTTTTTGTTGTTGTCATTGTTCTTTAAATGTATTAAATGTTTTTGGAAATTGTTAAATTAGGTAAAAGAGTTATAGTAAGTCAATTACCTAGAGCAGAACATCTCTCATATTGTTTTTGATGAGCATATTAAGCTCCTAATATCTTAGAAACTTAACAGAAACAGTTTTAGTAACAGGTCACAGTTAGACACACTGCTGTAGTTTGAATCCCATATGTTATCTTTACCATAATGCAGTGTTTGGCAAACTTTGTCTGTAAAAGCCAGATAATTTTGCTTTCCAAGCCATATAGATGGTCTTTGTGGAAGTTTTTCACTTTTGCCATTGCAGTGTAACAGCTACCGTAGACAATATGTAAATAAATGAGCACTGCTGTCTTCCAACAAAACTGTATTTATAAAAACAAGTGGCAAGCTAAGTGTGGCCCATGGGCCATAGGCTGATGATCTCTGCCATAAAACTAACAAAAATCTTGGCCTTCTTTTTGATGGTACAGTAGTGGGTGTAGTTCTCAACTCTAATAACATATTCAAAGATGGTTCAATACATTGAAAAGTTCTGCCATTGTTTTTTAAGTTAAATCTTTTCATCTCCAGCTCTCTGAGGATGAGTGGGAGAGATAGTAACTATCAATCATAATGCATATGCAAATTTCTTTGGAAAGAAGCTTAAACATACCTAACTTTGTTCTCTTCAATTGTTTTAATAGGAAAATATAGCTTATAAGTTTTACGTGCAGGGCATTAATAAAAGATTTCCCTTAATTTGGGGGGTTTCAATTTACTCATCTGTGTCACATCTCATACAAAACATAGGCGATGATATATTCTAGTTTCCAGCACTGTTATGGAAATAGCAGCTTTGAAAGCTATAGAAACTCAGTACAGACCAAAGACAAGAGAAGAACATAGTCAAGAGCTCAAACAACAGGAATCATCAGGTCTGTGGGTGAAAATCAGAGTGAGAGGGACAGAATTGATGAAGAAACAAGGTCCCATAAAGGGCACAGTCTTTTAGTGCATATGGTTAAAGTTATATTCCTGTCATGGAAGGTCTCACCTGAAGGACTGAAGAGCTGCTACCTGAAAGGGGATTGTGGCAGGTGTTCCTCTGAGCTGAATATGGGAGCTCTAGAGCCAGTTTCAGAACTGTGGCAATGAGAGAGAGATGGGTTATGTGACTTCCAAAGCTAATGTTCTGTGAAGTCTGCAGCAGTGGTGGCAATCCTGGGTCACCATCTCAGGAGGAAACTTGATGCCTCACAGCCAGCCATGCTTGAGTAAACATGGTCACCTCCATGCCTTTGTGAGCTGCCTTTTTGTCTGTGAACTCCATTTGTGTCCATTGTCAGTGTGAGAAATCCACGCTGGGGCGTCCCTCTGAATTGTTAGCCTAAAGGACTTACCTGTCTCCTATGGTCCAGGGGAGGTTACCCTGCTTCCTGACCTCTTTCTCTCTCATCTTAGAACTAAAGTGATAGCCATGTTCCTTTCACTACCCACAGTAGACTCCCAGTATATTCAGAAAAGGCCTTAACAGGAATACAAGATCACAAATCAGTCTACTTGGAAAGTGCCAGTTAATAACCATAAAAACCTTGTATGGAATATGGCATGACCTAAGATACCCAAGTTAAAGATAGGAGAACCAAGTCTCAAGAAGATGTACAACTTTTATAAAGTCTCCCAATGGTGAGGCCTGGACCCAAATTCAGGGCTTTTGATGCTAGCAAATATAGTGGGTTGTTTGTTTCTTTGTTTGGCCAGTTGGGCTTTTTATACCATTTTATCAAGATGGTTTTCTCAATTCCATGAAATAAAATTTAATACTATATTTTCAATAACAGTAAATAATTCAGTTATCGGTAAATACCTATGAGACATTACTAAATATATTTTAATCATTTTAAATATTTTTAATGGTCCTTCATTTTTGTTGAGGGCTTTGCTTTTTCACATCTCAGCTATATTGCTAGATATATTTGATACATTATGTCATCCACTAATCACCATCACAGTAGGCATAATTCTTGTCATGATTGGACAAAGAAGGAAACTGACATTAAAGAGGCTGAGTACGTTACCAAAGATCACGCAAGAGGGAGAAACATTCTTGCCTCATTCAATGGATCTATATCATTGTTCCTTTTCAATATCTGCCTCAGGAAATATTTCTATATATTTTACAAGACCTTGCTATTTCCTACATGGAATTTATTTCTAAATCCACAGTGGACTGAGTTTAATGAACACAGTTGCAATAAAACTGGGAAGAAAAGAATTATTTGAAAATATTAAAGCCATGGCTGGCTTCACTTTTTAAGTTTGCCTCAGCCCCTCTCTTGACTGACAGTTAGCAATGATAAGAAGTATGATATCGTGTTGTAGGAAACCAACATGCGTGCAATAATACACACAATCATGTGGATGTGTATACACACACACACACACACACACACACAGAGAGAGAGAGAGAGAAAAAGAGAGAGAGAGAGCCAAGAATATGGATACACATTTTAAGAAAGGAAAAAAACTGTATTAAAATTACACTGATCGTAACCACTTTGAGCACCTCTTGTAATTGCAGAAGTCAAACGTGACTTGTGTTCATCTTTTGTTATCGGTATGTGTGTGTGTGTAGTTGCCAAAGCAAGGACTGCAGAGACAAAGGGCTCTCTCCTATTCCAACCTGGTGTCATTGACAAGAAAGCATCCTTAGAAGCTTAGGTTATTTACCATTGTTATGTCCTGAGGTCAGGAGCTCTGTAGGACCACTGCATCCAATCTACTGCTAACATTAATCCTGAGGAGACAGATTGTTTTGTAGTGATAACAGGGGAGATAAAGAGTATTGTGTAAATAAACCACCTATCTGTAACTAAACCTGTCTCCCATCATCTCACCTTTGCTGTTCTTCTTTCTTAATAAATGGCTTCCCTAAGAGACATTGAATTGCAGAAATTCTTTAAAGTGCTTACCTCATATAAATAAAACCTAATAAATAAAAGCAACACAGCGTGAGTTGGCATCATATTCCATGGGGATTCTGTATATCTAAAATGAGTTATGAGGTGTTGAAGCATATTAAGACAAAGGATGGGCTCTAAGACCCAAGCTTAGTTAAATCTGAATCTCAGCCCAGCCATTTTTTCCTTTCTATGACTGTCAGAAAGCCATTTTTCCTTCGTAACCTTAGGGAATTATTTCAGTAAGAGTAGTATACTCAGTCCTACAGGACTGCCAGAAGGCTTCCCTAAGGAGAGCATGTCAGGCATCTAGTATAAATGGATTCCAATAAGTGGGAGATATTGTTCTACCTAACAATAAATGGGCTTTCGCAAACAGCGCCAATGGAAGGGAAATATTTATGAGATCTGACAGTTAAGTTCGTGAACTTGCCACCGTGTGCTTACATTGGCAGCACTGTACAAATAGCTTGGTAAGGTTTCATAACTTTGGTATATCATTGTCTCAGCTGTGTTCGTGTCAACATGTGGCGGTGTCTTGCTGAGTCGTGTGCCTTATTGCTGTTGCGTATTTTTGTGTGCCATCATGAGAATGCCTGAGTTTGAATTAGAGCAATGAACAAACATTAAATTTCTTGTTAAACTTGGCAAGAATGGAAGTGAAATCAGGGACACGTTAGTCCAAGTTTATGGGGCTAATGCCATGAAGAAAATGGCAGTGTACAAATGGATTAAACGTTTTCCTGAGGGGAGAGTGCATCACTCAGGAAAAGAGGTTAGGGCGGCCAGTAAAGCGCAGAACTGATGAAAACATTGCAAAAATGTGTTGAATTGTGCGTCAAAATCGCCGCTGACTGTGAGAAGCATAGGAGACCAACTAAACATCGATAGAGACACAGGAAAATCTTAACTGAAAATCTTGGTATGAGAAAGGTGTCTACAAAAATGTTCCTGAAGGAATTCACCAATGAACAAAAGCAAAGGAGAGCAGAAGTTTGCCAAGACCTTTTGGAGAGGTGAGACGATGTTTTGGGCCATGTTATCACTGGTGATGAAACATGGGTATACTCATACGACCCTGAAATAAAGCATTGAAGTGCACAATGGGAATCAGGCAATTCTCCACAACCAAAAAAGTTCTGTCAGTCCAAATCAAGAGTCAAAACGTTGCTAAACTTTTTTGATATCAGAGGGATTATTTGTTATGAATTTGTACCAGCTGGACAAAAAGTTAACCAAGTTTACTGTTTGGAAGTGCTGAAAAGGCTGCATGAAAAAGTTAGACAAAAACGACCTAAAATTTTCGCCAACAATTCATGGCTCTTGCATCACGACAATGCACCAGCTCACATGGCACTGTCTGTGAGGGAGTTTTTAGCCAGTAAACAAATAACTGTATTGGAACACCCTCCCTACTCACCTGATCTGGCCCTCAATGACTTCTTTCTTTACCTAAAGATAAAGGAAATATTGAAAGGAAGACATTTTGATGACATTCAGGACATCAAGGGTAATATGGTGACAGCTCTGATGGCCATTAAAGAAAAAGAGTTCCAAAACTGCTTTAAAGGGTGGAATAGGTGCTGGTGTTGGTGCATAGCTTCCCAAAGGGAGTACTTCAAAGGTGACCATGGTGATATTCAGCAATGAGATATGTAGCACTTTTTCTAGGATGAGTTCGCAAACTTAATTGTCTGTCCTCATACTTTTGGAAAGTGGTTTTCAGTATTTCAGGAGCCTAAAAGATAATCGTTTTTGTCCCAGGAATCAGCTTGTGGGTATCTTACCTTATAGAAATCTCACACTGTCAGTTTCTGGCCTAAAATACCTCAGTAGTGCCACATTGCTCTGAGAATAAAGGTCAGTTTCTCAGGAAAAAAGAAAAAGAAAGAAAGGAAGGAAGGAATTTTAAAAAATCTTTAGCTTACCCTTATAATCCTGTGTTTGTTAATTTCTTAGCCCCATCACGCTCATGTCTTACTTTGAATTTTAGGTACCAGACATAATAAGTGTTTTTCTGATCCCCAAGGGAGCCATGTGCACAACATTCCAGCTGTCTAATCTAGCCTTTTCTTTCCATGTTTATCTAAGTTCTTCTTATCTTTCAATGCTACTTAATCCGGAAGTCTTATCCGTAACTTCACCCCTGAGTTAGTTGTCCCTCTTTGTACTCTTGAAGAATCTTATACATTTCTATTTGGACACTTTCATAGTAAAGGCTGTTCACTAGTTGATATCCACCACAGAACGTAAGCTTCATAGGAATGTTAATATGGCTTTTTGTTTCTCATTGTATCTCCAATGCTTAACATATCCCTGTTTATCATACATGTTCCATATTTGCTTATTTGATTAATGCAGGATAAAAATCCAGAATAAAAGGAAAACAGCTCTGGACCCTGAGACACTCATCACTGTATTAATTAAAAGAGTAAAAAATGAGAAGAACATGACAATAAATTTTCCAAACAGGTCAAAAACAGTGATTCCCCATATGACGGAATGTAAATCCAGTGTATTTTATAGAAAAAGAGTTTATAATAGCAAATGAAAGTGACATTATCTATTATAAGTAAAAAAATCAAGATACAAGTTATGCATTTAATTATCCCAATTATAAAAAATGCATATAAATAGACTGGAAGAAATATACTAAAATATTAATGGATCTTTTCTATTGGTAGCAAGATTATGAAAGATTTTTTAATATTTCTTTATACTCTTCTATATTTTCCAAATGGTCTAAATGACGAGCATGCACTTGTGCGTTTTTGTTTTTGTTATTGTCATTTTATAAAACATACTAACATTTTATTCAAAATAATAAAATATATCCAACACCTGGCAATAGGAAAGTGCTCCCAGGATTAACGGGTGAGGAAAACTTAAATTGTGAGCTGGCATCAAAGGCTGGTCAGCAGCAGCACTGGTTAGTGTTTTTATTTATAAAGCTGCAATTTCTCCAAGCAAGACGGGTGCATCCACTTGCTGATTTATACCCCTTGTCAAGGGAAGCCAAAGAACGATAATTCTCCGATGCTATGCTTTCCTTTGAAATGATGGTTAGTCACTTCACTCCCAAAATGCTTGATCAATTATATAGTACCCGTTGACACCCTAGGACACATAAAATGAATGTCTTTCATGCAGGAAAACTCCACAAATCCAGTGATAGATGCACTTTCTTTACACTCTCACCTGTGCAGTAGCCTTCACTCTTTGGCTTTAAGTCAAGGTGCTTCTTGAGTGAATAGCAGGACACACATCCTCGCTCAGCCTCAGACTGTTCATTTGTAAAATGGAAACAAGTTACTGATTACATCATGGAACTGCTTATTATTTGACCCAGATGTGATACTGGCCACTATAACACTTTTTTTTAAATTGTGAATTATTACACAAATAATGCACTTTCTTGGAGAGACTGTTTTTCTCCTTTGTATCTGGCTCTAATTTTAACTCAGCCATAAAGTCCTTAGGAACAAAGCACCACCAGTCTTCCATCGTTTTGTCTCTGGAGTGCTCACCACAGTGTTTGATGCATGGCTAGTTTTCAAAAGATCTTTACTGAATTGACTCTACTTTGCTGTCAACCAATCAACAGCACTGTTATCAATTGATTACTTAATTCCTATAATAAACCAGTCATGTACTAATTCCAAGCTGAGTAAAAATAAGTCCTATCCTCACAACATTATAGACCATCGAGGAAGTGGATATTGAACAACTGAATACAAATATGATGTGTTACGTGTAGAATTGCAGGGGCATTGACCTTAGACTTGCTTTCCTATGGGGGTGATTTTTAAGCTGAGTCCTTACAGATGAAAAGGGATCCATGGAGGAGGGGTTAGGTGTGGGAATAGCTCCCAAGGCAGATGGAATGTTACATTAGAGAGCACTGTTACGAAGCTTCCATCACTAACGTTCCTGAAGTCCACTAAACCGTGAGCATCTTGACAACAGAGACTATATCCTCTTTGTCTTTGTGTTTCTAACGTGGTGGGCAGCTGGCATACTAGAAGGGAAGTTTTACAACTGTTTATTGAATGGATCAGTGGTCTCAGCTGTATATTAGAATATCCTCCCTGTCTTCAAATGCATAATTAAAAAGGAAGATATCCAGACTGCGATATCTCACATATAGCAACCTTGAACTCTCTTCCTGCTAAAATCCTGAACTGAAATAACAAATACATGATTAAAGAGCATGGGCACGACATTCACCCCTTCTTCTATGTATTGCCCTGTGCTTGCTTTAAGTTATGTTACAAACAAAACAAAACTAAACAAAAAATCCGCCAGGAGCATATTTCCACAGTCACCCCCCAAATTTTCTCACCTAAGGAAATATGTTCATGTCATGCCTTTGGCTTTTATCAAAGATCATTATCATCATCAACCTGATGACAAAATGTAAGCAACATTTTGAAACCAATGTTGACCACAGGGCTCATTTTGCTGTTTAATATTCTTGGTACAAGGACCTCTAGAACAAATTATTTTGCAGCTAAAATATGAACTGCCATTTGCCTAATATAGTGTTTCTCAACATGTGTTTTCATTAGCAATCTTCCCCCAGGAGTCTTTGCAGACATTATATTTTCTAATAACCCCACTACCACCATGATATTTTAATACCACAGATATGATATATATCTGTTTATGTACTTGGGGCGCTTTGGAAGGCCACAAATCACTGTAATGTACAAGATTTTTTTTACCCTCCCCAAACCAGTTTTTGTCTCCTTGGGGGAAATATCACTTCCATTGAGAATGTATGATAATACCAGAAACCACACTATTTCTGTTGCACCCCATTTTTTACTCCAGTCTGGGCTTTCCGTTATGAGACAATAGGATGGGGTTTAAAATAATGGCATATAGATTTAGATAAACCTGGTTCTGAACTCTTTTTAACTTTGGACAAATTATGTAACCTCTCTCAATTTCCTCAGTTTCCTCATTTGACAAATGGGGATGACGATACATGATGGAAAGGACTGTTGTGAGCATTAGAAAAGATAGTGCATGTAAATTTCTCTGTGTAATAAGTTCTCTGAAAAAGTGTAGAAGTCTATCACTGTTATCAGAGTAACATTCTAGATGGAGAAATACGTGACCAAGAACATGAAGAGAGTTAGGAGTGAGTTTGGGTGAGACCCATTATAGTGAGGAGGCTAGCTCGTGTTGGAGAGCAGAGAGCAAAAAAAGATCAGGGAATCTCAGACTACAGCAGGCCTTAGAAGTCGGAACTTGGTACAGGAAGATGTCTTCTATTCCACCATACTAGCTCTAAAATGTACTAATCGTGTGACCTGGGAAACTTAATTTCTGAATTTTAATTTTTTCATTACTAAATAGGGAAATTGGTACTGACGACATTGGGCAGTGGTGAGGAGTTAATGAATGAATTGCATACACCATGCAATGTATATGTGTGGTGGATGGTAGTTCACTTTGGCAAGATAAAGCCATTGAGTCATAAATGGGTTTAAGTTTTGACAAAAGATAATCCTAGTGAGATATATAGGATGGTTCATACTCTCAGATTCATAGGCATCTAGGGTTATAAAAAGGTAATATTTGGAGACCACTTAAGGTACCATTATTTTTAAAAGACTAACAGAAATTAGGCAAATCGCTAAAATAAAAAAAATAAAAATCTGGAAATGTTTTACATTATAACATATTGTTGTCACATCTATACCAGAATTACAGGTTAGAAGTTCTTTCTAGTTTTTTAATCAATTAAGTCTAGGAAATGAATTATTTTGGAATAAACCTAGACTTTGAGCCAGACAATGGGAGTGTGCATGTATCTAAGTCTGTATCCATGAGAAAGTTCTGCACCTTTCTGAATCTTACTTTTCTCATCCATGAAATGGGAATAATAATATCTACTATGAAAGATTATTATTGTCAGCATATCTAGAGATAATATACATGAGGTCCTCAGCAAAATGATTGATGTGAAAAATGTTCTTTAAATATCATTCACTCCCATCTAGTGATAAATGCAAGTTTGATATAATGTTTCAAAATACAAGGTCTTACGAGAAGGAGAGCCAAGATAAAGGATCCTTTGTGCTGAAAAGCAAAAACAGATTTATTACATGTAGCCGTCAGGAGACTGTGGGAGTAATGTAGGAGAGAGCAAACTAGTGACTTGTGCCATAGATGTAGTTGTCTGAAGGGAAAAGGAAGCCCTTTCATAAGAAGGCCTTAGATAGAAGTAATGTCAGATATTATTAGTGCCATCTTACACTGATGTTGGGACTGGGGCTGAGCTGGATTTTGAACCGAGATGTATGTGACCTCAAAACCTATGCATATAAAGAAACCACATTTTCCCCCATGGTCTCTAAGAACAAGAAATATGTCTCATATAAGCTTTTATCCTACAAAATACTTTCAAGAAAACCTTACTGACATCCTTAATGTCAGTTGAATAAATGACTGTCCAGGGGATGGATGAGGGCATGGATGAATGGAAGAATGGATGAATAGCTGGCTGGCTGAATACGTATATGGCAATGAATGGCTGATTACTTCATGTAGCACAAGTGGCTATGCAGAAAATATATTTCAAAGGAAGTAAAATGCGTAGTTCTTGCTTTTGAGGAACACCAAATGGATTAGACAACCAGAACAACTCTAGAAAGAACTAGTCATTAGAAGAATCTGACACAGATGGTAGAATCATTGATTCACACATGATTAATCCTAAAAGCATCCTTAGAAATGTAACAGTCCAGCCCTCTTGACTTGCTTGTGAAGATAAGGAAGAGACAGTGACTTGGGGAGAACTGCTCAGCTCATGTGTGACAATGATTCTTTGAACCTAGTTCTCATAACTGCTTGCCTAGTGCACTTTTTGGCTATACTATCCTCTAAAGTAATTGGAAACAGTAAGATACTTATTTCTTTCTCTTACAGTGCAGCCTCCTCAAGAAACAATGTATTGTTATTTAAGAAAGGGTGGGGGGCGTAAGGTTTTTAAAGAAGTAGCTTATTCTGAATGAGTGTGTCACACTCCCAGGTTGACTTGAGACCGATAAGCTGAAGAAGGTTAAAGAAATGTTCTTGCTGTGTTTATTTATAAAATCATACGTTTGCCAAACAAGAATAGAGGATATACTTACCACATATAAATCGTTTCCTGTTAAATGGAAGAACTAGACTAGGATTTAAAAGCGTCTTTAGGAAGCAGAGATAGCCACACTTTCTGAAAGTACATGATTAATTATAAAATATACATGAAAATCCTGAAGTATCCAAAATTGATGTGCATTTCATAGGAAAATATATATAAACAGAGAGATTGGTTTACATATCATGAAATAAAACCAAATTAAAGGAACCTGACTTTGCCAACCTCATTGTGCTCTTGAGATAGAACTGATTTGTTATCAGTCACAACCTTCAAGTCCCACCATCATAGTCAAGTTTGTCAATCCCAGCCCTGAAATTCACCTGAGAGCTCTAGTTAAAAATTCTGTCTTTTGTAATTTTGGTTCTTTCTCAGAATAAAATTGGGCTATGCACTTTCAACTTCTCAGTGATGGTGATGGCAAGAACTATGTTCACCACCATCATCACTGGGGAATCACTGAGCGTCAGAAGTGTTTTTTATTTTCGTAAGTATATTTGCAAACACTATGTGAGTGAAAAAAATATATATGTTAAAACACTTACTAACTGGGGACATCAAAGAGTGATACCATGTTGAGTAGCCGCTGAGCTACCTCAGCTTTCATAATGAGATGTCTCTCTGGAGACATGACTAGTTGAAATGGACACGAATGGAGATGAGTTTTATCCCGCACCTTCCCCATGGTCACGTGCCCGTAGACAGTGATGCTCCCGTCACCAATTCCTGAGAACAGTGCCCTGACTTATCAGGTGTTGATACTTCATAACCATCTCTCACACCACCATTCCAAAGGTATTACAGTACAACAGCATTGTTCTACTATCCACAAGGAAGGTGCATAAGGTCTGACAATTAAGTTCACGAACTCATCCTAGAAAAAGTGCTACATACCTCATTGCTGAATATCACTACGGTCTCCTTTGAAGTACTCCCCTTGGGAAGCTATGCACCGACACCAGCACCTAGTCCACCCTTCAGAGCAATTTTGGGACTCTTTTTCTGGAATGGCCGTCAGAGCTGTCATCGTATTACCCTTGATGTCCTGAAGGTCATCAAAAAGTCTTCCTTTCAATATTCCCTTTATCTCTGGGTAAAGAAAGAAGTCATTGGGGGCCAGATCAAGTGAGTAGGGAGGGTGCTCCAATATAGCTATTTGTTTACTGGATAAAAATCTCCCTCGTAGACAGTGCCACATGAGCTGGAGCATTGTCATGATGCAAAAGCCGTGAATTATTTGCAAAAAGTTCAGGTTGTTGTCATCTAACCTTTTCACGCAACCTTTTTAGCACTTCCAAATAGTAAACTTGGCTAACGTTTTGTACAGTTGGTACAAATTCATAACGAATAATCCCTCTGATATCAAAAAAGGTTAGCAACATCGTTGTAACAAGTTCGCAGACTTAATTGTCAGACTTTCATATTTGTGTCTCTTTCTCCACTTAAATACAAGAGAACTATTAGTAGATATGGTTTCTCAGTTAACAGTTATTATCATGGTTATTGCTTCACAAACATCTATTATGAACCAGGCAACATGCTTGATATTTTCATACACTGTGTCTTTTCATCTTTTCATCCTCCTAATGATGGCATGGATTAAGTCGCATACCAGGAAACTGGATATCTGAAAATGTGCAGATCTTACCCAAGATCACATAGCCAATCTCCTATGAAAACAAGAGGTTTTATGGACGTGGCTCAGGATGGCTCCCGGTGCCCTAACCTCTCAAGGGCTTGGATTAGAGTTCATAAACACAAATGTTTGCAGGGGCCAGGTGTGTTGTATAATTTAGTGAAGTCTGCCAGGTGTATGCTCTACCTAAAAAAGCTCTGGCAATGCTCTACCTCAGCCAATTCTTGCCTGTAGAAACAGAAGCTCAGAGGTTCCGGAACAGATATTTCAAGAGAGGATTCGGTTTCAAACCTAGTATTTTTTTCCCAAACTCCTGATTTGTAAACCTGTTCTTACTTTGGGGGTTTTCATTTTTCTAAACACTGTGCTGATCACATGATACAACTGAACACCAGATTTGACAAAAAAAATCTGCCAATTTAAAACTTCTGCAGCAGGTATTGCAAAATTTAGAATGGCCTCCTCATGTACAGATATTTATTTATTCAGTTATTTTTGGAGGGTGGGTGTGGGATGATTCTTTCCGTGTATGTGGGGGATTTATCTATGCTTTCATTACAGGGAATTAATCCATCGCTGTAACTCAGAAATTAATTTATTATGTATCCCAACATTGCTTACGTTATTTCCAATGGGATCAATTTTTTTTTTCTGTGTTCTAATCCCCATCCAGTCTTATTGACGTTCTCATCCATCATCGTGAGTTTTCTCTGTGCACATTATTTCTACTGTGTACAGTTCTTCTGGGTCAAATGTGATTAAGTCTAAACATTACTTGCACATTTTTAGCATATACAGATTCCCTTTGTGTGAATTATTTTTCTTGTAATATTATTTAATAATTAATGTATTAATTGAATAAAGCCTGTTTATTTGTATTTATGTCTTAGCAAAACCCTGAGAACATGGTGATTGACTCCCCTTGGATAACCCAGAATTGATTTGTCTTCTAAGAATTTTATAAAGTATTTCTGATGATTCAAAATCTTGTCCTCCTTTTCATACTGTAGGTGTGCCAGGTTTCTTAGAGAAAAGAGAGCTCAAAGTTAGTGGAAACAATCTTATTTATGTAGGTTTAAACACTCAAGTATTATTTTATTCTGCTGCTTGAGAAATTTAATAAAAGTTTCTCTTCCAAAATACTTGCTGGATGAGAACACATTTTAATGTTCATTTAACAAGCCTGACAAATGTAAGAAGTCTGAAATCCATGAAGAATATGACAGAAATTGGTAATTGATCATTTCTTATAACCCATCGCCTCTTCTTAGACTAACACTACATTTTGTTTTAAACCCAGTCCATCTTGTTCATCAGTGTTATTGAAATAGCCTGTAGTAACTCCATCTGCCTTCAGAGATAACACCTGGCTGATTTACCATTAATTCACTGTCAAGTCCTCTTAACCCTGTATGTTTAACCTTTTTTTTTCTTTTTAATCTTTGAAAATGTTGTGGCTTTTATATGACCATATTAACTGAAAGGAAAAGTTCTATTTCTTGTAATGTATTTAACGCTTATGTTTTTAAACAGAAAATGGGACTTTTACAAAGAGTTTGAATCCTATGACAGCCTTGGGAGATAATCAAAATCTAATACCGCAGGTTTCATACTTGTTCTGTGGAGAAAACAAAATTTGATGCTGTATCTGAAAATCAAGCCAATTTAAATTGAGTGTACAGAGTCTCTTTGCTTTGTTTTCCCTACAATCATTCTGTTACTGTGCTCCCAGCCTTCTTCATGTGGCTGATACATTATTTCACAGTTCTCAGTTTGATGTTTTCCTAGGGTTTGCCAGTTTCTTCAAAACAGCATGTCCAATCTCCCTTATTTCATGGAAAGAATGGCCTAAGGGAAAGAGACTATTGTGTCTTCTATTTCTCATCCATAGCATTCAATAATCATCATCATATTAATCATAATAATATCATCAGTAATAGCTGCCACTAAAAATTGACAGTATTCTGGTAAAAGTGGAAGCAGTTAATTTATATTTTCTCAAATCTTAAAAGCTCTTCTGCATGGAAGGTAGAATGTCTCTCCTTTTTCACAGTGCAAACTTAAAATCTCACAGGGTCTAAGTACTTTCCTACGGTCTTCTGATTCCATGACCTTTACACTTTTCCTAGCACCGTGGCTACATATGAGTAAAGCTGTTTTTTTCTTGGTCCTGGGGACACACATTTTTCTCATGGTTGTGCATGGAAGATTTTTTTTCTTCTTTCCTCATATTCTTTTGATACCTTGTCTTAAGCTCATATGTAGATTGGAGATGTTTTTTTCTTTATTTTTTTGCTGACCCCTCTGCCCCTGTCCCCCACCCCTGCTTGTGCTGAGGAGACTTTATTGTTTTTGGAGGAGTCAACATTTGCCAAACAATTTTTTTTTTTATGTACTAGGTCCTTTGATGAGCTCTGGGGATACCTAGATATTTAATATGCAAATTATATTAGCAGGTAACCTTCATGGAGCAGTTTGCGACATGTTTTATATTAATTATTAAATCATAAAACACTGTTTCCCATGTTTTATATGAATTATTAAATCATTAAATCATCTTAGTAACCCTATGAAGTAGATGCTGTTATTATCCCCATTTTCAGATGGAGAAACTGAAGCACAAAGAACATAACTAGTATCTTGCTGAAGGTGGTAGGAGCTAGGAATCAAACATAGATAGTCTGGCCATGTAGCCTAGGTAGCTAAACATTGCACTATATCATGTCTTCATATTATAGTTTCTATCCTCAAATAGCTCATACAGTGTTGAAGGAGGCGTGAGAGAACCTGGCAGATACTGAGTAATGCGAACAGGGGAGAATTGTGGACAAGAAAGGCATCTAAGAGAAGCAGCACTTATTCTGAGTGAGACTTAAGATAAGCAAAGACGAAAGCAATGAGCTCCCTAGGCCAAGGGAGCCAAGGTGTGGACAATGATTTTGAAATCTCCTTTTAACCGTGTAGCTTTAAATCATCTAATATTCATATGTTGTATCGTTGATCCTAACTTGTATCTGAATTATACTTTACAACTGTTATCATTCATGTTCAAGGAGACAGGCAAGGCCCAAAAAAAAAGATATTTGAGAGATGCTGAAATTGTGTTAGAAGTACAGTGGTACTACTGTTGTCACATAGGCAAGCTAGTGGCAGAGCCAAGCCTCTGACACCTCAGTTCTGTGATTCTTCTATTAGAGTTTGACTTCTGTTAGGAAGTCAATTGATAAGTCACCATGTCCTTAAAGTCTTTCTAAAGAACAATGACGATTATTGATTACTGAATGCTTATCAAAGAAAAGGTACCACGTTAAGAACTTAATATGCATAATCTTCTTAAAATTTTTAGAAATTTCTATGTGATAGATATTACGGCTTCACTTTTATAGGTGAAAAAACTGAAATATGGAGAGGTCACACGATTGTCCCAATAAAGTTACTTTAGCAAGACTGGTGATATTAAAAAAACAAAGCCAAGCCTGACTCTAAAGAGTTAAATAAGCAAACAGTTGCATTTAGTGGCCAAATCCAAACCAGCATTTAAATGTTTGTGCTAATATATAGTGATCAGTAATATTTGAACTTAACTGTCTCACTTGGAAGTTCTGGAATATTCTTTCTTTTTGAAATCTGGATTTTTGTCTCAGTCCCTGGCTCCATGACAAAACAGTCTTCAATACTCTGTAATCTCCAATGCACCATCAGCATCTTTTACAGCTGACTTTTAGATCAAAGATTCATTATAGTGTCATACTTCTGACAAGTATTCTAGTTTGTGATTTCTATTTTATTCTGGGAGCAACGGATGGACAACTTATTAGGTGGTGGTAAAAAAAAAAAAAGGAGAGAGAGAGAGAGAGAGAGACTGGGAGTTACACCGACATCAAGATGCTTAACTATGCACCCTACCTTTCTTGGAGTGAGAGCAAACACACAACTTAATATTTATTCAGTATCATGTTCCACTCATCACACGCTGTCTTCAGAACAATAAATGAAGCTAAGTATTGTCATCTGTATTTCACAGAAGAGTAAACTGAGGCTCAGAGCAGTTCAGAGGATGTTGTAAGATGACACAGTTTGAGGTACAAGTAGGTTCAAATGGAAGTCTCTTCATTTACATCTTGCTACCCTGTCCTGTTCTGCCCTTTGTCCTATTCCCATCATTGCCTTTTTTTTTTTGCCATGGCCTTCATTGGGATATTCTTGGTACCCTTGTTCTCTACATTGTTGGCTTTTGATTTTCAGAAGCAAATTATCTAACTTAAAAATCATTTTTAAATGACTGGGCACTTTTTCCCCAAGTTGCTATCATTTCTTTAGCACTTAAGTACGAGTCAGGAGACCTCAATACTAGTTTTCGATGTATCTTCTACCCTCCACCACTCACTAAAAATCACAATGTATGGCTTTGGCTTCATTTGTAGAAGCCAATCATGTTCTCCATGGGAGGAATATAGTATTGGGATGGAGAATGTGGGCTCTGGGGTGGATCACACTGGTTCTTGTCTTGAGTCTGACACTAACTCTGTGTCCGTAGGCAGCTCAGCAATCAGTGCTTCAGCTTCTTCATCTATAAATGTGCATGAAAGCAGCACCAAATATGTCATATTGTTGTGACAATTAAATGAATTGGATGAAAAGGACTTAGCACAACATACAGTAAACATTACATACTATGTTTGTTACACCTTTTTATAGGAGTTTTTAATTATTTTATTTTTTTTTTATTAAGAGAAGGAGCATCTGACAAATTTACCATGTCACTAATATCACCTATCTCTATAGACATTATGTCTATTGCTTGAACTCCATTTCTTTCATCTTCTAGAAACTCCTTTGTGAATTTCTAATTGTGATTTGGACTATTGCTTTTCAGGCATTTTTACAACTGCTTTGCTGAGCTCTTCCAGGCAAACTGCCCTCTCCTGCACAGATTCTCATTCCTCAGTCCTTTGTTCTCCTCCCTGGTCTGCTTTATTCGCCAGTTGACTTTCACCCATGCTCCCTCACCCTGAAAATTGTTGGAATCTTCTGACTATTGATAGTTCCTTCCAATATCTTTACTGTTGCTGATTCAATTCTTTCATTTTACTGAGTTATCTGCAATGCTTGTACTCATTGCATCATTCAGATATAGACACTCTTATTTAATTTTCACACAAAAATCTATCATGTAAGTGCTATGATTTCCATTTTAGAGATGGAAAAACCGAGGAACTCAGGGATGGAGGAACTTGCCCAGGTCACCACTCAATAGCAAGTAACAGAATCCTGATTATATTCCGTGTTCTGCAACTTCAAAACCTTTGTAAGAAAGGACAGCAGTGCTTTGGCTTGCTCCAGAGCGATCCAGGAACTACGTATAAGACCCGGTCTTATTTTTGGGGAAATACGGTAGCAAAGCCTTGCTCAGGTGCAAAGAGGGCAGAGGAGATTGTAGGGTAGACAGTGCCACGTGAGCATATACACCTTGCTAGGTAAGCATATTTGAACGAATAGATACAAATGCAACTGGCCCACAGGCTGGGGAATAAAAAAAGGAGCAGCAAAATGGGAACCAAAAACACACATATTTTTGTTGCAAATCCTTGCCTTTGCAATGAAACAAAGTGCCTGAATTCCAGCTGTGATTGTATATATTTTTCAGAGAGCAAAGCTTTAATAGTATCCTTGTCCCAACTAGACTGACAAATTAACACTTACTGATGGTGGTCCACACCTCTCCACCACATGGGGATGGCAGCTGTTGCCTGCAAGCATACTGAGGGAGAGGTGCTATAGACTTCTTCCCTTAAAGAATCTGTCTATATCCTCTATGTGTCGTCCTTAAAAAGGCAAGTAAATGTATGTGTACATAAAATGTACTTATATTGGACATTGCATATACATATGTGTTCATTGATTCACCAAAAGTTTATTTTATCAAAACTAAGTGCTAGGTCTGTGAACAAAGTATGCACTTGGAAAGTACAAAGAGGTGTTTATTCCATATATATTTATAACGCATATTGCATGAATATATTTCATATAATTATACTCACAATATGTTCATATTCAATAAATAAGAGTTTATGGCTTATGTGTATAATTTCCTATAATTATTATGTATGACATATGTGCATATGTTTCTGTATATATTGTTCTCTATCTACCCATCTGTATGCATCCCAGAGTGTATATGAATCTATCCACAGACTGTTACTAGAAGGAACACAGGCTTTTGAGTCAGAAAGGTCTAGATTTGAAATTTAACTCTCCTACTCAATAAGTATATAACCACAGATTATTTACTTTACCCCTTTAATTCTAGGTTTCCTTCTTTGAAAACATAGGATAATGACAGTATCTACCTTAGGGTACTGTTGTGACAATGAAATGAGAATTCAGGTGAAGCACAAGCAAAGGGTTTGGCACATAGTAAATGGTCAATAAATGTCAGCTGTGATAATAGTGATGATTAAGATATATCCATACATTCAATTCAGCATGTATATACCAAGCTTATATATATTATATCATATCACATCATATCATATTATATTATATGACATATGCTTATGAAATACTTACAGAGACTTGTACACAAATATGTTAGTAATTTGCCTACCTATTTGGACTTTATGCAGTAAGTATACATAAATATATTTAATTCACCATGCATTAATTGAGAAAAATTTTGAACCAACCTCCATGTTAGTTAGTCCCTGAGGTGTTAACATAAACTGTAAATGCTGTATTTAAACAATACTCTTGAGATATTCGGAAGAAAGATGCACAAATAAATCATTATAATACTGTATAAAATGCCATAGCAATAGCACGGTGGGTGGAAGAAATGTCAGAGAATCAATTCCTTCTGCCTTGGAGGACGAAAGAAGGGATTCACAGGATAGGAGGCAATTGAAATGGGTATTCAACGATTAAGAGGAATTCATTTATAGTGAAATAGCAGAGAGGGGCAGCAGCTAATGAAGAGGCATGGCTGCAAATAAGTCTAAAAAGCAAAGATTAGTTTAGTTTGTGAGTTAGTTTAGTTTAGTTTCTATCACATTACATAGTTCGAACTTTATAGATAATGAGTAACCATCAAAACTTTTAATTAAGAGGGTAACCTGGATGCATTTATACTATAGAAGGTTGTTTGGTACAAAAGGTAAGATAAGGAGAAATTGGGGAAAGGAAAATCATTTAGGCATTTAATGAAAAGTTACCAAAAAATTATGTGTGTAATCTTTTCCACTTTACAAAACCACAATACATTCATTATATATTCAATATACTACATAGGTAATTTCAGACAAACACTGGATACATTTTGTAGTATAAGTATGCCCCATGCAATGTTGGTAGCCTTTCCCTCACATTTCTAAATTCATCCTCTTTATACTGAATTTTCAAACCGTTGAAATCCCATCTGTCCTCATGTTTCAACTCCTATATTGACATTCATGACATTCTCAAGCTTGTCTCTAGAATATACCTCACTTTTGAGCTCTGATTATGTAGCCCGAACCGTCTTGTGAAATGTCCCTCAGTTCCTTTACCATTAAATACGAATAATACTACTAGTGCCAATCTGACAGGGTTGCTGTAAGGACTTAATGAATGACTTTTTAAAACATGCAGAATAATTCCTAGAATATACTGACTTCAGCTAAATGCACTTACCATTATTTATAAGTCAAATACTGGTGAGTTCAAACACAAAGCACGGTATGATTGTTTACCACAATTTTCAGTAGTATTATTGTCTTCTTGCCTCCACCAATACCTAAAGGTTTTTATCACCTCATTCATGTGAGAGCATTTTCTGCAAGAATGACTCATATGTATGTGTGTGTGTGTGTGTGTGTGTGTGTGTGTGTGTGTGTCTCCACTGTTCTAGCTCAGCGCCTACAATAAGGCAGGGACTTGATTCCACTTTCTAAGCTTCCTTGCAAATAAGCACCAAAATAATCTTTCTAAAACTCAGGCTGTCTCAAACATCATCTGTGGCCTTATTTCTGAGGTCACATTGTAAAATGGAAAGGACCCTGATCTGCCACTTACTAGCTGTGTGATTTTGACAAGTCACTTCACCACCCTCTCTCCATGCCTTGTGGTTACCTCTCTCTGCCCCTTTACTCTCTCAATGGACTATGTTACCACTCCGATTCCGCTCCATAGTTTGCCTGTCTAAATGCCCTCATTCTTCAAGCCCAAGCTTAAAAGCTCATTCACACATTGTTTTATTATTATTATTATTATTATTATTATTATTATTATGCATGCAAAACTCTATTAAACATCAGTCATATTCCAGATCATGAATATAAACCTCAGAGCACTTAGCATATCACAGGTGACAGGATATCAATGCATTGCTGCTAGATGCCCTCACAGGCATTGTTTCATTTCAGCCATCCTGTTATCCTGTGGAGAAACTGATGCGATGCCTCTTACTTTCAACTAAGAAAACTGAACTTCATGAAAGCTAAATATATTTTTTTCCCAATAACTGACAGCTAGTGATAAAACTAAGATTCCAAACCATTGTGATTCATTTCCATCCTGACAGAAGCCATAAGCTCTCAAAATAATTTTCATATTTAGTGTGAACCTCAAAACTGTTCTTCACAAATCTCCCTGTAATCGGTTCTTTATGTATTGGTTTTATTCCCTGGATTAGATTAGGAGCTTCCTGAGGCTAAGAATTATGTCTGATTTAATCATCTTTATATGTCTTGCTTCATGTTGCATAATAATAATAAAAGCAACCATTATTGTAGCTACAAAGTAGCTACAAAGGATCAATACTGCACCATCAATTTTTTTTTTAATTCTTTAAAATGAAGTAAATCAAATAACAAACAGAAAACAGATCTACTGACATTTAACTTATAATTGTTAACTACTGTTAACTTTGTTTTATGAGTAAGGAATCTGAGAAATAAAGCCACTTACCTATTGAGCGAGACACTCAGGAATTAAGCTAATGAACCTGCTCTATAAAGTCCAACTTTCCTCTGAGTTTTACTGCCCCATTTGTTTATGCAACACGGCCTGAGCATCTATTTATATGCCCCACAGGTGCTCAAAGTGATGAGAAATTGCCCATTTGCTTTGCCTTGGGAGTTTTGAAGAGAGGCAATTGAAAAGTTGTCCATGTAAAATGACCAACCATTTTTTTTTAATCCTGATTTTCACTAGACGCATTGATTTCTTTCATCCACTTATTTTTTCAACAAATATTTGTTGAGATTTTAGTATGCATCAGACACTGTGGTAAAGGCTAAGTATATAAGTTTAACAAGCTGAACCTGTCCCTACCCTCCCAGAGCTCATAGTTCAGTGGGGAAGACAATCAGGAGCCAAGTGATTCTAGGTGTGAGCAAGGTTAGTCAAGATAAATTCAGAGATGCACTGCGATGGCGTCAGCCTGGAAAGCTGTGCTCAGAGTGGCGTCTGTGTGGAAGGACTGCAGAAGCTTCTGAGATCCAGACACTATGGAGAGAGCAAGAAAAGCATTGAAGACAGAACGGAGAAAAGGTACAAACTCTCTGCAGTAGGAAGGAGACTATCACATGATAGAAAAGGAGAGTATTTTAAAGTATCTGGTACGCAGGAGTGAGATGCTAGAGAGTAAGCAGGACACGGAGTTCACGAGCATTGTCACCGTGTTAAGCAGTTTGGACCTCACCAAAAGGTAACAAAGAAGCTCTGATGAATATCTATCTTGAGTCAACCTAGCGTTTCAGAGCTAACAGAAACATTAAAAAGCCAACTGTTCTTACTTAGCCTACATCTGTATATAAAAAAATAAATAAAAAGATTTAGGACTTGCTGATCCTGTTTAAAAGATTTTAGCGCAGATTTAGGGGAGAACAATAACTAGCCTTAATTTTTTTCACAGTCCTGGTTGAGTTTTCAGCTTTACTTAAAGAACAAATCACCTTTTCCTTTATGCGCTAAGTATGTTTCATGGCCAGTTATGTGAAAGAATAGGAATGGAGACTTACAATGTTATCTTCACAATTGTGTTCCTGATTATAATCACACCACAAGATGTCATTCCAGCAAGTAATTACTGTATTGCTACTTTGCCATTTTCAAAGTAATATCAAACACACACACACACACACAAAAGTCATACATGAGTGCAAAGTTGGTTTCACAGAGACCTTCAGGGGAAGCCTCTGATATTTTTTCTCTTTATGCAATCAATGTTTCCTTTAGTTAGAAAGGGGCTCCAATCCATCAGACTGCTGGGAGTACCCCTTTGAAATCTTCACGGTGATAATTTAAGTGAAATAGAAATGGAGAGAAGGAAAAGGTCACATCCTTGGAAATCTTTCTGATAAAGGATTTTCCAGGCTGCTTAATCAGATGGCACAGAGGGGATCAGCATTACAATTAAGTTTGCAATCTTGTACCTAGTGACTCCTTCTAAATATTATCTCTATTCTCCTTACTTTCCTTCCAACAATAAGGGTGAAAAATTCCTCCAACAAGCCTAACCTTGTGAGCAGACTGCTTTAGCCCTGACGTTCCTAAGTGCATCTAAGGGAAATAGTGTTTTTTATTTGAATCTTCTACAGTCATGCCTGTAATTTCACGAGATTTAAAAATCGCTTTCCAGATTGATTATGATTCCTCAAATTCCCTTAGACTTCACCTTCTTTTCCGGATTTGAGACTAGAGTGGGAGAATCACAGAATTTAAAGTCAAGCAGTCTTTAGTTTGAATTGCACGGCCATCACTATTTAATTGTAACTCATTCAATCCCTCTAAGTCTCCATTTCCTCATTGAGGCTTGTTAGTTGTGAGTTTGATAACATGCAGCATGCTAGTAAGTGCCCATGTGTAGTATTTAGTCAATATATAGAATTGCCTTCTCACCCTCTAGTTCTCACCCTTTTCAGGAATATCTTTCCCCTTTCTCTTCAAATTCTAGCCATCCTTTATGCTCAATTAAACCCTACTCATAAGAGTGATCTGTGTGTTAGTACAAAAGAGAAAATATGAGTGAGGCATTTTCCTAACCTTCAATGGTCTTTCCATTTAGAAAGAGAGATAACTGTATGTACATCTGAATCAAGCACAACACTGAAAGTGTTATTGCACTGTTAGAGGAATCACTAGTAGAGGGATAGAGAATGGTGGGAGTAGAGGACAGAGAGGTTAATTTCAACTCCAATAAACAGGATAACCTTCACAGGAAGATGCTATGAGGTCTTACCCTTGGGATATGGGTAAGATTAAGACCAAAAGGAATCATAAGGTAGGGAGAATACAGGTCTACTACTTGATCTGCAATTCCAAAGACCAATACTCTCTGAAAGTTAAAACAAAAACAAAAACAAAACAAAACAAAAAATTCTTATGACTCTAATGGTATCAAAACCTATAGTGAACTGATATGCTAGAGACTTTATTAATCCTATTCGATGTGAACATTTATGTTTTGCTTCAGAAATATTAATATATTTTGATATATTGATATATTTGATATATTGATATATTTTGATGCCCCAGGGCCTGTAAAATATAAAACACACTTTTTTTTTTTTTAACCAATTCTACCATCCATCTAGCTACATAGGTTTTAGGTAAGGGATTTTATCGTGGTACTTTATTATAGACAGAGAGAGTAATACAGCGATGTGGATATAAGAAATTATGCAGTGAGTTAGAGAATATCAAGTCATCCAGTATTGCTGGAATGTTTAGTGAGTAGATGAATAGCCTGGCAAAGATCAGGGGAGTATTTTCTTTATTCAGTCACAATATTTCCTGAGTAAACTACTAAATTTGGGGTACCTACTCTATTCTAGGAGTGGAGGGTATAGTTCTGAGCATACCACACCATTGCAATATGGTTGTGGCCTTCCTTTCTAAGTTTCCAATTGTTCCAGAATAATGGCGATCTACCAGTGGTCTAGTTGGTGGTGCTAAGGTAGATGTGCAAGGCAAGCACAGACAGGTTAAGTACCTTGCTCAAGCTTTTGCACCCAGTAAGCATGAGTCAGGAAATTCAAGTTAGGTAGGCTGGTGTAAGAGTACATGGATGCACATAACCCTACTACACTATCCCTCTTATATTTAATTAAAATTATGCAGGAGAGTCAACTTTCTCTGTGGGATTTGATGACGGTGTCACAGAAGGCTTGTCATAAGCTGGATTGTGAAGGATGATTGAAATGTGTTGCAACAGAGAAAAGGATCAGATTACTAGGTTGTGAGAGTAGCTCTTCCACATGTGCCCAGACAGCACAGAAATTAAGAGTATGTCCTCTATAGGTCCAACTACCTGGTTTCTACTCTGACTTGGATACCTTAGAGGTGGGTGATCCTAGGGAAACCACTTACCTCTCTATTTCTCATCCCGCAAGTGTGAGTAATAATAGTACTTGTCTTGTAAGGATTAAATAGTTACATGTAAGGTCATGAGGCAGTTCCTAGAATATAGGACTGTGACAAAGATAAAGTCCTTGTTTCCACGTTGGCCATATGCGTGTGCTCTAATTCTAAATTATGCATGATTTTTATTTGTTTCTTGTCTGCCTCCTGACTCCTCTGGGTTCTATGAGGCAGGGACTCAATCTGTTTTGTTTATTACTATCTCTAATACAAGTATCTCACAGTGTAGTAGGTCTCAACAAATATATGCTAAAAGATGGATGTATAAATGCATATATGGTATAAACAGATAATCAGAATGTATAGTCTTTATTGTCATTACCTTTTTTTTTTTCCTTCTTCTTGGAAACCTAGGGCAATGAATGACTTACATTAAAAAAAAGAAGAAGAAAAAAAAAAGAAAGGCGTTTTCCCCAGAGTGGTCTATTTTTGAGCTGAGCTCCTGCATTAACACAAAATGTTTCCTAATATAGACACCCAAGACTGATTGCATTGTCTAGGCACGTTGGATAAGGATTTGATTTCACACATCACAAACGATCAGCATCAAATTGTCCGAGTTGTATTTCATACCTTCTTCATGGAGAACTTGAATCTTCTCAGTCTGCTTTCACAGTCCACTACTCTGAAACAAAGCTCAGTTAGCGCTTAAAGGCGGGGGGGGAGGGGGGTAGGGGAGGTAAAATGACAAAAGAGAAAGTAAATGGTCACTCTAACCACTGATTTCAAGAAGTCACACATATCCCAGAAGTTGCTCTGACTTTGGACCCAGAGACAGCAGTGTCCCAGGAAACCACCCTTTGGTATGTGCAGCTTCTAGCACCTGCCCCAGTTTTATCTACAAAAGCATCTAAATGCAGGCTACCAGAACATACCTCAACCCAGTCACCAGTAGCTCCAGGGATCCCATGTTCTCTCCTTTTCAAAAGCCAACATTCTTTAGACTTTCAGGGGCTAAATTTTTTGTCCAAATGACAGTGGGTTTCTAAGATGAAGTTAGAGTAACAGAAGTATCAGTTCTGCAATATGTTAGCTTTCTGCTGGGTACTTCTGCCCTATAACCAAAAGCAACAATTCCATCCATATATTCTACTTCTTGATGTTTCTCCAATCCATATCTTCTCCTTTATCACACCTTGGTTTCTCTTGGTGAGATCCACAGTATCTTTCAGATGAATGATTATTAGAATAGGCTTCAGGAGACCTCCCTCCGTCTTCCTTCTCTCTCACAACATGGCCTCCCTCTCATCACCAGAGTAGTCTTTCTTAAATGCAAATCTGCTTACAGTTCTTTAAACCACTCCTTTTCGAATAGTACACATCTTTTAGCATGTAAGAAAAATGTCCTTAAATTTGAAAACCTGTCACTTTTCCCAACATTTTACATCCCTCCAAATTCAGTTCTAATGGGATCACATGAAAAGTCTCCCCTGAATCCCCTGGATGCCAACGGCTGTCCCTCCTCTGTGTCCCATCACAGATTATATTTTGTCTTCGTTATACAAGCCATTACTCTGACCCCATCAGTTAGCCTGATTGTATTTTCAAACTGAGATCCCCATGAAACGTATGACACATATTGCTCATGAGTCTGTGGATCAGTTGTTTTTGTTTTTGTTTTTTCTGGAATCAGCTCATTCAGGCATCTGCAGTCAGTGGTGAATTGAGTAGGGGGCTATGCTGATCTTATCCAGACTTTCAGATGTTTGGCTCTCAACTGGTGATAGCTAGTCTACAAGGGCCTTTGATAGTGCAAGTGGGCTCTCCTCTGTATGCTATCTCATCCTCCAGTAGTCTAGCCGAAACTATTCTCATGGCAGCAGCAGGGCTCCAAGGGAGTAGAAATATTCAAGATCTCGAGAGGCCTAAGCTCAGAACTGGCCAACAATCATTTCCATCACATTATATTAATGATAGCTCAAAAGGGTAAACTGAGTAGAAGAGTTGGGGAAATACACTCTATCTCTTGATAGAAAGAGCTACAGACTCATATTGCAAAGTACATGCTGTAGGGAAGGGTGCAAAATTGTGGTCATTTTTGTAATTGGTCTGCCATATCTTGTGAGTAAACCAAAACATTCTTGAACATCTTCATATTTCTACCCTGAGCAACTATGTTAGTACTTGGCAGAGAGCAGTGAATTACTTATTTATGTTGGTTCAATTTGGCTGATTGATAGTAGTTATTAGAATTTAATTTGTAATTGATCAAAACAGAGGAAAAACATGCATGGATGCTTATAGACATCTGCATTATGAAAAAGTTGAGTGAGAAGAGATGTTATAAATGACCACAAAACTACGTAATAGCTAATATTTCATGAGCTGCATGCCATGGATGGTAGATACTTTGGTTCCTGTTTTGCATATGAGGAAAGGGAGGCTCTGAGAGGTTAAAGGTGGGCCGAAGTCATACCGGTGGTCCATGGGAAAACCCAGGATTCAAAAACACATCTTATTTTACTTCAAGCACTGTGCTCTCTCTTCTATCCCTTTGGTATTTCAGAGACTAGAGTGACTTACATCTAACCATTCACATACTACCCATTGCCTTATTGCTAAAGGTTTTCAGGGAAGGAATATCTATGTAAGAGACTGTATTTATGTGCAAATCTTTTCCAGTTTATTCATCCTTGTAAGGATAAAAACCAATTTCTTTTGCAGCCATTGTTACTGTTTATACTTTCAACAAATTTCATGTTCTGTGTGCTGTTGATCAGATGCTGCTTGATGCATTAATACCAATCGAAAGTCTGAAATGTTTATTCCTCTGAAAAAACACCACCCGGAAAAGTGAGGAGGGGAATTTTTTTTCTTATCCTTACATTTTCCAACTCTTTGTTAATCCAAAGAGCTGAAAATATTTCAAGTCAAACATGGCCACCTACCATCTGGCTGAGTTAGAAGTTTATTTGGTAATCTCCTTATCAGCCAAACAGCTGGAAGTCTAGATAAGTCCTATGTGTAAGCCAGTGTCAACTTGTTTCCAGATAATAGCAGTGGGAAAATATATATCAGAAAAGAAGGAGTTCATCAGTAGGAATTAATTTGGGAGTTTTGCTGGCATGCACTGAATTCTCGGTACTGGTGCGTTTATCATACACTGAACCTACTGGAGACTTAAAGGGTACTCAGTGTGTCATCTACCAGGATGTATTATTTTAGTGTGTGGTTTTCAAAGCACATGCTGCCCAGGAGTTTATTCAAATCTCTAAAAAGCGCTACTACTGTATTTTGCTTCATGCAATAGATGTGTCACTGCAAACTTGCCTGCAAATTGATTTTTTTTTTCCATTTGTAAATGGAAACCTAATTGAAATACACTAGGGGGGAATTTGCTAGTTAAGGAAATCCTTGTGTTGTGTGAAATTGCTTTTTCTCTTGAGAATAAGTATTCCTTAATGTATCTATTTTGTGAATTTAAAATTTTGTGCAATGAGTTTCATGTAGCTGAGCTCACATGTGTACCTTAGGGCAGCTGGGAAAAATACATTAACATCAATTTAGTAATGAGCCTTGTCTGAATACCTCCCACACCCCCATTACGATGTGAGAATTTTGCAGCTTGAAAACATCACACTTATTACTGAAGTGATTATATGTACCCTTATCTAATTCTTCAACTAAACTACCACTAGTTAAGAGTCAAATGCCCCTCCAACCCATCCTCTGTATTGCTCTATAAGGCCAAAACTCACGATCAAGTCAGAAAAGTCATTACAGTAAATTGATCTATCAATTTAAACACAAACTCTACCTGGTCATTCAGGTATTTTCTATACTTAGTCAGATGTGGAAGGCAGTTCTGCATAAGAGAATGAGTTTTGGAGTTGGACAATCTGTGACAAGTCATGTCACTTCTTTGCGCACCAGTTAGCTCATGTGGAAAGGCCACAGACGCTGCGGCATAGTATGCATCCGATAAGCAGGTTGTTATTGCCACTTTTACTGGTGTCATTGTTAATACACATACTCTCTCAGAGAGGCCTCTGTTCATTCCTTGTATGAATCAGTGGCCAAACTTAGGCAGACGGCGATAAAGGCAGGCTCCACAGCTCTTTGCAGCTTCCTCTTTCCTTGGAGGAGTAATTTCCTCTTGATCTGTATGTTGTCTGATTTCATTCTCTGGCTTAATTTCATCATAGCTGTAGTGTTTCTATGTTCTCTTGGAGTCTGGAGTCACCCAGCATGCTCATCTTTAAATCAGGGATGTGGGTTTCATGTCCTTTTTGTATTCAAATGCTTAGGCTTTGAAGTAAGACACTATTTCATTTATTAATTGTATGATTTGAGGTGAGTTACTTAGCACCTTTGATTTTCAGATTTCTCATCTCTAAAATGAAATTTAAAATATGTATACTCTTAGAGTGGTTGGAAAAAGTAAACAAAATAATGAATATAAATAATCAGCAGAGTGCCTAGTACATAGGCAGCATGAGATAAATGATAGTGGCAGTTATTATTTTCAAAAGGGACTGCTTATCGTACCCCACACCCAGATTCCTAGACTCTCATTTATCTGGTGACTATTTCCTTAAAGAGATTCTGAGATTCCTTTGTTTTCATGTCAGTTTTTCACCTTCAGGCATCTATAATAACATACATTTATTAGTATACATATTTGCAGTGATTTTTGAATAGTCTTTTATATAGTTTTTGGTCCTATTGAAATAGAGACCTGTTTAATCTTGCCAGCAAAATATATTTAAAATAAAACAAATGTATTATTCCTCTACTCAGAGTTCTTCTGATTTCAGGGTTATTTTTGATCTGTTTCTTCTTGTCTCTCTAGTCTCATTTCCTGCATGTTATGTACCCCTGCCCCAAACTCAATGAATGCTGTATAGTTCTCTAAATGTGTCCTCCTGTTTCAGAGTCAGTGTTATGCATAGTTTGCTTTGAATGTATTTTTGCCTTTCATTCTCTCAGCAGTCTACTTTCAAGTTCACCTTTTGGTGACTCATGCTTACCTCAGAGCTTGGTCTTCCCCCTGGAGCTCTTCCTGTACCCCTTACTGATTTACATCACAGCCCTATGCCAGTGGCATTGAACTTGAAAGTCCACCTAATTATGCTGTCATCTTATAATGCAGGGCTATCCTTTGCTAGATCTATCATAGTGCCTGGCCATACGGGGTTCTCACTTTCTCACTGGCTCTCTTTTTCCCTTTGCCTGTGTGTGTGTGTGTGTGTGTGCGCGCGCGCGCGCATATGTGTATGCACACATACACACTTCTTTTTTTAATAAAGGAAGAAGTTCAATGTCATGTAGACTTCTTTATTTTCCTCCAACAGTTACCATACTCAAGGGTAAATACCACATAATGTAAACAAATTAGAGGAGTTCTCACCTTACTGTTTGGTTTGTGGACACATATTCCCAGGGAATAGGCAGATACTAGAATAGTTATTTTCTCTAAATAGTACAATATACATTCACAGCTCGAAAAATCAATACACTATTTACTGAAAGAGAGTTAGCTTTATCTGTTGTGTGTACTGTATTACAAATGACTTTACACAAATGTGATTGAGCCCGACCTTCCAATTTGTGAAAATTGTTCAATAAAATTATTTCTCATTCATAGTATGGAACAAAAGCCAGATTAAACAGCATAATCTTGAGATTTAGTTCAAGAAAAGATCTTTAATTAAAGGCCTTTTTAGATTCTTGGGAAATGCAGACAGTCACTCATTCATTGAAGCTGAACATATGCTACAATATTTAAATGAAAACTTATTGCTAAAAATGCCGTTCAAATCTAATAGGTTCAAAATCTTCAGAAGAGTTAGTTTTCTATTATAGTTGTCAGTTTGTCTTACAGCAGGATATTAGTATTTTTTAAATATTTAAACAAGTTACAGAATAACAAAATATTCTTATATATTAGTCCTCGTTCATAGGATATAAATGTTTATAACATTTTGAACATTGACTTCCCTAATCACATGTTTAATATAAAAATAATTGCTGACAACCAATGAAGCTTTATAATACACAAACACACAAAGTGGTTGGTGTGTATGTGTATGTTTGTATCAACAGTTACCTTTTCATCATACATTCTACAGCTTATTTAGTAGTTTTGCCTTGTTCATTCTAACCTTTGTCTAAAGCATAAATTAATGCATGCTTACACACTTATTACCCATATGAGGTGGAACTATGAAGTTTTAAATTCTTTCCATGTGGAAAGATACTACATATGTTCAAAAGAAGTTTTCTGTTTATCACATACCTTAATACATGCAACATCAGCAGTACTATTGAACTTCACATCTGAATTACATTTTACTTACCTTCTATTTTAGATTTACTACATTGGAAAACTATATGAATGTGCCATACTGAATGTATTGATTTCGAATCCAGCATTAGCTTTATGAGATTCATATGTGTTGAAGCCTACTGTAGTTCATTCATTATCAATTCTATATAGCATATGTGAAGTTTCAAATTTACATGGTAATGGCAAACTACTTTCTAAAATATTTGTACCAATTACATACACCTCTGCCACCGTAATGTACGAGTAAGTTACTGTTGCTCTATAAACATGCCCATGCTGGATTTTGTCAGACATACTAAATAATCGTAACCAGGGTGAATAGGGAAATTATATCTACTTGTGGTTTTAATTTTAATTTTCCTTTTTTATTGATGCAGGTAAATAGTTCTCAAATACTTAGTGATCGTTGTAATTTTTTATTCTGTAAGATGTCTGTTCAGGTCTTTTGCCCATTCTATTCATTTGGTTTTTGTTTTCTACTACAGTGCTAGTAGTAAGTACTGTATATATTATGGGTATTACGGTAATCTATTTCTTTAAATGTGTTACAAATATCTTCTAGTTTGACGCTTGCATTTTCACCCGCTTCATTGTAACTTGGGAAGAACACAGATTCTTAATTTTAATATAGTTGTATTTATCAATTGTTTTTCTTTATAAAAATGTACTCATCTATACCACAGAGGAAAAATGTACTCACCTATACCACAGAGGAAAAAGATATCCACCTACATTTTCTTTAACAATATTAAAATTTTATGTAATCTATCTGGATTTGCTTATTATATGATGTGGTAGGGATTATTTTATTTAATTTTTCATCTTAATCAATTTGATATGCACCACTGCTACATTTACTAAACAACATATTTTTTGGTCTACCCTTTTGTTTCTGCAATATATTTATGTGTTTAGTTTCTGAGTTCTTTATTGTGTTTTAATATTTATTTCTCTATTTTTACATTAATGATTCTAACAATCCATATGTCAATTATTCTTGCTGTATAATAAGTCTTAAATATGGAGAATATTCATTGATGTTTTTTAGCTTCAGAGGTGTGTAGGTCATTCTAGTTCCTCTGTTTTCTTTCATATAAAATTATTTTAATCACTTTGTTAAGTGCCAAATAAAACCTGTTTGGATTTTGATCAGGGTTTTATTCTGTCTGTTGATTCATTTGTAGAGAATTGGTATGTCTGAATTACTTGGCCTCTCTGCATGAATATGGCATGCCTCTTCATTTATTAGGATATTTTGTAATCTACTTCTATTTTACATCTCTACTGAAGTAAATTGATATACAATAAATGACTCATATCTAAAGTATGCAATTTGATAGATTTTGACATATATAATATATATACATATATAGTATATGTATATATGCATATATATTATATGTATTATGCTATATCATATTATATTATATTAATTATGTTATATATATATGTATATGTGTATGTATATATATATACATCATGAAACCTTTACTACAACCAAAATAATGAAACTATCCATCATCCTCAAAAGTTTTATAGTGCCCTTTATATCCCTCCCTCCCATTTTTAATAAGTTTTTAATTTTCTCCATATAGGTCCCTTGATGGTACCATAAAATGTTTCAGCATTTTCTTGGTTTGCTTTTTAATAAGTCTGTAATTTTAGACATGAGTGTTTATCATCATTATTAAAATGTTTAATAATAACGTTTAGATTTTACCTCCATGCTTATTGGGTGCTTTTTGTTCGTTTCTTTGTTTTTAAGTTTTTGCTTCTTATTTCTTCTTTATTATAGCCCTGCCTTCTGATTACATTAATTCTTCCTTATGTGCATCATTTTAGAAATTTCTTTAGTGAAAAAGTGTTGATTTAATCTGAAAATATTTTTATTTTGTTCTTGTACTTAAAGATCAGTTTTGTGGAGTGTCGTATTCTTATTTAATGCCTATTTCTTTCACCATTTTTAAAGTATGATTCCACCGTCTTCATATTCTCATAGTTGTTGTGGGGAAGTCTACTCTCACTCCAGTTGTTCTCCATTTAGACATTGTGTCTTCTCTCTTTTTACTTTTAACTTTTTTTCACTAGTGAACTGCCATTTATTCTAATGTGTACAGATGTATTTTTTAAATTGTGTTTATTGAATGTAATAATATGTGTCTTTTAATTAGTCCTGGAATATTTCAGCTTTTGATTCTAAGTATTCCTTCTCCTGTGTATTTTTTCCTATTGTCTTCTTCTAGAATGCCAATTAATGTATATATATTTTTAAATTTCTATGCTATGTACCTGATAATGAGTTTTTAAAAATAGGTATCTCCCTGAGTCCTTGAACTGCATTCTTTATTTTTTCTACTTTACTTTTCAGTTTAACATTCTCTTTAGCTGTGTTTAATCCCCTCATTATTTTTAGTCAATGTATGTAATTGAACTTAACCTCTATTTATTTCTTTTATAAATTAACCTATTTTAATAGTCTACTGTCTCTTTCTTTTGAATCAGTATTTTATGTTTCAATATTTTATCAGTAGTTGTTTTCTATATCTGATATTTCCATATCTGAAGTCCTTCGATTTATACATATTGCTTAGTGTTTCCATTCATACTTGTTTATAAAGACTATTTTCTCACATATTTGGTAACAATATTTTGAGCTCATCTTTGAATCTAATGTGTTCAAATCCTGAGGGTACTCAAATGAGATTTATTTTCTGCAAAGATAATTTCCATTGTTTCTTTTTCAATTGATGCATAAATTATAACTCCCCAGAAACAGCCATTTAATTTCCTCACTTTATCTTTCTCAGACCATGAAACTTTTATAAATCCTACTCCAAGTCCTATACACTGTTTGACTTGTGGATGCAAACTCTCAGAGGACACTGCTTATGTGGGCATTATGGTTATTTTCTACTTATTACTAAGAAATTGCAGATACCTGTTGGGTCCTTGTGTTATCCACAGTGCATTTTCCCTCCTAGCATATTATTTTGCATGGGTCACTGGTTTACGAGCATGTGGGGTTGATTTATACGCCTTTCCCACTGCCGCCTTAAAAGGCTCAGGGACCTGGTCGTTCCCTTCTAGCCTGGCATATACTCGTAACCACATAAACTCCAATGTTCTGCTGTTGAAATATGACTCAGGGCTGCCTGTGGTGTTGAATTTGCTTATTCGGTTGCATTCAGCTCCAGTTCCTCCTCCTCTTCAGTTTTCTCCTCTTACTCCCTTTTCTCTTTTTCTCCCTCTCTCCCTATCTAGAGCTTGGGGACTTACATTTTTTATTGTTTTCTGTGAGTTCAGCAATATGGTCAAAAGTCTGTTTATCTAACATCTGGGTGTTCTGAGACCAAATAAATTTTCAAAAGTATGTTATCCGTAATACTGCCTAAATATACATTTTCTAATTATCATTAGAAATTATCTAATGATAGATCTAGAAAATATCTAATTATCAAAATAATTACCATTATTTTAAGACATTAAACTGTTATATTTTATAATTAATATATTTAATAATTTCAAATATGTTTGACCAAATAATTTCCAAATATCTATTAATAAATTTAACATCTATGCTGTTATTATTGATGACGTTTACATTTTATCTTAATTTCACCTTACATGTTTGTCATTCTACTTCATTTACTTTTTTCTTTCCCAATATAAGAACGTTAATATTTTGTCAATTTATAGAATATTGTAATCCACTTTAAAATTTCTCCATGTGTTCATAGAGTCTAATTTATCACCAAGGATAGTTTCCTGATCTTTAGCTTTACTTACTAATTAGTGAGGTGGGAAGATGAAAAAGCATTAATCTAATAGATCCATAAGGCTCTGTTATGAACATTGTATGCTTCTTGGGTTCTACTTCATCAAACATTGTATTCACCCTTTCATATCATTGTCATTTAAGAAGCTCATATATTCTTAAAAATAGATTTCCATCTGTTTAATCCAGCCACCAATGCCAGTGAGCGACTATCATTTGTCTAATACCTTATTGAGCTTGGTGCATGGCTTTGTAGTTACCACCTGGCTCCCAGTGGTGGTCAGAATAAATTCTATCACACATCAAAGCATAGGTTGAAGAACAGGCTTTATTCAGAACACTTACAAAATGAGGCTCACCAAGAAGGTAAGACATGGTTTCCTGAATCGATCTTTATTTTCATGAAAAGATATATACGCCTCTTCTGGAAATTCCACATGTATACCTTCCAGGAGAGGGACCTGAATCTGTTCCAACTATACCTTTTTTATACTAGAAATATGAGGAAGTGACCTTATCAGTGGGTGAACAAAAAGAACACTAGTGCACCAAGCAGTCAGAGTTAATACACCATTTCTTTAAAGACGTGTCTGGGAATGCCAGCTTCTCAGTCCTGGGAATGTTATAGACTCTCCTACCAGACAAGGGAAGCTGCTGGTCTTTCTTTCTTTTTTTTTTTTTTTTTTTAAATTAAAGTTTATTGGGGTGACAATTGTCAGTAAAGTTACATAGATTTCAGGTGTACAATTCTGTATTACATCATCTATAAATCCCATTGTGTGTTTACCACCCAGAGTCAGTTCTCCTTCCATCACTATATATTTGATCCCCCTTACCCTCATCTCCCACCCTCCTCCCCCCTTACCCTCTGGTAACCACTAAACTATTGTCTGTGTCTATGAGTTTTTGTTTCTCATTTGTTTGTCTTGTTCTTTTGTTGTTTTTGGTTTATATACCACATATCAGTGAAATCATATGGTTCTCTGCTTTTTCTGTCTGACTTATTTCACTTAGCATTATAATCTCAAGATCCACTCATGTTGTCACAAATGATCCTATTTCATCTTTTCTTACCGCCGAATAGTATTCCATTGTATATATATACCACAACTTCTTTGTCCATTCATCTATCAAAGGACGTTTTCGTTGTTTCCATGTCTTGGTCACCGTAAATAAAGTTGCAATGAACATTGGAGCACATGTGTCTTTATGGATAAATGTTTTCCAATTTTTGGGGGGTAGATACCCAGGAGAGGAATTGCTGGGTCATACGGTAATTCTATTCGGAATTTTTTGAGGAACCTCCACACTGCCTTCCATACCAGTTGCACCAGTCTGCATTCCCACCAACAGTGTATGAGGGTTCCTTTTTCTCCACAGCCTCTACAGCACTTGTTACTATTTGTCTTGTTGATGATAGCCATTCTAACTGGGATGAGGTGGTATCTCATTGTGGTTTTTATTTGCATTTCTCTGATGATTAGTGATCTCGAGCATTTTTTCATATGTCTGATTGCTATTTGTATGTCCTCTTTGGAGAAATGACTCTTCAGGTCCTCTGCCCATTTCTAAATTGGGTTGTTTGTTTTTTTGTTGTTAAGTTGAATGAATTTCTTGTATATTTTGGATATTAGCCCCTTATCGGAGGCACTGTTTGCAAAAATCTTCTCCCATTGGGTTGGTTACCTCTTTATTTTGTTGATGGTTTCTTTTACTGTGCAGAAGCTTTTAAGTTTGATATAGTCCCATTAATTTATTTTAGCTTTTACTTCCATTGCCTTTGGAGTCAAATTCATAAAATGCTCTTTGAACCCAAGGTCCATAAGTTTAGTACCTATGTTTTCTTCTATGAAGTTTATTGTTTCAGGTCTTTGTTCCATTTTGAATTAATTTTGGTACATGGTGACAGATAGCAGTCCAGTTTCATTCTTTTGCACGTGGCTTTCCAATTCTCCCAGTACCATTTATTGAAGAGGCTGTCTTTTTTCCATTGTATGTTTTTTGCTTCTTTGTCAAAAATTATCTGTCCATATTTATGTGGGTTTATTTCTGGGTTCTCAATTCTGTTCCATTGGTTTGTGTGTCTGTTTCCATATCTTGAAGTTCGTTTTCTGGAGACTTTTCATTTTTTTTTTCTGAGCTGTCTTGTTGCCTTGGTTATTCATGGCAATCAATGATTTATTGTTTCTCTCCCTAGACATCTACAGGAGTGGGTTCTGCACCAGGTTGATAGGAAGAGGTCTGTCTTTTGTTTTCCAGTACGTGTTTGTAAAATGTTTTTTTTTTCTCTCCAACTGCAGCCTTTTTACATCTCACACTGTAGAGTTACATTTTCTCTGCATTATTCCAGCTTCTCACACAATTGGATTCCCTGTAAGGTGGGCTTCTCCTCTGTTAACAGTTTGCCTGGGTCATAGGGCATCATGTCCCTATGGGGATGCAGAGAGCTTTTGAATTTCCAAAGCTCTTCCTGCACCTGATTCAGAGCCCGTACGTTTCAGCAGTTCTGTTTATGCCTGCAGGGATCCGCCCAGATAGGTGGAGATAGGGGCAGGGTGAGTTGTGAGAATTGGCCCAGAGCACTGGAGGCGACTACCACCACAGCCGGTCCTGCTTCCACAGCTCCCTCCTCTTTCCCGGAACTAGTTGGGCTGTGAATCTGTGTCTGTGGACCACAGTTGTCAGAACTGCAAATATTCTGTTCTTTTGATCTGACACTGCTACTGTTCCACTTCTAGCACTGGGCAGGTGGGGGTGGGGTGATCTATGGGAGGGTAAGGAGGGGGCGGCTAGTCTCAGTGCCTATAGCTTCCGTTCTCTGCTCAGCAGTGTGGGCTTAAACCACCATTTTCAGCCGTCTTCCCTCAGTCTTTTCTCCAAGGTCTCTGCTGTGAGCATTGGATTCAGCCACGTTATATGCTCTCCCCTCAGCCCTGTGGGCCATAAACGGATCCTTAGCAGTCCGAGTTCTTCCCTGTTCCACAGCTGTGGTAGTTCTGGGATTCAGCGAGCTTGGAACACTTAGCTAGGTCTGCATCCTGTGCCTGCGCGGCTCCGTCTCCACACTTCTCCCTTCCTTCCTCCCCTGCTCATGCGATTCGCCCACCTTTAGGTGAATTCAGTAGTGGTCCTCTTCTTCTTGCCTGTCTGCTGTGCAGGGAGTCCTTTGTGGAGTTATAGTTGTTCAATTAGTTGTAAATTCCAGGGGAGAACTACAGAGGCTCACCTCACACCGCCATTTTCCTGCTGGTCTTTCATAGCTTTATATTATGTACTCAGGATGTGATATTTCACCATTATCCTTTTTAGTGATAATGTTGAAATATCACTTCCTAAGTTTAAATATAAATATTGGAAATTTGAACTAGCATTTAACACCTGTCATGAACAAGGTATTTAATATACTCCATCTTACTAAATATTCACAACTATCCTATGAAAAATTAGTTGACTTCCTTATATTAAGATGATACACATTTTATAAATGAGAGTGGAAGATTTCCAAAAATCGTCATTTTGATACTATGTATTGACTTAATATTCCTCAACTCTGTACATTTTGTATATTTCAAAAAAAGTCTCATATGAGTTATCTATCCAATTTGGTTTTCACCATGGCTATCTAAAAAAAGTGGTAGTAGTCTCTCCATTCTATAGAAATGAAAAATAAAAATTAAGGAATCAACATAATCCCAAGCTAAGTGAGCATGGGCTAAACTATATGTAGAGTCCCCTTATCTAGAAGGAATTAATTTCATTTTTAATATTTGGCTAAAACTAATGGGCAGTTATAAAATAGGGAATAGCTCTGTCATTTATAGGTCATGGTAAATAGGACATGCTTTGGGGCCATTTCCTTTTCCCAAAGTCTGATGAAGTTTCTATTTCTCCAAATTCTTCTTGCCAAGTTTCTTGAAAAAAAAAAAAAGAAAAGTGTGTCAGATCCCACATAAACAGCCCAGATCCCATCATAAAGTCTCTGTGATGTTTATGGTCTTGGAAATTTTAAAGAAATGTGTATCAAAACTACTCACTGTTTGCCATACTCTAGTCACAGACTGACTTTAAAAAATGTACTGAGAGTGGATATTTTATAAGAATTCATTCCTTAAGAGGCTTCATCTTTACCCTTGTATAAAGTCAGACATGAGAAGGTTACATGTCTGGGTCACATCATACTCTCCATTCCCACCAAATTTCCTTAAATAACTTCATTTTCCACCGTACCCTTGGGTTTTACAATGGGCTTGTGATTTAAGAACCAGTGATATAGGAAGGCCTTCGGGTTTCTTGTAAAACTGTCATCCAGGACGTTCGCTGGTCATTACTTTGCTGGGAGCTGCAACAGCACTCACAACCAATGCTTCTCAGGGCTCCAAGTCAGCAAAAGTTTTATCATTTATGATAATCAGGTCTCCCTCTTTTGATTAGGCAATTAAAACAGTGTGTGATGGGGAAAATATATTTTCTTGGGACTGGATGTGTATGTTTTTATCCTAGCTCTGTAAGACCTTAACCAAATTATTAACCCTTTATAAGCCTCAGGTTCCTCCTCTGTAAAAATGCAGGTTATGAGCTCTGAATTGCAGGATTATTCTGAGGAATAAACATTACAATGGACTAACCATAGAGTTTTACAACAATGATTAGCTTTATTAAATCTGCTCTGTGTCAGGAACTGTACCCGTTCCCTTGCATATATGATCTCTAAACTTTTCAGTATTACAAAGTAATTTTATTATCTCTAGTTTAGAAATACCGGAGATTGAGAGAATAGAAGTAACCTGCCTGAAGTCACACAGCTAGTTGGTGGCTGAGCTAGCATTCAAACTCAGAACTATTTGATTTCTAAATCAGTCACTTACCCTTTCCCTGGACCTTTCTACATTTGGTTTTTGCTTTGTCTCATCTGCCTAAAAATTTGTAGCTAAGTTATATGTTCAAGCAATGAAATTTTCCACAATCTGATTTTCAGTTTTTTCTTTGGAAGGTATGGATCAGGGAGAGGACTTTCAGAGAGATAAATACATACACAGACACACACACACACACACACACACACACACACACACACACGGGCACATGCATGCACACATACAGAAGGTGCCAAAAAAGTATACACATTTTAAGAAAGGAAAAAAATTGTATTAAAATTGTAATACTCAATATATACCAGTAACAAAAGATGAATACAAGTCATGTGTATACATTTGTGTGTGTGTGTATTTATATATAAATATATACACACATATATTTACAAATAATACTGCTTACAGAGTTAAGAGTTGGGAGCAAGGCAAACCTGAGGTTAAATCCTGGTTCCACCATATTTTATTTGTATGGACCAAATATTTCCATTCTTTAAGTCTCAGTTTCTCATATATAAATATCTTCCACCTCATAGATTAGGACAAATGTGACACTGTGTATAAAGGGCAAACATAATGGCTGGCACGTGATAAGCATTCAGTAAGCATTAGCAAGTATTATTATTTGATTATGTCAAGTGTTTTTGGCCTATTTCCCCTGTGCTTTTATAATAAACCACCTCAATTCTTTTCTGGAATAAAACAAGACATTTTTTAAATTACCTAAATTAAGTAACTATAAAATGAGTCATTTGATTTGAAAATGGGTTTAATATGGGGACTTGGAATGTAGCAGGAGCACTTTTAGACTTTCCTGGGAAGTAGAGGACTCCATGGGTGATTAATTGCTTAAAATGGTAGATTTAAAAGGAAATGTAGGAAAACAAACTTTCCCAAAATGACGTCTGAGCAGATGGATAAGACACTTGAACAGTGGCTGCCTCAGAGTCATTGTGATCTGTCCAGAAAGGTCTTGTGGGTGTGGCAGCCCAAGATTCAACCCAAAAGCACCAATGTGCTTTCAGATGCTTGAGGTTCCATAAAGGCCACTTGAATCTAACGGAGCCCAGGCCTCTTGTTAGCACTCTTTAGGCAATAGGATTTATCTCCAGTGATCCATGACTATTTCATGCCAGCTACCAACATCAAGACGCAGGCCTGGGCTCCAGGTGTTTTTTTTGGTTTATTTTTGTTTTTTCTCCTAACCAGCAATCTGACTTTGAATAAGTCACCTTTCCTTGTGCTGCAGGTCCTTGCTAGTAAAATGGAGGTCGTTTCTCACAGGTTTTTACGAAGATCAAATTAAATAATGGATGTGTTATTAAATCTAGTTAATCAATAAGGCAGAAGAGTAATTATTTCCTCCTGGAATTAGGAAATTGCTTTTTGCAAAGGACGTAATGTATCAAGTATTTCGTGCCTGTATCTTAAAGTTAAACCATGGGATGAATATTTGAGGTATCTCCTCATTAAGTGAAAGGTGATATTGTCACAATTCAAACAACAAAGCAAAGCAAAAAATGTAAGAAATAACAGTGGTCCTAGTAATGAAAGCTCCCAAAAGAGTCTTATCAGAAATTGCTCACAGCGATCTGGGCCTTTTGAATATGACAGGCATTATGAGAGGCCTAGGAAGGACTTGGTCAGCTTTCTTGAATTTTCAATTTTGCTCAAATATTTCAGTATACATAATTCAATATTAAAACATGCAAATATATATCATGAAGTATGAAGTTATATTTGCAGGAATTTGGGGGAGATAACTTGAACCTGAAAAGTAATGAGATTATGGTGAGCTGCCTTGTGCCACATTCCCAAGTTCTTCTGGGGTTCTTGATTCAACTTCCTTTGTTCTGAGAGCTCTCGATGTGAACACAACATAACTGGGGTGTCGTTAAAGAGGGTCGGATTTGGGGTCAACCGGGCCAGGTTCAAGTCTTGGCTCCATAACTTGCTACTTTTGACTTCAATAAATGATATAATCTCTGTGCTATTGCTTCATGCAATATAAAATAATAATGCCTATTGCATAGAGTAGTTATGAAGATTTCATCAAATAAAAGCTATAAAGTGCTTGCCAGAAGGCCTGCTACACAATAAAAGTGTGAAAGCTTATTAAATATTACCTTTATTGTCATTATCATCAGAGAGAAAAAACTCCAGAACACTATTATTCTTTTTCTCCAATATTCCTGAAATTAAAGATGAAAGTTGTCTGATTATTAGGATCATCAGGTCTCAGTAGAAACATATGGCCCATCTATTAGTGGAAGGATTAGTTGAAGAGATTTCAATGAAGAAGCTATTTATAGACATGTGAGCAGGGTTTAGGGGACCAACAGAGCAATGAAGTGCCCAGAGGGGAGCAGAGATGAGAAGCCATTGTCACTCTTAGGCCTGAAGGGACAGAGGAGGAAATGTGGTCCTAGAAACCAGTGATCTCTGCAGCCCTTACAGAAGGCCACCCAATAAAAACTGACCAGAGTGGCAGGGACAGGAATAAATATCCTGAACTGTACTGCTCCCACCTTGTGTCTTCTGTTGGCTGAGTCCAATGGGAAAACAGGGAGAGAGTCAAAGGAACTTGGGGCATATAATCAATAGAGGTCTACCACCCAGGGCATAGAGGGGAGAAGGATCAGAGAAACAAAAGGAGAACAGATACAGTCAAATATGAAACACCCACCAATAACTGGAGATGGAAAAGTACTCATGGAATCCATTCTCAACTACTTACTAATTAGGTAAGATTAGATAATTTTCTTAAACATTGTAAGTCCATTTCAATGTCAATGAAAAGGAATAATACACTTATCATAGTGTTCTTCTGACAGAAGTTTATGGATAGATAGATATAGATACAGATACACACACACACACACACACACACACACATACACATACACATACATACAGAGGGTGCCAAAAAAATGTATACAAGTGGACACTTTGGTCAACATTGCTCAAACCGTAGTTCGCCATAATCAGAAATGTCTGGATGCTGATGGTAACCACTTCGATCTCCTCTTGTAATTACAGAAGTCAAACGTGACTTGTATTCATCTTTTGTTGTTAGATGTTGACTATTAAAATTTTAATGCAGTTCGCCTTAAAATGTATATACGTTTTTGGATATATGTGTGTGTGTGTATATATATATGTATACACATACACACATATATATATATGTCAGAAATATGGAGATCTGATAAACATTGGTATTGTGATATTGTTGAGGATCGGGAGGCTTTTATAATGTTGGCAGCTAATTTATAGAGCCCTCCAAAGTAGTTTATTAATTTGTTAAAGAAATATTGAGTGCCTATCATGGGCAAGGAGCTTCTAGCTACTCAGAATATAACTGAACCAAAGTGACCTAGACTCTACCATCAAAAGTTTATAGTCTAGTAGACTTAAATACACAAATAAATCTTTAAAATTGTGAAACATGCTATAGAAAAATCACGTTATAATGAAATAAGCCAGGAGAGCTCTAATTTAGACAGGATAATCACAAAAGACTTCTCTAAGGAGGAGCCATTTAGGCCAATAACCACAGAATGCTGAATTTGACAGTTTGGGATGAGTCCGGAGGAGACTGGGATTGGGGAGAGTTCAAAGCAAAGACGAACCTAAGTGCAAAGGTCCTGAGGCCTAGCATGAGTTTGATTAGCACAAGTAACTGAGAAAAGACCAGCATGAGGACAGCATAAGGGACAAAAAGATGGGTGGGGCAGAGATGAGCTTGAAGAGGTAGGCAAGGACCCCATCATGCAGTGCTACACTATAGGCCACTGGAAAAGTTAGAACTTCAATCTAAGTCGCAAGAAAAATCATTGAAGCATTTCAAGAAGGGAACTAGTATCGTCTCATTTACATTTTTAAAAACTTTCCCTGCATTTTACCTACTAATATGTTGCAAAGAGACAATAATTATGGAGACCAATTAGGAAGTTATTTGAGTGGACAAGACCAGCTAGACCTGATAGTGGCTTTGACCAAATCAGCAGGAATGAAGTCATCCTGTATCTCTGTGTCATTAGCTAATTTGATCCACCAGATTAAAACTTATTTTCTAAAAAAAATAAATAAAGAAAAGAAAAATAACGTTAATTACATTATGGTGTTGTTGTGAAGACTGTACAAGACATAGGCAAACATATGACAAAGCCCTAGGTATATAGTAATTACTTTTAAAATATCCCTATGTTCACATATACTTTGTGTGGGTAGATATTTATATTACTCTTGTTTACATCCACCCGGACTCCTAGTATAGTGCTTTTAGAATGACTAAATATCACATGGTAACAAAATATTAAACCTTTTGGAAAGAACATTAGAAGTCAGAGAGAAAAAAGCATAGCAGACACTTTTAACTTCTAGAAATCTCAATTTGAATTTCTCCTGTTGCCTTTTTATACTTACATACCATAACTCCAAAGGGTCCTTAGAGGCTCCTTTAAGGATTGCTAAAGGCCATCCAAAATCCAATTTTGTTGTTGTTTTTGAAATGAAACATCATCCTGCACTTACAGAATTATCCTTTAAGAACTGCAAAGTGCTTTTCAAATGAAGATGCATCCTCTTGATGAACTAGAAAGGGAAACGAAGGAACTGGATGATTTATACATCTGCTTGCAGTGGGAGAGTGAATTGGCAAGATAGGAAAGGATGAAATACCAGAGTCTCCGCCCCAGCCTACCATCATTCTGTGTTGTCAAATTTAACCTTCTTTTTCTTCAGAATTTCTTCAAATTATGTCAGAATTAAAAATGCAGCTGGATCCCTGTCTGGGGGGTACTTTCACCACAAGTCTATATGGTAGCCCTGAATCTGAGAATCTGTACCCCCTGATGTCCTTTTGAAAGGCATTGCCATTGAAAGGCATCAGTGGTGTTTTCTTTAATGAGGAACTTGAATCTACCCTGTAAATTATTTCATCAAACTGCATTCTAAAGCAATTGATAATCCTAAGGAACTATTTCCATTAGCAACACATTTTAACAATTGTTAATGTGTCAAACAGGAAAATAAATTACATGGTGAATCAGACCAATAACAAATCCGAAAACAAAAACAAAAACAAAATTGTCTCAGAAAGGGAGATGGAAGGATTTTTCTAATTGGATATAATACAGTGGAATTATTTGTCATATATTGGCATACTACTAAAGTCAATATGTTATGTCAAATTTTGGGTATAATCAAGATTCTTTGAAAACAGTTGTGCATTCAGCACTAACATGGTTTAGGTATGAACCATGAGTAGAACAAATGAAAGCATATATGCCTAATTCTGGTGCTCTGCCTTTAAGCTACAGGGGTAGAAAACTAGTAAAGAATTTTTCAGTAATCCTGATTGCCTGCAGGGTTTGTGCACTCTTTGATAATATTAAGCCTCTCTGAAAATTACAGTGTTCATTACAGTTGGTTATTGTGAGGATTAAACAAGAGTGGAAAACAATGTTTGTCTCCGGTTAAGTTCAAAGGCAGCACAGGGTATATAAGCTATGACAGTAGTCTTTTTCTATCCTATTATTCTCAATACTTAGAGATATGCCACATAAGTCAATCAAGAAATGAATAATTATTTGACATTAATGTCATACTTGTTTCCACTTAGGTGCAGTGAAGTTGACAGAAAAACAAAACAAACAAAACACAAGCAAACAAACAAAAACTAAAAATTATAATTGGGCCATAATATGCATTTACTAAATTTACTATATTTTTGAATAGATAATTGAATCAAAGATCTTATAATTTCCTTGCTTCTCCTGAAAAGTTTTATGCCTTTGCAAAAGCCTCCATTTAGGCTTCTTTTTCTCTATAAAATCTTTACTAGTCTACTTCCATCTCAGACATCTTAGACTTTCCATATTGTACAACTCTACTAACTTATACCTACTTAAAAAAAAAACTTCCTATACGTCACGTTTTATTGGAATTAACTGTATGTATACCTGTTTGTCTCCCCTACCAGACAGTAATACCCTCACAGGCAGAAACCACTCCTCATTAATTTTTATGTAAGTGATTAGCACTTACATAATTAGAAAATATTAGGTTTTTCACAAACTCAATAATTCATTCAAAGAATTGTATTAATTGAGAACCTCTTTAATGTAAGTCACTGTGCTAAGTGTTGACAAGGTACCTATTACAGTCCCAAATACTCTATAGATATGCAATATAACTTTATGGTATTAATGCTTTAAAGAATATAAGATGAACTTATTCTTTCAACCCACTAATAAAAATGAGCTATATGTGTACAACTGGTAGATTGCTGGGGCAAAAGTGAGATTCCGTAAGACAAATGTGAGAGGAATTGCTCATTCATCCATGCTCTTTTGTAGCACTAAAATCTCAACTCTGTTATTCAGGTATTAAGTCAATGTCTCTGGCTACCTAATAATAATCAAATGAGTTCTTTTATCTTAGAAATTCATAAAGAAGGCCATAATACTGATTGAAAACCTGTTCTCAATGATGTGACCTATTATCAGTATGTCATGTTCCTTTCTGTACTAGGAGGCAGTACCCACAGTGTTAGTACAGAATCAGCACAGAGTAAACACTCATTAAACTTTAATGTCATTACTAGCTGCACATATTTAACAATTATTTACTATAAAAGACCCAGAAGATTCTGATATTCCTAGAGTTTCCTGTGGTGATAATTAAAATGCTTTATAATTTATCAACCATACTCATAATACTTTTTTTCCTTTTCTTTATTTTTCAATTACAGTTGACATACAATATTATATTAGTTTCAGGTGTACAACATAGTAATTAGACATTTATATAACTTATGAAGTGATCATCCCCCAATAAATCTAGTACCCTGCTGACACTATACATAGTTATTATAATATTACTGACTATATTCCTTATGCTATATACTGACATGACTGTTTTGTTACCGATATGTATTTCTTAATCACTTCACCTTTTTCACCAATCCCCCCAATCCCCCTCCCATCTGGCAACCCTCAAAATGTTCTCTGTACGTTTGTTTCTGTTTCGTTTGTTATAAGTGAAATCACATGACATTTGTCTTTCTCTGTCCGACTTACTCCACTCAGCACAGTGCCCTCTACTTCCATCCATGTTGTTGCAGACGGTAAGATTTCATTATTTTTCATGGTTGAGTTATACTCTCCTGTACATATGTACCATCCCTTCTTTGTTCATTCATTCATTAATGGACACCCAGGTTACCTCCATATCTTGGCTGTTGTAAATAATGCTGCAATGAACATATGGATGCATATATCCCTTTGAAGTAGTGTTTTGGGTTTCTTTGGATAAATACCCAGAAGTGGGATTATAGAGTCCTTCTTTGTGTCTTCTTATAGCCTTTGTTTAAAAATCTATTGTGCCTCGTATAAATATTGCTACTCCACTTTTTTTTTCTTTTTTTTTCCATTTTCATAAAATAACTTTTTCCATCTTTTTACTTTCAGTCTGTGTGTCTTTCAATATGAAGTGAGTCTCTTATAGGCAGCATATGAAAAGGTTGCATTTTCTTACCCATTCAGCCACACTGTGTCTTTTGATTGAAGCATTTAATCTATTTACAATGACAGTAATTGTCGGTAGATATGTAATAATTGCCATTTTATTGTTCATATTTTTTATCTTTTTTCTTCTTCTTAAAGAAGTTTTTGTAACATTTCTTGTACTACTGCTTTGGTGGTGATGAACTCCTTTAGCTTTTTCTTGTCTGAGAAGCTCTTTATCTGTCCCTTGATTCTAAATAATAGCTTTGAAGATACAGTAATCTTAGTTGTAGATCCTTGCGTTTAATCACTTTAAATATTTCCTGCCAATTCCTTCTGCCCCTCAAAGTTTCTGTTAAGAAATCAACTGATCGTCTTATGGGAGCTCCCTTGTAGATAACTAAGTGCTTTTCTCTTTCTGCTTATAAGATTCTCTCTCAGTCTTTAAACTGTGGCATTTTAATTATTATGTGTCTTGGTGTGGGCCTCTTTGGGTTCATCTTGCTTGGGACTCTGCACTTCCTGGGCTTGTATGTCTATTTCCTTTGCCAGGTTAGGGAAGTTTTCTGTCATTATTTCTTCAAATAGATTTTCAATTCCTTGTTCTCTCCTCCTTCTGGTAACCCTATGATGTGAATGTCTGTACACCTGATGTTATCCCAGAGGCCCCTTAAACTATCCTCAATTTTTTGGATTCTTTTTTTCTTTTTGCTGTTCTGACTGGGCATTTTCTGCTACCTTATCTTCCAAATTGTTGTTTTGAACCTGTACTTCTTCTAATCTACTGTTGATTCCCTCTAATGTATTTTTTTTTCATTTCAGTTATGATATTCTTTATTTCTAACTGGTCTTCTTTATGTTTTCTATGTCCTTTTTTATTTTTCCTATCTCTTTGTTGAAGTTCTCACTGAGATCACTGAACATTCTTAAAACCAGTGTTTTGAACTCTGTGTCTGTTTGATTGTCTCCATTGTGTTTAGTTCTTTTTCTGGTACTTTGTCTGTTATTTCATTTGGGACATGTTTCTTTGTCTCCCCATTTTGGCTGCCTTCATGCATTTGTTTCTATGTATTATGTAGAGCGACTGTCCAGGCCTTGGTAGAGTGGCCTTCTGTAGTAGGTGTTCTGTGGTGCAGGGTCCCTGGTCAACTAAGCCAGGTGCTCCTGGTGTGTTACTTGTGTGGGTTCGGTGTGCCCTCCTGTTGTTGTTGAGCCTTGATTGCTGTTATCATATCAGTGGAGGGGCTTGACCTTCAGGGTGATTAGTTGTGAAGAGTGGCCATGACGACAGTAGAGGAGCTGTTTTGCAGAGGCTGACCCGATAGAGTAGGATTTGTTTTAGTAGGGCTCTGGTGCCTGCACAGTCTGTGCTTTGTATGTGTGTCTATGGAGGCAGCCAGGTGGTATCTCAGTGGGAAAGAAGATGGCCACCAGGTATACTGACCCTGGGGCCTCCTGGGAGGAACCCCTTGCAGGCCACGTTCAGCTGCAAGCTAAGCCCTGTCCAGGACCACTTGGTATGAGCCACAAAACAATCTGCAGATGTCTTCCACAGGAGAACCTAAGCTGAAAACCAAGGCAGCTGCCGCTAGTACCAGACTTGGAGCTACTTAGCAAGAGGTATGGGGCACACCGCTAATATACTTTCTTTGATTAAAATTTTAATTTTGAAATTATTGTAGGTTCATATGCAATTGTAAGAAGTTATACAGAAAGACAATTTGTACCCCTTACCTATTTGTTCCCATCTATTATTATAGATAATTTCCTATGTCATCTTGCAAAAATATAGTAAAATATCACAGCTACAACATTACTAACAGTCAAGATACAGTTCCATCATCACAAAAATCCCACATGTCACCCTTTATAGACACACTTACTCCCCTACCCCACACTACCCCTCCATCCCTGATCCCTGTCAATTACTAAGCTATCTGTACCTAAAATTTTGTCATTTGAAACATGCTATGTAAATGGAATCATACAGCATATAACCTTTGGGATTAACTATTTTTCACTCAGCATAATCCCCTGTATGTTCTTCCAAACTGTATTGTGTATTGGTAGTAGGTTTCTTTTTATTCCTGAGTAGTATTTCCATGACATGGATGCAACGATGTGTTTCTTAAACATTTGCCCTTTGAAGGACATCTGGGTGTTTCCAGGTAGTAGCTATTTAAAAACAAGCAAGCAAACAAACAAACAAACAAAAAACACAAGCAAACAGCTATGAACATTTATGTACAGGTTTTTGAGTGAACTAAAGTTTTTATTTTCTTGGGGAAAAATGTCCAAAAGTACATTTGCAGGCTCATATGGTTGTTGCATGTTTTGTTTTATAAGAAACTTTCAAACTATTTTCAAAAGTGATCATACCATTTCATATTCTTACCGGTATTGTATTAGTAATTCAGGTTCTCTCCATCATTTCTAGTATTTATAGTTAATGGCTAATGATGTGAAACATCTTTTCATGTGCTTGTCATCGATATATTATCTTCAGTGAAATGTCTGAATATGTCTTTTGCATTTTCTAGTTGGATTACTTGGTATGTTCACTGTTGAGTTTTGATGTTCTACACATGAGTCCTTTGTTACATATGGGTGTTTTGTTTTCAGTCGGTAGCTTGTCTTTTTATCCTTTTAATAGAGATTTCTTCAGAGCAAAGTTTTTCTTTTTGATGAGGTCCAGTTTATCAGTTTTCCTTTTGGTGTCAAGTTTGAAAACTTCTTGTCTAGTCCTAGACATTGAAAATGTTCTTCTATTTTCTTTTCTAAAAGTTTTATAGTTTTATGTTTTATATTCCTGTCCATGATGCATTTGGAGTTAATTAATTTCTGCATAAGGTACCATACAGGTCGTGGCTCTTTTTTTTTTTTTTCAAATGAATGTCAATTCCCCCAGCACCATTTGTTAAAATGGATATCCTTCTTCTATTGAACAACTTTTGTATTTTTATTAAAAAAAAACAAACACATTTGGGCCTATTTTTGTGAGTTTCTTCCTTCATTTTCTATTAAGTTACATTGATGTATGTGTCTATCTCTCCTATATAACCACATTGCTTTAAAAATTGTAGCACTATCTTATGCCTTAATATCTGGTTGAATGTTTCCCACTTTATTCTTCTTTTTCAGAATTATTTTAGGTAATTTAGGGCTTGTTTCTTTCCATATGAGTTTTAGAATAAACTGCCTCTGTGTACAAAGAAAATAAAAACCAAACAGAAAAACATACTGACATCTTGATAGCAATTACATTAAATATATAGATAATTTTGGGAGAGTTGGCATTTTACTATGTCAAGTCTTCTACTTCATGAACACAGTATGTTTATTCCCTGATTTCTTTCATCACTATTTTGAAATTTTCAGCATGCAGATGCCGTATATGTTTAGTTAACATTATATTAAGATATTTACTTTTTTGGAGTGATTATAAATGGCATTATGTTTTTAATTTCAATGTTCACATGTTCATGCACCGTATATAGAAATGCAGCTAACTTTTTTTGTGTGCTGATCTTATATCCTGAAACCTTGCTGATCTCACTTGCTATTATTGTTTTTTTCTATGTAGACAATCATGTTAACTGCAAACAGAACCCATTTATTTCTTCCTTTCCAATCTGTATATCTTTTGTTTATTTTCCTTGCCTTATTGTACTCACTAGAGTTTCTAATATTATGTATCATATGAATAGAGTGATTATTCTTGCTTTTTTCCCAATCTTAGAAGAAAAGCATACAGTCTTTCAACATTATGTATGATATAAACCGTAGGGTTTATTTGGATGTTCTTTATCAAGTTTAGGAAATTATCCTCTATTCTGTTTACTGAAAATTTTTATAATAAGTGGCTGTTGGATTTTGTCAAATGCATTTTCTGTGTCAATTGATACAACCATATGGTTTTTCTTCTTTAACCCATTGATATAGTGGGTCACATTGATGATTTTTTAATATTGTATGAGCCTTGCATATCTGGAATAAATTCCTCTTGACTGTGGTTTATAATTATTTTACATATTGTTGGACTTCATTGGCTAGTATTTTGTGGAAGGATTTTGCATCTAAGTTCATAAAAGATAATGTTTCCGTAATTTTCTTTTTTAGTACTATCTTACTTTTGTTTTCACCAAAATAACATTGACCTAATAAAATGAGAAGTGTTCTTCTTTCCATTTTCTGGAAGAGATTGAGTAAAATTTGTACTGATTATTTTTCAAACGTTTGGTAACATTTTTCAGTGATGCTATTTAATCCAGGGATTTTTGTTTTGTTTTGCTTTTGGTTGGGGGACGCTTTTTAATGATAAATTCAGTATCTGAATTGCCATGGAACTGCTATGGGAAGGTTATATATTTCACTTTGGTTGAGTTTTGATGGTTTGTGTTGTGAGAAATTGGTCATTTTTTATAAGTTGTTTAATTATGAGCATAATTTTGTTTATAATGGCTAAAGGATCTATAGTGTATCTCATGTTTCTTTCCTTGTATTAGTGATTTGTATCTCCCCCCTTGTTCAGTTTGCTAGAGGTTTATCATTTTATTAGTCTCTTTTTCAAAGAGAGATCTTTTGGTTTTATTGATTTTTTATCTACTGTTTTTCTGTTTTTAATTTCATTGATATTGCTCTTATTTTTACTATTTATTTTTGTTTGTTTACTTTGGGTTTATTTTGCTCTTATTTTTCTAGGTTTCATTTCACTTAGAGAGCAAGTGTAAACTGGAAGTTCTTGGACAAATTAGGAAGTGTTGTCATGTGAGTGATAACCTTTAACCAATGAAGCTATAGGAATTCTATCCATGACCTATTTATGTGCACATAAAGATTCGTTTTCTGTGGTGTCTGGTCTTGACTAGGCCTGTCATTTTATGCTTTGGGTCACTCTTTCCTAAGAGTAGAACACAAAGTATTTTCTTGTGAATTTTTTTGTAGCCTTGTCATTCTAATATACAAGGTATGACCACAAAGTACTAGGAATGTTTAGGTTAAAATATATATATATATATATATATATATATATATATATATATACACACACACACACACACACACACATAAAAAAATAAAAATATATATATATATAAATAAAATATATATATATATATATATATATATATATATATATATAGTAGAAGACATACATATTGCCATTAATTTCACTCAAACTACTCCCACTCACGTCAAACACACTTATCCCATTATTCTTTCCATTTTGTGAAGCAGTTCTGGAAGTTCTCTTTCGTGAGTGTATTTAGTTGCCCTGTCGTGGCTGCCTCAATGTCCTGAATGGATTCAAAATGTTTACCTTTCATGGTTATTTTGACTTTAGGGAAGAGCCAGAAGTTGTATAGTGCCAGATTCAGTTAATAAGGTGGATGAGGACACACTGTAATGTTTATTTGATAGAAGTTGCCATATCCCAGAAGCAACATGTGACTCGAATCCTTTCCTTTGTGAAAAAAAAAAAAAAAAAGTGAATGCTGCTGCTGAATGCCATCCAATGGAAAGGCAGTGATCTTCAATATGGGAAGTGTCACATGGGACCTTGGTAACAATGTGTGACAAGTTTCAGCTTGTTCAGTGCAGTCAGTTGGGTGTGAGCTATCATTGAGACAAAGTATGTTTTAAAGTGTACCATAAATCATCCTCCATCATGACAATGCTCTGTGTCACACATCACTTCTGGGATGGCAATTTCTGTCAAATAAAAACATTATTGTGTGTCCTCACTCACCTTATTCATTGGATCTGGCACTGTGCAACTTCAGGCTCTTCCCCAAAGTAAAAATGATTCAGGACATGGAGGCAGCCACGACAGCACAACTAAAGACACTCCCGAAAGAGGAGTTCCAGAACTGCTTCAGAAAGTGGCAAGAACGATGGGGTAAACAAGGAGGACTATTTTTAGGGGGATTAGTGGCAAATTGTCTTTTACTGTTTTTTATATATATATATATATATATATATATATATATATGTATGTAAAATATATATATATATATAAAAATATATATATATAAAATATATATATATAAAATATATATATAATATATATATATAAAATATATATATAAAATATATATATATATATTTTTGGCAAATTGTGGCAAATTGTCTTTTACTGTTTTATATATATAAAATATATATATATAATATATATATATTTTTTAATTTAAACATTCACCATATTATTTGATCACACCTCATACAAAAGCTGTGTCTGGATTGTTTGCTCTGGTACCAGGAGACATGTGCTAACTCTTGTAATAAGACTTCAGAGATGGTAACTAACTTTTATGGTACATTCTTGTGTGCCAGACCCTATTGTAGGACATGTTCAAATCTATCATTTACTCCTGATAACAATATTATGAAGTATCAAAATCTATGTATTGTGAAAAAGGCTTATAAAGATTAAATCACTTCCCTAGAAGGCATGTAGTAAGTGGAAGTGACAGGAGGTGAGATAAAAGATGCCTGACTCCATCATACTATGTAGCTCTCCGGTGCATGTTGTTGTATTGACACCTGCTAGTAGTCTTCACTGAAGGGGGAGGGTACTCTGTTAATGTAATCAGATTGCAGTTTGTAGGAGGCCCCTATGTGTACTTGATTATGAATGAGATATGGTGATGTCGGAGTAATATACGTGGTTGTTTTTGATGAAAGAAAATAATAAATATTTTAAATTGTTTTAGGAAAAGATGAGATTTGTTAAATGTCTTTTGTGCAGCCTTAAGATGAAGATCCAGTGAAGTAATATTCAAGCTACATTACCCCAGGAGAGGAAATTGACAGTATCCTAAACAATCCATTTCTTAAGTGGCAAATATCACGAGCATATATTTACTGTCTTTAATCAAGTATTATATACACACAGGACTATAGGGAATAGGCATGATCAGTGGAAAAAAATGTGAATTGAAACATGATGAAAATAATCAGCAAAGCTCAGTAGAAAATAAAGTTAAGGCTTTTCATATGTGATTATATTCAAGCTTCCACCAAACCTATCCAGCTGCATTTTATCTGCCCTAAAATGAAACAATTTACCTATTTTTTTCTTCCATTAATGCTAAGATGTAGAGGAAACAAATTCATTCATTCATTTATTCAAGAAAATATTTATTCCACAGCCTTGACTAAAGTAAAATATGTTGATCATCTTTATTAAGTGCACAGAACTTTTATAACTCAACAACTATAAGGCAAATAGCCTAATTTAAAAATGAGCAAAGTACTTGAATAGACATTTCTCTACAAAAGTTGTACAGATGGTCAATAAGCATATATGTAAATATGTTTAACATCACTAATCATGAAGGTAACACAAATAAAAACTACAATGAGATACCACTTCACATCCATTAAGATGACTGCCATATAAAAATAATAAAAAAATAAATAAGCAAAATAACAAGTGTAACAATAAATAACAATAAAAATGATGGAGTAATTGTGAAAAATAATGTGACAGTTCCTTAAAAATTTAACAAAGAATTAGCATATGTCCAGTGATTCAACTACTGGATATATAGCCAAAAGAATCGAAAACAATGATTCAAACAGGTATTCATACACCAGGGATCATAACAGTATCATTCACGATAGCCAAAAGGTAGGAAAAATCCAAATGTCCATCAATGGATGCATGGGTAAACAAATTGTGCTACACACACACACACACACACACACACAATGAAATACTATTTAGTCTTAAAAGTCAATGAAATTCTGACACATGCTACAACATGGATAAGACATTACATTAAGTGAAATAAGATAGTTATGAAAGGATAAATATAATATAGTATAATATGGTTTTACTAAATTACTTACCTAGAGTAATCAACTGTAAAGAGACAGAAAATACAGAAGTGAATGTGAGGGGCTGGAGAGAGGGGTCAATGGGAAGATATTGTTTAGTATTTGGAAGTTTCAGTATGGGAAGATGAAGAAGCTCTGGAGATGAATAGTAATGATGGTTGCACAGCAGTGTGAATATACTTAATACCACTGAACCATACATCTAAAAATGATAGAAATGATACATTTTATGTATATTTTACTATAATAAAAACAATAGCTTGGGGTGTACAACATCCTCCTTTAATTCTATATAGCACAGGTTTTTTTTTAATATAGTTGGCATACAATTATTTATATATATGTGTGTGTGTGTGTGTATATATATATATATAATTAGTTTAAGATGTACAATATAGTGATTTGATATTCATATACCTTATAATATGATTACAACACTTAGTAACCAGCTGTCACCATGCTCAATCATCACAATATTATTGATATTATTGACTATATTCCCATTTATCTTTTTCACCCACCTTTTCAACTCCTTCCCTCTGGCAACCATGAATTTGAGCTTTGTTTCTATGAGTCTGTTTTCTTTGGTCACTTGTTTTGTTTTTCTTTTTTGTTTTTTGTTTGTTTTTGTTTTAGATTATACATATAAATGAAATCATGTTTGTCTTTCTCTGACTTATTTCACTTAGCATAATATCCTCTAGGTCCATCCATGTTATTACAGTTGGTAAGGTTTCATTCTTTTGTATTGCTAAGTAGTAGTTCATTTAATAGATAGATGCCAGATAGATAGATAGATAGATAGATAGATAGACAGATAATCTTCTTTATTGATGGATACCTAGGTGGCCTCTGTATCTTGGCTATTGTAAGTAATGCTACAATGCACATAGGGGTGCATTTATCTTTTCAAATTAGTGTTTTTGTTTACTTCGAACAAATACCAAAAAGTGGGATTGCTGGGACGTATAGTAATTCTGTTTTTAGTTTTTTGAGGACTCACAATACTATTTTCCACAATGGCTTCACCAATTTTCACTCCCCCAAACAGTGCACAATGGTTCCCTTCTTTCCATATCCTCATTAACACTTGTTATTTGTTGACCTTTTGCTAGTAGCCATTCTGACAGGTATGAGGTGGTATCTCGTTATGGTTTTAATTTTCATTTTCCTGTTGATTAGTGATGTTGAGCGTTTTTTTATATATCCATCGCCATCTATATGTACTCCTTGGAAAAATATCTATTTAGGTCCTGCCCGTTTTTGATTGGATTATTTTGTTGTTATTGTGTTTTATGAATTCCTTATATATTTTGTATAGTAACCCCTTATCCAATATATCATGAATGAATATATTCTCCCATTTGTAGGTTAGCTTCTTTTTGTTGATTGTTTCCTTTGCTGTGCAGAAGCTTGTTTTAGTTGGATGTAGTCCCGTTTGGTAATTTTTGCTTTTGTTTCCCTTGCTGGAGGAGACTAGCACTAATTCTTAACTCATCGAAGCGACTCAGTAAACTAATGTTTCATGTATTTCCTGAAAATGGTCTGAATATTCTCTTTAGGTTTTTTTCCCCTCTTTTTATTAAAACAGGTGTGTTTGTAGGCTTGCTTCCCTCCATAGAATATTATTATAAATAGTGTATGTTATTATTGAAAGATATAACATGAGATATAGATATAGATATAAGTAATAGGGTACATGTATTGAACTTCTACCATATTCCAGGTGCCATACTTTTTTACCCAGTTTAGTTCATTTATGACCCACCACAATTCTAGGTACCATCATTTTTATTGTTATACCAAGAAGCAAACTAAAGCACTAAATGTTTTAGTAAATTGAAGACACAAAACCAGTACATGGTATGTCTAAGATTTGAACCCAAGTAGTATAACTCCAAGAACATAGCATTCATTTATCAGTGATTTCGTTAGTTAGCTGGAACCTTACACATTACTCTTGATCTTGCTGAGCTTGTGTTTTTTCATTGGTAATTTGGTAAAAACTTTTGTATCTATGACCATTTCCAGCCCTGTGATAAGCACTTCCATTCATTATTTTAATCTTCAAACACACAAGTTCCATGAAGTTGGAAACTTTGCGCTGTTCGGTTCTGTATCTCCAGTGTTTAGAACAATGACTGGTACATATTATGTGTTAAATAGCCTTAAATAAATGAATGAAGCAGAGATAATACATGATGAATAAGAAATGGAATAATTTTCAGGTCTGTGACCAGAAACTATTCCTCACTCTGTCATTTGTATGTCTAGGAGCCATTGGAACACAATGCCATCAAGTTGCTATTCCGACAAACTGAAAAGTAACAAATATTAACTCATGAGTTTCCCCAAGTTTCCTATTTTCAGATGATCCTTTATTGATGTCAGTGATGAAATATGTCAGCCTCACATTAAAGTGGGGTGTGGAAGGAACTGTGCACTAAGAAAGAAACCTAATGAAAATATGATTGTGTTGTGGTATTCAGGGAGATACTATTTAAAATTCCATATAGACAATCATACCTCTAGATGTGATTTGAATGCTAAATTTTAAATTAGTATTATACGTCTACCTCCAAAACTCAGAGAAGACTGCATAAAGTTCTGAAACTATTTTCCGACACATTTGTCAATAACAACAACATAAAAAGAGGAGGTGCTATTTAAAAAATAATTCATGTATCAAATAGAAACATCATGGATATTGGTCCCTGTCTTGGTGTAGTTTATGCGATGAGTTAAAGGAGGACAGTTTTCACATTGACTCGAGGAAAAGGAATGAGTTATTCTATTCTTGATGGTAAGGCTAATGAAAGTTAAATGGGAAAATAAGGCAATTTTGCCTCACTTCACCCAGAAAAAAGAGAAAAGCACACACAGACAGTCAAACCAAAAATAAATGTTTTTTTGAAGTAACCAGATACTTGAGGCAAAAGCAATTCTTTATGCCTTCCTCTGTGTGAAATTATCCATCGCATTCAAGTAGAATTGGTTTTGTTACCATTATCAAAATACTTAAGAAACAATAGTTTTTATTTTCAGGACAAAAGTGGGTTTGTTCCTATTTATTTGCTGTTTAGTTGGTTGGTTGACTGTTATGAGGGAGCAGGTGTGAAGGCTGGCAAGATAATTGTCCCAATCAATTACTTTTCTCTGGTGTGTAGAGTTGTTCTAAATAAGGATAGTAGAGTGTCAACTGACCAGGGTTGCCTGCTTTCTATATAACAAACTTCAAATCTGACAAATAACCATAGACATGTCCCTTGTAACTCCACCAAAATGAATGGGGTTCCTCTAGTTGCTTGGATGTTCTACATTTACAAATAAGACAGAGCTTGAACATAACTTTGAATTCTTAAAATAGAGAAGATTTATTTCCATACCCTGTGTAAATAGGGTGCATTGTGAAACACCGATAAACAGACTTGAACATACCACAGTGATCATGCTATTATTGGTTAAGGGAGATTTTGCTTTCATTGCGTTTTCCTTAATTGTATGAAAATGTAATCCATATGTTAGCTGCATTGAATAAAATGAATTTGAGAGAATTAAATCACAAAAGATTAAGCATATTATGTGATTATACATTTAGGTATTTGCACATGTATGCATATGTATGGGGCAAAAAGACTAGCAGGAAATGCATCCATATTGAGAGTGTTAATTTCTGGGTAGTGGAATTATGAGTATTTTTTATAATTCAAATTTTCGAAATATTCTTTAAGGAGAAAGAATTACTTTTATAATTAGTTAATGACAAGCAGGCTTATTTTCCCCATCTGGCAAATGAATGGGCCTTGACTCAACCAGAGCTAAGTGCTATTTTAGCTTTGAATTTCTATCAATCTGTTTATTCCATTTATATGAAAAGCACATGCTGTGTCCCAAGTTCTCAAAGAGTGATTATGATCACTATCTTTTACACAGCTTGCTCTTAATTCAGTAAACTGAAGAGGATTTTTGTTATAAAAGGCATGATTATTTATTTCATAAATATTTATTGAGAACCTATTATGTACCAGGAATCATTTTAGGTGCAGCAGTGAATCGAGCAGTAAACCAGACAACAACAACTACCTTCAAGGAATTACGTTTTAATGGGAGGAGGAGACATTAGAACATTAATTACGCTGTATGTGAGAAGATAATAAGTGCTATTAAGACTACAAAAAATAGAGCTGGGTAGGGGGAATGGAGAATGCCAAGTAAAGAGTGAAATTACAAAATGGCAGTCAATGTGAACGTCATTGAGATGGCATTTGAGCAAAGGCTTGAAGGAGGTAAAAGTAGATGATATGCAGATATCTGGGAAAAGAATGTTCCAAGCAGATGGAACAGCTTATGCAAAGACTCTGAGGCAAGAGTGTACCTGCCATGTAAGAGCAAGAACAAGGAGGACAGTGTTCCTAAGGCAGAGAGAGAGAGAGAGAGAGAGAGAGAGAGAGAGAGAGAGAGAGAAAGAGAGAAGGAGAGAGAGATGGTGAGGTCAAAGGTAATCAAGGACCTGATACTGTGGCCTTGAAGGTTATAGTAAAACATTGAACTTTTATTTTGATTAGACTAGTGATGTGATCTAATTTAACATTTAAGTTATTCTGGTTGCTGTCTAGAGAATATATTATATCAAGACAAAGCAGAACTAGGGAGACCAGTTAGGAATCTAGTATAATAATCCAGGTAAGAGATGACGATAGCTTGAGCAAGGATACTAGAAGTGGAAGCAGTGAGAAGTGGTAAGATTCTGTATATATTTTGAAGATAGAGTCAAAAGCATTTCTGACGTGTGGAGAAGGAGGAATCTTAAGGATGACACCAGAGTTTTTGCCTGAGCACCTGGAAGGATGGATTTTACATTTCTTGAATGAAGAAGACTACGTGTGGAAAAAAAGTTTATAGAGATGAAAAGTTCTGGTTTGGACATGTTCAGATTGAGATGACTTTAGGTATTCCATTGGAACTCTTGACTCCACAGTGGCCATACAAGTTTGAATTTCAGAAAAGAGGTTTAGGTTGAAAATATAATTGGGGAACTTGTTGACATAAAATACTTTACAACTTTGTGGACAGGTCTGAAAAGTGAGCCATGAGGCATGTTAACTTTAGGAGTTCAGGTAGATACAGAAAAATCAACAACAACAACAACAAAACTGAGAAGAAGTACCCAGAAGGGTATGAAGACAACTAGCAATGACAGTCACTCAAGGAGGAAGGAATCATCACATGAGCCAAGTGATGGGCTAAGTAGACTAAGATGATTAAGAATTCACCATTCACTTACCTACATGGAGGCCATTTGTGGCCTTTACAAGAGAAGTTTCAATCAAATGACAAGGATGAAAATGTGACTGGAACCTGTTTGCTAGAAAACTAGAGAGAAGGCAATAAGTAAGTAGAGGCAACTCCTTCAAAGAATTTTATTTAAATAAAAAGTGAGAAATGTGCCAGTAAGTAGTGTAATCTAGGGAAAAAGGTTTTTGTTTGCTTATTTGGGAATGGGAGAGATAATAAGATATGTGTTTGCTTTGGGAATAATCCCACAGACAGGTAGAATAAAGAGTAATGGAGAATGAGAGAAGAAAACATGGCCAGTGTCCTGGAATGCATGCCATAGTGCTCAACTGAGGAAAGGCCAAGTGTAAGGGGACACATACAGTTAGGTTTTTAGACATGGTATTGGAGCAGCTGAAAATTCTCTTCTGAGCACTTCCGTTTCCTCAGCAAGTAGGAGGCTAGATTTCAGACTGCATATATATCTGTATAGTTAACACAGTGAGCATACTTTTTGTTCCAGATAATGTGCTAGTCCCTGAGGTAAACATAGAATGCATTCCCCTGCCTTCTGGAATTTGCACTCTAGTAAATATAGATAGAGATGATATAGAGATAGATAGATAGATGAATTTTATGTCATAAAAATATAAGATTTTTATGAAACTACACAAGAAGGGGATACACAATAGGAAGACTTGAGGATAGGCAAGAACAGAGGAAACGTCCCTCAGAAAGTAATCTCGACGTTGAAATGTGACTATTAGTTGAGAATAGTGGGTTAGGAGTTGCAAAAAGTAATTCATGCAGGAGGAACAGCATGTGAAAAAGCTGGAATATGAGCGTTCATATGGCAGCACCTGGAAATGACTAGGATGGTAGGAGAGAAGACTGAGGTTGTAAAGGTTTCAGAGGCAAGATTACATGTCCATACTGAAGTTTAAAAAAAAAAAAAAACAAACAAAATTATATTTTGAACATCTGGAAGGGATTTAAAGAGGGAGGATGATAAGGACAGATTTACATTTACTCTCTAGAAATATCATTAGACTAGATGAGAAGAATGGAATAGAGTAAATTGAGAAGTCAGATCGGGTCAGAGATTATTTCATTAGTGGAGGTCGGAGGAGGTGGATGAGATTATTAAAGCAGCAAAGGGGTTAGAGGGAAGTAGATCCAGGTGACAGTATTTAAGAAGCGAAATCAACTGGATTTGAGTAGTGAGTTGATGTGGATGGTTGAGGTGAAGGAAATGAAGTGTCCGTGACTGTAACTTGGTGGTAACTAAATGAAAGAGAGATGAAGCTTTAGGGGAAAGATGCTGAGTTCAACTTTCAGCAATATTATGTGACACCGAAGTGAAGTTTTGAAAAAAGGCAGTGAGGAATGAGTTTGGGACTCAAGGAAACTTGTTTAATCAAAATTATAAATTTGAAAGTCATCTGCATAGAGATAATGCAGTTTGCAACCAACTGCAAAATAAAAAAATAAAAAAAATTCAAAGCACAAACTAGGCCAACAAGTTCACATGCAGGTCACTGTTAACTGTTTTCCTCACTAAGCCTGAAGGCCATTATTCTCTTGTTTTGGTGTTTCTTTTGTTCTTCAGAGGGTGAATTACCATGTTTCTTTCATGTTGCCATGCAAAATGCTTGTGTATTTGAAGTGAAAGGTGTATGAATATCATATAATTATCCTTGGCATTTTTATTTTCTTCAAATAAAGTGTGTGTCACTATAGAGTATTTATACCTAAACTTATTTTTTGGGGTCATATTCTCCAGCTACTAATTTTCCATAAAAGCTTACTTAGGGAAAAACAAAACAAAGACAGCAGAAGAAAAACAATTTCTATTAGAATTTGGGCTGAACTGAACTAGGTTGTCCATACCACATGGAGTCATTTACTATTGATATGGCTTCTCCGGCTGATGGTATTGCAACACAAATCTAGCCAGCTCTGTGAAATGGTAATATTGTCACAGTTTGGCAGCCAGTGCATCTAACATGTAGTGAGAATTAACACATTGTACTTTATTTGAATTATTATTTAGTTATCATGTCTGCTTCTTGAGTGTATCTTTTTAAAGTCCAGATTTCAAATAATCTAACATGCAATAAATAAAACTAACATATTATATATATATATGTCATGAATTACACTAGAATTTTATATCCCTAAATTCCTTTAAATTTCTCAGTCACACTGTCCAACTGGTATTATCATATCTAATATAGATTAAAAATGGATACCTGATGTTATGTCATTTTCCAGAAGTGGCAGATAAAAGAAGTCAGATTATATTCTCTATTCATACTATATTCTCTATTAGACTGTGCTACTTTCCCAGGTCTCAAAAGCAAACAAAAATGTAAGACATTATGTATAAGTAACAATCACCATGCAAGGAAGGGTCATTGAGAACTGGTTCTGAAGTATCTGTCTTTTTATAAAAAGAATCCCCCAAATTCTTCTTCTTGTTGTCTTTTTGTGCACTATTATTGTATATATTTCCCTGATGCTTTGGGAAAAATTTGGAGTCTTTACAATGAAAGATGAGACCGTTACTGTGACAGAACAGCAATCTAATTTATCTCTGACAAGGTTTCCCCTTCACCCAGCATAAATTGAGTTCCAGCTTAATGATGTCATTCCCTATAATGTGGAATATAAAACAAGGAAGAAGTCATTGTGGACTTGCACTGGGGAAAACAATGAGCAATGTCTTCTAGTTTCCCGTGAGCACCATTATGAGAGTTCCTCAAGTTATCCCTAGAGTTTCCAAAAGCTAGAGATTGAGTATTACATGAAACTACTGAAACTAGTCTGACAGATAAAATGAGAGAATTTGAGTAATGAGACTTAGCATAGAGGCCAGAACTTGATTCATTTTCATTTTATTTTCTTTTCCCTTCTTTCTGTTTCTAAGGTTGATTACTTCCCAATTTTGCAAGAAAATCTCTCTCTCTCTCTCTCTCTCTCTCTCTCTCTCTCTCTCTCTCTCTCTCTCTTTTTCTCTCTCTTTCTCTCTCCCTGCACCCTCTTTCTCTTCCCTTCCGTCCCTTCCTCCTTCCCTCTTTGCAATTTATTCTTAAAGTTTGGCTCTATAAACTAAATGGAAAAATATAATACTTTTTTGTTTGTTTGTTTGTTTGTTTCAGTATTCTAAATGCTAACATCTAATTTCATCTAGGCCTGGAGGGAGTAAAATAAAATTAGAGATCTGCCAAAGTTAAAATATTGAAGTGTTTATGCTAAAAATATTTTAAAAACACTAAGAAAAACCATAGTTTTTGAAAGGAGTGTGGTAAGTTTAAAAATAAACTTAATTAAAGTAAAAAGAGAACAGAGAGAAAGCAATAAGGTAGCAGAAGATTTTCTAAGCTTTATGGCCATGACAGCTGATTTGAAGAATTTGCGGAATTCTTCAAATATATATGTATTTCAAATATATACATATATATATTCAAAAATACACACGTGTGTATATATGTACAAATATGTGTGCACATATATATGGGTGTATATATACACCCATATATATGTGTGTGTACACACACACACACAAACATGAGGTCAGACAGTTAAGTTGTTATGAAGAAATTAAATTGTCCCTTTTTGCAGATGACTTGATTTTTATATAGAAAACCCTAAAGACTCCACCCCCTCCAAAAAAAAAACTATTAGAAACAATAAACAAATACAATAAAGTTGAAGGATACAGAATCAATGTACAAAAATCCACTGTGTTCTTATATACTAACAATGAAATTCCAGAAAAATAAATGGAAAAAAAAATCTATTCCTTTTGCACTTTCAACAAAAAGAATGAAATACTTGGGAATAAACTTAACAAAGGATGTAAAAGACCTATACACTAAAAACTATATTGCATTATTAAAAGAAATTTAAGAAGACACAAAGAAATAGGAAGATGTTCTGTATTTGTGGATTGAAAAAAATCAACATATTTCAAATGGCCATATTACCAAAGCAATATACACATTTAATGCTATCTCCATGAAAATTCCAATGGCATTTTTTCAAGAAGTGGAACAAATATTCATCAGATTTGTATAGAATCACAAAAGACTCCAATAGTCAAAGCAATCCTAAGAAAAAAGAACACGGCTGGAGGTATCACACTTGCTGATTGCAATTTATAATACAAAGTGATAATAATCAAAACAGCATGGTATTAGCAGGAAAACAGGCATACCAAAGGAATAGAAGTTGAGAACCCAGAAATAAACCTACATATATATGGACAGATAATTTTCAACAAAGGAACCAAAAACATACAATGGAGAAATGAAGCCTCTTCAATAAATGATGCTGGGACAATTGGAAAGCCACTTGCAAAAGAAAGAAACTAGACTGCTATCTGTCATTATATACCAAAATTAATATAAAATGGATCGAAGACCTAAACATAAAACCTGAAACAATAAATTGCATAGAAGAAAGCATAGGTACTAAACTTATAGACCTTGGTCTTAGAGAGGATTTTATGAATTTGATCTCAAAGGCAAGGGACATGAAAGCAAAAATAAATAAATGGGATTATGTCAAACTAAAAAGCATCTTCACAGCAAAAGAAACCATCAACAAAACAAAGAGACAACCAACAGAATTGGAGAAGATATTTGCAAACAACACCTCCCATGAGGGGCTAATATCCAAAATTATAAAGAACTCATAAAACTCAACAACAAAAAAACAAACAGTCCAATTAAAAATGGGTATAGGACCTAAACAGACATGTCTCTCAAGAAGATAAACAGCCAACAGATACATGAAAAATGCTCAACTTCACCAGCTATAAGGGAAATGCAAATCAAAACCACAATGAGATACCACCTCACACCTGTTAGAATGGTTATTATCAACAAGACAAGTAATAAAAAGTGTTGCAGAGACTGTGGAGAAAAAGGAAACCTTATAGACTGCTGCTGGGAATGTAAATGTGTACAGCTGCTATGGAAAGTATTTAGTATGGAGATACATCACACAAATTAAGACTAGAATTACCTTAGGACCTAGCGATCCTTCTTCTGGGTAACTACCCAAAAAGTCTGAAAACATTTATCTTTAAAGATGTATGTACTCCAGTCTTCATTACAGCATTATTTATGTTGACCAAGACATAGAAACAACCAAAGTGTCCTTCAATAGATGATTAAATAAAGACGATGTGGTGCATATATACAACGGAATGCTATTCAGCCATAAGAAATGATGAAATACTGCCATTTGTGACTAAATGGTTGGATCTTGAGATTATCATGCTAAGCAAAAGAAGTCTGACAGAAAATATCCAGAACCATATGACTTCGCTCGCATGTGGGATATAAAACTGAAAGCAACAAACAAAATCTCATAGACACAGACAATAGTTTAGTGGTTACCAGAGGGTAAAGGGGGCCAGGGGGGTGTGGTAGATGAGGGTAAAAGGGATCAAATATATGGTGATGGAAGGAGAACTGACTCTAGGTGGTCAACACACAATGTGATATATACATGATGTGTTGCAAAATTGTACATTTGAAACCTATATAATTTTACTCACCAGTGTCACCCCAATAAATTTAATTTTAAAAAGTATCCACTTCTTGTAACTATATATATATATATATATATGTATATATATATATACACACACACACACACACACACACACACACATAAATTGTAGTTGCGGAGTACAGCATGAGGAATAGAGACTGGAAATGTAATGGCTGTAGGCAATGTCAGAGGGATAGTGGATGGGGGCGGTTGTCACTGTGTGAGGGATATAAATGATAAATATCTAACTATTACATTGTTTTGTGCACCTGAAACTAATACAAAAAAGTTATATAAAAAAAAAGTATCCATGGTAGAGGCGGCATCTGAAGCAGTTTTGAGAGGAGTTGAGGAGACTTTAGTCAAAGAAAGGGAAGCTCAGAGAAAGTGAAGAGAAGGCAAGGGCGCGTGCTATGGCAAATAGATAGTGGATTATTAGGGTCTGTGGATCCAACGAATAATCACAGGTTTGAGTATTTTAAGGTGACTTTATAGATACAGATAGTGAACAGTGATGAACTTAATTTCCCTGAGGTAGAAATGTGAATTTTTTGTGTTTTAAAGCTGCGCAAAGCTGAGTTACTTCGCTAATAAGTGGGGCCCACTGCTCACCCACCATCCTTATTTCTTTAATAGTTTTGTTGTTTTAAAGTGTTTCGCCATACAAACAGTAATAGTTCAAGTTACTCTTTTTTATAGGTTATAGATGATGTATGGGTACTCTTCAGGATTCTTGAACATTTTGACATATCCCTCATCAATTTGCAGAAGCCTAATATTACCAAATGAACATTAAAGTATATAGAATGTATACCTGGTGTCTGTGTATCTACTTATATGTGTAGACATACATGCATAGAATATATAGTAACAAAATAAGAATATCTATTAAGTACCACGCTAAATATTTTTCACACACTATCTAATTTTATCCTCATAATGCCCCCAAAAGATAGATGTTAATCTGCCATTATACAGATTAGGACACTGAAGTACTTGACAGATTAAGTGAGTTGCCCTTTCCCTTAAGATTAGAAGTAGGATTTGAACTCAAGTTTTCCTGCTCCCTATCTCATTCCCTCAATTAAGATGAAATACTGCCAAAATAGATATAATTGATATCAAACTATACCTTTGGAATGATGAAAAATATTAAGGTAACTTTAATGAAATGCATGAGAGAGAGAATATTATTGTCTTTGGCATTTTTATGGCAGACAAATAGTCCTTATGTTTCAAAGGCAACATTCTGCACGTGTTGAGTTTGTTCATTTTGCTTTCAGCAGGAAATGCAGCCTGCATGACTAAGCTTTTCCACTGCTGTGGGACTCATTGCAGGTATCATAGGTGTCCTGGTGTACACTGATGACTGGTTCTACTGTTCTTGGAGACACACCTCATTCCTTGTGCCCTGCTTAGTCTTCTCTGTTGCCCCTCCATGTGTAAAATGGATTAAGCTTTCTTGGTATTGTCTTATAAAATATACTACAGCGGACTTAACATGCAATTGCTTTGTTTTGCAAAGTAAAAGGAAAGGGAGCCAGATGAGTCTAAGCACAGATTTGTATATCCTTTCAATGTGTGAAAGTGCTTATCTATTATTTTATTTTGAAAATACTAAGTCTGCCCCACTCTAGGCAATTTATAAGGGTGACACATCCTTGTAGATCAGAGGAGCAGGTGATAGTAGCATAAACATAAAGTTCTTTAGGATTTGCTCAATAACTTTCCTGCTCTCTTCTTTATACTTTAAAAAAAAATTATTCATTTTTTTTCAATAAAAAAACAACCAAATAAACAAACTGAAAAACATTTCACCTTTTTCTCCCTCATCCCTTGCAACCACCTGTCTGTTCTCTGTATGTCTAAATTTCTTTGATTATTTCCATATCTTGACTGTGGGACATAATGCTGCAATGGATATAGGGGTTCTTTTCAATTAATGTTTTCATTTTCTTTGCATAAATACCCAGTGGAATTGCTAGGTCATATGGTAGCTCTACTTTTAATTTTTTGAGGAAACTTTGTACTGTTTTCCATAGTGACTGCAGCAATTTACAATTCCACCAACAGTGCACAAGGGGTTCCTTTTCTCCACATCCTTGCTAATAATTGTTATCTCTTGTCTTTCGATGAAAGCCATTCTAACAGGTGTAAGGTGGTATCTCACTGTGGTTTTGTTTTGCATTTCCCTGATGATTAATGATGGATAGCATCTTATCATGTATCTGTTAGCCATCTGTATGTCTTTTTGAAAAATGTTTATTCTTTGTACTTCTTGTTTCTTGTTTTTCTTCATATCTATTTCCATGGGCCCCCTTCTCCTATTTAACTCATGAGACATTCCACTGGACTTGTGATCTGATTGGACCCTTTAGTTAAATGCATCGAACATTTTAGGAAGGGCCTTCCCCACAGAGTTCTTCAGACTTAGCCAGACTGCCCACATGGACCTTCTCTCCAACAGGGTAGATCAGACAGTCTTTCAGCATTAATAATACTTAGTGCTAGGGATTGTGGAAATTAATGAATACCACCGAAGTTAGAGCTAGCAAAGCTTGTTTAGTCACTTATTTAGTCAGAACTTGCTAGAACAAGGAAGTTAGCCACCGTCACTTATTTGGAGCAGAAATTCAAAGGCAGGCAGGGGAGTGGAAAAACTTCATAGTTAAAAAAAAGGAAAAGCTTCAGGTCTGTTCTGAGGGGAGGTGGTTGTCATGGGGAAGCTAGAAACAGGTTAACTAAAAGCAGGGTATCCTGTGTGATTGGTTTGGAGAACATATTTGGCCTTCTTTGGTTTTGTCCTGAGGTGGAAGCAAAGATAAAGGATATTGATAGTCATTGACCAGTTCTTTACTGTTCTGGACCTATTGCTACAGAGGTTGTAGTTTGGCTTCCCAAGTCAGTTACTGCAGAGGTTGTGGGTCAGAGGTCTGGGTAGTGTCCATTTTCATGTTCAGTCTTTCAGGATGCACAGCTGGATAAGATACACTCCTGGGCTTCAGTGAATCTAGCAAAGGAAACTGAATTGTACATGAGTATATTCCAGTAAAAGGTACAATGTGCAGTAATAGATGTCTGCGCAAGATGCACAGGTGACAGTAATTGGTAGAGAGGTATTGTTTTATGGGGAATCTCGGGGAATGATAAAGCCTATGCTGAGTTTTGAAGGATTAGTAGAATTTTCTCCCAGTGGATGAAAGGGCATCGGAGGAAGAAGGAACAACACGTGTAAAGGCAGAGAAATGTGAATCAACATGGTATGTGAAGGGGCATAGCTATTTAGGAGTATTTTGGAGCTCTGAATAATATAATAAGCTAACTTTTGAGAATATGGCTACAGCCGCATCCCATGGTGCCTATATTCAGGGATGAGGACGAGTTCAATTCCCCTAAAGGGAACGGGGATCAAAGAGGGATTCTCAGGAGTGGTAGTGTCCAGTTTGCTGAGTGACAAAATATGCTAGCCAGGGGCAGGTATTTATGAAAACAGCCTTACCATGCCTGGTGCTCAAGAACTAAAGAAACACCAGAGCCAAGGTCAGTAACAGTTTCTCGGGAAAAGTAGTACTGAGTGCTTAAAGATAGGAGAATAAGAATATGAGAAACAGGATCCAAATTCAGGGCATGGACTAGGCAGGTAGACAGCAGCACACAGGAATCAGCAGGAGGGCTGAACAGTCTGGTTCAGTTCCAGAAACCTGCATCTTGCCCATTGAGACTGTCGTAAAAGGATTGGATATGAACCTTTCTCTTTATACTGGTCAGCATCTCAAAATGTTGCCCAGCACCTGACATACAAAGGCTGACATGGATGCACATGTTTAATATCCAAAAGTATTGTAAATATGATTATGATTGCTCTATTTCTAATATTAGCATTTAAAATGACAACTCAAATAATCAGTGTCCAGGTATAAGTGATATAGGAACAAAATAAAAATGTTTAATCCAGTGACTTTAGAATAACATTTCCTCAGCTAACAATCCCCAAGTAGTCACGCTTTAGGACAGATGTTGGTGAATTATGGCTAACAGGCTCAACCCAGCATTTACCATTTTTGTGAAGGTCTTCCTGGAACATGGCTATACCCATTCATTTATGTATCGTCTATGGCTGCTTTCACACTACAGTTGCAGAGTGAATAGCTGCAACAGAGGTCAGGAGGTCCACAGAGCCTAAAATACTTGCTATCTGGCCCTTTACAGAAAAGGTTTCCCCACCCCCACTTTAGAACCTAGGGACAAATGGAACAAAATACACTCTAATTACTTATGTGCCTAGTTCTTCATAGGAAGTTATTCCAATCCCATGGTATAGATGAGGAAGGCAGCGTCCAAGAGGTTGGTAATATTTCGAATAGTTTAAACATCTGCAATATGATTCAGACTCATGGCTGCCTGGTTTCAAAGCCTGTTTTTTCCTACTCTGACAGATTTCCTGAGCTGTAACTTGCTATTCAGTTCAACATTGAACATTGACCCCTCCAGAACCAGGCAGGTAGGTCACTGAGCTAGGTTTTACAGTGGTACTGTAATAATGAAAAAGACATGCCTCTGAGAAGCTAAAATCTAGTGGATGAACCAGATGTGTAAATGTAACAAAACACAAAAAATACGTGCCATGTAATGTATAAATGCACGCGCACACACACACACACACACACATAATGATGCAATCTAATGTCGAATTTAAGAACACAATTTACAACTTCCAAAGCCAAACTGCTGGGGTTTCAATTCTGTCTCCCCTACAGGTGAGATGTGTGACCAAGGGCTAGTAACAAAATCTCTCTGTCACACAGTTTCCACATCCATAAAGTAGAGATTGTAGTCGCTTCTCTTACCAGGGTGTGAGGTATATATAGTGAGGTATATATAATGTATTATTTCATTCAGTGCCATATTACTGAGCACCTACTCGGTGCCCACATTGGTTGACGTACTCAAGAAACCTCAGTGAACAAAAAAACAACACTCCTTCCTTTGTATAACTTCTGATCTGCTGGGGGAAGATAGGCAATGAACCATAAGATTGTTAATTCTATAAAATGCTAGAAGAAAATGTGTGCCATCCAAGAAAAGGAAAGGAGAGCAGAACACTGGGATCAGCAGCACGGGGCAGTGGGGAAGGGGGATTGAATGGAGCGATTTGGGTGAGCCTCACTGACGGGGAGGCGGGAGTGAAGATTTGGAGGAGGTGAGGGGGGTGGCCATGTGGATACCTGCTGAGAGCTCACCTGACAGGGTCAGCTAGAGCCTGAGGACAGTGCCTGCAATATCTGAGGGTTGACAAGTTGTCCAGAGTGCCTGAGATGGAATGAGTGACAGGAAACTGGCAGAGAGGGTGAAAGGGGGTCTGGTTTATGTAGGGCTTTAGGCGCTTGTGAGCACTTTGGCTTTTACTCTCTCTAAATGCCTTTCCAAGGGTTTGAGCAGAAAAGAACATAACACATTAAATGTTTAGAATAGTGCTTTGCTTGGCCTATTATAAGTGCCCAATAAATATTATTATTGTTGTTGTTATTGTTGTTGTTATTGAAATGGTGTGTCAAGGAATACGGGAATAACTCATTGTTTCTGAAGGAGGTCAGTGACATGAGACTGGAGAATTAAATTGTTAGCAGACTGGAATCAGTGTCACACCAAAGAATTTGTACTTTGGAGTGAGGATGGTGAAAAACTGAAACAATTTAAGAAACACAGTGACAGGAGGACTGTAAGATCAGTCTTGAGCTGAACCAGTTTGATCCATTAGTATCATATTACGGTTTCAGATCAGTCATTTGTCATATTCACACTACACCAGCAAGAAAAAACAGCTAATATTAATAACTGCTTGCTGTGAGCTACAAATGCGTCTAAATGCTTTACGTGTTACATCTGATTTTATCTCAGAAACTCTTTGACATAGGTTCTACTATTATCTCCATTTTATAGATCAATAAACAAAGACCCAGAAAGATTATTGTGTCCAATATCATACCTTAGTTTGGGTTATCTACAAACTAAGGAAACACTTACAAGCTAAGGCTTTTGTGCAATATGCAATCCCAGAGCAATACAAATGGCACAAAGTAGGGTAGGCAAGAAAGAAAAAAGAAAAACAAACAAATAAACAAAAACAAACAAACAAGAAAAAACATGAGGTGGAGCATCACCAGGCTGAACACAAAAAGACAACACAACCAGCTTCTCAGTCATACTGGACATTTTTTAGAGAGAACTTGTGTCTCCACCATGCCTAGGAGGGGAGGAAAGGAAGGGGGTTTGTCTGATGTCTCCTTCTTGTCTTCCTTTCTCCGGTTGATCACAGTAGGCCACAGCACGCTAACTCACTTGTGCTTCTGGGTGTCTTAGTGGGCAGACTCCTGGAGAGCCAGTTCCCTCACTTCCTGGCATGGTGCATCACCTGGGCCTGACGTGGTGGAGAGCAAGTCCTCAGGGGTCTTACCAGTTGGGACCTGGATACCAGAGCTGCTGAGCTCCTGCATGGCGGGCATGCTGGTTCCCTGCGAAGACTGGCCTTTCCTCCCAGGAGGCTGTGATAGCCAAGGTGTTGGAAGAGGAGGCCCCAGGGTGCCATGACAGCTGAGATTATTTTTTGAGCAAGTGGAGCTCAAGGGACACGTGGGGTTGATAGATTCCTGACAGGTGCGTAAACTGAGTTGTATGCACGTAACTAGGATATAGATTCTCCAGGAAGAGCTGAGTGAACCCGGAAGTCTGAGTTGGAAACCCCCAAATGTGTTCTTATCTACCATTGTGAACTGCCTACCAAGCCTGCTACACCTATGTGTCACAACTCTTTAAACAAGCATAAGTAATTTAAAGGGACCAAGATTTTAATTTCTGTCTGATTCAACATTATTGCACAAACTCAGATATTTTGGTATTTCATGTTCTGGATTTCTGTTACCGGTATGTAATTCTTAAACAAAACCAATGTATTCAAATCTAATGTTACAGAAACAAATTAATTATGTGAAATAATAATTATTACATAAAATCATTTCTATTTCACACCATGTAAAGATTTCACCCTTCTAATAATTATTTCCTCTAAATAGTAGTGCATATTGGAGTTGGTTTACAGATCATTAATTATTTGGTTTAGATACTGTAAGGAAAAAGAAATCATTCTAATTTATTGACAAGTTTACCTTCAAATAAAGACCTATCACTGATCATGGTGTCAGGGACTTTATGGTTCATTTAAACCGATCTTTACCTGAAGTACTTAAACACATGAGTGCATTGCAAAGCTTGCTGACCTGGAGCCGGGCCATTCTATTGTTTGTCAAGTACAAGTGTTAGTTAGACCTGTAAAGAAAAACACAGTTTGAGTTCTTCAGAATTCCCAACCATTTATTTTTGAGAAGAAGTAGGACAATTAATAAAACAAAATTGATTTAACAGCCATGCATTAAATGCTTATCAACTAGAAAACACTGCTCTATGCATGGTGAGGACTAGAGAGCTACAAGCGACGAAGTGTCCCCCCAGTAAGAACTCATGATAGCAATAGATAACCTTGTCTTATGTCCCTTATGGGTGTTACTCACTAATCCTCTCATCAGTTCCAGAACTGTTCTTATTTGATAGATGTGGAAACTGAGATGCTGAATGATTAAATAACCTATACAAGGTTACTCTAGGGTTACTGCCTGGGATCCAAATATAAGAGGGCTCGCTCCAGAGTGTAAGACCTTAGCCATGACATTAATGCGGAGAGAGAGAGACAACTTTGATGTTTTTGAAATTAGGGAAACTATGCTGTTACCAGTGGAAGCAGAAACAATGTATTATCCTGTGAGGGAAGAAGACATTAATTCTAACTGAGGTCATTGGGAGATGTAGTGGGGAGTCTTGATGAGGTTGGTATCTTCAATTACTAAAATACATGAAAGTAAAGAGCTATTTGGGATTTTTCTAATGAATATTAAGTTTTAGCAATGCTTTTTTTTTAATTAAAATTTATTTGCGGTGACAATAGTTAGTAAAATTATATAGGTTTCAAGTGTACAATTCTGTATTACATCATCTATATATCACATTGTGTGTTCACCAGCCAGAGTCAGTTCTCCTTCCATCACCATATATTTGATCCCTTTTACCCTCTTCTCCCACCCCTCCCTCCCGTTACCCTCTGGTAACCACTAAAGTATTGTCCGTGTCTATGAGTTTTTCTTTGTTTGTCTTGTTCCTTTGTTGCTTTCAGTTTTACATCCCACATATCAGTGAAATCATATGGTTCTCAACTTTTTCTGTGTGACTTATTTTGCTTAGCATAATGGTCTCAAGTTCCATCCATTTTGTCACAAGAGTCACTATTTCATCTTTTCTCATGGCGGAGTAGTATTCCACTGTGTATATGTAGACCACATCTTCTTTATCCAATCATCTATCGAAGGACACTTTGATTGTTTCCATGTCTTGGTATGCATTTGTTCAAAGGTTTCGTAGAACAATGGAAACTTAGTTTTATTCCTAGCAATAGAAATTCATGGTCTAAATCTAGGATTTCTATGGAACCAATTAAAGCTTCAGTCTTCTTAATAATTATGAATAGGATCTCTCAAGGCAGAAAAACCTTGATGCCATCCTTAACTTTGATTTCTCCCTGTCTTTCCCTTTAAATCTACCATAAATCCCTATCACATATAAATTCTAAAATCCTCTGGAATCTTTCAACATTTTTCTGGTCTTCCCCATCATTCTTCAAAATCACTATTGTCTCTCAGTTATCAATATAATGGATTCTTAGTTGTTATTCCTGGCTCTTCTCTGCTGTCCTCTCAACCTGAGCATATAATTTTCTAATTCAATTGTTTACACAGTTTCTCATTGCTCTTTTATGATATCTGCATGCCTCCATGTGATCTAAAAGCTCCCGAAAGACCTGACCCATATTTTCTATCTAGTTTCATCTCTCATCAGTCTTTCTTGCCACCTCAACCTTTCCCCGACCTCAGTCTGCACTCCCTGGTCCAGACAATATACGTTTATCATAGGCTCCCCTTACCTCTGATTCTTAATACAGCCTCACTCTTCTGTCTGGAACAACTTATCTCTCTCCCAAACAAAGCCTTGTCCTGTACTACTTGCAGGTATTATCCGGGCATCCTGACATACATTAGGTCTCTGTTTAGATATCACATTCATTGGGCAGTCTTTTTGAGCACAGTTCATTTCCCAACTTCAGGTTGAATATCTTCCTCTGATTTTCTTTGATATCCTATACTCTTCCAACTTTATCACATGTCTCTGTCAGATTCCTAACTCAAATTCAAGGTTGGAGAAGTCAAATTGTATCCATTCTTAGTGTCCAGCCCAGTGTTTATCATGCAGTACTCAGTAAGTGAACGAATCCATCATTTTAAATTCTGTACTATGTGCCAGATATATAATTGTATCTAATCCTTACAACTAATCAAGGTAGATAGTGTTTCTATATAGAGATTAAGAAGCTGAACCCAGTGTCATTCCAGTGCATCCTTGGGTAAAAATAGCTCTATAGACCATGTTACCTTCAACTTTGTACCAATGCTATTAATAAGATTTTACAGCCTAAATGCAAGATATTGCAATTATCCCTGATAAAGTGACTCCTGCATGTTTTGGTTTGATTTTGTGATTATAGAGACAGTTTTGAATCCTAATTGTTACATCTAATAGCTTTGTGTAAAGCACATATTTAATAACTCTTCAACATCTTACTCCAAAGAAATCATTGATTTTTAAGAAAGATAAAAATTTTGATGAATAAAGGAAAGGTTTTTTCAGCACTAGCTATGAGAAATACTAAATTTTTAATCAGATGCTTGGAGTTATGGTTATTCCACAAATGAAAAGTCCCAACTGATAAGTATTCTTGTCCATGTGGATGGGATAAGAAATATTTCTTTGTGGTAGAAATCAAAATTGTATTATGGAAACAAAATTCTGCTTATCTAAAACAACTTTTGCAGTGAAACCCAATAGAAATTTATTTCACAGGATTTTTTTTTTTCTTGGTCAAAACATGTCTCACGATCACCTTTTCCTTATAAATAAGCAGACCCTTGAATAAACTAATACTTTCATGTTTCTTCTCTGCCTTATAGCATAACAAATTACAATGGCTTCATAGTATGTAAATATACTATAATACAGTAATATCGTTTACAAGCTATTAAAATTTACAGATTCATTCAGTCAAAATAGTTAAGTGTGCACTATTTTGCTTTCTTTACTTAAAGGTGTCTTTCTTTTCCTTTGCTACCCTTTTTGTCCCCCTCTAAGTGGTATCGATCTGTCGCAGGCACTAATGGTGGTGTGTCCATATCCCCTGCATGTACCTTTGCTTTTCTGTGACAAAAACTTACTACCACAGGCACTACATTTCTTTCCGCAAGGGTTATCTCTGGCCATGGGCCCGTGCTCTATCTGTTGCAAAGTGAGATGGCGACATTAGGGAGTTGGTTCCTTGGAGCAGGCCTCAGCCAAGATTAACATGATTTGGTGGATAAATAGCCAGATTCCTTGACTTCCAGGTGGGACCACTCTGAAATATGCTCTATTTTTCTCCTGTAAGTCCCCAGTACGATTGAGCCCCAGTTACCCACAGTGGTAGCTTATTAACATACAGACCTTTTATTAGCTAAGACACCTTCCCTTCCCTGTCTCACTTACTTCCTTTGAGGTCATTTCCGAAATAAATTTCTGTTTTCAATGTTGGCTTCTGGAGGAACACAGTCTAAGACTTGACCACTTACATCAGATGAAGATTACAAGTTCCAAGCTTCTGGTCTGTTAATGTTAACTTCTTTCTACCAGAATTTCCTCCTCTTCCTGGGAGGAGTGGAAGGAAGGGGGCAGGGGGGGGGAAGGTGGTTACAAGCCCTGTACCCCTCCCCCTTTATTTTCTCCCTAAGGTATGATTTAAACTGTCATGCATGGAGAAAACCTACCAGACTATTACCATGTTTCCTTGAAAATAAGATGTAATCGGAAAATAAGCCCTAGCATGATGTTTCAGGATGACATCCCCTGAACATAAGCCCTAATGCGTCTTTTGGAGCAAAAATTAATGTAAGACCCGGTCTTATTTTTGGGAAAAACATGGTAGTTACGACATGTATTTTAAAACACTGATTGTTGATATACACCGAGTTCTAGGAAAGCTGCGAGCTTTGTGGTACCCCCACTCCTGTCACAACAGGACTGGATAAGTAACCAGCAAGCATCACAGTAGAATACATAAATTGTCCCAAGAAAGTGTCTTCAGCTTTCTGAAGTAATTCACCTGGCAAAATTCCTTTTCTGTACCTGATTCTTGCTTAACCTAGGATGCGGGTAACACAGATAAATGATTCCATGACAATTGGCCGTACAAGCAGGCTGACATGTCAGAGAAAAAAAGGCTATCAGTTCTGTTTGCCAGCAGTTTATTTCTCTCTCCCTCATCAGAATAAATATGGCAGCAATGGTGGGTGTGTGATTTATACAACTCAGCAGTGCACTTAGCACAAAGCGTTTTTTTGAAGGAAAATGATGAACAATACCTGTGACAGATTCCTTCCACTCAAACATCAGAATCATCTGAGGCTTTAAAGAAGAGGGTAAAGAGGAGTGGCTGGTCTTTGCTTGTCAGACAAATAAAACAGAGGGGGGAGAATGTATTGGAAACATACGCTCTACAATGGTGGCAATGAACTCTGCTCCAGCTTTTGAGAGAACAGAAGGAATCCTCATCGATGCTGTGACATGTAAGAGACAGGTTCACAAGTCCCTGTTTCTGGTGAGCTCTGTGGGAAGTAGAATGATGGCATGGAAAGAGCATAGTCTTTAGAGATAAACTTAAATATTGGAATATTAGCTCTGCCCTTTCTGGATGTGGCACATTTGGCAGGCTATGTTACCTCTGTAAGCCTCAGTTTTCTTAATTGTAAAGAGCAATTATAGTAACTACCATACAAACTGTATGAATTAACCTTGGAATTACAGAATACTAAAGGCACACAGATGCTTGTGGGGTAACAGAAGTCTGTGGTCGAATTCCTTTCACATTAGCTTCAGTTGAAGATTGGGAACCTACCACACGCCAGGACTGTGTTGACAATGGAAAAATCAAAGGCACGTAGAACATGATACCTGAACCAGAAGCACTCACAGTCGAGTTTGGAAGGAGAAAGCAATGCAGTACATACATGTTTTCTGCTCAACACTTGGCCTTCATTTCTTTGTTTGTCTTTTAACGGAGGATTATCATTCAGCTTTAATCAACAAACAATTGAGGGCTTTTGTTTTGCCTTTCATGCCACATAATGAAACATGCTTGCATGTACTTGGACTAATATATTATAATACAGATTATAATGTATTAACTAAGAAGCTCTCTTGATACGGAAAGGTGATCATTTTACTCTTACCTCAGAGGAAAAAGAAATGCATTTTCTTTGAGGAAAATCTTAGACACAGTCAAAGAAGACATTACCTGTAATATAGCTTCGTCTAATCTTATGACCTGATGCCTTAATTTTGTCTTCTGTAACTCAAGCAGAAATTGCTCTCAAGCACACTGGGACCTCAGTGCACAAGCAAGAGAAAATACTTTAAGACAAAAAAAAAAAAAAAAGTGAAGTGGGACAAAGGGAAGTGGTTTGGTGACGGTGCTGGTGTCTCAGAGAAATCAGTGGGCTTGCTTTGTTTAGGCTTGATTCTCAGGAGGGCCAGTGACTAAGGGGTGTGATGCTGTCGGTAAGGCAGGGTGATAAGGTCCGCATGCAGCCTTGGGGCTCGCAGTCAGCAGGGTGGCAGCTTTGTGTTTGCAAAAAGGTTTGTCAAATTTAGAGAATTCTAACTTCAGAGTAAATGCATGCAGGAAATGGTTCATATTCCCTGGTGTGGAATATGTGGAAAATGTTGCTGTCATGATTCTGGAATCTGACTACTATACATTAGAATAACCTGAAAAGCGTTTTCAAAACAAAACAAAGCAAAGACGATATCTACATCCTACTCCCATACCAATTAAATCACAATCTCTGGGGTGAAGTCATTTTATTATAAAAAAGATTTAAACATATAGTAAAATTGAAAGAATTTTACATTGAACGTCCATATATTTCCCACCTAGATTCTACATTTGCAACTTTGCTATACATGCTATTCAAATATTCAAATATCAATTGGTGTATCTGTTCCTCTGTCCATCCAGTAATCCATTCTATTTTTGGTGCATTCTAAAATAAGTTGCAGATGTTAGTACACTTTCCCTTAAATATGTCAGGTTGCATGCCATTAACAAGAACACAATATTATTTACAGCATGTTTTCTTTTGATGTAAAATTAACATGAAATACACACATCATTAAGTGTCCATTTGCTGAGTTTTAACAAATGTATACACCAAACTTCTATCCAAGATACAGAATATTACCATGACTACAGAAAGTTTTTTTATTGCCTTCCCAGTTAAGTCCCTTGCCACTACTTCTCAAAGGGAATCATTATTGTACTTTTTTTTGCAGCACACATTGTTACCTTTTTATAATTTCATACAAATGGAAGCATATACTATGTACTATTTTGTGTAAGGCATTGTTCACTTTGCATAATATTTTTGAGGTTTATCCAGATTAATGCCTTTAATAGTATTTGTTTTTTTCTTTATGTTGCGGAGTAGTAGTGTATTACATAAATACACTGCAATTTGTTTATACATTATCCTTTTGATGGGTAATTTGGCTGCTTCTAGTTTTTAGCTATTATAACTAAATCTACTATGGGCATCCTTACACAAGTCCTTTGTGAACATACATTTTTGTTTTTCTAGGAATGGAATCACTAGGCCATGGGACAAGTTTATTTCAGTTTTATAAGAAACTGCCTGAGCTTTTGTTCTGAGTGATTGCACAATTTTGCATTCCCACCAGTAATTTATTAGACCATTCTATTTGCTTCGAAAACTCACCAACACTTCGTTTCATCAATCTTTTTAATTATAGTCATTCTGACAGATAAATATTGGTATCTCATTATGATGGCAAATTATATTAACCACCTTCTCATATACTTATTGACCATTCATGTATCTTCTTTTGTGAAGTGACTTTTAAGTTGTGTGCCTACTTTTTATTGCGTTCTTATTTTCTTACTACTAGGTTACAGGGTTGGTTGTTTTTCATATTCTGGATACCAGTGCTCTTTTCAGATCTATGTCTCGTGAAACATTTTCTCTCAGTCTGTGGCTTGATGATTCATTTTCTTCATGATATTGTTTAGTGACAGAACTTTTGCATTTTGTGAAAGTCTAATTTCTACATTGTTTTCTCCTTTGCAGCACTGCTTTCATGGGCTGTTATAAGAAAAAATATTTTCAAAACTTTGCAGGTGATTCTAATTTGCAGCCAATTTGTATCAGGACCCCCAGATCAAAATGTTCAGCAAGGAAGGACAGACTAGCTCATGAAAGACCTGGTTCCCATTTATTCAGTGAAGAACATGCACTGGAAGCTGGCAAACTGTGACCAATAGGACCAATCTGTCTGTTTCTAAAAATGACATTTATTAGAACATAGCCACCTCCCTCGTTTACTTATTGTCTATGGCTATTTTTATACTATATTGGCTGTTGAGTAGTTTTGACTAGCAGTGTGGCCCACAAAGTCAAAATATTACTTACTATTTGTCCCTTTAAAGAAAAGCTTGCTGGCACCTGTCATTTATTATTCTTGAGCTGTATTATATGTCCATAAATGGTGTTTTATGTCCATTTCAAAGATGGAGAAACTGAAGCTCCCTGAATTTAGATGATTCATTCAAGGCAGTGCAAGGAAAAACAAGAATTTAAACTCATGTATGAGGGATGGATTCAGTGTGTATAGTCATTCTGGCATACCATAACCTCTCCCTCAATTATACAGAAGGACTTAAGTGAGACAAAATCAGGAATTATGATTATTGAAAGATTTATCATGCAGTAGATATTTGAAAACAAAACTGGTTGACTGGATAATTGGTACTGAAAGATTACAAGAAAATATGGACCTTTAAATTAATCAGATATAAGGTAAATTATATTTATATGTTATGAGCAGTGTCTGAATGTTGCAGTCATACGTTTAATATTAATTCCTTTTTTGGTCCAAATCAATAGGACATATATGACACTGTAATGTAAGGCGGAAATGGATAAGCATCAAACGCCATGTTCAGAATAGGGAGAACCTATGAGTGTAAAGGGGACATGTGGTAGAAAAAATAACATTTTAACTAGCACTTGACAAATAGGTAGAATTTAGACTTGTAACATTGCAGACAAGGGAACCAGTATGTGTGTAAAGAGTGGACTATACTTCAGTTTTTCTAGAAAGTAGACTGCAGAAAGCATTGCTAAAAATAAGACAGAAAAGAAGGTCAGTGTTAGAGCATAGAAAGTCTTGAATGACTACTTAAAAAGCTGTAAGTAAATGAAGGTTTACACCTAAGATGACTGCCATAATTTGCCTGGAACTAAAGTAATGCCTGGGCTGCAGGACTTTTAATACTAAAACCAGAACAGTCCTGGGGAAATTGGCTTGGTGGTCACTTTATTTACACACACACACACACACACACACACACACACACACACTTCTAGAGTGGCATATGTTCCTGTACAGTAATACAGAACCATAATACTTTCTAATCCTATGTTAATATTTAATAAAAATTATCTAAGGGATCATGAGAAAAGGGATGAATCAAGTCAACTGGAATTCAATTGAGAATGATATGAGAATTAGCTGCTGAACTCATTATCAATTATTTTCCATTTTAGAAGTTCCCAGCATTACTGATGTGCAATATGATAACTATAGAGAAGAGTTGCAGACCAGAGAGGCTAATTTAAAAAAAAAAATCCCCTTCAAAAAAAAAAAAAGCAACAAATAATCAGGCAATCTCCTTGGTGAATTGGTTTGAAGATACAGTTTTTCAATTAAAATTATCTCGTCATATTTTTGTTCTATGTTAATAAAGAGTTTTAAATTTCTAACATATTGGACACTACAAACTTTGATTACTTAAGGGCACTTGATACAAAATAATATTTGATTTATTCATTTTTTGCTCATTTATTCAATCACTCAAGGGAGAGTTTATGAGGGCCTACTAAATGTGGGAAAAAAATCAAGGTAAGATAAATGTCTTATCCTCAAGTATCTCAGGATCCCCTTAGTAAAGGAGATAAACAAACGTTAACCAAGCAAAGAGGCAAATGATAAAATAATGAATTTATGTCAGGTTTTGTGGAAGAAAGGAATTATTTCTTCTTTAGATACAGTAGTCAGAGAAGGCTTCACGGAAGAAGTGTTCAGTGAGAAGAGCCTGGAGAGATATATATTTAGGTATGCATTAGAGCCCAAGCTTTGCTTGCAGAGGACTAAATGAATTAGATATGAAAATCTGTACTGAACCACCAGGCAGGCGATTGGGGCCTGATGAACCGGATGGGACATTTACTGAGAAAGTAGAGGACGAGGGTGGCACAATCAGTGTAACCGCATGATGGGTGTACATCATGGAGAAAGGAATGTGCATACCAGAGCTGAAGGGCTACCACACAGACTCAGTCCCAAGAGGAAGGAAGAGTCAAAAGCGTCATAAGTGCTCTCAAGTGAGAACTGAAGACTAAGAAGAAATAGCAAAAGAGTGTACAATAGACGGACAAAAATTAACATGCTGTGTATCTCAGTGCTAAGTAGAAGTGAAGCATGCTTGTGCATTGTGGAAATGGTAGGCTAGTGTATGTGTTCTTGAAAGCAAGCTGATACTCTTTAGCCCCTTTTCCGTGATGGTCAGATATATCTGATTGAATATATCTGGACATTTTATGCATAAATATAATATCATTTATATACAAAGCAGCTCAAGTTGCAAGTTGTTGTTATGAAATGCGTAAACTAGTGAAAATATCAGCTTTTTGGTTTTTTTGTGGATTTCTGAGACATTTTGGGGAAAAAAAAACTTGAAATCAATTAATGCAGTGAAAGAGAAAAAACAAGGTTTTCTGACCCTATGGCCTAGTATAGTGATTCTACTTCTGGGTATATATTCCGAAGAGAGTATTGTACAGATCTATAAGGGTTTTTTTACATCGTTGCTTATTTTAGTGTTATTTGTGGTAGCAAAAATTTGAAGACAACTTGGGTGAGTGCCCACCCGTGGGAGAATGGATGAGTAAAATGAGGAGGAGTGATTTGCAAATTAAAAACCACACATAGCAACTTGAAAGATCTGAATGTGTAATGCTTAGAACAACAGCAAACATGGTAGGGAACAGAATGACATTTATAACAAAATTTCATTTTTAGAATCAAATATACCTGTGCCCAAAACAAAAATACAGTCAGTTTTTCATCGTGCAACATATTCTTTCCTAAAAATAATCTCCCGATACAAAATCTTACAATAAATCTAAAGTACTTGTGAGGAAAATGGATTTAAGACAACACTCAAAAACTTTGTCAGGACATTAAAGATCTCAGAATCGAATGAAAACTATAGCACAAGTACCACATGTTGAATACACACGCATACACACACACACACACACACGTACATACTACAACTTTTACATTGAAATAAAGCAGGGATTTTCTTGTGAAAATAGGCATGGGAAGGGTTGCAGCTTGTGAGTTATTGTGAGGTGGTGGAATAAGGCTTATGTGAAATTAGAAGGAAAGTGATAATGCAGATGTGGACATGTGTGGCTCATAACACACATGATGAATAGAAGCAGCCAATAGATGTTTAAGGAGTGCGTGTGTGTGTGTGTGTGTTTCTGTGTATTCCTAGGGGGCTCCAATCAACCAAGTGCTCTTTTCCACATTCATACAGTGTTTCTCCTGGACAGAATTATGTATAAAGTGAAATTTGTGTTGGGCTTAAATTGTTCTCTATGTTAATGGCCTTGGAACAAAGTCACGATTACGAAACAAGGATTATAGCAGAAATGGCTGTGTGAACATATGAGAACAAACGAGACTACAGCATTGTGAAAAGAGCAAATATATAAGTATATAAAATAAAGAAGTCTTTCATGGACCAATGATGAGAATTGATAATGTGCCTGAATTAAGGAGTAAGATTAATCAGCTCCCTGCTACTTTCATTCAGGACAAAAAAAAAAAAAAAAAAAAAAAAAAAAAAAAAGTGCAGGCCAGAGGGTGATGCTATATGTCCATGGTGAATTTTTCGGGAAAGAGTCCATAAAAAATCCCAGAATACCTGAGATTATTTTCATGTGTAGTAGGAACTAACCAAATGAGTTTATAAAAAAGGGAGAGGGCTGCAGAGGACTTTAAATCCAGGTACTGACAATGAAGAATGACATTAAAGATGGAAAATCAGCATCATGGTGGCATAGGAAGCTCCACAACATGATCATATGGACCTTCGGACAGAGACAAAGAGCATTGAGAGAAAAAATATCAACACAGATAATAGTTGGTGATAAACAAGAAGTTGATCTCTAAATCAGCCAGACACTAGTCTGAATAAGCTCCCTTGCACTTTGAGCTTTGTGAGTGGTAATACTCATATATCCTCCTCAATATATGGCTCACTGAAAAGAGCAAGCAGATTATATAGCTGAAAATCATCAGTGCTGCGAAACTGCAGAGAATACGCAATAATTTAGTGACTGCCGCTCAGCTTGATTGTGGAACACAGAGGGATGGTTATGGACGAACACAGACACTGTAAAAGGAGATGTGAAAAGTAGTCTGCAGAGAAAATAAAAATTGTGGATTCAAGGACAAAAATGAGAATCCAGCCTCTGGATGGTAATGAACAATGAGACAGTTGCTGGTAAAAATGAAAGGTAATAATGAATCACTTTTACACAGATGCATATTCACCCTGATGATAAGGCTTAAAAAAGAATAAAAAAGTGCATTCTGGAGTTTGAAAGATACTGCAGATGGAACAGACATGCTAACATTTCCCCTTTGGAGTGATGTGGACGGGAGTCCAATGTAGAAATGTGCACTTTAAAGTAAAACTAGAGCATTTTTTTTAAAGGATAGATACAACACTAACAGCATGCAAAGAATGGAGGAGAGAATAAAGGAGGGAGGGCTCCTCTTAATGGCAAGGTAATGTGATGCAGACATGAAGCCTTTTACCTACAGAGTTAATAGGACTATCCATTGGTAACACAGCTCTCAGTTAGGGTCCTTTTTACCTCTCATGATCTATGTAGCATTGAGTTTAGCTCTTCTCACCACCTACCTGGAGCTGTGGGCATCCAGTGCTTCTCACCCTCCCCACCGCCTATATATATAGGCGGGGGGAGAGAGAGAGAGGGCGAGCGCTGCGGAGGACTTTAAATCCATATATATATATATGAAGTTCTGTTTCCATGGCCACCTACATGTTTGGGTACCTGCTCTCCATTTTTGTTGATCTGATCTAAACTAGGAACTCAGGCTCTTCCATTTCTCTAAAATCAACACTCTTAATAAATATTTCTGAGCTATTAGACTGTACTTAAGATACAGTGTAAAACAGAGAAAGGTTTATATCACACAATGTAAACAACTTAAAATGGAATATTAAGAAACCTTGCTCTCACAATGCCCTTAGTTACTGCACCACTGTGGAGTTTCATAAATCTTTAACCCTGGTGAATGGTGACTCCCACTTAGGGTCTTCTGTTACCCCTCCTTCCCTTATTCTCATCTCAGTTCTTTTCTCTTCTGCTCTATTTCAAGTTTAATTTTTCCACATAGAGCCTCTTGTCCCTCTTCTCTGAGCCATGGTGCCAATCAACTACCACCAGAGCTACCGAGGTGTTTTGCCATAAAACGGTCTTCTTCCTAATAGAAATTCTGGTTGTCAGAATGATAAATTCTTTCAGTCTTCACACTCATTCTTATGGATGACAGTGGAGGTTCAGCTAGGTTAAATGACATATATTCAAGATCACAAAGCTACTAAGGAAGAAGAGCTAGTACTCAAAAGCTGCTTTTGTTAAAAAAAGGAAAAAAAAGTAAAAAAAAAGAAGCCTATTTTGGCTGTTCCTGATGGAATAGGCATAGTTAACTACAGCCATCAGTTAACTACAGAGCAATCTGTGAGGTCTGACGGATCCCCACGTTGTACAGGTGAGGAGACTCAAACTGAGAGTGATAGACACACACTTTTTCAAGGTCAAACTAGTGTTTAGCATATTAATGTTTTCTGGGATATAGACGCAATGATAGAAGGAAGCCAACGACAAGTATCTGAAAAGCAGAGTCTTCTGTAGGTGGCATGTGGCGATTGAAAGGCCATGGAGATTTCTTTCAGTGTGATAGCTTGCTCTGAGAGCATGCAGAATCCTGTCTGCACTTTTGATATTTTCTAGTTCATGAAATCGATTCATTTTTTTCTGTTTCCCACTCACTGTTGTTCATTTTCTGGCTATTGGGAGGTCCAGTTATTTTTGGATTATGAATAGTAGCAACAAAAAGGATATGCTCTCCCTGGTTTGACCAGCTGCTCTCTCATTTCCTCTGAAAGGCTGGCAGTATCAGGGCAGTTTTGGGCTTGCCTGTCAGAAAAGCAGTCTTCGTCATCAATCTCTCTCTGCGTGTGGAGGATAAGTGTGGCTAAGAAACTTCTGTCTGCAGAATTGCTTTGAAGGTGGCGAAAGATTAGTGATATGTTCCCTTTTTTAGAGGTTAGCATTAATGGAGGTCTATAACAGGCCTGGTAAGACTGAAAAGTGAAATATGAATAAGCTATTACCCTGGCAAGAACTTCATGCAGGCCTTTCTACCTCCCTACCCAAGCCACATTTCTGGTCCAGCAGTTTCTTGTGTCCTCCTTTTCTTCCTGACCCATGGATTGGATGTCACTCCTCCTTCCCATGCTTTCCCAGCACTGCAGAATGTGCCAGTCTTCCCAAATCTTCCCTATCCACACCATCCCTGCAGGCTGGCACCTAGGATGTTTGCTTTTTCAGTGATGTACTGAGAGATGCCTATTTTATCAGCAAGAGCACAGACTCTGGGTTCACATCCTAGCTGTGCCACTTTCTAATCTGTGCTGTTGGGAAAGTTACTCAAACTTCCTGGGCCTCAGGTACTTTGTCCATCAAATGAAGTTGATGATGGTAGTGTATCTCCTAGGGTTCACATGAAGATTAAGTTAGTAATGTTTATAAAGTACTTATAATACTACACGGTGCATAGCAAGTGTTATGGAAGCGCCTGTTAGATTAGAATTGCAACATGTAATCTCTGAGGATGAGTAGACACAGGTATCAAAAGTTGGAACTTTGCCCAGCCCTGTGCACTTGGGTTTGGTGCCCCTTCTCGGCTCCCCTAGCACTTTCTTTCCTGATATGTCTCCCAGTTTATTGAAATGACTTCTATTGCTAAGATTAACTGCAAGCTTGTGAGTAAAGAACTCTGTTTATTCCATTTACTATGTTATGCCCACTACCTACCACTGACTAAAATACTTACCATTTCCATCCCCTGTCGCCTGTTTCTATTGCAGATTCTCTTCTGGGAAAGTAAATAAAAAAGGGATGGGGCACCTTCCCCCTGCTTTTTCATTTCTGACTTCTTTGAATAAAAAAGCCAGGGGAATACCTGTTCTCGGCAGAACCCCGCTGCCCATCATGAACAGAAAAGCCCTCCAGTAAGAAAAACAGAATATGTGAGGTTCCTCACACTGTGTCATGTTCAGAGGATCTGTCCGCTTGGGGACAATCTCCTCTCAGTTTCTCCTCTCAGCTTTACCTGTGGTGATTTCAAATTAAGGAGGATCAAGGTCATTCAACTACCTTACTCAACTCTTCTAGGGACCAGTGAGGTGGAACTGAAGTGTTTGGAAAAGGCTCAGATTATTTTGAGCAAACTTGGGGCTAAAAGATCTGGAGCTGCTCAGCGCTGCCTAATTTCCCTGGGGAAACTTCTGGCAAGTGTTGCACCATTGGTAAGACTAAATAGCTAAGGCAATTTGGCATGGCCAAGAAGAAGTGTGCTTAATAGGAGATAAACTCATTGCCAAAACAATCCACACTGTGAACAAATACAATAGAAATTTACAATAAACTACTTTGTATGTAACTGCCCATGTTGTAAATACAGAAAAGGAAGCTTCAGAAAAGGAAGGTAAACATAATTCTCATTAACAGGAATAGTGCATAATAGCTTTAAAAAAACAAGTTTAGAACTTCACACATTAAATGCAGACTTTTGCACTTAGAGATACTTCAGGAATATATATATATGTATGTGTATATACGTAATGTGTGTGTGTGTGTGTGTGTGTGTGTATGTGTGTGTGTGTAGTTGTATTTCAGTTTGCAGAAAAATGTGTTTTTATAGTACAAGTTTTACCTCAAACAAAGGCACATACCTGTGTTCAGTGATGGACTGACTACTTCCAAATTACATTCACCCATTTGTTTCAGGACTAGAGACACCTGTGGCCCTCACCACGCTTTGATTCCAGAACGTCCCAACAGTGCAGTGGTAAGAACATATGCTTTGCAGTCATGAAGACTTGCATTTGAATTCTAGCTTCTCCATTTACTTGATGTGCATCCTGAGAAAAGTTAATCCGTATCTACAAACCTCAGGTTTTCAGCTATAACAATGAGGGATAATTAAAATATCAACCTCTTAAAGAAGCTGGGAGAAACAAGTGAGAAAACATCACTTAAATTGCATATCTTAGTTCTTTTCAGTTAGTAAGATCTACATATTTATTGGATCTTCTAATGTATGGTGGTACAAGTACCCTGGAATGGTGACAGTAACCTGTATGCGCTTGGTAAGAGTAAGAATCTGGAATGTTCCCCTTTAATTAGTCTCTATGATACATTTCATTGGGTTTTTTGAACCCCAAAGGGCAAAGTGCCCCAAGACAAATGAACTTTCTTAAGGACTGCTACCATTGCTATATTGTATTTTGTCTTACAAAGGACCTTTCATATAGTAAGAAGTCAATAAATATTTGTGGAATGAGCTAGTTAAAAACTAACAAGCCTGAGTTCTCAATTAACAAGGTATTGTTATTGTATTTTCCTATACTCCACTGAAGAGAGAAAAAAACAAACAAACAAAAACTAATGACAAGCTAATATTGGAATTTGAGGGAATTTAATTGTGCATGAACATGTGTGCTTTTCTTAGGTGTGATTTGCGGTAAAGACTCAATAAAATACAAAGTTCCTATTTATTTTCTATCTATATCTTTAGATTATGCGAACCCATATTCAGAAAGATGACTTAGAATGTTCAATTGCTATAAATAAATAAATGCATACACTTATTGGTGTAGGAGGACGTTGTCAAGGAGAAGATAGGAGAAGGAACATAGAATGGATCTTTAGACATCTGAGTTCGGGTCCACTGGTTAGCTATGTGAACTTGAATATATCGGTTCCCCTCTGATTTTTCTTCTCACCGTAATAAAGGGACTGGATTTTATAATCTATAAAGTATTTTTCAGCTTTAAAAACTTTTATAATTATATGACTAGAAATTTGGTTGTGATGCTTTAGAAACACTTATGAATGCCTCTTTTACAGCGTTTGACAACATACGTAAGAACGATATATTTATATATCTGTGTGTTTCACTAGATGGTGAACTTTTTAAATTAATTTATTTTTAAAATATTTTTAAATTTTTCACTTACAGTTGGCATACAATATCATATTAGTTTCAGGTACACAACTCAGTGATTAGATGTTTATATAACTTATGAAGTGATCACCCCAGTAAATCCATACCCATTTGACACCATACATAGTTATTACACCATTGCTGACTGTATTCTCCATGCTATGCACTACATCCCTGTGACTATTTTTTAACTCCAAATTTGTACTTCTTAATCTTCTCCCCCCTCACCCACCCCTCTAACCCCCCCATCCAGCAACCATCAAAATGTTCGGTATATTTTTGAGCTTGTTTCTGTTTTGTTTGTTTGTTTATCCTGCTTTCTAGATTCCACATATAAGTGAAATTACATTGCATCTGTCTTTCTCTGTCTGACATACTCCACTCATCACAGTGCCCTCCAGGTCCATCTGTTAGGTTGATGCAAAAGTAATTGTGGGTTAAAAGGTTAAAAATAATTGCCAAAACTGTAATTACTTTTGCACCAACTTAGTATGTTGCTGCAGATGGCAAGATTTCATTCTTTTTTATGACTGAGTAGTATTCCACTGTATATATGTATCACATCTTCTTTATCCATTCATCTATTGATGATTATTTGGGTTGCTTCCATATCATGGCTATTATAAATAATGCTGCAATGAACATATGGATGCATACAACTTTTTAAATTAGTGTTTTGGGTTTCTTCAGATAAATACCCAGAAGTGGGATTACTGGGTCTTTCTTTGTCTTTTGTTATAGCCTTTGTTTTAAAGTTCATTTTGCCTGGTATAAGTATTGCTAGCACATTTTTTCATTTGTTTTCATTTTTATAAAATAGTTTTTTCCCATCACTTTACTTTTAGTTTTTCTATCTGAAATGAGTTTCTTCTGGGCAGCATATATCAGGGGTTTGTTTTTGTATCCATTCAGCCACTCTGTATCTTTTGATTGGAGCATTTAATCCACTTACATTTGAAATGTTGATAAATATGCAGTTATTGCCATTTTATTATTCATATTTTTTTATCTTCCCCTCCCCTTCATCTTTTTAAAGAAGTCCCTTTAACATTTCTTATAATACTGGTTCGGTGGTGATGAACTCCTTTAGCTTCTTCTTGTCTGGGAAGCTCTTTATCGGACTTTCAAATCTAAATGGTAGCTTTGCTGGGTAATCTTGCTTATAGATCATTGCTCTTCATCACTTTGAATATTTCCTGCCAATCCCTTCTGGCCTACAAAGTTTCTGTTGAGAAATCAACTGACAGTCTTACGGGAGCTCCCTTGTAGGTAACTAACTGCTTTTCTCTGGCTGCTTTCATGATACTTTCTTTGTCTTTAACCTTTGGCATTTTAATTATAACGTGTTTTGGTTATTTCTTTGTCTTTAACATTTGGCATTTTAATTATAATGTGTCTTCAGTTATTGCATTTCTCATTTCTAACTGGTTCTTTTTTTTTTTTTTTTTTTTTTTTTTTTTTAATGCTTTCTGTCTCTTTGTTGAAGTTCTCTTGGTGTGGGCCTCTTTGGGTCCATCTTGTTTGGGACTCTCTGTGCTTCCTGTGCTTCCTGAGCTTGTATGTCTGTTTCCTTTGCCAGATTAGGAAAGCTTTCCATTGTTATTTCTTCAAATAGGTTTTCAATCCCTTGCTCTCTCTCTTCTATTTCTGATACCCATATGATATGAATGTTGCTATACTTGATGCTGTCCCAGAGTCCCCTTAAACAATCCTCTTTTTTGTTTTGTTTTCTTTTTGCTATTTTGATTGGGTGTTTTCTTCTATCTTATCTTCTAAATCACTGATTTGATCCTGTGCTTCATTAATCTACTGCTGATTCTCTCTAATATATTCTTTAGTTCAGTTATTGTATTACTCATTTCTAACCTTTTGTTTTGTTTTGTTTTATGTTTTCTGTCTCTGTTGAAGTTCTCATTGAGATCATTGAACATCCTTGTAACCAGCGTTTTTAAACTCTGCATCTGGTTGATTGCTTGTCTCCATTTTGTTTAGTTCTTTTTCTGGAGCTTTGTTCTGTTCTTTTATTTGGGACACTTTTCTTTTTTCCCCCATTTTTGCTGCTTCTCTGGTTTGTTTCTATGTATGAGATAGAGCTGCTATGTCTCCCTGTCTTAGATTGGCCTTATGTAGTAGGTGTACTGTGGGGCTGAGAGACACACAGTGTCTCTGGTCATCCGAGCTGGGTGTTCCAGGTGTGTCTCTTGTGTGGATTGTATGTACCCTCCTCTTGTAGTCGAGGCTTGCTGCTGGCATGTCTATGGGAGGAATTGATCCTCATGCTGATTTGTTGTGAGGACTGGCTGTGACTACAGTAGAGGAGTTGTGTAGGGATAGACCCTATAGAGTACGATTCACTTTATCAGGGCTCTAGTGTCTTCCCAGTCAGCCCTTTGGATGTGTCTTTAGTGGAGGTGTTTTGGTGGTGCTCTTGTGTGGTCTGAAGCAGGCTACTAGATTTGCTGATTCTGGGACCTTTGGGGAGAGGCTTTAGTGCAGGTCAAGATCAGCCAATGGCTGTGCCCTGCCTGGGGCCACTTGGTATGAGCTACAAAGTGATCTGTGGATGGTTGACACTAGGGCGAGGCTGATAGGTGCCTGGGAGAGACTAAGCTGCAAACCAAGGTTGGCTGCCACTAGTGCTGGGCTTGGTGTTGCTTAGCAAGAGTTATGGGGCATGCTAAGGCCAGATTCTGCTTGTTTGAGGTTTGTGAACGTTTGACAGATTTTAGGAACTTTCACCACATGAGCCAAGACAGGACATTTGTATGGAAAAGCCACTGGAAGCAGCTTTGGTGGGTCTGTGAATTTTGTGGGGCAGGGTCTCGGGACATCTAAATGAGGGGGCAAATGGTGTTGGCCAGGTTGACAGAGATGCATATTTGGCACCTACTTGTGTTTGCAGACTTATTTGGGGGATGTCTCAGTAAAGGAACCATGGCTTCTGCTAGCCCTTCTGTCTGGGAGAAAGCTGCCCTCCAGACATCTAACTGGAGCCAGACAACTACATTCCTCTCCATATGTCCCTGATACCTTTCAAACTCACCCTGGAGCTCAGAGCGAGTGAGTCTGTCAGGAAGTAATTCTGTGCATGGACCCTTTAAGAGGAGTACCTGGGACTCCAGCAGCATTCCATCTTACTCAGCCACCATCTCTGCTGGTTTTCACAGCCAGAAGTTGTGAGGACTTCTCTGGAGCCCTGGGCTGGGGAGTCTGGTGTGGAGCTCAGATCTCTTGCTCCTCAGGGGAGAACTTCACAGCTGAGATATCCCTCCCAATTCTTAACTGCCACACGTGGGTCAGGGGCCAGCCTGTTCCACATCTCTGCCCCTCTTACTAGTCTAGTTGTGTCTTCTTCTGTATGTCCTTAGTTATAGGACTTCTGTTCAGCTAGACTGCAGATGATTCTCAATGATGGTTGTTCTTTAGTTGAGTTGTAATTTTGATGTGGTTGTGAAAGGAGGAAAGCACAGCATTTACCCATTCTGTTATCTTGACTGGCTTATAGCCTTGAACAGAGTAAGCTTTAAAGCAGTAATTGATATTCATTAATTATGCTACTCAAATATATCAGAAAGTTTCCAAAAATGAATTGTGATTCAGTTGATCTTAAAAGAAAAAAATGACAGCTAATGACAATTTTCAAATTGCTTTAGATTGTATAATTTTTAAATGCACTTCAGGTAAACGTAGTGACCCAGAGGATGAAAACTAAATGACTAAAAATTGTTCAGTCTTCCATATTTTTAAAGGCATAGGTGCACTCTGCTAAAAGCATCCCCCTTTCTTCTTACATTGGGTGATGTGCAGCATATATGCTTCTGCCTTTGAATGTGCTGCAGTTAACATTTTTTATCTGTGACTTTGCTGAAGATATAGTAGACAGTTCATCACATGCAGCGGTGACAGGAATCAGAGAAGGAGACTGCATACTGTTTCTGACTGAATCATGATTCAAAGAGATTTTTAACAGGCTACAATGATAAGACAATTTAATTTTCACAAAATGCAGTTTAACAAAGATGAATGTTCTACTCAGAGGTCTGAAAAACCAAACATGTTTGGACAGGATCAGGGAGATAGAACATAGTGGTTGCAAATGTAAAATATCCTAAGGGCTCTAAAATAATTTCAAGGGAGATTTATAATACTAACATTCATCATTTATTGAATACTTATTATGTGCCAGGCACTGTCCCAAATGCTTTATCTCTGAGTTCCAAGAACAATACCTTTCCACTATACCATGTTGGAATATCATTTAAGACAACTCATGCTAGGGCTTCTAAAATGCTACCTTATCTTAGAATGACTTAAAATACTTAGGCAAGTGGAGTCCCTTATTCTGTGCTAATCAAACATGGTTAGAATTTATGTGCAGGTTTAGATTGCAGTTTCAGAAATATATATCAAATATGTTTCAGGAGAAGATGAGGGGTCTTTAACCTTATTTTCTAAGAATTAGACAACAAATGAGGATGGAAAGTGAAGAAGAAATATGATAACTGTTAATAAATACTGAAAAGATTACCCTGTGAATGTTGGATTAAGCCTCTTTTATCTAGATCCTGAAGACAGAAGCAGGGTAACGAGCGAAAGAAACAGAGAAATGGATTTTGGGTTAACCCAGAAAAAAATACGAATAGTGAGTTCTTCTCTGATAGGGATAGATTACTGCTAAACGAATGAGGGGGCCATTGTTAAAACTATGCAGAGATAAAATGGACTTTCCCTGATGGGAAGGGAACACGAGACTCGAGTTGATGATGCAATCGATTTTTCGAGGTCAATTTCCAACCAGTGATTTCACTACTCCATGATTATATATCAGTGGAGAGTATTTTAGAGTTTGCAATCAAAAGCTGTTATTATTTTATCTAAAGCTACTCCATGTAAAACTCTGCTAGGTATTGTATACATACATACATAACAAATTATAATCTCTGGCTCCTAAAATAATATAATGAAGATTGTTCTTTAAGTGCATTGCTTTCAATCCTTTTATTTTGCTTCTCATAATAGCCCTAACACGTAGGATTTTATTTTACACATTATCAAATGGTAAAACAGACCCTCAGAGAAACTAAGGAGCATGCCCAACATCGTACTGTTAATTCACAGTAGCTCCATGATTCAAACACAAATAATTAACAATTCTAAGTAATGTATCTTTCTCCATATTTTCCTAAATATCTGAAAATTTTGGCACATTTTTAAAGGCCTTCAGTTTTGGATCTTTTAAACACAGTCAAGCTTATTTACTGTGGACAATTCAAAAAATAAAGTAAAAATAATAAGTAGAATAATATCCATAACCTCACCATTCATAAATTACTCAACATTATAATTTTGTGATGTTTTCATACATATATTGTATGAACTTTATACATATGTGATTAAACACAAATATTACATAAACATTCAAATATATATGGTTTTTAAGATAAAAATAGGACCAACTACCCTTCAGTGTTATTTGCCTTTATAAGGAAATAAAATGTTGTGAGAATAGTCTACTATCACTAAATATTTTTCTAAAACATAAGTTTTATTTGTTTCAGCCTAAAGAGATGTGGAAAGGACCTAAAAATCCATTTTTATTGACATGCTAGTGGAATCATTTCCTTGCAAAGTTCAGACCCATGGTCAGTAACTTCAGGGAGTGAAGGCAGCATTTACTCTCTCTGCCCTCAGGTCTGGAGATGGATTAAGAGCAGCTCAAAGCAGTCCCTGATTTCCCTTTGAACTCCAGCCTGTCTGATCTAGGTTCTGTTCAATACTAACACTGCTCTAAGCACTTTGGCCTCATTCTGTCCCCTGAATTTGTCGAATGCATTCCAGTCTCAGTTCCTGAGTACTTGATGTCCACATGGTCTCGAAAGTGTTCCTTAGTTATGCGTGTAGATCCTTGTTCTAACATTGCCATCTCGGAGGGGTCTTTCCTGACTTGTTTATATCTGGTCTCCCTGCCCTTCTTTCCACTTTCCCATCAACCCACCATTTCAGTCTCTGCATCCCACTTCACTGCCTGCATTTGCTCCTTTTATTAAGTATAGGGAGGCATAGTGCTTGCATCTTGTCAACAGTAACCCAGAAGAGTGGCTGGTACAGAGTGGGCACCTGTCATACACTTATTGCATGAATGAATGAGTGGCTTGTACAGCATGAATGGCAAAGAGATTCTATTTAATTTTGAGTGTGTTGGGAAGCCCAGGAAAGGTTTTCAGCTGCTCCCTAGTATTTCATCATGCCTGATCGAAAAGAGATAATTTAAGAGGCCTGGAGCTTAGCGTAAAGGTGGATTTGTTCCTTTACATTGGAGATTTTGTGGGACGAACACAAACCAGAAATGTTCCCCAAAAAAGTCCAGGAGGAACAGGTTAGTTGGCCAATAAGAAGGCTCAAGATAGAGCCAAATAAGGGGGAAAAAGGAAAAAGAAGGAGGAGGAGGAGGGGGAGCAGGGGAGTGGGGGAGGGAGAGGAGGAGGAGGAGAAAAATAATCACTCCACATTGGCACCTAATAGATGAATCTGGGAAGCTCACAAGGCCAAGTATGGGTGCTAATATGACAGTTCTGTTTTTCATACTGGCAAGGTCGATACATTTAAAGGGCCCAGAATAAGAAGAACAATCTTATTTTTATCAGAAGAATAATGGTAAGCTTATTCATTGTCTATGTGAACGGGTAATACAAGATTTACAAGATTTCTATTTGCTTGTATTTTTAAGATTCCATGAAAGAAAATTCAATCCAATTGTGATTTTTGAGAAAAGAGTTATCCATCAGAATTAAAGTCTTGATGAAGCTATATAGATTTTCTAAGAAAGACACTTCTGCAAAGGTGATAACATAGTTAGCTCCCTGTCATGTAGTATAATTGATAGCACTGTTCAAAATTAATGGACTTTGGTGTGTAGGAGATTAATGCACAGTGTGCTCAGAGCAGAAACCAACCACTTCTGGGATTTCAACCCACATCCAGAATTAGACTAAAGTGAAAAGGGAAAGATGGGAGAGACCTCATGGCTGAGGATACAATAAAGACAGGCAAGTTTTACAACATGACACTGGTCATAAAATTAGGCTTAACAACCCACAGTCCTGACAGTAAGACAGAAGTGTGTTCAGAGGAAACCCGCATTTCTTATGGGCACAATCACTTCTATTTATTTCATAGTCACTTGTATTTATTTCTGAGTTTATAGTTCCCATTAGTAGCTCTGCTTGAACTCTTGTAAACCTGGTAACATATGGTACTTAAGAAATATTACATTAATAGGGATTTTTATTGGTCTTCTATGACCTAGATTAATACCGAGACAGTTGAATAGACACAAAGTGGCAAACATAAGAACAAACTTACTAGCATATTTAGTCAAAAGTAATGATCCTTTTCTAGCTGGATTGTGGCAGAAGTAAGGATAAAAGAAAAAGTCAAATGAGGAAGAAGTAGAAAGATGGAAGAAAGTACAAATAGGACCCAAACAAGCTGACACGCTTTGAGAAGCTGACGTAGAAACAGCAGATTGACTTGTCACCCATGAGGACTGGACTGGGAGAAGTATCGTTCTGTGATGCTGGAGAAGTACTTGCCAGAGGGAAGAAATAGGATGTTTCCCCCTTATTCCCAGTTCCCTAGCAGATAAAGCAAGGCCTTTGGGGCCATAGATGTCTTGGTTCAGATTGTATTTCTTTCATTTTCTCTACGTGTTATTGTTAGACATTATTTAAACTCCTGGGGTATAAATTTCCTTATGTATACAATGAAGACAAGCAAACCAGTTTGTAGAATCACTGTGAGGAATAAATCAGATAAGGTGTGTTGAGGAGTCAGCGTGATGCCTGGAACAGGACTGTCACTGGCAGTGCTGTGGTCGCACCCTGCGCAATGCTGAAGGATGTCATCTGCATCTGTGTAGGACAAACGTCTTGCACCCCTCCACGACATGCACATACATCTTCACTGAAGACCATGGAGTAGCAGCTTGTAAATCAAATGGCACATTCAACATCATCTCTCAACATGCCCACTTTGAGCGTGCAAAATCAAGATCATTTGCCATTAATTTCTCACACACATTCTGGTGAAAGCAGGGATGAGAAAGGTGGGTTGGGCCTAACTTCTGGCTTGATGACACATGTCGTTCCCTCCATCTAAAATATGATTCTTCCCTCAAAAAGTCAGACTTCGTGTGACTAGTTGGGAAGTGTTCCTTACACACCTTTCACCCGACGCTGGATTAGATGCCTGTCTCGCAGGTTACCGTAGCCCTCATTATTGTTCCCACAGGTTAAATTTCTGAGGGAAGCGCCACTTTATATTTCATGGGTTGTTTTCTATGACTCTGCCACAAGACTCAATGTCTTAAAGTTCTTATTTATCCTTTTATATTTACCTCCTAGGACAATGTCTAGGACAGATATTGTTCTGCATGTGCTTGTTAAATGAATGAGTATGTAGAATATTATATGTAAATATATTACACCGTGACCTTGAGAAAGTCACTAAATCCTCTGAGCCTCAGTTTCCTGATCTATAAAATGGGAGAAAATACATACTAGCAAGTGCATTGAGCTATGTAAAACACCTGGGCCAGAGTATGCATGCAATAAGTGGAACAGCAGCTCATTATTATTATATTATTCTAATAATCAAATTCAGATATAGTCAAAAATACATAATTGTTGAACAGTTTTTAAACTTTTAGTGTAAAAGAATGCATGCCTTGGAGCTCCTTAATTTTTGTGGTTCCTATCTCCCTCCCAGAAGCAGCTTGTCCCTTTCTCACCACAAGGATCCATTCTTATGTCCTGCCTGCACTCCATCATGAGTTCTTACATTTATTTTGTCTGACACACACAAACCCATTAAGCCTAATGAATATCCATTCTGACATTATGCGTCTTACATATAGCTAGTATGTCTAACGATTTTGCTTTTAACAGTGACTCTATTTCTAAAAGTTAGCAGAACTAAAGATCACTTTAATAGTTCTAAAGTCCAGATAGTTGCAGTTAAATTTCTACTAACACTTCTGAGTATTGATCTTATATGAGAGGCAACACTAGTGTCACTGCAGGGGGATATAAACGTGAGTATGGTGCTGCCTCTACCCTTGAAGTTCAAGGCCTTAGAGCAAATAATCTCCCATTAAGTATACTGAGAAGAGCTTCTCATAGTGATATTCTTCATGACCATGAATCAGATCTGCTGAGTGAAGTAAATGTTGACTGGGCAGCCTCTTCATGTGCCAGATTCTGAGCCACATGCTTTGAAAATGGAGCTGAATAAAACGAATGCTCTGTCTTTATGGAGTAGGTAATTTAGTGATTAAGAGACGAGAATAAAAACATGCTCTTTCAATATAGTAGGCTAATGTTTTGATTGAATTAAGTACCAGTGTTGGTGGTATTAAGGGAAGAAATAAAGTAAGTTACAGATTAAGGAAAACCTTGAGGCTTCCTTGTTTTGGTTAAAAAGACATCTATCTATGTAATTCTACTAACAATTGTCACCCCAATAAATTAAAAAAAAAAAAAAAAAAAAAAAAAAAAAAAAGACATCTAATGGTGGCTATCACATTTTAATTCTTGTGAGAATTAAAAGGAATTTTTAACCCAATGTTTAACATAGAGTAAGTACCAAATAAATATTAGATAATGGTATTGTAAAGTAACATTTATAATAATTATCATTATTGACAAATACCTTCCTAAATGGAAATAACTGAGGAGCAAAGGACATTCCAAGCAGTAGGAAAATAGGAGCTAAGATGTAGATTTTTGAAAAAGCACGGTCTGTATAAGGTCACCACAAACTGTTATATTAGAAGTATAACATCAGGCTGAGAATTGATGGAAATTGGGTAGGGATAGGCTGGAAAAAGGCAGGCGTGTCATGCCAGGAAACCTAGATTTTATCCTTCGTAAAGAGGTATGGTTGTAAGGAAACAAGTGACTCAGTGAGATTTATTTTTAGAAAAACTACTCAGCAACCACCTGGAAGATTGATTTTAAAAGTCGAGACAAAAGGCAGGGAAAATAGTTAGAGGTCTATTACAGTGCTTCAGGTGAGGAGTGACAAAGTCCTGAACTTAAGGCAGGGCTAGAAGGAAAAAGGACAGCGACTACGGAGAGATGACACAGGTGATTTATTTGATGATTTACATGATGAAAATAAAAGGGAAACAAGAAGATCAGTGAGAATACCAGAATTGTTGTCTGGATGGGTAGTGGCACACAGAAAGGCATAGTTCAGTTTGGGACATTAAAATGCCACATGGGGTGGTCCAACAGGCATTTTCATATATGAATCTGAAGCTCGCGTAAAGCCTCACTGTTGGAAATAGTGGTTTGGGAGTCTTGTGCAAATAAAGAATAACAGTCTTAATGAATGAGAGCTAGATTAAGACCTCTAGATAAGTAGAAGAAGGGGGCTACGTATAAAACTTAGTAGAGGTTTAGAATACATTTAGATACGGAATAGCTTTGGGTAAAAAAGAGTCACAAGACCAGAGTGGTCTTTAGGAGCCTAAAGCTGGTAGCTGTCTACAGCAGTTATTCAAACAATAGAGTGTATAACGAACAATTGGAGATCGCGTAAACATGAAGATCTCCTGGCCCCACTAAGGGAAACTAGTTGAGCATATCTACCATGTTTCCCCAAAAAATATGTCCTGCCCCGAAAATAAGCCCCAGTTAAGATCGTCAGCCAGGCGGACGCATTTAGTACGTTATGATGATGTTTCAGAAGCAGGTGACATGACTGTATAAATTGAATAAATGTGTATTGTTGTACATGAAAAAATAAGACATCCCTTGAAAATACACCCTAATGTGTCTTTTGGAGCAAAAATTAATATAAGACCCGGTCTTGTTATCAGGGAAATATGGTATAAGAAGACCCGGTCTTATTTTCGGGGAAACATGGTAGTACAAGGCCTAGGAAATTGACTTCCCGGCAAGTATCATGATGAGCAGATGCAGAAGGTTCTTGATCACGCTCTGAGAAACACAGATGCTATTGTGTGAATGGGAGAAGGCTGGACCCCGGGAACTTGATCATCAGAGTGCTATGTGTAAGGAACTAGATGTGAGCCACCTCTAGATTTGCTTGGCAGGTAACCAACATCAACAAGAAATTCTTGTTACCAGTCTTCAGTTATTTCCTGAGCCAAAAATATCACCCAAACCCATGTCAAAACTTCACACACCCGAGCAGAGTTTGCAGACACAAATAAAAGTCAGGCTAGGGGAAAATGAAGGAAATCCAATGCAATATATTTGTATTCTGTCACGGAAGCACTGTCTAATGTTGCTGTAACTATGATGTATAGGTCTATCAAAGCATGTGTTACCATGGTCTGAATTTCCCAACTGGAGAAAAATGATTAATGTAGAGATTTGCATTCAATGTGGGCTTGGACATCAATATTTCAGCTTAGGTAAACAGGAACTTAACCTAATTTATTGGCTGTCATTATGGATGGCTTGTAGAAGCCAAATTCCCCCTCTGCCTCCAAAATGACCTTTCATGCTCTACAAATCAATCTAGAAGAAGTGAAGCAAGTTGGTTAATATTTTAGGGCGGAAAAAAAAATGACTTCACATGTCAGAGCCTTAATTGTTGTGATTTTGACCCATTTTGAAATTAGTTAACATTTGCTTCAGGTCTCTGACTTCATGCATTATTCATTTTCATCTCGGCCTTGCTTAAGTCTCTCCATGTGCAATATGCCTATAACATGTGAGAAGCTTTTTCTAAACACCACTCTTGAATAATAGCATTATGAGGAGGAAAATGTAAAGACCAAAATGTGTCCCCTTTACGCACATGTCTGGGTACACACACACACACACACACACACACACACACACGCACCACACACACACATTATTTCAGCAAAGCTGCTTCAGGGTATATTTTAGCTCTCACTGGCAAAGTTTCTAGATGTTACAGCCAGCGTTACAGAGCAATTTCCCTGTAAGCATTTCATGTTGCAAAGTATGTCAGAAGTTAATCAAAGGGTAACAATGCAAAAGCCTATGCATATGCCTTCTGGAGACTGGGGCCAGCCCATGCTGTCATTCTCTGTCAAAACTGTAGCATGCCGGGCATATTGCGCCTTTTTTCTCTCTTGTGAGAAAATGTTCTTGCCCAGAAAGGTCAGTGCCTTTATGGTATAAATCTATTAGCCTATCGTTGTGGTATGAATCCCAAGGAGAAGACAGCTCATCAGCTGTCTGGCTCAGACGCATGGTCTCTCCAGCTTCTTGCCGCAAAGGGTCAGGCCCTGCATTTTGCCTCTTACTGTCAGCTTTGGTCTATCCTATCATAACCTCTGTGTCCCAGTGAGTAATCACATATACCTGGCCTTGAAACGACTATCCCATTACTTGTTCTGTGTAATCATTGGAACAGAGTCCTTTTGGAATCGTTAACAGCTTCACCTTCTGGTCAGCCTAGACGCCCTCCAAGTCTGGATGAGGAAAGGTAATCCATGGGTACATTCCATCACACCAGCTCTATGAAAGGAGGGCCACACAGAAACCCTCATAGAGAAAAATGCTCAGAAACTCCTGTGTATTTCTGAAATGTTTACCACCTTCTAATCACCTACATTTCTTTTAGTCTTGACACTTATTTGAAGTTAAACAAAAACCAGTATAAAGATGAGGCTCGACAGCTGTTTCCCAGATGTACAGAAATAACCACTGCAGCTGTCTGAAACGAGGCCATTTGCATTTACATCGGTTTGGATTAAATATTTCATTGATTTGGGTCATCATTTATGTACAGAGTTCATAGAACAAAAGATCTACGTGTCCAAAGCAGCCGTTTTAAATCTTCAAGCAAGAATATAGAAATTCTACAGATTACATTTGCCTGGTAAAATGCAGTCTCGTTGAAGATTTTCATTGCACAAACTTGAACTGAAAATCTACTTTGTTTGCTGTACATTTTTTTTGTATGCTAAAACCTCACTCATCTTTCCAACTTCATTTTCACCTTCTCCTGGAAATTGTCTCCAATTCCTGGAGTAAGAATTAATTGGTATCTTTCCTCTAGAATTTGGAACCAAACCCATTTAGACTTGAATATGATGCTCTCATTTCCTAGCAGTGCCCATTGAAGTAAATAATACATACTGTGGTGTCCGCATGCCAACAGGAAGGAAAGAAGAAGAAGGAAGGAAAGAAGGAAGGAAAGAAGGAAGGAAAGAAGGAAGATATATTTCTACTCAAAATATATATTTTTATTATATTTATATAATAATTTATAATTCAGAAGCACTTACACTTTGTTACTGCTGAAAGTATCATTTTAATATGCTCATATATTCTTTAGTGTGGAGCTTATCAATATCCCTTGTGAATGTTCAGATGGAGGAAACTGAAGACTTCTAAGTCTAAATCCTAAACTCTCTTTCACACCGTGATTTTTTATTTTTTTATGGAAGACAGAGGCTGCGTTTTTCTTGAACTTCTTTTCAGTTCAGATTCCTGGATCCGCACAGTATTAATTTTAATTTTTTCTTATTTGTAAGATTCCTCCTCAGCAATTCCTTTCCCTTTCTCTTAAACACTGTTTCACCCTCCCAGCCCTGCCCAGAGTTTTCACATTGGCTTTTTTTCCTTGTCTTACATCCATAAGGCTGATGCTCATTTGTAACAAACCCAGGTTATCGTCGTAATGCAGGACATATTATTTATGGCTAAAAGTGCTAGATGTCTTACAAGTACTTCAAATGCAACACATCCAAGATGAACGTATTGTCTTTCTTGCCAGGACTGCTCTTCCTACATATCCCATCTGGGTTAACAGAGTAACCATCATCCACCCAGTCCCTGAAACCACAAACCTCTGTGTCTTCCTCAATTTCTCTCTTGCCCTCACCTTACACATCCAGTCACCACACCTGCCAGTCCTGACTCCAGAAATGTCTGTTAAATACAACCTCTCCTGTAACTCTCTCGCCATGTTTCATCTGAATTCATTTTCACCAGCTTTGCCTACTACAGGGTCATCTTTCTGCAAGGCGAGAGGCATCTTCTACCTTAAGATAAATAAACAAACAAATAAGTGTGTATGTACCTTATCTCCCTCCTTTCTTCCGGAAAAGTCCTTTTTTCAATTAATCATGGCATTTGTTTATTCATGGTATTCCTCATCTGAGGCTGACCTCCATTCTCTTCCCCCACCATCCCAAGCCCCTCGCTCCACCCACCATTCAAAGCGCCACATTTTCGAAACATACAGCCTTCTTCAGATTTTTAAACATAGCATGCCTATTCACTCCCCCAAGCTCCTACATATGCAGTTTTCTCTGCCAACCATGCGAACAACAGCTCATCCTTGAAGTGTGAGTACTATGAAGCGAGTCCTGATCCTTAGAAGGTCCTTCCTTCTGTGCCCATTGAACTTGGGCTTCCGTCCAGTAAGAACAGTGAGATGACTTTGGAAGTTCTTTTCTCTCACCCACTGACTTGCAAGCCTCCTCAGAGCAACAGTTTTTTGATCCTCAGTACCTGACGATTTGCCTCCAACTTAATTGTTATTAAATAAATGAAACTTTCATTTTGTGTCACTTGAATCTTGATATTACATTTTTTTCTTCCATTCTGATATAAGACCTATATTTAGTTTCTTTAATTATCTTGTGTAGCACAGTTTTTATCCTTGATTAAAAAAAGATGAACGAGGTCACCACACATGATGGGGTGACAAATCGTTTACATACATGTTAAATTCTCATCTTTTAATTTCTTCCCCTAGTGGAAAAATTAACCATACAAAACTTTTACTTATTCAGACATTCTTTTAATTCAGTGAACTCTTATCTGAAATACAGTTTGTGCAGAATAATTAGGGTGCATAAGTGATTATAACACCATTAAAATATAAAGACCTATTGATTCAGTGCAGGGTGTTTTGCCATCAAAGAAGTCAATTAATGCCCAAAGAGACTTCAGCTATTATTCATCTCAAAGACCAGTGAAGAGGATTAGGAAACATGGTCCCTAAACTTCTTAAAATTCTCTTCTATCCTGTACTTTAGCACCATTTTCTTATCCCTAGAGTCTCTTACCAACCAACTAATTAATTACCTCCCCGCCTTCTTTTCCTGTCTCTTATTTGTCCTTTTCTGATCTTCTGATTCTGCTGACCCCTAGCTTTGCTGCGCTTCTCTTATGCTGTGTATTCTCCCTATAAACAGTGCATTTTCTTTCCCCTCTGTTTGCCCCCTGAGAATCCACTCGCTTGGCCCTGTCCTTCCTGTTTCCATCTCCTTTCCTTATAACTTTCTAGTTCTGTGCTCGCTATAAATGATCCTAATAGAATATCCCTGAAATTAAAAATGAAAGAACTATGTTCAAACAAAAGAGTGTGTTATTGAGAATAGGAAGAGTTCATCTAAGTGAGCAAAACCACATTTTTGTTTGTTTTGAGCAGAAAATGGAGAGGTTTCAAACACACCTGTTAATAATTTCTGCCTCGTCAGTGATTAAGATGTGGTCAACCTCTTTTACACACTGAAGTATGGTGAGGAAAAAGGCCATGCTAAACCATCAACCATCACATTTCATAAAAAGTACTATAAGACATTAATGTGCAGTGCATTCTGAGGACATCTCCAAAAACATCTAGTTTGGGAGAAACAGGAAAAAAAATATCAGAAAATGATTACCGGTTGTGATGGATAATTTTTAAAAGATATATTTGTTTGTGTAGTCAGTACATGCAAATGTGAGTTTGAGCCCGAAAGGCGAATTAGATGATGGATTTAACAAGTTTAACTATTATGACTTAGGATCATGACTTTTATTTTAACATCCCAACAATGTCATCATCAAAATCTACTGATTGGCAGTATTTTTTCTTATGGCCGAGTAATATTCCATTGTATATATGCACCACATCTTCTTTATCCAATCATCTATCGAAGGACACCTTGGTTGTTTCCATGTTTTGGCCAACGTAAGTAAATCTGCAATGAACATCGGAGCACATAGATCTTTATGGATAAACGTTTTCACATTTTTTAGGTAAATACCCAGAAGAGGGATTGCTGGCTCACATAGTAGTTCTATTCTTAATTTTTTGAGGAACCTCCATACTTTTTTCCATAGTGGCTATACCAGTTTACATTCCACCAGCAGTGTATGAGGGTTCCTTTTTTTCCACAGCCTCTCCAACATTTGTTATTACTTGTCTTGTTGATAACAGTCATTCTAACAGATTGAAGTGATACCTTGATATTTTCATGCTAAGTGAAATAAGTCAGACAGAGATAGTCAAGAAGCATATGATTTCACTTGTACGTAGGATATAAAACTGAAAGCAACAAACGAACAAGACAAAACTCATAGACACAGACAACAGTTTAGTGGTTACCAGAGGGTAAGGAGAGAGGGATGATGGCAGAAGAGGGAAAAGATGGTAAAATATATGGTGATGATGATGGAAGGAGTTTTGACTTTGGGTGGTGAACACACAATGCAATATATAGATGATGTATTATAGAATTGTACACTTGAAACCTACATGATTTTACTAAGCAGTGTCACCCCAATAAGTCTAATAAAAAATGTATTGATTGGTGATCAGCATTTTTAGTTAGGATTCTTACACGGGGGCTGTCAGGAAGATGCCAATCTAGATGGGTTATAGCTTACACAGTTTCCTTTGCAAATCCAAGAAACATTTTTTCTCTTTCTAGTAGAAGTCCCTGGGCCAATTTGTCTTCTAATGTGAACTTAATGAAGATTTCTTTCTAATACTACCATTTGATATGTCTTATAACTAGTGAAACATAAAACGTATTCTTTTGAAATGTTACATAAAGCCTGGAAGACCAAAATATGATGTTAGGGCTGGGTATATTTGAGTAAAAATGTTTACAGTGGTGATTTAAACACATAAAAATGAAAAGACTTTTCACTTTGAACTTTGTGAAGGTGAATTTGTATCTTAATGTTTAACATTGTTGGGATGTTAAAATAAAAGTCATGATCCTAAGTCATAATAGTTTAACTAATTTGAAGGTAGAGAGTTCCAGAATCTTTGAGGAATCATCGGGTTTCTGCTGAAATTACTTGAGCTTTTAATCCTTTCATAAAGAATAAAACAAGGCATAGCAATCATGATTAATTATGCATTTATTTGAAAAGATAATAAACAGAGACAAAGGGAAGGCTTCTTCGTGACATTACTTTTTTTTCTTTTAATATATGAATACTGCATCAGAATGGTTTCAGGATTATGTCATACTGAGAAAAATACTCATGCCTAAGTACATGATTATAGATTTAGGATTAGACTCATCACTTTCATACCAGCGTGAATTAAAGTTGCTTATTAACACATAGGTGATACCTTGGGAGAAGTCAAACCACAGAAGGACATATACATGTTGCACTTGCTATGTCAGAGGCATTTTGTAATTAGACCAAATTCACTTGCCAGACCCCTCCCTGAGTTAATGAGGTAGGATGCTGCGGCAACTCTTTGCATTCAGAAAATTGAAGTTAGAGAGATTAAATGACTCTTGTTTCATCTCGCCAAGTCATTTCTGAAGGCTAGACTCAACATGGGTCTAAATCCTATAGGTGGTGTTTGAGTCCTTTGATAGAAACATTATTTTATCTTATTGTATTTTTGTTCCTTTCCTGAATTATGGAGTAAGACTGTTATTTTTGCTGCAAGAATTGAACTTGTCTGAATACTTTACATTACGCATCTTACTTTCAATTGTATGCCTTACTCATTCTGTTTTTACATTTCTCCTTTCCTAGATAAATCACATTTTCACTGGACTGATTGGACCAAAAAGGTGTGGTTGAATGAGGTAAGCCATTTGGAGAGCTGTTACTTATATCCACATATTCTAACCCACAATACTGAGATGAACTGAAATTTAACCAATCTGGCTTTGCAGTGTGGTCAGGTCATACACTGCTGCCCTCTTGGTCAGACCCTCCTAAAGGGCTGAGTTCAATAAAGCAAACAGTACAAGTGGGTAAAGCAGTTACCGTTTTGGTCTGTTTGCCTCAGATTGGTCAGCAAGTATGGCAGGACCAATATGTACAGAAAATATATAAACAGTTTCTTTGGTGTAACTGAGAATTGTCCACTAAAGGCGAGATGGTGTGAAAACATAGCTGGACTGGGGTTATCACCCAGGAATTTTTCTACTTGTCTGAGAAGAAGGGAACTTGGGAAGCTGCAGTGTCTCAGAACACTTCATACCCGTTTCGAGAAACAGATGGTATGACATCCTCTTCAGTCTGCTGAGTAGAAACAGTCTAGAAACAACACATGCTTTGAAATCGATTCTGAATCAGGGAAATAAGAATGGATTGGGCAGTGCTGAAATAAGGTGTAGGTCCAGTGAGTGCTTGCTTCTCTGGTAGAATCTAGGTTCTGGGAAGAGCTTTTAAGTACTGGCTTCTTGTCCTCATTATCTCTGGCTTTAAAATTGTTTTACTAATGTAAACTAAATGACTTTTCTTTGAAGCAATTGGAGAATACAGAGGTAAAGTCTTAAAATTATTTATGCGTATTTATCTACTAATTAAATTTAGGAGCATCTCTTTTAAGGAAATCATCAAATACAGGTACTGACATTTACATTCAAATTATTTTATTTTTAATGTGGCACTATTTTTAATAATGAAACACTAGGAACAAACTACTGCCCAATCATTCAGGGCTTGTTAAAAAAAGAAAAAATGGCTATAGCCACATAATGGAGTATTATGTAGTTGTTAAAATTATGATTTTGAAAAAATTTCAATTTTTTTTAAGTGGTACGTAAAATAATGTTGAGTCTCTCTATCAATGCTGTCTTAGATTTGGGGAAAATATCACCATGCTAATAAAATAAGGTCAAATTTCACTATGTACTTTTTTCCACACTGAGCATTTATTATATGTGTATTTAGAGGGGAGCCAATTCTGTTTCAATCCACTGGCATGAAATTCTCCATAATCTTACCAGCAGATTTTTTGTTTATCCTGGAAAATTTATTCAAAACCCTAAGCAAGTTTCTAGGGTCTACCTGGGGTGAAAGCTTTATGTGGCACAAAATTAATTTTTCACCGAATTTCTGTTTGGTAATCCAAAATACTTAGATCCGTCTATAGAATTCACCTTCCAACAGGAATCATTCACTCATTTCTATTCATTCAGAGAGCTCTTGATATATGCCTGCCTTCCCCCATCAATTTCTCCTCAAATCTGAGTCTCTTTCTCCTGGCCCATTTAGTCTGTTTTTCCTTCTGCTATCCTCCACTAATGTACACAAACTACAGGTTCAGTATAGGGGCTGCAGACTAAATGAGAAGGATGTGACTTGGAATTCACTGCCCTTCACTGACTATGTGACCTTGGGAAAATCACTGACCTCCATTTAATCCAGTTTTCTGTTCTGTAAAGGGGAGATAATAATAAGAGTCTCAGGGATATTGCATGCATTTCATGAGCCAATGTATGTAAAGCAATGGAAACGTGTTCTTATGTCCAATAAACATTCATTTTGCTCATGCTTTTTTTTTTATTAATATGTGGTTTGTCCAAGTGGACACCACCTTCCAAACAGTCCTCCAAAGGGATGTTCATCAACTCATCCTTCATTCATTTCAAAGCCAGGAGACTTCCCCATGCTCTTTGCTAATGAGGAAACCTTCCCAAGTACACTTCTACCACTTTAATGTAGAAAATTCTTCAGGACCTATAATTTCCAGCTTATACCTCACAGCTCCCTTTCCTAAATTCTATTATCTTATGTAACCAAATTAACTCCCTTGAATTCTTGGCTGACTTCAGCTCTGTTGAACCATTATCTTCTCTGTACTGACTCTTACAGAGTTGAATCTGGTGGAAAGAGTAAGAAGGTAGACAGAAAAATGTGTGAGATTTGAAATAATGTCTTCTATTAGGTCAGTGCAAAAGTAATTGGGTTTTTTACAATTATTTTTTTTTTTTTTTTTTATTTTTTTATTTTTTAATTTATTGGGGTGACAATTGTTAGTAGAATTACATAGATTTCAGTTGCGCAATTCCGAATCACATCATCCATAAATCACACTGTGTGTTCACCACCCAGAGACAGCTCCCCTTCCATCACCGTACAGTGGGGGATGAGGGTGAGGGGGATCAAATGTACAATTATTTTTAACCTGTTAAACCGCAATTACCTTTACACCAATCAAATAGTAAGAAACAAAATCCTGGGGTAGATAAGATGGACCTAAAACATGTGGGTTCTTTTTAAACATTTTTAAATTAAATTTATTGGGTTAACATTAATTAATATAAGTTACAGGTGTACAACTTTATAGTACAAATGCTGTACACTACATGTGTATTCACTACCCAAAGTCTAGTCTCCTTCTGTCACAATATATTTGACCTCCTTTACCCTCTACACCCACTCCCAACCCCCCTTCCCCTCTTGTAACCACCATTCTGTTGTCTGTGTCTATGAGTTTATTTGTTTTGTTTGTTCATTTGTTGCTTTTTGTTTTATATCTCACATATGAGTGAATTCATATTGTTCTTGTCCTTTTCCATCTGAATTATTTCACTTAGCTTAATACCCTCAAGGGCTATCCATGTTGTCACAAATGGTAATATTTCATCTGGTAATACTTCATTCTTATGGCTGAATATTTCGACCGATGATTGGATAGAGAAGATGTGGTACATATACACAATGGAATACTACTCAGCCATAAAAACAGGGTTCTTTCTATGTGGCTCCAGTACAGTCTCCGGGCCTTGAAGGTCTGGATGCCCCTCCTTATAACAGTTTCCACTTCTCTGTATCACTTCTCAATCCACAATTGTCATTGGTGATGATCTGCAGTTGTTAATCTCTCTGAAAGCTTATTCACTGACCATAACTCCCTCGCCTTTCAGATCTCTAATTTTCTTAGGACCCCAGCATTCTAACCAGCCCGTCTTCTTATCTGCCAGTCTTCACCTTGCTTCATGATCTTTCTTACCTATGCTGACTTTAATGGCTACTTTCTAGGCCTACTTTCTCTCTAACAAATCCATTTGATTCAAGCCTGTATTTCTTTGTAATTCACACAAATGTGATTCTTTATACTAAACCTCTAATAAAATTCAGTTTGACATTCAGAACCCCTTATTATGATATTAGGCCTGACTTTGTTCATTCTTTCTCTAAAAGTTGCCCTCAGTCTCCTATTGTACCTGGGTAAAAACTTGCTGATTTGAGAATCAGAAGAGCCCAGCTTTCCTTCTCTCCAGAAGAAAGTGGACAACTCAAATGATGTTGAATATTAAAAAAAATAAATCACAATGTTCAGAGTTACATCTATCCAGGAAGGACACGTGGTCTTATACAGGGAGTGTCATGGTGTTGCAGTTCCACAGAGAATTCCATTTCCTAATCAAGCTCCAAGCTCCTTCCTGCCAAATGGGGCTTACATTATACCTCTTTGCCATTACTGGAACATACTGACCCCATAGGGGGAACCACACCACATGAAAACCATCACAAAGGATTTCACAATAGTGAAGGGTTAACAGTCTACCAAAACAGAAAAACACTTGTGAGTTTAGGAATAAGGTTCTTTAGTAAGAAGCAAATATGCTAGGGTAGATAAGAGGGGCAAAAGAAAACCGTGTCATAAAGGAAGGGAATGTACTTTCTGGCCAAAGTTGTTTTACCCCCCTATCCACAGATGGTTTAGGATTACCGCTAAATTGTTTAATGAGAAAGAATTGGAATTTAGTAGCAAAGCCTATTTTGATAGGCTTCAAAGTAACCTCATGTTTTAGTAAAGAACACCGATGTTCTTTAGTGAAGACAAGCAAAAGAAAACAATATATGCCATGAAAATGTGCATTGAGCATATGGATTTCTTCATTTAATTCTACAACCACCTCTGCAGCAGACAATATTATTTCCTTCTTTTCTCCCTAGAGAAAGCCTGAGGTTCAGAGAGGTGAATTATTTTTCCAAAAGCCCCAAAGCTAATAGCAAATAACTTTTATATTTGAATGCAGTGCTATTTCACAGGACATACTAAACTCTTAAGCAGGAGGTCCCATGGCCTTGCATGTGGACTAGATGTTAACAGTGGAGATAGGATTTACTTGGAATGATTAGGCAGGGTGAGGAGGAACTAAAAAGCATGCAAAAGTGGTAACTGTCAAGGAGCTTAGGAAGTTGCAGGAATTAGTAGCAATTCCTGCTACCCCGTTCTTGCTTTCTCACTGTTTCCTCGCATCTCTTCCTCTGATGAGTTTCACCTCCCTACCCTCAAATTTGTACCAAAGAGGCCATACCAATCTCTTCACATGCTCACGGAGCAACATGTTTGTATTTTTGTTTTGTAGGAAATATGTCGTCTCCTGAAGCCTCCCAAACATTTCTCCCCTTAAAAAAAAGCAGCTACACCTTGTTTGCTGCTTGAAATGTATGAAATGTGATTGTGTTTACTTTTTGGGATTGAAACCAATCACATCCAAAAATACTTTTCTTAGGGGAGAAAGATGCCAGCTCTGCCTTGCATTCAAATATCCAATCTTTTCTGACTCACATTGAACAACCTTGAGCAAATCACCCTTAGGTTTCTTTTTTCTGCTATGCTGTGCACCAGCAGTGAGAAAGGCCACTCCAAATACAACTCCATCATTCAAATATTAAAGGTTTTTATGCTCTTTGCTTCTGTTCATCCTTTCTTTCTTTTTGATCTAACAAGACTTCTTAAATAATAAATTAGGGAGTTGATTTTTTTTTTCTTTTCCCTAGGCTAAGGGAAAAATGTATGACTTCAAAAAAACTGTTAGTGAAGTAGTGTAGCAGATCACAATATTTTCATTTGATGTGTGGTACATGATACTCTGAGAAAGGGTCTACACTTACAACAATTTCTTAAGAAGGTGTGTGTTTTTAAATACAGTGAAACAAGTTAGTTGTTTGTACTTGGAAGATGAAACGTCTCTATTCCTCTTACAGCAGCCTGAAGAAAATATAATCAGCTGTTTTACAAAATCCAACACTTGGATTCGCCTCTCGAGATTTTTCTAGATTAGCTGACAAGTAGTTACATTTTACCCTTGAAACCAATGAAAAACAGATTAGTAGTAAGTCAAAGTATAATGCTGCAGGGAAAATAAAGATCGAACTGTTTTCTGGAATATTATTTTCTGAAATAAAATTAGCTAGTCATTTTGAGAATTTGTCTCGTTTAATATTTTAATTTTTTCTGACACAAAAGCATGTAACCTCATTCAGGAAGACTCCCTTGTCTGTTTTGCCGCCTCAGTCTAGGTGGCCATCTCGTGAGCTCTCCTGGCCTGCTGTGCACACCCATAGGAAATGATTCAACACGTTGAATTGCAATTAAGCATTGGCCCCTCCCACCAACTGTATACTGAACTCCTTGAGAACAAGGAGCCATGTTTTCTCCTCTCATTACCTACTAGCTCAGAGTGAGGCAGAGTGGCTACTCCGCACATACATGGTTTTGGAAATGAACTGAACTTGGCTGTGCTGTAATGGAAATATGATCAGTGGTAGGCCTTGGACCCTTGTCCAAGATGTTTTCCTTCCATTCAGTGAGATAAAAAAAAGTTTCGAGGCAAATTCCGTCCTACAAATAAAATGACAAATAAGACTCCTTTCTTCTCTTTCTTAAGCAAAGTAACAATAGCAAAATCTCATAAGAACAAGTTAGCTCAAAATATGCTTAAGTTTGAACAAGTCAGAAATATAATGAGAATAGGATTTTTTTTTTTTTCACTGTGTCATTCCTGAACCAGAACAAAGGAAAGAATACAAATGAGTTTACAAATACACTTAACTTCTAGGGAGAGAGAAAAAATAAATAAATAATAACAAAAACCTTTAGATGATCTTTGCATGATGATCTCAAACATTCTAATTTTATTCTCTGCTTTATTCTAAGCTTTAAAAATACATATTGTTACAGAATCCACATTCCTGGCCAAACAATTGATTTATGGTACACAAACACCATCAACCATCAGTTCAAGACGAGAAAGTAGCAATAATGTTTCTCTGTATTAAAATAGACTTTTACACTTTATGAAGCTTTTCACATGTAGTATCTGAGTTCATCTTCATCAAAATCCTCAATGGTAGAAAGACCACACTCTGCTATCTTATCCCCATCTTACAGATGGCAGAACAAATACCAAGTGCTTCCCCCAGGATCATAAAGCTATAAACATCAGCTAGAGCACTCGACAACAGTGATGAAAGATTCAGCCATGAGAGATTCCTCTATCATCAGGTGGGACCCTGATCTCAGTCATTCAGTCCAACACCAGGGCTTGATACAGATAACCAAAATTTGTATTTGACTTCCGTCATTTAAGACATATATCTAGAATTCCTGCAAGTCTACAAGTATTTATAGTGCTCCTTCTATCAAGTAGGGTCACACAGTAGATGTGTAAAGCATAAAAATGAGTATCATTACTGAATTTTGAATATATTTGCAAGCACTGGAAGAAAAGTTTTCATTTAAACTTCTCATAAAACTATACAGACTCGGGATTATTACCGTGTTTCCCCGAAAATAAGACCTAATCGGACAATCAGGTCTAATACGTCTTTTGGAGCAAAAATTAATATAAGACCTGGTATTATATTTATTACATTATATTGTATTGTATTATATTATATTATACCCGGTCTTACAGTAAAGTAAGACTAGATCTTATATTAATTTTTGCTCCAAAAATCACATTAGAGCTGATTGTCAGGCTAGGTCTTATTTTTGGGGAAACACGGTATTTCCATTTCCTACAATATGTCCAATATAACAAAGCTAAAAAGTGTCAGAGCTGGAATTTGAAACCAGTTCTGCCTAACTCCACAGTCCATTTCATGACATCATCCTACCTCCTTGAAGATGCCGCACAGAATATTTCTTATTAACAGGAATCTTTTGGAGAACCTGAGAATGTCTTTGAGGCAAAATATGCTTGAAAATAAAACATGATATCCAAGTAGTAGTCATTATCAGCTCATAATTGAAAGCAAGCTTGGAGAAATGCTGCAAACTATTGTCTTCTGACACAAAAAGTCTGCGGACATGTGGTTGTGGTTCCAATTCTCACTTTGTAAACAGCCACGCTAACCTGATTTGTTGCTTTCTTGCTTTTGTTTCTTTGAAATTGATGTCAGCTCCGTTCATAGTAGGAAATTGGTTGTTGCATGTTATAAAATCACATGTTTGTTTCACCTGTTCAACTGAATTTAAAATGACAGGACTTGCCTTGTGGGAATTTTATATAAATCATGTCTATCTGAAGATAGATTAATTTGGTCTAAAGTTATTATAATGACAGGGTTTCTACATGCCAGCTACAGGATATGATAATAGAAAGAATATGGGCCTTCACGATCCAGCTGTACTTGCTTTTAAGCTAAGTGACCTTGAAGAAAGTCATTCCTTTACTCTGAACCTTGGTTTGTTTTCATGTTGTTACAAAGATCAAATGAGGACTAAAAGACTGCAAATATGAAGTTGTATTACCATCATCAACTTCCTTTTCGTTAACAAAACCACATTAGGGAAAAAAAATTTTGATAAAAGAAAAGCAATGTTTTTACCTAATATTTTTTATGAATATTTATATCAATTTACCTATACAGAAAGAAATAGAAACAACACTCAACAAAACGCAGAAATCTGCAAAAGCTTTCTGCAGGATCATAAGTCTCCACTTCCTCTCTCCTCCCTGTTTCTCATTACCTAAGGATCACCTCTTCCTTTCTTCATTCCTTTCCACTCTAATCCCTTCACCACAGCAGAAGAGCAAAGGATAAGATGATTACCGGTTTTTTCCCTGAAAATAAACCCCAGTTAAGATTGTCAGCCAGACGGAAGCATTTAGTACCTTATGACGAAGTTCCAGAAGAAGACATGACTGTATTTGAATAAATGTAGATTGTTGTACATGAGAAAATAAGACATCCCCTGAAAATACACCCTAATATGTCTTTTGGAGCAAAACTTAACATAAGGCTCCATCTTAGTTTTGGGAAATCACGGTAGTTTTTTGTGCTCGTAGGGTTATAGTGTGGAGTAGGGGCTGGCTGCAGAGTGAAGATAGAATTTAACCAGCAGTTAGCAAAGCCTCTCAGGATAGATGCAGAGATAAGAAAGAAGAATGTGAGGTGGATGCATTGTAATCAAGTAACATAAAGGCCAGGGGATGGTAGGCCATAAAAGATCACAGGACTGCACATGTGGTTGGAGTTCTCCTATCACAGTTATAGAGAATGAAAGCTTTTTAACCTTCATCATTTTTATTTAAATAGGGGACATATCTCTGTTTATCTCTTAGAGTAGATGTAGGGATTATATGGAAATAGTGTATATAAAACTGTATTGAAAAACTATACAGTTTTATACAAATGTTATTATTAATATGCTTACTCAATTTACCCTCATCCTTACTTTTCCAAACATGGCTTGTTGAAGCATGGACTGCTCATAGTAGTTTGCCTGTACTGAAGGCTCACTACTTTTTAGTTCTGGTTCTCGAATTAATTTAATCATCACTTCTAGGCAAACTCATCTTGCAGATCATTAACATGCTATTCTATACTTTAAGTATGTCTTTTTTACTACCCTAAAAAAATCAGGTGCAATAATATCAAAAAAAATTATTTGTTTGTCTTTTACTTGTGCAGATACAGATTGAAAGCCTGACCTATGATAGGTGTTATGCTGAGTTCTACAGATAAAGGAAAATGGCCATTGTCAGTAGCCAGCAAAGGATGTCATGGAACACTGACTTAACATGATAATGTAACCACACATACAGAACCTTCCTTCCTTTCTTCCTTCCTTCCTTCCTTCCTTCCTTCCTTCCTTCCTTCCTTCCTTCCTTCTTTCCTTCTTTCCTCCCTTCTTCCCTCCTTCCCTTCCTCCTTTCCTCCCTCCCTCCCTCCCTTCCTTCCCTTCTTTCTCTTCCCTTCCCTTTGCTCATCTCCTCTCCTCTATCTCTATCTCTATCATCTGTATCTCTATCTCTCTGTCTCTCTCTTCCTCCCTCTCCCCTTTCTTCCTTCTTCCCTTCCCTCCCCTCTCCTCCCCTCTCCTCCCCCTTCTCCTCCTCCTCCTCCTCCTTCTTCTCTCTCTCTCTCTCTCTCTCTCTCTCTCTCTCTCTCTCTCTCTCTCTCTTTTCATCTCTAAAATTGGAATGACATATCTGCCTTATGAATGTTATAAGGATTGTTTAAGATGATGTAAGAGAAGTTCTTTCAACAGTTCATGGCCAGGAATGATTGTGAATTAAGTGAAAATAATTATGGTACAAAAGGTGTTAAAGGAATTTGAATGCATTGAGTATAATCTCTGTGTCAGTCCCTTTCCAAAACATTGTGTGCATCTTATAACATCGTGAAATTATATTATTGTCATTCTTCATCATCTTCGCTATATAATCCCTGTGTTATATGAGGAACCTCAGAAGCACGGAAGGTATTCAATGTATTCAGGGTCACTTGACTAGTACCTGGCTGTATGTAACTCCACATTTACCTGTTTCTTTTTTAAAAAATTATTTTATTACTTTTATTAGCATTACAAAACAATGTAATAGTTAGACATTTATACTGCTCACAAAGTGATAACCCCCTTCCTCTAATCGCCTACCCCTCTGATATGATATGTGGTTGACATTCAGTATTGTTCAGCTTCAGCTTCAGGTGTACAGTGCAGTGATCAGGCAGCTACACCATCCCTGAGGTGGTCTCCCTAATGAGACAAGTGTCCATCTCATCTGTTTCTAATCCCATTTGTTTTCTTCCTTCAAGAAGAATTATCTGATGACAACAGCCCACAGGGTTGTACCTCATTTCTCTGGACATGTTTATCATGTTCGTAATGTGATATTACTATAAGTTTTTTTTATTAACATATAATATTAACATATTTATGGGTTTGGAGTCAAACTTCCTGCATATTAGTTTTATCCCCCAATTGGATTTCAAGCATTTCTAGGCTCAGGCTTTTATCTTATCCTTATAAATATGTACTATGTGCCCTGAATGTGGAGCTATGTATGATGATGAGTCAATGACAAGGACTCAGAATACCTGTTGAATAAATGGATTTCCAGGTGAGTGTTGTGGTATAGCCCTTGTATCAATCTTTACATGTAAAGTATAGATCTTTGGAACTCAACTTTTGCCAACATTGGAATCACCAGGAGAACAAATTGTTGCCCCCCTGCCTCCAGAATTTTGATTCAGTAGGTCTGACAAGGAGCTCAGGAATATGAATTTCTAAAAGAGCCCTAGGGGATTCTTATGCTAGTGATTGAGGGCTTCTGAGGACCACTGTTAATGGCCATTGCTGTAAAGAATGCGTTTGTAATATGAAATGTGTTCTTCCTAAATCACAAATTTCGTTAATTAATGAGCAGCTGGGAATACTTTTTTTTAACATTGTTCAAGTACTAGACTCTGAAATATTTCAGTATCTACTAGATCCTACATTTGCTTGTTCAGTACTGAAAACTGTTCTCTTATTGAAGCTACTGAGAGGTCCCTTACTGAAATGAAGTCGGAAATTGACTCTCCTACATTTTGCCAGTTAAAATTCTAGCCCATCTAATGGTTAGAGGTAAAGATTAATTATTTCAGCCTGTGAGCTTATCTGGCTGCAGTGAGAGAGCATGACAGACAAGTCTAGATTCATATGTAGGTTCCATTACCTACTGTGACTTCACCACTCTGAGCCTCAGTGTCCTCATCAGTGTTTACAAACCGGGATCATAAAATTGTCTGAATAGTGTTGTAAGAACTAAAAGAAATGATGTATCTTAGCATGACCAGCACATGCCTAGTGCCCAGCAAATGGTCAAGCCAATGAAAATCCAGTCAGTATCAACGTCTTTTCAAATTAAAGAACCAAACACTTTTTAACCTCTTCACCTGTTGAACTCCTACATATTAGTAGGATACATTTGAAAATAAGAAATCATTGGAAAAGTTCAGTTATGGCTATCTTAATTTTGTTGAGTCTGTCTATGAAACCATCTTAAATAGCAAAGAAAAGGGAAAGATAACAGCTCCAGGAAATTGAGGGCATTATTAAATATTTTTAAGCTATTTCATTTCTTCCATATACTTCACTCTTTGTTTTTGATATTTAAACCTTAGGGGATAAATAAGAAATCACAAATATTTTCTCTTTAATTATGTTCAAGTTCTAAAAATGGAACAGATTTTCCTCAGTAGACTGAACCATTCTCAAATGATAATAAAAGTTGCATATAAAATGATAAAATGTTAAGATTAATGAAAGAATATGATTAGAAAAAAGTGATAGGTAATTCAATTGCGTGTACTAAGTAATAAGACATAAGCAAAGCAAGTATTGTTATGCCCATTTTACAAATGAGAAAACCAACGCTCAGAAACACAGATATCATTACTGTAGGAGGCAGAGGGTAGAGCATGGCATCTGGTCAAACAAATCTGTTCTCCTTCTTGTTAAAAACACAGACATGTAAATAGTCACGGTATTTTAATTCTACTTCATCCCTCATGTACAATGTGAAATCAACTCAGAACAAGTGCAACTTTTCAGAAATTTATTATAAAGCAATTTTACAAAAAAACAACTGCAGAGTTTGTTTTCTAAAAAAAAAAAGAAAGAGAGTGAGTGTTACTCATGATGCTAGTCTTCTAAAAATCTTCAATAAAGACATAACAGGTTGGAGAACTGATAGTCAAGGTGTACCTATTCTGCGCTAACTACTGCATGCATTGACTTTTTTGTTTAATTCTCAGGCAGGGTTTCATGTGTTATCCTGATTTTATACATGGGAAAACTCAGGTACAGAGAAGGACTATCTTACTCAAGTAGACCCAGAGTAAGAGACAAAGTCTAACTTGGAAATTTGATTCATGTGACTAGAAGGAGAATGCACTTTTCTCTCTCCAGCCTCCTGCCTCTCAGAAGGAGGACAAATACATTGTCAGGTTGCTATTCCTCTGTCCCATACCCCTTTCCCTTATGTGGTGTGGAGCTCCAGGTAATCTCAGTTGCATCGTGGAAACTGTGATATATTTATTGTAAAACAGGTCTATCTATATCCTTTTCTTTCTCATGAGACAAATAGCATAGTGCGGCCTATTCATATTAGCCCCAGGGTATTATATGTAACAAAGAACACAGAGAATTGCATCTACAAAGAAAATCAGACAGATTACCAGCAGAGAACAGCCTTATCTATGAATGCATTCGATGAAAACTGGTTAAAGTCCCATGCCTTCCAGAAAGGCAGATGACTCACTCCAGTTGTAAATGGTTAACTCTAGGAAGGGCTTCTCTGAGGAGAAGCTATTACTTTTAAGAATAATTGATTCACTAATCCCCAAAGTAAGAACATTCTCAATTTTACATCCCCCAGAGATCTTTGAGCCACTCTGCAAACCAGTCCCTAAATGGCATGGAGAGAAACGAATGGGAATTGGTGATAAGTGAGCTGACCACTGGGAACAGTGTGTAGCCATTATCTGAGCTATCTAAAACCATTATCCCGCTAAGCAGGAGGGTGACCAGTGCTTCTCCCCCTCACACAAGAATCACCAAGTTTTTTCTATATTCTTTGGGGTTGCTTTGGAATTAGTTTAACATTATTCTGCTTTGGAAGTATGAAATAGAGAGAGAGGCATAGCTTTGGAGTGAGACATACAAAAATTCAAATCTTTCATTGCCATGTATCAGCCAGAAACAAAAATTCAAACCCACACTTATGGGGCTCCAAAGTCCTTGCTCTTTCTTTGAATCACTCCATAAACTAGTATTTATTGAGTGTCTATGTGCTCATCGCTCTACTAGGCACTTTCATATATATGCCACGTATAATTGACTGTATATATACATACATGCATGTGTGCACTCATATATGTGTGTGTGTGTGTGTGTGTGTATATATATATACACATATCTATATCTATATATCTATATATCTATATATGTGTATATATATATATATATATATATATATATATATATATATATATCTCTTATTGACATAATAATCCTGCAAGTGAGCTTCAGAGGAATTAAAGTTATACAGTTAATGAGTTGCTACTGGAATTTGGGTTTAGAGAGTCTTGACTCCAAAGATAGAGTATGTTTTACCATCACTTGTGATCTTAGGCTCAATCTTCTCAATTAAAATGAAAAGAGAAAAGAACCCTTTTTGTATACAAAAATCTAGAGCAGTAAATCCATGAATAGTCCATGGTGGTGTCTGTAAGCTCTTTGAAGGTAGGGAGAGTCTTTGTTGTATACTGCACTGCACTTGATTTGCTGTGAGTGCGTGAGAAATGTCTAACCATAGTAATTATTTACAATTTGAATTTGTGAACGTCTGGGGTCTGAGAAGTACATGTATCTAATTATATTTTATAGTTAAAAGGTCATAATTCTTCCTGTTAAGTTGATGGAGGACAAATTGCAATACAGTAGCCCCCCTGCCCGTAGCTCTGAGGGATACACTCCAGGATCCCCAGTGGATACCTGAAACCACAGTAGTACTGAACACTACATATACTATGTTTTTTCCTGGACATATATAGTTTACTTTCTTTGGCATATCCAAATAGCCACCATCACTGTTCTGGAACTTTGCGGCCGTTAAGTAAAATCAGTATTACCTGAACACAAGCATTGCAATACCTAGGTAAGCGATCTAATAACCAACTTGGCTACTAAGTGACTAATGAGTGGGTAACTTGTATAGCATGGACATTGGGCAAAGGGATGATTCATGTCTCAGGTGGGATGGAGCAGGACAGCACGAGATTTCATCACGCTACTCAGAACAGTATGCAACTTAAAACTTATGAATTGTTTATTTCTGGAATTTTCTGTTCATTATTTTTAGATGCTGTTTGACCACAGGTAACTAAAACCATGGAAAGCCAAGGAAGTTTTTCTTCTGGTTTTTAGTCAGGCTTTTAGCAAAAATGTAAATCAGTAGTGATAAAACTTAACAAGTTTCCACACACCTTTATAAGTCCTATACTCACCTCCCCACCTTGTGGAAGGTACTTAGACTTCCCAATGCATAACTGAGGAAGAAATAAAGCCCAAGGTGGGTAGAGAGGAATTCCTTGGAGGTACAGATAAGAAAGCAATGCACTTGGGACTAGAGACCAATCTTTTGACTTTCTAATCTAATTAGTTCGTTCTCAATTAATTTTATTAATTATACTATTTTCTTTCCTTCCTTCCTTCTTTCCTTCCTTCCTTCTTTCCTTCTTTCCTTCCTTCCTTTCTTCCTTCCTTCCTTCCTTCCTTCTTTTAAATGTATATATGAAAGGGAAAAATGTACCAGCAACCTCAAGAAATAAGATGAGATTTACAGGTTCTACAAGAACTAGCCACTCTGCAGGGTGCAGAGAGTAAAATGGTGCATGTGAAATCTGAGATGCTGGTGATACTAGTAACAATCACTTTTTTTTTCAGTTCTAATCATGACAAATTCTGCAGATTTGACACTGCTGCAAAACCGACCAAAGTCCCTGGCATACGCACCGCATGTTTTACGTTCAATGTCTTAGGATATACATGGATCTCTATATATATTCCATCATAGTTCTGATACTCACCATGTTGTTTAGTTTCTCTCTCACATCAAGATGATGTGTTGAATGGAACAGGAGGGTCACTAACTGGTGGAGAAGAGGGCAACGTGTGAAATGAAGGGCCTATGATTGTCCAGTTATAATAAACCACGCATTTTGAATGAGAACAACATGTAAATTCAAAAGTTGGAGGTGTTTTATTCACAGGAGTAGATACAGAGTTCAACTAATTATAGACTCTTAAAAAAAATGATGTTATCCAGGAATTCCCTCATAAAAAATATATATTGTTATTTGAAACTCATCTATGCAGTATGAGAGAAAGGATATAAATTAAGAGGAAGCTACATAAGAAAAAAGAGGATTCCAGAAGGGCAAGTTAATCCAAAAGTGTGTGTCAGTCATGAGAAAGAGAAATGCAGGCCTCACCTCACAAGGTGTAAGCGTGAGAATTGTGATTCAGATAACCTGTCAGCTTCTGGGGCCCTTGCCCTTTTATTTCACCCCCATTCAAAGATTTCTAGTTTGTCTGTGAGCTTGTCACTGGTGAGGCAATCAACCAGGGTCTGTTGAAGAGAGAGAAGGAGGGACGGATGAAGAATAGGAGAGTGGGAGGGCTGGAGACGGAGCCAAAGAGGAGAATCAAAGAACCGATAAGAAGTAGCATCCACAGAGAATTCATTACGTACATTTTCCATTCCATAGACTACAACACAGCCATAAAAGTACTGCTGAGTATGCATTAGAGTTTGGCAGGAGGAGAGATGTTCATGACACAATCAACGTGAAAGGCAAATTATGAGCAGTGTTCTGGTAGCATATTTGTTATTTGTTTAAAATATCTATAGAAAAAGTAGGAAAGGACATTTAATAGGATATCAACAATTATTTTTCTCAGTGTTTTCCCCCTCTTTTTAATATAACAGCCCTCTATAAATTTACAATAATAAGAGTAATAATATTGAAATTTAAATGTCAGAGAGAAAAATGGGAGTATCCTGGATAAGCTCAAAAAAGGTTGCCACACTCGGGGCACATTTCTTTTAGGTACCTTAGCATCTTCATGTGAACTGAATGTGTTTGTTCAGAGTGACCTGGAGGAGATGCTCACAGGAGTTCTTTTCACCTGAAAGTACTCTCCTGTCTCAGTATTTCCATGGCATTTTAGCTACGGGGGCTTAGAATGGGAAAGGGAAGAAATGTTAGTAAAAAGTAACTAGGTCCCCTTATGCAAAAGGGGGGATGGTTACTGCTCAACACAGTTATGTATTAGTGCAAACTCCATGTATACATTCTCACCATCACCCCCTTTGAGACCTACAGTCCCTCTCAGAAGTACTGGTTTTAGCATTAGTCCCGGTGTTAGGATATCACACTCAATATTTCAGGCAATTTGTCTATTATGTGAAGTGCATATGAAGTACAAATAAGTTTTATTCAAAAAATGGTTAATGAGTAAGTGAATGAATGAATGAATTACAGTTTGAGATCAGAGATCCCAGATGCAGTTCAACTACTTACAGTCTTTAATGTTTTAGCATCTGCCATCTTCCAAATTTAGTTTCTTTAACAGAATAATAATAACGAACGTGTGACTGAGAAATGTCAGGAAAATTAAATGAAATAACGTGAAATGTTTTTTTGTAAACTTTAAGCAAATTTTAGACATAAAAATGCCTCTTACTTACTTGGAACATAGTTTTTATATTTTTTTGCTATAATTATTTTCCTCTATGCATCATTTCCCCCAACAAGATTTTAAACTCCTTATGGGTTTGGTCATAATCTGGATGAAAACTGTCTCCTGTTTTTATCATGTTACCTTGCTTTATAATTGGTTGCTGATAAATATTTACTTTATTTATCAGCCAGAATTCTAGCCCAGGCATTCTGACTCCAAAGCATAGGAGACAAATTTAAAGTGTTAGCATGATTATGTATGTATCAGAATGGAGCAAAAAAAAAAAAAATCGAATTAATAAGATAATACAATTTGTTAAGCAGCTTCTACGTGTCAGGTACTATTGTCAGATACTATCCTGAGTCATTTCAATCCATTATCTGGTTTAATCTACTGAAAATAAATCAATATCCTCATTGCCCTTATTCCCCCACTCACACATGAAAATATAGATTTCAGAAAAAAAAATTTCCATAATATATTTTTATCATAAAACATTTTAAAGGACGTAATCATTTTGGAATGGTGGCCAAAAAGGTCCTTATTTAGTCCAGACTGATTTAATATATTTCCATTTGGACAAGTACCAGAGGGGCAACTTGAAATAGAGGAGGCAATTTACACTCATACATGTGAAATATTAAGACTCACTCGTGCTGCCCTAAATATTTCCTAGAAAAGTTAATAGAGAAAAAAAAAAAGTGTAGCCTGGGCCTCATATTTAGACTAACAACCTGAACAGAAAAGAGGACAGGGTTTAGAATCAGACAGTTCTAGATTCAAATCCTAGGTTACTCTTTGTAATTGTGTGTGTTCAAAAGCCAACAACCTCAAATTCTAATCTCTTCTATAAATGGAGATCAATAATACCTATATATTATAGTTTTATAAAAATAAGTGCAATTATACAAGTTAAAGCATGCAGGAGAGTGCCAGGGAGAGGGATGAGCTCCCGCAAAGGGCCAAGGTGAGAAGGGCAGACCTTAAGAAAGCAAAAGAAAGCAGAGCCGAGGGAAGCCTATGGCAATAGATTAGATAAAGTCAGCAGGATCCTGTCCCACAGAACCTGGTGGGTCATGCTGAGGAGTCCTATTAAGAGCAATAGGAAGCTTTGAAGAGCTTTAAAGAAGAGAGTGCCATGCTCACATGTGCTTGTTTTTTTAAGAGCTCCTTGGTTTAAAGTATGCACACAAAAATCATAGCCTTTTACTTTTAACATTTGCCTACTTTGAGTTTCTACTAAGCATACTGTATTAACATGTTTCTTTTATATTATCTAGATTAATGTTTATGACAGAGCTGTGAAAACTTTAACCTAAAATATTTTACATTTTACAAATGAGCAACCTAAGTACTAGGGAGGATAACTGGTATATGAATGTAGGTTTGTCTGACTCTAAGTGTCACCACCTGATAAGTAGAGCCTCCAAGCACTAGTTGAGTGATACTGGTGTAGGAGGTGGGCAGAGACACCAGAAATATAAGGTCTCTGGCAGAAACGCTTTTTTATAACCCCCAGTTAGTCATACTCTTGCATAGCCCCCTCTCCTCCAGTGCAGGAAGAACCTGGAACTTCCTTCTAGTCAGTAGAATATGGCAAGATGATGGGATATTCATTTTCATGATAGCATTATGTTCTGTAAGACTGTTTTAGCCAACGGGGCCAAGAGGTGCTCCTGTTGGACTTGAAGAAGTAAGATGCTATGTTGTGAGAAAGCTATGTGGCAAGAAATTGTGGGCAGACTCTAGGAACTGAAAATGATACCTGGCTAATACCAGCAAGAAAATTCAGACCTCAGTTCTACAACCCCAAGGAACCAAATTCTGTGAACAACCAGTTGATCTTAGAATGGGTCCCATGATACAGAAAACACTATGCCCCAGTCAATACTTTGATGGCAGTCTTGTGGGACTCCTGACCCACATGATTCAGCAATAGTAAACTGCTACAGAATCTGATATGCCAAAGTGAAATAAGAAGAAGAAGTAGCTATGGAGAAGAGGGATATTTGACCCAAGTCTGCCCGAGAAAGAAAGAATAAAATGACAAAAGAGCTAATTCTACAGAGAAGAGTCACATGTCAAGCCAGAAAATAGAGTATGGATGAGAATGTAAAAGGGTGTGAGATGGGGTCACCTGAACTGTGAGTTGACTCAAGAAGCTGCAATTCTACCTTTTCTGTTTTTCCTTCTTGCAGACATTCTTTGCTTAGCTTTGAAGAGCAATTTGGGATTTCACCGCACATATTAAAGGCAGATAGAAGTCCAGATATTTAGATATTTACTTTTTTTTTTGTCCCAGGTGACTTTTCTTTAGCGAAGCTCAACTGGTTTTATTATTTTTAATCTGTTGAATAAATAGTCAGCTTAGGAACACATAAAATAGACATAAGTTCTAGAGCATGCTCACAGGTAGAACAGAAATCTTCAGCCTTTAACAGATCATTTTCATTCATACCTAGGGTAGCTCTGCTACTTTTTCTCTGAAAAGATGATATAATAATATAAAAATGTTTTAACAATTGTGTAAAATGAACTATATATTTTCATATACATGTGTGTTTATATGTTATATATAAATATGATATATTTATATCATATATATGTTTCCAATCATTGTCCATATGTATTTGTGTTTTTGAATGTTACAGTCTTAGTGAGAGTGCTTTCAGCTAAAAGAAATAGCAACCACTGCTCAAACTGACTTAGATTGTAAGTGCAGTTATCTCAAATATCAGGAAGTCTAGAGTGAGAGGCGGGCTTGTTTAATGTTAGTTTATTCAAGGTAAAAAGTCAACTGAGGAATAAAAGTACTTTTACAAAAGAGGTAAAAAATAATATACGGTCATACAGGTCAAGGTCGCAGGTGTTCCTCATCTCTATAGACTGTCATATTCCATTATGGTTTCATTGTCTGGTCTAAAGATGGCTGCCATGTTTGCAGGTATCACATACAGATAAGATAATGAGCTGAGGAAACAAAGAGAGCTCACTTCCTCTTGTAGCTTTCTTAAGAGCAAGGCTATTTTCATAAAAGCCCCTGTCAGATTTTCATTATAGCTCTCTGGCTAGAACTCTGTCACGTAACTATTCCTAAATAATCCCCATCAATGAGAATGGGATACACCTAAAGCAAGTAAAGTAATCCAGAAGTTATTTGCCTAAAAATAAAGCAGGAAGGTAGATAAACAAAATCATACAAGGTAACAAAGCAAAAATGGATACTGGGTGGTGTCCACAACAAAGTGCATGTATTTTTTTAATTTAATTTAAAGATGCTGCTTTTCTACATCGTTTTAAAAATCATTATTTCAGTAACATAAAATACCCTCATGTTGATATTCCATAATTTACTACCTGTTGTCCTAATTCTTTGTTTTATTTTGTCAAGTTTATAAAATGTGAGATGCTGGTATTTTCTGACCTCCTCAGATGCTGGTATTTTCTGACCTCCTTAGTTCCCTAAGGTGCGTGAGGTTATTCTATAAAGCTAGTTTTGGCTGTACTGGAAGAATAAGTTTTACATGAATTGAATGTTAAGGTGATGATTCTATTATTTTTTTAAGTCATCTTAGAATTTTACTTAACTGCCAAGCAAAAGATTTAAAAATCATCTATCTGGGATTAAGCATACATAGCACATTTCAGGTTCATAATAGGTTAATTTCTTTGCAATTAACTTGGTAGCATTTAGTTTATTTATGTTAACTTAAGCTTCCAAATTTCAAAGTAAGTTTCCTTTAGGGAAATACCAGAGTTTTGTTTTTGTTTTTTTGTTTTTTTCCCAACGTTTTTAGCATCAACAACAAAAACCCAATCTTTTCCATGTATTGAGTGCCTATTATTTGTCATATTATCTCTTATTATAATAATTAACCATACAAAATCAATGTTATCATCTCCACTTACGAAGTTTACCTTGAAGTGGATTACGAAAGAATACTCTATAGAAAGTGGTGTAAATGAAAATCTAATCTGTTTTTTAACTGAAACATCCATAGCATTCCACTAGCTAAATTTCCCACTATAGTAGCTACTCAATAAATAGTTGTTGAATCAGTGGATGAACAAATTTTAAACTTAAATGAGTGTTTTTGCTCCCCAGGATCATTAAAATGCCATTTTAAAATGACATTATACGTTCTCTACCAATTAAAGTACATTTAACAGAATATTGTCTGTTCAGTTTAAATGGATTCATTTGATTTGAGTTGGTGTGTTGTAATAGGCAAAAGTATGGCCTTCCCTAGAGCTCTAAATAACATTCCTAGTTTTCCTCAATCTGTCTACCTAAAGTGCTCTGATTAGAAAAGCAGGAAAATGAATCTTCTCCACAGGAAAGTCATTTTATCAGGCTGGCTCTTATAGATGGAGTTTATTAGCAAAGCGGGACCAGTGTTGAAAGGATGGCTAACATGGATAGCCTTTCTCATAAGTCACAAAGACTGGAAAGCATAGAATTGTTGAGACGCAGTTCCATCTTTCCAATTTTGTAATGAAGAGTTTGGGATTAAACCCATAAATTCAGGAAGCCACCATCTTGGTGCAGAATACTTCCAGTTACCTTTGGATGCAGGCAACAAATGAACCAACTTCTGTTTCTCATTTGACACAAATGCTGTCAGGATTCGGAGTGTGGTGTGAGTTTGTGTGTGTCTGTGTTTGCACACGTGTGCATGGATGTGTGGTATACCCTCAATTTGCCTCTCACACAGTAAGGGTTACAATAATGCAATGAGTGGTATTTACCTGCTGTAACCTAAAATTCCTGTACTCATCAAGGACTACTGTCAGTAGATGCTGCACACCACGGTAGAGTTATTGCCAGGGATGATAAGACGGCAGATCCTTCGTACTCTTGGTCTTTCCTCTTAAACCGTCAAGTATCTAACATCATGTCACTCACTTATAAATCTACTTGAATGGTTAGGAATTAAGAAAAAAAAAGAAAAAGGAGTTGAGAAGTGTAAGGGAAGTAATGCTTGTTAAAATCCTAGTATGTGGGGTCTGACAATTAGTTAACGAACTTGTTGCAATAATGTTGCTAACCTTTTTTGATACCAGAGGTATTATTCATTATGAATTTGTACCAATTGGACACACAGTTAACCAAGTTTATTATTTGGAAGTACTGAAAAGGATGCCTGAAAAAGTTAGATGAAAACGACCTGAACTTTTTGCCAACAATTCATGTCTCTTGCATTATAACAATGCACCAGCTCACACAGCACTGTCTGTGAGGGAGTTTTCAGCCAGTAAACAAATAACTGTATTGGAACACACTCCCTGCTCACCTTATCTGGCCCCCAATGACTTCTTTCTTTGCCAAAAGATAAAGAAAATGCTTAAAGGAATACACTTTGATGACATTCAGGACATCAAGGGTAATACGACGACAGTTCTGGCTATTCCAGAAAGAGTTCCAAAATTGCTTTGAAGTGTAGACTAGGAACTGACGTCATCAGTGCATAGCTTACCAAGGGGAGTACTTCAAAGGTGACCATAGTTATATCAGCAATGAAGTATTTAGCGCTTTTTCTAGGATGAGTTTGCAAACTTAATTGTCTGTCCTTATATGCTGAATACAAAGCACATTGTGCCTTAATCCTCCCAATAATACTTTAGGTAGGTATCATTCCAATTTTAGAGGTAGGAAACAAGCACCCTCAAAATTAAACAGCACGATGGAAGGAGAACTGACTGAGTGGTGAACACACAATGTAATTTATAGATGATGTGATACAGAATTGTACACCTGAAATCTATGTAGTTTTACTAACAATTGTCACCCCAATAAATTAAAAAAAAAAATTTCCTTCAATTACTCTTCACTGTTATACAGACTGTATTTTAAATTGTTGGTTTTTTAAATTCAGATATGAAGTGAAAGCTTGCAACTCCCAATCTACATATTTTTGCTTCACCTGCAATTTTTGCTTTCACCATTAGTATTATGCCAGTTTACTGAAACCATCACATGGCACAAAGTCTCAAAACCAGTTTACTTCACCTGTGGACCCACAACTCTTAGAGAGTTTTTCGTAAGTCTCAATAAATCTTCAGTGTTTCAAGACAAAAAAAAAAAAAAATTAAACAGCACATCTGGGGTCTTAAAGCCAGAAAAGCTTCCATTTCAATTTAGGACCAGCTAAAGAAGAGAAAATTCTGGAGATTTTTATAAAATAAAAGCATAGTTAATGGACTATGTGATATTACCACTCAGAAATGTATACAACTGTTACCTATTCTAATAGACATGCAGCATCCAGATGACCGATCCTTATATATTATGATCTTACAGTGAGCACACATTTGAAATATCACATTTAATTCAGGTAGCCATATTTATGAATGATTTATAGACTTCTGAGTGTACAGAGAAAGATGCTTAAGAAATAGAGTTCAGAAATTATATGACAAGAAAACATTTTTTATAAACTGTAATAAAATACATTAATCTAAGTCTTTCATCGGAGAATTGGATGCTAAAGGGCAGAAGAGTTAATTCCCTTGCCAAAGACCACTGACCGTTCCATTACATCAAACATTAATAACAAAACAATCCTAAGAAGAGTTCTCTCAAAAGGAGTTGCAATTTCAGGCCAATTTTAAGCGAAAGGGCTTGCCTCCGGAGCTTACGTAATACTTACCCCTGCAGTAAAGAAAGTCTCCAGAGAAAACAACCATGTTCTATGAAGTCTCAGGAAGAGGTCATGAGAACCAGTGAGAAGGTATCACAGGGAGGCCAGTTACAGGTTCCTGTCTGGTAGAATTTTATACAAACTAAATGCCTGACAACAAAAGTGAAAAGAAAGAAAATGTATATTCTTTTTCCCAAAACAAAGTTTTCTATCAAAATAGTGTTATGAGATAAATTCATGTCTTAACCATCTCAAAAGGGGAAGTTAATGCTCAGCTAAATGACTTTTGTTTTAGGTTACAAATAATGTGTCAGAGATGATTAACCCAAGTCTATTTGGCTACAAGCTTGTGTTCTGGATTTCAACTGTGCGCTCACAAGAGGGATTGATGTAGAAATTATTCAGTTTTATGTCAGGCAGGGGTGTATTGAAAGGAACCTCACAATGGGAAGTAGGCTAGTCTTTATGATCTCTTATCTCTTCAATTTCTCAGCTTCTTTGATTTTGTGATGCAGCTGGATGACATACTTATAATACTCAGGTAAGGCTAAAGATGAAAATTAGTACTTAAAAATAGAGCTTTGGAGTCTTTCACTTACCTTGATCTTCTCTGTATGGCTCTGTGATGACTGACACTTGGCTCCATTAAAGGTTTATACACCATAGGCAAAATGTTAGAAATCGCTCCCTCCAACCTTATTAGAACATGGTTCTTGGCAGGAAAGCCATGTGTCAACTCCAGAGTGGTTTGCTTGGTGTAAAGATTACTCTAGGGTTAATTACAGAATTTTTCCAGCTTTATTATATGGGTTCCTCAGAGACAGAGTCTTTTTTTTTTTGGATGCAGTATATGAGACTGGCTACATATAAATGTGCCGCATTGTTGGCAAGCATGAATCTGTTCAGTTGAAAAACTTCCAATGGGCTGAATAGAAAAGTTTGCATGGCCCTTCCGTTACTACCTCCCATCCCTTTTCTCATTACCATGGATATACAATGATATGCATTAGACATGTCATAGATTTACCGTGGGCTGGTCAGTCAAAGGATTAGAGACCAGAAATTTACATCTGTATCATGAGATTTTTCGAAACTATAAATTTCTCTCTCTGAAAAATCTTATACTATTGAACATTCCTTTTTAGTTGCAAAGATATATCAATTGATTTTTTTTCTTTGTTTCAAGTAACAGAAAACTTAAAGTGACATAAATAATGAGGGCATTTTTTGGTCATATAGTTCTCAAGTTATAAAAGGTACAGAGGTGGGAACACAACCAGTGGCAAGTATATCAGGTGTCGGGCTCTGCTTCCTGGATTCTCTTTGTTTCATCCGTCTCAGTGTCAACTTTGTCTTCAGAGTGGCTCATCATGGCCGCAAGGTATCACTGGCTACAAGTGACATGACATGTGTCCTGGTCCACATCCAGTGGGAGACAAAGAAGGACATTGCTAGTGCATGATGTGAGTTCTTCTTTTAGGTTTTGTGGGGCCAATCTAGTTTGCTGGACCAAGAAGTGTAGCTAGAAAAAGACCTTTGCCAATTTGGAATGCTTTAGAATGATTAGAATTTATTTCTGAAGCTGGAAATAGATTCAGTTTCCTCTACATCATGGAAGAAGAGCAGAATGGCTACCTGAACATAATTGGTGTCCTGTTGAGAAGCAAGAAGAAGCAATAGATGCTGCATAGTCAACCCACAATCTCCTCTCTGCAAGTTAACACAATCTTCTAATATCTGTTTATTCTCCTCCAGGCTTATCTCCTTTCACAGACACTTCATTGTTGGTGCTTCCAGGGTTCTGTCCTTGAACTTCTGTTTTCACTCTAGAGATCACGTGTGGGGTATTATAATATAGAGTAGACATATCATATCATACCATAGCTGTCTATGGTGTGCAGTGATTAAGGGAATAGATCCTGGAGCCAGGCAACCGAAACTTGAATTCCAAGTGAATCACTTGGTGACTGAATCATCTGAAGCAATTTCTTAAATTCTCTGTGTCTCATTTTCTTCGAATGGTAAACTGGGATAACAATCGTACCTCTCATCAGACAAAAATTTGTGTAAGGATTAAATAACAAAATATGCCAAGTGCTTAGAACAGTGTCTGATCTTACTTTTAAAAGCCTTCTTACGGTGCTTCAACCTCAAGAAAGGCTATGAGCAAAGGAAGAAGAAAGAAAATAAAAAGTCATTATGTCCTATTTATCCATGTTATCCTATTTCAGGTTCAAAAGGACAACAATAATGAATGTCTTAAGAAAGAACCTGTGTTCCTTTTGCTCATTCTTTTAAAGAGAGAATTAGCATTTATTGTGCTTGTAGTATATGCTAAGTACTGCTAAGAGTGCTTTAAATGCACCTTCTCCTGTAGTTTTCCCCAAACCATAGGAGTGGCCTTATTGTTATTCATTTACAAAGGAAGATCCCAGGCTCAGAAGAAGTGAGTGTGTTTCCTAAGGTCAGTAATGGTGAAATCAGGATTTGAAATCCGATGAGTCTAACTTTACTACTTTTATACATTCCTTCAAGTTCTGTTTAATCACTGTTCCCTAATCATTGCTCCCTCTTTAAAGCCTTTCCTACCAGTCAGACTGTGTTCTACAGTTTATTTCATTGTTTGCAGAAGACCCTATGCTTGGCTGCTATGGTGTTGTTAATCACATCATACTGCCATTATCTGACACTGTCACATTGCTTGCCTGTGTCCCCCCATAGACTTTGACCTCCTGTTACATTCTCAGCAGACAGAAGCCACCACAGTAAGCATTTGTTGAATGAACAAATAGCTTAATGGGCAAATATGAGAGTCTTCAAACTCCATGGTGTTCTTTCTTCTATTACACTAAGGTCTTCTGGTTTTCCCTTTAGAGAAATATTGGGAGGCAGATAGATGATAGATAGATAGGTAGAAAGATAGATAAATAGATAGGCAGGCAGATAGATCGATCAATCATCAAGTTTCCCTGATGAATCCCTGGAAGAGATGAGCTGTATATCTGTTTTTATGACTCTTTGTCCAGAACATTTCTACTCAAACTAAGATCCTCTTATTAAACATACGTATCTGCAGGACACACTTCTGGTTTTATCACATTGCCAGATTATTTGGCTTTCCTTTGTAAAGCAGATGAAAATCTTGAGAAAGCTTCAAATTATAATAAAAGAACAAAGTATGTACTATATATATGTGTGTGTGTTAAAACTGAATACAATCTTACAGTTTCTTGTAGCCCGTTTAGCTTTTTTCTTTTTTTTTTTTTAGAATCGTGTTTCCTTTCGTTATAATGATTAAACATCTACTTTAGAGGGGTATACTTATTATATGCAGAGTTAGAGAAGATCAATTTAAAATAGGGCCAAAAATTTAGGTATTTTATGGGACCAGGAAGATGGGCTTCAAGATAAGATTTTGTGGTTATTTTTTAAATTAATGTACAATATATAGAAAAATTGAAAAAGAGAGGCAATTTTGATTTTCACAGTAAGAAAATACATACTGACTTTCTCACTTTAAATAGCACTGCAGCTTTCTTTGGAAGGTGGGTAAAGAATACTTCCTAAAAATAAAGGTTTATGGATGTCATTTATTCTTTATATGTTTGGTTATCCATAGATCTATTAAACCAAAGCAACTCAGGTGATTAGTTAATTTTATTTGTATAGCAAATATTTACTAATTATCTTTTAAGCATTAAGCACTATGCTGGGTAAAATGTTATATGAGTCTGAGTTCTTATTCTCAAGGAATTTGCCATCTAGAAACACAATTCCTAGGGGACTGGACAATACAGTTTATGCAGCTAATCATTATTGGTGCTTTTATTTGCATTAACACGAGCGCTGATACTTAAAACTTATGAGCTAGGCAAGTAGATATTATTTTCTTTTAATTTTATAAATGAGAAAATGGAATTCTGCAGATGTTAAGTGACTTGGCATAACTCACATTGGTTAAATGACGCCAAGATTTGAACCCAATGTAGCTAAAACAAACAAACAAACAAACAAAATGCGCCCAATTGATTTATCTATCAGCACCACATGCCTCTGGTATTAGTAATGACAGAATGTATATCACTTCTCTGTTTCTTATTTTATAAAACTGAAACCTCACACTTTCTGTTAATGGTCTACAACTAAAAAGCAAATTGAAATTGTGTCACTGGGTAGTTAATTTTGATTATAAAGTACAGTATCGTATAAGATTGAAATCCTTTTGTACGAATCAGTTACTACATTGGATTTTATGCCTAGGTTTTGCTTTATTGGTATGTTTTAACCTCCCTCCCCACCAAAAAAACAAAACAATTAAAACAAAAAACTCCTGGTGTTTTTACATATGATGCTTGCTCAATAACAATGTTTTAAGTTGAATTATATGTATTTACCTCTAAGAGGGGGTCTATTATACTGGTTAGAAAAACAAGCTCCAGTGTCAGACTGCTTGAGTTTAAGTCGTACTTCTATCACTGGTAAACTTTGTAACCTTTGGCAAGTTTTTCAGTCTCCCTGTGACTTAGTTTCCTCACCAAAAATGGGGGTGCATGTAATTATGTCACAGTGATAAGGTGCTGATTAAATAAGATGTCCTTAGCACAGTGACACCCTAGCTTCAATTGGAGCTCAATTTATTTTACTTCTTCCTGTTTCTTTCTCATCTTACTGATGATCCTTAACTTTGTAATACAGTCCTGGGAAACTGGGTAAAATGCAGATTCCTAAGCCCCACCTCCCAGGCACTTGTACCCTCTAGGTTTGATGTGTGCCAAGCAATTTGCATTTTTACACAAGCATTCCTGGGTAACTTTGCTGGAGGTGGCCCACCAGCCACATTTTGAGAAACTCAGCCCTGGGACATTTGCATACACATTTTCCTTTTCCCATCTGTACTCCATTCCCACTTTCTGTCCCCATGTTTTGGTCAGGAGCCAGCACTGTGTGTCTGTTTCCATAAAACACTGAACTGCTACCCACAGGATGACAAGGAATTTTCCGATCATTTAGTCATACTCACGTTTTAACCCTGCCCTGCACCCTCACTAAATCATTCAGTCCCGAAAAGCTGGAGGCAATCAAGCTTTTCCCACTAAACCACAAATCTCTCTAACTTCTTGGAAGGTGCCTTGAAATGTCAAAGGGAACCTCAATGGCAACATTCTCAGCACTATTAGGAAGACCTCTGTGCCATTTCCTGGGAGCTAAATGCTCATGACGGTTCTTTCTTTAGAAGGAAAAAAGGCATGTAGCAAAGGGACAATAAAAGTTATGAAGCTCATAGTAAAATTATTCAGATGGGAAATTAGAACACGGGACTCGTATGCCAGAAATACTTCCTGGAAAGCCTAAGTCTATATGGCAGTTTGGGCTTAAGGTAAGAAAGTAAAAGTAAATAATAAATAAATGAATGAGTAGCTATGGCACATCAGCTACTTCACTGAAAGGATATAAATAATGAAAATAGCCACTGCTTATCCAGTGCTAAGTGCCAAGCATTATATAGCAAGTGTCTTCTGCCCATTTCACATTGTCAAATATTTTCTATATAGATACAGTTAGGTAGACATAGAAATAGAGATATCTCAGCCTCTCTTCCTTCCCAGCTCTATAAAAAGAACACACTTGTTGTTACCTCAGCTGCTTTTTTCACACACAGCCCCCTTTCTGGCCAGAAATGGCCCCAGGGTGCCAACTTTAGTGGTACGAACTCAAAGTATAAGTCACCCTGACTGAAGGAGAAAAGGGAAATTATGTAGTTAAAAGGACAAATTGACCTACAAAATAAAACCCCCTCACTGAAGTGGAGGAAAGGGGTTTCGGAAAAGAAGTACAAAGCTCAAGTATGGTGAGTAGAGTGGGAGGTTTTATTTACGTCCTTCGTTTTTATGGCAGAAGCAGTTGTTAGGTAAAACCTGTGTCCTCAAATACTGAGAGGTAACATGGCACTCTAGCCTAGTGGATCAGAGCACAGATTTGGGGCCAGAGTCCTGAGGTTTACATTTCAGCTGCCTCACTTACTAATTTAGTGACCTTTGGAGTTATTTAAACTCTGAATGTCCCCATTTTCTCTCCTACACTGTCTTCTCTATAAACGAGGATGGTGGGGTCACTAACTCTTTGGACTGACACCAAGAGGAAATGGCTTTAATGTCTGTAAAGTGCATAGAATAAAGCCTGGCACACAGTGACCACTACTGAAATACTTGCTGTCATTTTCATGTCTGTATCCTTTAGGCCGTGGGCTGAGGCCACATCTAATTGTTCCCTGTGCCTTCAGTTTCTAGCACAGATCCTGGTTCTGCATTGAATTAGCTGCTCAGATGAATAGGGCTTTATATTTTATGCTTTCTCACCAGACCCATGCCACTCAAAACCATAATGGAAATAGTTCCTGAATAGTTCTGGGTGTGCCATAGAAGCCAGGGGCTTATGTGCTTCTCCTTTCAGGAATGAGAGGGGATGTTTTTTTGTTGTTGTTGTTGTTGTGTTGTTTTTTTTTTTTTTTCTTTTCAATTTGACCCACCCAGAGCCTCAGCCAATTCCAAAGAAAGAAATGGCAATAAAGAGTGATACGGAGAGTAGCTGGAAAGAGGTAAGTCAGGGAGAGATGTCAAGATAGAAAATATTTGTTAAAAGTCACGACTGTCTGCCCTGCTTCTGACATTATCTCTAATACAGAGATTTTATTTTTTGGTTTCCTCTTCAAATTTTACTTCATTTGAAGTACTTTGCTTTACTTTGTTTTAACTAATGAATGCATTATGTGCAGGTGAGTGCAAGGAAACCCATGTGCACGTGCACACACACACACACACACACACCTTGAGAGGAAAGAAGCAACCTCCATTATAACATTTTTACTCGTAGATATCAGTAGAGCTGTCCCGTAATAGTAGCTACCTTAATGGCTACCTGCTGAGTATTTATATTTCTGCAAAGAACAGAATGGATGTGCTTAATATGAATGTATTGCACCTTACATTCTGTCACTGATCCAGAAGCAAGCCCCTTTTTTAATTCTTTAAAAGTCTTTCTTTTCCTATTTACAGCAAGTGGACTAAACAACTGTGTACCTGATTCCTAACTGGTACTTATGGATGAATGGATGAATAAATGAGTGAATGAAGGAATGAAGGAATGCATGCATTTTTCCAGTCCAAGAAATTCATTCAACTCAGATTTCTGGAACATACTAGGCCAGGAACTAATGGACTGCTTTTTGATGTCAGAGAAGAAGGAGGTTTATTTTAATTGTGCGACAACCAGGAGTTAAAGCCAGGTGATGTATTTAAGAAAGCAGTTAAATCCCACCAGCTAATCCTGTATCATGATCTTCAATTGGACATTTTACAAAGAAAACTCTCTGACCATCCTTTCCTGGTGAAAATTTGCTAGGGAAAATCTATAACGAGGTCTGATTATCGGAAGCTTAATGTTTCTTCTCTGGCATACATTTTAAAAATAATGAAGGCTCGGAGCCACTTTGACAATAGGTCTGATTTGACCCAACTGATTAAAAGGGTCAATGGGAGTTCAGTGTTTTTTTCTCTCTCTCTCTCTGAGGAAATTTTTAAGAAAAATAAGCCCTCTCTGCTTATATTAGGATATCTTTGTGATTAGGGGACTCTCAACTCACCAACAGTTGAGCAAAAGAATTCTTTAGTGAAAGAACCTGCACTGCCAAACTCTAGAGCTTAATTACAATTCCTCCTTGACACTAAAATGCACCTCTCCAGGGTACCTTGTGATTGAAGATCTTCCTGCTACCTCTTTAACTGATATATACTCATTAAATGTAATCATAGGATGGGCTGCATCTTTTATGGAAATAAAAATGTGACCAATAACCTCCACATAGGATCTGAAAAGAATGTGGTCTTGGAATTTTGTTTTGTGTGATGAATGAATCCTTGCATGTGTGAGTGCAAAGAAACCCATGTGTACCCACCCGTGTGCACTCACACAGCTTGAGAGAAAAGGAGTAACCTTTATCTCAGTATCTTCAGGTATCAGTAGAGGTTGTTCTGGAATAGTATAACCTTAATGGCTGCCTGCTGAATATTTTCAGTTATCTGAGATCTGTTGGAAAGCCTTTTCTGCTGTGTTTATTTCACTTACTTAAGTTATCTTTACAGAAGAAGAATTTGAATGATTATATTGAGTAGTTGAGAAAGCTTTCCATTGCCAAGCATTTTCACAATGGTTAGCTTCAGATCCACGCACCACACACACACACACACACACACACAAAGAGAGAGCCTAGATTAGGTTTTGAACAAAGAGTCTGAAACCAGGAAGTCTTGGAATGAACAATCATTCTGCCACTTACTTCTGTGTGATCTCGTCTAAACTCTAAGAGGTTAGTGCTAATACATACAGCTCAGATACTCAGTATATAAGAGGTGGTGGTGGTTGTTATTACTTTTGCTTCTACTTCTACTTGCTTGGCCTCATCTGTTTCAAACCCCACCTACTCTATCAAGTATTCTATGCCTACCCACAAAAATGAGCAGATAGACCTCAGTTTACAACTATGCTTTTTATTTGACGCCCATTCTGAATCAGCTGACTAAAGATTGACTTTTATCCTCCCTGTTGATAACAGTCAACTCATTTCAAACACGTATTCTTTGTTAGGCCTATGTATTATGCCGTTACTCTCTATAGAAGTTCCATAAAAGTTTCCAAAAGGAACAGCCAAGACCCAGAAAGGTTATTTTCCAAGGACATACAAGGCACAGGCATATCTTGTTTTATTGCACTTCACTCTATTGCACTCCACAGGTTTTTTTGTTTTTGTTTGTTTTTTAACCAATTGAAGGCAAAACCCTCCACCAGGAAAAAGATTACAACTTATTTTACTGGTGGTCTGGAACCGAACCCAAGAAATCTCTGAGGTATGCCTATAGTTTATAGCAGCACCAAGCCCAACGGAGATTTTTGTAACTCAAAATCCTTGTCCTTTTCTACTACCCCTTGCCTATTTCTATTACACTTTGCCTTTCAAAAGCATAAAAAGTAAGGTTCAGGGAAAGAATGGCTCAGGCACCAGGCTAGCTTACAAAAGACCACCAAATTCAGAACGTAGCTAAGTTTTTTCCATTGCTTTCTTTGTGAGTGTGTATCTCTTAGGATGTTTCAGGTATAAGTAAGAGAAAAACTTAACTCAAACAAGTTTACAAGATAAGGAAATTAATCCCCTCACCTACTGCAAGGCCAAACAGTAGGAGGAGTGATAATCTTAATATAATTCGCACTGCAGCAATACTTCCAGGGCCCAAGGTTTTTTCCACCTCTTATTTTTGCCTCTTTAGTGTGAATTTCATGTTTGCTATACTAAGATGATTTCCATATGTCTAGATGTCACATATGGATGCCTCTTCCTATATCTCATTCTTAGGAGGGACAACTCCTTTTTCAGAAGCCCTACTATACTTTCTTTAAATCTCTCATGCTAGGGTTGGGATATATGTGCATTTCTAAACAATCACTGGCAAGCAGATTGAGATTACTATGGCAGGCTTAGTCAAAATGTTTGGAGTGGAATGGATGCTGAGAGGACAACCAATAAGCCTCTGGTATGTGTGTGGGGGTCGGGGGGTAGAGCAAAAGGGAGGGATTTTATAATATTTCTATACACAGTGGAGAATATCCCCATTTCTCTGTAGATAGAGCAGCTTTCTATTCCTGGTTGTTGGTGTCCACTCCTACTTGGAAATAATGGATAAGTGACTACCTCTTAGGGAATTGAGAATGTTTCTTCCAGTCATTTATGTGTATCATAGAGTCCGTTAGATATTAGAAGTCAGGTATCTATACAGGCAGAAGTGTATTCAATATAATCCAATTTCTTAGCAGTTGGCTAACTTCTAATTAAACAGGGATGATGAATGGACAATTAAATAAACCTATTCAGGGAAATCACTTAAATACCGTAGGATGAATCTATAGCCATAATGCCAGTCTTATTCATAAGAGCCATTAAACAGTGCATTTAAGGTCTGTAATGGAGCTGATTTGTTTTGTAAGTTTCAGTGTGCTCATACTTGCCTTAGTAAATGTTTTCATTTATTTTGGAAAAATTCTTAAGATTGGTATGGCCAGGGCACAGGGCTACGTATATTATCCAAACTGGTGTTACTTTTACACTATTACTAGCAAACTAGAGAAATGTTTCATGAATATTTGGTGTTGCTGTACTGCAAAAAGTTTTACCATTCTAACAGGTGCTTAGTGGTATCTCCTTTTAGTTTTAATTTGCATTTCTCTAAGGATTAATGATGTTTCGTGCTTTTCCATGTGTTTATTGGCCATTTCTTTGTCTTAATGATCTGAACAAATGTTTTGCCCGTTTTTAATTGGGTTGTTTGTCTTTACTTGTAACTATATTAGTTCTTTATATATTGTGGATACAAGTCCTTTGTAAAATATATTCTGTGAATATTTTCCCAGTTTATGACTTACCTATTGGTTTCCTTTACAGTGCCTTATGATAAGCAAAAGTTTAATTTTGATAAGGTCTAAAATATAAATTTATCTTTTTAATGGTTAGTGCTTTTTTATTTTAATCTTAAAAATTTCCATATTCTGAGGTCATAAATATATTTTCCTATATATTTTCTAGAATTTTAGTTTTATGTTTAAGTAAATAGTTAATCTCAAAATATGTTTTGCATATAATATGAAGTACATGCCAAGGGTATCATTCTCCATCCTCTATGGATACCCAGTTGTTTGAGCACCGGCATCATTTGTTGAACAGATTTTTCTTACCTTACTGATTTACTTTGGTGACAGTGTAAGGAATGAATCACCTGTTTAAGTGTTGATCTACTTATGGTCTCTTTATTTAGTTCTGTTCATGGATTTCTATCTCTTTTGGTCAAGACCTACTTTTAGCCTTGACTACTATGATTGTTTGGAAGTTAGTGTTATTAGGCTTCCAACTTTTTTTTTCAACATTTTAAAAAGATTTCCTTTGTTATTTTAGATTCTTTGCATATACATTTTAGAATCCATGGTGGATTTCTACACGAGTACATCCTGGTATTTTGATTGATATTACATAAATAGAGAAAAGGAGACACAGATATAGATATACATCAAGTTAGAAATTATTGACATACTAATAATATAATCTAAATCATATAATCAATAAACATGAAATTTTTTTTGATATATATGGGTGTTTTAAAATTTTGCTGAACAGAACTTGGTAGTTTCCTATGAAGCTTTTACTTTACATATTAATTGATTTCTAAGAATTTTTGTTTGATAATACTATTATAAATGATCATTATTTCTAATTTTGCTCTCCATTTGCTTGTAGGTACACAATAGATTTTTGTAAATTAACTTGGTATCCTATGATATTGCTAAATTTACATATTATTTCTAGTAGGGGCACTTTTGGTAGATTTCTTAATTAATTTCTATTTGCCTTGTTACATCTGTGTATATTTAAATTTTTATCATGCCTTTATTTTTCTTACCTTATTGTGCTGTCTGAAACGTCAGTATGATTTTAAATAGAAATGGTGACGCACTATTATGGGAAAGCATTCATACTGTCACCATTGCATATAATATTATTTGAAGGATTATTATATATGACCATTATCAGGTAGAGGAATTTTCTTTCTAATTTTAGTTTACCAAGAATTTTTATAATGTCTTTCTAATTCTAATTTACCAAGAATTTTTATGAGTAGATGTTGAATTTTGACAATTATTTTTCTGTCTACTACCTCTCTTTCCTTTCCTTCTGGGACTACATTCGTATGCAAGTTTAGTCCCTTAATATTGCCATATAAATAGCTCACTGATCTTCTGTTAACTTTATTTCAGTTATTTTTTTCTTTTTCTGCTTCAATGCAGAAAATTTCTATTGCTATGTTATTATTTACTTTCTTCATTATTAAATTAGTCATTAATTCCATCCAATAAAATTTTTGTTTGAGATATTGGAGTTTTTATTTCTAGAAATTTTATTTGAATCTTTCTTAATATCTTCCTTTTCTCTCCTCATCACACTCTAGCTTTCCTCTACCTTTTTGAAAATATGTATTAAAATACCTGTTTTAACATCCTGGCCTACTAACTCTAAAATCTGGATTTGATATATTAATATTATTAATATTTTTCACAGACTTTTTTCACCTATATTCATGATGGATATATATATATATATATAGTACTTCATATATATATAGTATTTCATATATATATAGTATTCCATATATATAATATATTCCATATATATGAATTTGAACATCAGGGTAATACTAGCTTTATATATTGATTTGGCAAGTTGTTCCTCTGATTTCCAGAATATTTGAATAAGCTTGGTTTTATATATATGCATATAACTTTTCTTTTTCTTTCTTAAATGTGTGATAAATTCGCCATTGAAGCTACTGAACTTGTTTTCTTTCTGGAAAATAGTTTACTGGTAAATTCATCAAAAAATAATTTAATATACTATTTTTGTATTTCTTCTTGTGATAGTTTTGGCAAGTTGTTTCTTTGAAGATATTTGTTCATTTCTTCTAAGATTTTTTTTTAATTATTGGCATAAATTTTATAATAATACCTTAATATCTCATTAACATCCATGTAAATCTTGTGATGGTGTCTCGCTCTCATACCTGATATTGATAATTTGTGTGTTCTGTATTTTTGTTGACTGACTTACTTTAATTGTTTTATTTAATTTATAAATATTTTCCAAAAATAGCCTTTGATTTTGTTGTTTTTCTATTGTGTTTCCATTTTCTATTTATTGACTTCTGGATTTTTTTTAACTTCCTTCTACTTATTTTGGGTTTAATTTGCTCGATTCTTTCTATACTTTGCAGTAGAAGCTTATTTCTTTGATTTGAGAACTTTCTCCTGTTTTAGTAAAATCAATTTTTCAATAAACCTTTTTTTGTAGTTGGATCCTATACATTTTGATAGGTTGTGTTTTCACTTTCATTCTATTCTAATTTACCTTGTGATTTCTTCTTTGTTCAATTGGATATCTAACTGTATCACATCATTTCAAATTGTTGTGGATTTTCATATCTTTTGGTCTTGATTTTTAATTTAATTTTGTTGTGATCAGAGAACATACTATACATCATTTCAGTCCTTTAAAACTAATTTGGAACTTACATGATTTCTCTTAGTTAATGAGCCATGTGCTCTTGGAAAAAAGCATGTATTTGCTGCTACTGGATAAAATGTTCTATAAATGTAAGTTAGGACAAGTTTGGTGATAATGTTATTCAAGTCTTCTCTGTATGTACTGAATTTGAGAAGCCACTAGCTATAGCAATTACTAAATGAAGAATTTTTAAAGTGTTCAAGTATAATTATGTCTATTTGTGTATTCCTTTTCTTTCAGTTTTGTTTATTGTTCCTTTATGAATTTTGAAGTTCCATTGTTAGTTTTATACAAATTTTTGCATGTACCTTGATGAATTAACCTCTTTTTCATTATAGTGTGTTTTTCTTTATTGATAATATTTCTTATGCAGAAGACTACTATGCTTGATTTTAAAGCAGTTACTCCAGCTATCTTTTGATTGATATTAGTATAGTATATTTTTCTCCATTCTTTTACTTTTAATCTATTTGTCCCATGTGTTCTTTATTTCTTCTTCTCTTTTTAAAAGTTATTCGAGTAAGTTATATTCGATTTTATTTATCATACTGGCTTTTAAGTATACTTCTACACTTTTATGTTGTTAATGGTTATTCTAAATTTTACGATATGAATCTTTAACTTATTATAATTGACCAAATGTTAATATCATATGATTTCAGATACACCATATGAAGCTTATAACAGTATACTTCATTTACTCCTTTCCTGTCCTTTGATATTGTCCTTTGATATTGTCCTTTCTTGTCTATCGATACTATACTTAGCTGTACGTGTCTCTTAAAACCCACAATGAATTATTATGTCTGCCCTTAGTTAATTATCATTTTAAAGAAATTTTAAAATGTACGATTAGTATCCCATTTTGGGTGATCTTTATTTCTTACTATAGATCTGAGCTTCCACCTGAATTTATGTGTGTATGTATATAGTATGTCTTTCTTTCTTTCTTTCTTTCTTTCTTTCTTTCTTTCTTTCTTTCTTTCTTTCTTTCTTTCTCTCTCTCTCTCTCTCTCTCTCTCTCTCTCTCTCTCTCTCTCCCTCCCTCCCTCCCTCCCTCCCTCCCTTCCTTCCTTCCTTCCTTCTTTCCTTCTTCCCTCCCTCCCTCCCCCTCTCTTCCTTCCTTCCTTCCTTCCTTCCTTTCTCTCAAGACTTCCTTTAATATTCCTTGTAGGGCAGTTCTGTGAATTCTTCAGCTTTTGTCTGGGAAAAAAATACAATGCAATGTCTTATCTATTTTTTAAGGATATATATATTTTTTTGGTGGTTATACAATTGTAGATTGATTTTTTTCCTCTCTCTTGGTACAAGAATATTGTTCCAGAATGTTTTGGCTTGCATTGTTTCTAATGAGAATGCAGTATAATGTCTTATCATTGTTCATGTATATGTAATGTTTCTCTCTCTCTCTCTCTCTCTCTCTCTCTCTCTCTCTGTCTCTCTTTTAATGTATTTCTTCTTATTACTACTTATCTTTATCATTGATTTTCAGCAATTTGGCTCTGCTATACCTAGATGTGGTTTCCTTTGTATTTTTGCTGTGTAGAGATTTGTTGGGCTTCTTGGATCTGTTAATATTTTTCATCAAATGAGGTAAAAATATGTTTTTGTTATTAAACTTTTCCTTCCTCTCATTCTCTTCTGGTACTTCTATTACAAATTTCGACCTTTAGGTATTTTCAAACTGATAATCTATTTTTTTCTCCCTAGCCTTTTTAGTCTCTATGCTTCAGTCTGTACAATTTCTATTGCCATGTCTTCAAGTTTATTTATATTTTATTTTGAAGTATGCAATCTAATGTTAAGCCTATACTGTGGGTTTTTCATTTCCGATAGTGTATGTTTCAGTTTCATAATTTAATTTGGTTCTTTTTTAATAGTTTCCACTTCTCTACTGATGTTTTCCCATTTACTGTTTTAAGGTCATTACCTGATAATTTTAAGATATCTGAATCTGTTTATAATTACTCTTTTCTTAAAATACATATTGGTCACACTTTTTTTTTTCTTTTTCATCTATCTACTAATTTGTTCTTTTATTTGGCCGTTGTGAATATTATATTGATGAGTTTCTAAATCTCGTTGTCTTCCTTTAGTAACTGTTGAATTTTGTTCTGACAGATCATTTATTGGAAAATCATCTTGATTCATTTAAAAACTATTTTTAAAACTTTATGAAGATGGTTTGAATGTAACCTTTATTGTAAAACAAGAGTAGCTCTTGTTTTCTAAAGTGTGGCCTTTTTTGGGGGGTCCACAATTCCATACTCAGGTTATTCAGCAAGGTCACTCCAACTGGCTGATCGGAATACCTTCTCTCAGTATTGTGTGATCTGGGGGATTTCCTCTTAGCTCACAGCCTCCCAGTAGCTGTTCTCTCCTGGCCTTGAAGAATCTTGCTATACACATATATTGAGCCAAAGATGTAAATGTACCCCTATCCTTATTTTCAGTGTTGCTTCTCTGTGTGTCCATTTACTCTGGCAGTCTGTTTTGCAAAATCCACCTGCTTCAGCAGCCCACACTTCATCCGTTGCTTCCTAATTCAGGAAACCACCATCCTCTGCTTTGGCCCAACCAACCTGCATTATGTACATGAATGTGTTTACAGACAAAATACGGGGGAGACCTAGTGTCTTGTCTCAGGTATTTCCCTTTTCTCAGTGCACACAATCCTAAGTGGCCTATAGTCCAATGGCTGAAAAGAGGTTTCGTGATATCGTGTGTCCAGTTTTACAGTTATGTATGATGAAAGGACTAGTCCAGTATCAATTGCTTTGTCATAACTAGAAACAGAAATTACTCAGGGAGCTTTTGAGAAATATTGATGCAGAATCCCAGCTCATTTCCACTAGATTATAATTTCTTAGATTTTTGAAAGTCAATATTTCCTATCTCTTTAGATTTATCGAAACAGATTTGAACAGAGTTGCTACATAATTTCATTTCTAACTTTACAAAGATGGCAGGAAAGTTTGTGAATAAAGGTAGAAAGACCAGTTAGTATTCAGATGCAATAGTGCGTATGATAAATGATGAGAACTTGAACTAGGGCAGTAGAAATGAGATTGAAAGACATGAACAGATATTAGGGCTATTTAGGAGGTTACATGTTTGTTTATAGATTAGACATGAAGGATACTATACTAACATTGCTTCTGAAAGGGAAGGAGAGTATGTAAATGAGGTAATAACTTCACTTAAATGTGTATTTTATTATGTAATGTCTTGATGAAATATGATGAGGACCTGAATTAAGACAATAAAAATGGAAACTGGAAAAAATAATAAACATGAGATAGATTTATCAGATACCATTAACAATGTTTGGTGTCCTGATAGGTGTAGGTAGGAAAGAGAATGATGATTCCAATATTATTCAGAATTTTTTAGTTTGGACAGTTATTCATTAATTGAGATCAAGAACACTGATGAATGTGCAGGTTTGAGGAAGAAGGAGTAGAGAGATCAGGGGAACTGATGAATTCTGAGTAACACATAGTAATTTGGAGGACATACAGGTGGAAAAGCCTATTCTGTTCCTAAACATGTAGGAATCGTGGTGAAAAAAGGGGTCCAGTTTAGAAATAGAGATTAGAAATTAAAGCTACAGTAAATGAGATATGCCCCAAGAGACAGTAAAGTTTAAAGAAAGAAAGAAAGACTTAGGAAAGCCAAGTGGAGAAAACCAAGTACCAATTGTATACAGACTGTTTTAAATGTGATTTTCTACGTTCTTTCATTGACACACACAAAAAATTTTATATCCCAAACTATTTATTAAAATATCCAGGGTAGAGTTACTAAGACTGCATGAAGAATATCTTTGAAAACATATATTTTTTCATCTTTGCAGTAGGATTTTCCCCTCTGTGATCATCACAAAATCAAAATCTGTAACTATTCTGATATTGCTGGTGAAAATGGCAAGGCCATTATCTCTCTTAAATATCATCTAAATTTGAGAAATACGGAGTGTGCATGAATGTTCCTTTTATTGACTTTTTTTTTTTGGTACTTGTCTAACTCAGCTGATACTTTGCACACTACAAAAAAAAAAAGCCCCCAAAAACAAAACAAAACAAAACAAAAACCGTTAATGATTAGTCCAAATGGTGAACAGATTGCGATACAAAAAAAAAAAAAAAAAGATGTGTTTAGGAAAAATCTAAACAGTATGTGTATTGTGTGTGATTAGCTTTTTTCCGGTGTTGTTATTCTGTGTCATTGCAGTAGATGTAATTGCATCTTGTGAATATGTTACAAACATGTGTTTTGCCCAGATGAAGAGTAATCACAACAAGTAATTTGAACTTGTCATTTGGTAGCATTACTATAAATGGCAGGAGAATATTTTGTTTAATCTTTATGACTTGGATATGCGTTTTTGTAACCATTCCAAAAAGTTGCTTAAGTTGGAAGATGCCTGACAGAAATCTTTCTTTAGACTATTTTTTTGTGGTTCCAAGAAAATTCCATAATGAACTTTTTGCCCTACCACTTTCCTGTGAACTTTTACTTTAAATGCAGAATCATAAGGAAGCATGTCACCCACTTTCCTGCACACACACAGAGGCATACATGCCCCTTATAGGTAGATGAGAATCAGAGTATGTAATTATTTCTGTACTTCTTTTGTATTTGAAAATAATAAGAATAAGAATAAGTCATCACCAGGTCTCTTCTACAATGTGCTTGCAATTTCTCAAATACTGTAATCGATCTTGCCTCTCTCTGTCTTTGGTTCACTCTACTTCCTAGGCTTGGAATGCCCTTTGCCCACTTTCCCTTCCTTGTCCCAGGCCCACTGTCACAGCTATTCAAGATTCTCTTGCAGTGTGCTGGCCCGGGCTGATGACGTAGCTGCCCCTCCTGTGTGCTTCTCATCTGATTACTGTAGCTCTTATTAGAGTCTGTTGTAAATACCAGTTCCCTTGGCAGTCTCACACATGACTGTAGCCTACCGGAGATCAGGGACATTCTCCTGCGCGTCTCTGTGGAGCCCAAGTATCTTGCACTGTGCCTAAAACATGATAGGCATTCATCCACACCATCCCTAACCATGGCCCATATTGTCTTTTTACTCACCGACAATATCAGAACTCTCTCTTGGGTGGGAATGGGGAAAAACATAAGTATGTGCGAAGCTCCCTCCTAAGCGCTATAGACATTTACAAATCCTATATTGAGTCCTTTGTCACTAAGGCAGAATAAAAATAAAAACCATTCAATATGTGTGTAAATAGAATCATCTAAGTAAAAGAAAAAAACTGAGAGGCAAATGCTCATGAAAGTCTTCATGGGCGAAGTATTACTTTGAGCTCAATTTTGCTAGGCAGAGGAGGGGTATGGTAAAGATTGAGCAAAGACAGGAAGGCAGAAAAACACAGGTGAAGCTATAAGGGTGAAGATTGTGGGATCTCAGGGTAACTGCAGTGATGGAGAGGGAAACAAGCCTGAGATGCCGATGTGAAATACGTGGAATTAGGTGGGTCAGTGCAGTCCACCACCCGTGTTAAACATCTGTATCAGAAAGAATTATTGAACTTGCTTCTAAGTATGTGTGTAACACCATGAAAACATGAACTTAAGTACATGTGTTTATAAATTTTTGTTCATCATGAATACTTTAAACCCACGTTATCAGATAAAAGGTAAAAATACTGGGCAAACCACTGTGTGGTAATTTGAAGCCTCAACCATAACAAATGTGAGGGGAAATGACAATATAAGAAAACTTAAAGAAAATATACGTGTATCATGGGTATACTATATTAATAACAAATATATTAAAATTAAATTTCCAACATGTTGGCCTTGATAATTTGAATATTGACCTACTATCCTATTTCCTTGTGTGCATCTTCCCTAACTTTCTATTTCTATCATTGTAATCTCTGGCCACATGTCTATTATGAATAGTGTCAGGTTTAGTCAGTGAATGTGTGTGAGAAATTAGGAAAAAACACAAAAAATCTATTGTTAATGCCTATAAATTGACCACAATAATAACATACTAGTATTTGTTCTATTATATAGTAGAAGTGTTATAGGAATATACCCATTGCCTAGAACTTTAATCTTGCCAAATGAATCAATAACAATGGAAACATCAATTTATGAATATATGTCAGCACTTTTAACCAGTGCCTATCATAACAGCAAAGGTGGATTGAAGTCCAAATCCTCAGTACCTGTGAATTTGGTCCTATCTGAAAATAAGTCTTTGAAGATATAATCAAGTTCAGATGAGGTCTTACTGGATTGAGTGGGTCCAGAGTCCATAACTGGTGTTCTTATGAGAAAATCGTGCAAAGGCATAGAGACGCGTGGGGAAGGGGGTCCTGTGACAACAGGCAGCGATTGGGAGGAATGCCAAGGATCTCGAGCAACCATTGGAAGCTAAGAAGAGGGCAAAGAAAGATACTTCCCTAGAGACTTCAGAGGAAGTATGGCCTTGCCCAAATCTTCATTTTGGACTTCTAGCCTCCAGAACTATGAAACAATATATTTCTGTTGTTTTAAGCCATATAGTTTGTGATACATTTTATGGCAGCCCTAGGAAACTAAAACAGAGTGTTAACACAGCGGTCTTCATGCTCACTGGTTGGGGTGTATAGTAAGAAGTGATATCCAGGGGCAGATCTGGATAATGCATCTGCACCAGTTTTGTTTTTTGTTTTTTTGTTTTTTGTTTTTTTAAATAGAGAAAAGAACTAAAGAATTGACGTAACATGCCAGCAAGGAGTATAGACTTTTACATCACACAGGTAATGTGCCAATTCCAACTGCATAGGGTTGCCAGTGGGCCCATTTCTGTTGCTTAGAGAGATTAAGTACTTTAAGACAACACAACTAGTAGGATACAGACTCAAAAGTGGAACTGTGGTCTTTATGTCTCTGAGGCGTCTGGTTTATTCTACAAGGAAATACATACATAATACATGCCTGATCAAAAGATCTATAAAACCTCTCAAGGAAGGTATATCATTATGGTAGGGGAAATCAGTGGAGCTTTTTCAAACGAGGTAGATTTGCAGCGGCTACTTAGAGCCACTTAGTAAAATTTTGATAGGTCAAAATGTCCGGGCCAGACAGACAGGCTGGGGACTCTGAAAGCCTGTCAGAAAGGAGGTTAAAACTATTATAGATGCCGAGGTTCTAAACTGGGTAGCTTGTTTTAGGTGAACAGCAAATAGAGCTATTGAGTTTAAATAAATGTAATAGAAAATGAGGCCAGAGAAGTAAGCCAATTCTGCAAGCCTTAATTTCTTGCTGGGTTTTTGAATGTATTCTTGTTGCTAGGACATCATTGAAGGTTTTTAAGCAAAAGAGTGGCAAAAGATATGAATTATGTAAAAATCACTCAATCACTCAAATTTAGTCAATACAAAGTATAAACAGTTTATAATAGTCCCAATAATATATAATGCAACAGCATATATTATATCATGCATATGTATAAAGGTGTTTCCTACATAACTATATTCACACTTATATTTATCTTTACCTGCAAGGATGTGTACCCAAAGTACAACAGTGATTATCTCTGCTAATAAATATATGGGTAATGTTTACTTTTACCTTTCTATTTTTTCCTTTGTATATTTCCCATCCTTTCAGTAATAAACTACCCCTTCTGTCTGTAATATGGTGAAAGTCAGTCTAGGGACAAAGAGACCAGAAAGGAGAACCTAACAATAATCCAGGACAGAAAAGATAGTAAGTAAGGCCCTCTGCTTTGGCTGAGCAGGAAATACATTCCAGGTAGAATTGACAGAATTTGGCAATGATTCATTCGGGGAAGGTGTTAGAGAGATATAGCCAGAGTGACACAAAGATAGAAGTTTGAGCAGAGGGTCAGGAGGGATATGCTCATAGATAATGAGCTTAGTTCTAGACACGCAGAATTTGAGGTGACAGCTAGAGCATCATGAATTTCAGAAATCGCAGGGTTGTCTCAGTGGGCCAAAGCGTTAGGATAGAAGGGTAAAACATATGGTAAGATATTTCCAGAGGAGCTGAAAAAAGCCAAATGATAATGACTATAATTGTCTGCCTAGTAATAAAATCTCAGAAGCATTTGATGTAGGTACATTCACATGAGTCAATTTACTAAGAGATATAAAGTGATACACTCTTAGAAGATGGATATAATTCACAAATTATAGTTAATGTGCTGTGAGATTATTAGAAGTTCAAATATAACTACAAATGCAGTAAACTCAACCACCTTATAATAAGGAGCTGACAAGCAACACAGAAAGTCTGCTTGAAAAAAATACATCTCTGCTGCTTGTCACCGTGGAGTCCCAGATGAGGTACATAAATAAACATGTCACTCACATTGTTTTCACTTCCTCCCACAAGACTGTCAGCAAAGTGGGATAAGAGAACAAAATCACAGGCCTAGATAATGGAATCAAACAAATAATAGTAACAAAAATCAAAGAGCCCTCTTGGTTTCAATGTCATGCTGCCTGTAGGTTATGCAGGAGTGGCCCAAGCAAGAGCTCAAGGGCGTGTATGGAGTGTGCAATTAAGGCTGCCCATCGGGTGGAATCCCCTTCAGAGTCTAGTAACTGCATTGCTAATTTTGGCACATCTTGAACACAATATGTATATATTTTTTAATACATATTGTCAGTTTGACATGTTAACAACAGACTATCTGGAGTTGTTACTCTCTTGCATGACCTTCTCTGCCCAATGAGTAGGCAGAAACCATGATGCAAAGGAATGAGAGATCTATGTGGTTTTAGTCAAATTGCTCCTGTTTTTGAATCTCAGCTTCATCAGCTTAATTGGGATTGTAATAGTAATCTACAGTTGATTGGGAGAATAATATGACTCCAGTCTAGGATGTCTGAGTTAAAGGTGGAAGAGTGAAAAAAAAAAAAAAGTTTTCTCACTTCTGACAGCCAACTGAAACAATAGTTAAAGTGTTAAAGCTAAAAAAGAAGCATTAATTTACAAGGATAGAGAGAACAGGAATGTAGAAAGAAAAAGGAAAAAAAAAAAAGGAAGCCAGAAAATAGAAGATGAGTAGAAATTGATTTAGCTGATATGAGAAAACTGAATCCTAAGCCATCAGAGGAAAAATTGAAAAGCAACCTTCTTTGTGCCAAGGATCTCAAATCACTCAAGAATTTGAAGCAAGAGGGACCTCTGAAAGTGGGAGTAGAGGAGGACAGGGAGGATAAGATTGATTGAAAGCCTCTTTAAGAAGTGACTAGATCTCCATATCCAGTCATCCAAGCCATGCAGCTAAGCAACATTGCTCCTTGCTTTTCCTGTTTCTTTTTGAAACAGATCAGATGATATCTTTCAATGTGGTAAACGTGTGTCTCTGCTTAGAGATGTCTATAACTGTCCTGAAAATAATGAAAGTAAGTGAAAGTTTGCACAACAAAATGGAGTTGAAATCCAGCCCTCCTCCCCTGCTTAATTGTCAGCATCCAGATAACTAGCTTGTACTTGCAGTCTGGATCTTGGAATTTTTTTGTTTGTTTTTCGTTTCCTTGTCTGCAATGGATTAGAGCAAGAAAAACATCTAAAGATACTGATGTTGGGTCACTACGTATATGAAAAAACATTCTCATATGGAAGAGAGACCAAAACAAAGAGAAATAACCCAATTGGAGGAACAGAAAATGTAAAGGAGAATGGCAAGTTCAAAAAAAAACTGTCATTAATATTCCTTATTGATATGACACAATACGAGGTCTGACAATGAAGTTTGCAAACTTGTTGCAATGATCTTGCTAACCTTTTTCGGTTATCAGAGGGAATATTCATTATGAACTCTTACCAACTGGACAAACAATGAACCAAGTTTACTATTTGGAAGTGCTGAAAAAGCTGCATGAAAAAGTTAGATGACCTGATATTGTGGCCAACACTTCATGGCTCTTGCATCACGACAATGCACCAGCTCACACGGCACTGCCTGTGAGGGAGTTTTTAGCCAGTAAACAAATAATTGTATTGGAACACCCTCCCTACTCACCTCATCTGGCCCCCAATGACTTCTTTCTTTACCTGAAAATAAAGGAAATATTGAAAGGAAGACATTTTGATGACATTCAGGACATCAAGGGTAATACAACGACAGCTCTGCTGGCCATTCCAGAAAAAGAGTTCCAAACTTCCTTTGAAGGGTGGACTAGGTGCTGACGTCAGTGCATAGCTTCCCAAGGGGAGTACTTCACAGGTGACCATAGTGATATTCAGCAATGAGGTACGTAGCGCTTTTTCTAGGATGAGTTCACAAACTTAATTGTCATACCTCGCACTCATCTTGTGTGTTTGAAAGTTAATAGGCAGTGCTAGAAGCTAAAAATAAATATATAGCAATATAGTAATATAATTTAGAGATATGAAGGTAGAATTAAAATGTGTTTGCTCTGTGGAACATGAAATGTGAAGAAGGGAGATTCAGAATATTGCTGTTTGTCATAATAAATCTTGTAGAAAAGTTGACTTTTTAGCTATGTGCATATATTACTTTGAAGAAAATTTTAAATATTAATACATTAACAAGAGTTTAGTATGTTACAGGGCATATGGCATATATCAACTCTCGATAAATGTTAGCTGAATCGGAATCAGGAATCTAACCAACTTTATATTTACTGTGATTAAACATTTTATCCTGTCAGGCCACTCTCAAATACACACAATTAGAAGGGTTTATGACATGTAACTATGTTTTGCTAATTTGTCCTCTAGGTCTGAGATTGCATACCAGTTTTATCCAGAACCTATAGATCTGTTTGTTTTTTCTTCTTTCTGATTCTCTCTCTTCTCCCTCTCCCTCTCCCTCTTCCTCTCCCTCTCCCTCCCTCCTCATCTTCACTGTTTTAAATCATACATTTTTAGCATCTCTTGAAAAGTAGAAGATGTGACATGACTGGGCAACATTCCCACATGGCAACAATCAGGTGAAGTTGAGTAGTGGCTCCCCGCTTTAAATGAGGCATATATTCTCCAGTTTGCCACACTCTTACAACTCCCTTTTATCTTTTCCTAACCCCCACTTTATGAAATTGCATTACTTATCTGATATTGACATGGAGATGGGAGGTTTGCATTTTCAAGTCTCACTTGAAAAATGAGAAACATTCTTACCATGATGGCATTTGGTATTGGTTAAGTTTCAGATGCTTATTTGCATTGTAGTGCAAATGTCAATTTGACTTGGATATGAGTGGAATTTGCAGAAAGGACTGTGGCTGGAGATATAAATGTGTGCACCATCATCACAGGGTGATATATTTGCCACCTTGAGACGTGATGAAATTTCCAAGTGTGCCTAAAGGTGGGGAGCATTCGAAGGAGTACCAAGAAGGTATGCATGTGGTCTTTCAGGACCAGCAGTGTGGTTCTCTTCATTCTTCTCGTGGGTGCCAGAGAGTGGCAGATAACAAAAACAAGGATTTCTGTAGACACTCAGCAATACCTCCATCCCTCCAAAGGCAGTGCCAACATGAGGGAGGTCTCTATCTTCAGGGGATTTCAGCCTGGCGTATAGAACACTTGCTAGCGGGTAGCTCATAATCTACCTGTGTGGCATGGTAGTAAACAATTATAATACAATGGTAATTTTATTTTTAGAATAATGCTAAGAGAGCACAGCGCCTAGGGCACAGCTAAAAGTGCTTTGTCAAAAATGAAAGTAAGCTTCAAGATGTGGAATGTGAGATGCAGCACGTGAGACGTAGCTTGATGAATGTGAGTTTCACAGGTGGTCTAAGAGGAGGCGTCACACTGGAAATAAATATTGAGAGATTTAACTCACTCCTTCATTGATTTAATCATGTATCCATTCATTCAGTTCAGTGAATGTTTACACATGTCCTACAGAACCAAATCCAAAAGACCTTCTCAAAAAGCTTACAATCTAATGTAAGAGGTAGACACATACAAATATTTCAATAGAAGTCAATAGGTGATAGAAGAGCAGTAATTAAAAAGTAGCAAGAACGCCTGGCACTCTGGGGAGGTCATTACCACTGGAATGATTATTGAAATCCAGAGAAAGCACGATTTTTCTGAGAAAGCATGACACCCTGATTGAGCTTTTAAGACTATTTATAATGGCAGAATAAGGAAGAGAACTCTAATGAGCTATAAATTAAATGATCCAAGGAATAGAAGGAAGAAAATGAGTTCACGAATATGAGAGCTACTGAATCAAATAAGAGATTGGTTCTTCATTAATAAAGCTTTTAAAATAGCCTTATTAGTGTTGCTAATATAGGTAAGACGGAGTGGACTTTATTTTGTAAATTCCGTAAGCTTAGATTGATTGACAGGAAAGTAAAACAAAAGAGACTGTTCTATATCAGCCTCACCTAGACCATATGGCGCAGAACTGTGATGCCTTGAAATGCATTTCAAAAGTAAAGATTTTCTCTCGGAGTTAGGCTTCATTTGCCATTTTGTCACTATCATATATGATCGGGTATACTCTCCTTAATTTCTGCATCTTTATTATTTTTAATTACCTTGAGTTCTCAAAAAAGGCAGAAATACAAGGAAAATAAATTCTGAGGGATACAATACTTTATTTTATGACACTATGGAAAAGACCTACTGAATCCATTCAGAGCCATTTCAGTGAGTAAGAAGATTCCGTGCAGGAGAAATATGAAATGTCTTTTTAGTGATGACTCTCAATGTTGAAGCCAAGAATCATTACACTTTTTTAGGACCTGAAAGCCACAGACATTTATTATTTGACAGTTCTGAAGGTGAAAAGTCTACATTCGGTCTGCAGGCCTGTGTTCCTTCGGAGGCTCTAGAAGAAAATCTGTTTCTTTGACCTTTCCAGCTTCTGGTAACCACGTACATTCCTTGGCTTCAAGATCTTTTCTCTACCATCAAAGCTTGGTAGCATCTTCTCTCTCTGCCGTTACATGTTTATTTAGGCTAAAATGTTGATATCTTTGCTTCAGTTATCATGATGTAAGTCTCATGTTTCACAGTTATGCTTGTTGTTTTATATCCAGGCATCATGAGATGTGGAAAGAATAAAGAATTTAGAGTCAGGCAGAGCTGAATGCAAAGTCTGGTGTCACCGTTTAACAGGTGGAATATTTCAAGTTACTTCTTTTTTCTGACCTTCGTTTCTTCATTTAAAAGACTGGTTCCTAGCTCCTAGCTCACAGGGTTACTATGAGACTAAAATGAAATGATGAATGCCAAGCCCATCTATCCAGTCCCCTTTCCTGCCACCTCATGGCTCATACTTGACCCTTTATTAATAGCGAAAGGATACAAAGTGATTTCACCATGGTACTTCATAATTCCATGCTTTGCGTTAGCAGTTTCCACGATTTGGAGGCCCTTCCTTTTTTAACAGATCAATCCCTGGGCACCCCGTTAATGTTAGTTTAGCCCTGTTTTATTCCCAAATCTTCCTCCCTTGTGTTCTCCCAGCAGCCCATGCTTATATTAAAGCTATCTGTTTATAGTTGGATATCTTACCTCTTCATATTTTCTAGGGGCCAGGGACTGCGTATTTTTTCTTCTTTCCATGTATCCAATGTCTACCAAACAGCATGCAGTCAGTGTCTGTGTGCCTGGCACAGAGATGGCAGGCAACCAATGTAAGTGGCCCCATAAAACATTGCATGCAAATGAGTGACAGTAATAAAAACTCTGCATTGCTGATGTTTTCTGCCCCACCTTGTGTGTGTGCATGCACGCGCGCACACACACACACACACACACTACATAGGCTCAGCTTGATGCTTTTTCTATAAAAATAAACCCATTTAATACAAAGACATACAATGGTGACATGTGCTAGTAATTTCGTTATCAATTAATACCATGTTTCTCCTATTAGCTGCCTCAGAACAGGCCCCCTCATGAGCACTCAATTTAGATTTTAAAAGAGCAAGGAGGAAAGTTATTGCACGCTTATTAGCTATAACTTCCACCTTTGCATGGTTGATTAGAAATGACAGGTTAACTGTCAAGTGGGCAGAGAGGCTTCCATGAGATGAAAAGTACTAGAAGCTTCCTCTCATCTTTCTTATCCAGCAGGTTCCATCACTTTCACTTGTCCCATATCTTCAATGTCACAAGGTCAAGATGTCCTCACTATAAACAAGGAACCATCCAATTATGTCAATCACGAAGGTGAGAATTTATATGTGGCAGGTTAGTCCTGCCTTAGTAAGATAGTACGGCGCCTGTCACTGGAATTGCCTCTGTTTCATTGTGTTCCCGTAATGCCATGGACCTCCCTTATAAAAATCTCTTTTGTGTCTGCTTCCTTCACAAAGACTGAGTGTGTTGAGGGCAGAGCTTGAGTTTTTAAAATGCCTTTATCCTTAAAACTAACATAGAGCAGGTGTGCAATAAGTGGTTATTGGTTGAATAAAATAATCAAATGCAGGCTAGACAACGACATGGTAGGTGGCTTTATGAAAAAGTAGAGTATCGGATAAAAGTATTATGATTCCTCAACCCTGTGCTTGACTGTACAACTGCTAGTCACTGGGGTCCAGAAATGCAAAGTAAAGGGCTTTTTCCTGCCAAATTCATCTGCCATTCTTGATTAATTTTTCTATCCATGATCCCTGCATGTTTTTGATACCTGCTGGCATGGACAGAAAAAAATCAAACAAAACCAATTTTTCTTTTTTTCTCCTTAAAGCCTATATCTAGAATCATCACATGACCTGGGTTTTTTCCTTTGTCCAGGACTGAAGAGACCGCTAGAGAGAAAGCACATCGAGCTCTCAAATGAAGCTCCCAAGTCTTCCTATTCAAAATATAAGAAACTGGAGGAGAGAAAACAAGTGTTTGTTTTTTGTTTTGTTTTTTTACATTCCTTTACATTACCATTAAAATTCCCAAATGAGATGCCTGGGTAGCCTGGAAGGGCAGTTCAGTACCATACAGACCTTGAATCCATTATTGCTGTGACACCCGGCAGAGCCTTCAGTGAGGGGACTGGAGAGAATAGAGAAAAGATGGGGTTGATCACACATTACAGGACGACATCAGACATACTGTTTAACCCTTGGAACAATTCTGTGAGGTAGGCATTACTGTTATTATCATTTTAAAGAGGAGGGAGTGAAAGTTGAGAGAGCATCAGTAGTTTACTCAAGGTCACGCAGTAGTAAGTAGTGAAACCCAACCTCAAATCCATCCATGGTTGGCTTGTCCCAATGCACATACTACTAGCTACTACTTTGTATTGCCCAAGGCAGATGTAAATGATCTTAGAGCAAATACTAACGGACTGCATAAATGCAATGTTATTCTATCTTTATTCTAACTTAGTGCTAAATGTGTTTTTAAAAGAACTGTAAAGTCTAATCCTCAAGCCTAACATCTGCCAGAGCCTTATATTTTCTTTATATTTTCTTTTATTATTATTATTTTAATTTAAGAAAACTTGCTGTATCCCATCTCCGTCTTTCTAGAACATCTGTAAGTTTGAGTAGGCAGAGCTGTGAAGGCTGATTAGATATCAGAATACCAGCTGTGGGTTTCACTGCTATTACTCTCTTCCTTGCCTGTCAAACAAATACATGGAAAAAAATAATAATGGAGCAGAGATGGCAGTATTTTAGTTGTGCTCACCAGAGAGGCAGACAGACTTTTCATATCCCCATTACATATTTATTTCACTGTGCTACACTGGGGTAGTGAAAGGGCAGACCAGCATGTACGTGCATTGCTGGAGATGATCCAAGTAGAGGAGATATTGTTCATGGCTCTTCCTCCTGTGTGGAGAATTTATTAAAATGACTTGGTGTCTGATAAAGAACAGAACTACGGAAGCTCTGGACCAAGTCCATAATCTCTCTGACATGATAAACTCTAGAAATATCAGGTAACAACAAGAATAAGGACCCCTACGACAGTGACATATGTAAATACCTTATGGCACAGATATATGAAAAGGATAGACAACCCCCCCATTAGCTTTTTTGGTAACCTAACCGTTGTTTATTTCATGGTTGTCTTAGTGAGAAAGCATACTATGAATGGTATGTATTGTAACCAGCCCCCTGGTAACTGAAGGATAAAGCAGAATTTTCAAGATGACTAAACACACCATTATCCGGCCCCAAGTGGCTTTTTCTCTTGCCACTGTTCATTCTTCTCAGGGACTCAGTATCCGCCATGCTCTAGCCACTGAGCATCTTATCTTTCCTTGTAGTGACCAATCTTTTGCCTTTACACGTGCCCTTTCCTCTAATAAAATTACTTTCTTTCCTTCCTTTTCTCCCTGCGCTGCCAAACTTCATGAATGACTTATCAGTTTTCAAGACCTCACTTATATGTCACCTCTCCTCTGAAGTCTTTCTCAATTTCCCCTCTGATTAAGACATCCCCTCCTCTGAAGTCCCACTACGTGCTGTTGGCATGTGACACATCGCCTACCAAAACAGAAACAAGCTTTATTAATGCAGCATACATGTATTCAATACATATTGATTACCATCAATAGGGAAGGAATAAACAGAAATGTTATCCGTCTTTGTGATGTTTAGACTTATAATGGAGAAGACAGGCGATAGACAAATAAGCGATTAAATATATAATAGAATGTGGGGTATTTATACATTGTAGAAAGAAGAATGAAGTGAAGTTAGTAGAGAGTGAAAGGGGGAGGTGGTCAAGGACAGTCTCTGAGATGGTGACTTAGGCTGAGACCTGTAGTGAGGAAGCTGGCCTTGTGAATATTTATTTGGAAGTGCAAAGTTCCTGAGGCAGGAGTACTCCTGGAATATCTGAGTAACAGTAAAGAAGACAGTGTGGCAGGAGCTGGCTATGCCAGGGGGGCCATGCAGAAATGAGGTCCGAAAATGAGTCATGGATAGAATGAACACTGCCGTACAGGGCATGGCAAGCGCCTTGAGTTCTCGCACATGTGGGCAGAAACCATCGCCGCACTGCAAGTACAAAGCTAGTATCATGTGGTTGAATTTGGCTGCTGGTGGAGAACAGATCATAGGGGTGAGGATGGACCCAGAGACACAAGTGAGCAGACTTTTGCAGTGCTCTAGAGAGAAGTGAGGGAAGCCACTTTGAACTGTGCCCTGCAATCTGTTTTCGCCACGCCGACCTTCTCTCTGTTCACAAATGCAGGACTTGTAAGCCCTTTCCCACTCAGGCCTGTGCCCGCCATCAGAATGCTCTACTAGTTTTTCAGATGGCAGACACATTGCCATCCCTCAGATCTCAGCTCACTTGACATCTCCTCAAAGAAGCCTTGCATGATTATTCTGTCTGAAGCCGGCCATCTGAGAAAGCTTCCATCCCACCCACCAGAGAGTTTCCTTCACGGCACCCAACACCAGCAGTATCTCTTATTTATCGATTCATTGTTTGATTCATTGTAGTTCTCTTCCCCTTACTGAAAGGATGTGAAGACAGGAGCCTTGTCTGTTTTGTTCACCAGGACATTCGCACTGCTTAATAGCCATGCCTGGTACATCAGAGGTGCACAAATAAGCATTTATTTGTTGATGAATCAATAAACATAAAAAGGGATTGAATGCACTAACCAAATGGAGAAGTCGCTATGCTGCCCATAGAGGCATATTTAGCTTAATATTGGAGACTTAGGAAAGGATACTAAAAGAGATTTTTAGTTACAGATTGCAAACCCTAATTGAAGAAGAGTGGATTTCAATTTGTTTTATATTTTACTTCACGTAAGGACCTGGCGAAAGCATTGTTTATGTTTTTGTTCAAATGTAACGTGAAGAGAATCCCCCATTCAGTCCTCTACTTCACAACTTCAATTCTTGGGAAGGCCCAAGAGCCTCTGATCTTTTCTTTGCATTCACTATTTGTCCTTGCTTCACGTCAGTCTAGATTGGGTTGCCATAATGAACCCTTTTTGCTATTTACACAAAATGTCTATTTATGAATTGGTCAAACATTTGCAAGTGTCCACTTCAGGAGTCTTGGCTTTTTCTCACTAGCTTTTCACGGCATTGGGTGCCATCCTTTTCTTATTGTTCTGGGAATGGTTGTGACTGATGGAGCTCTGCCTTATTCTACAGTTTGATATGAGTTGTTGTTTTTCCCTGAATATCTGTGTCCAGAGTCACACCACGGGAAAGGAGCAGATCTGCCGACTAGCAAAACAGTTTTGTTAATCTGGGGAACGTAATTTAGTGGTTACCAGAGGGTAAGGGGGTTGGGGGGTGGGAGATGAGGGTAAGGGGGATCAAATATGTGGTGATGGAAGGAGAACTGACTCTGAGTGGTGAACACATAATGTAATTTATAGATGATGTGATACAGAATTGCACACCTGAAATCTATGTAATTTTACTAACAATTGTCACCCCAATAAATTTAAAAAATAAATTAATTAATTTGAAAAAAAAACAAAAAAACAGTTTTGTTTTGTTCCCCCCCATTACATCATGCTATTCAGTGAGTCAGTGAAATTATATATCCTATCACTAATCTTGTGTGTTTTTTTTTTGAGGGGAGGAAATATGTGAAATTATTGAATAAAGCTCTTAGTGGGGACCAGGATCTATATTAAGCATGCAATAACTCATTATCACATAACCCCTTATCCCCACCGAATCCTGAGTTAGGTATTGCTATACTCACTTTTCAGCTGGAAAACAAAGTGGGGAGAAAACATATATACCTGACCAAAGCTCTCACAGCTACTAAAACAGTGAAGGTATGTTTCAACCCTATGATTGTATAAGATCCACAAAGCCCACCTTATGTTCTAATCACTAAACTGCCATCACTAGCCCCAGTGTAAAGGCTAAACACATCAAAATAACCCTGTCAAAATTCCAGTACCTGTATTTGCCCTTAGATATTTTTTCCAGTGTACTGTTTTACGATTTCTTTAACATCTTTATTGCTTGCTTTTCAAAAAGTCATGAAGGATGTATGATTTTTCTCTCTAGATGTGTTTATGATATAATTAATCCCATTTTATAAACATTTATTGAGACTTGATCATGTTCCAAGCAAATCATCAAGTAATGAGTGAGATATTTAGATGAATGAAACATGGGTCTTCTGCTGGAAAAGCTCATATATACAGAGAGGTACAGTTATTAAAGCAATTAGTTACAATGATTCGTATAGTAGTTGAAATAAAGACACCCCAGTATAGGAAAACAGAGAAGAATTAACCCAGGAGGATTTGGAAAACCCTTCATGGAGTAGGTGATATTTGAATGCCCACTGAGGGAGAAGTAGGAGTTCACCAAGGTGTTTTCTAAACCAAGTGGTTTTATAGTAGTGAGGTGTACCTATATGAAGTGTCAGCAGTAGTCAGGTGCTATCGCTGATCCCATGATGACGAACGTGTGCATGTGTGTATGTGTGGGAATAGAAGGGGTACAGTTGAATAAGACTGATGACACAGATATTTCAGGCATAGCCTGCACTAGCACACTACCAAGTTTAGGCTACACAAAAGCACAATGATCTATCACCTCACACCTGTTAGGATGGCTGTTATCAAAAAAAGGAGATAAGAGTTAGTGAGGATGTGGAGATAAGGAAACTCTTGTACACAATTGCTAGGAATCTAACGTGATACAACCATTATCAAACAGTACGACAGTTCCTTACAAAATTAAACATAGAACTACCATGTGATCCAGCAACCCCACTTCTGGGTATATGTCCATAGAAAATGAAATTATTATTTCAAAGAGATATCTGAACTCCCATGTTTATTGCAGTATTATTCATAAAAGCCAAGTTATGGAAACAATCTAATGCCCATCTACACATGAATGGATAAAGAAAATGTCACACACACACACACACACACACACACACACACACAGGCACACACACAAAGTTGCTAGTATCTGATATATGATGACAGTATTTTTTTTTTTTAATATTGTCCCTATGAGACAACAGGAAATTTAACAATTTGGACAAATAGATGGAAAAAACAACAACTCTTAGAAGCAGCTTCTAACACAGATATTTTTTTTATGGCATAAAAACAGGCAGTGAACTCACTAAATAATAAAGTATGTGAAGATACAAAAATATATTGGAATTAAAGGAGAGGGATAACTTTCCCTGATTAACTCTTGTACATTTTAAAATATGTTCATCTGGGTTATGTATTTATTCAGAAAATATTTTCGAGTCTACCATATGCCAAACACTTTCTAGAAGTTATTTGGAATATATGAGACATAAATTAGAGCTAAAAAATACAAAAATGTCCTGTCCTTTTGGAGATTGTATGGTAGCAGGGGGATACAGATAAACATAATCAATAAGGAAATTATGCAGCACAGTGAAATATTACAAGTATTATTGAAAGAGAAAAAGAGAGCAGGGTATGGGCAACGCCATTGCTTGAGACAGGAGTGGGGAAAGGGATGAGTAGTACCTGTGAGTAGGATAGTCTGAGTAGGTCCCACTGGAAAAATGATATGTGAACACAGACTTTCGGGAGGTAAAGAAGGTAGCACAGAGCGTATTGTGGCAACAGTGTCCCAGGTACAGAGAACAGCCACTGCAAAAAGCTGCAAGTTAGGTCCATGGTCATTTTGTTGTAGGAAGCTAGGACACCCTAGTGGATTAAGGGGAGTGTAGTAAATATAAAATCAAATTGACTAGTGGGGGAAAATAGACAAAACCAAACCAAACAAAACAAAACAAAATTTGCAGGCTAACACAAGGACTCTTTGTTCTACTTGGAAATAGTGAGCCCCCAGAGAATGTGGTAAGGTTTGATTTATGTTTTAAAAGGTTAATTCTGACTGCTAATTTAAGAATAGGCTGCAAGGGGGTATTCAGGAAAGAAATGAGAGAGAGTCTAGTGGGAAGGAGAAAGGTTGTCAGATCTGGATATATTTTGGAGATAAAGGCTGTACCATTTCATGATAGATTGAAGTGGGTGTGATTGAAATAGAGGAGCCAGGATAACTTTAAAATGTTTGCCCTGAGCAACTCCTCCAATCAAGAACAAAAGTTCAGTTTGAGGCATGTGAGTTTTGAGATGGCTATCAAATGTCAGTGCACGTACTGAGTACATGGTTGGGTATAAGTAGCTCAGGAGAGGGTTCTAGGCTGAAATTGGAGCCATTGCCTATGGATGGTGTGTAAAGTCACCAGCCAGAGAAGGTCACCGAGTGAGAGCAGGTAGAGAAGAAAGAAGACCAAGGACTATGCCCCGAGGTACTCTATTCTTAGGAGGTCAGAGAGAAGTGGATTATCTAGTAATCAGACTGAGAAGGAACAAAAATAATGTAGGAGGAAAACGTGAATGCATGAAATTATTAGGGATGAGGCTGGGATTAACTGTTTCAAATGGTGGCTGGCTGATAAGTTCATGGAAGACAAAGGGATTGAAAATTGACCATTGGCTTTGGCAGCAGGTGTGTCATATGTGGTCTTTATTTAAACAGTTTTGAGGAAAAGTGCCAGAGAGGTAGAAGTAACCCTTTCAAGGAATTTAAATGTAGGGGAAGCTAAAAACTAGAGTACTGTCTGAAAGGTGAAGATGGGTTACAAAGGTTTTGTTTTGTTTTGTTTTGTTATGAAAGACAAACAAGAAGCTATGCCAGTGAAAGTAACTTCATATAAAGAGAAAATCTGATGTTATAGGAGGGAGAAGACTTGTTAGGATAGTTGGGGAATTTGGGGATGTGTGAGTATGTCTGGCAATCATAAGAGCTAACCTGAAGTCCATCACCATAATTTAAAGGGATATGAATCAATCTGGTTTTGTTTTGTTTTGTTGCTTGTTTTGTTTTGTTTCCACAGTCAGCTGCCAGGTAGAGGCATAAAGTAAGTTCAGAGTTGGATTTAACATGGGTTTTGTAAGTGAATTCTGCAAACAATGAGAGGGTTTAGAAAGTTAAGCTTGTATACAAAGAAGTGATTAACATGTTGGCCGTGGAATTTAAGCTGTGGAAGGAACAAATGTAAGGCTTCAAGTGGGCAACAGACAGAGAAGAAGTGGTTAGATAAAGGAATAGGAGGTCTCGGTGAAGTGAAAGGACTGTCGGCTTTGGAAGTACTAGAAGTCAGCTGGAAAGTTAGGAAATGGTGTCAGAGAATAGGATGCATTAATTTGAGGTTATAGAGGTATTGCAGTTATGGTCAATAAGATCCATGGAGGTAGGAAGAGGCTATGATAGAGTGTAGGGCAACATTTGTGGAGGAAAGGGTTAAGGTCATAGAGCTGAGAGGAGATCAGAATATTAGAAACATTATCTATCTACGTATATATTAAAATATCCAAGTGCTAAGACAGAGTAATACTGGAAAGAATGACGATGAAACAAGAATGAAGGGTGGTAGGACCCAAAGCTGGAGGTTTTCAGGGAGTATGGCAGTGATGTATCCATAACTGTGTTATAACCAGCTCTCTGGAGGACAAAACAAAATAGGCCTGATGTTTAGTTTATGTCAGTTTCCATGATGTACATTGCACCATGGTGGCTCCAGGCTACTAACAGATTGTTACCAAACACAGAGTTGGGAAGAGATGTGTACAGTCAGTCACAAGGAAGTTCAAGCGAGCTCCAGCACACCACTGGAGTGTGGTATGAGAATGGTCTGGAAACGGTGATAAGCAGCAGGAAGACACTGACCCCTGCTCTCAGCCTAACGGTATGAGCCCATTTGAGGATAAAAATGCCCCCACTTGTGAGGGCTGGAGGGAAGCAGAGGCCTTGGGGGGAGGGGGAAAGAAGAATCCAGTTTTCTGTGAGAGCAAAAAGTTGAAGGAAACATGCAGAGAAGAGTTTGAGGATATAGGAGATTTTGTTGATGACAGAGCCTGAATTCCAGGGTGTTCAGTGGAGGGATTTAAAGATAAGAAAGGGAATGGAGTAAGAGATTCTGTTCTATGGTGGTAAGAGAGTAGGAGATGAAGGGTGACATGCATCTAGGACTTCTTGCATTGGGACATGAGTTCGGTTAGACTCAAATCTGTAGTGGCAGCGAGGCTATTAGTGATCCTGAAGTGTATGTGGCTGGGCTCCCTCTTGACCCTTGTCAGTTAGAGGTATACTCACTCCCAGTGGGTAGGGCCCCCTTGGACTCCCATTGATGGAGTTCAAAATACCTGAAGAGGTCAAGCTGTGTGGGCATTCCTCTGTCCCTTAAACTGTCTCATTATCCGGGGACGCTTCCTTCACTCATTAGGTTAGTCACATCTCTGTCCTCTGTGCTCCTCCACCCTCTGTCTGTCTCCAGCATTGCTTTCCAATGGCCCCATTAGGAATTTTGACATTTATCTTACTGTTGCTCCCTGACTGAAGTCCTTGAGGGCAAGAATCCTTTTGGTCATCTCTGCTTTCCTGGGTCTGCGTCAATCCTTAACACAAGCCTATGACACAGTAGCCGTCAGAGATTGTTAAGGAATCATCGACATAATCAGATTTATAATTTAGCGAGATTTTGTTATGTGCTGAGTACTGTGCTAAGGACTTTTTAAGCATCCTCATATAATCCTCACAAGTCTATTTTCTCCCTCATTTTACAGAGGTGAAAACTGCAGTTCAGTGGATTAAGTGACTTGCCCAAAGTCAAAAACTTAATAAATGCCAGGGCCAAGGTCTTTTTGATTTGAGATGACACATTTAGCATTTTTATTAGCTCAGTTCTGGAGAAGGCTAACTGTGTCTGTATGTAAATAAAAAAATTAGAGTTTCAGCACTTTTCAGTTTTGTAATGAGAGTTTAATACTTCTGACTAAACTCGGAGATTCTCAAGCAGGATGAGGCATAGTATTTGTAATCCTAAAGGCACCTGAACTGACAGGTTTAGATGGAACGAGGGAGAGTCAAACTGATAGGGTCAGCCAGCTGGTTGCCACACATCTGGTGGGGAAGCAATCTGATAAATCAACGTAAAGGTAAGCCAGATGTTAGCCTAAATCAGGGAGAGTGACAGACACTTAGCAGTCAGAAAGAATAAGATGTCAGTATCCAAATGCTAATTCACTGGTGCAAAATGTTCGTTGCAGATCTTTTTTCAGTCCAGAATGGGAAATCAAATCAATCTGATGTAACAAATGTAATTGAGTACATACTATGTAATGTGCCAAATATTATAGATTTTAAAAGCTCTGGTCTCTATCCTTGTGAAGGTCAGAGTTTAGAAGAGCAGATGCAGATGCACATGAAATAGCTACACTATGATGTATGAATTGTTTTAATTGATGGGGACCTCAGTGTGGACACTGATGTCATGCACTGGAAGAAACTGACACTGCTTAAGGAAGATCAGCAAAAGACAACAGATTTCATCTGAGCCTCGAAAGAAGAGTAAGCGTTTAGAAGTGGAACAGTCCTCTTGGTAAAATGAATAACATAAGCAAAGGCAACTGGCACGGAGGGAATGGTACCCAGGAGCTGGTAACTCCTTTGTTGCAACTGGAACACTAGCTGTGAGAATGGTGAATAATACCCCTACAAAAGTATCCTGGGCCTTGCGTGCTGTGCTAAGAGTTTAGATTTCAAAATCCATTTAAATCTTAAACTCTGTAAAATATATACTCATTGAACTCCCAAGAGGACTAAGTGCTACTTAGACATGGAGGAGAATTCATCCAGGTAGAAAATGATGCATTTCTACATAGGATATGCTTAGGTACAGCTCAGGGAGGAAAATAATGGATGTAAAATACTTAGAGAACAAGTAAAGAACTACAAAGTATATGTTGTTCAGTAGGAGTTCCAAGATGGACAAATCATGATGACTTGGCATCATCAAGGAAGCCTTCAGAAGGAACAGGGTTTTGAGCTGGACTCCCCAAAATGGGGAGCATTTGGATAACTATACTAACGGGTAATATGTATATGTCCTCAGTTTACGACCTTAGCATTTCCCATTTTACTTCCCTGTCCTTACAACTTGTGATAGCTATAACATAGAGATCAATACCACAATTTCACACCTGCAGAAGCTCACAAGGGCCTAAATGATTGTCGTCACACAGTTAAGATGCAGCAGAGATGGGATCTCAGGGCAAATATGTCTAATTCCATAGCCAGGTATCAGGCTTTTATTTATTGGGAAATCCTCAGGGGAAACAAAACAGATTGGAGTAGAATGAGGAGAACACCTCTTTCTCTCACGGAAGAGTCCAAGTTGGTGTGTATTGAAGTGTAGTTGAGTGTCATCATACCTTTTTCTTTTTTTTTTTAATAGGACTTTATTGGGGAACAGTGTGTACTTCCAGGACTTTTTTCCAAGTCAAGTTGTTGTCCTTTCAATCTTAGTTGTGGAGGGTACTGTTCTGCTTTAAGTTGTTGTCCTTTCAGTCTTAGTTGTGGAGGGCACAGGTCAGCTCCAGGCCCAATTGCCGTTGCTAGTTGCAGGGGGCACAACCCACAATCCCTTGCAGGAGTCGAACCGGCAACTTTGTGGGTCATCATACCTTCTTTGTTGAGAGAAGTCCTAGAACTCAGTATGACTTAGAAAATGCCTACAGGCATGGCTGAGTGTCAATCAAATGCCCTGAGAGAATAATGGTCAAGCATATGAAATCAGCTTTGTCAGTCCTCTCAATACCCCCTTGCACAGACAAAATCCAAACCCAATAGCAGATCTGGCCAAGACTGCAGGAAGCAGGAGACACCATTTTTCAAAGTCGCACTCCACTGTCTGAGAAGATTTGATGACGTTTTAACCCTGGTGATGTATTCTTTGACGTGATCAAGACTGGCTTAAGCCCACCTTCTCACAGCCTGCATTCCTAATTAGCTAATTGCTTCCGGGCTACATTATTGGAATCATTTTGTAAGGAAAGTGGAAGAGGAAACAAGCACTATGCACCAGGCTAGATCCCATGTATACCGCATCTACTTTAGTCCTGAAAACGATACACATTTACCTCTGCAGCCTTTCTGATGGCAATTCTTGATTTCTGACTGTCATTGGAAATGGGGAAGTAAATATGTGGGGAGGGCTAGTGTATTTCATTAACCCATGAAGTTCAAGGCCTTTACCTATATTCACCAATTTGATCCTCAACATAACCCTGAGAAGTACCATTTCCCCGAAAATAAGATCTAGCTGGAGAATCAGCTTACTGTGTCTTTTGGAGCAAAAATTAATAAAAGACCCCATCTTATTTTAATATAAGACGGGGTCTTATACTAATAATATAAGATAAGATAATACCTGGTCTTATATTAATTTTTGCTCCAAAAGATGCATTAGAGCTGCTTGTCCAGCTAGGTCTTATTTTCGGGGAAACACGGTATTGATTAGATAATCCACTTTAGCTCTGGTTTGAGGATCCTCCTTGGTCTGATACTTCTGGGGAGAAGAAATTGTGCTGCCAGTATTATATTTGGCTGGTGGGGCATAATTAGAGAGGGGGCAATTTGTAGTTTCTTGGGGTTTATCATCTTTGTGACCCTTGTGGAGAATCAGAGAATAATAAAATAATGCAGGAGACCGACAGACCTGTGGTCCAATCCAATTTTAGTTACTTGTTAGCGTACAGATTCAGGGCCTCTCTCCCTTTCTCTCTCTCTCTCTCTCTCTCTCTCTCTCTCTCTCTCTCTCTCTCTTTCTTTTCTTTTCTTTTCTTTTTTTTAATGTAAAATTACAATATCCACTTCATAGGGTTTCCATGAGAATTAAATGAGAAAATGTTTCCACGGCACTTAGTAAAGTATCTAGCCTATTATTTTTATTTATTCATTTAAATATATTTCGATGGTTGTTTTTAGTTTGAACATAAGATTAAAAATAGAAGGTTTCCAAAAAGATAGATGGATATGGACCCCAATATTACGGAGTGTTTTCCAGGTCCCAGCCATTTTGAAGAGTGTGAGGTAGTCATGAAAATGAAAACAGATGGTGGTGGTGGTGGAGGGGGGCGGGGGCGCTATGTCCATAGTGTTCACTCTCTGGTAGAAAAGGCAGATGTAAATACAAAAATTAGTTCTAAATTGTAGGGACCCTTGTCTGCTCAGGAAAAGGGTTGAATCAGTTAAGCCTTCTCTGAAGAAAACTGAAACTGGAAAGTGAAATGAGAATCCCAGAATGCAGCACCTTCTAGGCCACACTAAAACTTGATGCATGTACTTCTTCAATAGATGTGAGTGTGTCCCTCTTGCCCAGTAACCCAGCACCCAGCATAAGTGAGTGTAAGTAAATGCACATTCCCTACTCTTGGTTGCATCTTCATCTCTGATTCTTTCTCTGTCATATGCATAGATTTAACTGTGACAGAAAAAAACAAATAAAATTGGCTTAAGTATAGTCCTTTTTTTGTTTTCTCTTTCGTTCACTTAGATGTCCAGAGGTAGCTTGTCCATAATGACAAGGACCTGGACATCTTCCATTTAGTTGTCCACAATAGATGGTTTTTATCCCAAGGTACCTCGTTATGCAATACTCTCTGTGTCTCACGCCATCACTGCCCCATGCCAGCCAGCAGGAAGAAAGAATGTACAACAAAGTGTATTCCATCCCCTTTTAAAGGCATTTCTCTGGACCACCACATCTGTGTGCAAAAGAGGAGGATAAATGCAGTATATATTCCAAATGCTCCCATTTTTTAGAATGGACACCTGAGGAGCAGAGAAGTTACATAATGTTACCATCTCTTAAGATGGTTAACATATGTGTTAAATTTTGAAAGATAAATAAGTTCCTGATCAACTAAAAGAACTGAAGAAAAGAGTGTCGCTGGGCAGGAAGGACAGCATGTACAAAAGAAAGGACTCAATGTGCTCATCTATAAATGGGAAAATGCATCTCTTTCTTCACTGAGTTGTTTTGCAGAATCAGTAAGATCACAAGGGTAAAACACATGTCCCAGTGACTGGCACTTTGAGAACACTCCCTGAAATTGTGTTTAGACCAAAAGCCAAAAGCAAGTCTGGAAAAGATTACACAAAATCCTTATGGGATATGTTAACCTTCTGTTAGGGGACAGCATGATTGAGGTTGTGTTAATGATGTAAGCGTGGGTTTTACCAAGGCATTTCATGCAGTCTCTTGCAAAAAATTAATTGCAGACTTGATTGCAATTGTCTTCCACATGTATTGAAAAGTGGCTGGAGGAAAGCAATATAGGAAATCTCACCCTGGCAATATGTTAATTATAGAAAGGTGTCTAAATGGAGGGGGACAATGATTTTTAATTGTGTTCATTATCATTAGAAATCATCTGAATAGATGACAGTACACATTTTGATCATTTAAAATCTAAGGATAGTAACAGGAAGACTTCACTTTTTACCACCTCTATCTAACAACCCATCTGAGCAAATTTAATGATATTTACTCTAGGGTTCAGACCTTTTCCATTTTTGTCCTGCAGCTATCCAAGACTTACATTTGGGCACGGAATCTTAGAAGTTGAATCTGTCATAGACATCAGTGTGTTCAGCTCAACTATTTTATAGATGATCTTCCATGAGTTCCAAAATATGTAAGCAACTTTTGAAACATCACATGGGAATCATTTAAGTTGAGACAATAGGTTAATCTTTGAATCTTTGGATCTTTGAACTCAAAAGGTCCAGGACGAGAAATGAAGATATTTCAACTGCAGCTCAGATTTCTTTCAATGTTGAAATACTAAAGATCCCAAAAAACCTGAAGGACATGAAATCATGAATACTGAACAGAAAACAATCCTGAGGGACATATATTTGAATTGCCTTTATCTGTATCCCTATACAATTTTAAATATATCCTTACTTTCACATATATTCCAACACATTATATTTATCTCCTTATTTTTGTTGCTGACCCTTCCCTTCTGTCCTGGTTGCCTTTAAATTGTCTCTCTAGACCCACTATTGCTGTCTGCTTTTTCTCCATTCTTCTCTGGTTCCCAGAAGCCTGACTGGAATACTTCTCCCTTTTCCTCTGACTTGGGGTTGGGTTCAGCCAATGGAGGGCACAGGAAGGACTTGGAAGGCAATGGAAGACCACACATCTGTTAGGCAGCCCTCTCCATGTAGCCACCCCCTCCAGAATCTAGTGCTTGCACCACTTGTTTACTCATATGAAGTATTTATTGGATATTGGAGAGCTCCAAATTTAAGAAAAAGGTTAGTCTATGTTTTATAGACTACAAAAAAGCCTCTGACTGCTTGGATCATGAAAAGCTATGGGTTTCTCTGAAAGAAATGTGTGTGCCTCAGCACTTGATTGTCCTGATGTGCAACCTGTATTGTAGACAGAAAGCCACTGTTGGGACAGAATATGGAGAGACAGAAAGTTTTCCTAAAAACAAAGCTTTCAGACAAGGATGCATTTTACCTCCCTGGTTGTTTACTTTTTATGTAGAACAGATCATACAAAAAGCTGTACTAGGCTCAGAGAAAAGAAGATTGAAAATTGGTGGAAGAAATATCAATAACTTAAGATATGCAGATGTTCTATCTGATCAGCAGGAAGCAGCGATGATTTGAAATGACTTCTGATGCAAGTGAGAGAAGAAAGTGCCAAAGCAAGACTACATTTGAACATCAAGAAGACAAAAATCATTAATACAGAAGAAATACACAACTTTCACACAATAAAGACATTGAAATTGTTAAAGATTTTGCTTATCTTTGTTCAGTCATCAATTCAAATGGAGACTACCTCCAAGATAAGGTATCAAAAGATGGCTGAGACTCAGAGGGCAGCAATGGAAGAATTAGGACAGATCATCAGATGTGTCATTGGAGACCGAGGCTAAGAGATCATCTTTACCCTCATATTCCCAAGTGCTATATACAAATGTGAAAGTTGGACAGTGAAAAACGCCAATAGAAAAAAAAAGAAAAGATCACTCATTTGAAGTGTGGTGCTGGAGGAGAGCTCTACGGATGCCCTGCATCACCAGAAAGATGAACAGATGGGTCCTAGAGCAAATTAAGCCTGAAACCTCACTGGGGGGTGGGAGGAGGCAAAAATGACAAAGCTAAAGCTGCCCTACTTCAGCACATCATGAGAAGGCAGTGTTCTTTGGAAAAGACAATACTTCTGGGAAAAATAGAAGGCAGCAGGAAAAGAGGAAGACCAAATGTGTGATGGAGTGACTCCATAAAAGAAGCCATAGGTCTGTGTCTACAGAAGCTGATCAGAGCTGTTGAGGACAAAACACTGTGGACATCACTCACTCATAGGGTCACCAGGAGTTGGAGCCAGCTCCACAGCATGTAACAACAACCACCTAGGGTTATGAGCCTTGCTACACTGCACTGTCCCTGGTTGGTTTCCTTGAAATCAGTAAATAACCCTTGCCTTAAATTTTCCTTAAATTAAAGAGTTTTAAACTTATGCAGTGATATTTGTCAATTATTTCTCAATAAAACAAACAAAAACATAATAATAATGACACAGTTTGAGGACACCATGGTTTTCCTGTCAGGACCCTGGTTGACACAGCTGATACCTGACATACCTTCCTGAAACAATGTGATGTACCATTCTAAATAAGGCATACATAAAACTAAATAAATATATATTTAATTTTATTTCTATACATGACCAAATAATTTAAAAGAAATGTAATTTCTTTTGATGCAGTTTTATTTGTAGTTCCCAGTACATATTGGTACCCCATAACTATTTCCTGACTTAGAATTCATATGTTCAATTAAATTACAGTAAGTCCTCTCTTAATGTCATTTAGAGGTTCTTGGAAACTGACTTTAAGCAAAATGATGTATAATGAAACCAGTTATTACCATAGGCTAATTATATCAACAAGAGTTAAATTTTTACAAGTATGTCGTATTTCTGGTCACAGAAACATCACCAAACTTCTAAATAAAAACCCAAAACACTTCTAATTTTAAACACTGAAATACATGTGAGCTATCCATACTAGGGAAGATTAATAAGAAAAAGTCAGGTAATTATTTTCCAAACCTCTTATTCCAAATCATGGCTTCAAGTGACCAGATCCTACCCAGCAGCTCAGGGTGCAAGGTGAGACCCAGCCCTTGGGCAGGACACCATTACATCACAAGGCACGCTGACATACATGCTCACTCACAGAATGGGACCAGTTAGACACACCAATTCATATCACATACACATGTTTGGGATGTGGAACACAACTAAAGTTACCTGGAGAAAACTCCCACAGACATGGGGAAAACGTGCCATCTCTACACCGTGGCCCCAGCTGGGAATCAGTTCTTTTTCTTCATCAACTAATGAAATGACATTGAACGAAATAGTGTTTTTTGAGAACCTGCTATAATCTATACATTTTTCCAAATCACTTGAGCCTGAAACTATATCTGGGAACTACTTTTTACATTAGTTCATATAATCTTCAAAACACCGTTGAGATATTGTACTTTCTGTTTTATGAAACAGGGGCTTTTGTAGGAAGGATAAGTGACTCTTCTAAGTTTTCAGATCTCAAAAGAGTGTTAATATCATTTCATTTAGCAAATATACAACCACTGGAAAGAGACAGAGAGAGTGACTAGCATTGTGGAACTTCATCAGCAATGCTGGAAAAGGTACTTATTCTTTTCTCTGTAGAGAGAACTTTAAGGGGACTAAAAGGAGCAAAATGTGTAATATTAATGTGCATATACAGTAACCCCCCTACACACACCTTATCTGCAGTTTGGCTTTCCAAGGTTTCAGTTACCTGTAGTTTCAGTTACCCACGGTCAACCTGGGTCCAAAAATATTAAATGGAAAATTCCATAAATAAACAATTCATAAGTTTTAAATGGTGTGCCATTCCGAACAGCATGATGAATTCTTATACCATCCTGCTCTGTCCTGCCTGGGCCATGAATCATCCCTTTGTCCAGCTTATCCACACTGAATATGCTATTTGCCCATTAGTCACTTAGTAGCCATCTTGGTTATCAGATAAACTGTCGTGGTATCGCAGTGCCTGTGCTCAAGTAACCCTGTAGTAATCTAGCGCTGTGTCGTAATGCCTAAGTCATTCACCTCACTTCATCTCATCACAAGACATTGTATCATCTCACATCATCACAAGAAGAAGGGTGAACACAATACAGTAAAATTTTGAGAGAGAAAAAGAAACCATATTCTCATAACTTTTATTACAGAATGCCTTTATAACTCTATTTTATTATTAGTTATTGTTCATCTTTTACTGGGCCTAAATTATAAATTAAACTTTATGACATATTTCCTATATGACATATAGGAAAAAATACACACACACAAACACACACACACACACACACACACACACCCCAGAGATGTGACAATTAGGTTCGTGAACTTTCCAACATGCACTTACATTGGCAGCACTGTGCAAACAGCTTGGTAAGGTTTCATAACCTTGGTATATCAGTGTCTCACAGCTGTGTTTGTGTTGATGTGTGGCGGTGTCTTGCTGAGTGTCATTCATTATTGTTGTGTGTATTAGAGCAACAGACAAACATTAAATTTCTGGTTAAACTTGGCAAGAGTGGAAGTGAAATCAGGGAAACATTAGTCCAAGTTTATGGGGATAATGCCATGAAGAAAAGAGCCATGTACAAATGTATTCAACGTTTTTCTGAGGGGAGCGAACGTGTCACTGATGAAGAGAGGTCAGGGTGGCCAGTAGCAAGCAGAACTGATGAAAACATTGCAAAAATTCATTGAATTGTGCATCAAATTGTCAGCTGTTAGAAGCATATATATATGGAGGGAGGGATGGAGAGAGAGAGAGAGAGAGAGAGAGACTTCATACTTATTTGTGCATAATATTTAGAGGGAGAACAGCTTGATTGTTTAGAAAGAGCCCCAGTATGAGCTCAGGACCCTTGCTAGCTGGATATGCTTGGGAAATTCATTTAATATACTGTGGCCCACAGTGCACCATCTCTGCTTGAAATGTCTGTGTGGCCTTCTAGACTGTTAATTCAAGAACAAGTTCTATAGCTCATTCAATTTAGTATTTGAGTTTTTAGCTTTTTATACAGAGCATGAAATAAGTACCACAAATTTGGATATATATTACATTATTTCTGGTCTAAAGATAAACTACCATGTTGAACAATAAATTTTAGACCTGTATTTCAACTTTTTGATGGAATCTTTCTTTTTTTTTTTATTTTCCTTGTTAAATAGAACCAGGGTTAAAACTCTTTTGCTATGATAGAAAAATAAAGAGCAACATGATTAATAATTTTAAGTGGTATGCACACGGTTTAAATATTCAGTCATTTCAGAATAAGATATTAGGAAAGAGGAAAAATAGAATAGTTCTTCAAAAGGGATAGGATTTTTTTCTTTTTTAAAGCACAGGTAAGATGGTTGCTAAGTATGGACAAATCATACAGTCCTAGATTTAAGTCTTGGGTTATATTGGAAAAGTTCCAACCCTCCTTCACCCCCACCCCATTTCTCTCTCTCTCTCTCTCTCTCTCTCTCTCTCTCTCTCTCTCTCTCTCTCATCTTTAAAATGGGGATAATAATAACAACGCTTCTATCCTAAGATTGTGGTGATTAGATAAGATATCCAATGTGAAGCATATAAAGTATAGTGCTTAACAGATGGTAAACAATGAATATTAGTTTCTATAGTCATTAAAGGCATCATCATTTCATTATCTTTACAAAGCATTCCCGTAATTTTAAGAATGGTAAGATAACTAATTTTATTAGGAATCTCTCATATGCTGGACCTCATACTAGATACTTGATGTTAACTGCATGCAGTCCTCAAATCAGCTCCACAAAAAGAAGCAACACGATAAAGCAAGAGATCACGACTTCGCAGTCAGAAACAATTAGGTCCAGATCTTAGAACTGCTGCTTTCTAGCTATGTGCCTTTGGCAATTTACTTAACATGTTTGAATATTAGTGAATGCAACTATAAAACTGCAACAAGAATTAACTTGTGATGATGGTATATAGATTACTACAAGTGTCTATCAACATGTGTATGCGTGAATATACATACGTGTATAGTGTGTATGTTTGTGTGTCTATAGTTGGAGAGTCTAAAAATCATACCTTAAATTTTAATTAATCATATTACCAGCATGACCTGATTATAATTGTAAATGAGAAAAACTAGACTCAGACATTTCATGGTATTTCCATGTTCATAAAAAGTGTCAGAGCCAGTATTCAAGGTCAGGTTCACATAAATATCAAGGCCTTTGTTTTGTCTATGATTCTGCAATGGCTCAAACTGTGTCTTTGCAGAGAATTCAGTGTGGAATGAAGGCGAGAAAGCTTCATGAACAGTCCTCGCTTTTTGCAAATTTAAATTTCACTAATCCAAACCTGCCTTAAATTCAAATCGCTTTAAATTGGTTAGCTCTTTGGTCACTTAGACTCTATGAGCCATCATTATCTTTGGAACTTCCTTGTGCCTAATCCATTTATTATTTCACCAAAGCAAGTGTGCCATTTTTTGATGAAGGCTGGTGGGCAACAGGGTAATTCTAGAAAGTGAAATTTATAAACAAACAACTTAATACATAAGTAAGGTAGTCCACATCCCCATTTTAAGCAGAATTTCCAGGGGAAAAAAAAATCCACAGAAGCATTGTGAGGGAGGGTTCCATACTAGTACAAATACCTAGCATTTGCAGTGATCTTAATATGTACTGACCCTGGTCCAAACACTTCACATATGAATTCGGACAATTAAGTTCATGAACTCATCCTAGAAAAAGTGCTACATATCTCATACCTCATTGCTGATTATCACCACGGTCACCCTTGAAGTACTTTTGGGAAGCTATGCACCAATTTCAGCACCTAGTCCACCCTTCAAAGCAGTTTTGGAACTCTTTTTCTGGAATGGCCATCAGCGCTGTCGTTATATTACCCTTGATGTCCTGAATGTCATCAAAATGTCTTCCTTTCAATAGTTCCTTTATCTTCAGGTAAAGAAAGGAGTTACTGGGGGCCAGAGCAGGGGAGTAGGGAGTTCCATTCCAGTTATTTGTTTGCTGGCTAAACATTCCCTCATAGATGGTGCCTTGTGAGCTGGTGCATTGTCATGATGTAAGAGCCATGAATTGTTGGCAAAAAATCCGGGTCATCTAACTTTCTCATGCAGCCTTTTCAGTATTTCCAATGAGTAAACTTAGTTAAGTGTTTGTCCAGTTGGTACAGATTCATAATGAATAATCCCCCTGATATCAAAAAAAGGTTAGCAACATTATTGCAACAAGTTCTTGAACTTAATTGTCAGACCTCATATATTATTTAATTTAATTTTCACATAACCTGATGATATACATGCTGTTTTCATTCCCATCGTACAGACAGGTGCACTGAGTCACAGAAACATGTCTATCTTGTCCAAGATCACATAGCTGGTGGATGGCAGATCCAGAACCTGAATCTAAATAGTTGAACCTCAGACTTTAGTTCTACGTTGGTCAGCTTTTGCAGCAAATTAGGGAAAATAGGCTAATGCCTTTCTTAATCATTTTTAAGTTACATTGCATGGTTATAGTTATCATTGGTTTACTGCTATTTAGTGGACACCTGCTAGGAGCAAAGCGTAGCTGCACAGACTAGAATAGGAAAAAAAAAAAAAAAAATATATATATATATATATATATATATATATATATATATATATATAGCAATACTGCTTAAAGACTGGGAAGAGATAGATATATAAACAAAGTCATGAAATTCAGAAGGATCGAAATTCTCAGTCCCAGGCTTTTCTCACCTTATGTATTTTGTACCATTAGAGGGAAAAAAATCTAGTTTGAAAAGCTATATTGCTTTCAACTAAAACAAAAATTGATTGGGAGTTTTCGTTCTTTTTTATTTTGGTAAGATAAGTGTGAGTCAAAATCAATACTCAGAAGAGCTCCAAAAAGAAAGAGATGTTCTCTGGGTACAAAATTCATGAAGGGGTAATTCATTCCATTGACACTGGAACAGTCTCTGAGTGCAGTTTTAAACAATTCAACCTGTAGTAAAACCTCTTCAAAAGAGTACAGGGTTTCAAGAGAATCTGGGGGAGGGGTAAAAAAAGCCAACTCGAGTCACAGTCTTCTCATAGCTAAATCCTCAGTCCTTCTTACCCTCCAGAGCTGGATCAATTGATTTCTAACCTACCAAATACCAATAATTTTTGCACACAGTCTCCCAAGCATCATCCTTGATATCTGGGATTTAAGATTTAACCAGGTTGTGTTACAACATAGGGACTCAGAAGCCGCTGCATTTTCTGCAAATGAGCTTTAACCCTCCTTTGTGTATCCACTAGTTCGGATAATGGCTGATACCTGATACCTTTTTGTCAACTACCTAATGCCCTGGTCATTCTAGAGTGCTTCTAGATCTTGCTCTGAAGGGTGCCTGTTCAAAGGCACCACTGTCTTGGTTCTTCATTCCTGGATTCATTTCTTTATCCATCATCCTTCAATGAAACATTAATTAAATGCCTACTATACCAGATATTTTGCTATGTGAGAAAAGTACAGGAATGAACTAAAACATAGACCCAGTCTTCCAAGAGCTTAAAGCCTTGGTGACAGATAGATCAGTACAAGGAGTAATTGGAGAATTGTGTCAGTCGCATGGTAATGGGATGTTTAGAGGGTTACAGGATCATAGAACAGGGATGCTTTGTGCTGTCTTGGAGTTCAGAGAAGTCTTGATGTAGAGGGTGGCTCTCAAGCTAGATTTTGGAGTATTAATAGGAAATTTTAAAAGCAAAAAGAGTAAAGGATGTTCTATGGGGAGGGGTAGCATGTGGCAAGCATGGAAGTTTTAAGAAATGCGATCCTCTCAAGGCAAATAGATTTATGTGATAGACTGAAGGAATTTTGAGAGGAAATGTTGGTATGGATGTTTAGAGTAGAGACTAGATTTAGGTAGGGAGAAGATTCTGGAGGACTTCTTGTTCAAATCTAAAGATTGGGGACCTTCACTCCAAAGCAACAGGAAATCACTGAAAAGAAAAAGCAAAAACCAAAACCAAAAACTGAGGAGTGCATGGTCATGACTTGTCTCAGAAACTTCCTTCTCCAGACCCCACTGTCACGCCTAGAAGCCTATGAGTATACACAGTAGTCAAGCAGATCTGTACTTGAGTGTTGGCCCATCTCTCATTAACTATGCAGTGTTAACTGACTAGCTTACACTTTCAAGACCCACCTAGATTTGCTATAGTACAGCAATGAACTTACTGTCGATTTCCCAATGTCTTGTATTCATTTAGTCATTCAATTAGGTAACATAGAAAGCGTCTGTGACGGTTAATTTTGTGTCAGCTTGACTGGGCCAAGGAATGCCTAGCTACATAGCTGGCAAAACATTATTTCTGAGGGTGTCTGTAAGGGTGTTTCTGGAAGACATTAGCATTTGAATCAGTAGGCCAAGTAAAGATTGTCCTGACCAATGTGTGTGGGCATCAATCAGTCAACTGAGGGCCTGAATAAAACAAAAAGGAAAGATACGTTTTCTCTTTGTTTGAGCAGAGAGATCCATTTTCTCCTGCTCTTGAACATCAGTGCTCCTGCATCCAGGGCTTTCAGACTTGGACTGAATTACACCAATGGCTTTCCTGGTTTTCCACCTTGCAGTTGGTGGATTCTGGGACTTGTCAGCCTCATAACCACATGATATGTGTGTGTTTGTGTGTGTGTGTGTGTGTGTGTGTGTGTGTGTATTTTCCTCCGGTTGGTTTCATTTCTCTGGTCAACTCTAATACAGCACCAACTCTGTGCCAGGTATTATTCTAGAGGATACAGCAGTGAACAACAAAAAGTCTTCATCCTCATGGCTTAATATTCCTCAGTGCCTGGCCCATAGAAGGTACTCAGTGAATATGCAAATATGTGACAAATTAATGGATACGCATTATCTACTTCCCTCCTTCATCCAAATTCATAGTCATCACTTTGCCCATGTAAAAATAAGTACAGAATTGCTTCCCTTTTGCAATTCTTCTCTAACCTGGAACATTATGTTCAGGTTTGATGGGAGACTGACATTCTTCAATGTCATTAGTTAGTTGTGTTTGCACTCTTACTGTGACATGGATAAGATAGTCTGAAGGTTTTGCAAACATTTTTAGAGAACTAGTTTTAGCTGTATTCAATCTACTTTATTATTTCATAGTGCCTGTGATTCTCTGAAATCATTGCATTTCGTGATTGAAATGCACCTCCTTCCTTTAAATTATCTGTATTTTTCCATCGGACGTTCCATGAAGGGGCAGGGGTGTTACTGTTTTGTTTCCCACTATATTCCTAGGACACTGCCTGGCCCATGGTTCCCTGACACAATTCAGTTAAAAAACTGTTATAAAATACATTTAAGCACCAGATGAGTGACAGGATCAGTTGGCTTTAAAACTCCCTCCCCACTCTGAATGTTGTGATTCTAAATTGTCAGCCTCTGAAGAATCTGCTTTACCTATTAGAGCAATGACACTGATAGAGACTCAAATGTTAGGAGATGGGGTATAATTCCCTGCAGTAGTTTGACTATATGAAGTAGATTTTTGGGAACGAAAGACACAAATAGGTAGTAAGTAGCAATATTAGTAATGCTACGCCACCTTATACATTCCTGTGTGAAATCAAATTTGTATGGTTTACATGCAAAGTCTATCTGATATGCTTAACTACTTGTAAGCTGTTAATATTTGCATATCACCATGAAATATATACTCTAGCAAGGTCATTTAACAGTTACAGGGCAGAAACTTTCCATTTTGTTAATCACTTACAACTCTAATTTCACACTACATCAGTCCTTTTACTCTGGTCCACAGCTCTTTGAAATCCCATTCTGAAAATCCATGTGAAAACATCTGTTCAGAATGTGCTACAAATAATAGCCACTGCCACACCCGTGATGTCATAAATTTAAGGGCCAAAGTAACAGTTACTTGCACCATTTTTCTAATCTCCATCTCTACATCCTAGGACTTGACTGTTTTTTCCCTTATCACCAATCTTCCATTCACCATTTCCAAGTTTTCTTTCAATCTGCCCTCAGATGACTTCTTCATAGCTATTATTTCTCCTGGCATCTGTCGTCGGTTGGAAAGAGCTCTCCAATTATGATGCTCAATACTCTCTGGAACTCCCTCCATTTCAAAGTATGGATAAGATGCTCCCTTGATTTCCAACCAGTTCCACCCCTGATTGGCTCTCCCCACAGGGAGAAAAAGTTCAGAGAAAAGGAAAGACCTAGAGAGCATGGGGTCCTTCATGTGACTGTATCCTTTTGATAGATGAAGGACAAGTGCATGTTGAGTCTCTTTCCAATCACTTAAACGTCTCATAAATTATGCAAACTTTCCACTCAGCCTTAACAAAGGAATTAGAATGCTGGCTATTTTCTAGATGGGAAGCTTTGATACAGCTTTTTAATAGAAGGCATGATGACATGCAAAGAAAGAGCTAAGTCAAGGAAATCAGACCAGTAAATCTGACCATTAACTTAATGAGCATCCCATTTTCATAACATTCAAACAAAATAGTACAGTGTTGTGCCTTATTCTCATTCTGACATTTTGCTTTGCCGGTTTCATTTTCTTGGCTTTGTTCATTGTCATAAGGCAGGGTCCAGGGAAAAAAGATTCATCTGTATCCCGTCAAAGGTCATTGGTTGCCAGCTGCATCATGGTTCTGATTCCACAATGATATTCTGATATAATCTGATTTTTCAGATAAATATGAATACTGTTAGTTACCAATAAAACATAGATTGTGAGCCCATCAAATCAATGCAAATAAACCCATTCTTCCTTTCTCTCCTCTGAATTTTCTATTTTCATTTATTTTTTATCATGGCACGTGGGCTAATTTCCTTCAGATTACACCACTGGCTGGTCAGTGTTGTTGCATTAGCTGAATTCTGAGCTCCTGCTAGTGTAGAAGAGGGTCCTTCTAATGAGGAATAAGAGCCAGCCAGGTATAGGAGGTTTTAACCACCAAAATCATGACAATGACAATTAAATGGAAATGTGAAAAGTAAATAAGCAATATTTTGCAGCAATTTTCCAAGCGGAGTTGCAATAGTGGTTTTCCCAGACACTGATTCATGGACAAATGTTTATTATTCCTTACTCAGTCCCACTTCAACACTCTTCTTCACCAACAGTAGATACTGTTAGCCCTCTTTATGACTCCATAGTAAAACCTCTTCTTTTTATGCCTTTGAGTAAACACATATATTTAAAACACATTAAGTACATAGAAGCCTCTGATTCACAAGAATAAACTTCTCAGCATTTCCCTATGTGGATGTCTTCCATTTGTCCTTCCAAATCTATTCTCCAACCATTTCTCTGATCTTTGGCTTCCAGTTGGATTCCATCAATGGGGAGCAACAGCCAGACATGAAGGAAGGAAGGAGAGTAAGTACAGGGTGGTGATTCCACTGCCTGGCTAGCTGAAGGCTAGTCAACTCCTTAAGCACAATTCCAGTCAGGCAGCTTTCTCCCTCCAGCCCTTTCCCTCTAGGTGCTGGTGACAGATCACTCACTCCCTTCTCTGTCAGTGCACGGAGGTAAGCGAGTTCCACTGGTCTTAACCCTGGGCACTTCCCTATCCCTTGTGATTTCCTCATACCCTTCCCAAACCTTTATGCTCATATCTCTTATATTAAACCTTCCTCAGATAATGCTAACGTACGTCATATGTTTTCTGCTTGACCCTGATGAATATATTCCTCCTTTAACTTCAGTGCCCTATGACCTTTAATGATAGTCCCTCTGCCTCAAACTCCCATATGCCCTGCACCCCCTTTCATTCGAAACGCCTCACTTTATACTCCCTGATGGTCTGCTGGGGAGGATCTGATGCACCCAAACACCTCACTTGACCGAAGGTCATTGATCCTATACGTCTCTCCAATACCTACCCAGCATTCCTCACACTCCAAATCTCTCTTAACTTGGTCTCTATTATTTTTATTTTATTTTATCCAAAGACCATGTCATGCTGTAACAATTCAATTATTTATAATTATTATTTTTTTTTCTGTATCCCTGCACTGAAAACTAAGCTCTGCAGGGCAGGAATCTTGCTCTTTTGTTCACTGATCTACCCCAAGCATCTCAAATTGTGCCCGGCCTATTGTAAGTGCTCAATAAATATTTGTTGAATGAAGTTTCAGCTTAAGAAGTAATTTTTTCTCGAAGTTTTTCTAAATCTTCTTCATTTTCTCTCTACTCTCCTCTAACGTGTTCCAGGTTAATTGACTTCCCTGTGTGGTTCTTTAAGCATCCTGTACTTCTGCCTTTACAGCACTTGCAGACTATTGCAATTGTTCATTTTTCATACTACTGTGTTTCCCCGAAAATAAGACCTAGCCAGGCAATCAGCTCTAATGTGTCTTTTGGAGCAAAAATTAATGTAAGACCTGGTCTTATTTTACTATAATATAAGACCGGGTCTTTATAATATAATATAATTATATAATAATAATATAATATATAATAATATTATATATATGTGTATATATACTGTAATATAATACCACGTCTTATATAGTATAATATAGTATAATATAATACTGCGTATAACATAATATAATAATATAATATAATATAATATAATATAATATAATATAATATAATATAATACCGGGTATAATATAATATATATAATATCGGATCTTATATAGTATAATACAGTAGAATACAATAGAATACAATACTGGGTATAATATAATAATATAGTATAATACAATATAATGTAATATAATATATAATATAATGTAATATAATAGTGGGTATAATATAATATAATGTAATATAATATAATATCAGGTCTTACTTTTCTATAAGACCGGGTCTTATATTAATGTTTGCGCCAAAAGACGCATTAGAGCTGATTGGCTAGGTCTTATTTTTAGGGAAACATGATAGGTTATAATTTCTGTGAAGGCAGAAATCATCAGAGTCTTTTTCAAAGTGCCTACTTTAAGATGTCCTCAATATATATTTTCATGAATAACTACGAGGTATGTCAATTAAGTTCACGAACTTGTGTGCAATGATGTTGCTAACCTTTTTTAATATCAGAGGGATGATTCATTATGAATTTGTACCAACTGGACAAACAGTTAACCAAGTTTACTATTTAGAAGTGCTGAAAAGGCTGCATGAAAAAGTCAGACGACCTGAACTTTTTGCCAACAATTCATGGCTCTTGCATCACAACAATGCACCAGCTCCCACAGCACTGTCTGTGAGAGAGTTGTTAGCCAGTAAATAAATAATTGTATTGGAACACCCTCCCTACTCACCTGATCTGGCCCCCAATGACTTCTTTCTTTACTGGAAGATAAAGGGAATATTGAAAGGAAGACATTTTGATGACATTCAGGACATCAAGTGTAATACAACGACAGCTCTGCTGGACATTCCAGAAAAAGAGTTCCAAACTTGATTTGAAGGATGGACTAGGCACTGGCATCAGTGCATAGCTTCCCAAGGGGAGTACTTTACAGGTGACTATAGTGATATTCAGCAATGAGGTATGTAGCACTTTTTCTAGGATGAGTTTGCAAACTTAATTATCTGACCTCATAGATGAATAAACAAGTGGATGAGTGAACAAAACTCACACCCTGCTATTATAACAAATAACTTTAATAATCCAATTAACTGTCTGTTCTTGTTGAGAGAAGCATAGAATGCTGTGAGAACCCAGAAGAGGGTCTCCACACCTGGGTTCTAACGTAGGGATGTTGAGAGTGGATATTCAGAGGAAGCTTCTCAGAGGAGGCACTGCTTGAGCAGAAACTTGAAGGATAATCAGGAGTTATGAAGGGCAGGTAAGTTTGGGGTTAGGGAGACAGCTTTCCAGGGAGTGGCAGTAGCCCATGCAATGGCACTCAGATGAAAGAAACAGTGATTGACTGGAGCTGGGGTATGGGAACATCCTGGCTAGGATCAGAAGCTGAGACTGGAGTGATAAATTGGTAGCAGTCTAGGGAAGGCTTTGAACGCTCTGCTAAGGCTCTTAAATTTTATCCTAAAAGTTAGGAGAATGGGAGATTTAAAATAATGAGAAAGAAAAAAAAATCAGTATCAAAAGAAACCATAACCTTCTCTGATGTAAAGCACACTAATTGTCAAAACCCACCAAGAATTCATTTCCTACTCCTATAGAAATTTCCTTTAATCATTTGTTAGAAAAGGAAGGAAGGAAGGAAGGAAGGAAGGAAGGAAGGAAGGAAGGAAGGAAGGAAGGAAGGAAGGAAGGAAAGAAGGAAGGAAGGAAGGAAGAGAGACAGAGAGAGAGACAGAGAGAGAGAGAGAGAGACAGAAAGAAAAAGAAAGATGGTGCTGTCCGTATACACATGACTAGTATTCATCTTTTGTTATCGGCATATATTGAGTACTACAATTTTAACACAGTTTTTTTCTTTTCTTAAAATGTGTATACGTGTTTTTTGGAAACCTTCTATACAGGAAACCCTTTTTTGCTTCTCTCTCATGTGAATGCTACTCTGGTTTTATCAGTTTAAGGCAATTTTGTGTTTGTTTTCCTTTCCCTTTCCGCTCTTCTTCTGCACACTCCCCCACCTACCCCAGTTGTGGTGTCATTCCCACATGCATGCCTATGGTCATGCTGTTTCCTCTGCCTGGAATTCTGTATCTTTAAGCTGTTTTCTTCATGGCAAACCCATGTGAACTTATCAAGACTGAATTCCATGAGAAAGCCTTCCACACATCTAAAAGGCACCCTGAATTGCTCTTCGGTCTGTGCTCTAACAGTGGCTTCTATAGCAGCTAATGCCAATTGTACGGAAGTTATCTGGAGGCATATCAGTAGGCTTAAGTGAATTGTTACCCATACTACCCACCTCTGGGATATCCAGAGTGCATAGCAAATGGCAGATGGTAAATACATGCTTTTCAAACAGAAGAGTAAAATATGAGAGCTACAAGGTATGATCAGGTGAAGATACCAAAGGTGAATGTCTGAGCATGAGGTAAAGCATTCACAATTAGCAGAAGTACTCAGATAGCGCAGCAATCATTTATGATGTCTCAACGAAAAACTGAGTAGGGAGTTCCTTTCTCTTTTATGTTCAGGTTACAAATTGTTCACATGATAGGTAGTCAGAGGTAGAATCTGAAATCAAAGAGGTATTTGAGAGTGAGTGAGCACGTTTTTTATTTTATATTGAAAAATGTTTTCAGGTCTCTAGATAATATAATAGTTTTAAATAAATCAATACAGAAATTAAAAGTACATTGAACAGTAGTAGAAGCAATGATAGTCAAAAAAGTATGTATTAGGTAAAATGTGGGAAAAGTAAAGTGAGAAAAAATATATGCCTGCAAGTTTCATCCTAGAAGAAAAATAGATGAAATTATCTTACAAAAGCTCCACAGGGTGGCTATTGCAATTTCAAAGAGAATTGTGTCTGCTGGGGGAAAAAAAAGAGGAAAAAAAAGGAAACAAAAATGAAACATGTGTTTGGTTTACACAATCACTTGCTGACTCAGTTTTCTATCATTGTTAGCTTAAAACACCATTTCCTTGATTGAAGTTTAATGGGGAGAAAATGTTACAAAGAGAACATTTAGATTCTACAAACATTTACTGAATGTTGGTGCATCAAGCCTCATGCTGGGTGCTTTCCAATTAATTATCTCATCTAATCCATCTGATGGCACAGTGGGGTTGGGGTGGGGGTAGCATCAGCCCCATCATACACTGAAGGGAAACTTATGTGTATAGAACAGAGAAATGGCTTGCCCACGGTGATGTAGCTCGTAGCTCACAAAGCTAGGGTGCCAGTCAAGGTCTTTTGACTCCAAGATCTAGACTTTTTCCTGGAAGACAGCTGCCTCATTTTTCTCAATTTATGGATGATGTCACGTTGTTTCAGTTTCTTGATTTACAAAATGAGATGAATAGTGTAATAATACTTGTAAACATTATTATACCTACTTTATGGATGAAGAAATGCAAACATAGGGAGATTAGAACCTTGAGCAATGTTATAGAGAGAAAGAGTTGGAATTGAAACTCAAGTCCAACTTCAGAATTAATGTTCTTCTTAATTATATTATGTCTTTCGGTAATGATGTTATCTGACTTGAGGGATTTTCGTAAGATGAAGAGTCACACAGTTTTGGGGAAATCACTAAGGCTTAATTAATAAATAGCTATTACTGCTATTTCTGTTCTTTATATTGACTCGAAGCATAGAGTAGTAGTTTTCCCTTATACACAGATTCACTTTCCACAATTACAGTTACCCATGGTCAACCTCAGTCTGAAAATATTATATGGAAAATTCCGGAGATAAACGATTTGTAAGTTTTAAATTACGCTCCATTCTAAGTAGTGTGATGAAACCTCACCCTGTCCCACTGTGTCCCGCCCTTGGCTTGATTCATCCCTTCGTCCAGTGTCTCCAAGCTATAGATACTCCCAGTCGTTACTCTCTTAATAGCTCTCTCTTATCAGATCCACTGTTGTGGAATCGCAGTGCTTGTGTTCAAGTAACCCTTATTTTACTTAATAATGGCCCCAGAGCAGAAGAGGAGTGATGCTGATAATTCACATATGCCGAAGAGAAGCTATAAAGTGCTGCTTTTAAGTGAAAAGCTGAAAGTTCTCAATAAAAAGCTGAAATAAAAAAAAGTTCTCAATAAAAAGCTGAAATCATCTTTTATCATCTCACATTATCACAAGAAGACAAAAAAGGGTGACAAAAAATAATATATTTTGAGACAAAACGACTACATTTACATAACTTTTATTACAGTATATTATTATAATTGTTCTATTTTGTTATTAGTTATGGCTGTTAATCTCTTACTGTGCCTAATTCATGAATTAACTTTTATTGTAGATAAGTATATATAAGAAAAAACATAGGATACATAGGGTTTTGTACTATCCATGGTTTCCGGCATCCACTGTGCCGGAAGAATATCCCTCAAAGGATATTCAAGGATATTAAAGGAACATATCCCTCAAGAATAAAGGGTACTAGTGTTATCACACACACACACACACACACACACACACTAATAATGGGTAAGGAAGCCTTGACAAGTTTATTTTGTTACTTTTAAAAAATATTATTACTGTTGTTTCCAAAGTATTCAATAGAATATTAATCTCTTCATACAAAACAAGAAAAAAAGTAAAAAAAGTCCATATATACTTAAGCATATTGAAAGCTCTGTGAATTCCTGTAGGCAGGAAAGACATTTAAAGTGTTTCCCCCAGGGTGTTTTGTGTGAAAGTACCTATATGAGATCTTCAGCTTGGCCGACACCGATTACCTGAATGTTATGCTTCCCGAGTCCTAGAACTGACTTTCACCCACCTAAATAAACAGAGGCTTTTTGTACCCCAGGGTGCTACTGTGTTGTACATTGAGAGGTGCTCCAGCTTGGCAACCAAGGGCCCCTCCTGAATTCCCAGTGTTTCTTCTTGCTGGGACATTCACTCCTGAAACTAAGTTGTAAGTCATGTGGTTTCCTGAAGAACAGGTAATAAGAATCAAGGGAATGGCAGTGGCTGTCCTGTAAAAGGTCTGGCCTGAGGTCTGCTGGACTTGAGAAGTAATAGTTCTCTGAAAAAACAAAAACAAAAACAAACAAACAAAAAAAGCACTTGGCCTGCCATGTGGGGTCTTGTCGTTACTCCCTCTATGGCCTGTGGCAAGGTACTCAAGCTCTTTGTACTGAATCTTCAGCTATAGCCATGGCATAATAAAGGTTTCTGGGGATTAATCGAGGCAATAAAAACAGTTCCTAACACTTGTTGAACTCATGGCAGCTATGCAGATCATTTTTGACTTCTTCCCCTTCCTACTGAAGGATATTTCTGAATGAGGTTCAAAAACCAATAGGTAGAAGCAAAAAGACCTATCACCTGTATCGTGTATGAAAAGAGACGTCAGATTTCACAGTGATTGACTTTACACTTGGCTCTGTCATAATGGCCAAGAGTAACTGATGTGCTGACTGACCTTAACAATTATAAGGAAGCTGGGTCTTTTAAAGGATGGAAACAAAGCCATTTTGAAGAAACAGCAGTTGATCCAGAATTTATATTTACTTATGTCCTTTTTGTTACTTCCTGATCTACCGTTGACATAACCCCCACCCCAGCTTTGGTTTGCTTTCAAGTTGATAGTTTGCTTCTGAATTAATTGGATAATAGCATTATCCATGTGTAGGCTGGCTACACATTGAAATCATGGCAATACTATACCCCACTTTTCATGCATTTAAGTAACAGTTACCTTTCTTGAGTACTTACTACATGCCATCACTTAACTAGGATACTTATGTAAAACTGATCATGAAATCCTCACAGTAGCCTTTGTCAATGATGAAACTAAAGCTAAGACAGGTCAAGTGACTCGACCAAGAATACACAGGCTTAAGTTTAATTGTTAGGCTGTGGGCATGTTCACACTTTGTAACTAAAAAGTAGTGCTGAATTCAGTTACAGGCGCTCTCTCTGCCACTAGAACGTGTGTGCCCTTTAGAGGTGGGGGTTCATCTTATTCATTTTTCTACGTCCAGTTTCTGTTGCTCTACTTAACACAGAGTGGGTACCAGTAAATACATGTTAGGAAGGCATGGACAACAATTGGAAAGTAGCATCTCGGGGCAAGTTTTAACTCTATGACTACCTTTTCTCAATTAGGACTAAGAGGAGAAACATTTCACAAATGCCAAGTCATACATGTGGCTTGAGAAAAATTTATATAGAGCCTAAACTTTAATCTCCAAATCAGAGAATTAAATATTCATCCTAAAAGTTTTTTCCTTTGGCTTGTCTGTCAGGGACAATACTCACAGATCAGAATCAAGAAAGCTAAAAATATTATCTTGTCTTATTTCTTGACTATATATTTAAGGTTGTGTATCAGCCACTGAAGAACAATACATTTTACAGAATATGGCCACAGAGGAAGGTGTTTTCTCCTTGACCTTTACTTCTTTTTGAAAATGGCTTGTCATCTTGTGACCTTTCCTCCAGGAGACAGCAAGGTAACTTATATGAGCTCAGAGGAGGGATGTGAGTTCAAAGCCAGCCAGTAAACCATGGAATGTTCTTTGGATTTTATCCTGAGAGATGGGAAAAAATTGGAGGGATTTGAACAAAAGTATGACATGATATGGCTTCAGTTTTACAAGGAATGCATAGTCGCTTTATGGAAAACGGACTAGAGAGCAACAATGGTAGTAGAAATACTAGCTAGGGAGGCTACTACAAAGCTTTGGGTAAGAGATAGTGCTGGCTTGCCAGATTCCACAGGAAGCAGTAGTAGAGATGGTGAGAAGGGGGCCTTTACATTCTTCTCTCAGCTTTAGTAGTTTGGAAAGCCACAGATTTCCATTTTTTTTTCTTGTTTCCTGGTTATATGCCTGTGCACTAAATAATTGAATTGAGGGTGGTGCACAAAAAGAAAGGGAAATCATTAGAAGAAAAATCAGTATTTGAAAATGAGTTGTCCTCGACAACTAATTGAAGGCAGGCAACTCGCTTGTTGTGTTTTCATTGTTTCTCCAGTACTCGGTATGTGGTAGACATTCAATGGATATTTGCTAAATGAAGAATAAATGATTCATAGTGTCATATGGAAACAAACTATCAGCAGAAGAGACAATCTGAATAAACTTCAGATTTCTTTGCTTCTGGTTGATTTTTGCTGTTCAATATTTTATCCAGCTCCTTCAGTCAGATCAAAAGGCAGATTCAATTGGCTGTGAATAAGAAAGAAATTTCTGAAATTCATGGGCCTAAGATGTCTGATTAGATAATAAAAATGATTACTCAAGGTGAATATTTGAAGGGGGTAGTGGTGCCCATTTGGAGTGGTGCTAAAATGTCCTTTCTACCCATTCTGTCACTATCATGGTTGGAGTTTAAACTTTCAGATGAAGGCACTCAGTGTCCTAATGCACCATTTATCTGGACAGGGAGATTCAACAAGAATGGAAAGAGACATCTTTTCAGTGTTAGTGCAGTTTTCTCTTAGATTAATTGTGGTACTTGGGATTCCAGACAGAGTGAGGATATTGGTGCTTAATTTAAGATTCCTTTTTGATGAAGTCCAATGTTTTTATATGCCATGGAATATGTAGCTCAAAAATTAAAGTTAAAGACAATGTGCAAATATAATTGGATATAAAATTTATTAAGCAATTTCATTATTTATGGGTACTTCATAATTTTTTACAACTTAAATAGATATCATTGTTATCCTTTTTATTATTTCTCCTGTTCATGATTCCTCTCCATGTGAATGTTAATATGATTGTAACTTAAACTATCAGGAGAATATTTATTTTTTGATGTACTATTTTATTGATCTCTGATTTAAAATGATTCCATGACTAATGTTCTCCTTTGGGAAATGACCCATGAGGATTAGACATAATTGGTGCATTTCATATTTAATTTGTGACTTGATCACACATTCTACCTAATTCAGGGGTATCTATCGTTTTCAAATAACTCATTGTGGAAAGCAGTAACCCACATGAAACACAGGCTTTCAATTCAGTGACCTAAGGTAAAGTTTCAACCCTGCCATTTACTAAAACTAGGTGACCTTGAAAAAGCCATTTTGTATCTGAGTTTCTTGGTTTGTAAGATGGAGAAAATAGGGCCTACTATGCAAGGTTGCCTGGGGGAATAAATGAGATGATATTGGCACATAGTGGGCACAAACTAAGTAATCACCCTACTCCCCCATAGCTAGCTCACAAATTAGTTCATATGGACTCTGGTCGTTGTTATAACTTCTGCATGAGCAACTAGTGTTCAAAGAACACTGAACTGGTTTGCTTTCGTGGTGATAAAAATAATTTAAATAAGGAGGATGAAAAGAGGCATTCTTGTGACCATGTGAAGGGATCAGGCCAAGTTAGTGTGAAATCAGAATACAGAAATGTCTAAGCATTTTCAAAGTGTCCTCATTGTCATTTAATTCACAAAGTTCATGGGCCAGGAAAATACTAAGTACCAAGTCTAATTTATATGTATATATAAATTTTCATCATTGAGGATTCTCATTTAAAATGGAATGGTTAGTTCACTTCGGTTTAGTTCGACAAATGCTTATTTAACAGTAATTAGCTCATGGGCATGGCTCTAGTCCTGGGTACTTTTTCCCTACCTCCAGTACATTCAAAATGTAGTAATCAGAGGACTGAGAGTAAAACAGTCTGTTTCTCAGATACATATCAGTGATCCTCAGTTCTGGAGAATCACAATGTTTATGACTGCACTTCTCTACAAACAGGAATCTGATTGTCTAGCAGTGACCCTAAAACAACAACAAACTGTGGACCATATGCAAGCATCATCTCATAAACCAACTCTGTAGACAACTTGATGAGAGGCTACTTTGAGATGGTTGTGCCTCCCCTGTCCAGTTCCCTTAGCTAAGAGGCCAGATTGTCCAGAGCAAAAGGCTCAGCTTTGTCCTTTCTCTTTTAGCCCTCCCAACCCCCTCCCACCCCGACATTCTAGGAGGTAGATTTGGAACCACAGACACTTTTTTCCTGTGGCCCATTCATGTTCCTAGAGCTTACCAATTTCATTAGACAATTGTCAGATGGCATTTTAGGACGGCACCACCTATTTATATAAAAATCTTTATCTTGCTCAAAATCTGAGAAGGCTTTGCTGTCTTCTCACATTGACCCAAATTTTGAGACATTTGACAAATTATGCTTTTTAACTTTTTGATTTGACATTTTATCCTTTCCTTCTTTTATTCAAAATAGTGTTGCTAGATTTTCTTCTACATTTGTATCTCTTTTTTTTTTATGTTCTGGGAGGGTTTCAATGGAGGAGAATGGAGTAAAAATGCATCCATGCCACCATTTTAACCAGAGAGACAAAAAGACCTGAATTTAACTTCTATCTTTACCACATCAATCTTTACCACATATATCTGTATCATGTACAGATGAAGTGTACACACACATACACATACACACACTTATATTTACTCTGAAACAAATTGTAGCAGTTTCTCTGAGACATAATACAGTAAGTGTTATCATAGAGGTAAAAATTCCTCTTCATCAAAAATCCCCAATTACAGAAATTATGATTTCTTTGATCTCATCTATTTGAAATGGCTTTTCGAACAACCTTATTTTTTTAAGCCAGATTTTCTCTAGGATAGCACTATAATACAAAAGTATTTTTCACCTATATTAACTTATTTAACACCTGGAACAATTTTCAAGGGAAGATTTATGGTCCATTTTGCAGATAAGAAAACTGAGGTATAGGGAGGTTTAGCCCAAGATCATTCATATAACTGTCAGAGAGCTGGGTAAAGGAATTTGGTATTTCTCTAGAACAATTGTGCTCTTTCTTCCATGCCGCAACTGGATTTACAGGTAGGATTTGACTAAGGTGCTTAGGGGGTTTCCTAGTGAGAAAACAACATTATGGTCAAAATATGCTTTTTAATGGCACTATTAGGCATTTTGATTACATTGTTCAAATAAAACTGCAAACCACTATAAAAAGCCATTTACTGTCATCTTCTGTCCTTTCCATGACCTCCAGAACTACAGGACCTGCAAAGGTTCAGGAGAAATATCCCGAAATGCTGATTTTTAGTTTAGTTATAGTTCTAGTAGTACAAAATTTGGACTGTTTCCCTGTTCACCCAGTTGTGAGCATTTTCTGTCAAGTTTAGAAATTTGAATGAGCTTAGATGATGGTTCTATAAGTTCCTGTTCAGAATCTTAATTCATTAGTGTCAGTCAGCATGGAATATTTATTGAGGTGCCAGGTACATGTACATTATCAATAAAACACAGAAGAAAAACAAGTATTACAATGTGAAAGAAAAAATATCAGAGACCTCAGGAGATTGACAGAATTCTTTCTTTTTTGCATCAGACTCCATCAAGCACATCCATAATATGAGAATCACAACTTTTATTCTCTCTCCTAAGTTCAAGTATTGTATAAGAAAAATAAAACAAACTCATAAAACTATCCAACCTCTAAGAAAAATTTCTTTTCAGTCCAGATTTATTACTTTATAATATATTTTATTTCCAATTCATATATATCTGTGCTACATTTACAAGCAATAGTTTTAAACTCACAAAAGAAGCAGATAATATCTACTATTTACCTAGCATTTTAATATTTATTGGAACTTTATTTTTTCAAACATTCTATTCTTTTGATTCAAAGGAGTCATGTGAAATAGATATTATTAAAATTCTAATGTAAAGTGATTGAAACCAGAGCTCAGTTGGCTCAAGGTCAAACAAGATGTGAGTAATGTAGAGCTATTCAATGGCTGTATTTTTCATTTTCTTACACTATATATCCCAGATCTAGGCATTTCACCACTTACAAAAATTAATTCCTATTCAACTCAGTATTGGGTTTCTATCTGGAGACCGGGTCTGTACAATGAAGAGAGAAATAATTCAAATTATCCTTTTTATTGTTTTGGTTTATACTTAGGAAATATTTTGTGGATTTCAGGCACTGTGCAACTCTTTGAGTGTAATCTGTTGTAATGTACATTTTGTAGTTGAGAAAAAGAGGTTGGCAAAATTTCATTTGCCCAAGACCTCTTAATGAATGGATACACACATGGGCAGCTGGCCATCTATGTTTCTACAAATGGGGTTCCCATTTTCCCTTCTGCTGTCCACATATAGCTTCATCACACCAAACTTTGTCACCAGGAAGACAGGAATAAAGGCAGAACCCCTTGATATTGAAGAGATCAGGGTCAAATATAATCCATTAAAATTTTCACATTTCACGGATAGTGCTATCATTTGGTGGGTCTGAGCACAAAACTTCCTGAATCTGAGACAAAATTCTAAGAATTCTCCTACCTTTAGCACAACATCATAATGGTTCCAAAAACGGGCAATAAATTAGAATTACTAGGGTGCTCTTTACAATATAAATGTCTAGGATTTATTCTTGACCTATAACTCTAGCTGTGGAGCCTGAGAATCTTTCTGTTTAAAAAGCTGCACAGATGACTTTTCTGTAGGGTGACCTAATTTTTAGAGAGCCTACACAGGACATAGTCATACCAGACCCCAAAATAAATAATATTACAAATAAGTATAAAAGTGAGTGTTATTACTTTAATGTATATATGAAAAAACGAAGTGTTTATTTGAAATTACATAATACTCTGTATATTTATTTTTCTATTGCATAAATGCAGTTATTTAAACCAAACAGCTATAGGACTATAACTGTGGCAATTAGTAGTAATTAATAGTATGATTAATTAAATAATATTCATGAAAATAATGTAACAATATTTTTTATGTTTTTGTCCTCTGATATAGCAGTTTATTTTAACTATTTTAAACTCCGTATTGGAAATTTAAATTTTGTAGTCTACATTATTGTGTATTCTTAAGTTACGTAAACGTACATAGATGTAAGACTTCTTATGAAGAAAGCAGTCAAACTTATTGTGAAGCAGAAGTTTTACATTAATAAAACTACAGCTTTTAAGATATTTTTCTGTCATTTAATGTAGTTGTAAAACTGAATACAATTAAACATAACATTCACTTTCACATGCAGTTCTGCTTTTATCAAGCCCACATTATAATGATATCTGGTATCATTCCATTGTGATGATATCAAACTAAATATTCTCTAGGAAAAAAACACTGATTAGTTAGGATTTTACGTACTAGCAACAGTAGACTTTTGGACTTGTAGGAATTTGTTTCCTGCTCTCCAAAATCCCCATCCATTTTGTATCTTACAAGCTTGTTTTGAAAGACCACTTATTTATCAACCCAGTCCTTTGCAACTATACACTCTTCATATGGGCTATTCATATCTACAAATTACATCATTTTGAAACATTCCAAAGTACGTTGTGTGTCATCTTAAGTTAAACCTCTCTTTCTCTGGCAAAATGGTTTTAGGTATAGAAGAAATTTAAATTTTTGAAAGTGAAGTTGAATTCCAAATAAGTTACAGTTTTAGTAAAGAAATTGAGAAAGAGCTGTGTAACTTGGCTGCCCTTTACTGATGACTTTGCTTTTAGCTCTGAAGCTGTCTTATTTCCAAAATATGAGTCATCCTTTTCACTGTATGAGTTTTTGTTGCAGCCTAAATATAACATCATACAACTCAGGTGCAAGCAGTTCATCCTTTTCTAAGCTCTTTATGAGCTCTTCAGAGATCATCACACAGCTTTAGAGAAACAATATATACCTTTCTCTTTTACTATAATCCTTCCTCCATTTGTACCCTCATTTTTTTTTTCAAATATGGGCAAAAGACTTTATATGAATAGACAATAAATACATGAAAAGATACTCAAAAGCATCAGCCATCAAAGAAATAAAATTTTAAACCAAATGAGATACTACCACATACCCACAAAACGGCTAAAATTAAAAAGACTTACAATATCAAATCTTGATCTAAATGGATGGTGAAAATAGTTTGCCTAAAGTATATTGTCATCATCAACATTCTTTGAATCAATAAAAATATCTGACTTCACAGGTCACAGGTTTTACTTACTATCTTACTTTTAGTCGTAAAATTTTGCTCATTTAAATGACACAATTATAATAATTTGATATCTCTACAATTTATGAGTGTACCCTCATTTTAATCCTGTATTAAAGAAGGATATTCTTCTTGTCCCAAAAGTTTGAAAATTATGGCAGACTAACATTTTAACATCTTTTCTATGGCGGGCAACCATTTTGTAGGCACGTGTTTAAAGAGAGTATTTCCTTCCATTTCTGTAAAGTCAGAAATTTATTAAGTGCTCCTGTACAGTTTGAGGAAACTAAGAAGTGATCATAAACTTCCATTATGAAAGCGTCCGTTTCACAGGTAAATCAATCATACCCCTTCTTATCAAGGGACACAAGGTGTGTGGGACATTTAGCAAATATTTTCATTTTCTTTGGTAAGAAGTCTATAGACTGAAGAGAATCTTCCAAAACATTCATTTGTACTGTTTGTTGAACGTGCAGATTGAGGAGCAAAGTCTAGTTTGTGTTTGGACATGATAGCAAGAATCGTTTGTTTTATGTTTTCTGCAGTGTCATTATTTTTTTTTTTACAAATCAAGAAAATAATTTGAAACTACAATTTTCAAATCAAAGTACTTCAGAGCTAGGGGAACCTAATTTTTGTTGATAGGATTCAATGTATCACTCGCCACACTCGGTAGAAAACATGATAGATTGTTAAGATCTCACAGAAACAGCTCTGCTGTTATCAAAATTTCCTCTTTTGTTTGTCACACTACAATTTAGTTGCAATCTGTGAATCAGGAAATATAACTTTGCTAAGTTTCATAGACAAATCAAGAGAACAATAAGATAATGTATGTTTATTCACGACGTATTCCCAAGCTAATTTAACAGCCTTTATTTTCTCCTGAGTATTGATACCTTTTTGGGAAATTGTAAAGAAAATGATTATTTTAGAAGTGCTTGCCTTGCTTATCCCAAAGTTCTGAGATTCAAGTCTCACAGATTCATATTTCTTTCTCTACTGTTCCCAAATTCCTGTATATTGTGTATATTCTGTATATATTCATTTCCGTTTATTGTACAATATACTTTGTTTGGATCGTTTTCCTCCCTAATCCATTTGTATGTATTCTTCCATCAGCCAAGAAAAGAGAACACAGTCATTTAATTTTCTTTTTTGGTGCCTGCTGGGTTATGCTGGCATCTGTGTGGTTATCATTTTCATCATCTGATCTCTTAGAAAACATGGTCACAGTATCCACAATGTTAAAAATTAAACTAACACTATCTTGCTATAAAGCACAACTGTCATCGTAAAGGCAAAGCCAGAGATGGATGGACTGCTATCACCATGATCACAATGCACTTAAGTTGCACACTGAAGTCACATACTGGGAGCCCTGAAACGATGTGAACTGCAAATCATGGCTGCCGACTTCAGTGAACAGGGATAAAATTAGCAACATGAATGACCCGGTCTATTCCATATCCAATTGACACTAACAAATATATTACTCTCAGCCTCTCCCCCGCTTTTTTTATGCCACGATATGGGTTTTGCACTTTTCCCCTGACATTTTGTACCCATCTTTGAATAGTGTGTCTTTTGGTATGCTGGGAAAGGGTTTCTTGGAACATGGTCCTGTCAGTGGTAAACCTGGAACAGCCCTGGGCAACCGGGATGATTGGTCACCCTACCTGTTGGTCAGGTTGGTGTGAGAGCCCAGCTGAAGTGTTTATTACTAAACTTCCATGCCATCGTAGTAGTTCTGAGCTGAGCCGCTTGTCCGATGTCTGTGACTGTGGTCTGATGACCTGTGTCCAGTGACCAGACAGAACACCAGGTAGGAAATGGGACTGTCAGGAGGGAGCTGCTCTGAATTGCGAGGCTTATATGATGCATCCGGCTGGTGCAAACAGAGCTTGTCTAGGGGATGGTATGGGCACTCATGATACTGAATTACTTTTGAAATTACCTCTAAAGGTCAAAAATTATGGAGCGGCAGAAAGTAAAGACTAAATGCCTTAGCAGGGCATCAGTATTGCTCGATTGAGTTAGCGTCTGTCTAACGCCAGGCTTGTTTTTAGCCTTGAGACTTTTGGAACCCAAGATCTAACTCAATGTTCTTTCATTTCCCCCCGTACGCCACGTTCTCTCATTTTCCCATCAAGGGGATTGCTCTCTCCTCCCTCCAAAATGCTCTTTCTCTACCTCTCTGCTTGGTTAACTTCTGCCCATCTTATAATTTGTAGATAATAAGTTACTTCCTCAAGTAAGTCCAATCTCACCCGCAGCCTGGGATGGATGCTTTTCTTACCTAGAATCTTTGCTTATTCTCACGCTTGCCACACCCTATAATAATTATATGTCTCTGTTACTGCATTCTGACGGCAAATACTCTGGTTTTCACCTTTGTATCACCTGCATCTGGGGTTACTTGTGGCATGTTGTGAGTTCTTAATAAATGCTTGAGGATAGTCTTGAATGAATAAATAATTGATTAGATAAACACATGAATGAATGTCAAAAACTGTTATCATCCACCATAACGATGTGAGATATTTTTATTTCCTGAACACATTCGAGCTCTTTAATAACCTATACATAACACAGTCCATGGAACCTTTCAGTCATTATGTCTACACGTTTTTAAAACATCAAAGCCCTGAATGAATAAACTTATTTTATTGGGTTAACCATATGAAACTACTATTTTTGTAAGTTTACAATAGCTGGATATCAGCCATTGAAAGTCACTTAATATAATAAGTATTTTCAGGAAAAGTACCTTTAACAAACATTAAAAGTTGCTATACTTAAAGAAATAATCCGCCCTATTTAAAATGCCCCAGGACTTTCAAGGTAGAATATTGCAAACCCAATTGTTCCCCTAAAAGAAAATCACTAATATAAAAACTGGCCTTAGCACTATGTTCTGGATAAGTATGGAGACGAGATCTCCTCTTTTTATAACAGTTGCTCCGAAATGCTGTAACATTCATCACAAGGTTGTCTAAAAGCGAAAGGATAGCAAAGAAGTTGGAGATAACTCAGTGCATGGCATAAACCATGTGATAAGATCTATATGGTAGGGCCACCAGACATGGTCTGTTTCCATGTAGTGGGTGCCATAGATCACCCACAACTAAGGGCATACTCTTGGCAATCTGCATTTTCAAAATCGAAACCACAAAAGGAGAGCACAAGTTTATTCTCCCACTTACCTGTTTAATAATATCTCCTCAGATGGTTAACAAAGAAAACGACTATTTAATTTCAGGGCAATGTACATTTTTATCATGGCAATGTACTGGTTTTCTATTACTGCTGTAACAGATTACTACAAACTGAGTGGCTTAAAACAACACCCATTTATTATCTCAGAGTTCCGTAGAACAGGAGTGTGAACAGACTTGACGGAGTGCTCTGCTCATTGTATCACGAGATTGAAATCAAGGTATTGTCTGGGCTGTGTTCCCATCTGAAACTCATGGTTCTTTTCCAAGCTCATTCAGGTTGTTGGCAGAATTCTGTTCTTTGTGGATGAAGGACTGCGGTCCCTGTTTCCCTGTTGGCTGTCAGCTGGGGTCACCCTCTGCTTATTCATATCATAGAGAGTGGAGGCCACCTTCATTCTTCTCACTGGAGCCACTTCATTTTCAAATCAGCAAAGACACATTTCTGACTTGAAAAGCAAATTTTTCATGCCGTGAATCTCTCTGATTTCCCCTTCTAACATCAGCCAGAGAAAGAAAACTATGTGTTTCTAAAGGATTTATGTGATTAGATTAGATCCACCTGAATAATCGGAATAGTAACCTTAATTTCTCCTCAGAATCCCTTTTGCCCCTTCACAGTAACATAATCAGGTGTTGTTTCTACTGTTCATTGACATGATCAATATATGCTTGAACATCTGCCATGTACCAGGCACCTTAAGAAGCTCTTTCGGTGGAGTCTCTGCCATAAGTGAATTTATAATTTGGTTGAGAAATATATAAATAACCAGTTGTTTATAATAAGGCGTGTTCAGTGATGTGCTACAGTTCAAACCTGGTGGACCATGGGGACACACAGCAATGGCAGATAAACCACAGAGTATGTTGGGGACCAGTCATCACGTGTATGTGTCAAAAATATTTTTGTTTTGGCAGAAAGTTGGCTATATTATAGTGCACCTGGTTAAGAGAGGAATCTAACAGATTGTACGGAACTATTAACCAAATATTTTATACAGTGTCAAAGGCACAGAAAAATGATAGGCACAGAGAAGGCAAAGATTCTGCTCAGAGAAAAAGGCAAACACATCTGAACATATGATGTTGCTCTCCTTTGACAATATGCACTCATACATTCCTACTGCAAAAAGCTGTGATTCAAGGGTGACTTTGCTGTATGGGGATATGTTTATATGATAGGTGGATTCAGGTTTTTTAACTAAAGTCTGAATCCTCTTTTACAAATCAATTTATTCCAGTTTTTTCAATTATTCTCCAAATTATTTTGACTTTCCTTTGTGCAAAACTCCTTTGTATTTTAGGAGTTGGAGATACACACACACACACACACACACAAACACACACACAAGGTCTGACAATTAAGTTCATGAACTAATCCTAGAAAAGTGCTACGTACCTCATTGCTGAATATCACTATGGTCACCTTCGAAGTACTCCCCTTGGGAAGCTATGGACCGATGCCAGTGCCTAGTCCAACCTTCAAAGCAAGTTTGGAACTCTTTTTCTGGAATGGCCATCAGAGCGGTCATTGTATTACCTTTGATGTCCTGCATGTCTTCAAAATGTCTTCCTTTCAATATTTCATTTATCTTCTGGTAAAGAAAAAAGTCATTGGGGGCCAGATCAGATAAGTAGGGAGGGTGTTCCAATACAGTTTTTGTTTACTGGCTAAATACTCCCTCACAGACAGTGCCCTGTGAGCTGGTGCATTGTCGTGATGCAAGAACCATGAATTGTTGGTGAAAAGTTCAGGTCATCTAACTTTTTCATGCAGCCTTTTCAGCACTTCCAAATAGTAAACTTGGTTAACTGTTTGTCCAGTTGGTACAAATTCATAAAGAATAATCCCTCTGATACCAAAAATAGTTAGCAACATTATTGCAACAAGTTCACAAACTTAATTGTCAGACCTTATATATATATACATATATATATACATATACATATATATATATAGTAGTTTAGTATAATTACTGCCTCTTAATTATGCCGGACATGACAGAGAAATATTTCTTTCTAACTCCAGTTTGAAGTTTCTTTGGTTAGCCTTTAAACCATTTTGATAATTATCTGGCAATCCCCAGAAAATAGCCTATCGCAGATGATACCCTGAGAAAGTTATTTAATTTCTATGAATCTCAATATCCTCATTCATGTTAGGACAATACTAGCCATCTTTCAGGGCCTTTGTTATATTGAATATTATGAGTATTATAATCATTGAAATAAATAATTCTTGACAAAATAAAGCATTTAATGACATTTTATTGGCACAAAAAAAGTCTAGTGGTATACATAAAAATGCAAATTGAAATGTCATATTAAAAAGATGCTTCTAAATTTACATGAATGTAAATATGTAAGACTTTATTATGACAGACAAGTCTGTTATAATACACACTCTCTCCCAGTCCTTCTGGCAAACTTTTCAATTATGTTAGCACTCACACATTCTGGGCATAGAATTTCAAGAGAACAGATTTTTTTTTTTTTTTTTTTAAATTTGAGGAAAAAAAAATATCCCAAAGGCATTGATGTTGTAGATGTATTTGAATTAAATGTTTACTGAATCTGAATCTGTCCTGTATATACCACACAATCTCCTGGGCAGTGTAGATTAAAAAAAAAAAAAAAATACTGAATGGAGCAGGAACCCGACCTCAAGGGAAGTTGCAGGCTGGAGCAGAGGTCCTCTGTAAATGTACGCTTTAATTTTTTTTCACCAGTAATTGGTAACACAAGGTAGTTGTGTATAATTCCAGAGTTTCCAAAAGATTTACATGTTTGTATTAAAAAGGGCATCCAAGGTTTCCCTTTAGAAAATTGAAAACCACAGCCTAGTGAATTTGTTTTTAAAAAGCCTGGGATGGAAAAAAACAGAGTTTCTTTCCATAGTGTGTTTTATTTGAATCATATTCATAATCACAAGTCACTTCAATAATTATATGTCTCACATGTATCAGCAGCCACCCTGCATTGCAGGGAGCCCTGTGTGTGTCCCTGAGATTCCGTAATGAACAAGATAGGCATGTTTGCAGCCTCCATGGACCTTATTGTTCTTTCTGTTATTCCCTTTGGCTGTTGACCTCCCCGAAATCATATACAAGGTGATTGTTGAGTAGCAGGTACATATTTCATAAATACCGATCCATGTAAGATAAAAATGCAACTCTATTTTCCTATAATCCATTGCAGAGTTTTGATTCCAAGCTGTTCACACCTGATCAGAAACTGAATCTAGTCACTTTCAGGTAAACTCAGTATAATGCAGTGATTTCTTAGTCTATCAGGGGTATCATCCAATCACATACCGTTTAGACTTTCTCTTAGATGAATTCCACTCCTGCTTCCCTCTGACATTGACTGCAAGCTCTGGAAGGCTTGTCTGCTGCTGGCACAGTGCTGTTGAGGAGATCCCTCTATGCTAGAACTTCATCTGCCTTGGTCTCATGCTGGTCTTCCATTTCTAATGTACTCCACTGTGCACTCAGCATAAGGAGCTGAGTAACCAGTGGGAAGACCTCAGGTACCTATAAGGCTCCGTGGCACTGACCCCTGTGGAGATGTCATGGTGCTCTCACCCCTAAACCCCAGGGGGACTAGTCACATGGTCTTTTTGATATGCATTCTCTTGGTTTGTCTTGCCATGAATGTCAATTTCACTTTCTCCTGTATCATTTAGTCACTCACTTGCGACAGAAAAATCCAGGCTCATATCAGTGACTCACATCACTCTAACACCCCTCATTGGCATTCACCTATCAGAGATACGCATGAGGCTAAAGAAGGCCCAGGTTGTCTCTTCATTCTAATCGTCCCAATTTCAAAGGGAAATTCTCTCACACTTCTGCACTCCTCCTTCCGCATCTGCCCTTCAGCCCAAGTGGGCAAGGCTGAAAGATAGGCCCACGATGCAGTTTTCTTGTGTCTTCTTTAACTCTAATCCCTTACCCCAACCTGGAATGGTTTTCTAGTCTGGAACTGTGGGGGGAAACATGGCTTTGTTGGTCCATCTTCCCTTTCAGAGCTTCCCTTTCATATGTCTGAATAAAGAGTTTTTACGTCTCCATTAACTGTTATTTGGTTTTTTGTTTGTTTGTTGTTGTTGTTGTTGTTGTTTGTTCTAGATTGATGGCAACCTCATTGTCACGTCAGGATTATAGACTGTCACAGAGAGCAAGACATCCTTAAATGAGTGAAATGATTATCCTGCTATTATTAAAGTATGAAGAGTTGTACAGAGATAAGGAACTAAATGCCCCCTTTCTGAGTTCCCACAATACTACGTCCACATTTCTCTTTGGCACTTACCTGATTTATCGAAAACCTACTTATTCAGTTTCCACCACTAAACTATAATTTCTTCAAGGAAAAGGGGTCATGCTGTACTCATTATTTTTTATCCCAGTGCCTAGAACAGTGCGTTCCGTGCAGTGGGTACTATAATTGCCCGCATTTATTCAGCTCTTGGTGAGGGCTATGCATTGGGTTGAGGGCTTTGCAAACATGATGTCTTTCGATCCCCACAATCCCATGAGGCAGGTAGCATGGCTGTGTGTTACATCTGAGGAACTGCAGATCAGATCAGAGAGCTTTCCTCAAGCCAAAGAGATTACAAGGAGTGAAGGCAGAGATCAAACCCAAGCTTAACCCCAGTATTACTTTGCCTCTAAGTTCCATATGTAATGATATAGAACCAGCATTCTAAACCCGTTAAGTTCTAAATGTATGTCCCGTCTGACTAGATGTTGGACATACCTGGGAACTCTACTATAACAGGTAAACTGTCTAATTTAAAATGCTCGTATCTCCAAACCTAGCAAAGTGGTTAGATTGTAGACAATTTTTAACTAATTCAACTGAATTTATTTACTTTATATTAGGACACTAGAAATGGCATTTCTGATTTTGAATGCTTCCATCACTTTTATTTTTCTACCCAATTTAAATTAATTAATTTTTATTTTGGATATAATTTGTGGAAGTACATGTGGATATGAAAACAGTTAAGATAAATCCAAGGGAGCTCATAGTCTTGAAGTGTGAATAAACATGTAGACAGAGTTCAGTAACTGTTGAATTACAACCTAGAGCTTGTATGCAAGGTAGAGGGTTAGCCCAGGGGAAATTTAACTTTATCTGTGGTGGGAAGAAGGGATGCGGTGGTCAAAAAATGATTCTTGCAGGAGTGGCTCAAAAGAACGATTTAGGCAGCAATATCCATGAAGGTCTTGGGAGCCAAGTCTCCGTACAGCGGTCCATTCCCTTAAGGATGTCTCAGGCAACTTGGGGGCGGCCTCTTGCTTGGGACTCAGTAATGTGTGTGCGTGAGCTGGTTTCTCTGAGAATTCTGAACCAGAGCCGCTGAGGCTGACTTTACTTAAGCACAAAGATTAATGGTAAATAGACTGTTTATATAATATCCATTTATTCTGACTCATCCCAGCCATTACATAAGGCACCATATATAAATATGTGTGTGTGTGTGTGTGTGTAAATTAGACAGTTGATATTGTGTGTGTGTGTGTGTGTGTGTATATATATAATAAGACCGGGTTTTATATAATATAATAAATATAATATAATATCATTTATACCAGGACTTATATTAATTTTTGGCCCAAAAGACCCATTAGAGCTGATTGTCTGACTAGGTCTTATTTTTGGGGAAACACAGTATATAGACTTCCTACCTCTAATTTCAGATTATGAAGCATAATCCATGGGCTAGGTAAAGACAATTAGGATTTTTCTCAATATTTAATGTTGGATCAATTCCAGTATTCCGGCAAATAGACAACTGAGAATCCAGAGAATTAAAATCTTCAGCATAGTCAAAACAATTCCAGTATTTATGTATTCATTCATTCAGTCAGTCATTTCAACAGATAATGTGCTTTTAGCATCTAAGATCTTAAATCAGGTATAACTAAGCCTTCTTCTACTCAGGCCATTCTACGAGGTGCGATCAAAAACTACAGTGAATGCTTTTTGTTTGTTTCTTTTTTTCCCTCATCTACCACCCCCTCCCCTCTACAGTGAATGTTTAAATAAAAAAATATTACAGTAAAAGACACATTGCCATTAATCCCCCTCAAAATACTCTCCCTTGCTTCGAACACATGTATCCCATCATTCTTGCCACTTTCTGAAGCAGTTCTGGAAGTCCTCTTTCATGAGTGTCTTTATGAGCATTTAAGAAACGATGTGTGTAGAAAACGACCTGAGAAATCGGCAGTTTCATCCTCCATCATGAAAAACGCTTCATGTCACACATTGCTTCTGGTATGGCAATTTCTGTCAAATAAAAACATTATGGTGTGTCCTCACCCACCTTATTCACCGAATCTAGCACCATGAGACTTCTGGCTCTTCCCCAAAGTCAAAATGACCATGAAAGGTAAACATTTTTAATCAGTTCGGTACACCAAGACCTACATGACAGTGCAACTAAAGACACTCACAAAATACTCCCAGAACTGCTTCAGAAACTGGCAAGAGTGACGGGATAAGTGTGTTCAAAGAGAGGGGGAGTATTTTTGAGGGGGATTAATGTCAATGTGTCTTTTACTGTAATTTTTTTTTTAATTTAAACATTCACCATATTTTTTTATCACATCTTGTATGCACCCATAGAGTGATTAAATTAAAAATAGAGGATCTTCCTAGTGTGCCTACAAAATAAACGGACTATGAAATATACAGCAAGTCAACTGAATCAGTTATATTTCTGAATAGGATTATGAAATATAAAAAAAAAAACACTCTAAATTTTGGGAGCTATCCACCTAAATTGAGTCTTTTACTGTAAATCACTTATTCTGGGAAACACTGACCCCAAGTCATCCATGTCCATCCCATGTAGGTGCTGACGTTGGAAAGCAACAGGAATGTCTGCTGGTGGCCCAGGTTCCCCCTGCTGGCATTGTCTGGCAATGCACTAGCTGAGACTGTTCCTTCCACAAGTGACTCCTGGAAGGATTTATACAGATCATACCATCCCACAAAGTTAGCAGGTGCTGGTAGTTTTATACACACAGTGTTGGTATATAAAACTCTCTGGAAGAGCTGGAACTCAAATGCAGTCCATTTGTTGCCCAAGCTCAGGCTAATTTTCCTGTACTTGCAAGGCCACTCATAAAAAAGGGACACCTCCCTCATATCCCTGTGTGCTACTCCTGGACCAGGCACACTTCCCCACAGGATGGCCAGAAGCATGATACTGGACCCTCCATTGTACTAAACCTCCCACCAGTAAATTCCAGGCGCTTCATACACTACCAGTGTTTTCATAAGCTTTTTGCTCCACACAGATACAACCAAAATGTAAATACTGTAGGTCCCAAGAATCAGGAGTTGTACATCAGTTTATTGGATGTGACCTCAAGTTATTCAGGCAGAAAAATGAAAATAATGATTTTCATCATTTAAAATTATCTAATCCTTCAAAAATTCATTTTTTTTCCTCCTGAGAATCTAAGTGGTATTAAGATGTAAGCTTTTGATAAATATCAATAACTATGGGACAATATGTACAACTGACACTTCTCAGCCCATTGTCAGGCCCTCAGTCAGAAGCTTCTATTCAAATGCCAAGGAAAACTTAAATAGAGCCATAAGTGAATTTTCATTACTCCTAATAGATGTTTCCATATGGCTGTGAAGTGGGTAACAATGGTCAGTAGTGTGATGGCCAGGCCCCTAACCCACCATTTCCTAAAGCTCATTGGCCTGAGAAATTCCCCAGGCTGCAAGGAACTGAGGAACATTGTAGATAAAACACCTAGTGGCAATAAGACAGACGATCGTTTGTATGAGATAAAGGGCCACAAATGTAAATGAAAGAGAGGACTATTTTGAGTTGAAAAAGTTATGGGAAAAAAACCAAAAACATTAAGGGTCAAGGCCTACCACTGAAGGTGATTTATAAGTGATTGTTAGGACAAGAAAAGGGCTCTGGTTTTTAAACTTGAAGTATACTTTATTTATTTTTTCTGGTTGTATTGTTTACAATACAATAAACTATTTCCAAGACTCAGGGATAGAGGGGGTCCCCTGTGATGACAATGTCAGTGGAGTGGGGAGATGGGAGAGACACAAAAACCAGACAGCTGCTGGGGCAGGGAACAAGAATGAGTATTCTAAGGCAGATAACGGGAAGCCTCTGGGAACAACCTACGAACAGTATGATATTTTATTCGTCTTACATTATTAATTTATGATGCTCTCCTGACACGGGAGAGAAGCAATGGAGAGAGGAAAGATGGACATGGGCACCATGGAGCATCACCAGAATGAGGCCACCTCAGCCCTTCCATCTTTCTTAAACTGGAGAAAGGAGTCCTGGCAAGGAATTTCCATTTCAAGTGTTTCAATAAATCCTCGAACAAAATGTGATTTCTGGGTGTTCTCCCCTCCCCTTCTCCCATACAGTAATTTTCCTTCAAGAACAAGTATCTTTCAAATATTATTGTGCGGAGCAAATTTACAGCACAGTAGGAAGTTTGAGCCCATTTTATGCAGGAATAAGGCAGTAGCAGGGGGTTTAGATTTTTGGAGAGGTGGGTTCAAGTTTCCTCTCTCCCAACCTGAGAGCTATGTGATTGGAGTGGATTGCTTTGCCTTGACTGCATGGAAGGATATTTTGAGAAAGACTCATATGAAGCTTGATACAGACTTTGCTGCAGCGATATCATCAAATGCAGTTTGCATTATCACTGTCTCCTTTATAGAGGTTCATGGAAGAAATCTCTCTTATAATTTGGTCTGAACAGAATAGGAAATTTTACCAATGACTCCCCAGTGGCTAGCTGAAAGCACAGACCTCAGGCAAGTTTGGCCCTGGACCGTGATGAGGCTTAATTTTTCTCTTCCTAACATGAGCATGCTAATTCTGACATGAGATTGTTGTAGAGGATAAATGAGATGGTATTATATGTGATGTTTAACGTAATGTTTTGTATAGAGTAGCCACACCACGAATAATAGCGGAAATAATGCTAGTTATTATTATTCAGCTATAATTTATTACAGAGTAAGGATAGAAAAACAAGTTAGCAAAGGGAAAAAGTGCATGGGATGCAGTCTGGGGAAATCAGACACAAGCTTCCACGAGTCCTCTCTCAATGGAATCACACAGGACCCACTCAATTCCTCCGGCAATGAGTTATGACATATGAAATTCTGTCTATCAGGGAAGCTCTTTAAAGATTTAGTGCCCAAGGTTTGCACTGGGGCCTGAAGGCACTCTGTCTAGCATGTATCAGAATCCCAGATGCCCAGAAGGAAAGCAAGTGTTTAGCATAAACCACATTTTTATACAAACAGTTTAGGCACAATGAGCCACTCTTATCAGTCTGAGAACCCTCCCGAAATCAAAGTTCTCAGAAGCCAGCCATGGGCCAACTTTGGCAAGCAGGCCTTTCTAAGGATTCATTCTGTTAACACTTTTATTCAAATCTCCACTATATTTTTTTTTTACAACTTAATGAATGTATGTATGTTGAGTATTGGATTTTGTCCTGGTTCATCTTTATTTTTATGTTACTTTTATTTCCTCATTGACTTTACTTTTGTCTCTTCTTTTGCATGTATCTCTAAGCTATCTCATATTTTTTAACAGTAGGTTCATAACAAATATATGTTGGATGAATATATGGGATAAGACTATGCTATATTAAATAATAATTAGATATGTGACATTAGGCCACTCATAATCTCTCTTAGCCTAAGTTCTCTCATATATATTGAGGACCAGAATATCTCTTTCATAGAATAATAATAATGATGATGATAATGTGATGATTTCTCATTATTTTTTATTCCTTTTTTAAGAATCCATGTGGTTATTTAGAATATCAAATTAAATTATAAAACTAAAAATATGTCATGTATTTTACATCCATAAACTCTTATGAGGTATTGTAATTATTTGTAATATGATGATCTTGGGTGTGTCACCTAAGAAAGTAGAGTAACTGATCTTCTAGGTAATGAATGAGAGATGGCTGCACCCAAAAGTTAGAGGAACTGAGGTCCAGTTTAGGAGATGTAGGTTCACAGCCTAGTCCTTCCACTTGCTTTCTGGGTTAACTAGGGAAAGTTTCTTGACCTCTCTTCTGTATCTCAGTTTTCTTGCCTGAGAAATGAGGATAATAATACTTGTCTAGTAGGATTATTTTAAGGAATAAATGAAATGATACTTATGAAACGCTTAGCTCAGCATGTGGTGTATAGCAAGAACTCAACATAGATGCTATTTTTATGCTATATCTGCCTTGGTCATGCACTTTAACTATTAGTTCTTAAGCGTTTTCACCTATATGCTCCCGGTGCCAATAGCCCATGCAAAGTACCTACATGAGGTGAGCTCTGAGGTTCCTTCTGGCTCTCACATGCAAAGGGATGTAACTGAGATTTCAGACAACTGTCCTCCTCTCTCTGGGTGCATTTGCAGCATCGTTCTAGAGCCAGGACACTGCACAGTTTAGCAGGGCAGGCGCAAGAATCTCCCTGTGCAAGGTTGAATCCTGGCATAACTCTGCACTTGGCTAGTTTAGTCCATCTCACTAAACCCTGGATTCCATTCTGTAAGGTGAGGGTGATCCCTCATGGAACTGGCCCAAGTTTATGTGAGAAAATACACATTTTAGATACTCACCTAGTACCTAGACCGTTATAAATGCTGGTTGATTTTGATATTATCTTTTCCTATTGGTATTAAAACACTTTGAGAATTTATCATAAGATATTGTCTTATGATTTTCAGAAACACGCACTCTCTTTTCAAAACAAGAATCCCTCCTTATCCCCAAAATAGGGGAAGTATTCTAACAGGAAGTTTTGACTTATTAAATTGCTTTTCAGGGAAAATTTTGACAAAAACAAACAAACATAGATCAAGGAAATCTTTCTTATGGGGAGATAAAGAAAGATGCAGATCATCAAAACATCCTATCATTCTTATGTAATTTCAATGCGTTAACAGCTATATTTTATTTCATTGGCCAGATGCCTATTTATAATTAGAACCGAAATTTCCTGAGCATTAAAAACTAACATTTTTCTTTCAACACTTCCTGGATTCCAACATTGGCTCAAGAGGCAAACCCCTTAGGCTCTCATCTCGCTCTCATCTCACATTCATAGCAGCCTTTAGTCAGTCTTCCACCAAACAAGGTTCCGAATCTGTTTATTCCTGTTGGCCTAAGGAACTGGCAGTTTTAAAAGTTGGATGTTGAGATCTCTACCACTTAGTAACCCTAAAATAAATTCTCAGCCTCCCAGCCATGGACATGGTTTGTAAAAGGGAGATAGTTCTGTCACCGGTCCCTAAGGCTACTTTTTAGAATTGAGTCCAATACTAGTATAAATGTGTGTGATAAATAGTGTGTACAACCACCGTTGATCAACGTATGACTAATAATTCTAGATTTCAGTGATAAAATTTATTTAGCAAGCTTCGATGTCTTCATGACATTCCTAGTACAGCAATTGCACACACTCCACCTGCAGATATTTTGCATATGGAGTCACAATAGAAGATAAAATCTCCTTTCTTGGGTCTATCTCATCTCTAGAGGACTGTGAACACCTTGAGGATTATGACTGTCTTTCATTTCTGCATCCCCACAGAGGCACCTTTTGAACACTGCTATGGACTGAATTGTGTCTCCCCAAAATTCATATGTTTAAATCTTAACCCTCAACATGACTATATTTGGAGACAGGTTCTTTAGGAGGTAATCAAGGTTAAATGAGGCTATAGGATGAAGCCCTAACCCAGTAGGAAGAGGAAGATCTCTCTCTCTCTCTCTCTCTCTCTCTCTCTCTCTCTCTCCCCCCCTCCCTCTCTCTCCCTCTCTCTCCCTCCCTCTCCCTCCCTCTCCCTCTCTCTCTCTCTCTCTCTCCACATACCCATGTCATGACAATGCAGCTGTCTTCAAGCCAGAAAGAGATTCCTCACCAGAAACCATCTCTGCTGGACTTTGATCTGGGACTTCTAGGCTCCATAAGTGTGAGATGATAAGTTGCTGTTTTTTGAGCCACCCAGTCGATAAGTGTTTTGTTTTTCCAGCCCAAGCTGATTAAGATGAACCCATTAGGTGAGAGATAAGTAAATACATGATTAGTGAAGAATGAAGCCAGGGCTGAGACAAAGCTGAGAGTTTCTAAAGAGACGACAGTGTACCGTGCTCTTAGTACCAAGGCTTCAGCCACTCATTCGGGAATCATCGTTGCCACAGTAGCTAACCAGCTTCTACTGCTGAATGCTTCATAAATCCAAATGCTATATCAAGTGTTTTATATGCATTATCTCCTTAAATCCTCTATGTAATATTTAAAGCTGCTTAAAATAGAGCCAGTTTACAGAAGAGGAACTAATATGACTCAAGTGTTCTATATCCTGCATGCTGCCACACAGTAAATACCAGAAAAAGGAGTTAGTCTGTCTCCAAGACCCTGTTCTTAATCATTACACTAAGCTAGCTCTCAGAGTACAAAGCATCATCATCACCAATATCACCATTTTGTAATCTCTGTATGATTAACAACAATCAAAACACAGATTTATTTGCCTTCCCCACTATCACCATAGATGTTATTTAGTGGGAATTCTCTTTTTCTCCCTGTCGTGCGGGGCGTCCGGCGGGGTCTCTGGTCCCACTCCCCACATAAGAATGCAGGACATGGTGAGGCCAAAAAGGAACACCCACGGAGCCATAGGTAGGGGAGTCATACCAGTATACTCTCGCTGGCGGCTGGGTTGGAGACACAGGAAACAGGAGCAACACAATTCTCAGCCCTCACTGTGCCGCTTGCAGGCTCAGCCACCATCTGCTTGCTAGTCCCCCATTTTCTACTAGCGTAGCCACAGCAGTTATATTAGTGGCCAATTGTTCACTGGTTACAGCTGATGGCCAACTAGCCACAGCTGATGGCCATTTGATCACAGTCGATGGCCATTTACTACCTGAGCCAGCACCTTTCTATGTGAGGCCGAGAGCCTGGAAACTGCTTTTTGGGACTCTGTCCCCACACTCCCATTGCAGGTCCCATGATATTCCGCTCACGATACAATATTACAAAGTCATAAAGTCACTTTAAGTTACAGTGTCCATAAGTTTAGTGTAAGATTTTTAATAAAATGCACACTTAATGCAGCCTTAAATCACATCTTAAACTTTCTTTAGGTGGAGAAAGTCTTCAGTTGGAAGTAGCAATAAGGCTGGCTTCTTTATTTCACCACCCAGCTTTCTGGCCAGTTTCTGACAACCCAGGGTAATGGAGAGAAGTTTTCCTTCAATTGCTGATTTCTTAAATTGACTTCATACTATTCAGACTGGCAGATGCTTACAAGTGAAGCTTTCTGTCATGGAGACTTTCGTGATTCTTCAGAGATTCCCATTCCTGAGTATTTTTTTTTCCCCTGCGGTTTCTTTGATTTAAGTAAAAGTATCCCTCTTCCTGATGGTCACTGGGGACTTTTTAACTCAGCACTAATAAGTCAGGTTCTGTGGGGACAGAGCCCCAAAAAGCAGTTTCCAGGCTCTCGGCCTCACATAGAAAGGTGCTGGCTCAGGTAGTAAATGGCCATCGACTGCGATCAAATGGCCATCAGCTGTGGCTAGTTGGCCGTCAGCTGTAACCAGTGAGCCATTAGCCATGAATATAACTGCCGTGGCTATGCTAGCAAAAGAAGGGGGGAGCTAGCAAGAAGATGGTGGCTGGGCCTGCAAGCGGCACAGTGAGGGTTGAGAATTGTGTTGCTCCTGGTTCCTGTGTCTCCAACCCAGCTGCCAGCGAGAATATAGAGATATGACTCCCCTACCTATGGCTCCGTGGGTGTTCCTTTTTGGCCTCACCATGTCCTGCGTTCTTATGTGGGGAGTGGGACCAGAGACCCCGCCTGACACCCCGCATGACACATGGCGAAGTCGGCAGGATCCCCTGCACTACAGGTTCAGTGTCCAGGGGCTGAAGTCTCTTCTGCCTTCTTGATGACTCTATTAGATAGACCTCAAGACAACTCTTGCTTTAGCATCCCCTCCCCTGTGACCCACATCTAGACTGTAGGAAGCACTTGCACGTCTTTAGCCCTGACGACTTTTGGGCTCCTAGGGTAAACGCAATGCAGCAGGATTCTCCTGTATCCGTACTGAAACAGAGACTCAGCCGTGTTCTAGCCCGTTAGATGTGCCATGCAGGATTCAGGTACCAATTCACGAACATACATAGCAAGGTCCTGAGTCAGCCTGTAAATCGCTTATTCTCTAAACTTGAGGCAAAGGAAATGGAATCCCACCACCAGCACTGTCCTACACACACACCAAATCCCAGTTCAATTTTCTTTTATACTCTCATTTTTTATTTAAGTTTTAAGTCAGCTTTATTGAAGTATCATGTATGTACAGTAAATATCACCCATTTTAAGTATATAATTCCATGAGTTTTGAGAAATGTATTCTATTTTTTAGCAATCACCAGAGTCATAATATAGACTGTTTCTGGCATCCTCAAAAGTTCCCTTGTGCCCCTTTTTCACTCAGTGCCATCCTACCCCTGGCTCCTGGCAACCATTCATCTGCTTTCTCTCTGTATTGTTCTTCCTTTTCTAAAATTTTGTGCAATTAGAATCATACAGTATGTAATCTTTTGTTTTGGTCAATTTCACTTAGCATAATGCTTTTGAGACTGACACATATTGTTAACTTATATCCATAGATCCTTCTTTTTTTATTGCTGAGTAATACTCAAGTATACAAGTATACACATATATCATTTTGTTTACTGTTCACTAATTAATGGTCATTTGGATTGTTGCCAGTTTGGGGCTCTTATGAGTAAAGTCGCTGTAACCATTCAATTATAACTCTGTGTGAACAAATGTTTTCGTTTTTCTTGAGTAGGTGCATAAGAGTGGGATTTCTGGATCATACGACAAGTATATTGTTATTTTTATTTTTAAAAACTGCCAAACTGTTTTCCAAAGTGACTGTACCGTTTCATTTCCACCAGCAATGTAGGAGAATTTCAGTTGTTCAATGTCTACATCGATACTTAGTATTATCAGTCTTTTTATTTTTTAAGATTTTTATTAAAATATAGCTAACATACAATATTATATTAGTTTCAGGTATATATCATAGTTTTTCAACAGTACCCACCTGACACTATACATAGGTATTACCGTATTATTGATTATATTCCCTATGCTAAAGAAGTGATCACCATAAGTACAGCAACAATCTGACACTGTAGCCTGCTATCATAATATTATTGATATATTCCCTATGCTGTATATAATATCCTCAAGACTTATTTGTTTTATACCTGGAACTTTGAACCTCTTATTCTTTTTTATCTTCCCCCCATTTTTAATTTTTTTTAAATTACAGTTGACATTCAATATTATTTTATATTAGTTTCCAACACATAGCATAGCGGTTACACATCTATATAATTTGCTAAGTGATCCCCTGACTGGTACCCACCTGGCACTATACATAGCTATTACCATATTTATTGATTACATTCCCTATACTTTACAACCCCATGACAATTTTGTAACTACCAATTTCTATTTCTTAATCCTTTCCCCTTTTTCATCCATTCCCAACCATCCTCCCATCTGGTAACGATCAAAATGTTCTCTGTATCTGTGAGTTTCTTTCTGCCTGTTTATTTTGTTCTTTAGATTCCACTTATAAGTGAAACCATATGGCATTTCTCTTTTGCTCTCTGACTTTTCTGACTTACTACACTCAGCACAATACCTTCTAGGCCCATCCACATTGTCCAGATATTAAGATTTCATTCTTTCTAGTGGCTGAGTAATATTCCATTGGGAGCTCACTTGTGGGTAACTAACTGCTTTTCTCTTGCTACTTTTAAGATTCTCTTTGTCTTTAAACGTTGGCATTTTAATTATGATGTGTCTTGGTGTTCACTTCTTTAGGTTCATCTTGTTTGGAACTCTGTGCTTCCAGGGCTTGTATATCTATTTCCTTCACCAGGTTAAGGAAGATTTCAGTCAGTGTTTTTTCAGATATGTTGTAAATCCCTTGTTCTCTCTCTTCTCCTGGTACTCCTATGATGTGATTGTTGGTATGCTTGATATTGTCCCAGAGGCCCCTTAAACCATCCTCATTTTGTTTTTATTCTTTTTTTAGTTTTTGCTGTTCTGATTGGGTGTTGCTACCTTATCTTCTAAATTGCTGATTTGATCATCTGCTTCATCTAATCTGTTGATTCTCTGTAATCTTCACTTCTGTTATTGTATTCTTTATTTCTGACTTTTTTTTTATGTTTTCTATCTCCATTTTTATGTTTCCTGTCTCTTTGTTGAAGTTCTCCCTGAGATCATTGAGCATTCTTTTAACCAGTGTTTGGAACTCTGCATCTGGTAGATTACTTGTCTCCATTTTGTTTAGTTCTTTTTCTGGAGCTTTGTTCTGTTCTTTTATTTGGGACATGTTTCTTTGTCTCCCCATTTTGGCTGCCTCCCTGTGTTTGTTTCTATGTATTAGGTAGGGCTGCTAGGTCTCCCATTCTTAGTCGAGTGGCCTTATGTAGTAGGTGTCCTGTGGGGCCCAGTGGCGTAGTCTTTCTGGTCACTTGAGCCACACATTCCAGGTGTGTTCGTTGTGTGGGTTGTGTGTGTCCTCCTCTTGTAGTTGAGCCTTGGTTGCTATTTGCACATCAATAGGAGGGATTGACACTTGTGCTCATTCCTTGTGAGGACTGGCTATGACTACAGTGGAGGACTTGTGGTGCAGGGGCTGACCCTACAGAGCAGGATCTGCCTCAGCAGGTCTCTGGTGCCTGCCTAATCTGCCCTTTGGGTATGTCGTCCTTGGAGGTGGTTGGGTGATGCCCCAGCTCATTTCAACACTGGCCACTGGGTTTGCCAGCCTAGGGACACCTGGGAAGGGAGCTACTTGAGGTCAAGTTCAGCCACAGCCCGAGCCCCACCTAGGGCCACTCAGCAAGAGCCACAAAGTAATCCGCATATGGCCACCAACCATGCTATACTGGAAAGTGCCTCAAGAGGCCAAGCCTCCAGCTGAGGACAGCTGCTGCTATGTTGCTAGTGCCAGGCTTAGGGCTGCTCATCTAGCAGTATGGGACAAGCTAAGCCAAATGCTGCTTTTCTGTGTTCCACAAACCTTTCAGAAACCCTAGGAAAGTCTGTAGCATGAGCCAAGGCAGGCGGTTCATATGAAAAAACCACTGGAAGCAGCTTAGGTGTGCCCAAAAGTTGGGCGGGGCAGGGTATCAGAATCACCAGGGCCTGGCAAACGAATGGTATTAGCCAGCTTGATGGAGACTCAGATATGCTGGCTGCCTCTATCTGCATCTGCATGCAGAGAAGTGGGGGTCTCAACAAAAGAAACAATCACCTCCACCAGATCCTCCATCCAGGAGAAAGTTGCCCCTCCAACCCTTGTCCTGAAGCTAGACAACTCAATTCCCCACCATACTCGTATGTTCCTGCTGCCTCTCCAGGTGCTGCCCCAACACTGGGCTCAGAGGCAGTGATTCTGTCAGTGAGTAGTATGGCATGGTCCCTTTAAGAGGAGGCCTGGGACTCTAGCCACCCTCCATCTCACTCAGCCACAATCTCCACTGCTTTTCACAACCAGGAATTATGGGAACTTCTCTCCCTGGCACTGTACCTGTGGTCTGGGAGAGTCTGAGAACTGTCGCTCCTCCCGGGGGGACCACTGTAGCCAAGAGATCCCTCCCGGCTTTTAGTGGTCACACACAGGTATGGGACCAACCTGTTCCATGCCTCTGCCCCTCCTATCAGTCTCAAGGTAGCTTCTTTGCATATCCTTAGTTGGAGGGCTTTGGTTCAGCAAGATTTCAGGTGATTCTCAGTGATGGTGATTTTGTAGTTTAGTTGTAATTTTGATGTGGTCATGAGAGAAGGTGAGCACTGTGTTTATCTACTGCACGATGTTGACCAGAACCTCCCAATATTCTGTACCCTATTCTTTTTCATGTTTTCTAAACAAGCAAAGCAGTTCAAGTGCCACTGAACAGATTTGGGGCTTTTTTCTTTTCTTTCTCTCTTTTTTTTTTTTTTTTTTGTAAATTTTGCTCATGATGATGTGGCTCTCAGACATTTTAATATCTAGTGTTGATCATATTAACACTTCAGTTGAAACTGCCATTGTCATAATGAATTGAGCACTTACTAACACAAATGATATGCTAGATAGTAGAATGCAATGATGAATTCTGATTCTAAGACATAATAATTGTATGACCTTGGGCAAATTGTTAAGCTCCCTGTGTTCATTTTCCTCATCAGATTGGTAGAGATAATGTTAGTTCCCCACTCATTAAGTAGTTGTATTAAATGAGCTAATGTAGATCAACTGTTTAAAATAGGATCTGATATATAATAAACGCAAGATAAATGTTTGGAGGAGAAAATACAGTTTTGTTTTGTTTTCTTTTTATGGTGGGAGGATAAAAAGGACAGTATAACTTTTATGAAACAGTAAGAGTTGTCATAGACCAGAGGTCTTATATTCAAATGCTTATATTTTCCACAGTAAAAGCAAAATGAGCGAAGTGGGTCAAAAAAAAAAAAATAAAAAGGTAGGGAATAGTAAGACCCATGGTGTGTCTCCTGTGAAGCGGACAGCCACTTCTCAGCCCCACATAACTGCTCCTTCAGGGGGCAGCAAAGACATTACAGGAAAATATTTTGTGTTGTTTTTTGTTTTGGTTTCTGTTTTTCCCCCAAGAGAAAGAGAAATCTATGTTTTTACATAAAAGTTTGCCATTTTAAAACCTTGGCTTAATTTTTCTTTAAAAAAAGAATATATAGTGGGTTTACTGGTCAAATACACCCATGGTATGATGGTTTGAGATATCAGACATGGAGGAATGAGGAAGTTACCTTGGATCACAGAGGGAAGAGCAACTGTTTCTTGAAAGAAAGCAGAAGAAATAATATACGATCACAATCAGCCATATGTGTTTTATTCTATCTGTTTAGTTTTTAGTGAAAATTAGGAATTGTTCAGTGGACGGTTCTTCAAAGATCCTCCCACCCATACACAGAACACAGTTCAAAGTCTTTGAACCATGCACAAAGCCTTGGAGATAGGAGAAAACACGGATTGTTCAGAGAACATTGAAAGTTTTAGTGAGTTATATTTAGATTTCTGACATACAATAGCAGTTGTTGGTGGTGGTGGTGGTGTTTTGTTTGTTTTTGTTTTTTTGTTGTTTGTTTGTTTGTTTTGCTAAATATGTGTCCTTAATTATTGTTTTGAGTACAAATGCAGAATGGAATGGCAGAACTGGAATCCCTGAGATATAATGAAATGCTAGTCTACTTTGTTTAAACAAACAATTCTGTTATACAAGTACTCAGTTATTTTTATTGGAAAATATTTAATTTTACTCCTATTTGCTCTTAGGAAACATTGACTCTGATACTTATAATGTAAAAAAGTGACAATATCGGCATTGGGAAAACAGTGTCATTTATTTACTTAAGTTACACATTATAAAAAAAAAATCTTTTAGAGTTTCAAAAAGACTATTTTGGTGATTAAAACTAATTTCATGTTGTGGTTATTCTGGTAGTTTTAGCCTGTTGCTTAGCACTGATGGACTTTTATAAAATGGTAGGTTCTGGAAGTCTTAATAGGAGCTAATGGAATTGCCAACAGCACATGCCATTTGCCTTCATGAGCTCCTCCCTAAGGAACGGTGTGATGCCATAAAGCATAAGTAACAGAAGAACACATGTATGCAGTTACTTTAGCATCAGTGTAACTTTCCCTCTTTGTTGTGAAGAAGCACTTATATAAGAAACATATTTTAATTCACGTTTTGTGTTTCAGTTCTACTCTGAAATTTCCAATGTCTTGTGTGGACAGGCAATATGAGTGGTAGTTAAGAGCAAAGGCTTCAGTCAGGCAGATCTGAGTCTCAGTATTTAGTTCACCATTTGCTCTATGACATTAGGTAAGTCACTAGAACTTTCTGAGCTTCAGTTACCTCTTCTGTAAGATGGAGTTCATAATACCTTCCCCATAGTTTTATAAAAAGATCCAATTAGACTTTATTTATAAAATATTCAATGGGGTACTTGGCATATATGGAGCCTTCACATATGAATTTTAGTTGCTATGATGATGATGATGGTGATGAAGATGATGATCAAGGAGGAGGAGGAAGAGAAGATATCTATGACCCTGAAAATGAATGCACTATAAAGATCAGAAGAGATAGGTGGGTGGTCCACCGGAGGCAGGATGTGTCCTTGTCTGAGATTCATATTATTTATAACAAAAGGAAAAACAATAATGAAAATCATGTAACATTTCATGCAACAGTCATCGGCCATACCAAGGATTTCCGGCTTTCTCTTTAAGTGAACCATGGCACTTTGAAAGTGATACTTACAAATTCAGAGATTAACTAGTCCAGCCCCTTTATTTTGGGGACAAAAAAAGTAAATCTCAAGAGAATGGAGTGAGTCTCTTAGCATCACTCACGTGAATGGTGGTCGATTTGGAAATAATCCTAACCCTGTAGATTCCCTCTCCGTGTCCCTGGGTGCCACATACTGTATGATTTGATCTGTTTTATTCATTTATTCATTCATTCACTATTGAGGATAATTTATGCCAGATACTGTTCTTGGTGCTGGGAAAACAGTTATAAATAAAACCGACACAGTCATGATTCTCATGGGTTTACAGTCTAGTGGGGAAAACAGACTACTAAAATGAATTTCAGTAGTGAAAATGAATTTCAAAAGTTAATATAATTGCTGATAGCAAAATAAAATGTTATCCAGAAACTAAAGGGGGTAAACCCTACCTTTAGTGTCCTCACTTACTAGCTCTGTAGCTTGAATAAGTCATTTGAACTAATGAGACTCAGTGACTTGATCTACAGAAGAGGAATTATACATACCATTTCTTTTTCATGACCGCGGTATATATTTGAGATGACGTGTATGATGTATGTTGATTGCAATGCTTGCATGGATACATCATAGCTATTAGTATCATTATTTTAAGCATTAGCTGTGTCCAGACACCATTCTAAGAATTTTGTGTTTATTTTATTTTATCCCTATAAGAATCCTATAAAATGGATATTATTATGACTCCAGTTTTTCAGATGGCGAAACTGAAACCAAAAAAGGTTAGTTAACTTGATCAAAGCCACACAGCTAGCAAATGGTGGAGTCAGAATTCAGGCCCAGGTGATCCAACTCCAGAACTCCCAATGAGAGCGTGACGGTGCTCCCGAGATGTGGCGCCATGGTTCCTGATTGGGGGGGAGCAGTCTGTTTCCTGACTTTGATTTATCAGGGAGTGAAAAATTCTCACAACTTTACAGGATGGTTTTTCTAAGCCCCCAGTGTCCTCATTATTGATAAAATAGGAATATGTAGTCACTTTAGGTTATTGTGAGTTTAAAGTGCTATAAGGTAAATAAATTTCAAATACACTGTTCAGCAAATAGTAGGGGCTAAATATATACACTTTCCTGCTCTCAGTTTTTCTTTCTGACTCCATTTTTCTTTGTTGGGGTATCCTTCAATTGACTCATCTAACAATCCTTAAATATTTGTCAAACACAAAGCACTGATCTGGCACCGCAGGGGCAAGGAGAAATAAGAAGTGGTGTCCAGATTGGTCCTACACCCTAAGAAGAATTTTGTTGTTGTTTTGTGCCTTTTCAGTCCAGTAATAATAATTGTGTTTTACGATGACTTGAGATAAGGTGTTAGCCCAATAGTTTTAGACCTATTAAAAGACAATAGTGAAAGGCTCACTTCTGTGTTGTAAACCCAACAAAACTGTCGGGGGAAGTATATATATATGAAAATGTCCATTGTGTATATGTCCACAAGCAGAGAAATTGCACCCTGGGAAATTTCAATGCTATTTGATAAGAAAGGCAACTTTTTCATTTTAAGTACTCAGTGGAAGTTTGTGAAGGTCCCCCCCCTGCTAGAGTGAGTTTTCATTTTTATTGTCTCCACAGCTGTACATATTTTATCCCAGCAGATGCAACTGGAATTTCCAAATTGGACATAATCAGAGCCAGTGCAAAGTGTGGGGGAGGGTGAAGGCAGGAAAACAACAGCTATGATTCTGCAGGGCCGAGCCATCACAAAGCCCATCATGTTAGATACTCTGCTCACTCCAGTCATGAGCCTTTCCCACATGTGTGGCCGGCCCAGCTGTGTGCACAGAACAAAGCCAGACAGGATGGGCTGGACGACAATATATGGGGAAAGTGGACTGAGGGACTGTAAGCACACACGCATTGCATCAAGTGTTTGGCTGCTTGGGACGCTGATGAAAGGCAAGAGGCTGTGGGGTAAGTGAGCACTGCCAGGGCAGTACCCCCTCCACACTCTGTACTTCCAAAAGCCAAACTAAGAGATGCCATTCTCTTCTATTACTTACCTCCTCTCCAGTTTACAGAATGAACTACAAAGAAAGATTAAAAAAAAAAAAAAAAAAAAAAAAAAAAAAGACATCCTTGCCCTTCGAAGTTCAAGGACCTGAGAGAGAGGTAGGAGATATAGTGGCTTTGTCCAGGACTTCAGTAGTCACACAGTCTGGTGTACCACTTGGCAACTGAGTATCCTTAGGCAAATTGCCTCTTCTCTCCAAGCTTGTTTCCTACTCTATAGATTGGTAAATAATACTAATCACCTCATAGGAGACAGAAATAAAATAATGCAAGTAAAGTACTGGAATATAACAAGCAACTAATAGGTTACACCTCACCTAATATTAACATCGTTATTAAATTGGAAGAAAATATGAACCAGTAATTGTAATGCAATGTATTTAATACAATAACAGAGATATATGCAAATTCTATTCATAATTGCCTGAGGGTTTCTGGAGAGCTGTAGAGGAGGAGACACATTTATTGAATCTGAAAGAATGTGTAGGATTCAAGCAGAGAATGTAGTTATATTGGTGAGGGGTTGGGAGGGCACAGTATCACAAGAGCAAGCTTTGTCTGTGAAAACATGAAGTGTGCAGTGTCCCAGCATATTCAGGGAACTGTCAGTGGTTTGATGTGGCTTGATCATGGGATCTGAGATGGCAAGACTTGACTGAAGGTGGGCAAGAGCCAGGTCATGAAGGATCTTTTCTGCGTGTATTTGTATTGTATCCTGTACTCTAGGGGTGTCTGCAGGATGAAAATACAGTAAGTAAAATACCTTGCACGTATATATGGATTTAGTATCTTAGACCACGTACTCATCTACTCTTTTCTTTATTTGGTCAGTTTGTGGAGATAGCTACAAGAGGTATTTTAATCCTCCTTTGTTAGTGGGGGAAATAATTTATGGAGACAGCCAAATGAATATAGAACTTTGAATGAGTCTGCATCTTAAAGATCAAAGTGTGCTTTCCTGGACCCACCCTTCTTATTGTGCTCGTCGTCTCAGTTACCCACAGCACCAGTCACACAGGTCAGAAGGCTCCTCTGTGCCTTGCTTTCTCTCTCCTTTTGCTCCATAGTCACTAGGTTATACACCTGCAGCCACACGACTTCCAACCCAGGGTCTGATGTGCTGCGGTTCTACAAGATATCATGCTTTTATAAGATAACATTGCTGTCTGTCCTGCTCAGCTCGTCCTCACAATAGAATTCTAATTAATACATGCAAAAGGAAAGAAGAAACTAGAAAATCTGTATTAGTATTTATACCCCAGTTATTACTGTTGCAGATAAAATTTTCCAATGGATGAAAGTTTGAATAAAAAAAAAAAAGGATTTGCATTGTCCCAAAGTATCTCCTCCATGATACTTACCAACAGTGAAGAAATGCAGATACCAACTTAACCAGGTGAACAAATTTAACATCAACAGTAATGAGATATAACAACATCATGAACCTCTTGATGTGATGCACTAAGAAGAACAGAAGAACACAACGGGACTTTTGGTAAAAATCCTCAACCTCACTTTAATCACTAGAAAACATCAAACAAACTGAAAGTGGGAGTCATTCTACAAAACAACTGATCAGTGCTTTACAAAAGTGTCACAATTATGATAAACAACGAAAGACTTAGGGGCTATCACAGACTAGCGGAAATAAAGGGAAAATAATTAAATGTAGTGAGATATCCTGGAGAGGATCCTGAAACAAGAAAATAAAAAGACATTACTGGAAAAATTAGTGAGTTTTGAATAAAGTCTATAGTTCAATTACTTACATTAATCATCCATTCTTGATAATTGTACTACAGTTCTGTAAAATGTTAACAATAAAGGAAGTAGGGAAAGGTAAGCAAGGTAACTCTGTACTATTTTCGCAATTTTTATTTAAATAAATGAATACAAATTAAGTTTTAAAAAGCAATGTACCCTGCACTCTTAGGATCTTATGGCAGAGAACAAAAATCTTAACAGAGCATCAGGATCCAGTGTTTTTCTACCTCTTTGGGCTCATTTCCTACCACTCCCCACCTTCTCCCTATCTTCTAGACTTACAACATAGTTCTTAGAACACAATCATTATTTTCACTTGTCTGTGTTTTAGTAAGCTGTGTTCTCTGTTTTGAGATCTTTGTACCCAATCTCTAACCAGAAGCCAACATCCAACTACAAAAATCACATAAGTCAAAGCAATCAAATACTGTATGATATCACTTGTATGTGGAATCTAAAAAAGCTGAACTCATTTTAGAAACAGAGAGCGGAATGGTGGTTACCAGGTGCTGGGAGAGGGTAAATACAGGTCAAAGAATATAAACTTTTATTTATAACATGAGTAAGTTCTGGGAATCGAATATAGAGTATGGTGATTATAGTTAATCATACTGCATTATATACTTGAAAGTTACTAGGAGAATAGATCTTAAATGTTCTCACCACAAACAAAGAAAATGGTAATTACGTGACATGATGGAGGTGTTTTCTGATGGTAATCATTTCGCAATATGTAAGTGTATCAAACTGACATGTTGTGTACTTTAAACTTGTGAATAGTATCTTAATAAAGCTGATAAAAAGAGAAAAATGAAACAGAAACACAAAACCCTGAGATATTCCAGGCACATAATTGCTGGTAATACCACAGTCCAGAAGTACGTAGACATTAGACACACATACATCTCCTCAAAACTTTAATATTCTTGTGTAGGGGGTTGTGGTAGTAAGTGGTAGAGAGTGGGGTAATCAGTGTGTCTTCTGCTATGATTAATTCCTCTCAAGGGAATGGATATTAATAGCAAGCCCATTGGAATAGCTTGCTTCCAGTCTAGGACCTTTTCTACTTTATGTTTCTGAGCAAACAGCCCAATGTATACAAGACCAATCTTTACTCCTAAATAAAATGTTTTGCCCATGTCCCTCTCTTCTCTACTGAATTGGAACTAACAAAATAGAATGAAACCTGGAAGTTTCCCTTTATCTTTCTTTATTGAGACTATACTGTGGTTATCACTCAACTGCGTTTGGATCCCAACTCTGCCACTGGTGTAACCCTAGGAAAATTGTTTAGCCTTTTCAAACCTCATTGATGGAGTGTTTTAATAATATGAGGCTTGCAGTTTTGCTATGAGGATTTAGAAGTGGTGTGTCTGAAGTGCTTAGCAGAGTGCTTGCACATAGTAGCTCCTCAGTAAATGGCAGCCTTCCCCCATTTCCCGTCCAAAGCCTCATAACCTTTTCAGACACTTGAGTTTCAGGTTCCCATTTCCTTTCTGCCAAAGGTACACCCATCAGTCATGTTATTTCTTTCACTAAAAGGGCAGGTGGGAGGCAGGGTGCAGGCAGGAGATAGAGCCCACACCACCTATCTGAACAAAGAGTACTCAATATAAAAACGCATTGTTAACCAAGTATGAAATTGTTAATGAGATAACCGAAAAGGCAAAAAGGGAACTGCAGAAAGGGAAGAGAAAACTTTGGAATTCTTAAAAGCTTGGCCGGGGGTCACTGAGGAGCTGGAATGCAGATTTCTGAGGAGGAGCTGCTGCTCTGCTGGTGCTGATGTTTCTCAGCTCAAAAGCGGGGTGTTGGCTAATGCTGGTGTCCCGGAAGGAGGCATGACTCAACTGGAAGGGTTTGCTGTAAGGGCTGAAAAAACCTGCAACTTGGATACAGCTCCGGCTCTGGGAAAGAACTGCTGCTGAGGGTGGGAAGAAATGTAACTAGAACGCATGTGCGAGCAAGAAACAGGCAGGAAAGGCACGGGAATGGGAAGGAGCAAGTTCCTTCTTCCTCCTTCAGCCTGGTAGTTTCCTTCCAACACACCCTACTCTCATGCTTAACAGGGAGCAGCTGGCAAAGCGGCGGAGTAGACTGCAGTGCTGGGAAATGGAGCCTATGGCCTTCGTCTGACTCAGATGTCCTTGTGATGAGTCTAATCCCGCCTTTCTTACGCTGACTCTTCTACTTCCAACCCATGTTCTACAGATAATGCCAAGATCCCCTTGCTGAGGAGCTTGGAATAAATGAGGACAACTGCAAGGCATCCTCCAGTGTATTTTCATCCATGGCAGTCTTGACAGTGAGGACTTTCCCCCTTGGATTAGCTACCATTGGGCAGCACCAGTCTGGTGACTATATGAAGGAAAAAGGGGAGGAAGTAATAGAACGCTGGAGGCAAAACTTTTCTGTACCCTGTTATAGAGACCAGGTTCCTAACCTTGCAGGCAGGGTCCCTGGGGAGGAGAGAAAAAAGGTGGCCAATAGTGTCGCTGTTAATGACAGGAGTATCGTATCTCTTGAAAACTTAATGTAATGATTAATTACATAACATATTGCAGCAGAGAATGCGTATTTTTATATATTATTATAGTTGACTCTCAAAAAATTGTGAGACCTAGCTAATAATAGCAACAATACAGATGAGGGAACAGAGATTTAGAGAGTTTATGTGACCTAAAAATGATTAGATATATAGGAGATGAGTGAAAGAGGGACAAGAGCATGAATTTGAAGTCAGACCAATGTGTGAATCCTGGTTCTATCATTTGCCACTGGACAGACCTGAGTCATAATATGATCATCTGAGACTCAATTTTTGACCTTAAAACAAACAAACAAAAAGGCATAATATATTCCTCTTAATATTGTTGCAAAGTTCAAGTGATATAAGACATTTTAAAGCGGCTAGTGCAGTACCTGGCACAAAGGAGATAGTTATTGCTTTGCTTGTTATTGTAGTTATTTTGATGATAAACATTGTTTTGGTGATGACAAGATAGAGATGACTTGCTTAGCTAAAATTTGAACCTAGGACTTTTGTCTTTAGACACCACACTCTCCATAACCATGCTGCTTCCCCCACCTCCCCCAACATCTGTCTCTCTGAGGCATCAGGCACGATTTTAAATTTGGTTTTTATCTACTTTGGAATATAATCAAAGCCTACACGATTATACCAATTACAACATTTGGATCGTCAACACCATCAAGGAGTCTTATTTCAGTGTTTATGTGTATAAAGAAAGACTGAGGGCTAACTAGCTACATTGCATAAATAATTATAATAATAATAATAATAATAATAAGTATAACCCAAACAGCTTTTCATTCTTGCAAGGTAAGCAGAGAAATTCCATTAGCAACGACCCTCAGTCATTCGGGCAGGCCTAGCACACCAGGGTGTGTAATTGAAAGACCTGCTGATACTGAAACCGAGGAGGTGTGCAAGTTATGGTATTCACTTTGTAACTGTTAGGCACCAAACAAAAATTACCTGTAAATTACAGAAACGGTGTGTGTAGATCTCGAGAGCCGTAGGAAGGAACTTAACGTCATAAGTTAGGAACGGATGGATGAGTATAACTCAAGCAAAATCTGTTTTCTTTTCGCGGTTTTATCTGACTGTGCATTGCTAAAATCTTCGTCCAAAACAAAATTAAGAGTCATGTCAGTGATACTCCTGGCAGCTGACACTAATAATTACCTCTCTTACAGTAATGACTTTTTAGTGCCAGAACTTTCACTTTCCATTTGCTCATTAGAGGTTTAAAAAGGTTGTGTGTTATTTCACTTTTTAGAACTTGAAACGGTACTGAGCTATTTAAATGTATGTATAATTGAGGATATCATTCATGAAATATTTGATCAGCACCTGCAGTAATAATAATAGCTGACATTTGTTTGTTTTTTTTAATTAAAGTTTATTGGGGTGACAATTGTTAGTAAGTTACATAGGTTTCAGGTGTACAATTAGGTAATGCATCATCTCTATATCTATATCACATTGTGTGTTCACCTTCCAGACTCAATTTTCCTTCCATCACCATATATTTGATCCCTTTTACCCTCATCTACCACCCCCCTGTCCCTTACTCTCTGGTAACCACTAAACTGCTGTCTGTGTTTATAAGTTTTTCTTTCTTTGTCTTGTTCCTTTGTTGTTTTCAGTTTTATATTCCACATATCAGTAAAATCATATGGTTCTCAGCTTTTTCTGTCTGATTTAATAGCTGACATTTGTTGAACAGAAGGTGTGGGGATGCTCTGTATGTATTTTCCCTAATCCTTAGAATGACCCTTCTAGGTAATATGATCCTTATTTTTTTAGATAGGGAAACTGACCCTTGGTGTTAATGAACTTGCCCAAATTTACACACTAAATGGCAAATGTAGGAATCAAACCTATCTTTCTAATCCCAAACCTGCATTCTTTCCACTCTATCATATTATTGATAGACATATAATGCCCCCAACGGAGTAACAGTGAATCCAATAATATAGTTATATCTGCATCATAAGAAAGAATCTTTGAGTTCTACCTTCCCCCCCCACCCCCCACCCCCCACCCCCACTTCAAACAGGAACTTTGTATCCATTCAGATTATTTCTCCACCAGGGAACCTTGGGCACCTTTCTTTCCTGAACTAGTGTGAGTGCTACTATGGTTCCCTAGAGGACTGCAGTGGGCATTCAATGGGGAAGGTCAGCAGAGTGCCTTTACCATGTGTTTGCTCATTCATTCACCCCTTTAACAAGATCTCAGTGAGTCCCTGGGAGTAGATGTGGCGGTAGGCACATATGAATGATTAAGAAATGCTTTTTCCCTTTCTGCTTCCATCCCAGAAAGTTACCATAGACTGGCAAGGCTTCCATCATTTCATAAAGGTCATATTACTCAGATTGGAGATGAAATCCCAAAATCCAGGGTGAAAGAAAGAGGGGTTTTGATGAGCAAACTTGTGTGAAAGGGAGAAGAATTGTTTGAAAGTTCTCCACTTCACCAAGAAAAGGTCTTTTCACTTTGGAATGTGGATATGGATATTTAATAATAATGGGGGAAAAATCCATTGGAAAGAAAGGATGTAGGCATTATTCTACTAAACGGAAAACCGAGCCGTATTTTATAACACTAATTTGTGGTTCAGATCAGTCACAAATTAAATAATTTTGAACATTCCTGCCTGTTTATTTTTGAGACAAAATTGTTCTGTCTGATCACTATTCAGCTATTATGCCTGCCTGATGTTGCATCTTAAATGTTCAGTGTCACATCAGTCACTAGTTTATAAACACACCACAGCATTTTTCTTCTGGTCATTTGAACACAATTGAAAGATACAGATGAGAATTCAAATCTGTGACATGCTGAAAATGGAGCCAAATATTCTCTCCGATTTGGATCCTCGAAAATCAAAGCTCTAACAGGAGGGAATTTGGAGGAATAGAAATTCCTCCTCATAACACCATAAGGCCAGAAGGGATGTTTGAAACTATCGTTCCAACATCTCATTTCATAAATGAAAAATCTGAGGCCAGAGAGGCTAAGTGACCTATCGAATCCCACAGCTAGTCCCACAACAAATTGCCAAAATTTGATTTTGATGACAAGGGTGAACGGATTGAAATGTACAACAATGCCAAAGAAGTAGGTGGCAGGGGGCAGAGAGGAGGGAGAGAGTGTGGCCCTGGACCTTCAGCCACCTTCTCCGTTGGTGAGTGGCTCTGTGTGGAGGGAGGGTGGGTTGACACATCCTCTGATGTTCAGGCTCTTCCCATTATGCCACACGGCCTACCCATGCGGGAAAGCTCAAGGTCCTAATTGCTTAAATTTTAGATCTAAATGCAATCTTTCCTTCAACTCTGCATTCTCACTTCTTACTCTGTTAAATATCCTTGGTAAGTCTGAATGGCAAAGATGCACTACTCCTCATATTTCTTAAGAGTTGCACAACTGAGACTCAGTGGCTGTTTCTTACTGCTGTTCTTGTTAGAGCTTTTAAGGAGTGACAGATGGCACTGGCAATGGCGCAGCACAATCTGGTTAGGCTAGAACACTGGCCTGCCATCCTCTCCAGGTGGCTTGGACCACACCACACTTGAGGATATGGAAATAAGTGATGTTACCTAAACTTCAGCTAGGGCACATCAGCACATTAAAGATGCAGGTACAGTTGTCTCAGATACCACTAACCCCAAAGCCTAGGAAATGCCACACTGTCCCCACACCCCTGATCATCCTAAGAGCTTACACCTCTTTGCTTCTCTTCACCTCCAACATTTTGGTCCATTTAACTTGTCTATGTTTTGCTCAGCTCAGTCCACATGGAGATTAAAGCGGTCATTGGTTTCCACAAGGAATCTATACATGCCAAACACCTCTTGAGCTTGGTAGAGTCTCCAAAGCTTCAGAAAATCATGGAGCCTAATGACAGTCCTCCACCAAAAGGGTCTTACTTCTTTCCAACTCTCCAAGCCAACTCTCTGTCTTTTCCCTATTCATTCCCATCTTTCCTTCCTTCATTCCCCTGAGCTCTAACTTCTTTTCTTCCTCTAGCATGCAGACAAAGCCCGTCCTCCTCTATTCTTACTCCCAAACCCTAATCCAGCATGGGGTTCAAGGGTCACAACTGAAGGGGAGAAAAGTCATCCAGTCAATATGACTGACTCTCCTTAATCTGAGTTGTGGTATAAAGTGACATCAGGGCCATCCATATGAACAAGAAATAGAGAGCTTAGCACCTCCCTCCACACTTTCACCTCTGGCCAAGTAATTTTTATTTGGTGAAGAGTAGAAGAGAGGACTTCTCTCTGGTTGACCTCTGGGGAGGTAGAAAGGAGGACGGAATATACAACACTGTTCCTACCTTCTGTATTCAGGGATGAGAATACTGAGACCAAAAGGAGAAAATGGGCATCCATCCATCATTCTCCTTTGGTAGAAGAACACAGTTAGGAGCCAGTGGACTCCAGAAAATTCCACCTTTGTAAATGGCATCCTGAAGTTGTGTTGTAAGGCTTTCTGCTCTGGCTCTGTAGTCTCCAAGCCAGCCTAAATCAAATGACACAAATGTGAATCAGCTTTTACCTTTGGCCTGAAGTATCTCATTCTGCACATCTGTCAAAATCCTCTTCTTTTGATGGGTCTGGGGGTATTGCATCCCCTGTATTGCCCCATTTTTACAACTGCTTATGGACTCTCCTCCCAAACCCATCCCCTTTGTTAAGGTCCCCATTAGATCCAGTCTGAGGAGCCAGCCCCAACCCCTTTTCCTTGCTGTGTTGCTTTTACTTGGCGGTGTTTGGCCTTCCTTGATCTTCTATCTCGGATGGTACAAGAGGAAACTGAGTAGACCCATAGAAAAACAGACAATTGGCTCTGTGTCTGTTCTCAGGCTACCTCTGCTTTCTAGTACCATGTGGCCCTGTCATGGTCCCTAAACGGCTTGATACTTGTCATCGGTGGCAGGAACCCCACTTTCTCAGTGATACATGTGAAAAGAGCCTTCTTCCGAAAAGAGCAAGAAGGGAAGCCTGCCTGACCAGCAGAGCCTAGCTATGTAAATATATTGTCAGTCACTCGCTGTCACAAAGGGCAGGTCATTACCATGAGCTACAGGGAATAAGTACATGAACAATACCTGTCAACTCTTCACAATGGAAGTGTCCTGACTGCAAGGAACTTTATCTAAAGCCTTGGATTCAGAGATATGCCTGAAATCCTGCTTCAGAAGCCCCTGCCTTGGCCTGGCTGAGTGTGCCTTTCAGGAAGTCAAGGCTTGGTTTTGGTTCCCAAGAGTCTGAGTTAGGGTTTTCCTGAGGTTTGAAACAGGAATCGCAAGTTAATATGTGAGAATAAAACTGAAAATACACCAAGTAAAAATTTTAGTTTCTATCACTATTTTCAAAGGTACGAGGAGAAACATCACAGTATTTTTTAGGGAAGAACAGCTGGCCCAGAGTTAGAGGAAAGGTCACAGAGAGAAGGGAGTGTCTATTGATGAAAAAAAGGAACAGATCAGAAGGTCCTGGGAACCACATTAAGAAGCTTGGACAGCATCAAAAATCACCTGGGATTAATAAAGCTTTTAAATTAAGGGATTCGCATGATCATACCTGCATTTTTTAAAGACTAATCAGGAGCAATGTGGAGAATGGATTGCAATGTAGCAGGAAAAGGGGAATTTGGAGACCAGATTAGGGGTCTTTGGAGTAACTGAGTCAAAAACGACGAAGGTATGGACCAAGTTGCAGCACGAGACTGGTGAGATGGGTTTGAATCCCTTTCGGGTATTAAGTGGATGGGGTTTGAAGAAGCTGTGCTTACAAGTGAAGAAAAGGGGGGCAGAAACTAACTCTCAGACTCAGGCTTGGGAAATGTGTCAGCTGTAAGTGATGACAAGGGGCTGGACCACCAACAGCAGGGACCAGCAGAGCAAATGTCTTAGTGCCGGTGCAGCATCAGCTCCCACCCTTGGGACACCTGAGAGGCAGAGTGAAGGGTCCTGCATTTTGAGCCACTCGCCCTTGATTAGAAATGTTCACCAAAGCAGCAAACTACCAATCAGCTAGCTCCAGTAAGTGTTTCCTTAGATTTCAAGTTAAAGAGTGTTAATTCCAGACATGGCAGTAGAAGGTGCAGAAGCCTGGAACTTGCTGTTGTCATCCCCATGTGTTACTGAAACTCCCATTCCCATCAGTGCAGTCATGTGGACATGCTGCCTCAAGTCCCATTCATTTACACCATTTTTGGTACCTCTTTCCATGTTTGTCCTCTAATTTTAGGATTAATTTGCTCCTCCTCTGTCCTCTAATTTTAGGATTAATTCACATGGAAGACACTAGACCTTTTTCACTATACTAATATGGCCAGAGCACTGACATGTGGACTCAGAGTTTATTCAGGGGACAATATGAAATCAGGGTATAGTTATGGGACAGCCCTGCAACGATATCTGATATCTAGGAGTATAATTCTTCCTTTTCTCTCACGTTCCACACCTAACGAAAGTCAATTAAAGTCAAGTTGATGAAAGTTATGATTTCTCTTTTCTAAGTGTGCTCATGGGCTTTCAAGCCAAAGAGATCTCTGTGTACTGCATTCTACATTAGAGGGGGCCTCTGGACTCAGGTGGCCTGGGTTCGAATCTCGGTCGACTGCTTAGTTATTGGATGAGCTGAGACAAATGATGTAAAAATCTCAGTTTTCTCAACTGTTAGAAGATAGGAATGTTAATCTCTTCTTCATAAGATTGTTAGGAATATTGAATGGATAGTAAATATTAAATAAGGTTAATAAAACACTTAAAACAGTGCCAGTCACATTACACACACACACACACACACACACACACACACACACACCACTATAAATTAGTGCTTTATTATGATAGCTAAAATATAGGTTCAGAACCTGCAGTAGTTAATCTCATCTACAAAATGAGAGTCAATATACCCATCTCCTAGGTTTGTTGTAAGAAGTGCCTGGAAGGAGTGAATGAATTTGAATTCTAACCATCCCATCACACTGATTTACCTTCAAGTTACCTACATTCAGATAAAGTGAAACATGTATTCTTCTACGCATGCACTCCCCAATTTCCTGTACTTGAGTTGTATCCATGTTCTTCTGTCTAGATCAATCCTGTTCAATAGACATTGTGTTGATAAAGGACGTCTTCTACGTCAGTGCCATTCAATATGATAACCGCAAGCCATGTATAGCTATTGATTGAGCACTAGAAATGAGGCTAGTTCAAGAGAGGAACTGAATTTTACATTAACTTAAATGTAAAATTTTACAGGTGGCTAAGGCTGTCATATTGGACAGTTTGAGGTATGGACTGCCTCTCTTCATGTTCCAGTTCTTTATAGCTCCACTCAAAGACATTGTCTTCCCATGGGTTTGAATCCTTCTTTAAATGGCCATAGCCTTTTATCTATAAACTGCTATGACATACAATTTTCTACATTTAATTTCAGTTATATAGCTTATCTCTAATGGTAGACTACATGGACTTGGAGGGAAGGGACCCCACATTCTGTACTTCTGTACCCAGTATAGAAGAACTTCCGTGGATTTTGAGCAAATAAATATTGCTGTTGATGGGCTGAGTGAATGGATTATTCCATTAATTACTTCATAAATTCAGTAAAAGGGGCTTTAACATCTTTTACTTCTAATACACTTCTGCTAGATATCTGTCTTTCATCTGGAAGTAGACTAATTTATCACTTAGCAGTCGTTCATTTATCCCCATCAATGTGGTGACCATAATCTTCATATGGTTAGTCTATTAGCCTTAGAAGCTAAACCCCATTCTGCCATCACAAGATAAGTACAAAAATTAGTCATAATTTAAAGAAAGAAGAGTGAAACGTAAAGCTTTGGAATTTCTATAAATAGTAGAGACCATCTGAGTGCTAAAAGCTACTTAATAAATAAAACATCTTTTGCATCATAAATTTTATTTTGAAAGGGAAGTTTATTATCTATCAATGACTCAGAGCATATGTATCTCCCAATACATAGTTAAAAGATGTATTTCCAGCTTATAATCTTAGAGCTACTTCATATTCAAGGAAAGTCCTGATACCTATAATGATGAAGAATATCCCACCTGTAAAAGACATAGAATAAAATAACTTTGATATATAAAATGTCTAGATGAGAGATTATAGGTTGTTTAGAGGCAGGAAACTAACATACTTCTTCCTAGTTAATCATTAATTATTTTTAAATTCACTAATGCTCTTTTTCTGTAAACACATAATCAATTTCTAAAATAACCCTTATTAATCCCTAGAACTGGCATTGCCCTTGGAACATATTAGATATACAATAAGTAACTTTTCTTAATGAATTATTTTAAAATGAGTAGAAATTTATAGACATACGTATACAGATATAATTTGTTATATATATATATATATATAATCTTATATATATATGAACTGATATCCAGAATATATTAAGAATCCCTACATACAAATCAATTAGAAAAATACATACAACTCAATAGAAAAATGGGCTGAAAGCTTGAACAGACACTTCACAAGCAGAATATCCAATATCCAAATGGACAGTAAGTAAATAAAATATTTCTCAACATCATCACTCATCAAGAAAATGCAAATAAAACCACAATGAGAAACCACTGCACACCCATGGGAATGCCTAACATTTAAAGATAAGCAATGCAAGTCTCTAGAGTTGCATGGTAAACTTAATATTTTTTTTAAAGCAATGCTTGCCCCCATGGTGCATAAAGGACATAGTATGATTCAGAAAATAAAATGTCACTAAAAATACTGTATGACCAGTTTTATGATGGGAAAGTACTAACTGTTATGAAAAGCAAAAAATGAGTCTGTTTTCTTATATATATACATGTGTATATATATATACACATATATGTGTGTGTGTGTATATATATATATATGAAATATATATATTGGCTAGAGAACTCTATGGTAGGTGATTAGGGACAGAGGTAGATAATTGTCAAAAGGTGATCAAAGTAGAAAATTAAAAACTATTTTTTGCAAGAATTCCACCTTGGAATTCCCAAACCATTAAAATGCATAAGCAATTCTCTAATATTATACCAGCAAGAGAGCCCTGGTAATTTTAACCCTCTACCATTTTTTTTTCTTTGGCTCAGCTATAGTTGCAAGATGTGTGCAAGGAAATGAAATGGCAGGATACTTACAGCAGTCCCCATTGTGATAATTAGCTTGCATTCACGCCCCCACGGTGTTTCCATCATGTGACTGGGTCTTCTTTCAATTCCAACTTGTTTCATATTCTTCTTGGAATACTTATTGGTATGAACTCTGATGTCATTTGGATCAAAAACTTTGTATAGAGAATGAAGAAAATTTCCTTTTGTACTTCTAGAATTTTTTAAACTAATTTCTTTAATGGGACCAAGTTTGAATCCATTCTCTTTGCCGGGGGAATACGTCTACTTACTAAGCAGATATTTATCCGGGTTTCCAAAGGCTAGAGGCCCAGTGAATGTTGTCCTCAGACCCAGGAATGCTTGGTCATGAGACCTAGAAAGGAATGTTGAAGTCACTCATCTGTCCGTGTGGTTGTCCATACACCTTCCAAAGCCATTGCATTGGTCTCTTTTCCTGCCATCTAAGCTGGCCACCTATGGTACCTAAAATAAAGTTGTCACCTTAGAGTTTTTTGTCTACCTTCGTCACTGTTTCATGAGGTTCTGAAGGGGACTCCTGATTATTTGTTGAGCACCAGTTACCTGTGCTAGTTCATTTAATTGTCACATTTACATTAAAAAATGAGGGTCTTATCTGTATTTATGCAGATTAGAAAAAATAGAGCTCACAGGTTAAACTGCTTTGCCCAAGATCACAAAAACTAGCAGATGGTATAGCTGTGATTAAAAACTGTCTGATACATGTTTAATATTTCCATCACTACGTTCTTCTTATAGAGAGATAATCCCTGGAAAAGCCTTGGTCACTTTCTCCACAATAGAAAGTCTCCCAAGATACTGTCCTCTACAGTGGGCTTTGAGGAACCTGGCAATATTTACACCAGTATATGAGGGCTGGATTTTAAGGCACACTCACATGAGACTATTTCTTTGTGAACGTTGATTCTAGATGCAGTGGTGCCCCATCCAGATTACATAGCTGGGTTCCTCAAGGGTTCCTCAAGAAAGCATGCATAAATTACAGATTTATATCAGATTGTCACAGGGCATTTTGAACAGCACATAATTAAAGAGGTTTTAGGAAATTAAGTATTGCTTTTGAGCAAGAACTTCCACACTTGAAAAAAGAATAGCATATCTTTTCAAACAAAATGTTATACAAAAATCTAAATATTTAAAACAAAGTAAGATGGAGCTGCTGTGGGAATAGGGTGCATATTCTGTCATTGGCCACCACCCCCCACCAACCCCAGCTCCTTCCAATATACTTTCTCTGAAGCTTTAGGTCTCCATGGACAAGAGTTTGAAAACTACCTATTAATATCAAGTATAACCTAAATTAGAATGCCTTGGAAGTGTATACCGATAACATCCACTGTTATCAGTAGGATTATTTACAAACTCACTCAAAGATTTATTTTACCTGAATTTGTTAGTCATCACAGAAACATGCCTTTTCTAATTTCTCTCTCTCTCTCTCTCTCTCTCTCTCTCTCTCTCCTCTCTCTCTCTCTCTCTCTCTCTCTCGTCTCTTTGGGGAAGGAGGTGCATTCAAATGTACTCTTCTGAAGCTTAGGATGTCAGAGCATAGTAGAGGCTGGTTTAGTTGCCACAAAGCTTTAATTCTTAAATTGTCCTATTTCAGGTCTTAAATCATTACATAAGGGGCATTCTCTTTTTCTTGCACTCTGTATTTCTCTGATTTAAAACTAAAACTGAGACAACATAACCAACACAAAGGGAACTGACCTTCCTCCCTATAACCTCATTCCACGATCTAGAACATTCACTACGGCTTAATTAATGTATGCATCCCCAATCCTGGCTGAAATCCCAAGTCCTCCCGCTCAAGACAGTGAGAGGAAATATTTATAAGCCATACTCCCCAAAGCCCAGCAAGTTGTAGTCTGCTCTTTACATCCTGCTAGGTTTTTTTTTTAAAAAAAACTTCTTTGAATGTGATCACCTTAGCCAAATATAGCCAGTACTGTTTTGATCAATCTGATTAGCCTTTCCTCATAAAAAGAGAATGTAAAAACTGTAAAGAAATTATTTTTCTCTAGAAAGAATAACTCTCTATATACAATTACTGAGTTACATGGGGCGAGTCTCTAATTCTCTAAGTTGCAGGTTCCCTTCTTCACTGAGACATTATCAGGGTGTATCTTGAGCCAAGACTGCATTCTGAAAGCTGCAAAATGAGGAAATGTGTCTAGATTGAGAGTTCTTAATCTGGTCTACAGCCACCAAAGGTTACATAAATGGTCTATAGGAACTCTGTGAACCCTCTGAAATTATATGCAAAGTTTATATGTCATATAAGTACATATATATCAATAGGGGAAGATCCAAAACTTTATCATTTCCTCACAAAGTAATACATATGGAAATAGCCAGTGCATCCTAAACTGTGAGTCAGGATTACCTACGATGTAAAATACAGTTGTGGGGGTTCTACTCCAGACTTATTGGTTTCAAGTTTTGTGGGGGTTTTTTTATGTGAATGCAGAACAGAAATTTGTAATTTTAATAAACTGCCTAGGAGAGTCTGCCAAGTTGTCACTGGTTTATGGACTAGTGAGTTGGGGACAACTGATCACAAAGCAGTGATTTCACAGCTACAATTATAAGATTTGGGATCTGTGTTCAGAGGCTGTGGTTGTTAGCATTGTATATTTCTTCATGAGTCTCAGATGAGGTGATTTTTGATTCCTGAACACCAGGTAGAAAAGAGAGGACACAAATCCTCCTCAATAAACCATCTCTTCATGCTCCATGTCTTTATTCACGGTCTTTCAATCAAGTGTTTTAAATATAATTGATGTTCATTTATTAAACATTTATTAAATATTTATTTAATAAATGAATGAACGGGTGGCACATGAAGAGAAACAAAATCCAGATTATATTAATGCCATGACTAAAATTAACAGTCTGTCCTTTAGAAGACCCTCCTAAAGGACAGATTTCCTATGCAGATGAATGAACATATAAACAGCATAAACATTTGTGCCTTCCATCTGAGATAATGAATGAACACTAGATACAAAATGTTAAGCAGCAGTGATGAAAATCCTTTGTTGATGCCCCCAGCAAATAACTAATTCCTCAGCTTGGTCAAGTTGTCCGGTCTTGGCTTCAGACACTGCTTGGTAATTTTCTCCCTCCCGTTTCAGAGAGAAGCAACATGGTCACATAGTGTTACATCATTATAAGTAAATCACATGTTTGAAATGATTCAGGATGAATATACCGTTCGTTGCCATGTTTTTTCTCACCTTATCTTGTTAGCCTGTGCCATTACTTAATGTAAATTAGGTTATCACAGTGAAGGAAAACATTTTATTGACAAGTGTAGGACTTTGGACAAATTATTTAAAAATTATCCAAGGCTCAGTTTCCCCCTATACAAAGTGAAGACTATATTTTACATACCTCTTAGTGTTGCTATTCAAAAAGTAATGCCTGTAAATCAACCAAGTCCAGTGCCCTGAATAGAAATATTTACTATTATTACTACAGTAATGAAATATTATTGCTGCAAATGAATTCAATATACATTTTCATTAAAAAAAAATACAGTTTGGAGAGAGAGAAACATTTGTCACCTACTTTTGTCTCATTATATGGGTAGAAGAAGTGTTGACCCACCTATTTTATGCTAACAAACTGGGGCTTTGAGTAGTTAATTGAATTTTGCACACAGACAGACAATGAGCAACCTAGGCCAATTCAGTACTTCCATGTCCTTTAGCTTATTGTACTACAGTCTGCGGGACTGGGTATCTGTCTGGAAACAAAATAGACAACAACATAACAGTTATTACAGAAGGCTTTCAGAAAAGCAGAGAGCCATGCTGAAATGAAGAGGAAAAAGGCAGATGAGTTCATTATTTTACATTAAGATAGCAGTCTGACCACTTAATTTGTGTCTGAAGGATACAAGAAGATAAAAGCATTTGCTATGCTGGCAGAGAGGCCTGTGTGCTAAACCAGGTTCACACTCTGTATTGTATGATCTCGAGTGACTCTCCTCACCTTCTTAGGGTTAGTTTCTTTCATCAAATTCCAAGTGGGGATAACAGTACCTACCTGATGGACTTATTCAATTTAAATTAGAATATATATATATATATATATATATATATATATATATATATATATATAATATATATATGCATGTATATATGGTATATTAAGTAACCAATAAGTGTTACCTTTTTTCTCTTTACTATTTAATGAACAGTTCACTTCATTTAGAAGAAGCAAACCTGAGTTTGAGATTATGCTTTTTACAGCTTGTCATTTTGGACAATTGAATTTTCTGAAACTTTGTTTCCTGAGAAAAACATCAGCAATATGAACAATAGCAACCATAATAATACCTGTCCTAACTACATTTTAAAAATGGTAAATATAGCACAAGTTAATGGATGTAAAATTGCTTTTGAGCAGATAAATCATAATACATACATAAGTAGTTATAAAATATGTTGTAGCATAGAAATCTTTCACTTTTTTTTATGTTTTCGATTGTCATGGCTCTGGGCTGCTAGGCTGCTAAAACAGAGTGTATAAACAAACTGTGTTAAATGGTAACCTCTTGCCTTTTACATAGATCCATGCAACATATAAATGAAAGTGCCCTTTGGAGAAACAATTTCCTTATCAAGCTTGAACACACACCAGGCCACTGAAATGGGAGCACAAATCATCTATAGTGGGAAAAGCTTTGCTAATTATTTTCAATAATACTTATGATTTCTTTATGATTGCAAAAGTAATACACGTTCACAGAAAATTAGGAGGAGAATACACACACACACACACACACACACAAGGTCAGACAATTAAGTTCATGAACTCATCCTAGAAAAGTGCCTACATACCTCATTGCTGAATATCATGACGGTCACCCTCGAAGTACTCCCTTTGGGAAGCTATGCACCGATGCCAGCACCTAGTCCACCCTTCAAAGCAATTTTGGAACTCTTTTTCTGGAATGGCCACCAGAGCTGTCATCGTATTACACTAGATGTCCTGAATGTCATTAAAATGTCTTCATTTCAATATTTTGTTTATCTTCAAGTAAAGAAAGAAGTCATTGGGGGCCAGATCAGGTGAATAGGGAGGATGTTCCAATACAGTTATTTGTTTAGTGGCTAAAAACCCCCTCACAGGACACTGCCGTGGGTGTTGGTACACTGTCGTGATACAAGAGCCATGAATTGTTGGCAAAAGTTCAGGTCGTCTAACTTTTTCATGCAGCCTTTTCAGCACTTCCAATAGTAAACTTGGTTAACTGTTTGTCCAGTTGGTACAAATTCATAATGAATAATCACTGTGATATCAAAAATAATGTTAGCAACATTGCTGCAACAAGTTTGCAAACTTAATTGTCAGACCTCATGTGTGCATGTGTGTATGAGTGTGTGTTTGTGTGTGCACACGCGTGCATGCATACACGTATAAATAAACTGATACCTAGAACCTAGAGAATATCTGTTTTTCTCTAAATCTCCAGAGCCATGATGAGAAACACTCAAGCTCAGGAGTTAAAATGCTTTTATTTTTGCTCTCAAGGACAAAAATTAACAGTAGAGTTGCCTCTCAATGTAATGTAGCATTTCATAGTTTGTCTGTCATGTTCCCCACATAATCCCAGTTGTTAAACAGTCGGACCTCTCAGTAACACTAAAGGCATGTCCCATTACCTCCATTGTACAGAAGAGTAAACTGAACCTCAAAGAGGTTCAGGGACTTATCCAAAATAATGCATGGAGAAAATTTGGGATGTAAATCTAGATCATTTGACTGCAACTCCCAATTCTCTGTAGTAGGTCATCTTACTGAACTTACCCAGCATGGTGGACCAAATATCAGATACGGAAGCAATACAAACATCATGGCTGGGTTCGGACTTTCATAATCATGTCTGAGAAATAACTATTTCCACTTATTCAACTAGTAAATTTTAGCTATTATTCAGCTAACCTATTTGTTTCTAGACTTAGTTCCAACTGTGTGAATTTAGACATACAGCCCTTACTTTTTTGGGCCTCCGTTTAAATATGGAGAAATAGGACATAAATGTATACCCCGTCATTTTGGATGCCCTTGGCCACAGAAATAAATAAAATGGCAACTGCAATAGTTTAACCAATAAATACATGCATTGTCTCACATCACGTTACTCAGGATAGAGGGTATTTCCAAGACTGGCCAATGACATCAAATACACACGCGCGCGCGCACACACACACACACACACACACACTCTCACCCTCACACACAAATTTCTGCTCTGCCTAACCAGTATAACATTTCTTATGATCTCACACTATCTGCCCAAGGGCATCTCTTTAAGACAGGCCAGCTATCAGTAGAAGTACAAATATCCTTTCTGTGAGTCCCTTCTTAAAGAAAGGTGATAATTTCTAGATATTTCTCAGTAGATTTTCTCTCAGGCCTATTGACCAGGATTGAATCATATACTATTCCAAAACCAATTACTGGCATGGCAAATAGTTGTCTTAGGGTATATACACACTCGATTTCAAACAGTTATGAAATTTTGCTCTCTAATGCCTGCACATCTTCTGGCAGATTATACTTTTCCTGGCAGCACATAAGAGCCTTTTTCCTCACATTCATATCATACAATTTTCTAATTCTTCCATCTAATAACTGTAAAGTAATCATTCATAGTTGTTGTACGCGTGTGCGCGCACACACACCCACACACGCACACCCATACGCATACAAATTTTCTGTAAGATTCACCAAAATTGCTGAAATTTAAAACACATTGTTCATAAAGCTATGAGGAAAGAGCTCTATCAGTTGTTGACGGTACTTAATTAGACAACCTAAATGGAAACACTTGGGAAATATCTTTCAAAATTCCAGTGTTAGGTATCCTTTGCATTTTAATCAAAGCAATATATATTCCAGATACTGTCAGTACCAGGAATTTCATTTAAAAATGTTGGTTGAGAACCTACCATTGACCAAGCAATGTCCAAATTGTTGGGGGATATATCAAGAACAAAGGAGAAAAATGCCCCTCCTCCTTATGGAGCTTATATTTTGGTACAGCATTATATGTGACAATAAAGCATTGAACGGTGTCAAAAATAGAGGCCACCATTCATGCATAATACACAAAGATACTTTCTAAGCAAAGGAGAGCTTCTGTGAGATCAGACCCCTAGAGCATTTTATTACATAACTATAAAATTGTTTAATTAGCCAGCTCTATGTTAAGGAAAAGAAAACGTACTAGCTGGGAAAGATTTGATGGTTCTGTGGCCATCTCAACAAGCAGCCGATAGAACCACTTTTTAAGCACAACATGAGGAAACTTTGTGAGTACTTATATTGAAAGATCTCCAAGAGGTATTGTTGAAATTAGAAGAAACAATATTTGTATCTGCTTGTATCATGCGTAACATGTTCCTGACAGGAGATATAAAATAACAACTACTGTCTAAGGAGGTGGAGGCAGGGGAATTGGGTACCTTTGGGACTGGAAAGGGAGGAAGACTTTTCTCTACAAATGCCATTTTGTAACTGTAGTATTTGAAAATATATATTTATTACTTAATTAAATTTAAAATTTTAAAATATAGTATATATTATTGTTTGTCATTGTAAAAAAATATGCATTTATTTTACTATTACTGTTATTGAAAATCTCAATTTATACTTAGCCATTATTTTTTTCTGACGTGTAAAAGGTACTTTATATTCTGAATATTATTTCTATTAAATTGGGTCATTGAAGTATTTTTACCTATCTCTTATTTGTCTATGATGTTCTTTGTCCAATAGAAAACTTTACTTTTAATCAAATACAGGAAATTTTCTTTAAACGTCTTTTTTGTTTGGTTTGGTTTTTGTTATTAGTTTGTTTAAGAACTCCTCCCAAACCCCAAACCGTAAAAGCAATCAGTCATTTTCATGAACTTTATATTATTTTGAAGCCATTTGAAATTGTCATGTATCCTGTAAGAAACAGCTCGAACTCCATTTTTCCTAACACATTTTACTGAAATAATCGATTGTCGATCCACTGATGTGTGATGCCTGCTCTTGGTCCATGCAAGCCCCAGTATGGTGGTCAATCCGTGGTTGATCCATCGTCATCACCATGAAGCCTCAGGACGGTCTATCCCTTCGCAGTGGTTCTTTCCCAGCCTTCTGTAGGTTCCTAACAGACATGTTCTCATCAAAACTCATCTGAACACTCTGGGGACCCTCTGCAGATCTTTAGTGCTCTTTCTGGGCAGCTCTCTCCTCTCCAGGAATGTGTACTGAAAACTCTAGCCACCGTGGCACCCCAGACTCTCAGCTTTGGTTCCTCAACTCAAGATGTCCACAGCTCCCCCTGGGCTCTCCCTCTCAGTGCTGTTGCCTGGAAGCTCTCTCCACGCAGAGTGGGGGAGCAACCACATGGCTCGCCATGTTTCTCAACTCCCCAGAGATCCTGGTCCTACACTGCCTGATGTGCGAGGTCTGAAAACCCTTGTTTCCTGTTTTCATGTCTCTTCTGTCAGTTGTTTCAGACAGGAAAATAAGTCCAATCCCTGTTACTCCTTGTTGGTTGGAAGCAGAACTGTCCTATAATATTTCTTAATTTGTGATAAGGTGACTTGCCCATCTTGTTCTTATTTTTCAATATAATCTTATTTTTTACTGTATTTTTAAGACATTTTTCTATGGTCCTCCAAAAACCCCACTGGAATTTTGAATAAAAGTGTATTAAATTGATAGATTAAATGGGGGGAGGTATTTTTTCACAAGATTAAATAGTTATATCCATACATATTGTAAGAGTATTTATTTAGGTCTTCTTGTAAGTCTTTTATTGGAACTGTACATTTTTAAAATCTTCTTAAAGTGATTATCTATTCTTTATTTAATTCTTAGATGCTTGAGAGTATTTTTGGTATGTTGTAAATGGTCTCATTTCCTGCTGCATTTTATGATTGGTTATTGGTATAGAGGGACACTCTTGATTGCATATATTGAATGTGTAGTCAGAAGTTTTGTTTATGTTTTCTAATTAGTTTCAGCAGTTTTTCTGCTGATTCTCTTTGATATCCTACCTACATCATACTATCATCTGTATCTAATTATACTTTTGATTCTTCCTTTCAATCTTTAAATTTCTTATTCCTTTATTCTTGTTACTGAATTGCACAACGCTCAGTGCACACTGAACAATATTAGTGACAGATGGAATATCTATCATGTCCCTAACTTGAAAGGAAATTGTCTTGTATTTTCACATGTAAGTGTGATGTTTTCTTTTTGTTGTTAGTAGGTAGCCATTATCAAGTAAAGGAAGTTATCCTAGAGATGCTTTTATTTCAATCATATAGAGACATTAAATTTTATAATTTTTTCTAAATATACTGAGATGCTCATTTTGTAATGCAGTGAATAATATCAATACATATTCTGACATTGAAGTATTCCTACTCAGCATTAATTATGTGTGGACGTGCTTATATATTTTGTTTTGTTCCTTTGTTTTTGTGTTGTCTATTTCAAAAGACAAGAATTAATTTCCCTCATTTCTATTTCCTTCACAAGGAGAGGAGAGCAAGCGTGGTAGGCTCTACTCCAGATTTTTAGGCTCTACTCCAGCACCAGCAACCACATACTTGAATGAGTGGTTTAAGATCTTTGGACATTGTTGTCCTCTTCTATGCAAATCAAGATAGTGATGAAAGACAGGAATAAACTTCTCTGATGCGTTGACTTATCAGCTCTTGAGAAGTGTGCATAGATATTCAATCAGGATTTCTTTTGTAGTCTCTTCGTTTTTGTTTCCCAGTGACATCCATCCCTACATCCTCACCTCTCTCTTCAAACCTCACCTTCTTGACACACTTTCAGGTCGTTTCATGCTTCCAGGTTTGTGCAGGTATGATACCTTCTGTGTAGCACAACCTTCTTGTTTCAGTTAGAATTATTGGATTAACAATGACTGATTCTGCCTCTTGCTAGATTAAGAAAATTAAAATTCATTGGAAAGATATGGAGTAGTTCACAGCAGAGACAGAGAGGAAACGGAGCAGTACTGCAAGTGTGAGAGACAGGAAACCCTTGACCATCTTATCCAGGTGCCACATAACAAATCTACTCCAGTGCTCACTTTGGCGGCCCATACACTAAAACTGGAATGATACTGAGATGCTTAGCATGGCTCCTGTGCAAAGATCACATGTAAATCTGAGGTATTCCATATTTTTCTGTATTTTATACTTAGAAGTTGCTAAGAGACTAAATCTTAAACGTTCTCACAACAAAAAGGAAATGATAATTACGTGGCATGATGGAGGTGTTAGCTAACACTGTGGTGGTAATCCTATTGCAATATATAAATGTATCAGATCGACACATTGTATACCTTAAATTTACACATTATTATATGTCAATTATATTTCAATTAAAAATAATTTTCCTATTTTTTTGGTAACAACTTTATTAAAATATGTATAACTTACATAGAATCGATTTACTCATTTAAAATATACAGTTTACTGATTTTTAGTATATTCAGAGTTGTGCGATCATTGCCACAGTCAACTTTAAAGCATTTCATCACCTCAAAAAGACATCCCATGCCCTTTAGCTATCACCCCCTAACCCCTTATAACCACTGCTCCCCCCCATCACCCTAAGCAGTCACTAATCTACTCTCTGTCTCTATGGCTCGCCTATTCTGGACATTTCATGCACAGTCATGCACCACATAACAGTATTTCAGTCAACGACGCAATGTACACATGATGGTAGTCCCGTAAGGTTATAAAGAAGCTGGGTTCCTGTAAGCAATGGACGGATACATGGTTGGTGAGGGTTGTTTGTTTGTTCTCTGATGGGAGCAGTATCTGCGGTGCTTGCCAGTAGATTCCTCCTCATTCACAACACCTCAGTTTTGAGTTGTACAGATTACATTCTAGTCAGTCACTGACCTGTTTCAGTGCAGAGGAGCCTGTCCCCCCAGTGCTACCTATGCTGAAGGCACTACAGCCCTCCCGGATCTAGCTTGATGGTCTTCAGAGTACAGTGCTGTGCATTCTTCGTGAAGGCTCCAAGTCCTTACACAAGGACACAGGTCCGCAGGAGCTGCCTTAACAATCTGAAGTGTCACTGCCACTTTAGTAGGAGCTTTCTGTGGTAGTGTGGAGTCAGCCTGTCCCTCTACTTTGGAAACATTTTCAGGTTGTAATGATGTAAAGCATAAGGAAGTTTTATTTCTTCCATCAATTCAACGCCAGAGAGAGTCCTTTGTGGCAGATAGGGTCATTGCAACCAAATTCAAAATATTGATTCCTCAGTTTTACATCCTCTCCATGTTAAACACCATCTTTTTTATGAATACCCCAAAGGTCCTTAATCTGACTATTGCTCCCACATGGACTAGCCAAACTATATTGTCATGACAATCTCCTACGTTCCTTTCTCTCTCTTTCTTGATCTCCTATTCCTACTGATCCTCAGGCCACCTTTTCACTCCCTTCTGACAGTCACTATTACGATGATCTGCACCTTACCCAGACAGTTTCTCCTCAATATTTCCAATCGGTCTAGCCCTCATCCTTTTTCATGGCATAGCATCAGCAGCTTTGATGTTTTAGTTCCAGCTCTGTTGGAAAGAAGCAGGAGAAAGGCTTCTAGGACAGTGTTTATAAGTCTATCGTAGTGTACGGTGGTGTCCTAGGCCTTCACATTCACTCACCACTCATCCACTGACTCACTCAGAACAACTTTCAGTTCTGCTCTCTCTATCCATGGTACATACCCTATATTTTATATTTTATACCACATTTTACTGTGCTTTTTCCATGTCTGCATATGTTTAAATACACAAATAACACTGTGTTACAGTTGTCTAAAGTATTCAGTACACTAACATGCTGTACAGGTTTGGATTATAGAAACAGTAGGCTACACCACACAGGTGTGTAGTAGCTATACCATCTAGGTCTGTGTAAGTACACGCTATAATGTTCACACAATGATGAATTCAGCAGATGCATTTCTCAGAAAACATCCCTGTCATTAAGTAATTCGTAGAATGGAATCATACCATATGTGGCCATAAGGACTTAAAGTTTCTTTATATAATCTGGATACAAATTGTTCTAAGTCAGGTATATAATTTGCAAACATGATTTCCCAAGTATGCAGTCTTTCTGTTCTTTTAACAGTGCCTTTTGAAAAGCAGATTTTTTTTTAAATGAAGGTAACATTGGTTTCTAGACTTTTGATGGTGATCACAATGTAGATGTCAAATTATAATGTTGTACTCCTGAAACTTATATAATCTTGTAAACAAATGTTACATCAATAATATTTTAATATTTTAGACTAAAAAACTGTATTTTTTCCAAATGATTTTTTTCATCACTTTGTTACTCTGCTTACGATTCAAAATCCCTAAATAAGGATTGTGACTGATTTTGCTATTTCAATTTTTAAGGAACCCTTTTGCACTCTTGGTGAGACTAAAAATTGGTGCAGCTACTGTGCAAACAGTATGGAGGTTGTGACCCAGCCATTCCACTTGTGGATATTTATCCCAAAACATCCAAAACACTAATTTGAAAAAATATATGCACCCCTATGCTTACTGCAGTGCTATTCACAATAGCCAAGATATGGAAACAACCAAAATGCCCCTCAATAGATGATTGGATAAAGAAATTGTGGTACATTTATACAACCGAGTATTACTCTGCTAAAAAAAAAGAATGGAATCTTACCATTTGTAACAACATGGATAGACCTAGAGGATATTATGCTAAGTGAAATAAGTCAGACAGAGAAAGACAAATATCATATGACTTCACTTATATGTGGAATCTAAAGAACAGAATAAATGAGCAAATAAAACACAAATAGACTTATAGAGAACAAATTGATGGCTGTTAGATAGGAGGGGGGTTGGATGGATAGGTGAGAAAGGTGAAGGGATTAGGCAGTAAAAATGGGCAGTCACAAAATAGTCATGGGGATGTGAAATACAGTATGGGGAATGCAGTCGATAATGTCGTAAAATCTACGTATGATGTCAGATGCGTACTAGACTTATCGGGGGGATCACTTCATAAATTATGTGAATACCTAACCATTGTGACGTACACCTGAAATATATTAAAAAAAAACTGAATGTCCATCATTTTATATACATACATATATATATACACATATATACATATATATGGTCATGGGATGTAAAGTATAGTATGGGGAGTACTGTCAACAGTATTGCAATAGCTATTTACAGTGTCAGATGGGTGGTAGACTGATTGGGGTTATCACTTTGTGAGGTGTGCACATGTCTAAGATCTTGTTTTGTGTGCCTGAAACTAATTAAAAAATAGCAAAATAAATAAATAGGGGTTAACCAGACAATGATGTGGGGAAATGCAGTGGGCATCCTCGCCAACACTTGTTGTTTGTTGATTTATTGGTGACAGCCATTCTGACAGGAGTGAAGTGGTATCTCATTGTGGTTTTTATTGGCATGTCTCTGATTAGTGATATTGAGCATCTTTTCATGTCTATTGGCCATATGTATAACCTCTTTGGAGAAATATCTATCCAGGTCCTCTGCCCATTTTTTAATTGGATTGTTTTGTTTTGTTTTATTAGTGTTGAGTTGTATGAGTTTTTATAAATTTTTATGTTAATCCCATATCAAATATATCATTGGCAAATATATTCTCCCACTTAGTAGGACGTCTTTTTGTTTTGTTGATGGTTTGCTTTGCTGTGAAAAAACTTTTACTGTAGTCCCATTTGTTTATTTTTTCTTTTGTTTCCCTTCCCTGAGGAGATATATCAGTGAAACTGTTACTAAGGGTAATGTCTGAGAGTTTACTGCCTATATTTTCTTATAGGAGGTTTATGGTTTCAGGTCTTACATGTAAGTCTTTAATACACTTTGTGTTTATTCTTATATATGACATAAGAAGGTGATACAATTGCATTTTTTTTGCATGTATCTGTCCTTTTTCCCAGCACCATTTATTGAATAGACTGTCTATAGAAATGGATTTATTTCTGGGTTTTCTGTTCTGTCCCATTGATCTGTGTGTCCGTTTTTATGCCGATACCATGTTGTTTTGAATACCATAGCCTTGTAATATAGTTTGATATCAGATAGCTTGATACCTCCAGCTTTGCTCTTGCTCAGTCTTGCCATGGCTATTCGAGGTCTTTTATAGTTCCATTTAAATTTCAGAATTATTTGTTCTACTTCTGTAAAAAAATGCTATTGGTATTTTGATAGAGATTGCATTGAATCTAAAGATTGCTTTGGGTAGTATGGACATTTTAACTATATTAATTCTTCCTATCCATGAGCATTGTATACGTTTCCATTTATTTGTATCTTCTTTAATTTCTCGATTCAATGTCTTATAATTTTCTGAGCACAGGTCTTTTGCTTCTTTGTTTAAATTTATTCCTAAGTTGTTTTTTGTTTTTTTTTTTTTGTTTTTTTTTTTGATATAATTGTGAATGGGATTGTTTTCTTAATTTTTCTTTTTGATAGTTTGTTATTGTTGTATACAAATGCAAACTGATTTTTGGATATTAATTTTTTATTCTGCTACTCTACTAAATTTATTTATCAGTCCTAGTAGATTTTTGGTGGAATCTTTTGGGTTCTCTATAAATAGTACCATACCATCTGCAAATAATGGCAGTTTTACTTCTTCTTTTCCCATTTGGATGAATTTTATTTCTTATTCTTATCTGATTGCTGTGGCTAGAAATTCCAGAATTATGTTGAATAAAAGTGGTAAAAGTGGGCATCCTTGTCTTGTTCCTGATCTTAGAGGAGAATGCTGTAAGCTTTTGTCCATTTAGTATAATAGTAACTGTGGGTTTGTCATATATGACTTTTATTATCTTGAGATATGTTCCCTATATTCCCACTTTGCTGAGAGTTTTTATCATAAATGGATGCTGGATTTTGTTAAATACTTTTTCTGCATCTATTGATATGACCATATGATTTTTATTTTCTATTTTTTTTACTGTATCATGTGCTGTATCACGTTAATTCATTTGCAGATATTGAACCAACTTTGCATACCAGGAATGAACCGCACTTGATTGTGGTGTATGATCATTTTAATGCATTGCTGAATTCAGTCTGTTAATATTTTGTTAAGGATTTTTGCATCTATGTTCATCAAGGACATTGGCCTATAGTTGTTTTGTTTTGTTTGTTTGTTTGTTGTTTCCTTTTTGTAATGTCATTATCTTGTTTTGGAATCAGAGTAATGGTGGTCTTGTAAAATGAGCTTGGGAGCCTTCCCTGCTCTTGAGTTTTTTGGAATAGTTTGAGAAGAATAGGTGTTAAGTGTTTTCTAAATGTTTGGTAAAATTCACCAGTGAAGCCATCTGGTCCAGGACTTTTGTTTGATGAGAGCCTGTTGATACCTGATTAGATTTTGTTAGCTTTGATTGATCTGTTCAGATTTTCTGTTTCTTCTTGATTTAGCCTAGGAAGATTATATGCTTCTAGGAATTTATCCATTTCTTCCAGGTTGTCCAATTTGTTGGTGTATAGTTGCTTGTAGTGTGTGTGTGTGTGTGTGTGTGTGTGTGTGTGTGTGTGTGTGTATATATATATATATATATATATATATATATATATATATATATATATATAATCTTTGTGTTTCTGTGGGTTTTGTCACTTCTCCTTTTTTCATTTCTGATTTTATTTATTTGGGTCCTCTCTCTTTTTTTCTTGATGAGTTTGTCAATTTTGTTTCTTTTCAAAAAATAGCTCTTGGTTTCATATATATATATATGGCCTCTATTTCATTTACTTCCACTGTGATCTTTGTTGTTTTCTTCCTTGTACTCATTTTGGGCTTTGTTTGCTGTTCTTTTTCTAGATCCCTTAACTGTAAAGTCAGACTGTTGTTTTGAGATATGTCTTGTTTCTCTACGTAGGTCTGCATTGCTATGAATTTCCCCCTTAGGACTGCTTTTTGATGTAGCGTAGATTTTGGGTCGCTGTGTTTTCATTTTCATATGTCTCAAGGTATCTTTTGATTTCTTCCTTGATCTCATCATTGACCCATTCATCATTTAATAGCATGTTATTTAGTCTCCATGTGTTTGTGTGTTTTTCAGTTTTGTTTTGTTTTTCTTGTAATTGATTTCTAGTTCATACCATTATGATCAGAGAAGACACTAGATATGATTTTCATCTTCTTAAATTTGTTGAGACTTGTTTTGTGGCTTAACATATGGTCTATCTTGGAAAATATTCCATGTGTACTTGAAAAGAATGTATATTCTGCTGCTTTGGGGTGAAATACTCTAAAAGTATCACTTAAATTCATCTGATCTAGTGTGTCACTTAAGGCCACTGTTTCTGTGTTGATTTCCGGTCTGGAAGATCTGTTCATTGGTGTCAGTGGGGTGTTAAAGTCACCTACTATGATTGTGTTACTGTTGATCATTGCCTTTATGTCAGTCAATACACACACACACACACACACATATGTTTTTAGTAGCTCCTATGCTGGGTGCATGAATGTTTACTAGGATTATGGCCTCTTGTTGGATTGATCCCTTTATTATTATGCAATATCCTCTTTGTCTTTTATTATAGTTTTTTATTTAAAGTTTATTTTGTCTGATATAAGTATTGGCTACCTCAGCTTTTTTCTCATTTCCATTTGGGTGAAATCTTTTTTTCCATCCCTTTACTTTCATCTGTGTGTGTCTCTCAATCTGAGGTGGGTCTTTTGTAGACAGCATATGCATTGGTCTTGTTTTCTTATCCATTCCGCTACCCTGTGTCTTTTGATTAAAACATTTAATCCATTTACATTTAAAGTGATTATTGATAGGCACATAGTCATTGCTGTTTTATTATTCATAATTTTGATCTTCATTTGTTTTTCATTTTCTTATAATACTTACTTGGTGGTAATAAATTCCTTTAGCTTTTTCTTGCCTGGGAAGCTCTTTAGCTCTCCTTTAATTTTAAGTGATAGCCTTGCTGGGTAGAGTAGTCTTGGTTGTAGGCCTTTGTTTTTCATCACTTTGAATATTTGCTGCCACTCCTTTCTGGCCTGCAATGTTTCCGTCAAGAAATCAGCTCCTAGTCTTATGGGAGCTCCCTTGTAACTAGTCGTCGTTCTCTTGCTCCTTTTAGGATTCTCTCTTTGTCTTCAACCTTTGCCATTTTAATTATGATGTGTCTCAGTGTGGGCTTGTTTGGGTTCATCTTACTTGGGACACTCTGTGCTTCCTTGGCTTGTATGTCTATTTCCTTCCCCAGGTTAGAGTAGTTTTTGGTCATTAGTTCTTCAAATAGGTTCTCAATCCTTGCTCCCTCTCTTCTCCTTCTGGTACTCCTATGATGCAAATGATGTTATGCTTGATGTTGTCCCAAAAGTCCCTTAAACTACCTTCATTTTTATTTGTTTGTTTGTTTGTTTCATTTAATTATTTTTTTTTCTTTTTGCTGTTCCAATTGTGTGTTTTCTACTACCTTGTTTTCTAAATTGCTGATTCAGTTCTCTGCTTCATATAATCTGCTGTTGATTCCTTCTAGTGTATTCTTCATTTCCATTATTATATTATTCATTTCTGACTGGTTATTTTTTATGGTATCTATGCTTACTATCTCTTTGCTGAAATTCTCACACATGAGCTGCTGTGTAGGGGCTGACCCTTCTGAGTGGGGTTCAACCATTAACCTCTTGTGTCTCTTAGGTCCATCTTTGGGTGTGCCACTTGTCAGGCTACCCAGGTAGTGCTCTTGTGTGATCTTAACCCAGTCTCTCGGTGTGTTGTCTCTGGTGTCTCTTCAGCGGGGTTCCCATGCAGGCCTATTTCAGCCTTGCCTGTGACCGACCTGGGGCTAGCCAGTAAGAGCTATGCAGCTATATGTGGTTGATTGCTGCCTGTGCTATACCTGGAGGCCTGTGGTGGTGGCCTCACTGTGAACCAAGGCCATCTGATACCAGTATTGAGCCTGGGGCAGCTTAGCAAAAGGCCCAGGGCCCCCGGGGCCTATCCCACCTATTGCCTGACCATAGGTCTCCTGTTGAAAGGATCTCCTTAGGTGTACACACCAGGCTGAACTCATCTTGAGAATGCCCCAGCAATGCAGCCCTAGGTAAGCAGGGCTGGGTTCCGAGGATTTACAGGGTGGTTTATATAAAGTTAATGCAGTTTCTGTTCTTGCACTGGTGCCAGGCCTATGACCACTTCACAAAAATGCCCTGAAAACACCGTGGCAAGCCACTGCTTACCTTGGGCTAGCAAATTCCTAAAAGCTGCCAAGAGTGGTTGTGACCACAGGTTTTGGGTCACTGACCAGCACTGGGCTATTTGCTGCTGCTTTAAAGCCTTCTGCAGCTTTGGAGTGGGGCTGGCGACTCTGTAGCTAAGAGTGTCCCCACCACCATAGGGCAGTATTAGCTGTGCTGGGCTGGGACCCAGGGCAGCACCAAGGTGGTGCGCATGTATGAATTTTGCTAGACCAATATTTTCTCAGATTTGGCCCTTTGGGGGAGGGTCAACATAGAAAAGTTGGTGCCCTCCTGTAGGCTACAAATGAGGCCAGCTCCAAAGGGGGACAATGGCTGGTCTCTCCAGACCTTTCAGTGAAGTCACACAATTCAGTCTTTCCTGTATGTCTCTGGTGTCTTTTGAGTTGCTGCCCCTCCACCAGAGACCAGGTGATGAGTATTTGCAAACAAGTAAATCTCTGTGCTGTCCCTCTAAAAGGGCATCTGGGATTCCAGGCACCTTCATTCTCAGTGGGATGGAAAGACAGAGTCCTCGCTGATTTTCTCTGCCAGATGTAGTGGGAATTCCTCTTCCCAGTACAGGAACCCTGGGCTACGAATCCCAATGTGGGGCTGGGACCCCTCCCTCATTTTGGGGGACCCCTACCAAGGAGGTGTCCCTCCTTGTGTTCAACCACTATTGGTGGGTTTGGGGTTGGCCTGCTTCACGTCTCTGTCACTCCTACCAGTCTCGATTTGGCCTCTTCTTTATATCCTTAGTTATAGGAGTTCTATCCAGCTAGTCTTCAGATGACTCTTGAGGTTGATTGTTCTATAATTTATTTGTAATTGTGGTGTAATCCTGGGAGGCCGCAGGCATAACCTTTACCTAATTCCACATCTTTAATTAACCCTTATTTATTAATTGAAACCTGTTTTGGAGTCCTAGCCTCATGAAAGAGTGGATTGAATGCCCTGTTTCCATATTGCCATAGTACCCTGTTTCTTCTCCATGTAAACACATATGTATCACAATGTTGTACTTTCTGTGTTCTTCATATAGGGTGAGATACTTGATAGGAGAAACCCCTAACTTTAATCCTAACCCTAGGTATGTCTTCCCAGGTTTTAGAAGATAGTACTTGGTGCATGGTAGGTGTATAGTTACTATTTTGGGGAAGAGGTGGCAGAAAAAGAAAGAGAGAAGGTCGGGGGGGGGGGGAGAGAGAGAGAGAGAGAGAGAGAGAGAGAAGAAGGAGAAGGAGAAGAAGGAGAAGGAGAAGGAGAAGGAGAAGGAGAAGGAAGGAAGGAAGAAAGGAAAAGGACAGGAAGTGAGGGGAAGCAAGAAAGAAATGAAAGTAAAAGAGGATGGAGTTAAGGAAAAGGAGAGGAAGAGGAAGGGAGGAAGAAAAGAATCTAGAAAAGAACAATTGACAACTCAGCATGATGGAGAATGTTCTGAGTGATAACCATCCAAGGAGCTAGGCTGCCATGAAAGTGAGGAATTCCTAATCATGGAAGGTCCTTAGTTACCAGCCAGACGACCATGTGAGCCATGGGCTGAGAAACAATTGCTCTGAAAAGGAAATTGAACTAGGTGAATGTCAAGGTCCCTTTAAGATCTATGATTCCCTGATACAATACCTTAAATGATGAAAACTTAGGGGAACGGGGGATTTGGTAGTGGAAGTAAATCCAAGGCATCAATTCAATCTGCATGTAGGGGAGTGCTATGGTTAAAGCATATAAATACAATATTCCTCTAATTTTCTTTCTTCCCTTCCTTCCTTCCTTCCTTCCTTCCTTCCTTCCTTCCTTCTTTCCTTCCTTCCTTTCTTTTTTTCCCCCTCCCTAGTTTGGTAAATACCTGAGAAGGAAGAACTATGCTTCCTTCCAACGATTGTCTCGAGAGTAGTTTGACTGTCAATTATTTCTATTAACCAGTGCACTAAACACATTAACTTCTGGAATAAGATAACCTTGAAATTTTTGGATGTGCATCTCAAGCCTTAAAAAGACAAGAGAATATGTGTGTATAACTCCAAGTCCCTCAGCCCTTCTGAGATCTTAGCTTTCAATACCATCAAGCCTTTGATATTTGGGTTTGTTTTGCCATCGGCAAAATAGAACTTCTATTGCTAAAGGGATGCTGGGAACTTCAGATGGCTTTTTGAAAACAAGTAGATTTTAAAAACTAATATTTTTGTATGTAATGTAAATAAGTCAGAACTTTGCTGATTCCTTTTCTTCTGAAGTAGACATGAATGTAATACGCGATGGTATAAGTCTATATAAAATAACATTTCAGTTTGCTTTAAATGCATAACTTTAAAAACTGAAATTGAAGTCTTTCTTCAAATGCTAAGTTACCATCTTTTGGCTTGTTGTAATATACAAAACCTCATCATATATGACAGAAATGAGATATTGTCAAGTATTAAAACAAGCTGTTTTCCCATTGTAAAAAAGAGAATCACTGCAAAATGACTGTGTGAAATTGAAATGATTAAGAACAAAATCCCACAAGATATCAAGATACAAATTATAACTTAAACCATTTTTCTTTGTTAGCTAACGCGTCCTTGTTAACGTTCGTGAATACTTGGAATTTAATCAGTATTCTAAGCGCAAGTAATTTAGTTGTTTCTGTATTTCCAATAGCTTGGTAAACAATAAACAACTGAGCTGTATAAATGTGAAATTGAGGCTTACAGCAGGGATGGGATGTGGGATTTCTAATTAGAAGGGACACAGAGAGAAGCTACATCTGGAAGGCAGCACTTTCTATTAACATTGTATGTTTCTTTGGTGTCTTGGAGAGGGAGTGGTAGGACTCTGTCAAAGGCTAAAGCCGTGGTCCCCACACCCAGGTCATTTCTTGGTTAACTGTTGTCAGTAAGATTCAATTTCCCAAAGTTACTAGGCATGTCCCTCTTTCTCTCTCTCTCTCTCTCTCTCACTCTCTCTTTTTCTGTGTGTGTAGAGACATGATTATATCTCTATAGCACTTTATCAAGTAAGTTCATGTTTATTTTCTTATCTAATCCTGAAACTTACCCTGGGAAATGAAGAGGACGTATTTTACAGTAAATATAGAGAGGTATGCTGTGGCTAAAAGACATGCACTAGGTCATCCACCTAGTTCTTAGCGCAGCTCAAATTGAAAACGGCATTCTTTTTTTTACAAACTGGTCACTGAGCCTCAGTCTTTTCATGTCTGTACTACCTCACAGAGTTGCTGAAGGATTAAATGAAAGCACATTTAAATGAATGCATGGTACATTCTAGGTGCTCAAAAAAGTGGCTAGTTAAAAAAAAGACAAATCTTTCTAGGCTCTCTTCAGTACATCAGATTACATTTTCTAGAACAAATGAGTTTTCATCTGTGATTTCATTTACTGGGTCCCTGTAGACAATCACTTTGGATGTACTATACCTAGTCTGCACTTAATACATTGGGTAACCACATCTATGAAGTCTTTGTGTAGGGGCCGCGTTGCCCTCTGCTGCCATTACCAGAAGTACCCGTCAGCCATTCAGCTTACAGAGAGATAAATGTATCCATGGAGGCATTCTGCATATAAGCAAACAAGCAAAGAAGAGGAAGTAAGAGTCAGCAGAAGAGAAACAGCCACTGCCCTTTGTCACTTTTCTCTGACCAGTTAGGTTTGTCTGCTGAGTAACTGTGGTGAGTTCCTTCGGCAGTCAATAAGTGCAGACGATAGGTGGGATGTGGGTTGAGAATTGAATTGCTATTGCAGATTTGCATGACTAGATAAGTTTGGTATTCCACCTGCTGCTGAATTTGATTCTCGCTAGAGTGACCAAACATGCTGGCTTTCCAGTGCCAAGGCATTTCCTCGGATGTGACACTTTTAGTGCTAAAAACAGAAAAGTCCCATGCAAACTGGGCTGACTGGTCCAAACGTGAAGCCTAGTTTGTTAAAACCCATAACCTGATGCGTCGGGTCCCACTGAGAGGCTCTTCTTCACTTGCCTTCACTGGGCAGCCTCAGCTCAGCCTTCTAGAAGCCCAACACAGAGCAACTCTGCATAAAATAATTGGTTTCCCTGGTTACATTCTTATTCACACCCCCACATAATTTGCATGGAGCAAAAGAGTCAATGAATAGATATTTATAATTCCATTTAAATTTGTCTCCCTTATTTTTTCTTAAACTTTGGCACCTGCTACCACTTGCCTGCTCACAGAAAACAAAAGGAATCAAAAAGAGCAAACAAATGTTAATGAGAAAACTCAGAAACAGCTGAGATGCTTAGTTTTCATCAGCTTTCTTTTTCCATAAACATGTGGACACATAGTATTTTCTCCTGCATATTTATAATGTGGTTATATTTTTTCTGATAGTAAACCTGTTTCCACTTCTTAGAGTATACTGGAACAGTAAAGGCTAAAATAGTGCTAATAAATTATATTTGAGACAAAGTTACCTGACTTTGGAGAATGGGACACTGCCATTGTTAGGAGACACAGCATCCAGAATTGACAGGTTATTTCAAAAGAGGAGCACTGTTGTCAAAAGAAAGAAAAAAGAGGTTTATTGAGTATCTACTATGTGCTAGGCACTAGACTGAACATTTAATTCAAATTAATTTGTTTACTCTTTACATCAACTTTATAAATTAGGCATTATATCTATTTTACATTTGAGCATGGCTCTAATTGAAGGTTAAGTACCTTCATCCAATAGCTGGTGGATGAAGAAAAAGAGAAAGAGAGCTTCCATGTTTCCCTGAAAATAAGACCTAACCGGAAAATAAGCCCTAGCATGATTTTTCAGGAGGACATCCCCTGGACATAAGCCCTAATGCATCTTTTGCAGCAAAAATTAATATAAGACACGGTCTTATTTTGGGGGAACATGGTAGGTTTTTAAGCCGAGGTGGTCTCAGTGGTCCACCTGCAGAGCCCAGGCTGCAGACCACTTCCTGGGTAATCACCTTAGCATCAGCATCTTCAGGTCTTGGCGGCCTGCACAACCCTGAAGACCCATGGCCTCACAAAAGTGTCTGTGTCTAAGCCTTGAGTACCTCCAGCCTTTGAAAACAGCTAGCATATTTCCCTGTGTGCCTGCAAACTCTCAAAAGAAATATAATGCAAAGAAGACAAAGATTCTCTATCTTTTTTAACTAACCCCCACACACATATTTCTTGGAAAAAAGAAAGTCCTAATGAAACCTAACATACACAGTGAGAATCAAATTATAAATGATGTCTCTTCTGTGACATCTACCACAGGACACAATGAAAAGGGCAGGTTAGTGATCAGCATCAGACAGCCTTAGGGTTACTAAGTCTCCAATGAGGACAATCTACTGGCCATCTCAGCCAATCAGGGGAAATTGCTTATGCCTGCCAATTCTGTTTCCTCATTTGTAAAATGGAAGGCACAATACGTATGTACCGCTGCTTCTCTCCTGATGTTGAGAACTTCGTTTTTAATCTCCCGGTTTTACACCCTAATTGGTTACTACTTTATTCAGAATCCAGATAGTTGCAGAGCACCCTTACTCCTGAACAGAGCTTTTACCCTGAGTCCCTGTGTGTGTTCTCTAGCCTGGCAAGAAAAAGGAGAGGGAAATAACATTCAGTGAGGATCTGACACTCTATGTCAGATGCTTCAGAAGAACTTTATTATTTCACAAAGTTCTTATATCACATGTATTTAGTTGTATGTAACAGAAGTTCAATTACAGTGGCTTAACCAAATGGCAACTTTAATTTTCTCCTGCAACAAGACGCATTGGAGTTGTGATATGGCTGCTCAGGCTCCATTATTGCCTCCATGTTCCAGAGAGGAAGAAAGGGAATATCAAAGAGCAAAGGGTGAATGCCAGCTGAGTCTGTCTGCATTTGTGAAGTTTTCTCCAAAGCTAAAGGAGTGACTTTCATTTATATCTCATCATTAAGAATTGTCACAAACTGCAAAGGAGCCTGGGGAATGTGGTTGGTGAAGCTGGCCATATGGCCATCCTGCACATAATTAGGGGTTTGTTAGCAAGGAAGAAGATGGGAGTGGATTTTGAGGAAACTACCAAAAATGTCTACAGCATCATACTCCAAATTTACTGAGCACACAGTGATTTTAATTATCCATGTTTACTTGTTTGTGAGACTAAGGAGCTAAGCCTCAGTCACACGGTCACACTCACCTCAGTGTATCTCTTTCTACTCTGTTACATCTTTCGTAAGGGGCATTGACCCTAACATGGATGATCCTTCCTGAAGAAGTTGAAAGAGAGAAGCATCTTATGTTGTTTTTTTTGCCTTTTGGGTGTGTACCTCATATGTTCTAGGCACCATTCCAGGTAGTTGTTTTCCCTGCTGAGGATTCTGTGCTCAGAGAAGCTGGGCAGTCCTTCCCTGGCCCCACAGCTGATAAGTGGAAGAGCTGGGGTTCAATGGCAGGTGGATCAGGACACTTCTCATTTTATGCCATGGTGTAACCAACCAAGAGTATTTAATATTTAGTAGAAGAAATCTCAAAGATGGGACAACTTTCAAGATCTACTGTAGAGGAATTTTAGACAGTGGCCTCATTCTGGCCAGGTGTGGATGATTTTCAGTGTAGTCCTAAATTGGAGCAGGAAATGTGAGATGGAGCAAAAGATTCCTTCCCTTTTCTAGTATGTATTAGTATAGAAGCCCGATAATAAAAACCCTAACTATTATGTAGGACTTAATGAATTTCATGTATATTATCTCCTCTTGGTTCTTCTAACAACCCTGAACAATGGAACAGTCAGGGACTTAACTCCAGTGTTTGAATAAAAAAGTGGTCATTCAGAGTATTTAATGCAAAGTAACAGTTGTGATCACAGCCATGAACCTATGCTTTCTAATATTAACTCCTGTGTTCCTTCTATAAACTCAGTCTTCAAGGTCCTTCATAAAAGAGCTTTCAGACAGAATATGAGGTAAAGCTTCATTTTGTGAAAATCACATACAGTTTTAAGCAGCATCTAAGACAATATCTAATTTTCTTGCCAATCTTGTATCAGGAATTAGTCAAACTACTCAGCTTTTTTGCCCTTTTTTTCTTGAAATAATTTAGTAATCAATTTATTTATGAAAAACAATTACACACTAATGAAACACTTGACATTTTCTTAGACTAACCTGCTGAAAATAGTGTCATTATTAAAATAGGTAATTAATATCTACTTGAGATTCATATCAAATATATATACTTTAAATGCGCAACATAGTGAAAAAAAATCTGATGGCTAAATCAGCATCCTTGTGATCAACATTATTATTGACAAAGATTTGTTGAGCATCTGTTATGAGTAAGACCTTGTAGCACATCCTGGAAACAAAAATGTACAGATTTACTACACCGTCAGCTTCCTTGCTGGCTGCAGTACCTTGCACGTAGCATCTGTTCAAGTGTTTATTGAAGTGACAGATAAATGAAGGAAGGAAGAAGGAAGGGTATACTCATTTATTTGGGGAAGAAGAAAGGCCGTCTCCCCTTTTCTAGTGTGTGTTGTTAACGGTGGCCAGACAGAAAAGATACCTAATGAGAAGCATGGATTATCTCTCTCCTCTGCACCTAGCACAGTATATGGCACTTGGATTGTGCTCCATAAATTGTTGCTGGATGAATGGATGAGTACATATTTCTATACCATTGAACTTCCTCATTAGTCTCCTTCCTGCCCAGGGCCCTTACTTTCAGAAGAACTCTTCCATATTTTGTCACATGTGATTGTTTAAAAGATTTTGAGATTATCCCTTCTGAGAGCGACTTCCTTCCAAAACTCTAATCTTGCTTTCACATGCTGCTCTTAGTCCTGCCAACCCAACCTGGCAAGGGAATTGGAAAGCAGATAGCATCGTATGGAAGCACGGGTGGGTTAAAAGTATGGGAGTCCTGTTCTTTTCCAGAATTGATGATTCCTCACTCTTCCTTAAGACTCCGCTCTCCCCCGCCTGAAAGAAAGCCCTTTTGTCCTTCTCTAATTAGTTATGGATAAGAAAAGTAGATATGCCCCTTTTGTGGTCTTTAATGAATAAGTCGCTCATGAAATATCTTACTGTGGCATAAAAACAAAGGGTTGCAAGCTGATTACCACCATCATTATTAGAATCCAGGCATGGAAAAATGGCTTCTTCTGGGATTCCTTTGCCTTCTTTGTTCAGGACTAAATTTCAGAGCCCAGGACTGTTGGCATAGTTATATATTTCAATGTTAAAGGAGATAATGAGTGATATCAGGTGCCTAGAACAGAAACCAAACATGATAAAAAGAAGTTTAGTAGAAACTTTGACTTCTAAGTCTTCAGAGAAATTAACTATTAAAATATTGTGGGGCATTTCAACAACAATCAAGAATGCCATAATTTGAGCTTGAAACCTGACAGAAGTAAATCGTTGTGAATAAATAAAGACTACAATAAAATGAATTACTACAACAAGAGTAAAGGGGATCTTAGGAACCACAGATTTCATCCTCCTAAGTGACCTACCCAAGGCCACACAGTTAAGATATACATGCACACACACACACACACACACACACACACACACACACGTGTGATCACAGAATACTGTGAATGTTTAAATTAAAAAAATTACAGTAAAAGACACATTGGCATTAATCCCCCTCAAAATATCCCCCCTCGCTTCGAACACACTTATCCCATCATTCTTGCTGCTTTCTGAAGCAGTTCTGGAAGTCCTCTTTTGTGAGTGTCTTTACTTCAACCTCCATCACGACAGCCCTCTGTGTCATACATCGCTTCTCATATGGTAGTATTTGTCAAATGAAAACATTACGGTGTGTCCTCATCCACCTTATTCACCATATTTGGCACATGTGACTTCTGGCTCTTCCCCAAAATCAAAATTACCATGAAAGGTAAACGTTTTGAATTGATTTAGGACATCGAGGCAGCCACAACAGCCACTCATGTAAGCGGACTTCCAGAACTGCTTCAGAAAGTGGCAAGAATGATGGGAATACTGGGTTTGAAGTGAGGGGGAGTAATGACAATGTGTCTATTACTGTAATATTTTAAATTTAAACATTCATCGTTATTTTTTTAATTTATTTTTTATTAGTTTCAGGTGTACAAAGCAACATAATCGTTAGACCTTTAAACCCCTCATAAAGTGATAACCCACCCCCCAAGCTACTACCCCTCTGACATCTTATATAGCTGTTATAATACCATCAACTACCTTCCCTATGTTGTACTCCACATCCTGTCACTATATATGCCTATATATTTAGTTACAGTTGAGATTCAATATTCAGCTTCAGGTATATAACGCAGTGGTCAGGCATCTACATAGTATATGACGTGATCCCCCTGATAAGTCCAGAGCCCATCTGGCACCTTACGTGATCTTTACAACATTGTTGATTATATTCCCCATACTGTATTAATTACCAATTTGTATTTCTTAATGCCTTCACCTTTTTCACCCTGCCCACAACCCCATTCCCATCTATCACCTGATAGATCTAGTACCTATCTGGCACCATACCTAGTTATTGCAATATTATTGACTATATTCCTTATGCTATACCCTACATCCCCATGATTACTGTATAACAATCAATTTGTGCTTCTTAATCCCTTCCCCTTTCACCCATCCTTAACCCCCCTCCCATCTTAAAGAAATCCCTCTAAAATTCATTGCAATACTGGTTTGGGGGCGATGAACTCCTTCAGCTTTTTTTTTTTTTTTTTTTTTTTTTTTGTCTGGGAAGCTCCTTATCTATCCTTCAATTCTAAATGACAGCCTTGCTGGATCTTGGTTGCATGCCATTGCTTTTCATCACTTGAAATATTTCCTGCTAGTCCCTTCTTGCCTGCAAAGTTTCTGATGAGAAGTCAGCTGACAGTCTGATGGGGACTCCCTTGTAGGTAATTAACAGATTTTCTCTTGCTGCTTTTAAGATTCTCCCTTTGTATTTAACCTCTGACATTTTAATTATGATGTATCTTGGTGTTGGCCTTTTGGGGTTCATCTTGTTTGGGATTCTCCAAGCTTCCTAGGCTTGTATGTCTATTTCCTTAACCAGGTTAGGGAAGTTTTCTGTCATTATGTATTCAAATAGGTTTTCAATTCCTTTCTCTCTTCTTCTTCTTCTTCTGGCATCCCTATAATGTAAATGTTGGTACGCTTGATGTTGTCCTAGAGGCATCTTAAACTCTCCTCAAGTTTTTGGATTATTTTTTCTTTTTGCTGTTCTAGTTGGGTGTTTTCTGCTTCTCCATCTTCTACATTTCTGCTTAGATCCTCTGCTTCATCTAATCTGCTGTTGATTCCCTGTAATATATTCTTTGTTTCTATTACTGTATTTATTATTTCTGACTGGATTTTTTTTATGATTTTCATCTCGATTTTTATGCTTCCTATCTCTCTGTTGAAGTTCTCCCTGAGATCATTGAGCATCCTTATAACCAGTGTTTGGAACTCTGCATCTGGTAGATTGCTTATCTCCATTTTGCTTAGTTCTTTTTCTGGAGCTTTGTTCTGTTCTTTCATTTGGGACATGTTTCTTTGTCTCCTCCTGTGTCTGTGGCTGCCTCCCCGGGTTTGTTCCTGTGTATTAGGTAGGGCAACTATGTCCTCTAGTCTTAATAGAGTGGCCTTATGTAGTAGTTATGCTGTGGGGTTCAGTGGCATAGTCTTTCTGGTCTCCTAAGCCACACGCTCCAGGTTTGTCCCTTGTGTGGGTTGTGTGTGCCTTTCTCTTGTAGTTGAGCCTTGGTTGATAATTGCACATCAGTGGGAGGGACTGACCCTTGGGCTCACTTGTTGTGAGGACTGGACTTGACTGTGGTGAAAGGGTTGTTGTGCAGGGGCTGATCCTACAGTGCAGGATCTGCCTCAGCAGGACTCTGGTGCCTGCCATCTGCCTCTTGGGCGTGTCGTGCTTGGGGGCAGCTGGGTGATGCTCCAGCTCATTTTGCAGCTGGCCAGTGTGGGCACCAGCCCCAGGACCACCTTGGAGGAAATCCATTCAGCCACAGCCAGTGTCCAACCCAGGGCCACCTAGCAGGAGCCAGAAAGAAATAGGCAGATGGCTGCCACCCGTGCTGTACTTGGAAGCACCTTGAGAGGCCAAGCCATGAACGAAGACCAGCTGCCACTAGTGCTGGCTTAGGGCTGCTCAACCAGAGTTACAGGACATACTCAAGCCAGATGCTGCTTGTCTGGATTCTGCGAACCTTTGAGAGACCCTAGGAAAGTATGCAGCTTGAGCCAGAGCAGGTGGTCTGAATAAAAAAAGCTACTGAAAGGAGCCTAGGTCTGCCCAAAAGTTGGGCAGTGCCAGGTCTCAAATTGCCAGGGCATGGCGAAGCAAAGGCAGAGACTCAGATTTGGCAGCCACCCGTGTTCACAGGTGGGGAAGGTGGAGGGCTCAACAAAGAAACAATGGCCTCTACTGGCTCCCCCCGTCCAAGAGAAAGCTGCCTCTCCAGCCCCTGTCCCAAGCCAGACAACTCAGTTCCCCACCACATGTTCCCACCACCTCTCCAGCTGCTGCTCCCGTGCTGGAGCTCAGAGCGAGTGATTCCATTGTTGGTTAAGTCCATGTGTAGTCCCTTTAAAAGGAGTGCCTGGGAGTATAGCCGGCCTCAGTCTCACTCAGTCACAAGCTCTGCTCATTTTTGCAACCAGAAATTATGAGGACTTCTCTCCCTAGCACTGGAACCCTGGGCTGGGGTAGGGCTGGGATCTCTCACTCCTCTGGGGACCCCCACAGCCAAAATAGCCCTCACAGTGTTTAATGGTCACATGCGGATGTGGGAACAGCCCATTCCGCATTTCTGACCTTCCTACCAGACTAGAGTTGGTTCTTCTGCATGTCCTTAGTTGAAAGGCTTCAGTTCAGCTTGATTTTAGGTGATTCTCAATAATAGTTGTTTTGTAGATTAGTTTTAATTTTAATGAGGTTGTGAGAGAAGGTAAGCATAGTGTTTACCTACTGCACCATCTTGGTTCCCTACTCATCGCATATTTTTTATCACACCTCATATATGTAATCATTATTTCTTAAAATAATCATATGAGGTGTACTACATTATATTTCATCAATTTGTACATGCATATCTTTTTGTACATGGCATCTTTGAATTTGGAATGGATCTTAAAATGTCTTAAAATCTCTGTGAGCTTCTATTAAAATTCTACCAGAGAAATTTGTTTCTACTAGTCACATGGGGACGCTATCAATCTGAGAGCCTACTTTAAATTTTTTGCTTGAGAGTATTCTGCTTTTTGCTTTTTGTTACTTTTTTTGAGGGATGGGGGTGATACTGATGGTGTAAATCCAGAAGGCAAGCTGACTTGAATAGCTGTGGTTCAAGTTCTTAAGAGAGAACCCCACTCTACCACCAAGACTGAGACATGTGCACTTTCTGGATGATTCTCATGCTTCCCCTAATACTAAAGGCACAATTCTTTAGAATACTAGATGGGTGTGGGGGTCTTATATTAGACTCCCGAGCTTGGACATTTTTCTTTCTTAAAAAAAATGCATGCCAGAGATTTGGGGAGAACAGTGTTATTACCTCCCTCCCCCATATAGCCATGAGGAAACAGAGGCTTAGAAAAGTTAAGTAACTTTCCCAACATCACATTAAGGAGTACAGATAGGATTCAAACCCATTTCTTCCTGATTCAGTGTGCTTTCTGGTGCACTACCTTTGCAAAAAAAAAAAAAAAGGTGACATTGGAAAAGCCATTGTCCTCTTTGGGCATGTTCTCATATAAGAAATGAGAGTGGGTTGAGTAGAAGAATTTAAAGAGGAAGTAACATTTATTGCTTATGTATGTCTAATACTGGTGCTTATGCCTTTTCAGCTATCTAGTAAATTAAATTAACTCTAATAGATAGGTTTCATTTAATCTGCTTTTACAGATGACAAAATGAGATAGGTGGAAAAACATGTCTGAGGTCACACAGAGTTTTAGTGGTAGAACTGAGGGTTGAACCCCCACAATCGTGAGCCTACTGAGTCAGGCTGCTTCTCAGAACCATTGGTCCCGTACTGTTCCTTATGAAATGAAGTCCTTTTTACAGTGTTTGATTGCCATAATAATGTTATTGAGGGGTGCCCACATGGCACATCATTCATGTTCATTGTCCTTTTTGCATGTGGCTTCTTGGCTATTAGTAGCTACCTCTGTTCTCCAGCTGTATTTGGTCACACAGGCAGAGCATAGACAGAGAGACAGGAGAATCCACAGGAAGGTAGATGATAGAGCAACTGTCAGCAATCTGCCATGATTGTCACAGGCCTTGCCCCCTCTGCTGTACGATAAATTCAGACCTCTACTGTACAGGACCAGGATCTAAGGTCTTAAAGTTTGGGAGCTGTTTGAGTTCTTGGTTGCTGCCTCTTACAGATGTTTTCACCTCTGGGAGCTGCTCTCCAGATTTTTCCTGTATCAGGAAATGTCTTTTTCTAAGAGTTAGATGATTTCATCTGTGTTGACATTTCATAACCTGTGCTGACATTTCATAACCTTAAGAAATAACTTGATCCATGTATCCATCCTTACTCATAGATATGCTGTTCTCTTGGCCAGGCCAATTCCCAGGCATAATGCCATTGGAAATGCAGAGCTCAGGAGAGATGCCCAAAACTAGGGGCAAGAAGAGGGAAATCCAAAGAGGGACCCAGCTGAGTTTATTGTCTATGAAGATGGCCCCTTCTCTCTGAGACAGATCCACATTAACTAAACACTTGGAGATAGGTGTAGAAGATCAGAATACAAGTGCATTAATCCCGATGACAAATATAAGTACCAGAGATTTAAATCAGCGTTCATTAGTCCATATACTCACCTCTTTTTGTAAGAAACTCTACAAAGTAAATAGAAGGATGGTCGGTAAAAGAGAACAAAACAAGGACGATTACAAGTGTGACCTTAAACCAGATTCTTGCCTGAAGCTCTCTATCCCACTATAGTCAATGGCTAAAAGTGGTTGAAGCATGGATATTCAAATTAGTTGAACCCGGATTGGGGTCTTAGCTCTACCACTAGCAGCCATGTCATCTTCCACAAACACTTTATCCTCACTCGGCCTCAGTTTTCCCACCTTTAAAGTAATACTAATAATGTTACGTACCTCATAGAGTTGTGAGAATTAAAACAAGTGTCATATGTGAAGCGCTTAACACAGCTTTTGGCATACTGTTGTCTCTTGATGCTTAAATGCCATTGGTTGTAAGTTTTTCTCAAAGTTAATAGCAACTTTTCAGACACACACACGCGCGCACACACACACACACACACACACACAAACAGCAGAAATCTGTGGGCACATTGATAATAAGATTTTTTTTTTCAAAACAAGCAGTGTTATTTTTTAAATCAAGGCAATAATGGTAATAAACATTCCATTTATTTATTCCGTTTATTTATTCATAATAAACAAAAATGGTAATAAAAATGTGTGGAATTCTTGTTGTTTTTATGGTCATTGTTATTGCAACTGCAGTGGTAATAGACAATGTCTCTAGTTAAGACATCCTCTTCCTGCATTGCACTGGAGTGAGCAACGCCCACCACCCGTGGCCTAGCAGAGCTCCTGTCTGACCAGGCGATCTATAGTCATGTGTTAGGGACTGCTAGCTCTTCTAAGGACTTACTCAAGGATCACTTTAACATATGGGAACAGCTTCTCAACAAATGGTCTATTGCCGGAGCCATCCTAACTTTGGGGTATCTGTTTTCAGGTAACTTTTGTTTTTTCTAGAGCCAGGCTTTGTGTGGAAAAGGCCATCCTCCTGTGCTCCCCTGTGAAATCTCTGCTATCCACAGTCCCTTAGGTGATCTGAGTTGGAGAAGTGTTGGCTGCCCATTTGCACAGAACTGCAGATTCTGTGAGGAAGGCTGTAAACTAATCAGGAACATGCATTTCATCCAATGTTCTCAAGGGAATTTCAAATAATAAGCTCTTCAGGATATTTGCTCTTAAAAGGTGTATTTTAAAAATTGTAAAATCAACATAATCCATTTCAGAAAGTTCACTAAATAGAGAAAAGAGAAAAACCCTACATTGCAAAACCCATAAGACAGCCACAGTAGTTATTTTGATATAATTACATTCTTTTTCCTAGGTATAACATAGTTAAAATTTTAATGTACATATTTTAAAATCATTTTATTATTTAATATAAGAATTTTTCTACATTGTGCAAAAAACTCCCTAGTACAACATGCGAAACCCTTTGTGTTCAGTTTTCCTCTTTAGTCTCGCTTCTCTCTCTACCCCCATGTCGTATTCTGCTCTCCACTCATCCTGGACAACACACTACTCGTGAACATCACCCTCTTCCCAACTACCTCTCACTCTGCCTTCACCTGGTATATCAGCTCGCTTGCTAGCAGGAAACAATGCATTCCTCACCTTTCAAATGAAGAGGATTTAATGTAAGAATCACTTACTGAAGGTTAGGTAGGTTTAAGGGAACAAGAGTAAGATGGCGAGGTAAAGACTAGATAGATTTTCATAAACTAGCAAGCTGGGAAGTTCTTATCCCCCTAGAGCCAAATAGTCTGGGGCCAGCCAAGAACCAGAACTTGGAATGCCAGAGGAGGGGCCTCCTGGCAGGAGCTATAGTCAGGAAAAGAAACAACTGATTGAGATGTGATACCACAGCAGGAAATAGAGATGTGATATCATAGCAGGGAGAGGGCGAAGTAGAAATATCCCCTCCGCCAGCCCTCTTATTTCCTGTTGGCACGTCCCATTGGCCAGGTCCCAGAATGCTACGTTCTGCAGATGTCACCCACTGAGGCACAGAGCAGCAAGCTAGAGAAGGCCAGAGAAGAGACAGGGAAGGGGAAGTCAAAGAGAGAATAGCCACCTTTCCTGCCTAATTCTGATTTATCCTCCAGGTTTCAGCTTACATGTTACTTTATCAAGGAAGTGAGAATGGGTGACTTTTCTCTGTTTATGCTCTAATTGCTTCCAGTGTTCACCTAAGATAACACAGTTCATACTTGATGAAAATTATTTACAAGCTGGCACCATAACTTGTTTAGTATTATTTAACCAGGAACAAACAGAGTCTTGCACATAATAAGCAATCAAAAATATTTGCATAATCACCTTTTCCAAAGTCTCCATATTTGTTCTAGGAGCTGAACTATAATTTACTTAGACTTTCTCCTCTTGCATTTTTTTTCTTAACTGCATCTTGTTCATTATTTCAGTGTTAGTGTTATTTCTCTAGTTGAGCTTTAACCTCTTTGATGGCACAGGCTATGTCAATATACATCTCTCCGAATTTCTCTGCTTCTAGCACACACACACACACACACACACACACACACACACACACACACACACACACACGACCAGTAAAGCTTTGGTAGACATGGGATCAAAAACCACCTAAAGTGGTCAGGTGTCTCCAGTTTTCCCATAATGTCTCCATGTTCTCCTTAAATGTCCCACCCCCAACACCTCTTTGTTTACTCATAAGAGAGCTCCTTCCTCTTCACAAAGAAAATAGAATTCATTAGACCAAAACTCCCAAAGCCTGTGCCAACAAGCCAAGAAAAATTACCACAGCCCCACCTAGCACTGGCTGTCCTCATTCTGGTGCTGGGTCAGAGTCTATCGCCAGCATTGACCTACTCCCCCCGCTAACTCATTCTCTTTGATTAGACTACAATAATTCTGACTTAATGTGCTGGTGTAAGAGATTTTGTGAAAGAGAGATAGAAGGAACAAAGCATTGGGAGTTTGTAGGTCTGACTTTCTGCTGCTCCTCCTCCACTGACTTCCTGAGACACCCTAGATAAGCACTGGCCCTCTCTGGGTAGCCTCCCTTCTGTTAATATTATATGACACATAATTTCTATGGTCTCAGCTCTTTCCAGAGCCCCCCTCATGCATTTGTGAGCTGGGTGCTCTTCATGATCACAGTTTCCCTCTTGACCTTCAGCATCCTCACCTTCAAATTGGTATCATTAAACCTAGTTCACAGACTTGTGTTAGGATTCAATACAATCAGATGTTAAAGTAGCTGCTCAATAAAAACAGTGGCAAGGTGGTCATAGACGTGGCTGAAATAGTAAGGGGGCTCTGTGGGGATATTGTGAGGATGGGCACGGCAGGCTAAGGAAAGGGAACGAGTGAGGGAGGAAGACATTGGGAAGAAAGAAAGGACGGAGGGAATGGCAGGACAAAATAGAGGGAGCAAATGGACAGAGAGGGAAGAGTTTGGAAAGAGGGAGTTTATAGATATGTTAGTATATATAGTATATATAGTGTATATATATATAGTATAGTATATATATAGTATACTATATGTATATATAGTATAGATAGTGTGTGTGTGTGTATATATATATATATATATATATATATATATATATATATGATTTAAGACAATGCTTCCCAAATAGGGGCCGCACTCCAACTTAGCATCCTAAATTGTGAGGTGGTAGGATTTCAGCCCTTAGTGAAAAGGTAAATTATAAATAGGCATGTAAATGTCTCTGCATGGGGGCTGAAAGTTGGAGACAGCTTTTGGCAGAGGTAATAATGAAGTGAATCCCATTAGTGATGGAAAGGCAATTAAGAAAAACCTCAATGATGTTCCAGATCTGAGCCTTCAGCTGAAAGACTGGGATTTGGGAGGAAACAAAGGTTGAGCACCAGGAGGCTGTTTATAGTGACTTTAATTAGATCGAAAATGAATTGTTGTGCTCTCTTTTTCTCTCTCTAAGTTTTCTGTTTAGGTAACAGAGCATCTGTAACAACATTGAGGGGCACTTGTCAACTGTGGCGATCATGTGTAGGAGGCGTTTAGGGAATGACAGTGATTTCATGACAGGGTTTTGCTCCCTACAAGAACTTGAGGGTTCTAGCCATTTCGGTGGATAGACTATACAATATGTTAAGGAAGAGAATCTTTGTGCAGCTTGACCGTATTATCAGGGCACTTAACTCCCTAGCAAGGCGTAGGCTAAAAATTGCCTTCACCCCCTAAAAAAAATCTAACATGTCATGTAGTTTGGCAACCCAAGTTATTGTGAAAAACTGATTTGAGTGACAGGGAAGCCCACGTTGGACGTTGGTATTTAGGAGCACGGTAGAATGGAGGAAAAATGTTACCTAAATTACCTTTAATCTTAAAATTCTGTATCATCTTGGTTGATGTCAACAGAGATAAGAAACACCTATTATTGTTATAGAGTTTAAAGTAACTTAAGTTGAAATTTGCAAACTAACATGTGTTGTCTCATTCTACCTTCAAAAAAAAAAAGATTTTGATTGAGGTAATAGTGTCCCTATTGTACAGATGAAGAAATTAAACCTCCACGGGGTGAAGTGATTTGCCCAGTCTCAACAGCTAATAAATGGCAGAGACAATACACAAACTAAACCCTTATAAGCCTGTTGTCCCCCTTCCCTGCACTGTACCATGACTGACTCATAAATAAGTAGCAGCTGGATACACCGTTAGAGATGATCCTATCCAGCAAATGAGAATCAAATGTCCAGTGGCTTTTCTAATGCTTTTGATGTATACCTAGAAGTAGACCCCAAATAAAGAGTTCACTGAGCAGCTCTGAATGGGTGTATATAGAGGGAGAGTGGGTCCCATTTTAATTTCTTTGTGGATCATAAAAATATTTTATTATTCCAATGATTGAAAAGTATCAGTTATTTTTAGTTTTGAAAGTGACCTGGAGGTTGGATAACCCTCACCCAGCTGGCGGATATATTTCCATGGCAACCAATTATTAGGCAGAGATTGATTCCAGAGGCAGACAGTCTACAGAGAACTGATTTTCAGCCCTGGGTGCACATTACAGAATCATTGGGGAGCACTTCAAAAAATACTGAGGCCCGGGGTCCACCCTAGAGGTTCTGATTTAATTGGTTTGGAATATAGTCATGGTATCAAGGTTTTTAGGTTACTCAAATGATTTGAATGTGCCACTTGACTGAGAACTGCTGCTACAGAACGTGATTTTTAAAGATTATATATGGTTTATGTAGTTTTGCACCTTGGGAGAATTTCAAAGGGTTTCAGCTATTTCATCTCCCTGCTCTTTTTCCTTCCCTCCCTCCTTTCCTCCCTGCCTCCCTCTTTCCTTTCCTTCTCTCTCTCCCTTCCCTCCTTTGCTTTTTGCTCCTTCCTTCCCCTTTTCCCATAAATATTTGTCGAGTACTCATTTTGATATACTGTTCAGTGTTACCCCCACAATGATCATTGTAGTTTAAACCTCATCATCTCCTGTCTAGAATATTCGCCAGCTTTCTAACTAGCCTCCCTGCCTCCATTTACACTCCCTGTTGCCCAGTCCCACACAGTTGCCAGCACATCTCTTCAAGAGTGTTTCACTACTAAAACTCAGTAAATCCCTTTGGTGATCACACAGAAGACCAACATGAGACTTCATTGTATGGCACACAAAACTCTTAGAATCGGGTCCCTGTTTGCCTCTTCAACTTCATTTCCATTTTAACTCCTAAAATGAGGAAGTGAGACAGCATTTGGGGCCAGGTAGGAACAAAGACCAAGATATCTTAGCATCTATGACAGTCCATGCATCATTCTGCCCAGCATTTCACAAAATACTGGATTGAGTTTTGAAACTGGTAGTAAAGAAATAAGCCCGTGATTAAAAATGCTTCTGACGATGGCCCTGAAACTCAGTCATTAGAGGCAAATAAGTAACACTCATTAATCTTTCTCTTGGCAGAGCTGTTTTTCTGGAGGAGTGAGGACACGATTGTTGGAACGCTTGATCTTTTCTTTCACTAAAGGTAAGGGCAATTATTGCCAGTGACAATTCTTTGGATTCTGAAATTTTGGTCACTTTTTCTTTCTTTTAATTTCTATCTATACCTCTTATTAGAAAATGCTATAATAGGCTTCTCGCAAAACAACGAAAACCTTTCAGATTGTGTTCTATTCCTATATTTTAAAAGATCAAATGTGAAGAGAAGAAAATGAAATCTCTTTTTTTTTGTGCTGATTACTGAAAATTGTGCTGTTGGAGCTGAGTGGTGCCCAGGTTTCAGAGAGAAGCCTGTGATGGTCTCAGGCTTGGGAGAAGTGTCCATGCGTGACTTGATGGGTGCAGGCGAGAGGGTATAAGCCTGCATGCTGAGGGCTTTGGCAAGTTGGCAATTGTGTTTGGTCTGGACAAGTTTTGACATCCAAAGGAGTCTGATCTGAGACATAGTAGGCCGTATTTTTTTAAAAAAACAACATTGATCTAAGTGGCAGCATCCGATCTCTGATACTGCGTTCAGTTTGAAATTGACTGACAACTGGGGACATAGGCCAAGCCTAAATAAAGGACTCTGATCCCAAAGAAAGGGATGAGAGCAAAAGTAGGAGATCAAGAAAAAAAACTCCTATGTACGGTGTGAACTACAAGGCAGGGACTGGAAGAATGGGTGGAGGACGTGTTCCCTGAACACATCCCGTATTTCTGTATGGATCATAGGATAGAAAACGAATTCTAAATCCCATTTTCTTGGGAGACCCGAAGCTACCAACACACTTAGTGATTTATAGTGTTGGGCAAGTTCATTTTCTTCATGTTCTGATGACCTCTTCCGTAAAACTGGGATGATGCTATAATCACCTTCCTCCAATATCACAAACCTGGATATTGGAAAATGAGACCAGGCATTGTCATTGCTCCTCTCAGTGACCAGTGGGATCAAATTGAGTGACTCAGACAAAATTGCCTCCATTCAGTGATGTGCATTTCAATTGTAAAATATTGCTTGGAAATAATACTACCATATAGCATACAGGATATAGAAATATTAAAGAGTATAAATTGATCATATGTGATATAAGTTTTCTTTTCACACATTCCTTTTCTGAAATGCCAAACCCAGCATCAATCTTCAGTGATACTGGTATATGGTATAACTTTATGATTTTGTATTCTAAGAATTGTTTCTTATTTATGTTGCATGAGTGTCAAGTTTGGGCCTTAGCTTTGGTTTTTCTAGATGGATGTTATACCTCTTTACTCTCATCAGGAACTTCCATTCAGAAAAGAAATGCAGTCAAGTGAGACTACGTATGCCACAAATGAAATACTATATATGGCATATGAAACTAATAGCTCATGTGTGTTTGGAAGTAATTTTTATAACTAACTACATGGCTAGCCTGAACAAATGTGCAGAAATTAGTCCTATTAGATTGTCTGTGCTCTGACCCTTAAAAAGTAGATACTGTAGGTATTTCTAGACCTTGCTGGTGGAGAGTATGCTCCTAAAATTCTCCTCACTTGAATTGCTTCTAGAGCAGATAGGAAAGCCTACAGGTGTCTGAATGATCCACTGGAATCTAGCCAGACTGGCAGGTTCTAGCATCTTGAGAGGTGGTGGTGAAATGAGAAAGCTGTGTGTGCACATGGCAGTGTGTATAGAATATACATGTAAGTTTCAGGGTTAAGGATGGAGAGAAAGTGAAGGTCCACTGGTATGGGCACGTAAGATCTTCCGGTGAGCGTGAGTAGTCAGAAACCAAAGCAGTGTTATGGACTGTTGCATTGATTTGCTTTATGGCACAATTTAATGCATATTTATAAAACATTAAAGGTGGGCATAACATTCTTTGGGTTCATAAAAAAGGAGGATTGGATGAGAGACGCTAGAGTAAGCACTTCTCCAGAGGTTGCCTGCAACCCTCCATACTAGGCTGGAGGCATGAGGCCAAGGGTGTGGGCAAGGAAACCAAGCTCAGAGATGGCACAAACTATCATTTCCATCTCATCCTGCTTTTAGGACCGTAGTTCTCATACTTCGGTGTGTACCAGAATCATAGGGAGGGCTTGATAAAACACAAGGATGGATCTATCCCCCCAGAAGTCATAACTGAGTAGGTCTGGGGCAGGACCTGAGGACTGGCATTTCTAACAGGCCCTCTAGAGGCTGCTGATGCTGGACCCCTGACCCGGGATACCCGTTTTCTATTACTCTTTCCCCTGACCTCACTCTATCCAAAGAGGTAGATATAAGGACGTTAAGAAACCTTAATGAAGTAAACTCCTTCCAGACTCATAATTCAAAAGTTTTACTTATATAAAAGTATCTAAATTCTAGCTGAAACCCCGAACTATAATAGATATAACAACCTAGGCTTGTAGAAATGAAGTGAATCACCCAAGTGCACAGTAGGTGGCAGAGACCGAATTTAAACCTACATCTCTTGACACCAGATCCAGGACCACTTCTTATGATTGGGATTTCTGGGCTGAGTAGACTTCTTAGAACCAATATTATAACAAAAACAGAAATTTACACTGAAACTCTATTCTAGTATAAATAGCAGGGAGTGAAATTAAGTTAAGAAAAGCTCATGGCCCTTACTGTCAGTGAGAACATCGATGAATCTGTTTCAGAGGCACTCAATCAAAGCCCGGACAGACTCATCTCTTCTTCTTGTCTTTATTTTACCTGGGCCATCTGGCTGCATTCTGCTTTTCCAGGGGCCTTGGGGTATTTTGAGTTGTTTTTCTTTATAAAATAAAGAAATAAATAAAACATAAAAGCAGATTTCATTGTTGAAGAAAGATAAATTTGCAAAATCATCAAAAAACAGTCATATGTAGGTTTATATCTTTAGAGCCATCAGTCTACTTGTGATAATACAAAATACTAACTTTTCTCATGTGCAACTGCTAAAATAAGCAAATGGAAAAACCCAAAAGGTATAAGTGAAGGCTAGTATCTTTCTTATTGGCTTTCCTTAAACTCTACCTTGGCTCATGTTTTCCCACAGACCCTTATATTCTCTAAATTATTATTTTTAATCAAGATGTTTTTTCCAAGATAATTTAATCCTAAGGGGAATTCTGGTGGCAGCTGTTCTAATAATAACATTTATTTCACGTCTACCACCTTGTACTTAGAAAAGCAGTGAGGTATAGTAAAAGGGACCTTAGAACTATGAACCGAAGACTTGGGGTGTTGAGGTGGGGACTTTTGCTGACTAGTTTCTGCTAAGATGTCATTTCTTGGATCCTCGGTCTCTTCATCTTTAAGTTACTATAATTACCTTGACCCTGACCATGGTTGAAAGGAAAAGTTGTCACCCATATAACGTGATCTGTAACCTGTAAATGCTATAAAAATGGACGGCATTAGCATTAGCTCTCGATAATGAATGAATAAAATGTATTTCCTCTCATTTACTCTCCCCTGCCTCCCATCTGGACAACTTTGGATTATGGTCCTCTCTTTCAAAGGAATCAGAAATGCATTGCTGGTTTATTACCCAGAAGCAGTTAGCATTCCCCAGTGCAGGGAGATGCTTCACACACATGAACGGGCCTGTAGTGTGGCGGCCAGAGGGTGATGACTCATCCTATTTTCAGAATTTTCAGGGAGAAAAACATTAAGTATTTTCTGTTGACTGAATTGAAGGAAAACAGGAGGGGTGGGAATTTACAAACTCTATACGGAAGAGTATCGACTTGGTGCTGCATTACTTTAACGGGCCATAAGTTATCAAGGCAAATGTAAACCTAGCCAATCAATCAGCTTCTCTATTAGTGTCATGCAACCCACCAGGGAAAGGGATAGAGGCAGCATGTTCATTATTGACTTCAGTTATCGCACAACCCGGCAAATTGTGCCGTGTTATTTTTACATCACCCATGCAAAAACTAGATTCTGGTAAGATTAAATAGCCCGCCTACCGTCACACAGTCAGTGAATAGCCTAACCAGGCTTTGCCCACATCTCTGGGGCTCCACTGGGTGGAAAGGCTTCAGAGTAGAATGGTTCAGAGTGCATACTGTGGGAACAAATCGTGTGGATTTCTGTCTCCAGTGTGCAACTTAAAAGCAGTGTGCTTCGGTGTGTTATTTGATTTCTATGCCTCAATTCCCTTTGTTGTAAAAAGACATGATGATATTTCATAGGGGTAATGGAAAGACTAAATGAGTTGAAACCTGCAAAACGCCCAGTACCTACAAAGCCCCAATTCTAATTAGCTATATATCAGCATATATATAGTAGAGTTGTCCTCTCAATCTGAGTTCCTATGAAGTCAGCCATTTATTCCAGAAAGCTTTACAGAGCATCTTCTATTTGTCAGGTGTTGCCCTAGGAACTACAGGTCCTCCTTCTTAGAGGACGATGTGACAATGACTATGTGATATGATTTCACCTTCAGTGAGTTCATCATCAGAGTTTTGTGAGGGTTCAGATTCTATTACCGTCAGTTAAATTCTCCAACAGAAGCATGCTCATGGAACAGTGAGGAGAAGGATGAAGGGATTATTGAATAGATTTGGAGGGGATCCAGTGAATCCCTACAGAGTTGGTGCCTTTCATTGGAAGTTGAAGTATTCTTTAGTAGAACCTAACAATTGAGAATGGATATTACAGGCAGACTAATCACATAAATGAAGCCATAAAGGCATACAACTACATGGGATGCTTAGAGAATTTCCAAAAAGAAAAAATAATGATCATAAGGAGATCTAGAAATAAAGGTGGAAATATTAATTAAGTAACATTGCAAGCCATAAGGAATGTAGAATTATTCCAAAGAGCGATGGGGAAACCACTGGATTGTTTTCAGTAGAGAAGTGCAACCATCAGATTTCCATTTTGCTTTTTAATTTTTCTTTCTCTTTCACCATCTACCATATCTTTACCCCCACCTTTACAAATAAGATTCAAGGCAGTTTTTTCATTTCTTAGACAATGGCCCTAATAACGATACAAAGAATCGATGTCATGAAAATGGCAGGGGGCAGTTGAAGGTCCGGAAACTACAGAGGGAACTCTTAGCAATGAGAAATTGAGTGAATAAGGATTTATGAAGTCCTATTATGTACCAGGTATCATTTTAGAAGATAAAAAAAACACTAGTTCAACAAAAACCCCATAGGAACCTTACATTCTAGTGTAAGGAGACAAAAAAATAAATAAGTAAAAACATAAATATGTGTGTATCATGACATACTATAGATAAAAATAAATCAAGGAGCGGGCAGGGTAGAGTTGCTATGTTAAAAGGTTTTGGACGGGGGAGGGTGGTCAGGGCAGGCCTCATCGAGAGGGTTCAGGTGTGATTTAAGCAAAGATGTGAGGATTTGAGAATTGCGCTGTGCTGATGCTTGGGGGAATAACATTCCAGGCAAGAGGAACTGCAAGTCCCTGAGGTGGAAACATGGACTACAAGAAGAACAGAGTAACTGGAGAGTAATCAGCAAATGGGAGAATAGTAGGAGATAATGTCAAAGAGGTAAATGGGCTGTGGGGTAAATGGGGTCAGATTGTAGAATCCTATAAACTGCTGACAGCTTTGGCTTCATTTTAAATGGAAGTGGGAGGCTGTTGAAGGATGACTCATAAGAATTAAAAAAAAAAATCCATACACATAGGAAAAGACTAATTATTTTATAACCATAGTAGTCACCAAAAATAACTCTGATCTTCCTTAATGAATAAATGGTGGTTCTGTAGCCTTGGAATGACCAGACCAGTTTTAAACCTGTTTAACCAATCAAAGACAATGCACCTCAGAGAATATTCTTTGCAAGTTTCTCACTTATGAAAGTCAAACCTCTTGGGAAAGGACTCAGTCTATGAACACACTCCTGAGTGCTGACAAATCAAGTCTCATTTATGGAGTAGTATTTCCTCAGCTTACATCAACCCTTTCAGGCCTCTGAAAAGTCTTCCAGTTTCCGAAATCCATACTTCCGCCAATCTGTTCAGAAAGACTGTACCTCACCAGCCAACTCTTCTTACTTAAGTAAGCAATAAATTCAGCTTGTGACATTGCTTGTTAGTTAGAATGTTTGTTTCAGAGATTGACTGGTAGTCTTGTTCTTAAAATTCATGAGGGCAGAAATGCTACAAACCTGACACACAAATATCCTCTATTATGTATCTCCAGTCATGCAGGAGTAGGTGCTGCTCAGTACTTGAGAAAATCATGTCAGTGTCAATACCCCATGGCTGGGGTAAAGAACTGTAGCTAGAGAAGCGGTATTTGAAATCAATTTATAAAATATTCAGATGGTAGAGTCAGCAGAATTTTAAAATTAGTTCTATGAAGAGGGGGAAGGAAAATGAAAAAAATAAATAACTCCAATGTTTTCATATTGTTGCACATGGGTAGGTAGATGGGGATGCCCATAACGGAAATAAGGAGCGCAGGAAAAGAAGCATGTAAAGGTACTCTTTTGGACATGTTGCATTTATCGTACATAATGTACCTGCAATAAGGTCCTGGAAGTATGCTATAAAGCATTTCACTTCAGACAATCTTGAACATCCTGGTCAGTGTTTTACACATTTACAAGTCACTGAACAAACATTTGCAATAGTGAGTGGAAAAGTGAGTTTAATCCTTGAATGAATAAATGTCTGAATACTGAATGATTATTTGAAAGAATATGTGAATGAATGAATAAGTATTTGAAAGAATTAATGGGGATGCAATAGGTGTTCCCACCAAAAATCCTGAAGCAGATTTGAGAGTTGGTTTGTATATTTACAAAAACCCATGTATCAGCAGAGTAAGTAGCCTCAGCCTGACCAGAAATGAAAAAAAACAAAAACGAAAAAACCTGTAAACCCAGTTGTTTGTGAAACTTAACTGATGGCCTTCGTTGAATATGCATGCATATACTAATCAGCAGCAATTCTGTAGCATGTCAGTCAGAGTAGACTTGGACAGAGGACTCCAGAAAGATCCAGAACAGTGACATCTTCATCGATCAAAATCAGCAAGGAAAATATCAAAATTGAACCAGGTATCCTTCAGGCTGGCCTCTGCAGCTTCTGATGGCTTCTCTTGTAAAGCATCCCCTCCTGCTGTTCTCTCCCCCTTCTGTAAGCCAATAAACGTGTACATGGACCTAAATATTCTCAACTAGGGGTCTGAGGACTGCATTTTTTTTGTTGTTGTTTGTTTGTTTGGTCAAGCTCTGACATTTTCATGAGCAAATCAAATAACCTTTATAGTCCTCAGAGTTCTCATCTTTTAAGAAAAGGCAGGTTAAGTAGCTATGTTGTAATCAACACAGAGTTTTGCAAAAATTTTAAAGGAATATTTGTCTATTCCTTCTTTAATTGATTCATTCATTCAGCAAGTGTTTGTTGAGGACGACCAGTGCCAGGTACAGGGAACACGGAGGTAAACAAAAGCAAGCCTGGTTTCTGTCCTTACATGGCTTAGTTTCATGATGGGGCCTAGCTTCCGTGTTTCCCCGAAAATAAGACCTAGCCTGACCATCAGCTCTAATGTGTTTTTTGGAGCAAAAATTAATATAACACCCGGTCTTATTTTACTATAAGACCCGGTCTTATATAATATGATATAATATAAGACCGAGTCTTATATTAATTTTTGCTCCAAAAGACGCGTTAGAGCTGATGGTCCGGCTCGGTCTTATTTTCGGGGAAACACAGTATTTGGTACTACTTAAAAGAACTAGATGAATGCCATACATTTATCTATGACATTTTCATTGACAACTCATTCGCTTTATGGCTTTTTGTCTAAAATTGTATTCACTCAGTAAATTTCACTCATTCAGTTAATCTCATGGTGTCTGTAGTTTAAAAACACACGTTGTCTGAATGTGTGCATGTGTCGGGGTGAGGGGATCGCAAAAGCGTCCACGATGTACTGGATTTGGAGGCCCTGGATTATCTGTGTAATGGCTACGCCTGTGACGATGCCTAGTGTTTATTGGCTTGAGTTCCTGTGTTCAGGGTTTAGAAACCGGTTCCTTTACTTACTAGTTATTTGACTCTGAGCAATTCATTTATGCTCAGCAAGTAAACTAAGTTTTATGTGCCGTTTGGTGCAAACATCATTCACAAGACTGTCTTACTTGTTTCTCCCAACACCTCTGGGAGTGGGCATTATTATTCCTTTCACAGGTAAGGAAACAGATTCGAGAGGTGAGTACAAAAGTCTCAGAGCTTATAACTGGTGCAGGTGGGTAACTGGTAGGATGCAAACAGGATTTTGACTTCAAGTCTAGATTTCTACTTGTCATTACACAATCTTTGTACCCTTGGAATATCATCTCCTTTGTATCCTTTGCCAAACGCTAGATGGTAGTCGGCCCACCTCTGCTGAGACGCATCTCCTCCATAGTGAGGAAAAATCTGACCCTCTGTCTAGCTCTGTGCACTCCAGTTTCCCTATCAGGTGTCATTCTGCAACACCAATTAATCTTGCCCTTCTCTGAATTTCGAAACTGCCAAAACTTCTCCTCATTGTCAGAAGATATCTTGGAAACCTCATTTTTAACATGTTCTCCAATAACAGCAGCAATTATTCTTAATCATTATTTATACTAATTTGATGCTTCACTGAGAGTATGTATTATGCTTGTCCTTCCTAATTTTTTTCTTTTTTTTTAAACTGTAAGTGGGAATCAATGTAAGGGATTGATGTCAAGCTTTAGGTAGCTATTAACATGACTAGAGTTATCTAACCTTATTACATTGATTGCAGTTTCTCTTCTGTATCATCCAGCAAACCCTCAAATTGATTTTAAAATGGTGCTATTGACCTAAAGATTCTTAACAACAGGAGGTTTAAATGCTTTTCATTGTTATGCTTCCTGCCTATAATACCAATTACTGTTCAAAGTTTGCAGCAAGGAACTAAATGCCATTGTAGATTTCAGTTCAGAGTCAAGGGCTCACTGTCTTCTAGAGTTGGATTAGAAAGAGGGGCCACCTGTCATTCAACTCCAACTCTCACACCCAAAAGAAGTGCCCTGCTCACACTTGTGCTGAAGAGCAATTGGGTTTCTACTTGACTGATGTCCGGGTGCTGCTGAATTAGAGAAGCAGGAGAGAACTTGGGCTGAGGGCTCAAAGGACCTGCGTTTAAGCCCTTTCTCTGCCACCAACTAATTCTGTGGCTTTCAGTATAATGCCTGCTCTGTTGAAGCCTCAGTCTCTCCATCTGTAAAATCAGGACATTAGACTCTATATCAGGAAAAGTAGTATCTATCTCAAATAAGAATCAATGCTTGAAAACAATCAAAATTAAGTGCATAATTCACAGTTAAGTGTATCATTTGTGCTTGTTTGTGTGCATGATATGTGGAGGTTCATCTCAAGGACCCTAATCTTACACATCAGCTTTATAGAGTATTTTCCCCAGGACCTCCAATAAGTCACGCATCTCCGATCTTCAGGCCGTCAAGTTGTGCCTGGCTTAGAGCAAGTACCAAATACAGGAACTGTGGCCCCTCCTGCTCCTCTCCTCCCCCTCTTCCTTCTTTTACTTATTGTCCTTTAAGTTTATAATAGAAGTGTTCGTTTAGAGTAACTAGAACTCTCTGGTTGAATGAGGAAGAAAACTAACTCAATCCAGCTTGAACGAAGAAGGGAACTATTAGAATAGTGCAGACTCTCACAGAGAAACCACGCGGCAGGAAAGGGAACAGGGGCTAAATCAACATCACCATTTTCTCATTTCGTGGGTTTTTTCCCCTGATCATTAGGTCATTTTTTTTTTCCCTGCAGATGTACTTTCTTTGCATTTTGGAAAATGAGTTCCCATCCTTTGGTCTCAACCACTAAGGCCCTTCTGCCTCCAAGTAGAATCTCAGTCAAAGGCCCTAGTTGTCCCAAAGAGGATCATGTATCCAGCCAGCTACTGCGTTAAACGATGGCTACTCCTATAGTCAGCACATTTATCTAAGGGATGGATCTGGAGGACAGTTTTCCAAAGAAAGGAGATAAGCAAAGAAGCCTATAAAGGGACGGAAAGGGGTTCTTGGGCTCACAAGACCCACTTCAACAAACTCTCAACATCAGCAAGGTATCCAAGAATTCAATTCAATTCTGACACGATCTACCCAGAGATAGCATCCTACACCACAGGTTAAGGGTTCAGTCCCACAAACTGCCCGTGTGAGTGTGCTCATGTGTGTGCACGCATCTGCGCACGTGCGCGCAAACACACACACACACACACACACTCACACTCACTCACTCACTCACTCACTCACTTACTTCAGACCCAGCTGCAATCCCAGGCTCTTCCCTGTGCGTCTGACCAACCAGCCATATTTCAGGTTCCAGTGACTCCCCTCTTGGGCTCAGTTAATTTGCTGGAGCAGCACAGTGGCACATGGAAGCATTCTGGTTTCCCAGTGTAGAGAGTCTTGAGAAAAAACGGATCAACTAACTGTCCTCCTGGCTTGTTCTGGAGGCTTCATTACATAGTGATGACTGACTAAGTCACTAGCCATTGTGGACAGAAAAGGGGCCACATACTAAACCTGACAAGCTCAGGGGAGACCTTGGCAGGCCCTACAAATTCAGAGACCGAAAGTAATCACATAGGGTGGTCTGAACATAAAAATTCCTAACGAAAAGCTAGTCATGGCGGGTAGTCATATCCTGGGCCTGTAGCTTCCTTGACAAAGGGCAATCTTTACCTTAAGTGAGCCTGTCTGTTGTCTTTTTGCATCTGAGATAACATACCCTTGGAAGGTCAGTAATTCCTTTGTCAGGACCCCGCCCCCCAGGACAAAACCCACCACACCACAGCAGGAAACTGCAGAATCCCTCATTGTCCTTCTTGTTGCAATTACCATCTCTATATGCTGTAAAATATTAGCTATTAACTATCCTCTACCCACCAATGTAAAAGAAGTATCTGTCTCTCCAATCTACTTTTTACTCAATCCCAGAGATTCCCCTGCTTTGCTTTCTCCCACCTGCTTAATTTACCACCAATAGATTTCATGTCACCCTCATCCTTTGATTCTAATGTATAAAATAAGTTCCCAAACGGCCATTTTCTGGAGCATGTTCTCAATCCATTGAGATTTTGCTTCCTGGCAATTATTGTCAGTTTGGCTCAAATAAACTGTTATAAACTTTCTCTGAGGCTGGATGTTTTTTCATCCACACCCTTGACCACTGAACTCAATCTCCAGTTCTCCTCTCCCTAGAGGTCTGATGGGACTGAAAGTCCCAGTCCCCTAAGGGTTTGGTTGGTTCCCCTGGCAACCAGCTCCCACCCTTGCAGTTCAAAAGTCACCTTCGTTAACATAACAAAATATATCTTTGTCACTCTTTACACTTAGGAAATTCCCAGGGTTTTGGGAGCTGTGAGCCAATAACTATGGATGAAGAACAAATATTTTGTAAAGCATAATATATCAGGGACACTCCATAACTAAATGGATATGAAAGATTTATACTGCATTTCAATATACCTTCCTTTAAAAACCCCTCTTCACCAATCTGATTTGTTTTGTTTTCCAATTATGTTATATACAGTATAAGTCTAATCTCTATTCAAAGTGATGCGCCTCTTAAAATCTATTTCCTTTTAGACTCTGATATTTTCCAAGCACAAATACCACCTGCACTGTAATCATGCTACAGATTGACATTATTGGGTGGTGAAACTCCATGTTGGCTTTTTAAAGAGGATGCTGGCATTGGGCTCCCCTGCCTGCATGTTTCTGTACTCTGCTCAAGCACCGTCACTGGAGAATGTCCTCTGCTCAAAGTCCTGCATTGCTCAGAGTTGCTCAAAGCCACCTGCCTGCGTTAAAAAAAACAAAAGAAAAAAAACAGCTAATAAATAAAAAATAAACATAAAACAACCCTTAAGTCATCTTGGGCATTCCTTTCCACCATCCTTCATACTTGGTGTGGTCATGGAAAGGGTCAGGAGACATGGTCCACTAATAGCTGTGTGATTCTGTGCAAGTTAGGTGACCACTCTGTGGCTAGTTCTCTCATCTTCAAAATGAAAGAGAAGGAGCAGACAAATACTTAACTTGTCCTATTTTTGACAGGCATATTAAGTGATAACCTCTTTCTCATCTTTCGAAATACAGATTATGTGTTATCAAAATTACTGAACTTTAGAAATGAAGGAATCACCAGCTACAGAGTAGAAAGAGTTCTTGACTTCATTCAGAAGGTGTGGATTCAAACTGCAGCTCTGGTTCTTATCAACTTATCAGTGCAGACTGGAACAATTACTTTATCTTTCATATATACACACACACACACACACACACACACACACACACACACATATATAGCCAAAAAAATGTATACACGTTTTAGGAAAGGGAAAAGCTATTAAAATTTTAATATTCAATATATACCAATAACAAAAGATGAATACAAGTCACGTTTGATTTCTGAAATTGCAAGAGGTTCTCAAAGTGGTTACCATCAGTGTCCAGACACTTCTGATTATGGTGAACTACTACTGCTTGAGCAACGTTGACCAAAGTGTCCACTTGTATACATTTTTTGACACTCCCCCGATATATATATGTATATATATATATATATACACACATATATACATATATATAATTTTTTTGAGTTACATTTGACATGTAATATTATATTAGCTTCAGGTATATAACACAATGATTAGACATTTATATACTATTAATATATATAACATGCAAAGTGATCACCCCAATAAATCCAGTACCCATCTGACACCATACATAGTTATTATAATGCTGCTAACTATATTCTCCATGCTGTACACTATATCCATATGACCATTTTGTAGCTGTCAATTTGTACCTCCTAATCCTCTACCCCCTTCACCCATCCCATAACCCCCCCATTCAGCAACCATAAAAATCTTTTCTGTATCTATGAGTTTGTTTTTGTTTTGTGTGTTCATTTATCTTGCTCTCTAGGTTCCACATGTAAGTGAAATCATATGACATTTGTCTTTCTCTATCTTACTTCACTCAGCACACAACTTCTAGGTCCACCATGTTGTTGCAGAAGGCAAGATTTCATTCTTTTTTATGGCTGAGTAGCATTCCATTGTGTGTGTGTGTATATACACACACACACACACACACACACACATATATATATAATATATATCGTATATAATATATATTATATATTATATATATTATATCATATACATTATATATTATATCATATACATTATATATTATATATAATATAATATATACCTTCATATATATATACACGTACACACACACACACACACAAACACACACACACATACACACACACACACACACACACACACAATGCTGGAGCTCAAAGCCAGTGAATCCACCAGTGCGAGAGTTCATGCATGGGTCCTTTAAGAGGGGCTCCTGGGACTCCAGTAGCCTTCTGTCTCACTCAGCCACAATCTTGGCTGGTTTTCACAGCCAGAGGTTAATGGGGACATCTCTCCCCAGCTTTGAAAGCTGGGCTGGGGAGCCTGGTATGGAAGAGACCTCCATCCACCAAGCTATCCCTTCTGACATTCAATGGTTACATGTGGGTGTGGGACCTGCCAGTTCCATCTCTGCCCCTCCTACTAGTCTCAATGTGGCTTCTTCTTTATGTCCTTAGTTATAGGACTGCTATTCAGCTAGACTTCAGGCGATTCTCAGTGATGGTTGTTATGGAGTTATAATTTTGATGTGGTCGTGAGAGGAGGCGAGCACAGTGTTTACCTACTTCACCATCTTGACCATAACTTCCCTTCTCTCTCTAATTTCAATTGTTCTATAAAATGTATATAAGCCTACCTTCCTTTCAAGGCTTGTGAAATTAAACAATAACATTGTAAGCAATGCCACCATGTCTGTCATATAGTGGATGCTTACAAAATAGCTGTGATAATATGTGTTTGTGTGTGCTCATACATTAATTCAAAAGACTAACAATTATTAAGGTATTAAAACTGGCTTCTGCTGATCCTGGAAAGGCACTGCAGAATTGTCAAAGTGAGAAGGATTTAATTGCAAAACCAACACATGCAGTAATTCATAACATTTGACTTTATGACTTCTCTTATGCAGCATACTTGAAATGATTGTTTTTTCCTCTATCTATAAATGCATATGCATGGCATGTCTGTACAGATCAGCAGTAATATATCTGTCACTATATTTCAGTTACATTTGTTGGAGACTGTGAATGCCATTTATCGGAGGTCCCTCATCTACCCTTTTATGAGGAGTGCCTTTGATAGGGAGTCCTCATTTTTGAGAAACCCTAATTGAGCTTTCGATTTGTCTTATATCTTAGCCTTTGGTATAGCTAAGACATACCAAAAGTATGTCTTAAATTTGGTGAAAATTTATCTAGGCATATTTTCCTCATGCAATGACAGATGGTTATTGTTCTCAATTTATGTAGACCCATCTAGCTCATAATCATTGATTAATTTAGTAACTAATTTAATTTACAAATGCTGACATAAAAATTGGAAAAATGATATATTTCAAATTATTCAATTGAATAATATTAATTGAGCAGTCAAAAATTACATCATGGTACATGAGTCCTCCCTTGATACTTTACATATATTTTTCCTTTAATCCACAGTAGGACCTTTGCTATTATGGTGGTTCTGCTATAAAAAAATAAAAATAAAAATAAGTTGAAAAGGTTACGTTTAGAATATTTAGAAAGATTAAGAAACAGTAAGTGGCACAGATACTTTCTCTGGTCTATCTGGATCCAGAACTCTTAACCACCTTGTTACAATGTTTTCTTTATTACAATAAACTTGTAATAAATTGTATTGGATACTGAGGCTATACCACCTAAAAGAAAAAAGAAAAAATTAGGATCTGTAACCATGCTGTCCAGTTTAGTAGCATACAGAGCAAAATGTTGCTAGTGCAAATTGAGACATGCTGTAAGTGTAAATTACACACTAGATTTTAAAGACTTTATATTCAAAAAAAGAATGTAACATATCTCATTCATAATTTTTATATTGATTACATGTTGAAATGATAATATTGGTTAAATAAAATATATTACTAAAATTCCATCTACTTTTATTCCCTTTTTTAAGAGGCTATTGTAAAAAATATAAATCACATATGTACCTTATATCATCTATATATTTGACAGGTCTGGTCAAGGAGCCCGAGTAAATAGGCAATTTTAATACTGTTTGATTAGAGTTTCAAAAGATATGAGCATATGGGAAAGGCCTGAAGAATCATGAAAGTTTCCTGAAAGAGGTGTGTGCTACAAATGAGTAGTTACTACAGAGATAAAAAGAAGCAAAAGGCATTTCAGGAAGAGAAAATAAAATGTTTCATTCCAGAGCTAAGAAATAGCCCAGCACATTTAAGTAACATCAAGACATTCAGTAAAGTGCAAAGTGTAGGAAGATAGAAGTGGCAAATGCCTCTAGAATTATAAAAAGAGAATTTTCATTATGAAAGAATGGGAGCTACTCAATACTGAGGAATCTTGCATATAATAAATGCCATATGTATCTGCAGAAGGGAACTTTACCCATCAGGCAAATACTGACCCTTTGGTCACAGGCAACGTTGACCTTAGTAAGAAACATTAAGCAAAGCTGCTAGTGATGTTATTGATTGGAATTTTTGACTTACATAAAACATACACCTTTTGCCAAAGACGTTTCTATGGTCTAGTTTTCTTACAACTATCTACAAGTGACCCAAGAAAAAGTATCTCCTTAAATCAGGGCAAAACAAACAAATATATTAGAATTGAGATGTTTATAGATGTTGTAATAGATATTGTATATAATTCTGAATGCTTGTCTTAGCTTCCATTTGAGTGTTCTGGTTCCAAATTACTCATCATTTGAGCACACCCATTTTATTCCAATGGGGAGACATGCTAATATTCTTCTAAACCTGGGATAGAACAGGACAAGCCCATTGTTCTCTACAGGAGATAGGACAGAATCTCTACCTGGAGTGTCCTGCAGCAGGATGAGCCTAACTGGAGAACCAGAGGCTTTATGGAGAAGAACCTCATGCACTCGGAAGAGAAAGGGCAAAAGATCAGAAAAAGCAGTAAACACAAAGACACACATTTTCTAAAACCTCATGAAAGAGTAAGTTGTTCCCCTTGGGATATCCCCAAAGCACTTATTTCTTGCTTCTAGCTTATTCTCTCCTGTCACTGTACAGAAATTCTTTATGTATCTATGTTCTATCCATCACTGGACTGTGGGCTTCTTGAGAGCTAGGGCCTTGCTGTATAGTCTCTATGTCCCCACGATTAGTAGGACACCTGGGACATTCCCAGTGGTCTACAGATGTTTACATGAGTGTAAGAAAACATGAATGAATAAATCAAGTAATGAATCAACTAATACATTAAAATCCTAGTACTGTCATGAACTAGTTAAGTGACCTTGGACAAATAATTTAGTTTTTCTGGAGTTTTTTTATATGTTCATGAGCTATATGTCCTCAGAATTTTTTTCCAGGCTTAATATTCTGTAGTTCCATGCGCTTAGGAATACAAACATTCAAGAGTCTCTCTCCTCTCTTTTATATCTCAAAAATTAGGGGGGAAAAATTAATAGCAGTAGCAGCAATACATCTATATGTCAGTTTTAAAATCTACTCAATGATAAAACTATACAAAGGACTTTTCTGTATTTAAATCAGAAGCTCATCCTTTCATGAGCAAATAAACAGTTTATACACTTAGTTTTCAGTTTATAAGAATATGTTTTAAATACATGTCCTTGAAGATAGTTAAGTATTTAAAAAAAATAGAAGAATGGAACCATAAAATCACAAAAAAAATAATCAAGTTGCTCTATCACATTTTATTTCAAAGACATTCAAGAATTTTTCACAAACTATATATGCATACACCACCTCTGTTCATGTTTCAAATACTGCCCGGAACACAAATACACAATGAATACTATCTGGTAATACGTGAAATGAAACAGGTGTACTTAAAATAATGGAGGGGGGTTTCCCTAGGTTGTATGCTGCATTCTAAATCACTGTGTATTTGTGTAATCCCTGAGTGAGAATATTTTTCTGTTTTCATTTATTCTTCCTCAAAGTTTCTTGGGACAATTCTAACTGGCATTTATTCAAGATCAATTTGAGAATAACTAACTTACTTTCTATCAGACACAGACTTGTGAAAAATATCTTAAGCCACTCTCTGTATATCGACTGCTTCCAAATTTAGAGCTAAAGTTATTTCATATACTGCAATTAAGTTGAAATGGTGATATAGTGGTTTAATACCTTTTATGAAATTGCCATACTTCTGACATATCACATATTTTCATGCTCTGAAAAACTCTAGCACAGTAAATTACTCTGAGAATCACATAGCACTTTTTTTTTTTTTTGCAGAGTGGAAATTTTCATCAAATTAATTTATTCAATGCACATTTACTGATCAACTAGGATGTGTCCAGATTCTTTAATATAAAGATAAATACCAAAGGTCCTGCCTTCAAGATTGCACAGTCTCATTGGAGATACAGACACACATGGAATATTAAAATACAGCTTATAGGAAAATTGATAGAAATTGGTAGAAGGGTAAGACACTGCATTACTCATAGTTTTCAGAGAATCAGGTATCAAGACAATGTTAGACATGGAAGAGATTTATTTGGGGAGGAGGCAGGCAAAAGCTGGGATAAGACTTACGCTCAGGATACAGATCTGATGCTTATGGGAAGGATACTTGACATAGACAGAATTTAGACTGCATCATAATTCCAAAAAAAGTTCAGCCTGGGCCATGGAAATCCTCAAAGCAAAGTCTCTTCAGTGACGGAGTCCTGCTTCTTATTAAAATGACCCTGCCTTTGTACTGCAGGTATGCTGTCCTTGGCTGGGAGCAAAAAAGCATGACCTTGACAGGAATGTACCAGTGAATCCAAAGGGGCAGAAGCTGGGGCCATCAGTCAAGCAAGCTCCCCAGACCAGGAGATATGAATGGGTCATTTTGCCCCCAAACGCTTAGACCGTTATAGGGGCTTGGGAATATCTGCCTAAGGGAGATGTGATATCTTATCTAAGACTTAAGAGTTGGGCTCAGAGGTGGTCAGATGAAGGCTGGTAAGTGTCAAGTTATTCCAACAAAGAGGTATAGCATGAGTTAAATCATAGAGGACTGCAAGAGTTAGTTATGGAGGCAATTATTAGCAGTTTGATATTGGTGGAGCATTAAAAGTAAATAAAGCAGGAAGTGGTAAAAGAGGAGGCTAGTGAGGTCAGGCAGAGGCCAAATAAAGAATGAATTTATGTTGCAATATAGTTATCCAGTGGGGAATGGGGAGCCATTGAAAGGATTTATTCAAGAAATGTCATAATAATATATGAAATTTAATAAATCACTGTAGTAGTTGCTGAGAAGGACCGACAAGAATAGAAAAAGCTAGATTCATTTGGAAACTGTTTAAGATGGGACTTACATTCAAACAATGGTCAAAGGAATGAAAAAGAGAGGGTACATGATATATTTAATATGTAAAGTAAGATAAGATTGTGGGATACAAAAGAATTAGAAAGATTCAAGGATGACTCGCAATCATGTGTCTTATTTGCCTGGGTGGATGGTGGTATTAGTAACCAAACTGAAATAGGAACATAGGTGTGGTATCAAAGAGTGTGTACAATGTCAGATCAGTTGTTTGAGTCCGGAACTTTCGGTAACACCAATTTTCTTAGATCGTGAGAAGAGAAAGAACTCACAGAAAACATGTCTTTAGGTAGATATAAGACTTTTGTAGGTAAAATTACAGAATGTATAGATGTATCAGGTTTCAAGAAAAGAGTACTTGTTAGTGTGCTACAGTTGGTAGTACTCGCTTGTGATCACTGGTTATTGCATTTTTAGAATTTTGCAAGCCAGCTGTTATGTATAGCCATTATTAAGAATGAAATGATATAAGCTTAAAATGAAATAAATCATTTAAAAACAGAGATAATAAATACTCAAATGTTGTCTCTTCCTAATTAGTGTACTACATTTTGTTATTATCTATGATCTTGAGATTATTTACGTCTCTTATGTCTGTGTAGTGGAAACACGATAATGGTATGCTATTGCAATTAATTGTAATATTGGTAATATTGCAATAATGGTAATATATGGTAATATTGCAATGGTGTGCTATTACCAATATGTGCTATTGTCTCTTCCCAGCTCCATGTTCAGTGACATGATATGGGGAGCTTGAAGTCAGCCATGACAGGAGTACTTTTATCACGGGAATAGGCAAATGTTACAAATAAAGGCTTTTTTCCGTAGCGAGCCATCTATTGATGGAGTGCTGGTCGTGGGTAACCTGAGAAGTACTTTCACTTTAGATGCCTAGGAGCAAATTTAGTTCATTACAATAGATGCCCTAGGGCATTGGGCTTTATTCTTTCTGGAATAGATTAAGACCAGGTGCAAGAGCCTTGAGTTGGTTATAGGCTCAGGCAAGTGAGTCACTAGGAAAGGAAAGGCTAAAACCACCCTGCTGCTGGCGAATCATTGAAATATTCTGGTCCCTCCATAAAGAGGGCGGTCAGATGAATGCGTTATCTTTATGTAGACGAATTACTTTCTCTCTGGGCTTGGAATCACCGAATATGGATATAGATAGTGCGATTGGAATGAGCGATTAGTAGTGACTGGGAATAAAGGGGCTATGAGGTCCCAGGTATTGCTGATGAAGTAGGAGGCTCGAGTCATTTTCTGGGACTGCGTTAAACTTGATTGGAATAAAAGCTGGTGCTGACAAGCACGAGGGAAATGACAGATGGACATTGCCAAAGACTCAGCTGAGCGGGGGGATTGTAAGTGTGCATTGTTACTCGTCTGAACATCTGGACTCAGCTGCCGAGGTGCAGGCATGGAGAAGGTGGAGGAAGGCACTCTCTACGGTTGGGAAGTCGTGTATGATTAGCTGCAGAACAACACAGATGAAAGAGCTTTGAAGGTGCTGGAGTGAACGTAGTTTAGGTTTAGGTAATCAATGCAGACTAACTAAGGAAGAAAGGCCAGGAGGAGATTAAAAGCCCCAAACAGAAGAGATGATATTTGAACAAAGATTAGCCCAAAGGCCATGAAGGTCCTGATCTGAGCAGGGAAAATCGTCTGGGTTGCAGGATCCCAGGATGAACTTGATTGTTCAGAGCAGTGAGAGTGCTGGTTAGGACAGAGGCTCCTTCCATGTTTCCCCGAAAATAAGACCTAGCCGGACAATCAGCTCTAATGCATCTTTTGGAGCAAAAATTAATATGAGACCCGGTCTTATTTTGCTGTAATATGAGACTCGGTCTTATATTATATAATATAGTATAATATAATATAATATAATATAATATAATATAATATAATATAATATAATACCGGGTCTTACGTTAATTTTTGCTCCAAGAGACGCATTAGAGCTGATTGTCTGGCTAGGTCTTATTTTCAGGGAAACACGGTACTATTTCTGTGGAGGACAATTCAGGGCCCCATTTCAATTTGGGGCATGAGTCACAGAATGGATTAAAATACAGGGAGAGGAAGCCCTGATAAGAGAAGTGAAGAGGACTCTCTTGGTTCAGATCATCATGGAAGTGTCTTCCTAATAGGTCAGATATTGGCCCAAGAATTAAAGGGAGCATGTATGGATGGATAAATTGTCTTTGTACTTTAAACCTTAAAATGACCTATGACTAGAAGCGGTAATCTTTAATCTGTAGAAATAGTGTATAAATGCCTGATTCTAAAATCAAATAAGTGAAAATACAGACATATACACACACTTTTTTTTTTCCCCCAATAATTTGGTGACTAAGCATCACTTCAGAATCTTGGACTGTATGTAGTGGTCTGGACCTGGAATGGGGAATTAGAAAAATCAACATGAGCAACCTCTTTCGAAGCTGATTGCTTCTTTACTCAGAAATCCATCTGGTAGCACAGGAAATTCCTATCTGTGTGCCTGGCCTGAGTCTCTCATTAATTAGTTTAGTCTTTCTTTCCTAGGACTGTTTCCTTTCTGAAAATAAGAGATTTGAAGGGCATAACTGTCTTAGCGAGGTATCCTATAAGATGAAACAAAAGCAAAAACAAAACAAAATTAAAAAACAACAAAAACTAATCTCAAGCCAAAGAAGTTTATTTGAAAACTACAAGGGAAGCTTGTAGATCCCAGTATCAGGCAGCATAGCTGGATCTCACATTGTAAACTTCTCTGTGTATGTGTGTGTGTGTGACCACTTGCCTCTCATCTCTGCCACTCTCTTTATGTCTGCTTTATTTTCACCTTCCTTCCCTCGGCAAACTGGTTTTCTCCACTTAGTTATCAGTGACAGACATTGGCTATCACCTCTGAATCTGCTATGGACTTATGGCTCCAGTTCCTAGAATCTTTTGTTTAAAGTTTTTTGTCTTTTGATTTCAATACTGAGGAGGGAAAGAATCTAACTGGCTTAGCTTAGATCAAGTGCTCATAAAGATGTGGCCAAAAATCACTGGACACAAACATGCCATCAGGGGAACCTTGGACATCCTTCCTAAGAGGGAGGCCTGGGGCTGGACATATTTCTTAAACATGTTATACAGTAACCTTAAAAGCTACCTCATTTTCTGAACGTACACAGTTCTTTGACTCTTCAAGCTTCTCTATAGTTTTATGCTACGTTTCTACTATATATGTAGATACTTCTAGGTGTGTTATTCTATAAAGCTTGTTAATACATTGTTTCTCCCTATAGCGGCTTTTGTCTCAATGGCTTGTGGATTTTCTTGTTGACATCCTGTGTTCTAGCACATGGTTTTACTGGCACAGAGTGTGTGTAACATGAAAGTTACTTGCTGACTTTGTGAGTCCTTCCTTCACATGCAATCTCTAGAGAGCCTTTAGCCCCAACATGTCCACTGCCCCAAACTCATCGATTTCAAAATACTCACCTGGGTAACTGTATTCACTACAAACACATAAATTGTATGTGAAAACTGGATGTGTGTCAAGACATAGCCACAAACAAGGGAACATGAGCACCAAGAAAGCTGGTGAGAAATCCGCGGAGAAAAAGCACATGGAAGACTTAGAGGCTTTGAATTATATTCCAACTTCTACCTTTGACCTTAGAGAACATTATCTTATTCTCTTCCTTTCTCTTTTACCCTGTCAGACTGGCTGCAAACCAAGAGTATAAGCAATACTATTATAGAAGGAATCAGAGGGTGATCTGAAAGCGTCGGAGAAAGGCTCCTAAACCAGCTTGGGATGATCAGAGGTATCAGGAAAAGAAACCCAGAGGAAGGGGCCAGAAATCCCTTTATGCTTTATAACGTCTAAAAATGAGGCTGCACTGCTGCAGCTGGAGACAGAAATCACAGAAGCCGGGCATGTCATTTTAGGCATGTTTTCCCTCTGCTGGATTTTATAGCACATGGAGTCACTTCTCCTTGTCTTCCCACAGCGTGCACCCCCGGCTCACCCATAGGCCTCCATCACCCCTTACAGGCTACTCACATCAAATCCTGGTCTAGATGAAGAGGGCCCACCTCCCAATTACCCAGACTCCTCTTGGGCAACTCCTGTGCAAGTTCAAACTTGCTTCTTGCTCTTTATTTGATAAATTCTGACAGCATGTCAGCTCTGTCCTCTCTTCAGTAGCCATCAAATATTGATGGGTGGAGCAGGTGTGCTTCCTGGGGTGCAAATAAAATGATGGTCTGAACTCCAAGTCCATTTCAAGAGCATAATTCTACTGTTATCTGGATGGAAACGCGGAGCTGTCTCTCTCACATCCCATTACAGTTCAGGTGTGACAGAGTGATCTGCCCATTTCTGACAGACCCCCTGGCAAACCAAGCTCGAACCAAAAATGCTGGCAAAAGCTTCCTTTAAAGCCTCTACAATTCATCTGCTAAAACAGGAGTGGAAATACTTCCTCTAGTGGATCTCAGGCAGAGAAAGGATTGCCGTGTCCAAGGCAGTGCTTGGAAATGCATGGGGCACTTTTGTGTGTCTTGATGAGGGGAAAGGATTGCTACCGGCATTTAGTGCCTGGAAGCCAGGGACACATAACACTGTTCCACACAATGAAAAATGGCACTGGAGAAAATGCCAATGTGGCTTTGTAGCTGATCCAGGCTTGATGTCCTGGAGCATCCACAGCAGTGCCCAAAACTCCCTTGTCTCCACCCCAGATCCTAAATAGGACCCCAAGCCCTCTGTGAATCTATCATCTAAATCAATGCCTTCAAGCCATTTGGTTCACACACCCTATGGGAGAATTTTAAACAATAGCAATATATCCCCTCACACATTTTTTAGTTGACATCTACAATTTTTCATCATAAATGTAAATAGTTGCAGAGCATATAATTTACAGCGTATTGTAAAAACTAACATTTAAATGTAAAACTGTACATCACTCTTCTAAATGCATTCGGTGGAATCTAAATACTGAATACTAACTACGGGGTGATTTTAATACTCACCGTCATCCATTTTAAAAAGACAAGAATAAGCTCTTCTTTAACAATAAGAAATCTTACTTTGTTACTGTTTTACTTGAACTTGTATTTCCAATCCACTTTCCCTACATAATTTTATCCTCGTGTCATATGTTATGCTTGAAAGTCTTTTATTGATCAACCCGTCAAACTTCTGTGAAACAAAATATGTATGTAAATTAGATTATTTAGAAATTCCCATGTCCTGGGACATAAAATTCTAAGTGTTAATTTTTTCTTCTAGATTGAGTTATTATCACAATTATTATCCATACATTGATCAAAGTCACATACACATATTTTTAATATTAGCAAATCATTATTAGAGATAAAAGCAAAATTTTATTTGAAATGCATCTCGATCAGAGAAATGATTTTGTTTTCAATTATTGCATGTGTCCATGAATGAGTATTACTTATGGATAGAATGAAATGGCATTCAACATCAATTTTATTTTTATTTTTCTATTTATTTATTGAATGTAGGCTCTGACAAAACTTTTTAACATATGTCAGTGGATGGGAATAGACAGATTTTGTTCTAGCAAATTTCTTGACTTTTTAAAATCTTTTTAGGAATAATATACCAAAGATCATTTTGACATATTTCATCAAAAACTATTTGCAATGCTACATCAGTTGTCACTTTTATTAGGTCTCCTTCAATGGCATTGGAAGCAAAAATTAGAAAAGCCCATGGCCAAAATATTTATGACCTTGACTCTGGCCTTTCACTTTATAAATTTTCACCAATCTTTTGAATTGTTCTGAGTTTTTTCCTGTTGGAACAATGCGCCCTCCAGAGTGAGTGAGAGGTCACCAGTTTTTTTGTTTCTTTGTTTGTTTTGGGGATTTTTTGGTAGAAAAAGGTGTTTTCTCAAGAAAAAGTAAAGTAAGAGTACTTACTTGATGTCTCCCTTAATCCCAGAAGTTTACGTAAGTGGTTGGGATTTAGGGAAGATTTGGGAAAATTGTGACAAAAACATCTGTATATCTTAGTGCCTCTGAAAGATTTTTTTGGCCACCCAACTAGTATATACAAATCCTAGTTTAAAGGTAACTATTATAAATAATGTAAATTAATTCACTCTCTCTACTTCTCCTCATGTCTTTTATTGTGTCTAGACCTCTGTCATCTTTCATCTAGACCAATTCTTAAAATGTATTGTGAGAAATATAAGGTGGACCATATATGTAATTTTAAATTTTCTAGCAGCCACATTAAAAAAGTAAAGAAACAAACAAACAAAAAACCCAGGTACTATTAATAATATATCATTTATTTAACCACTATGTGCAAAATATTATCACATATAAAAATTAACGGTGTTATATTTTATATTCCTTTGTGTGTTCCCCAGTATTTAAGTCTTTGAAATCCAGTGTATATTTCACATTTACGACACAACTCAATTTGGACTAGCCACATTGTAAGTGCTTAATAGCCCATGTTCTGCTGGCTACCATATTCCACAGTGCAGTTCTCCAGTGCTATTCATCATTTTAAAATACCTAGCTTGCACTTCAATTCTGAATGACTCTTCATGTTTTTCAATATGAAGTCTAAACTCCTTAAGGACTGTGGCCTATATTCCTTGATAATCCGTTCCCAGTTTATATCTCCAGTCTCATTGCTCACCATTTCTCCTCCAAGCTCCAGAGCACCAGAATAATTCTATGCTCTGCATACCCATTTCTCTTTCTTATTTGATGTTCTTTTCACAGATCCTGTTCCATTATGCTCCATTTACCTTCACCTCCATTCTTTGAGATTTAGTGCTTAGTAAAAGGTCTGACGCAGAAGCTGGACTGAATAAATAAATTACTTAGTGAAGTTACTTATTAAATGTATTTAATGAATAAATCTACTCTACAAAGTGTGTGGGGGAAGCCAGCAGTTACATTTGCAGAAAAGGGTTGAGAGAACTTTTGAGAAGGCATATATGATATCTCATGTTGCTTAGATACAAAGACTATATGCTTTATTCCCAGGATATGGGGGGTGGGGTGGGGAGGAACCTGGCTGAGCAATTGTGTCTGTTTTCCCTGTCAGATCAGAAAGGGGACTGTGAAATGAAAATGAGAGGGTACAGGAGGATGGCACCTTCATCTATATGAACAAAACACCTTGCCAAGCCCAGCTCTTATGAGTTGGCTCAAAGCAGTTTGCAGACTATCTTTAAAAGCAAGTAGTTGATCCCAAAGGAATGAGTCAAAAAATGCCAGTTCCTTTGACTATGCTGGTATTTTCAGAAATGAGACGTGGCTCTCCCTCATGGTTTTTTAAACGTATGACATAATCGATAAACTGGATATTGGATATTGGAACTGATAATGAAGGCTGTGTGGGTGTCTCCCTTAGTCTGGCGAATGATATTATAGACAGCTTTGTCTGAAGTGGAGAGATGTCATCATACCACAGAGCCGGCCATATTAGAGTCCTAGATCCTTGGATAATTAAAACACCCATTCCATCGCTTTGAATCTCTTCAGGAGCCCTAAGATTTCAGAAAGCTGCTTCTGCTGCCTACACTTTCTTCCTAGAGTCTTTTGTCCATAGCAGCATAGCCTGAGGTCAAAGTAGTTGTTAAATTCACCTTTGTTTGCCATCTCATAGTGCACAGATGGAGGTAATGGACAATATACATCTATTTGTTGTGTTAAAGTAAGTTTAAGTTGCCTGATAATTACCTAATATGCAAGTACTTAAAAAATACATATCCCAGGAATAATAGCAGATATGTATTCATTTATTTAAACAAATTATTGAGTCCAAAATATGTACACAGCACTGTGCTAGGATTTAGGGGTACAATGAATGATAAGTTAGACTACCTCCCTATGATGAGGATTTTAATCTAATGAGAAAGACATAGTTCAGTACCTGACATCAAGAGACATGCATGTAGCATTTGTTAGAAAGTACAGTAATTCTGGGATTGAGGACCCAGAGTCCAGGATCATTATATTCCCAACAGCCAAAGAACGATCAGCACAAAGCAGGTGCACAATGAATGAAAGGGATGATTGGGGTTGTTATTTTTCCCCCTTCCTCCCATAATACCAAATCATACTGCTGCTCTATTCTCAACAGTTTCAAGAAAGGGAGTGGGGGGGAAGGAAGAAAGGAGATTTTCTACTTCCTTTACCAGGCCAGCAATCCAGCAAGTTCCTTCCCCCTGGCCCTTTGCACTGCCAAGTTTGACTTAAATTTACCCTGGCAGCACGCCAAATACCTCCCACCAGAATTATTCTTTAGGAGCCTTTTTGGTTCTAGGGGAATCTGAAAAAAAATCGATTTCAGGAGAACTTTTCAGTAAACCTCTGCCACACAAGGGGCTTAAATGAGTCACTGGACCCAACTGACTAGCTGGAAGCTACTCAGACATTAAGGAGATTATGATTTTGTTATTTTAGAAGCTGCACAAACTGTACAACCTGACGTTTGCCTAGAAGACCACCTTCAGATATGGCAAACAAGGAAAATATAATAGTGTGCTAAACTTACTATTAAATTTGTTTCCCATCATTATTAATTGCCCTGATATTTGTGAGCAAACAGAAGTTTTGTCTCTCTTTATTTAATTGAAATTTCTTTATAAGCAAACAGAAGTATCAGAAATGACCATGTATGTGCATGCACGTACATATCTACGGGCTTTCAAATCATTTATCCATTTAGGAAAGGTGATTGAAATCTTTCTAAGTAGAATGCACTGTTAATGGTACTGAGGAAACAGAGCCAGCACCAGCTCTAGTTGAGACCCTATGAGTGTTTGGCTCTTTGTACACGTACACAACCCTATTAAACCCTTAAGATCAGTAGCAGGCTTTATATTCTTATCTACATTTGAAAGTGAGGAATCAAAGATCAGCGACATTAACTAATTTACCCAAGGTCATATAGGGCTGGAATTTAAATCTGTTTGCCCAACTTGAAAACGTGATTGTTAACCCAAATCCTTGCTATCCCAAAATGATGCACAAAGCTAAGTAATATTTCTTATCTACTTGCAACTTCCTCGTGATCTAAATCAGTGATTCTCAGCAGAGTACAGTTGTGTTACCCCCAAAGGACATTTTTCATTTACATGGAGACGTTTGTATGGAGACATTTTTCACTGTCATGGCTGGGGGTTGTTACTAGCACCTAGTGGGTAGAGGTCAGCGATGCTACTAAACTTCCTATACTTCACGGAGCAGCCCCCCCCCCATAACAAAGCATGGCCAAACTGTCCGCAGTGCCCAGGGAGAAACCCTGGTATAAATGACAGTAGAAGATACCCTATTAGCTAAAGTTCTTCTAGTTGCTAGAAATAAAAACAATACCTACTTTAAATTGTTTTAAATAATTTATTGAAATATTTTGTATCATTAGAAGAGGAATTAAACAGCTCCAGACTCTGAAGGTTGTTCAAGGGTCATAGTAACAGGAATTCCTGGACTTTCCTCTCTAAAACACTGCAATCAACAGGTCTAACTCAGCTTCTAGAGCATTCAGTCTCTCCCTCTAGGGGAAAAAAACAAGTCAGATTAACTCAGTTTGGGTAAGGTGACTGTCTCTGTGTACTCTGGCCCACGCATCTGTACTAGAGACCATTTCCAAAAAAGGCAGCCTCCCCAAGATAGGTCCACCAAGCGGTATTCATTTCCTTCTGCCATGGGTCACTAAGCAAAGCAATGTCATCTGAGGACATAAATAATATATGTCATGTGAGTTCAAGGTGATTTTATATATATATATATATATATATATATATATATATATATATACACACACATAATCTCCATAAAAATCCCAATTTTGTTTATCTTGGCTGCTAGGAAGCTTGGAGCTAAATATAATAATCAATTACGGTAATTTTATTTCTTTAATTTTAGAGCATTTTATTACTTTCTTCAATATTTTTAGTGCCATTTTAGCATGTATAACATTATATATTTTCATACTTTTTATGTGCTTTTTGAGGAAAGGTAGTGCATATTCTATTTATAATAGACAGACAATTTGGTGCAGGGGGAAAATTTTCTGGAATTGGATTACAGAGTTTGTTTCAACATGAAATTGTAGAGCCTCTTTAAAGTTAAGTTGTCTCATCCATGAATTGGAATTAATGTGAACCGGACCCTAATTTGTGTAATATCGCTTAGAATTGAATAGATTCACACGTATATTTTCTAATTATAATTTTATGATATTTTGGATACCCAGGAGAGTGGCATTGTTAATAATCTTACTTCCAACCAGGTAGTGGACGAGATATGTTTTGGGAGATAAAGTTCAAAACCTGCCAACAATCCTTTTAGATTGAAGACTAAGAAAAGCAAGGTAGAAGTGGGGACCCACTGGAGCAGCATGAAGTATATTATGGTACCAGTATAGTAGAGTGTAGTATAGTATAAACTCATAGTATAGTATAGTATAGTATAGTATAGTATAGTATAGTATAGTATGGTATAAACTCGTATAGTATAATATAGTATATAGTATAGTATAAACTCATATAGTAGAGTATAGTAGAGTATATTGTAGATGTTCCATACATGTGTACTGGGTTAATGAATGACTAAAATAATGATAGGTACTGGGAATTCTTTTTTAAAAAGTGGAGAGCCTTCTATATTGATACCTGATAGAGGTTCCTGCAAGTTATTGCCATCATATTAAATGATTTTCATACAACTGGAACTCAGAATTCAAGAGCATCTCTAAGCTCTGGGGCTCAACAGATCTAACTGTGCTTCCTGGATAGCCACATTGTGGGGAAGAAAAGGGAGGTAAAAGGTGGTAAAGAGGGGTTGGAGAAAACCCAGCTGTTAGCTTGGGATTCAAGCTTGCAATTCCTTCTGTACCTATAAGATTGGCAAGAACCATGGATATCAGGCCAGGATATCAGAATGCAGACCAGATAGGTATATGTGTGTGTGAGTGTCTGTGTGTGTACTTTTTATGTTATTTTATTTTTTTTACTGGCTTTTCTACTTACTAGCCTGTGAACTTGGGAAGTTATAAACCTTTCTAAGTGATAGATTTTGTTTTTGTTTTGATGTCTAATCTGAAAATGGAGATAATGATAACATTTATAGAGTTGCTGTGAGGATTACACATGAAAATACCTGCGATGTGCTTAGTGATCTAAAAGTTACTGTAGTTATGGTGGTTCTTAATAATAAGAATATAGCTCCAGGCCAGAGTTGTACAAGACCAATGTAAGTTTGACCTGATGCTAAGTCCCTGGAGTTGCCTTTGGTTTAAGGACTTCTAACTTTAAAAGGTTAGGAAGGAAGGAAGGGAGGGAAGGAGGGAGGGGAGAGAGAGAGAGAGAGAGAGAGAGAGAGAGAGAGAGAGAGAGAGAGAGAGAGAGAGAGACTGATACTTCTCAGGTAACATCCTATATTATAAGTAGAGCAGGGAGTTTTGGTGGAACCAAAGCCACCAGAGGAAGCCTGTTGAAATTGGAGGGAGTAACTGCTTCACAGAGAAGACAGAATTGCCAGGGAAGAAGGCTACCTGTGGAAGGCATATCTAAGAATCTTAAAGAAAACAGGGTGACTATGTCTGTGGAGTATGTTGAAAAAAAGCAATTTTAAAAAATGTGTTTATATTAAAATAAACATATCTATATTGTGGAATATACTGCAAATTTTTGAATAAATGTATAAACAATACCCAAGACTGAAGGTATTCTGCATTTGGAGATTACCTCTTTGGGCTGTGCCCCCAGACGCTCACTGTAGACACCTGTGCCCCTGCAGCACGGGAATACTTTCAAGAACACATTTGAAAAGCTCTGGTTCAAGGACATAGGTTCTCCGACTTTGGAATCAAGTATATTTACAAAGTGGATGATCTTAAACATATAAGTGAACCACTGTGAACCTAACTGTTACATGGGAATGATCATGTCAAACACAAGTATTGAGAGTTGATTAAAGGATATAACGTTGGAAAGCTCCACATACCTGGTCCATAGTAGATGCCAAATTATTGTTGAATCCTTCCCTTTCCTTCCCACCTCTCTGTACGTTGTTATAAAACCAACTGGAAACCAGTGATAGCTCCCCCGTGGGTTTCTTTCTCAGCAGCAAATCCTTGGTTCAACTTTACTGTGTTCTACAGCTTGGTAGGCGAGCACTGGGTGCAATAAAAAAATTATGAAATGCAATCTGTCTCTTTAATAAAAACAGGGAAATTACAAACATAAAATTCATTCATAAAATACAGAAATAATTAGCTCACTGCACTGTTCACAATATCCTGTTTCTCAAGTGCCCTAAACCAGGATATTCCATTGAAACTCATGACATTTATTGATCTAATTTGTAGCTTTTGTTGTTTGCTGCAACTAGAGATTACAAGACTAGACAATATGAGCCCAGCAATCAGGATTCATCTAATAAAAATAGAAATTCCATTGATTCTCCACACATTATAGTTAAGCACCCCGTTTTCTTTCCAGTTCAAATCAACGTACTGCAGAAATTTACAAGCTGGCATTTATAAATGCATGCAGTACATAGATGGAATAAATACTATCTTGTTTATTAAAAAAAAATTCTAAATGAAGCTAGAAAGAGGTGAATTGAGGATAGTTAAATGTGCTGCTTCATCTAGTAGGTAATAAAGTTAAGGAGCTCATTACTCCCAACAGTGTGATACATTAAAAATATAAAAAAGAGGAGACAGTGCATGGGCTGGAAAAAAATCAGGCACACATGGGTTTCAATCCCAGCTCCACCATGTAAATATGGCTTAAGTGCACAATTCGCAGTTTCCTTAAGAGGATGGCATAATAATACTCACCTTAGAGAGTTGTTGTTAAGATAGAAGAACAACAGATGTCTGCAAAGTACCAAGCAGAGTGCTTGCACATGGAATGATTCATAAATGCTGCTTTCCTTTCTTTTGAGTAGATTTTAATAAAATAAGGGATGATATATCATCTCTATCATTGTTTTCCATTTTTAGAAAGAATTTTCTTCTCCCATGTCCCTCCCCCCCAAAGAAAACCGCACACAGAAGCTTATTACATGAAGACTTCTGCTGGATGAAAGATTGTATATGTGTATGTATGTGCATACGTGGTCTGACAATTAAGTTCACGAACTTGTTGCAGCGATGTTGCTAACCTTTTTTGGTATCAGAGGGATTATTCATTATGAATTTGTACCAACTGGACAAACAGTGAACCACGTTTACTATTTGGAAGTGCTGAAAAGGCTGCATGAAAAAGGTAGATGACCTGAACTTTTTGCCAACAATTCATGGCTCTTGCATCACAACAATGCACCAGCTCACAGGACACTGTCTGTGAGGGAGTTTTTAGCCAGTAAACAAATAACTGTATTGGAACACCCTCCCTACTCACCTGATCAGGCCCCCAGTGATTTCTTTCTTTACCTGAAGATAAAGGAAATATTGAAAGGAAGACATTTGGATGACATTCAGGACATCAAGTGTAATACGACGACAGCTCTGATGGCCATTCCAGAAAGAGTTCCAAAATTGCTTTGAAGGGTGGACTAGGCGCTGGCATCGGTGCATAGCTTCCCAAGGGGAGTACTTCGAAGGTGACCATAGTGATATTCAGCAATGAGGCATGTAGCACTTTTTCTAGGATGAGTTTTCTAACTTAATTGTCCTACCTCGCACATACACGTTTGTTTAAAAGCTGTTGAATGATGATGAGTGAGAATGAGAAGCTGAAAATATTAGTAATGTTAATGAGAAATAACTTTTCAAGGTGGGGAAATGCAATTGAGCTGACCACAGGAGCAGGATGGACTCCAGCTGCTCTGGAAACAGAGTGATGGGGCACAATCAGGTGGGAGATGTAGGAGGTTAGGGCGGTGAGTACAAATCCTTTTCCCAGACTCAGGAGGCACTGTACTGCTCTGTGTCTCAGTTGTCTCAGTTTAATCACCTGGAACTGGTTAGAACCCTGAGATTCCCACTTCCCTATGCTATTATGCTAAGGAAAGTATTCTTTCATTAACTATCAAAGCCTCATATTTTTAGCATATAAAAGGCTTTCTTAAATTACTTCTCTCCTCCTTTTTGTTCCTAGACTAGTGAGATTTCTAAATGGGGTCTTTCATTAAGGATCTGATATTACATACAAGTACCCAGTCCTCAATGAAACCCTTATGAAAGAAATTGTATTTGCTTGATTCCGTTAGTTTTTGATATAATGATCTTTATTAAGAATGTCAGAGTTCAGCCTTTTAATATTTTTACCAGCCTATGAAATATATTACCTATAATTATACTATTTTCACCCTCAGAAATATTTAACGTTTAGAATTGGGGATAGTCTGCTTTCCTGCACCGGTCACCCAGGGTGAGGCAGACGAGTGATGAACTGGTAAGATTCCAGGGAAAGGTCAGGGCACTTTGAAATTTCTCTCTCTCTCCTTTTTCATTCTCATTTTGTCCTCTCTCCTTTAAAACTGTTTTCATATAGAAGAAAAAAATGTGTTAATATAGAATGTCACAGTCATGCTTTAAAAAAAAAAGAGAAGTTTTATATACGTATAACAAATTCTCTCTCTCTCTCTCTCTCTCTCTCTCTCTCTCTCTCTCTCTCTCTCTCTCTGTTTCTCTCTCTCTCTCTTTCTCTCTCAATAAACTCAATGTTACATGATGGGAAAAGTGTTCATGAAGAAAGTTTAAAAACATGACTTAAAACTGGGCTGTCAGAAAACAATTTACAGAGGAAAGGAAACAGTCTAAGCCTACTTTACATTCTAATGCAGATGATCTGGCTTTGAATTTTCGCCCACCTGAAGCTGAAGAAGAGCCATAGCAAGGCAGGAACCGAGCTGCACTCAGTATTTATTACCATCTCACAAGGGTAGCAGCAGAAGTGCCATTTGCATTGCAAATTAAATGTTCTCTATAGTTTTGCTGATTTCCTAAACTGTATCAGTGGCTTGAATTATCTGCCTTTTCATTCTCCAAGTGGTCTAAAGCCAGACCTGCTTTAAATGACTAAAAAAGAAAATCTTCCTAAGACAAATTAGAAAAAAGCCAAGGTTGGTAGTATAATAATAATAGTTATAACAATAATAACAGCACTGCTTATTTTAAAAATGAGAGAGCTCTTCAAGAAGCAACACGATGGATTCTCGACTTCAGTTATACAGATCTGGGTTTGAATCCATTGTGACCTTGGTCAAGTTATTCAGCATTAGCTTCCTTTTCCATAAAATAAGAATAGAAATTATATCTACCTAATAGGGTTGTTCTGATAATTAACTCTGATAATATGTACACATTGGTATTAGACAAAACGATGACTGTCAGCACTGTTTGCTTTGTTTTTACATTTTATGAAGTTCTAAATTACAGATGAGGAAGCTAAGACACAGATCTGTAGTTATGAAGTTAATAAGAGATAGAATCAGACTGTGAAGTCCAGATTTTTTGCTTCATCTCACTGTCATTCTTTCTGTACCATCACAAATTGATTCACTGTAATACAATTTCTCTACCCAGCTAAGGTTCATCAATAATCACTTTTAGTGGCATTTATTAGAGGAGCAAATTTGACTGCACTTCTTGGGGGACTCTTAGTACATTCAAAAAGATTAAACACAGTAAAACCCAGCCATAGTGTCATAACTTGGATCCAAAAACTTGAATTCCATAGCATAGTGTTGCAGTATTGTGAAGTCATTGGAATGCACAGTACGAGGCAGCCAGCTGCTGAGAATGTGAGTCAACGAACAAGTGACTTATGCCTGGATTTTCATTATGTGTGACACATTATTGCAAGATGTAAACTGTAACCACTTCATTTGGTTAAACGTTGAAGGATAATATTGATGTGGTATAACTCCAAGCGTAATGATAATTGTAACTATGACTGGGCAAATGCTGCCCTAAGCACTGATAAACACTGGTTGACCATATGGCCTCATTCCTGGAACACAAGCAAGAAGACTACATTTCCTAGCATCCCTTGCATGTGGCTGTATGACATCTGACAGATAGGATGTAGGTGAAATAGATTCAGAACCCTTCCAGATCAGGTTTTGGAACAATCCCATACAATTTTTGATTTATTTTCCGTGGTGAACTTGGAAGGCACAATACAGGTGGTATAGTGATAGGATGGGAGCAGCCGGGGTGCTTGAGTCACCGCACAGAGAATTGTTGAAAAGAGCCTCTGAACCCACACCAACTGTACTTTGTCTGAGAAACAAGTCTTTGTTGAGTTAAGCGTCTGAGACGTCAGAAGTAATATGCTTCCACGGCCTAGCTTTGCCTATTCTGGCGAATACAGCACCAAACATTGAGCGCTGACTTTGTACCAAGCGTTACCTTGAGCACTCTATAGATCTAATTTAATCTTCAATACAGAGATATCAAATAGGTATTAGTATTGTAGCTGTTTTTCAGGTGAGAAAAATGAAATTGAGAGCAGTTAAGTAGCATGCTTATGATTAAAGAAGCTGGAAGTGGCTGACCTGGGATTTGAATTCATATCTGTGTGTCTCTAGAGCCTGGCAGCTTGACCAATAGGTGATCTTTCCATGTATTAAGCAAATAAGTAATTTGTTTGTAAATAACAAATCTCTTTAGGCCAAACTGCTCATCTGCTGCTGTGAGAGCCCAGGTGGCCAGGTGCGTCTGAGGAGCATGTGGGTCAGGTGACAGAGCAGAGTATGGCCTGAGGCTGCTAGGGGCCATAGCGTATATGCTGGAGTCTCACGGTGGTCTCCAGTACATAGTCCTACACGCGGGAGGCTTTTTTTCCCCAGAGAAAACACATCTTCCATGATGTGGCAGAAAAAAATGTGACTTGATCCATTTATGGAACATTTATAGGAGTGGGGAGAATTTCTTGAATTACATGATGAGAGGAGGTGAAGAATCGAATTTGTAAAATAATGCCCTGAGTGTCTTTATTTCTATTTTCAATTAATAATGAAAGTTTATGTTTGTTAGGCTGGAACAGTAAAACACATGCATTGCCTTGTCATTGCTGTGACACATTTCAAGTGACCGCTGCCAATGTAATCGCAATAATTCCTTGGGACTGTGTGAGTCCCGTGTGAGACTTTTTCTAGACCAGGGTAACAAAGGAAACACACAACATAAATGATGGTTTTAAGGTTTTACAACTCTTTGCTTTTTGTGTAGTTTTGGGCGATCACCTCTTATCGGTGTGTATGTTAGACGGGAGGTACAACATAGTGTATGGATCATGCTTTTATATTGAAAACAAAGTATATATAATGCATATGAAGGTATATATAATGCGTATATAAGTACATATACAACATACGAGGTCTGACAATGAAGTTCGCAAACTTGTTGCAGTGATGTTGCTAAACTTTTTTGATATCAGAGGGATTATTCATTATGAATTTGTACCAACTAGACAAACAGTTAACCAAGTTCACGATTTGAAAGTGCTGAAAAGGCTGAGTGAAAAAGTTAGACGACCTGGACTTTTCACCAACTATTTCATGGCTCTTGCATCATGACAATCCCTCACACGGCACTGCCTGTCAGGGAGTTTTTAGTCAGGAAACATATAACTATATTGCAACACTCTCCCTACTCATCTGATCTGGCCCCCAAATCACTTCTTTCTTTACCTGAAGATGAAGGAAATGTTGAAAGGAAGACATTTTGATGACATTCAGGACATCAAGGGTAATACGACGACAGCTCTGATGGCCATTCCAGAAAGAGTTCCAAAATTGCTTTGAAGGGTGGACTAGGCACTGGCATCAGTGCATACATTCCCAAGGGAAGTACTTCAAACGTGACCATATTGATATTCAGTCCTGAGGTTTGTAGTACTTTTTCTAGGATGAGTTCGCGAACTTAGTTTTCCAACCTCGTATGTGTATATACACAAATACTCAGACACACATACATATGTATACATATGTAAATATATGTGTGTGTCCATGTCTGTGTGGTAACTAACATAACCTTAAAAATATATTATCTCTAATGTGAGGAAAGAATTTAAAAGGTTTTCAGGGACAGATGTGTCTTATAATCTGCAAACATACATGCACAGCTTAGTGCACCAATGAAAACATCTAAGAGGCATCTATGGGATCAGATGCTGTTTGAGTGAATAATTTTACTAATTTCACCATAAATAGTTTTTGGAGCATTTACTAATTACTTAAGGCTTGATACTTTAGAACAAGGTTTAAAAAATATTAACACTCAAATACATGGCTTATCTTCTCTTATAACACTAGCCTTCAATTCCCATTCAATTTTGTTAGGAATAAATAAACATCTTAAATGCCTTCCATATGCCTGAGCATTCTGCCATTAGCAAAATTCAGAAATGTATTATCTAGCACTCCCACCTTGAGTTCACAAGCTTGTCGGAAAACTACCATCAGTGTTTGATCTGCCTCTGTTTTCCTTCTTTCTATGTTGTGGAGAAATGTTAGTTTTCCACCACGGTGGCTTATGTGATGCTTTGCACCATATATCCCAGCAATTTACTATCAGGAACCTCTCCATATCAGACTCCAAACCTCTGAAGAATGGGGATTCAACTATGCCTGGCTTTGAACATCTCAGAAAGAAGGTGTTATACTTTTTTCAGATTACTAATTAGATGTGGAATACTCTTTTTATTGCAAAGGAGAGCTGGCTCACTGCACATTTCAAGAAATATTTTAAGCAGTCATTTAGATAGTCATTCTTGTTGCATCTTTTATCTTCAGGATCTGAAACAAAGTTTGAAGAAGGCATCAATGCATGTCGGCTTCCTTGTGTTTCAGGGTTAGGCTTTGAGTTAGGGAGACAAGCAGATTTTGCCTTATAGATCCTGCTCCTATTCCTGCTCTCTCATCTGGACTTAAATCACAAGTAAACTACAGGATTAAATTGCATAATATAGAAAAAGCAATAAACAATAACTACTAACATTTTTAATATAATTTATTATAGACATATCACAGTGAATAATTCCTTTTGCTCCCAGAAAATACTTAATCTTGTCCCAATGTTTTCTGCACAATTTAAAATGTTCTATCAGATGTGAATTCCATATTGATAGATTTAACATATAATTTGGTTTATAGGTAAAACGGGAAGCAACTTAAATTTTAAATGTAGTATCTTGTAGAGTCTCACAACTAACATCTCTCTCACTTTAAATCTTTGAAGTATCTTTTTCTCATAAATTTTCATTTTAATTAACGTTTGAAAGATAACATATCGAATACATTAGTTGTCTTCTGATTTATACTTTTGCCATTTAATGACCCTTTTAAAAAATAACTTATTGGTTTCTTCCCCTTTCAGGTTTTTAAAACATTTTAAAACAAATATTTGTATACAGATATGCAGGATGTGTTGTGATGTACATGAAGGTGGAACATGTCAAAGTGTGTTGCTGAGAACCATGAGGGTCCCCGGGGCCTTCTCAGAAACTTCATGGGGTCAAGACTATTTTCACAACAGCATAAAGTTCTGAGAAATAGCACTAAGAAATCATTTGCCTTTTAAACTGTGTTGACACTTGTACTGATGGTGCAGAGTCAGTGGGAGTTAAAACTGCTGACCTGCGGCATGAAGCAGAGCGATGGCACCAAACGGTACGACTGTCATTGTGTTCTTGAACAACACTTTCCTTTTTTTTTATAGGCAAGTTTACTTCAAAATATCTTTGATGAAGAAGCAAAAAGTATTTTATTAAATCATAAAATAAAAGTATATTTATTAACCTAGAGGACACATCTTTTCATAATGATACATATAATGATAAAATGGGTACTCAAATTAAACCATCCTGTTGCTTATTGCAGTGTGATCATTGACTCAGTCACAAGAGCGCTGTTATGGGTGTTTCAGTTATGACCTGTATTAGACACTTGTTCAAGGGACATCATTTTTACTTGAAAGAACAATTGGCAAACAAAATTATAGTTATTTAGACTTGGTTATTTGATATATATTTTATATATATATATATGAATATATAAATATATATGTATATATTTTTAAACGAGGGAAGTGAACTTATCACTTTAAGGAAAACAACTGGCAGTATTTATTGCCAAAGATAAAATTGAAGGTTCCAAGCAAAGGTTACAATATGGGAAACTTGTGTTTACTGCCATAAACTTGACAAATTCTCAATACTAAAAGGCTTTTTCTTTTCTTTTTTTTTTTTAATTAAGGTTTATTGGGGTGACAATTGTTAGTAAAGTTACATAGATCTCAGGTGTACAATTCTGTATTACATCATCTATAAATCCCATTGTGTGTTCACCACCCAGAGTCAGTTCTCCTTCCATCACCATATGTTTGATCCCCCTTTACCCTCTGATAACCACTAAACTATTGTCTGTGTCTATGAGTTTTTGTTTCTCATTTGTTTGTCTTGTTCTTTTGTTGTTTTTGCTTTATATACCACATATCAGTGGAATCATATGGTTCTCTGCTTTTTCTGTCTGACTTATTTCACTTAGCATTATAATCTCAAGATCCGTCCATGTTGTCACAAATGGTCCTATTTCATCTTTTCTTACCGCCAAATAGTATTCCATTGTGTATTATACCACAACTTCTTTATCTATTCACCTATCAAAGGACATTTTGGTTGTTTCCATGTCTTGGCCACTATAAATAAAGCTGCAATGAACATTGGAGCACACTTGTCTTTATGTATAAATGTTTTCAGATTTTCTGGGTAGATACCCAGGAGAGGGATTGCTGGGTCATATGGTAATTCTATTCGTAATTGTTTGAGGAACCTCCACGCTGCCTTCCATAGCGGCTACACCAATCTGCATTCCCACCAACACGCTGAAAACTATAAGACATTATGAAAAGAAATTGAAAAAGACACAAAGAAATAGAAAGACATTCCGTGCTCATGGATTGGAAGAAGCAACATAGTTAAAATGGCCATATTACCCAAAGCAATATACAGATTTAATGCAATCCCCATCAAAATCCCAATGGCGTTTTTTAAAGAAATAGAAGAAAAAATCATCAGATTTGTTTGGAACCACAAATGACCCCGAATAGCTAAAGCAATCTTAAGAAAAAAGAACAATGCTGGAGGTATCACACTCCCTGACTTTAGCTTGTACTACAGGACTACAATAATCAAAACAGCATGGTATTGGCAGAAAAACAGACATGTAGACCAATGGAATAGAATTGAGATCCCAGAAATAAAACTATATAAATACGGACAGATAATTTTTGACAAAGAAGCAAAAAACATACAATGGAGAACAGACAGCCTCTTCAACAAATGGTGCTGGCAGAATTGGAAAGCCACATGCAAAAGAATGAAACTGGACTGCTATCTGTCACCGTGTACCAAAATTAATTCAAAATGGATCAAAGACCTGAAACAATAAACTGCATAGAAGAAAACATAGGTACTAAACTTACGGATATTGAGTTCAAAAAGCATTTTATGAATTTGACTCCAAAGGCAATGGAAGTAAAAGCTAAAATAAATGAATGGGACTATATCAAACTTAAAAGCTTCTGCCCAGCAAAAGAAACCATCGACAAAATAAAGAGGCAACCAACTAAATGGGAGAAGAATTTTGCAAACAGTGCCTCCGATAAGGGGCTAATATCCAAAATATACAAGGAAATCATACAACTCAATAACAAAAAAACAAACAACCCGATTGAAAAATGGGCAGAGGACCTGAAGAGACATTTCTCCAAAGAGGACGTACAAATGGCAAATAGACATATGAAAAAATGCTCAACATCTCTAATCATCAGAGAAATGCAAATAAAAACCACAATGAAATATCACCTCACCCCAGTAAGAATGGCTATCATCAACAAGACAAATAGTAACAAGTGTTGGAGAGGCTATGGATGAAAAGGAACCCTCATACACTGTTGGTGGAAAAGGCTTTTTCTGTTGTGATCAGGGTGATCTTAGCAAATCCAATCTTTTGGTATTGTATAGTGAAATGTGTCGACATTTAGAATGTCTGCATAACTCAGTGAATCAATAAATACTTTCTAAGTACCTAATGCATACTTCAAAATCATGCATGGGTCAAAGCTCCAACGAAATATAAAATAGACCAATAGATTTTAATGTAATATAATAAGTTTATTGACATGCTTTCAGATGCCACACTGCAACTTACCTTAAAAACAACAAAACAACAAAACAAAACAAAACAAAAAAAGCTCACCAAGTTTTGGTGCAGTATCAGTTATCTGAAAACGCGACGCTAGTAAAATATTTTTCAATTTTCCAACTACAAATATTTGTGAGGCTGGATTTTCTTCATATAATTCAATGAAAGCAACACATCAAATTAGACGAAATGCAGAAGCATATCTGAGAACTCAACTGTCATATTAAGCCAGACATTAAAAAAGGAAAATGCAAAATGTTAAACAAGGCCACTCTATTTCAGTTCTTTTGTTTTGTGAAACACTATGTTTTATAAAATTGCTTTATTCATGTTAACACAGTAGGCTTATTATTTTAAAATGTATTGACACATTATTTTTAAATTCTCAGTTTTAATTTCTAACATAGTAGATATTGATAGATATAGCCCACATAAGCAAAAGCTACTTGGTGTCCTTAGTAATTTTTAAGAACATAAAAGCATCCTGAGACCACAAAGTTTGAGAACCACTGTTCTAGAGATTTGGGGAAAAAAAATACAGACAAGGGTTGGAGCCTATTGTACTATTTACTGACTGAATGACTGGCTGACGTAGTTTGTCTCAATGTCCTTATCAATAAAATGGGTATAAATACATTAAATATCCATATGGTCATTTTTCCCCAAAAGTGTTATTGACATATAATAAATTTGCTATTATTATTATGGGCAAAGCTAGGAATAACAAAAACATCAACTCAGATTAATTGCACTGAAGAAAGTTGTCCGTCTAAATCATTCTAACAACAATGACGATCACCTCCAACCCTGAGTATGTTAAAAGTACCTAGTGCACATCTTCCATAATCTTTTAGCTCCTTTCATTTCCAAAGTTAACTCAATCATAAGGGTTAACTTCCTCCTAGAGCCGTTGCCTTAATGGCCAGCAGTAAATCTCTTCTCTCCTATGTACAAATTATCTACTTATATTTCTGCTTATTAACCCTGAGGTAAGCACTGTATGTTCCTAACAGGCAAGGACTGTGCATCCCACATGGTTGGTATTCCAACACTTTGTATCAGTTTCTAGTCCATTCAAGTTGTTATAACAAAAATACCATACACTAAATGGCTAAAACAACAGAAATGTATTTCTTACAGTTCTAGAGGGGAGGTCCAAGATCAAATCACCAGCAGATCCCCTGTCTGGTGAAAACCTGCTTCCTGACTCATAGGTGGAACCTTCTCACTGTGTCCTCACATGAAGGATCGGGGAGCTCTCTGGGGTCTCTTTTGTAAGAGCACTAATCCCATTCATGGGGGCACCACCCTCATGACCTCATCAATTCGCAAAGATCTCATCCAAATACCATTACTTTGGGGATTAGATTTCAACATAGGAGTTTTGAGGAGACTCATTCAGTCTACAGCACATAATGTAGTTATTCAATCAATATCTCCGGCATCTGATCAAAATAGCTGATGATATTAATTATTTCTACAGATCTATGATTGGTTGAAGAGGTCCTGATCAAAACTATAAAGATAAAAGAGGACCTTTGCCTTCTTTCCTCTTTTCCTCCCTTTCTCTCATCTGCCCATTCAACAATCTATCCTCCATCTCACATGTGTTCAACATTAACTCATAGACACAGACAATAGTTTAGTGGTTACCAAAGGGTTAGGGTGAGAGGGGTGGTGGATGAAGGTAAAAGGGATCAAATATATGGTGATGGAAGAACTGACTCTGGGTGGTGAACACCCGATGTGATATATAGATGATGCATTACCTAATTTTACACCTGAAACCCATGTAACTTTACTAACAGTTATCACCCCAATAAACTTTAATTTAAAAAAATATATATATGAAACTTTATTTAATTCTAAGATGCCAGTGATTATAAAATGTACCATCAATTTTAACCACAGCTTAGAGGAAAGGGATAGAGAAAAACATTGAATGTAAAGTATAAAATAAATATTATTCTTATAAAAATGGACCAATAGTAGTATACATTTATCTGCATGATTACAAATAATGCCTTTCTTTGTATGACAATCAAAGTTTTACTATAAGCTTTCTTTGCATTGAACCTAAAAAGTGTTTTATGTATGATATCACAGTAACAATATTCTGCCTCCCATAACCTCTGCTTGTCATCCAGACCATTTTGTCATATTCCAGACTGATAAAATCATTTTGTGCCAAGTTAAAAAATATATATATATGCCTGGATTTTCCACATTTGGTTGAACTCAGCATTTTGAAACTTCTGTAACTGGATTACATATAATGGGAACTGAAACAGCTCCGTTTCCTAGTCAGCCAAAGGCTTTTGACAAAGAGATGTTATGTTCCTGAGTGGTAGTCCTTCATGATGCATAAAGTGGTCACACTAACCTCTCCTAGGGTTGAAAATACCATTATCTATTCCCAGAAATTTGACAGTTTCTACTGACTCTAATTGCAGTGCCTGCTGTATGATAGACAGTCTTTTGGCGTACACGATAACTTATCATTTCAATGGAACTTCATAGTACCGTATAATCTTTTTTGAAGACATTTTAAGTGACAATTAGGTATCCAAATTTAAGTCAAGATTTAACTCTGTGTAATGACAATTAAAGTAACTCAACTCGGGTAACAGTAGTACGAACGTAGCTAACTGGTCTGTGTATAGGCAAAGGCAGGAGTGCTACCACATACTCCTCTCCCTTATGGCTGCATGTTCCTTTTTCACAAAAATTATAAAGCATATTTCAGTTTCAGACACCTTAACATGTGAAAACCATGTATTACTAAATCAACGAAATATGGTATATTTCGTGTATATATACCATATATATATATATATATATATATATATATATATATATATACACACCTATACCTATGCACACATAGCATATATGTAACCTATATAGCCTATATAGCTTAAGCCATATACAGCATATATTTAAATTGATCATAGGAGTTTGTTTGGGATTGCATGTCATTAATATCATTGTACTGTTATTATGAAATTGTTACCTAAAATGTAGGAAAATTGTAATAACATACAGAATGAGTAGGGATAATTTATTTTTTTCTAAAAATGTACATCAATTGTTTTTTTGAAAAAAATAAAAGCAAACAAACAAAAAACACTCTTTGGGGGGATAAATAACACTTAAGAACATGGACTTGTTAAAGAAAAATAATATTTTTGCATGATAAAATGGTAAAGCACACTTTATTCCAGACTGTTGTGATAGAGAGACCATGCAGTGACATTTTTAAGAATGACAGAAAGATTGGGCTCAATTCTGAATACAAGGAAAAATAGTAGTAGTGGGGAGAGGTTGGAGGATGGAAAATTTTGGGGAAACATCAAGGGCAGTGGGGGATTTCTGGCTAAATGGACTGGAAGGGATTCATGCTGAAGGCAGTTCAGAGTTATCTGAAATTACCTGGGGGATGAGGAACCTAATCAGATATCGAGTCATCAGATTTTGAGGACGGGGGGACAGGGTCTAGCTAAATGACTTGGCAGTACTTTTGCTAAAATCGATGATTTAAAGATGGACACAAAGTCTAAAAGTTGAGGTCTAGTTAGAAGCAGAATCAAAAGAGCCTCACTACAGTTTGGTCAAAGAGAGACTCTTTATCAACCTATGATTAGGAGAAGACAAAGATGGTTAAATTCCATTGAAGGGCAAAGAAAGACAAGTTTTCAGTTGTGTAGTCAGGCCCCACAGAGGTAAGGGTTATAGGAAATGGAAAGCAAAGTGAGATTTAGTTGGAAAGAATGAAGCAAGGCCATAAGAGATTGAAGCCTGAGGAGAAACTGGTAAGAATTGCCCAGAGGCAGGTAAGCACAAGAAACTTGATAAACTTGAACATCTAATATTCCATTTTAAATCATATGTTGTGATACATTATAACCATAATAATTCCCTGTTGATAGCCCCTCGCCATTTGTGCACACTGCTCTGGGAAAATCAAGGAAAACTTATTTTTTTCCTTGTTTGAGTCAATAAAATGTTGAGTGGAGAGATACTAATACCATATAGAAGGGGCAGTTGAGAGAGTCAGAAAATTTCAATAGAAGCATAAATATGAAGGAAGAGGTCACTAAAGAAACATGAACTTCCTGAGGATTATGTGATTGGTGGAGTGGAGAAGTCTGCATACTAGAGATAGAGCTTCAAGGAGTTTTAATTTTCTTTTACTTGATGTATAACATATGTACAGCCAAGCACATACTTCTTAAGTATACAATTTGATGAATTTTTACATATCTGTATATTCAGATAACCATCACCCTGGTCAAGATATAGAACATTTTTAGCGACTAGAAGGGTCTCCTTTACCATTTCCCAATCAGTTACATATAAGAGGTGCCCATTATTATGACTTGTATCACTAAAGGTGAGTTTTACACGGCCTTTTACTAATTTTAAAAGTAATTTTATTTTAAATATAATGGAACAAGTTGACCCTGGCAAGATGGAGGATTTTTAGGATATCTATGCTGTTGTCATATGTGATACACTATAATAGCTTTGTACGTATGGAACATTTACTCTTGGCTCATCATTTTCCCAAGCACTATAGCTAATAAAAGATAACAGATAGATAGATAGATAGATAGATAGATAGATAGATAGATAGATAGATAACGTAGAGCTTTATAGGTTTATGGTTATAGCTGAGGAAATTGAGGCACAGATATGCTACACAAAAGGCTCAAGTCTTTACAACTGGTATGTGATAAGAGTCAGGATTCAAATTTAGCGAATTTTATGTGAGCCAGAGAGTTTAACCAATACTGTCTCCCACAAATTCTCTAGTCTAATTCTTATAGTTTTCAGATTGTAATTACTAGCAACATAGTCCACTAAGAACATTGTAGACCAGGATTTCAGCTATGGCTCTAGTATTCACAGAGCAGGACCCTAGGCTAAGGGCAAGCTTTACATCTGTATCTTTTGTGGAGGAGTCAGGATTTGCATTAGTTCCCTCTGATACAGAAGCTCATGAAGTTACTACAGAGAAGACGAGGCTGTATTTGGTGATAGGTTCTCACACAGGATAGGATTTTCTGTCACTAAAGGATAGTCTATCACTAATACATTCCACTAACTTACGTGGGTTCACTGACATGGAGTTTTGCTACGCAATAGTCACAGAAAGTCAAATCTAGGAAAGTATTTAGGTACTACAAAATTATTCATAAAGTTATCCCACCTCAGAGGTGATTGTCCAGAACCTGTAAGGATGCAAGATGACAAACACTGCTTACACACATGTCATTGTACACACTTGAAGACCAAATGGTTATAACAGTGGAATGGAGTGCATGTTTGTATGTGAAAGTGATATTATTATGCAAGATTATGTTCAGAAAGCTTTATTTGTGCCATCCAGGGCTGTGTTGCCTTCCACCCAAGGCTCAAATTCCAGTTTGACAATCGGAGTAATGTTGTCACCATCCTCTCTATCATTTTGCTTCTGTTATCCCAGGCATAGCTCTGCAGGGCCAGGAATCTCCGTGCTGCTTCTAAAGTCTATCCATAAATTCTTTATATTTTAACCTATCTCCTTCTGTGTGGAGACAAATAAATGATATAAACTTAGGAAGTGCCAAAGGTACCAGTCTCTTACAAAGTTTCCCATCACCATTGTGCCTTTCTCACGTTTGACTTAGCCCCTGTTCTCGCTAACAGCCAAAGTCTAATGAAATAGACTTTGAGCCTTTGCTAGTTCTAGTTGATTCTGTCCTCCATGAAGGTCATTTTCCCATATTTCAAGTTAAAAAAAAAAAAAAAAAAAAAAAACAGTGGTAGAACACAAATGGGTGGGAAAATGAACCTAGTGACCTATTTCCCCAAAATGGAAGTGTCTGCACTGCATGTGGAAACCTCCAGGATCACTCAACAAGACTCCCTCCTAGGCACTGAAGTCAATTAAAAGAACTTAATGTGAACAACCATCAGTGTGGTGATTAGACAGAGCAGTGAGCCAGGCCTCAGGAGACCAGTGATAGAGATTGAGCTTTGTTTTCTAAAAATGGTCTTCGACTTACTACCCACTATGTGCCAGATTCTGGAAGATAAGTATTGGAGTATTGTCCCACATTATAGATCAGAAAATTGACGTACAGAAAGAGTACCCAAAGTACTTGCCCACTGGTAATAGTTTTACCTAGTTTGAAACTCAGATCTGTCAAATACCAAAAGACTGTGCTTTCTTCCTACACAGTTCCATACTGCTTTCATTATACCACGTTGTTCCTTCAGGTAGTTCCCTAATTCATCAAAATAGTCATCAAGTACCTACTATGAGCCAGGAACTATGCTAAGCTCTGGGTATAAAATAATGAACCAAACAGACATTGTTAGTGACCTTAAGTCAAAGGGGCAGACAGACATTGCCAAATAATCGTCTATACAAGTCACTCACCAGTGCCAAGGAGAAGTTCATTCAGCTATGGAAACATGTAATAGAGAGATATGAGCAAAACTGGTAGGGTCAGGAAAGGCTTTCTTGAAGAAATAACAACTGGACGGATGGTTGAAGGATCCATAGGAAAGGTGGGAGGGGACAGGAAAACATCCCAAGGCACAGCAGGAGCATGCAGAAAGGCATTGCAGGAGAAGACTTCAAAGGCCACGTGTCAGGTAACAGAGGTCAAGGTTTGAGACATCAATGGGATCGATAGGAGCAGGGCTCTATAGGCCCTTGTAAGAATTTCAGTCTCTACCCAAAGTACAATGGAAAGTCATTTAAATGTTTAATCATGTTTAATGTGATCAACTCTGTGTTTTGAAAAGATCAAAAAATAGCCAAGAGAAACTTAAAGGAAAACAAAGCTCAAGGACTTCAAGTACTAGATATGGAAACTGCTATAAAGCTAGAGTAATTAAGAGAGTGTGATATTATTGCAAGGATAGACACAATAGATCAATGAAACAGAATAGAAAGCTTGGACTCAGAGGCACACGTTTAAAAGCACTTGATTTATGACAAAAATGTCATTGTTGTACAGTGGGTTATGGATGGTGTTTTAAATAGTTGTAAATTTGATATACATAAGGAAAAAAAAAGAATCATGACCCCCTACCTCTCACCATCCCACCACATAAATTACAACTATAGATGGGTTCGAGATCTAAATGTGAATGGTAAACCAGTAAGAACAACAACAACAAAAATAGCCAGAAAGAAAGAACACACACACACACACACACACACACACACACACACACACATAGAGCTTCATAACCTTGGAGCAGTCAAAACATTTTTGAACAGGACATAAAAAATAATACTAATTCTAAGAAAAAGATTAACAACTTGGAGATTATGAACTTCATATGTAGATTATGAATTTTGATTCTTAAGAAAATGAAAAAGTAAATCATAGAGTATGAACAAGTTATTTGTAATATCTAGATCTGAACTAGAATTTGTATCTAAAATGCATTGAGTATTCTTATATATCACTGAGAAAAATATAAGCAATTCAATAGAAAAAGGCAACAATATTTACTTTAGAAAAGATGCTTAAATAGATAAATGACTTAGCATTTTCCACCAACTCCAAGGGCTCAGTGTGTTTCCCTGCTCTCTGATGCTAGAGACTTCTGTATGGCATACTTTGGCCAATGGGAAGTTAGCAGGCATGAATTGATCAAAGGCTGAAATGCACTTTTGCAATTGGGCTTGTCCTCTTATAAAACCTCTGCCATTGCCAGGACAAGAAAGTGTTCTAGGTAGCTCATTAATTAAAAAAAGATTGAGACACACAATGGAAAAGTCACCCAGCAACTAATGAATACATGGCTCTAGGCAGAATGACCCACCTAAGCTACCTTTACTCAAATAAGGATGAAAATGCCTTCCACTTTACATCCCTAGTCAAATGATTTCCTTACAACAACCCTGCAAAATAGATGCTATGATCTCCATTTTATGAAGGAAGAAACTTAGAACAAAATGTTTAGACTTGATTTGTAAGTCATTTGGAAATGGCAGCATGGTTGGAAGTAGGGAAGCCAACTCTATTTGCCCAAGAAGGAGAAAATTATGGTGTAAACTAGAGAAGCAGAAGCAGGTGAACAGATTTTAAAGATACTTGGAGTGTAAAATTGACCTAATGTAATGATTGATTGGACATCAGCGTGGTGGCAAGCATAAAGGAGAAAACTATGATTGGTTCCCTTGGTGTTTGGAGGAACTCATCACTGAAACTGGGCAACCAAGGGGAGGAGCAGGTTAAGGGGGTGATAACAAGTTATTTAGAGGCAGGGTGACTGAAAAATAATTGTGGCATGGCCGGATGGAGATGCGTTGAAAGGCAGTTGGATAATATCTCAATCTCAGGAGAGCGATTGAGCTAGCGTTATAGAATTGGAAGGTATTTAGTTGATACAGCTGCTTTAGAAAATACATCGTGAGCTCCACTTTACTTGTAACTTCTTCAGTAAAGCACTTAACCCTCTGAACACTGATTTCCTTATTTTTTCAATGAGAAAAATAACATGACTTTCTTTGTTTCTCCTGATAAGAATCCAGTTACATAGAAGGTGTTTAAGTAATTTGTAAACTTTAACGTGCTAGTTAAGGTTGTGTTAGTCTCCCTGTCATTAGCAGCTGGTTGGAGATAATCTATTAAGTGCCTCCTAAGTCTCAGGATTTCACTGGGAATTGCTGGACATCTTTTTAAAATAATATTATTCGGGGTTACTCTGGCATTTTTAACAGCAAATCAGGACAAAGTAGATAAAGTTTAAAGATATCCAGTGAATAAGTTGTACTGTTATCTGAGTGAAAACAAACAGTGCAGGCATATCCAGGACATTTTATTTTTAAACAGACTACAGTTTCATGTTCATGTGATAACAGAACTGACATTTGCCTTCTCTCCATCAATAACAGGGTGGTTATGGAACCGAAAATATTCTCTTTCTTGGACATCTTCATTATAAAATATACTCCTAGGTAACGAAGGCTGTTGATTTGCTTTTGATATAATTTCAAAAAAAAAAAAAAAGAGAGAGAGAAGGGACTAAATACACATCTGTCTTACTCAGCCTAATTATCAGCTGTGTTTTCAGAATATAATCCCTATAGGTCCTTGACCTCACTAGGACCTGAAGATACAGATTCTGTCTCCATACACAGGCTCTGTTTGTGCAATTTGAACCATGATCTGTCCATATATGTACAAAGTCAAAGGACTTGAGAAGCCATCCCTTCTCTGAATTTAATTCAATTCTACCTACATATATCAATTCTCTTTTTTGTGCCGGGATCTAAACTACTAAAAAAAAAAGCTAATGTAGTAAAAATCTCAACAGGGATGCTTGACAACCAAAAATGGAAAAACACAAAGGATGCTTGGAGACCGGTAGTCATGGAGAAGCTCTGATTGGAGAGTCCTGGGAAATGCCTGGACAGGAAGGTGGGCAGAAGGGTCGAGAGTATTGAGAATGTGAGAAAGGCCTGGATTTAAAGGCTGGGTAAACTCTTACTGGCTACAGGATCTTGATTATAGCTATTTATTTCTTGTCAACTATAATTTCCTAATTTCTAAAAATCCCATCATCACCATCACCATCATCCTCACTGTTATTCCCGGGGACATTGTCATCGCCGTGGTCGTCATCAGTGCATCATGGGATTTTTACAAATTCAGTGCAAGAATGTAAGTACAATATAAGCTTGATGCCTACAGCAGGCTCCGTTTCCTTCGTCTTAAAGGCTAGTATGAGCAATTTTATCTGTAACATGCTTGCAGGTCTTTGGGCATGCTTTAAAAGCAGGCTTCCTAGTTGCTTGGCAAGAGGGAAAGGGAACTGTGCAGAAATAGGGGCAAACCATAAAACCCACCCATCTCCAAATTAATTTTTTTACAGTTCCACAGGATGATCGCAGTACCACATAACAAATTCATTCATCAGGCCAGCCCCATTAAGGCCACAGCTGAGAGTAGCAGAAAAATGACATCAATCTTAGACGTTGTGCTGGGGATTTGGGGGTGCCCTTTAGGACAGTGGGAGGTATTGGTACATTTTTGTTGCAATTGTTTGTTTTCTTTTTTGAAAAGAAATGAAAAAAAAATGTGTCTTAAAACAAAACAAAAAAAAAGAAATAACTCATAAAACATATTTAGGTTATCTTATACAAGACTTGGTGATCAGATTGAAGGCTGCTCATTGCTTCAGGCACCTTCCATAGCAAACTGTTTTGCCAGATCTGTCAGTAACTGTCACTGAAGCTGGTTTCATCTGAGTAGGGACAGATCTGAGTTCCGCCTGCCATGGGTTGAAATCACCTTTATTATCTGAGCTGTCCATCTGGTGAGTGTGTTGTGTATGTGTGTGTGTGTGTTTTCCTTTCCATCTCCTCCAGTCCATTTCCAATACTGAAGGTGATGTAGGAACTGATAATAGAATGACCTTGAGGCCAAAAACATGCGGAGTGAGTAACGTTCAATAAAATGGACTATGACAGGTATTTCATAAAATAGGTTTGCGAACAGATGACTTTTTACAAAGAAAATAAACTAACACTGCTTTGTTGTTCAGGTGCCAAACTGATTTGCTTTTCTCTGCTCTCGTAGATCCTGATTGACTTTTTTCTCCTGTGAAAAATGAGGAAAAGGAGAGAAAGAGATTGCTCTATGTGATCCATTCAGTAAGAGCACACACCACTAATAGTTTTTTTTTTTTTTTTTATCACTACTTCTGTTAATGCTAATGGAAGAGAACTTCAATTTGCTTAAACTTCAGAAATAATAGCCATCATAATGGATTAATATTTATTGAGCACTTACTGTGTGCCAGTCATATTACTAACCACTTTGTAAGTGTTAGCTCAGTCACACACTAACTCTGGAAGGAAGCTAAGACAAAGGGAGTTTAAGCAATCTGCCCAACATTTAGAAATGAAGCTGAAACTCAGAATCAAAGATCTCTGAAACCAAAAATCTGTGCTTTTAAGTGTTGCTTCATTTTTAAATTCTTCACTGTTCCCTACTAGAGGTACTGTACCAGAGACTGGCGAATTAAAAAAAAAAAAAAAGGGAAGAAGAAAGAGATCCTGAAAATAAACTCTTATGGGAACCTACAACAAATGTGCAGGTGTCAAAATGGTACAACATGGAATTGACAGAGTGGGGAACCATAGCAAATTGGCGGATATTCACCTGTATAAAGAGTTATCAATCTTTAGATTAAGCCAGCTGTCATAGTGGTTGTAGATCCAAATTGTCTGTTTTCTGATTTTTTTTACGAGAGAAGCTAAAAATCCAGATTTTTATGTGATCTTTTCCAAGTTGAGAAGTAATTCTATCTATCTATCTATCTATCTATCTATCTATCTATCTATCTATCTATCTATCTATCTATCTCTCTCTCTATCTATCTGGACACTACAGGTCAAACTAAATTTATCTGTGAGACAGATTAAGCTATCAGTCCTCTAATAAATATACATGAGATAGAGAAAAAGCATGTACTTGCAATTAGATTGGCGTGGATTTTATTCCCGCACTACCACTTCTTAGCATTAGGAAACTGGATAAACTCAGTGTCTCTTAGTGCCAGTGTCTTCATCTATTGAATGTATGGAGAGTGTTACTAAATCTGTTAAGTTTATGGAGAAGATTAAATGAAATTAAAAATTATAAAGCTGCTAATACACATTTAGCACACGGTTGGCAATATTTTTTTTCTTCTTTTACTCTCCAACCTGGAAGAGGATTCATCCATAAAAGCAAAATATTATTTGGTTGGGGGTATCTGAAATGTCTTACAGAGAAAAGTGGTGTTTGAGATGGAGCTCAAAAGAATGGTATTTTCTGAATAGGTGAAGATGGGGGTATTAACCCTATGGAGATAATACTATGAGTAAAATCCAAGTGCTAGGATTACTTAGGGAGTGTACACCTCTTGTTTCAATGACATATATTTTGATGTAAGCTCTTGGCTGCAGATTAGGCTTGGAGCATATATTGGAGCCACATTATAGAAAACTTTAAATGCCCAGGTATGGAGTATAATAATAATTGAAAACCCAACAGAGAATCATTGTATTGTATTATTCTTATCATTATCATTATTATTAGTGGAGTGACATGATCAAGCTGACTTCAGGAAGATTAACCTTGCAACTCCATAAGTCGGGGATGTTAGGGAAAGATAAGGTGTGGGCAGAACAGCCAAGAGATGACTCAGCTGGTTCACGATATGGTCCGTGAGCTACAGTGAGGGGGAATAAAGAAGAAAATCTAGATAAAAGCCGTCCTGTGAGGATAGTGGGAAAGACCCTAAAATAGTCAAGCAACTCCCTGGTTGTTGGAGTTGCTGATTGCAGAAGGGGGACAAGAAGCAGAGAAGGATCCGATGTGACTTTAGACCTGGGAGGACATCGCAGTGAAGGACCTCAGCAACCCAGGTGGATTCAAATCCTTATTCTGCCACTTGCCGCCTGTGCAACCTAGGGTAAGATACTGAGTGCCAGCTTCCTGCGTCAAACGAGAATAAAAATACTGAGCCCCAATGCTGTTTTGAACATTAGATGAGGTGGGATGTTTAACTAGGATAGCCCTGACATACAAGTAGTCTCTCAATGAATGAAAACCCCCTATTTCTTCCATCACACCCAACAGGGTGCTCCTTGGAACAAAATGTAGTTTTCTTTTCCTTCCTCCTTTGTCTCCAGCGGAGATACCTGCCCTTATGTCACCCTGATGTGTTCTCCCCAGCAGGGAGTGGAGGCTGATTTAAATAGTCCATCCCCTCAAAGAATTCCTCAAGGAGAAACCTTGCTTCTGGGATGACTAAGTCCAGTGTTCCATTAAAAACATCCAGAACCCTGTATATACTTTATAAAAAATAAATTGATTTTAGAAATGGTTTCATGTGTTCTGGGGGTTTTGGACCATGCCTCAAAGAAATATTCAGAAGTTCAAGAATACAGGAACCCCAAAGGAAAATTAGGTATCAGAAGGTTCGTATAATTTGTTTACCACCCAAACAGGAAAGGAGCCTCATTGAAAAACTTGTCCTACAAGGTCTTATACACTGGGCATAAAAATCTTGATTCCGAATTTCTCTTTGGGTAGAACTGGTTCAAGTGCTTTCTTATGAAATCCGCAAGGAATTATTTTATGTCAGGATTATGTAAGGAGTCTCCAAAGTCCTGGTAATAACGTCTGAATAATGTCACCAGGTGACTAATGCATTTTACAGCAAATTCAGCATGTATACATGCACATACATCAGAAAACAGCAACAACAGCCAAACACTGTGTGATTTGTGTCTTCACTCTCTCTTCACAAAGAAATTTAATCTCATAGCCCAAAGTATCTAAGGGGAAGGTTACTGTCTTTTCCAGCTAAGAAGCCCTTCTTTTATTTCACTGATTCTAAAAAGTCTCTGATATTTTCTGTATCCTACATTGACTTTCATTGGACTTTCTTACCAATGCTGATAAACTAATTGCAAAAAAATCTCCATGTCTCTATCTACAGTTGTTCAAGTTCAGACTCACAATATGAATTCCTTGGTGATTGCATTTATGTAGTGCTAGCTGCTGCTGTGGCCTACTTGTTTCTGTGTTTGTGTAGTGCTGGAGCCCAAGGAGAACGCTCCTCTAGTATGTGCTGCCTCTTCCTGGAATAGATTTGTCTCTTTGTAGTAATTTGGTTGATAGGAGAGATATTGGCATGAAAAAAAGACGAGTTCTATGCTGAGTGCTACCTACAAAAGGTTTTCCCATGGTGAATAAATGAATGGCTCTCAGATTAGTTTCTAGGTTATTGAATCAGATATCCTCCCCAAATACCCACGCACAGATCTATTTCATGCCCACTTAGGCATGAGTTTTACTATGATTCTGTATAGACTTCAGAACCCCTCTGGCTTAAAGGAGCTAGACAAACACAAAGTAACCGTGTGGCGCATTTGTAGTTGCCGAGTATCTGCCGTAGGTTCTGGCGTGTGGCTGCTGTTTCTCATCCATTCTCCTGCCTGCCAGCAAGGCCAGACATGAAAGAAGTGCCGGGATAAGGTTCCCATCTGATCAGCATCTTTTCTTGGGGAGATGCTCTTCACATCTGTTCCTTTGGCTCGAGTCTTTGGCAGTGACCAGAGCATAGAAAATCCACTTGTTCGCCTCGGCAGCCAACAGGATAGGGAGAAAGCTGCCTTCCAACCAGAGCACAGAGCCAACTGGCAGGAGGCTCCACTTCTCATCAGGATGCAAGTTATACCTGACAGGTGAACTATACTCAGGGCACTGCTAAAGCTAATGGCATTCTTTTTTTCCAAATACTCTTGAACTCTTGGACAGTGTTGTAGAGGAAGCTATTAGGTAAAATGTTTCAGATGAACTTGTGATCATGCTATTTGTAAGAAAAATATTCAAAGCTGAAAATTATTAGTCACTTACCATGCCACAGCACTGCACTGAGCACTTCAGTTATGGTATCCTGTTTAAACCTCACAGCAACGGGGGGGCGGGAGGGGGCGGGCTATAACTACCATGCCCATGTTTGAGATGAGAAAATAGTCTTAAGGAGGTGAAATGACTTGCATAGGTGTTTGCTCTTAGGTGGTGTGTATATTTTTAAGTCTTTCCAACATTCTAGTGGATGCTCAAAGAGCTATGGAGTTGTGCAGAAATGCTGTGCAGTGGTCAAGGCACATGCTGATGTGCCCTTTTCACTGATGAGGAAACCGAGGTAAAGAATATGTGAGCGACTTGCCCCAGGATCCACTGCTAGGAAATCTTGGAGCTGAACTCACACCAGGTCTTCTTATTTCAAGTGCATTATTTTTAACCCGTATAACTGGTAAAATTTCAAAATCTTTCTAAGGTGAAAATTAAAGAAAGTCCATTTCCTGATTGCATGCGTTAGAAAAGGCATGGGTTAATTTGGAGTCAGTCCAATTTGCTTCTCTGAACCTGGGTTTCTTCATCTGAAAGTTTAGATAGATGATAATAGACAGATAGATGAAAATACTTATAAAGTCCAGGTGAAGATTGGCAATGGTTTAAAAACATCCTATCCCTATTTCTGGTATATACTATATTTCCTCGAAAATAAGGTCTACCTGGAAAATAAGCCCTAGCATGATTTTACATAGGGCTCGTAATATAAGCCCTACGCCAAAAATAAGCCAGACGCGCATTTAGTAAGTCCGTTGCAACACACGACCTACGTATTGAATTACAAAACAATATATAATTAAATATAAATAAATAATATTATTGACATTAATACTTAAAATAAATGATAATATAAATTATAATTAAGTATTTTTAAATACCCAAGTGGATGCCTTAGGACAAGAGGTAAACGCCTATGTGAATAGATGAACTCGAGACTTATTGCCGAATGACCAATCAGAGTACAGACACAACACACTAATAATGTGCGCACTTGATAACAAACGGATATGGTTGTGTCTAATATGAATCTTCATAATTCAATACATTGTGTGTTGTAACGGACGTACTTAATGCACTCCTGTGAAATAAAGAGACGTTTTCTGAATTTTGGTGCCTGTAATTTTTCGTCACTTTTGTGTGGACCGTCACTCTTAACTGTCATCATTTTTGTTGCCACTCTTGTCTCGTAAATCTTCAGTTAACACTTGGCTTAATGGTAGATTTAAAGGGAATAATATTTTGACTCCCAGACAAGATGAGTGCAAAAAGAAAGAGCTATTCCGTCAAGTACAAGAAAGGAATCATGGAGGACTTCCAGGGCAAGAATCTTACAGCTTTCTGCAAAGAGAAGAAGTTGGATCTCTGAATGATCCGAAAATGACGAGCAGAGTACGATAACCTCAGCCAACAGGTGGATGAGGGAAATGCTAAGAAGCGCAAGTGTGGATCAGGTCGGCAACCATCGTTCCCTGAGCTGTAAGACATCATCTGTGAATGGATTGCTGACAGGAGAGCAAAGGCGTTGGTTGTGCGCAGGGCTGATAGTCAAGCATTTGCTCTTGCAATGGCACCACAGTTAGAAATATCCCCAAAAGAATTCAAAGCATCACAACACTGGCTGGATGGCTTCATTCAGCAATATGAACTGTCTCTAAGATCGACAATACTGTTCAAGCTGGAAGATACTGGTTATTAAACGTGCACTTGCATTCAAGTCCTTTTCTTGGTGGCATCGACTTTTCTAAATACCAACTCTCCAACACGATTGCTATGAATGAAAATGCAGTGTTTATGGGCCAAGGGTCTCAAATGACAATTGATCAGAGGGGTGCCTCGTCAATCTACATTCCCTCCACTGGTTACGAAAATGCACATGTGACCTGTATTTTGGCAATTTGTCTAGTCGTCACTAAGGGCAAGAAATCACCTCTAATCATCACTAAGGGCAAGAAAAATAAGTTTGAACGTGTTTCAGGCATTTATGTTCTTGAAACCAAAAAAGCCTGGTGCACACAAGCAGTTATAAGGAAGTGGGTCGATTTAATGCTGCCACTTGCTTTGCGAGGTGGCCAAAGAGGTCTGCTAGTCTGGGATTCAGCCAACACTCACTGCGTTAAAGACATGAAGGACTTCCTTGAAGAGAGAAGAATAGATCAAATAATGATTCCCGCAGGAATGACTGCCTATCTCCAGACTCTTGATATTGCAATAAACAAGCCGTTCAAGGACGATTTGCACATGGAAATAAATGACTACATTGAAAACAGAATGGAGAGAAAATCAGCCTGGAAACTTTGTGAGGCCTAGCCTGCAAGAGGTTATGACTTGGGTGAAGAATTCCTGGGATAAAATCACTGACAGCTGTGTTGCCAACGCACTACGAGCAGGCTACATGGCCAAGAAGTGCTCATTTAAGGAGAGCTCTATTGCTGGACATGAGAGATTGGGGCCAATTGTTCTAGAGGAAATGGAGTCGCAAGAAATGCAACCTGGAATTCGGTGTTTCGAGAGTTATGACGATGTTCCAGAAGGAGATGACATGACTGTATTTGCATAAATGAAGATTTTTGTACATGAATAAATGAATGAAAGTAGATTGTTGTAGATGAGAAAATAAGACACCCCCTGAAAATAAGCCCTAATGAGTCTTTTGGAGTAAAAATGAATATAAAAACCCAGTCTTATTTTGGGGAAATACAGTAATTGGCATTGAAAAAGTAGGAGCTTCTTCCATGTTTAATTAAAGTAGAAAAGAGTGCTGAAAATGCCAGACATACCTAATATGAATGTACTGTTGATGATGGAGCTCTTATTTGTTCAATGCTTATTGATTAATATGTGTAACGACAGTGGGATTTTTATCATAGATCTGTTGTTTATCCCTCCCAGGGATTACATTTATGTTTGTGGAAGAATCGGGTATGATTCTGATAACACCTCCCTCATCACTGCAAGAGAATTGTGAGATGGGTTCTCAGGCAAACATGTTTTAACAAGTAGGACCTGTTATTCAATATATCACTCCAGATGAAGTACAAAAAAACAGATGCCACTCTAGATGTTTATTTGTTCAACGCTCATTGATTAATACGCTTTAATATAGGGAATCAGGGGCTTACATATTCATTACATAGATTGAAGGAATGAAGTCTAATCTAAGTCTCCAGGAAGAACTCCCAAACAACACAACTATTCCAAACTCATCTTATGTGACGATACAGGCATCTCAGCCATTTTCTGAACATTTCTCATAGCATCTTGGGGTGACTCCCATTGTAAATGAGCACGTGATTGCAAATACAGAACGTTCAAATTGAATCTTGGCTGTTGTTGCCGTACCTATAAGTGACCTAAAGAGAAAGGATGCCTGGCCTCTGTTAAGAGAAGTTGTTGAGGGCATGGGATTCAAATAAGTTTAATCTAATCGAGTATTCACTTTGAGGCTATCAAATAATTGAAAAAGCTTAGAAAAAGTGGGCAATTTTCAAATATCCAGGAGATCTGAATGACAACAACAATTTCTGACATGTCTGTTGGTGGGAGCTTTCAGCAGCCAGCCCATCTACCTACACTTTGCTGAATTTTTAAATTGGGACATTAATGAAGCCATTTCTAGATCCATCTACTAAGTCTTAGAACTTTGATGGGCAGGGGTCCACGGGAAAGACTGCAGCTGTATGCTCACTGTATCTCTCCTATGCGTAACTGACCTCTAGTATATCTTTTTAACACAGGTACATGAATCTAAATTTATAGGTCCAAACTTAAGACCCCATGAGTCCATAGCAGACACCCAGTTAATACAGTACCCAGCCATGATCTTGTCCAATGGAGTGAAATGTTCTGCTTTGTCATCTCCGCATGGAATCGGGAACAGTATAGAGAGAGCAATAGATAGTTTTATAGGGACCTTAGTTCAGCTCCCACCTCGGTCACTTCTTATCTCTGGGATCTAACATCTGAAATCAGCAATGTCTTATCAAAATGGAGACACTTATCTCCTAGGTTGCTGTGAGGATTAGACATTTCAGTGTGTATAAAAGGAGTCATGTGGTAATGAGCATGGAGTTGTTGGTGTTGCTTTTGTTGCTTTTATCAACAAAACACTGCAGGAAGTTTATTTGCCTGTTTCAGTTAGAATTGTATTTATTCAATATTTAGGTAGATTCCCAAGTAAATGTCAGAAAATGTTGCTTCCAAGAAAGTCTGCGTACATTTTTGTGTGATAATGTTTAGCCTGGCAATGATGGAGAAAGGATGTTTAAATCAATTGGCATGTACTATCCAGAATGTAGTAGCTTAAGTGAAGAGCTTAATTTGTAGTCTCTAGAAGAAGCACTTATCTGGAAACAGTTTGATATTTCATAGTAACAAAATATCCTGCTTCAGTGACATTTTCAAATAGGGAGGATGGCCCTATTTGGGATATATCACCTCCTTAATGAAGCCCTTCACCTCCAGAGCAGTCAAATAAGAGCTCATGTATTGTTTCAGCTCTCTGAAAGATGCAAAAATGTGTAGCATGGAGTATGTTCTAGAGGAAAAAAGATAGGACTTAGAATCAAAAGACTTCGAGTCCACCTTGGACTTGATAGTGAATTTAAAAAGGTCCTGAACCTTTTGAGCCAGTTTCTTTGCCTATGAAATGGTTATATAATAAAATAAAACCTGGTTCACAGATTTTCTGTGAGAATTAAAAATAAGCCAGTGTCTCTCCAAACGATGTGTGAATGGTTGAAAGAATAGCCTGTAGAGGCAAACTGCCCGTGTTTGAGCCTCAGCTTCACCACTGACCAACTGATTGACCTTAAGCAAGTGACCTAACTTCTCTGTAGTCAGTTTTCTCATATGAAAAATTAAAAGAGAGGACAAGTTTGTGACCCATAGGATATTAAGGGGATCGTTAAGAGGATTAAATGAGATAATACACATTAGGCATTTACAGCATTTGCACAGTAAGTGGACAGTAAATATAAAGTATTACTATAATTGTTTTGATAAACCATTTAGTTTTGTTATGACCCTTCTCGTATTGTGCTAAATAATGGCTCGCCTCCATGTCTGTCATCCTACCTAAGATGCAAATTCCTTGAGGACAGATGACATGTCATATTCATCTTCATCATGTTGCTACCTAACATGATGTCTTGCACAAAATAGGAGCTCATAAATACTTGGTCAATAAATAAATGATTTTTGGATCATTTTAGGAAGAATTCAGAGCAAGTGACCCACATTTGTAATGCACTTGGTTCTTGGTTGTTGATGCTCTGTGACATACCAGCCTCTATGGCACATGCTAGAAGATATACAATGAGTGCAACTATGTACTTGCTTTGAAAATACTCATAGTCTAGTTGAAAACTAGCAAAGAAACAGATCTGTAAAATGTTAGAAAACTCAATGCTATCTCAAGGTGCTTTTCACATCTTCAATGGCCATTTAAGAGCTAGTATATATGGCCTCAAGTATCATATATGAAGCCTCATATATCTCTTCATCTTTATAAAAATGAACAAGGCAGGGAGTCAAAAGGCATGGCTTCTCATCTCTATTAGCCAAATATTTGCAGCATAAGTTTTGCTAAAATAATCAACCTCCATTGTCCAGGTTAAATTATCTGTACAATGATCTGTGACTCTGTATCTTTAGTCTTTGTGAAGGTCATTTATTTCAAATGCATTCACTTAGAAATATAATAATAGTTTTCCACTGGACTTTGCTAGGAGGCATATTCAAGAAATAAATATTAGGTCCTACCTTGGCATTCTTTACTTACTTGCCTTTTGTCCACTCAGAATAAAATCCAAGTTCATATCTTGGCCTACAAATCGCTGCATGGTCTAACCCTACCTTCTACCACTCTCTCCCTCTGTTGAGAGCTCTCTTGTTATACCAGCCTGCCTGTTGTCTCACACCTCACAAGCTCTGCCTATTTCCCTCTGCCTGGGTGACCCTATCCTCAGATATCCCTATGGCTCACTTTTCCCTTTTTTGAGCTCTTTGCTCGAATAACACTGCCTTAAAATGGTATTCCCTGACCCCTCTATCTACACTCCCTCCCTACTTTACTCCTTTACACAGCTTTATCTTTATTTGTGAATCCTTTCTGTTCTGAATTTAATGCATACGTGCATGTAAACACATCTGTGTTGAGCTTCTCATCTGTGCCTTGCCTTGGGATGTAATGAACAAATGAGGCCCAGGGCCTGTCCTCAATGAATCTGTTCTTACTGCATCTAGTAAGGAATACGGAAAAGAACTATGTTTTAGTGATTTAACTGTTGTGTTGGGTGTGGACAAGGGGTGCCGTGCAGCCCTTAATCTGGCTGCAGGTTTGAGGAAGGCTTCCTGGAGAGTGATCAATACACTGACACTGTGCAATTAGGTAGGGATTACCTAAGTGAAGGACGGTGAGGAGACTACTACCTCAGGCAGAAGGAAGACCAAGTTCAAAGATCCAGAAGAGGAAGGGGAACATCGACACTTTTGAAGAATTGAAGGATGCTCGTTGTGGCTAGAAAATTGTGTTTCAAAGGGGAAGGAAGTGAGGCAAAGAAAGATGTTTTAGATGGTTTGAGATGCAGACAAACGGCAGACCATGAACCATTGAGGAGTTTTAAGGGGAATGACTATTTTGAAGATCCCCTCAATCATAGAATATGAAATGACTAGAAAGGGGTAATGCTTAAGTAAGATACTGCTGGAACACTACAGATGAGAAACAATGAAGACCAAGACAAGGAGAGTAGTGATGAGAATGGAGAGAAATAAATGTGTCCAAGAAAAGAAGGCAGATGAAATGTGGCCTGAGAGAGAAGTAGGGATCAAACATGGAAACAAGATTTCTGGTTGGGTTTATGGGAATCGTTTATCGATTTATTGAGGTACAAAACACAAGAAAATAGGTGAATTTGAGTTGAAAGATAATAAGGTCTGAATTTGTGTTGAAAGATAATAAGACTCATGCAAGACCTCCAAAAGGAAATGGATTAAATATTTCTAATTTCTCCCTCCCTCCAGTTAGAAATTATTATCGCTTTTTTTTTACGTCGAAATATAGTTACCTTTTGTCTTGAATAAATCTTCTCCTGTACATTAACTTGTATTATCAGTTCATTGAGTATTTGCTTATTTCTTTATTTGCAGTCTTCTTCTGGTAAATATTTAAGCTGTCTTAGAATTTAGAACCTTATAATTAAACAGATTCCCATATATTATACTAACAGAACACTTAACCTTGCTAGGCTTCAAGGATTGACTGGAAATAAAATACAGCATAGCTTAATGGGCTTGGGACTATAATAAATAAATGTAGAATACAATTTAGTCACCTGGTAGCACTGTAGTTAAGAATAGTGGAATATGTACATAAAAACTGCCCTGTATTGAAGTAGCCTCCATCTCACACAAGTAATTTAAGGAGTTATCACCATTTCAGATATTCCACTCTACTTTCTCAGTGAATACATTCATCCTTGCCATCATCTCTGTCATCATTATAACTAACAATTCCTGAGTAAATATGTCAGGCATACTGCATTGTCTCTGTACATCCTCAAAATAGTCTTATGAATAGGCTGCATAGCATGCCCATTTTACAGAAGAGAAATCTGAGGCTTAGAGAGTTTAAGCATATTGTGCATTGTATAAGGTCGAAAGGTAATAAGTGGTGGCACCTGTACTTCAACCAGGTCTGTCTGTATGATTCTGTATAAAAATCATCGTAGTTCATGTAAATGATGCTGTAAAGAAGCTATTATAACTGATAATCAATAGTACCTGACTGATTGCATAGATTTTTGCATATTACTTAATCATTTAATTCCAACAGCAAGGCAGACATGTGTAAATCGGGGAGGGAACAGTGTCTACCTCAGAGGGTTGTTGGTAATATTAAATGTTTCTACATAAAAGAGCTTAGAACATTGCCTGGCATAGTAAACACTATGGTGTGCTAGTCCCTCTGTATCACCATTACCATTATTCCAAATGCTCGTAACAACAAAGGAAGACAAGCTAAGTAATGGGTTCCCAATCACACAATCAGCGATGGTGGATCCAGGATTTAATCATAGGGCTAAATCATCTTTACACAGAGCTTCCTCTTAAAGAATTGGCTTCCTGGGTAATAAAGCGCTTTCATTTGGTGGTCACAACCAAATGACAAAATCCAAATTTCACTATTATTGCTTGCTTCTTTGGTTGATGATCACCATCTTATAAAGTTATACACTTGTGTTACATGTATTTGAATATGGATCCATCTTGCTATCTCCTCCAACTCAGAAGTCTAAATAGTATGTAACTCACTGAGTGATTTAAACACACACCAATACACACACACTCTTAGTAAACATGACTACTTATGAATCTGAGATGCAATTTACAATAAAAGTTCACAAAGCCATGAGCTTTATAGGAAAGGGCAGGCATCTGCCCTCCACATAATTGAAATTCACAACACAGTATAATACAGTTGTCATGCATCTGTTAAAGGCCAAAGATTTATTAGAGCAAATTAGAAGTTATAGACATTCCCTTTGGATAAAGGAATCCCTTAGTAATATGCAACATTACTAGGAGAAAACAGAAAAAGAATAATGATGGCAGATCACAGACAGTGACAGATCTTTGTGTTCATGAAAGGCTGTATATTGTTTGAGAATAATTGTATTACTGTTTTTTTTTTTATTCAATAAATAATTCTTGGTGTTTACTGCCTTCTAGGCAGTGTTCTATGTAATGGAGATACAAAGACATTTAAAGTCCTTGTTTTCATGGAGTCAGTAAGCAGCCTTATCACTTCACCTGTTATCAACATCCTTAAAATGGGAATAATATAATTGACCATATGGAGCTTTTGGATAGTAACTAAGAGCAAGCGTGTATAAAGCCTCTATATATATACTTGCAAAGTGTCATACAAGTAACAATAGTTATAAAACAAATGATCCATCTAGAAAATGGGTAAAATATATGAAGAAACATTTCACCAAACAGGATATACAGATGGCAAATAAACACATAAAAAGATGTTCAAAATCATTAGCCGTTAGAGAAATGCAAAGTAAATCACAGTGAGATATCATGACACACCTATCAGAATGACTAAAATAAAAAATAATGACAATACCAAACGCTGGAGAGGATGTGGAGAAACTAGATCACTCTTGCATTGCTATTGGGAATGGAAAACACACAATCATTCTGGAAAACAGTTGGGCAATTCTTAAAACACAAAACAAAAACTAAACACACATCTATCAGATGAGCCAGCAATTACACTCCTGAGCGTGCATCCCAGAGAACTAAAAATGTGTGCTAATATAAACCCCGTCTATAAATGTTCATAGCAGCGTTATTCCTAATAGCCAAAAACAAGAAACAACCCAGATGTCCTTCAATAGGTAAATGGTTAAGTAGACTATGGTATATCCATATCTCAAAGTACTACCGAGTAATTAAAAGGCACAAACCATCGATACATGCAACAACCTGCATCAACCTCTCAATAATTATGCTGAGAGAAAATAGCCAATCACAAAAGGTTACATACTGTATGATTTCATTTATATTGCATTCTTGAAGTAAAAAAATGACAGAAATGGAAGACAGATTAATACTAGTGTTTTCCAGTGGTTAAGAAAGAATTGAGGGCAGGAAGAAAATGGGTGTGGCTAGGAAGGGACAAGATGAGGGATCCTTAGTGACACTCGTGTTCTGTATCTTGACTGTATCAATTCATCATCCTGGTTGTGCTATTGTATTATAGTTTTGCACGCAGCTAATAGTAAGGGAAACCAGATGAAGGATACAGGGAGTGCCCAGAATTATCTCTTATAACTAAATGTAAATCTACAAATATGTAAATATAAAAAAGTTTAACTTAGGAAAAATCACCTACCTCAAAGTTATGATTCTGAAGATTACATTAATTATTTACATAGTCTCAGTACTTGAAAACACGGCTCTCAAAAACCATCAACTATGTTTATTTTCATTTTGTTTAATATATCAATGAATGGATAAATGAGAGAAAGTAACAGTGACCAGGAATATTTTCTAGAAACAATAATTATTCAAATGAAAGTTTTATGGGTTAGGGAGCTTGTATTCTAAGAAGAATCGCTAAATGCTGTTGAGAGACCTGAATCAATTTATTCATTTTTGTTCCCTTCTGTTCTGCAACATGGTATCAATCAAACTGTCGTTTATTGAACAGCTATTTTGTATTAGGCCAGATGTTACATAAGACATAATCTGACTATGGGTAAACATATTCATTTATCAAGGGGGGTGTGTGTGTGTGTGTGTGTGTGTGTGTGTGTGTGTGTGTGTGGAAGGGTGTATGTTCTAGGTACTTGGGCCACACCATTGAACACACATAGAAAAAAAACCCCTGCCACAGTGGAATTCTCATTCCAATGTCTATGTTCAAGCTTAACAGAAGATAGACAAAAATAAGTTACATTATAATTTAGCAACAGACGCATGTACAAGGGAATGCCAAGGAATGAGAGATGAACTCTGATGTGGAAAGCCGGCCTGGGTAGTATTTGTTCCTGAAGAATGTGCATCAGAGATAGTCCTTGAAGGATGTATAAAACTTCACTAGGTAGCCTAGAGAGGGAACAGGCTTCTGTTAGGTAGAGAAAGTAGCATGTGTGAAGTCACAGTTACATGAGAGTCTGCACAAAATCAGAGCAGGTGATTCAAGACCAAGAGCCAGGAGAGGTAACAGAAGGAAGAAGGGGAACCAACAGGGGAGAACTGGGAGAGAGGAGAGAAAGGAAAAGTGATCAACTGAGTACTGGACAGCCTTGAAGGTCAACTCAAAAGAAGGCATTTTAAGTTGATTTAGAAGGCAATGTAGAGCCAATGGAGCAAGTGTGGCAGGAATTGGACAGCCACTATCAAAAAAGCTATCAAATATTCGGGCATGATTTGTTCTTAATAAACCTGTGGTAATCTCAGCCTGTGACTCCACTGTCCTCGGAACGGTCATAGACTTTGTTGGTTGATAATGTTCCATCATCTCCCTAATTACTGACACGCTCCAAGACATTCTCTTAGACAGATGACCACCTGATTATGGGAGATGAGCCGATGGACGGTGTTTGTGAGCGTCCTCTGCCTCTATTTCTTCCTTGATACATTGGGGACATTTTTTGCAAATCATAAGAAAAGTATTAGCAAAGCTGGCATTTTTAATAGGTTCATTGTAGAAACATCTCTTGTTTTTCCTTTTGAGTTATGTTTTGTATTCATTTCGGGCTCCCGTGTTCAGTGATTTTGGAGATGCCGTTCAGCAAAGTTTCTTAAATGTTTGAAATCCTCATCCTATGATCTGTTTGTTTTAACTAAGTAGCCTGTTTCAAATTTTAATGCTTAGATGTAAACTGCCATACTCATTCATCCATTCACAGGCAGCTTTTGAGCACCTACTAAGAGCTGCATTCTGTGCTCAGGATACACCGATAGAGGGTAGAGTCATTCTTTTCTAAAGGTCCACAGTCCTGTGGAGAAACCAGGGCATTAGATGTGCTGTATGAGATCTAGTGAAATGTGTGTGGGAGCACAGATCCAGGCACCCATCCTGGAATGAAGGCATTGGGAAGATTGCTGTGGTGGAAGTAAAATCTCAGAGATTGCCACGTGATGTGACAGGAGTCAGGCATTCTGAGTGTTTTGGGCATGCTGGTGCAAAAGCAGACACCCAAGAGAGCTCGGTCCTCCAGAAATTCATAAAAAGGATCTGGCTGATAAGGCTGACTGAGATGTAATTGGAGAAGTGACAAAAATAGGCTCAAGAGGGAGGTAAGGATGCTAAAGAAACATATTTCACTCTAAGGAGTTTGGACCTTATCCAAAAGGAAATGAGGAGCCATTGAACCCTTATGGCAGGGAAGTGTAGGATAGAGTGTGGAGAATTAGGGAATCACTCTGGCTCTTCCCTCTTTCCTCTGAATGACCTGTATTCTGCTGTCTACACCTTTCATCAGCTACCAAAGCTGGATCTCCCAGAGGACGAGGTATCAGTCTCTTTGCATACCAGTGCCAGGTACTTTTCCACCAAACCTCAGCTTCCTTCCCCGGGAGAGGTTTCTGAACTCCTGCTGATTGTCAAGCCTGGGAGACTCTGAGCTGCTGATTGATTTGATTTCATTCCACTAGAGTACATGTAATTTCATGCTTCCAAGTGAAAGACATTTTCTGAAAATTCTCCAATCTCCCCAAATTACTTAACTTTATAAATTTATTCCCAGCTTCACTGGACTCTAAATAACCCAGTTTGGGAGAAAATGCTTGGCATGTGAAGCTCTGGTCATCAAGATTCAACAATTACTTTGATTAGCTCCCTCAGACTGTTAGAAACTGTTGCAATGAAAAGAAAAAAAATTAAAGTTCGAGCATGATATAAGACCAAAAAAAGAAAAAAAAAAACACCACCGCTTTCTTGGGATGCTAATACACCTTACTACAAGGAAAGAAGGGGCTGGTTCTTCTTAACATAAAGAAACTATACTTTAGGAGTAAGGTGGCAGGATGCCTCCAATACTTTAATAACTAGATAGATAGAAAAAAATAACTTTTAATAAAGTAGTATATATTAATAACATTTTAAAAATAAAACAGAATAAAAAATAATTTAAGGAAAACGCTTTCCCAGATCCCATCATTGTTAATATTTTCAGGAATATCCTTTAAGATACCTTTGTACATATTAACAGTAACATATAATTTTATGTAAATAGGACCACATTTTCATGTTTTTAAAATAAACTTTGATATTTTATAATATTTTTAGATTTACAGAAAAATTATATAGTACAGAGAGTTCCTATATACCCCACATCTAGTTTTCCCTGGTATTAAAATCCAATTTTTAGTGTGGTGTATTTGTCAGAATTAATAAATCAGAATTGATGCATTATCATTAATTAAAGTCCATACTTTAATCAAATTGACTTAGTTTTTGTTTTGTTTTTTTCTTTGTATGTTTTTTGTTTGTTTACCTTATGTCATTTTTCTGTCCTAGAAGGCCATCCAGGACACATTTACTCATCATATCTCTTTAGGCTCCTTTGGGCTATGGCAGTTTCTCTGACTCGAGAAACCTTAATAGTTTTGAGGAGTTCTGTTAAGATATTTTGAGGGAATGTCCCTCACTTGGGATTTGTCTGACGTTTTCTCATGACTAGACTGGGGTTATAGGTTTTGAGGAGAAAGACCACAGAGGTAAAGTGCCGTTTTCATCACATCATGTCCAGAGTACATACCACCAACATGTCTTATTGCCGTTGATGTTAAATTTGGTCACTTGGTTGAAATAGTGTTTGTCAAGTTTCTGTATTGTAGTTCCTCTTCCTCCCTTCCCTTCCCCTCTCCTTCTTGTACTCCTTGGAATGAAGGTACATTCATAGCCCACAGCATTAAGGAGCGAGGAGTTACGCTTCATGTCCTTGAAGGAATATCTACATAAATCGTTTGGAATTCTTCTATACAGGCGTTTTTTTATTATTCTTCCTCAGTAATCAGTTATTTATATTAGTATGGGCTCAAGGTTATTTATTTTATACATCCAGTACCACTTTATTTTTGTTTCGTTGCTCAGATTGTTCCAGCTTTGGCCATTGAAAACTCGTGTCAGTTGGCTCCTGTGTCTTTTGTCGTATCCCCATCATTGTAGGGTGTGTGGTGTGTGTGTGTGTGTGTGTGTGTGTGTGAGAGAGAGAGAGAGAGAGAGAGAGAGAGAGAGAGAGAGAGAGTTTCAGCTCTTCCTTAACATTCTGGCACTACAAGATACTCCAGGCGCTTTTATTCTAAAGAGCCCTCATTCCCTTTATTGGAGAATGATATTATAAACTAAGACCTAAGCAGTAGGTGTGCTTGTTGCTACTGGGGTGTCTTTGCTTCTAGGCCCTCAGACCTAACAGAGAAAGGAAATATACGTGTGCATAATAACCTATTTATACACGCATAGTATTTATAAATACTTCTTTGGAAACCACCTGTATTATCTATATTAAGCTAAACATGAGTTCATACTGATGTTTCCAGCTCTAATCTATTACTATAAATTATAATGTCTTCCTCTCGCTTATTAGTTTCCCTCCCACTCTAATAATATGAAATCAGACCCCCGTTTTCTTGCATCCATTTACTTAATGGCTTAATTCAGTATACATGTATAGTAGTTTCAGAACTGTTGACCCCGAATCCCATTTGAAACAACTTTATCAACTACAATACAATCCTTATGTACAATGCCATGATTTTTTTGTAATCTGTTATTTCTTAAATAAAAATAGCTATGTTAAAGATATCCCGTTCAAGTCAGTAAATAGAGACCTAAAATATTCGTGTCTGTGTGTGTGTGTGTGTGTGTGTGTGTGTGTGTGTGTGTGTGTAGGCAAGTTTGGAGATTACGTCATGTTTTATAATCCATTGTAAGAATTTTGACATTTTTTTCTAAATGATGAAAAACTATCGATGAAGGAGGGTCCTCTAAATGTTTCCAGATCAGTCTGACTGCTATATTTTAAATAAACTAAAGGGAGGCAAAGCAAGAAGTCAGAAGATCTGGAAGGAGCTGTTGCCTGCAGCCAAGACATGATGGAGGCTTGGGTCAGGGTATTAGCGATGGATTGTTAAGAAGTGGTCATATTTTAAAGATTAAGCCAGTAAATTTTCTAGTAGATTGTGGGGATGAGAGAAATAGAAAAACTAAGGAGAACTTTGGCCTTAGTTACTAGAAAGATAAGGATATCAGTTGCTGACCTGGGGCAGACAACAGGGGGAGCAAGCAGAGAGTTTTGCTTTGTCTTTATTTTTGGTGGGGGCTGGTGGTGACCAGGAAATTAGTATTTGTCATGTTAAATTTGAGATATTATTTTTGTATTCAAGAAGAGATCATCATTGACCAGGAGATGGCCACCAGGTAGAAGTGACACCAAAAGTATCAAATGATCTATTTACACTGACTGAAAACACATTTGTGGGCCCCTGAGTAGGTCTTGGAGCCAGACTATTCCCCGTATCAGGCTCCACAACTCGAGGCCAACCCGTCTTCACAACATCTTCGGTCCTCTGTATAAAATCTACCCCAGGTTTTTCTCCAAACTTCCCCTCAAGGTAGACCTGTGGAGACACATGGTGCTCACTGGCTTTTCTTATGATGATAGTATTATATAATGAGGTGGAGTCCCAAAAAGAGGCATCTGGAAGTAGTACTGATATAGATAGATCAGTTCTATTGGTTGAATTCCTCCTCTGTTTTTGGCTCACCTTATTTTATTGCATCCTCTTCCATTTTATTTTACCTGTTTATTCCAGTGTCACAGATTTAACACATTCTGTTTTTACTATTATAACATACATTTTTCTCTCTTTTAAAATAAATTTCCCTTAGGATTTATTTTGACCATACGCAGTATCTTGATATATTTAAATTTGGAGGATAGAGAGGTTTGGGTTTTCTTTTTTTAATGATCTATTTAATATTTAACATTTGTTAATTTTGGACATGCCGTCTGACCTCTCTGGCCTCAGGGTTCATTTGTAAGAGGAGGTTGATGGTACCTGCCCTGCCTGCCAGAGTACTAAGAATTGTAATAGCAGTTGATACTTTATTTCAATGTTTTCAGATGACTTTCACGTCTGTCATTTGATTTTTACTCCAATCCTGAGTGACAGGTATAAATCCCTACTTAAAAGAAAAGGGTGACTCAGAGATTTAGAAACAAGGACATTTAGTATTCACTCAATAAACATGTGCTTTAGCATATTAATATGCTAGGAGCTGTTCAAGGTGCCAGTGAGAGAAAATAATGGCAGAAGCTCTCCCATTGCCGTGCTTATCTATGATAATGGACATGGGTACATGTAGAACAAATTCTAATGCAATATAAAAAGCATCTATCAGTCCATTTTACAGGGATTTTGCAAAAAAATTGAGTTATTATATTAAAAAACCCTTGCATCAGTCAAGTAAGAGATATTAAATGTCAATCAGTACAAGTCGCATTCTAGATAATCATAATTATATCGATTGTTATTTATAGAATGCCTACTATGTTCTATCAGTATTTTAATTTTTTGTTTTCCATTAGAATCATTTCATTGCAAGCAATAGACAAAGAGGAGCTGGTTTATGCAGGGAAGAGGAGAACTTATAAAGGATACAGGACTATCTAGTGGAACCAGCTCAAGGGCAGGCAGGCAGCCAAGTCTCATAAAGCAAGCAGAACCAGAAGAAGGGAAAGTCATAAGGAACCCAGGGACTTTTCTGTCTAATTTTGTCTCAGCTTCTCTCTGCATATTGTTATGTCTTTCTGCATATCAGCTTTCTCTACTACTTGCTCAAAATCTGGAAAATGTCCACTCTCTGCCTCTCTCATTTTAGTTACTGCTATTGTTATTATTTGCGGTGTTTTGTTACTGTTTGCTTTTTTTCTGTACATCCCTTCCATTCAAAGGTAAGTCTAGAATGAATTGACATCTTGCATGCTCAATTCCAAACTCCTGACAAATGGCTCTTGTTAGACCAGTTTTGCGTCCACCCAGCTGTGGTCTGAGTACACAAATGACTATTGAAAATGTACTTCTGTGAAATGTATGTTATCAAGAGGCAAGGGGAGATGTTTTTCAGAGTAGAAGGAGTTGTCGTTGTGAGCGGAATGCGCACCTTGAAAGGTACGTGGTAGGCCCAGGCTCCACAAAAGGCAGCAGTTACTTCCCATTTCACAGATGTGAAAAACGAGTCTTGACTTAAGTTATTCAACAAATACTTACTGAATGCTGACAGAATACCAGGCATGGTGATAGGGAATGACAGTTTTTAACCTGTGAAAATAGCTTTCTATCAGGGATTACTGTCATCTGGTAAATTATCATGTAACACATGTAATTTCACTTTTAATAGGGGCTACAAAGAAGTGTGGGGTCTCTGAGAACACATAACAGGAGAAATAGACCTATCTTGCAGGTAGTTGTGATGGGATGAAAGAATATTATCCTCTGGAAATGAATTTGAATTGAGGTCTAGGAAATGAGTAGCAATTAATTAATGGTGGAAGGATGAGTCAGGGAGCTTTCCAGGAAGATGGGACAGCAAGAAAAGACAAAAGGAAAACAAGATGGCCAGTATAGACAAGAGTCTCAAAGAGAAGAGGATAAGAATGGCATATGATTAGCAGTTGAGGTAGTCACAGGCAGAAATATGAGTAGTTCAAAACAAAAATTGTTCTTTAAGTGCAGTGGAGAACTAACTACCTTTAAAGTCTTTAAATTAGAAGAGTAATATATGTGTTTTATAAAGTCACCTCAGCTACATACCGTGTTGAAATGGATTGAAGGAGGACAAGTGTAGATGTGGGAAAAATAATTCAGAGCTATTTCAGTAACTCAGAAAAGAGAACAGGAGCTGGAATAATGGGATTGAGTAACAAGGGGACAGAATAGCACAGACTGTCTTCTTTATTCTAATTTGACTTTGTGGAATTTGACTTTGTAGTTCATTATAATAGTTCCATGAAAAGCCACCAAGATACAAGAGCAACGCTTCAGCTGGAACTGAAATCCAGATAGTTCTATCCCACCCTATATGACAAGGACATGTCTGAGATAATGTCTATTTTATTATATATTATCATTTAATGATATAGAGTTGGTGAAAAGGCAAAAGATATACAGCACAATATTTAATAATAGCGAATCTAGAGAAAATAATTACTCCTGGGACAGAAAATGGTGAATTCAAATTCCAAAGACAAGATATTTTTCATTCCTTCAATATCCTCTTCATTCTCTTTGCTGCATGGTTTACTTTACCATGAAACATTATGTATACACACAGATTCTTTATAAAAGAGATACCACTTTTTTTCTACTTAAAGGAAACCCCACAACTAGGTTGAAAAACAACAACTTGATATCCTGGAAAAACACACTGTTCCCCAATATTCTCCAATTAAAAAAAGAAAGAAAGGAGGAGAAGGCGACGAGGAGGAGAGAGGAGAGAGGAGAGAGGAGGAGAGAGAGAGAGAGAGAGAGGAGAGAGGGAGAGGCGAGGAGAGCGCGAGGATGAGAGAGGAAGAGGAGAAGGAGAGAGAAGAGAGAAAGAATGAGACGGCTTTGCTTATTCCAGATTTTGCGAGAAAGACCACACTAGCAAAAAGAAAAAAAGCTTGCTTTTCCAGCTTTAAAAGAAACATACAGATGAAAGACTGAGAAGATTATTTGCCAACATGCAGGAAAGCCAGGAGCAGGCAGATGCGGGAATACTTGCTGTATCTTTTGTTTTGCAGCAATAATCAAGGTCATCATCTCTGCCAAGATTTCCTTAGAAAATCCCCTGATCTCTAATAAAAATTATCTAAATTCTGAACCTACTATCAGAGGAAAGATGGTAAAGGTGAAACTGAAACATCAAGGGGTCAAGAAACAAATACTCTAAATTTTCCCAAATGCTTCCCTTTCCCTTAGAAGGTGATGATATTATTCATTATGTGACCTTGGGCAAAGTATTTGCACTCTTGGTGTCTTAGTTTTATCACCTATAAAATGAGGATACACATAGTTCTTTCATTATAGGGTTCTGTTAAAAATATAATGAGCACTAAATAGATGACTATCGAGATGGTGAGAAAAATATTATTTTAAGTTCCTGATTATTTTATAGTTCAGAATATGATGGAGGGAACTATGCTTCTCATCTGTAAGATGAATTTCATCGGTCACACATAACTCATAAGCTATATAATTCATTACATATAACATACAGTAACTCTAAGGAAAAATATATGATTAAGATGCAGTCATCAATTTTCCTCTTCCCGTTCTTTCTTGACTAATTTTAATCGGATATCCATCTCCACCTCTCCATCAAAATAGGTCCTACCAGTGCTGCTGATAATTGCAATGTTGATAAACCCAGAGGTCAGCCTTTGGTCCTCGCCTTACTTGACGTGTCAGCAGCATTTGACAAAGTCCATTACTCTGTTTCTTGGAACATTTCCTTCACTTATCTTTTCAGAACACTATTTTCTCTTCTCTTTACACACTTTCTTCTTTACTGGTTCATCATCATCCCCTAGATCTTTAAAAGGTATACAGGTAACCCCCGTATGACAAGGCACTTCTATAACATGGTTGTGCTCTAACACAATTCAAGAATTGAGGAAAACCCTTGTACAACACGGCATCCTAGAACAAGGTTTCACTCTAACATGGTTTGAGAATTAGAGAAATCCCCGAACAACCCGGAGCATAATAAGAGCTCTTAGAGCAAAAGATATCTCATTTGAAATTAGGGAAATCCCCGTATAACACAGAATAAGAGCTTTTAAGAGCAAAAGGTATCTCATTTGAAATTTTTCATTCGAGCGTGGATGTCATATCAGTTTTGACTGCAGAATTTTAAAATGTATTAGAATTTTAAATCCATTTTGTTCGTGGAGTATTAAGTTCAGAGGATGAAGATATCTTGTCAAAAAGAAAACTCCCTTCGTTAATGGTACTTAATAGTGATGAAGAAGAAAACATTATTTAATACATATTAATATGTTACAGTTTTGGTGAAAATTGCTTTAATAAAGACATTTCTCTTAATTATAAAAATATAATGCTTTTTTTTTTTTAATTTTTTGGAACCTAACCCCCTTTTTTATACTTGTTCTTTGTTTTGTATAACACAGATTCGTGTAACATAACATTTTTTGGGAACCTAACAACTGTGTTATACGGGGGTTACCTGTAATGCTTCAGGGCTCATTTTTCATATTTCTTTTACTTTCCATCCAACATTACCGCTAGCTGATATCATCCAGTTACATGGTTTTAAATATTGTCTGCAGACTAGGTAAGGTCTGCCCTCTGAACTCCAGACTCGTGCATCCACGTGCTTATTATGCCCACTTGGCTGTCTGACAGTCGTCTCAGAGTTAGGAGTTCCAACATTGAACTTCTTATTGCCACTTCATCGTAATCTGGCTCATTCCAATCTATCACCTCTGAAAACATTTCAACTCTGTCCTTTCAGTAGTTCAAGCAAAACCTTTGGAGTCGTCCTTGAGTCTTCTCTTTGTCTCATACACTGCATCCCATCTATCAGCCAATCTCAGTGTTTCTCTCTACAAAATAGATCCACCCCTTGCCCAATTAACCTCTCCTACTTTGGGCCAAGTCAGTGTCACCTTTTGCCTTGATCAATGCAAGAGTTTCTTAATCAGGCTCTCTGCTTCCCACCTTGTCTCCTTCATTTATTCTCAATACAACATTATGATTCCTTGAAGTGTAAATTTAGTCACGGCAAGCCTCTGCCCAAAATGTTTCCAGTGTCCGTTCGTTCACTTAGAGTAAAAGCCTAATGCTTTACCAGGGCTCGTGAGGCCCTGTGCTCTGGCATTTGTCATACCCCATCTCCTCCTATGTCCTGTTCATTCTGCCTCAGCCACACCGGTCTCCTTGGGCTACCTCTGCCTATGGCCTCTGAATTCCCTGCTCTCCATGGGACCTACTCCCTCCTTGGCTTAGCTCTCTAATGAAATCCCTCACTATGGCCTTCTCTCACCATTCCATATAAATTACACCTCCCTTCTTAACTGGCTGCCCGCTCCCTGATTTATTTTCTCCACAGTATTTATTTATTTATTTTTAACCATTGCATGCACTGATATTCATTGGCTTGTTTTCTCCTTACTGGAAGGCCATCTTCATGAGGTCTGGGACTTTGTTATCTTTGCCTGTAGCCACCGGAATAGTACCTGGCATATGAGAGACACACATATAAATATTTGTTAAATACACAAATGAAGTAAGAATGCTGTCTGTGTCCTTATAGACCTTACTGGTTTCGTTCAATAACTTCAACTGATCAGCGCCTGGCCTGGGGATGTGTAAATTAAGAGAACATGACTTGTTCCCTCTAGGAGCTGATAGCCTGATGGATGATATAGATAAGAATGTTGGACTGGGTGCCCTCTCCCCACCACCACCATCAAAAATCCAGGGCCGGAGAAAGGGTTTGCATGCAGGTAGCTCATTTTATGAAGTTATCCAGAGAATAGGGGTAAAGTAGTAGGAAGAGTGAAAAAAGAAGGGGGCAAAAGCTCGTATGAGTGTGGGGTATCAAGCTGGTCACCCTGTGGGCAACTCAAATCCCATATGCCAATCTGAGAAATGGTATAAACCTTGTCTCAGAATTATAGCTCTGAGAGGCAGAGGGCCAGCCACCAGTCCCTATTTCCCCACTGATTGAGGGTCACCAATGGCCTGATAATTCATACATGCTTCTACAGCATGTATGCATGAGTGCCATAGATGTTACAGAAGCCCCAAGGAGCAAATGAGAGATTCCCAGTACAGATGAACAGGGCACGGCTGGCCTACCTGACTGCCACTGGGCCACCACAGTGGGCTGTGGGGTGTATGGTGGAGCATGTGAGGCTTCCAAACAACTTATAAGACAGGCAAAATGTACTTAAGATAAGTAAAACTAAAACACAGTAATACGATAAGGCCAGGAGAGATTGAGCCTAGCTTTGATAGAAGGGATAGCTTGGGATAGTATCATAATTTTAGCAGGACATTAAAAGATATGTAGAAGTTAGACTACCTTCTGAATTCGTTTTCAGGCTATTTTCATGAGTAAGAAAAGGCATGGGAAGACTAATAGTCATTTCAATTCAACTCATACTAAAAAGTAAGCAGTGACAGTTGATCCTGCATATGGCCTGGGACATAGGGCAGGGGCTTAAAAATGTTTGATGAGTGATTATAATACAGAATATGGCACAAACTGTGAGGGCTAGAAAAAAAGAGTGAGGAGAGGGGCAAAAAGAAAAAAAAAAAAAAAAAAACCTCCCCATTTCATTGTATTTACAGTCCAGATGCGAGAATAAAATAATTTCACAGGCATGACACATTAAATAATTGTAAGCCACTTAATAAACCCATGTCTTTATTTTCTACTTCCTAGTCTTTAAACATTGAATACTATTTACTCAGCTACCCAGTAGAGCTTCAGGACAGCCTTTCTAAAAGGTCGGTATGGTGTAACACTAAAGTAGGCGGTTTCTGTGTGTTCTGATGACCTGATTATAATAGATGAATAGATGTGCACATCGAAGACTCCTCTAGTTAGACGTCAGGCTGCTTTAACAAATTACCATAGCCTGAGTGGCTTAATCAATAATTTATTGCTCATGGTTCTGGGGGCTAAAAGTTCAAGATCAGAATGCCAGCATGATCAGGTTCTTTTTGAGGGTCCTCTTCCTGGCAATGTCTTCACATGGACTTTCTTTGGTATGTGCATGCAGAGAGAGAGATCTCATTTCTCTCCCTCTTTTTAACATAGGGGCTTCACCCTTATGATATCATCTACCCCCAATCACCTCCCAAAGGTCTCTTCTCCAAATACCATCACATTGTGGCTTAGGGCTTCAACATATGAATCGGGAGACCAGGGCACAAATATTCAGTTCGTAGTCAAGTCTATCAATATCCTCCTGTATTAGTTACCAGAATGCAAAGGTGGAATCTAAACATAGGTTAAAGAGGTTAGTAGATGTAAAGTGTCTTCCAAAAGTGGAGATTTGAACTGTGATAGCAAAAGAAATTCTGGACAAGGTGGTTGATAAGCCTAGCTTAGAAAGGAAAGCCGGATTAAGGTTGGAGGACCCAAAGAACAGCATTATATGAGTGCCTGCTAGTCCCAGACATAGCGCTTGGCACTACAATACAAGCATGAATGAATTAGGTCCCCTGTCCTCAAGGAGTATAACATCTAAAGTTCCCTATCCTCAAGGAGTATAACATCTAAAGTTCCCTGTCCTCAAGGAGTGTAACATCTAAAGTTCCCTGTCCTCAAGGAGTATAACATCTAAAGTTCCCTGTCCTCAAGGAGTATAACATCTAAAGTTCCCTATCCTCAAGGAGTATAACATCTAAAATTCCCTGTCCTCAAGGAGTATAACATCTAAAGTTCGCATGTTGCTGAATGAACAATTGAGTGTTGGGAGGGAGAAGTTGGAGAAAGGGTAAAGTGATGTATGTTGACCTCATAAAACTTTTTTCTTCACTATTTGCCTAAAGTTCTGGTCTGATAATTTTGAAAAAGGCATACAAATATGGAGCTATCACACCTGTTTGCGGTTTTCCCTAAACTGAATTTTTAATACGAATAGGTGTTTGCTAGGTTAACATGTACACCACTTTTTTAGATTTAAAATGTTTATTTTGAGTACTGTCTAGATCCATCATTGTGGATGGATGGATAGATGGATGGATGGATGGATGGATGGATGAATAAAATTGGTAATTATGTAGGTAGATAGACAGACATACATAGATAGATAGATAGATAGATAGATAGATAGATAGATAGATAGATATGTCTTCCTCAGCTTCAAGATATTCACAGCCTAGCTGTAAATACAAACATGCTAATCTATACCTAAGTCTCCTATAATATGGTAATTCTGTGGTAAAGACACACACAGAAATTTGAGGGTAGAGGAGAGCGCTAAAAATACCTTTGAACTATGGGGAATGAATCTAGGAAGTTTTCAGAGAGGAAATGACTTTTGGGTTTGGTTTTTCAACGGGAGTTTCAACATATGGAGACTGGAAAGCGTATTTCAAGCAGAGGGATAGCAAAACAAAGGACACCAGTGAATGGTGTTTTTAGGAATGGGGAGTAGGCGAGAATATGTCTAAATGTGGCTGCAGGATTAGGATTCTAGTCAAGGGTGTGGTGCGAGGGTGGGAAGGTCTGGGACTCCCAGTAACGGTGAGACTTCAGAGGCCTAAATGAGGGACCAGGCTAAGGAGCTTGGCTTTCATATAATTGGACGGCAAGTCCCAATTCTCACGAGATGCTCCTCTGGAACAGCTTCCAAAGACAAGTAAATTGGAAAAACTCAATTGTTTTTTTGGAAGTCCGTGCTGCACATCAGTTTATTATAGCTGCTGGAAAGTAAGGAATCTGTTCAACTTAGTTTAATTCCAGTATTTTCCAAAAATCTCTCAACATCTGCTTGAATCTCCTGGAACATCACTGCAGGAAATTCTATGGAATGAAATGGTCTAAGCACGAAACTTGTGAGATCAATTTTGCCATTTTAAATGTCACTGGTTACAGTATGGGGCACGCAGAAGAAGACTTTAATTTGCAAAAAAAGAGAGGAAATAAGAAGCTGTCACAGTGTTTTAATGGAGAGGGAGACATGGGAATTGGATCCTGGGGACAGAGGTGAATAAAGGGGACAGTGTGAGCGAGTTAGGAAAAGTTGGATGTAGCCCATAGTTAGTTCTCTTTCTTTAAGATAAAACAAAACCACCTGGTGGGCTTGTTAAAATACAAATGGCTGGGTCCCACTCTCAGAGTTTCTGGTTCAATAGGACTTGATACAGGGCCTGAGAATGTGCTTTCTAACAAGATCTCAGGGACTGCTGATGCTGTTGGTGTGGACATCACACTTTGAGAATCTTTGTTGTCAGATTTCCTACAAAGTCTTCTCTCGCCCTAGATCCCAGCGTACTTTCTTAGTCCCAGGCTGGCCAGCTGCATTCCTATCTCCTTCCACACAGTCCCCATGCTTCCCTCATCTCAGCACTTTAACCTTTTTCCTATTGGTAAAAGCATTGCAAATGTGTTGACAGTGTCTCAATGGAGTAATTCTAGCACTGTAAATGGGAGATGGGCTGATGAAAGTCAAGGACATAGTCTGGATTAATCACGCTGCACATAGTGATCCAGCCTCGCCTATTTCTGCTTTTGTCACCAGGACCTTCACAGTACTTCCTTTCTTCTCTCCTTTTCCACCATATTTAGACAGTCCCATGCTATTGATTCCTCAGTCAACCCAGAGACTGTTAATCCTCTTCTAGGAAGTCATGCTAGCCCTGATAAAGGCTCTTCATTGTTAGGAGAACTGCTAACCCCACACAAATCCTCCCAATGATGTTTGTGAAATATTTCAATTGAACAAAAAGATTTTCTCCAGGCCAGTAATTATTGTCATTACTGTTTAGATAAGTTGACTGCTCCCTGCTATGTATTACTCTGTGTTCCATTCTCTCATAATGGAGTAAGATGGGGAGGAATGAAGAATTTCAACCCAAATGTTCTTTGCTAATAAAGCCAACTGCTTCATTTAGGATGATTTCTATATTCTGTGTAGCTAGCATCTGCCAGACTCCCCACCCTGCCTCCTGCATTCCTCTGCTGGGGCCCATGTTGATTTGGAACTTTTTTCTCTTCTCCCATCCCCATCCAAAAGGAGGTTCAGCTATGCTTCTTCTTGTGAGCAAGAATTAACCCATTTGGGGCCCCAAACCTGTATAGTTGTCCTGTGTGGCTCCGTGGCTGCTACCCCAAGTTCTATCTGTGGCAACCAAGTTTGGCATCAGGGACCCCAGAGTCACACTTTGAGCACTCAGTTTGCTCTCAAAGCATGGTACACCTTAATCTCCTCCCAGATTTCTCAAACACCAAGATCTGTACTCTATATCCATCACGTAATTTGTTTGTTTGTTGTTGTTGTTGTTGTTTGTGTTGTTGTTTTTTATCCGAGTGTTTACACAGGCTTAGAGATAAATAATTCTGGCCAGTGTGCAATAGGCTTTGGAGTCAGACAAAATGAGTTCCAATTTTATATATGTTAGGGGCAGCAGGTTGAGAAAGTGGAGAATTGGATCCCAGCCTGCAAAGTGGAGATGGCTACACATAAGGCTTCAGAGGTCAGGTGCTGTCAAAGGGAACAGGCTCACCTTGGAAGGCACCATCGTGTCTTGTGCAGCTCTTGTGGGTCAAACCCGTCACCGATGTGGTTGGCACACACGTCCACGAGGCTGAGTATAGCGGGCAGTCTCATTAACTCCTCACTGCCCACATTAGGATGGGTGAGCCCAAATGACTTCATTGCCTGACCCCAACTATTTTTATGCACATGGCATTTTTCGTGGTTTATTTTTTCTTACATATTTTGAAAGCATTCAAATCTACAAAATATGTTGGAAAGAAATTGTACTTTAAAGAAAGTCTAGTTTCACCAATCATTAATATCTTGACATATTTGCTTTAAACATCTATCTATCTATCTATCTATCTATCTATCTATCTATCTATCTATCTATCTATCTGTTACTGTTTGCACATACTATACACACATGTGCACACAAACATTCACAAACACATTTTTTTTTTCTGAACATTTTGAAAGAAGTTGTAGAGTTTGGATCAGTTTAACTCCTTCCTTGAAAATCTTTGCTGTCTACTAAATCATTGGCTTCAAAGGTAAAAGGATTTTCATAGCCTGATGTGAAAACGTTTTCCTGGCCCATAGATTCGGTGGGAAGTGGCTGGGAACTGCTTCCTGGAGTTTGGAACCTGTGTCACTAGACCAGTCTGACCTCTCTTCCTCTCCTCCTAAAATTAGGAGGAACTTACAAAAGTCATGTCTGCAGGGATATTAGGGTGACCAAATGATTTGTCACCCACACCAGGAAACTTTAAAATTGAACACTAAGCTAGATTGTCCCTGGATAGCAAACTAGTAAGGTCACTCTCAGGCCACAGCACATTTTTTAACTACAAAACAGTCAAGTTAGGACCCAGGAGACGTATGAGTTCAATGTTTAGCTTTGTCATTTATTAGTTTGTGGCCCTGGTCACATTACCCACCCAGGTCTGTTTGCTCTGCATTGTTGCAATATTGCAAACAAAACAAAATTACTTGTTAACATATTTTGAACACTATAAAATGCTAAATAAATTATCAGGAGGCATTTCCACAAAGAAAGATGTACTAATCAGCAAGGCAGCATGACTCTATCTTCTTTAGTTTAATGTATTCTATGTCCAAAACAGTGGCCAGGCCTTGGCCATTTTTGTGGAAATCCCCTGTCCTTTCTTTTCCTACCTCTTCACCTTTTCTCACTTCCTCTTCTAAAATGCCCTCATTCATACTGTGCTTCAAAATCTGCCTATTCCAACATCCCGCTGAAATATATCTCTTCTATGAAGCCTTCCTGGATTTTCACTCACAGAGAATTTCCCTACTCCAAACACCTATGAAACCAGTTTCCCAGACCTTTCTTGTTACTGGTATTTTCCTGCATTTTTAAGTTATCTTTCCCATGAAACTAAACTGTATTTAAGAGCAATCACTGTACCTTTTTTTGTCTTGCTTTATCTTTAGCCCTGTGCCTATATCACTGACTTGCAAATACTTAGATTACAGACGTCTATCAATTATCTTTTAGCCTTAAGTGATAGAAACCAGACTCAAAATGGCTTAAATCATACGGAAATTTATTATTTCATATAACCAGAAGCGGAAGGTAAGGAAAGCCCTAGTGAGGCCCCCAGTGAAGGTCCATCAGGACGCCTGCTTTGTCCTTTTCCCATTGAAGGACACAGAAATTGCCAACAGAAACTAGGGATATGCATTTCCTTGTTTAATTTAACATGCACAGAAAGAAGAAGGAAATCTCTCCCCTAACCAAGGGTTATAGTCCTATCCTTCAACCAGTTTGGGCCAAATTAGCTCAACTATGTATGTGTGGGCTGGTAGCAGTTGTCAGGGGAATGGCATGTTCTTACAAACAGAATTCTTAAACAATGGGGGATGGAATTACTCGTCTAGAACTTCAGCGCTGTCCAGTAGAACTTTCTACAATGAGGAAATATTCTGTTCTTCTCTGGCCACATGTGGCTATTATGCACTTGAAGCCTGCAGGTGTAATTGAGAAAACAAAGGTTTTATTTTCATTAATCAAAATAGCTAGCAGCTACCATATTGGACAGAGTGGCAGAGTGATTAAGACGTAGACTGAAGCTCGAGATGGAGTCAGATCTCTGGAGTCACCTGGGCTGCAGCAGGCAGAGGGGAGATGGGAGTGAAGTTCAGGTCCTGCTTAGAAAGGAAGAGAGAAAAATGGATTCTGATTGGACAGGCAAGTTTTCTACACCCTTGCTGCTCAAAGTGTGGTCCATGGACCAGAAGCATAGGCATCACATGGGAACTTGTTAGGAAAGTCGACTCTTAAGCCCCATATCAGATAAACTGAATCAGGTCTGTATTTTTACAGGATTGCGGTTGCTTGGCCTATAATCCGTGATTTGACACAAAGATTTGCAGTCTAAAAGATCTGTGTTCCAAGCCTGACTCCACCATTAACTAACTGTTATCTGGGCAACTCACTTACGCTTTCTTAGTCCCAGTTCCCTCATCTCTAAATATGGTATAACAAAACTTGCCACACAGGGTTATTGTGATTTTTCAAAATGAAATACTATACATGAAATGCTTAGCATAGCACAGAGAAATCTAATATATGCTCATTAAATAATGGTTTTGCTGGCTTCCTTTCTAGGAGTACATGTCTTATGCATAGAGAAATCCCCAGCCCTTGCCAAGACTGGACATACCATGTTTCCCCAAAAATAAGTCCGGGTCTTATATTAATTTTTGCTCCAAAAGACTCATGAGGGCTTATGTTCAGGGGATGTCATCCTGAAAAACCATGCTAGGGCTTATTTTCTAGTTAGGTCTTATTTTCGGGGAAACACAGTAGTAGATTTTCAATAATTTGGGTTGAAATAATAACAGGCCGGATCAATGACTGATTGAATGAATGATTAGGTAGTCCAGTGTCTTATAAATCACAGATCAGTCAAAAGTATAATAACACATTCTTTTCATGAATAAATGCAATTATCTCACATGTAGCATCAGGCCAATATTTGATTTTTCTACTTTAATTTCTTACCATGATTCTCTTGCCTAGAACTCATCATTCTTAAGAGGGGGAAAAAAAGTGTTGCAAATGCCCTCTACATATATGCCCCTGCCCTGGCTATGTTTGGGAGCCTCTGTAAAAGGAGAAGGATGTTCATGTGCCCGTGCCACACATGAGGCACTTAACCATATGCTGCCTGGTAGCAGGCCTTACATTCCTGGCTTGAGAGGTTGCTGAAGTTTTCAGACATTTTGCGTCCCCATCCCTGTAGTTCCGACCCTCCTGGATCTCCACAGCCAGACTAGATGCTGTCCCATCACCTCCTTTGACGCCCCCTTGTGAGACGGATGACATTCTACTTTGTAGTTATAAACCCTGTGCATTCTTGTTAAGCCCAGTCAGCTAAGAACCAATGTGGATGGCCTGTGGCCTGGTGGTGGAAAAGAGAGCAGAGCTTGTCCCAGATCACTGGAGTTGTCAATAGGCTTCTCCAGTGACCAAGGATATGATCTTGATCTTGGATGACTTACAATGTCTCTGATCACCCATGTCCTTATCTGTAAAAGGGACCCAGGGAAAAAGAAAAAAAAAAAAAAAAAAACTACTTCACAATCTGTAAAATGTAAAGCATTATAAAAATGTAAGACATCATTTCTCTTGCTCATTGTTCCTATCTAACATTCATTTATTCTGCTTTATTTATTCACACACATTTAGTGTCCATCTACTATGTAAGTGATTCTGTACAATATACCAGAGTTTCAAAAATAAAGGACCTAGTCCCTGATATCCATTAATTGATAGTCTGGGATGAGACATAAAAGAGAAGACCATGAGCACAAAGATGAGACCAACTAGAGTAACCCGAGACAGTCAATCCATTTCTGAAAGAGGAGGACGTTGAGGTGAGTCTTGAGAGATGGGAAATTAGCCAAGTCAGGGTAGAATGATATTCCAGACAGAAGGAAGAACAGTGTGTTCAACACAAATACTACTTTTATTTTGCTTTGTTTAAATGGAAGTATAAAACGTCATGCCTACTTTAAATAAAATTTTTTTAAAAAAGGAGAAAGAAAAAAGAAAGAAAGAAAGAAACCCAGAAAATATAGACTTTTAATTCCAGAAGGGGTTTTTCGTAACACAGCTGTACTTGACAACTGACAGGAGTGAAATTCAGACAACCACCAGCATCCTCAAGATCACACAGGTTGTTGGTAGCTAAGGTGACATCTACTAACACCCAGTCCAGCCCTCTCTCCCTTGCCCAGGGACCTGGTGACAATTTAGCATTCCTAGTAGTTGACTCTTCTGTCAACACTAAACACAAATGAACAACCAGTACTTCTCAGCTGGATCTAGGGCATTTGTCAACAGAATCTATGTAATGGATGTTTGCTATAAAGAAGAATTTTAAAAATTAGATCTGGGAGTTCTTGGCATATTCCCACCTGGCACCCACAGTCTCTTAGCTTCCCAGAACTCTTAGGCTTAAGGAAAGCTTAATTAAAATCAAGTCAATGGAGAACTCTCTGACAAACTAACAAGACAACAGAGAAATAAATTAAGCTTTTTATCTTTCTATTCCTTTATGCTGTTCATCACTATCAATGCAACTTTTGATTTATCTATACTATATATGTGTGTGTGTGTATATATATGTGTAATATATATGTGTAACATGTATATGTATATATATGTGTAACATGTATATGTATTATGTATATATAATCATCAAGCTTGCTTTATTTACTGTGTATAGGTCAATCAACGTGCTTGATATTTTGAAAAACTTACAATGTTATGTAATTATAATATGCCATGATATTAAAAGGTGGAATAGAACGGTTACTGGACATGAAATTCAAAACTTAGGTCAGAGGCTCTGTGCTAGAGACAACAAATGGTGTGTGGGAGCGAGGTGAAAGAGCCCAGGATGGTGCCAGGCTCATGCCCGTGGATCTGTACCTATTAATTTTCTACATTCATTGCCAAGATCTCCCTCATAGCCTCACTTTCCTCATCAGTAAAATGGAGATACTTCCTATCCCTTCTACTTATCAAATGATTATAAAGGGAAAAAAAAATCATTATCTAGTGTATGTTTTGAAATACAGTTTCAAACACGGGACCTGATGGCAATATCTGTCATTTGAGTTGGGAGAGAGATGTGGCCAAGAGTCATGAACTATTTCAGATTGAGTGGCCAAGAAGGCCTGTCTGAGGAGATGATGTTTGAGCAGAATTCTGAATAGAAGGATCCAGCCATGCAAAGGACTAAGGACATGTTCTAGAAAAGGAACCCAGCAAATCCAAAGGCCCCCAAGCACTTATGAGCAAGGCGTGAATGGCAAATCAAATGCCGCTGACTGGTATACTCAGAGCACAGTGGAGAGAAGAGGGAAGCAGCTGGAGATAAATCAGAGCGGTCCAGGGGAGTCAGGAACTTACTCCAGGGGAATGGGAACCCATTGGAAGATTGAACAGACATTTTCACTCATGATGTAACGGCAAACAAATTACTTCAAGTTTGCTTCTGCTTCTCTAAAATGGACATAACAATATACATTTTGAAAAAATTTGAGAATTGCATTTGCTTTTTCTATACAATGTATTTAGTACTTGACCCTGACAGGTGCAATGCCTGTTGCTGCTTTGGTTAACACTGCCATTATTATCATTATTATTGTCTGATCTAAGTTTGCTCCAGGAGTAGCTATTGGGAAGGAGGGCTAGCAGAAGAAACAAGGCAGCTATGGCACAAAAGCAACTCTAGCGCCACAAAGTAATATTTTATTTCCATAAATCAAATAAATAAGCCTTATCTTTCTTTGTCCACATATTTCATTGTCCTTATAGTCCCAGGCCTACCGTAGCCTCTGACTTTAGAAGCTCCTATTTCAGTCTCTGTCAAGTGGCATCTGGCTTCTACATTATACAGCGCTTGCATCTCCTGGCCCATGAACCCAAGGGTCAGGTGGGAGCCTTCTCTGTCAGAGAGTGTGCCAAGCACCCGGATTAAAATCCAGGAGGTCGAGCAACCCTTCTGGAAGCTGCTAGGGATGATAACTGGTGTTGGATGTGGATAGCAGGTAGTTTGACTCATCGCTCTTGAAAATAACAGTCATAGAACAAAATGTATTTACTTCAGCTTCACATTCCTATGTTTTGTGCAGAGGATGCCCAGCAAGTCTTGGCTTAAGTAGAAAAACTAGGTGAGCTGGGATTGTTCCAGGTCTGATAACTTTTCAAATGTGCTTTGTAGAGCCCGTATTTGTCTTTATCTTATGAGTGCCCTCAGAACAAATGCTCAGAGATCTCATGATGTGGACATAGCAATCGTGACTAATTATCTACAGTCTGCCTGCCTCTCCTTTTCCTCTATTGTCCTCTCTCTCCCTCCATTTCTGCCTCTTCCTCCCTTCCTCTTCCCCTCTTTTTGCATTACTTTCCATAGTTTCTTCTTTATCTCTTCTTTCCTTTTCTCTTCTTTTTTGCCTCTTGTTTCAGCACGGATGTTAAATATGCATTAGGTTCCAACTAAGAGCCAGAGATTTTTCTGGGCACAAGAGATACAAATACAAATATCACTGGATAACTACAAGGAAGAAAGCATCCAACGATACGTGGTTTTGTAGAAACATAAAGAAAGATGGGCCGATCTTCATGGCTGCATCAGAAAAGCTTTACTCAGCTTTGTTTTGGCAGATAAGTAGACTGAGAGAGACAGACAAAGAATTAAAAGGCACTTGAAGCCAATGGAATAGCGAAAGCAAAGGCACAAAAGTAAAACACCAAGATGCATGGAGGTAAGGCTTAAGATAGGCAAGTCAGGGAGCTTTTCAAGCCATGCTAAGGACGATGGACTTTATGAAAGAGGAACTGGAGAGCCACTAAAGAATTTTAAGTGAGGACATGAGATGAACAAATCTATGTCTTAGAAATGCCACTCTGCAGTATGTGGAGTATGAAATGGACTAGGTCAGTTAGGATTCCATTGTACTGTCGAAAAGAGAGTTGATAAATGTTTGAACCAAGGCAGTGACATAATAGGTGGAGGAAAGAAGACAAAAAAATGGGAAAAAAATGTATTAAGATGGCAGGAGCTTTAAAACTTGGCATCTGCCTAGGTGGAAAAATAAGTAAAAGGGAGTTGATTACAAACTTTCTGACGTTAGAATTTGGTTGTATATCAGTGACATTCACTAAAATAGCAATGATGAATGAGAAGCTTTTATACAGAGAGAGGTAGACATTTTGGGTTTGAAGTACCTGTGGGACATCAGTAGGCAGATACTAACTATATTGATCTGAGACTCTGGCAGTTAGTATCCAGTTCCAGATTTGTGATGGAAAGATTGCATTTAGTTGTTGTATTAATTTGGACAATAACTCGTATATGTAAATCTCCTAGCGGTCTCTAACACATAAACTCTTCTAAAATATTAATTATCCCTTTCTTGTTTTTGTTTGTTTGTTTGTTTTGTATATGCCCATAGTGCTCTGTTTGTACTTTCAAAGGATCCTTAGGGGCTGCATGTATCCCCTAAGAACTTTGACAAAAAAGTAAAGCTTGACTCCTGGGAGTGAAACCCAAAGATCAACCACACACAGAAGGTCAGAGCAGAGATAAGCAATGGGCATTATCTTGGCTCCTTGGCTCGCCTGATCAAAGGCAATCATATCTAAAAAGTGCCTCTTCCTGTTTTTTCGTTATCGGTAAGCGAGCTTTGTTCCACAAATCCCTCCTGCCGTTAACGCCAGAAGAAAGATGAAGGCCAAGGCCACAAAGCAAAAGAGGTGGAGGCTAGTGGGGAGCAGGAGTAAGGACCTTTCAGTTCTGGGTATAGTCCCAAAAGGAGAAGCATGTGGAGGTTCTTCATCCATGTCCAGTGTTCTGCCTTACTCCTTCCAAGAGTCCTGGACAGAGGACAGGTGGGGATGAGAAGATAGCAAGAAGGCCCAGAGAGGCTGCGGGAGAATAGAAGATACGGGTTGCTGCTCTTCTGTATTCCATCTGGATGGCCTGGAGATGGAAAATAGCAAGGAGAGAGAGAGGCTCTCAGAGAGATGTCTCCACATAGAATGCAGAAGACCTAGGGGTACCCAGGGGATCTGGGGCAGGGGCACCAGAAGTGCTGAGAAGATGGTGGACCCTCAGAGGTCTGCGACCAGAATGAGGAAGTTACTCGGTGGAGGGTGCCTCAAGACAAAAAGCATTATTAAGCACGGCAGATGCCAATGCCATGCTCAAAATAAAGACCTACATATATGCATGTGTTTATTTTATTTTTTTAAATTTTACTTCTAAAGAAAGAAAGGTGCACAGAAACCATCAACACGGCCCTTCTGAGAAACTATTATAGTGAGGACAACCCTAGCTGTAACTTCTCTTGCTGTTGCCACAAGGTTACATGAGCTTCCCCTGAACCAAAATGGCATGTCACGGAGAAGGAGGAGGGCAGGAGACCCTTTGAAGGAGAGAAGAAGCCCCATCAGAGTGCTTGAACATTGCATTTGATCCTACGGTCTGTCCAAAGAGAGTAAGTTTTGTGGAAATAATCCACAATATCTTACAGTGGAAAGTGGGGATTGTTGGTCTCACCCTTTGACCTCCTCCATCTCTGAGAATAAAAGCTTGTGAGAACATTTTTGATCAGTTACAGGAAAAATAACAGCTACATTCTTTTTCACACCCAGGTTATAATGGGTAAATTTTAGGCCTCACTACACAATCAAATAATAATCAAATCACAACAAAAAGGGGAGATTGTGAGCCCTGGGAGTGCAGCAAAAGAAATATTTTAAGGAGCAAACATGTCGGGCCAGTCTGAACAGTGATATCAAAGGCAACATGATTCCTGGCGTGGGGGTGGATGCACAGGTTGATGGCGCCAGGACTTCGAGTATTTCTGATCTCCTGGGCAAGGCCATTTTTACTGTGATGCTGCTGATTCGAGCTCTGTCCCCTGGAGCTAATCAGCATTCAATTCATCTGACTCCCTAATTCAAATCCCATGCCCACCAAGCCACATTCTTGATTATCTCTTGGCTCCTCAAGATTGTCTTCAGGAAATAGTGGTCCGATCGCAGGAGTTTCAGATCCTGTCACAGTCACCATTCATAGTACCCACAGAGGTGTTCTCTGATTACAGTTCCTTTTCCCTTGTATCTTGACTCCAGGGATAGAATGTGTTGGTGATCCCAGGGCAAAACTCCCAATCTCAAGAAAGTTCTGTTTATCAAACTTCTGTCCATCTCCAGCTGTTATCAACCCAGTCCAAGCCATCAGTCAACCCTCTCCTAGACAGCAATACAGCCTTCTGACTGGTATCCCTGCTTAGCTAAAATGAGGTCTTTAAAACTTAGCTCAGATCACGTTACTCTCTTGCTCAAAATGCTCCAAGGGCTGGAAGTAAATTCTGAACTCCTAACACACAACCCACCAGGACTTTGAGGTTTGTCCCCTGCCCACCTCTGTACCCTTCCTCCTGCCCTCTCCCCATCCACATACCTCTACCACGTGATCTTTGTTGTGTCACCTACACACCTGGCTCCTCTCAGCCCGGGACACTGGCTTTCCTGAATGCTCTCCCTCTGGCATTCTAACTGCAGCTGCTTCCCTTCATTCACATGTCTCCTTAGATGTCCTCTCCTCCTGTTTCCTAACAAATCTCCCTTCCCTATTACATTGGAACATAATACCCTATCTTATTTTTCTTCAAATAATGTATTTTGTTTTACTCTTCCACTATAGTTTAAGCCTAACAAGGGCTTCAAGTTTACCACTGTGTCCCTAGCTCCTGGAACAGAATTTGGCACATCGAAGGAGTTCAGTGTATTTCGATTGAATGAAAAAGTAAATGAATGAATGAATGAATGAATGAATGAATGAATAATGAATGAAATCAGCTTTCTAATTCCAGCTGTGATCTCCTCTGCACGTTAGTTGGATTACTCGCCACCCACGGTACTTACTATAAGGAGCACGTCTCTAGGTCTTCTAAACCTGAAGTGAGATGCTGGGATATATCAATTAGAGAACAGTGGTTTCCATCTCTAGCTCTCGAGGCAGGATGGGTTTGAATCCCAGGACTTAAATGCTGTGTGACTCCACACAGGACACATAATCTCCATTGGCTTTTGACACCAGTCCTTATTCACCTCTGCAGTTCTGTAATCATTGCATACTCATCTATGATGGTTGCTGGACCCAGAAATTCACATGGGAATTATTTACTAAGCACCAAGCACAATGTCTTGTCAATAGTATGTCCTCCTCAAAGATAAGCTGTTTAACTGAATTGACCCACCTCTTAGGTTCATCTTTATTTCTCTCTTCGGCTTATAGAGACATGTCACGTTTCCTCCTGCTTCTTATCTTTACCACTCTGCTGTAAAGATGATGGATAATTAGAAGTTTGAGAAAAGTAGCACCACGTGTATAATTTTGAACTTATGAATCAGGTCTGAGTTTGAAACACAGCTCCCTAATTTACTATCTGTGTGACCCTGTACAAAATGGTCAACCTCTCTGGATCTCTTCTCCTTGTATCAAGCATGGGTGATACTAGAATTGTAATAGGAATGAAAAATAATAATGTAAAGCATCTAGCAGGAGCCCATAAACCAGTTTACCTTCCTAACACACTCAAGAATTCCAGGTGTGGTTCCATGAATGCTGGACAACTACATGGTTAGGAGCACCGACTCTGGGGCCAAATTGCCTTAGCTAAATCCTGTGCCCATCACTGGTCAGCTCTGAAACTCCCACGCGAGTCACTGAAGCTGTCTGTGCCTCAGTACCCTCATCAGGAAAAAGGGAATAATAGTTTCTTCTTCATCACAGTGGAGGGACCAACAGTTACTAAATTCTAAACAAACACACACACACACAGACACAGACACTTCTGGATATTAGTGAACATAGTGTCCCTTGTTAGTTGAAAAAGTGTCAGAAAAAAGAGGAAGCCCACTGTGATATTCTTATTGGCATGCTGGAAACTCTCCTCCTTCATCTTTTTCCTCTAAAACCTCCTCATCCCTGATCTTTCAGCTTATTTCATCTCTTTAATATCTCTTTGGAAAATATGTCTTCCTCCTTATATTCAATATCTCTTAGTGCCATTATGAGCTGTAACTAGAGGCTCAAGTCTGTGTGAATGATTCTTTATCAAATAAAGCTGAGTTTACATTGTACTCTTGGGAGCAAAAGCTGAACTTTGGTGTTTTTTCATCAAATAATATTTATTAAGATCTTGTGTTCCCAGCAGCATGGTATTCTTTAAAATATTTCAAATATAAAAATTCCACAGCCACATATTGAGAGAGGCTTAAAGGAAATGCAAGAAAAAAAAAAAGGAAACAACTGTTGTGTTATAGCAATGACCATGCAGATCATTTCATTTAGTTTTAAAATGCCCTCCATGTGGTTGACATTTTATCTGATTAATAAATTGGGGGAATTAAATTATGTATTTCAATATCTCCTCCCTAGCTCTGATTCTTCTAAAAAATTAAAACAAGGCAAGTTGTTTAACGTCTAATCATCCCAAGTTTTCTCTACATTTCAGTTATTATCAAGTAAAACTTATTTACCAGTTGTTGTTTGAAAAGGTCACTGTGATGAATAGTTTCTTAAGAAAAAATATAGTTATGAAATAAACATTGCCCATCATTTTTATATTAAGCTTATGTTAAATGATTTAAAAACTGTGTCAATATCTTAAGGCCCTTGCAAGACTTGATCTCATAAAAATAGTCATCTCTAGCTTATCTTTTACTGAGGAATTAGTTACGTGTGTGCTCACAAATTGCTGTCTGCCTGTCTATCTTCCTATTTACCTAATAGTGAAGAGAAAACAATAAAGCCTTGGGGGTGCTGGCGTTTTGCCTTTGAATCCTGACTCACCAGTCACTTAACTGAGTTGCCTCAGGCACATTACTTGATTATTCCAAGCCTTACTTTCTCTATCTGCAAAATGGACAAATCATTCTTTACTTTGTAAGGTTGCCGTGAACATTAAAGATGACCACATATCTAAAGTATATAGCTTATAGAAGATACTCAATAAATAATAGTTTTTTTAACACTTCATACATTAAATTTTACATAAAGATGTCAACATCTACCTACTTCCCAAGAGACCTTATTGACTATAAAACACGGTTATATAGTACAGCTAATATGACAGAAATGGAACAAAATATCTATGAAGGAGAAAGGAAATATTCCAATGAGAAGAACTGTTAAATGCAGTTCATGTTAAATCCAGCTCTTAGCTTCCAGGCAGCCAAGGCATGAAGTGCAGTTCTCATGAACAAACAGAGGAAACTATTCTGGTAACATAATCTAGAACATATTTAGCATGTGGATCCTTAGAGAGCACAAACAAATCTTAGGAATAAATACCTGAATCATAGCTTTGTAAGAAACTTGGCAGCATTCTTATAGAACTTGGTTTTGCCCATTTTATAGGCAATAGAATTGAGTCTCAAAAGTTTAAGCAATATGCTCAAGATTATACTGTAATGAAGTGGCAGAGGTGAGATTTTGACCCAGGATTTTTGTTTATTACTTTTTTGTTGTTGTTGTGTATTTTGTTTTGTTTTGCCTTTGAGGCTGTGCACAGAAGAAAAAATTGTTCATGAACATCATTCTCAGGGAACTAGGTGTGAGAAACTGAAGCTCAGTATACATTTACCTTTCATTAAGATCCTCTGTGTAACAACACATGTCATCTTATACCAGCAGTAGAATTCCTTTCTAAAGATCTAAATGCTAAATTTCAATTTGGGACTGATCCCATTGTTTGAAAAATTAGATATAACATGATTCTTTTCAGTTTGCTTAGTGCGTTTTCTGAAAAAATATGATTTAGATATGTGACCATGTACAAATATAGGTCTGCAGTCAGAGTTCACTGTACTAGCACACGGTCATGAATAACAGGCATTAAAATAGGTATAGGTTTTATTTGTTCATTTAACATACATTTGTTGAGTGCCTAAGTTCCATTTACTGTTATGAACCTGGAAGGAGACACAGTGATGAATGAAATACAGTGAACACTTTGCAAGACATCACAGTCTGGTCAGAAAGACTGAGCGATAAACACATAGGTACAAAGCTTTGTGATGAATGCCAACGAGTCGTAATTTAGACCATGTGTTTATTGCTAGCCTAACAAAATACAGGTGATCCATGGTTTCTTCAGCAGCCCAAAATAGCCATCAGGGACTGTTGCAGGGAGGAGTCACCCTAAAAAGAGACCCTGAGATTGATTTTAGCTTGCAAGAGCTTATTAGAGTGTGCTTTGAGAATCAACATTGTGGAAAGGACGGGAAAGAGTCAGCATTGGGCAGAGGAAGAAGCCAAGCTGTCATGGAGGCCAAAGGACAACTTCAGCTGACCCCCATGAGGAATTCTGCCAGTTGGATGACCCTTCAAAGCTGCCCTGTATTGGGATGAGAAGGCTGGGATTTTGTAGCCTCTGAGCCCATCATTCAGGGAATATTGGCAACCCTAGGAAAAAGATGTGGCCTTAGACAAAGTAACTCTGTGCAGCTGAGACATTCCCCAAGGGTCCTGAAGATTGAGGGTTGCCCGCCAGAGGCCCTCCCAGCAGTAAGGGTAATAATCTTGGGTTCCTGCAGTGAGATCTGGGCAGCACTTGTCAACCTCCACCACAGAGAGCTGGATTCTGCATCCTTTCCTTCCGCCATCCTCAGGATGCTGCCTCTTGTCCTCAGATCTCTTAATGCTTATGAGATAGCTACCAAACTCCAAATATGACATTTCCATCCAAGAGCATACAAAACAGAGGAAGCAAAGGGACTGTCATCTTGCACTATTCTTTCTCTTATCAGAAAAAAGTTTTTCTAAAAAGGTCATTGAAAGATCCCCCCTATATGTCACTAGCTATAACTGCTGATGGGACACAATCAAGATTTGTTATCCAGGAAGACAGGGGAATGGCCATTGGGTAGAGTTATGAGTTAAATGTTTGTGTCCCTCAAAATTTCTGTGTTGAAACCTAATCCCCAATGTGATGGTATTTGAAGGTGGAGCCTTTGGGAGAGGTGATTAGGTAATAAGGTTGGAGCCCTCGTGAGTGCAATTAGTATCCTTATAAAAGAGACCTCAGAGAGCTTCCTCACCGCTTTCCATCATGAGAGAACCCAGGGAGAAGATGGTTGTTTATGAACCAGGAAGCAGGCTCACACCAGACCCTGAATCTGCCAGCACCTTGTTCTAGGACTTCCCAACCTCCAGAGCTGGGAGGAATAAATATTTCTTGTTTCAGTCACCCAGTCTCTGATAGCTTGTTATAGCAGCATGAATAAGCTTAGATAGGTAGGCTGGGTCGGAACTGCCCCTCACGCCCAAGTTGCATTGAAGATTGACGGGAGGGAGGGGTCCCATGTCACAGAGACGAAGAGAATGTGCACGTGATATGCGTGTAAGGCTTCCATGTTCAAGTTTCTTTCAAGGGTTGTGATTCTGAGGCATCTCTCGAGAGCTTACGTTGCTCAGCCTCAATTTCCTCATCTGTAAATTAGAAATAATAATCAATAAAAATAAGCCAATTAGAAGTTATGGGAGATAATGAACTTTAAAACATGCTATAAACTTAAAGAATTAGGATAGTAGGGATTAATAGTAAGTAGTGTTAATAATACTTCCTTCTGAAATTCATTAGTGTAAATCCATAAAAGCAAAAGAATAATACAGATAGATTTCAGTAAAACATGCCATTAATTTAAAGACATGATAAAAAACACTCCTTAATACGTTTTTGTACAATCACCTTTGCCAAGCAAATATAAACCTATTTTCTTTCTGGTTAATATTTTCAAAGAATCCCTAAGCCTTCTTATTACATGTCAAATGCCTCACATTAGCAGACAGAGGTCCTGCCCCTGTTTTCCACCCTAGTCCACGTCTCCTAAACTTTCATTTAATCTTCACTAGCCACAAAGTCACATAGTCCCCCCAGACATCAAATCTTTTCTCACATAGTGTCTTTCTGCCTCAAATGTCCAGTCAACACCTACGAGTACTTACCTGCCACCTCTTCATCCTTGACACTGTGGGTCATCTCTTTCTTTCACACGTCTCCTTGACCCTCCCTCTAATTGAGATGCTGGTCCTCGAGCTTTTCCTGTGAATATCACCATTATAGCACACTCCAGACTTTTGCCCTTTTCATATTTGTATCTACACTATGAAACTGTGATCTCCTTAATGGCTAGAGCTGTCTGATGGCAGGAGACTGATTTGTCTCTGCCCACTGAGTATACATGTGTGTGTATTGAATGAAGACACTGCAAGCCACATCTCAATATAGTTTATAGCTGCCCAATATTCTTAAGAACATAGAATATTGGAATCAGACAGCCTGAGTTTGATCCTGGCTTTATCATTTTCAAGTTATATGACCTCTGGCAAATAGTTTACTGTTCTGTAGAATTGAATAATTAAGAAAACCTAAATAAGAAAAATCACAAAAGACACCCAAGAGTGCCAGGCACAGAGCAAACACTCAAAAAATTTAGTCGTGATGAAGAGGAGGAGGAGGATGACGAGGGGAGGAAGAAATCCCATGGATAAGTATCCAATCCTTCATATCACCTGCTATCTGCTATATGTCAAATATTACTTTGAACTATTCTTTGACTCCAAGAATATGTACAGAATTACTTATGTTTGACATATAGTAAGAGATCAATAATTATTGATTGATAATAAATAGCTAATATATATGTAGGATTTGCTATGTGCTGAACAGTGTTCTAAAGATTTTCATATACTTTCTAATCCTCATCAGTCATTTGAGGTAGCTACCGTTATTATTCCCATTTTTGTAGGTAAGTATAGTAGGTAAGTGTAAATCCATAAGGAATCTGAGACACGTAGAGATTAAATGACTTACCCTGCTGGTAAGTGGCAGAGATGGGATTTCAACATAAGCACTCAAGCTCCAGAATGTGTGCTCTTTATTATTACACTTATACTATCATGAATAAGTAAATGAATAAACCTCATTAGTTGAACATATTCAGAAAAAGGATTTAGGTGTCCTGTTCTTAAATCCAATTTAATTTAAATTTATCACTCAATTCCCATGCCCCGCCCCTTTTTGAGCAACATTTTTTTTTTGTTGCTTCTACTTTCAATTTCCCCATAGATCTACCATGAAGTAGAAATGAATCACATGGAATGCAATGCTAGAACTGAAAAGGTCAAAGTATCTGCACCTCTGTTTAACAATTAAGAACATACAGACTGTCATATTAGATCACACTGGTCTTATTGTCTGGGGCCCACTCTCTATCCAGGCAAAACGATCAGCAGCCTCATTTCTGAAGTTCTATATGACCCTGGGCCAGACTGATCAGGTGACATGGTTACCACAGCCAACAGCAGTGAAGTCAAAGAGCAAATTTGAAACATGGTAGGGATCAAAAGCCAAAGAATAAGTTGGTGAAGTAATAAAAAGAAGGATAAAGTGTAACCATTTATGGGAAAAGGAGCCAGGTGTTGGAAAGCCATAATGATTCACAATAGATTGTGAAGTGAACAGAAGCAGGTCAGGGTAAGTTGTACATCTGAGCCTGCGGTGGTGATTCCTCTGTGATGTCTAATTATGACGATAGGGACATTTCCAAACACCTTACTTTCCCCTAATAACCCACTGGAAATTTGTCTTCAATGAATCTATCTAAACCGCATCTTAAAATGGTAACAAATGTAGCCAGAAACTAAATGTCAGGGGGGCAGAGAACTTTGAAATCATCTATTTATCCCTTTCCTAAGTCAACTCAGCCTGAAAAAGTCAAGAACTTGCTCCATAATCACTCAATTAAAATAACATACTTTACAAGATTGTAGCTGCTGTAGGAAGTGAGATTTCCTCTTATTCTTCTTAAACTTAGTGTTTTTAATTTTCAAAGGTGTCCTTTCCAACCTACTTTGGGAATAGTACAATTGAGAAATAGGTCAAAACTCCCAGAAAGATATAATCTCCAGGATTGCATGTAAAAGTCCTTAATATATGAAAAATGATTTTTCAACATTTCATAGAGGAGCCATCCATTCATGAGTGAACGATTGAATGTAAATAACGCATTTCAGTTGCATGAATGCAGAGTGGCTCCATCATCTTAGTTACCTGCTGATTGCTACTGCAGGACTTCGAAATGGGTGCTGCAAGTGGAAACAGCACTGATACTCAGGGCTGGATTATACTGCCCAATATAACTACAATAAAATAATTATGGCTGAAAAACTATAGGAACTCTGTAGTGCCCAGCAGTGTCACAAGTGCTTTACCTACACGATATAATTTAATTTTGCCAAAAGTCCTGCAGAATATATCTATTATACTGTTTTATTGATGAGGAAACCAAGGTTCAGAGAAGTTAAGGAGCTTACTTAGTACCGAGTACGTTACGTAAAGGAGCTAAGATTGAATCTCAAGTCTACCTGACTCTACACCAGAGTTCCTTAACCAGTACAGCATCCTAGCTCTGAATCTTTATTCTTTTTGGCCAAATAAGACCATTTGGAACTTCTCTTATTGTACAAATGTATTATGTCCATTATAGCAACTCCATTTAAGTTGTAGTTCCACAACAGATAGTAAACATAGATGATACAAGAGAAAGTAGATGATCTAAGAGTAAGGGACTTTGTTGAGAAAAAGAAATTCCACAGGCAAGTTTGGACTCCAGCCCTTTCAAATGTGTAACTTCTATAGTCAATTACATTTTAAAACTCTTGTGTCTTATCTATAGAATAGAGGGGGAAAACTCAATTACCAGTTAAGTATGTGTGTGAGTTTAGGGGAGGATATGGTAAAAATCATTCAAAGTAATGGTTATGGACAACTTTTTAAACTGTAAGTAATAAAATAATGATAAAATAATATTTACCAAAGATTTGAAAAATCCACTAAAACTGAGACAGTATGTCATCATATAATATATAATATAATGAAAATGTATATTTGTGTATTATGTATATATGCCCACATTTATATCATATATATAAAATGTGTATACACACACACATATAAAATAATACTGGGGTGATAAAAAATATATACACATTTTAAGAGATATCATCTATGTATTACTTTTCAAAGGTGAATTGAATTACGTAGCAATGTGTAGTATGATGTTCACTCAAAAGATGGCATTGATCAAGTGAATGCTAACTATTACAACGTATTACAATTTTAATACAGTTTTTCCCTTTCTTAATATGTGTATACATTCTTTTTAGCACACACTGTATATATAACCACAGCACCTGGGACACAATCACTATGTTCCTGGAGTAGTGATAGGTTGTCCTTTTATACTTTTTACTCTTTGAGGCTCAGTATTCTCAACGGTAATAATAAGGATTATAATATACCACAGAGGTAGTTGGCTCTACAGATTAAACCCACATAAACAATTGAAAGTGTTTAGTAAAATTTTAAGAATCATCATGGTCTGAACAAATTAGACCATAATTCAAATCCAAATCCATCAATCTGTTATCAATGTTTCTGGGGTGTTTTTGTTTTTGTTTTCTGACACCAATCAATTTTCCAGTTCTCTAACACAAATCAGGTGTCCAGTAGTTCAATTGAATTTTGAGACTGTTAAGGTATGCAGAAAGAATAGGATGGTGTCCGGGTGGGGGGTAAGGAGAGAGGTAAAGACGGATGTGAAGGGAGACAAAGGAAAGAGAGGAGAGGAAATCATGCGAAAGAAAAGGTGCAGCTGCAGCTTGTTGTCATAGATCATAACACTATTAGCATTGGGGGAAGGGAAAGATCTCCACCCCGTGTCACCCGACAAGGGCCAAGTAGAGACAAGGGACTCCCACCTCCCTACTGGAAGGAGTGTTCACAAGCAATTTCCCTGGGAACGTCTGGGATGCCACCCCTAAAACTTGAATATTTCACATCCTCATTCTAATAAGATCCTAAGCTTCTTCGTTCTTCAGCACAGTTGCTCTTCTTCTGGCCTGCCACTCTCACACCATTTTAAGAGTGTATTATTTCTTTTAATAAATCCACTGCTTGTTTGGCTGTTTGTGTGCCTGATTCAGTACAGCCTTGAATTCTGTCCTGTAAGTGATGGAGGAATATTTTCCTGTGATTCCCCAAATGATGTAGGTGATGTTGGATCCGCCGGCAGTTTCTGGGTGTGGGCCGGGATCGCGTCTCGTGAGACCGAAGAATGGAAACATGGACCCAGGAGAGGCAAAGAGTTTGAGAAAGAGGACAGTTTATCGAAAGCAAAGAGTCAGAGCTCCCCAGCGGGAGGGGGTCCCAAATGGGGGTGCCCCGTGACTGAGGCAAAAGCTCTTATACCTTCCCTTGCCTGTTTGGGGAAGGGGAGCTGTTTGAAGAAGGGAACTGGCGCCTTCTAATGAAATTCGTCTACCAGGTTTGTTCTGCTTGCCCATCCTAAAGGAATTAGCAAAGTAATCCACACTTCTCTATCAGATCTACTCCGTGTGTCAGGCTGAAAAGAATTCTATGATTAAACTCAAGGCCTTGTTACATTTTGTCCTGGAGCGAAGGAGTGATTTCAAAACCTGGAGTTTTAGGATATGGCTGTCTTTGTTTATTCCACCAGGGACCTCCCTGTCTACCTAGGGACATGCTAACTATCCTGTATCATAAGGATACCAAGCACCCGTTCTCCATTAACAAGACTACCTACCTGGAATTAGCATCAGATTCCAAAAATTAAAGGGCTCAGTTCCCCAAGCCCACCCCCACTTCAAATGCCAGTCACAAATCCTGGGCCATCATAAGTCTTACTAACTAGTTGTCAGTCAGGGGTTCCCATAGCCCCCTCCTCAGATTTGATAATTTGCTACAACAATTCACAGAACTCAGGAAAACGCTTTACTCACTGTCACTGTTTGTTACAAAGAATACAACTGAGGAACAGCCAAATGGAAAAGATGTATAAGGCTCTTGCCATCACAAGTTTCATATGCCTGATGCTGCAAAAGGCCAATATTCAATCGATCAGAGTTTGAAGGAAAGGTTTACTGATCAAAACGGTGCCTACCAAGAATATGGGAGTTCTCAATAATTTCTCAAGTCCATCTTAAGAGCGCCCCAAGTTCAAGTGCCCTATATGTCCAAGGAAGGGGGGAGGGGTGGGACAAAAAGTGGGATCCAAGGAAGAGTGAGAAATCTTCAAATTTCTTTGTTAACAGTTGGTCTGGTTGACAAACCCACCCATTCCCACTGATCTGGTCCTGTCTTGAAGTTCCTGAGGTCCCTGTAAATCTTTGATAAACTGTCATTGGTTTGCACACATTTTCCTACCTCTTCAGGAAAGACTCCTTCTGACAAGGGGCCTCTTTTTGCAAAATACTCAAGCCTCAAGCAGAATTATTCTAGTCAATTAGCATATCTATAGCAGGAGCTATTAGCCTGAATCAGAGAGAGAGAGAGGGGGAGAGAGAGAGAGAGAGAGAGAGAGAGAGAGAGAGAGAGAGAGAGAGAGAGAGATTTCACTCTGTTACCAGGCAAAGTACTGAGGGTGGCATGAGAGGTTCAATGCCCTCTCCAGGCATACCACCCTTCCACACCCAATGAGTTCACCAACCTGGAAGCTCTTCAAACATTCTTGTTCAAGAGAGTTTATAAGCCAATCTCTGTACCCCAACTCCCCACCTCCCTGGAGAATAGAGCCCAGAGTTCCTACTCCTCAGTCACAAATTTGTTCTTTCTGGTGCCCATCCTGAAGCTATCTAAAGGCCCCACTCTAAGTTACCTCATTAGCATAAACTCAGGTGTGCTTCCCAGGGTCTCCTTATGAATAACAGAAGGCACTCCTATCTCTCAGGAAATTCCAAGAGTTTAGTTACTTTGTGCAGGACACCAAAGACAAAGACCAAATACATTTATTATACCACAGCGTTTATCATAATATATATGGTCCCTTAGATATCTGCAGGATTTGTCTCTCAGGAATGGATCATTTGGCAATATTTCTGAAGGTGGTAAAGGCATGAGAAGGCAGTTGTGGGGCAAGGAAATGATCTTAGCTTTTTATCAAAAAAGTTTTTAAAGTATCTTTTTGGGGACTTTTGTGCCTTGTATGTATGTTCAGTGGTAATCTGTGTTGCTCCCATTTAAAGTGTGAGGGCAACTGTGGTTTCCATTTTTAGCAAATTGCAGTTTGCAGACTATCCCACAGATTTTGATGGAGGAAACCTCTTTTAAATAGAACCACATCAGCAGTCCTCAAAGTTCTGGGATTTCAGGATTTTAGGAGGAAACACTCTGAGCAACATGAACGCTTTGAATGAGTTTCTCCTCTTAGTCTCTCCTTATCATTTCCTGTTTCAAGTAGAGATTCTCTCACTGGCCCACTCAGGTCAGGCATTCACTCCAAATTAAATCAACTATGGCCAGGAATGCAGTGACAAATTCTTAGCAATTTGTCATCCTTCTATACTAAGGGTCCAATGATCATGGATAAGAAGAAATATGTAAATCAGGCAAATACTACATGTGCTAGTAACTACAACTTCTAAAAAAATAAACAAATGAATAAATTAGTTTTATTAGAAATTACTTTGAAGACCAATGACTGGATGAGAATTGAAATTACCTATGCTTTATAAATACCCGTGTGGGGTGTACGTGAGTCCTCACATGTGTGTATAAGTGTGTTTTAGTGAGTATAAAATGATATGTTAACCTAAAAATGAAAGGCATAAGTGAAAGGCAACACGCATTTATTTGAGATCCAAATAAAAAGCACTGATTCAGGCAGAAACCCCAATAGCATTCCTATTAGGAGGTGAAAGCAAGGGGTATTTATGAGAAAGGGAAGGGAAACAGTTACACGACTAGAAGGGAGGAATTTCTGTGGGTGTTAATGAGCAAAGGAAGGAATTTCTATATGTGTACATCAGCTGATATGGTGATGTTTGATTCTAAAGAATGTCTTTCATTTACAGTCAGGTTGTCATGATGTCTGCTTTCCTGTTGGCTTTGCAAACAGTTGTTCAGAATACAATGCTGGTTTAGGCCCAGCCCCAAAACTATTTGTCCAGTTTTAACATTACAAACATTTGAAAAGTAAGACCCACAAGGAAGTTCCTCTGGGATGGCAACTCTGACTCTATTTTGAAGTGGCTCCATTTACATTATTATTTTTTTTGAATATACTAGAATTATAGATTATAAGTAAATCAAAGCTATGACTTTCTTGATTGATATCAGTGTTATTTCCTTGCAGATGGTTTCCATTTGTCAGAATTTAATGGAAACAGAATGTACTATTATGGATAGGTTTTCAAAGGTAGCTTTTATGCCACTTGGCTGATCAGACACCCCACCCTAGCCCAGTTGGGCTTATTACCACTCATTCATACATCTGAAAATCTCTTGACAATTCTCTTCATACCAAACGGAGCCAGCACTTTCAAATGTATGTCATTAGACTTCTTATACAACCACTGTGCACTAGACAGTTTCCATCCCAGAAGGGTTTCTGCATTTGAACTTATCAAGCCTCTATACAGTTCTATTCTTGATTAGCAATTTGTCCTCCTAAGAGCTTTAAAGATACATTTTTATATTTCTGTAATTTTATCCCTTTCCCACTTTTCCTTTATCAGCACATTCAAATGTATTTTACTCTTATCTTGGATCTGTCACTCAGCATATGTCAACTTCAAGATTGCTGGACTATAGCGGTGACTGTCAGTAATGTTTCAGGGGGAAGAAAGTCATAATGTATACATCAGACCTTAGAAAGCTGCCTGCCTTGATATATAGTATCCTGGTATGTTATTCTGTCATTTCCATCAAACAATCAAATGCCAGTCTACAGTCTTGTCTGGGAAAAGCAAAGAAAAAAATGGTTGACTATATGTTTTCAAATACCATGTCTAATCTGTTCATAACATCTTTTCCTTTTAATGCTTCTGAAGCTTTTCTTTAAGGTTCTTTTCTTTCTGGTCTCCTCCACCCTAAACTTCACATCTTCAGCCCCGCATTTCTTCAGTGAGGCCTTCCCTACAATTCCTGCTTTCTGTCTGATACAGCCACCCCTTCACTCTCCTTCCTTTCAGTTTTTTTGGCAAACCTGGATCACTGCCCTTGCCATCTTTCTTTGAAGTTTCTGATCATGGATCTGCATCCAAAACTAAACTGCATGCCCTCTACAGGGCATGCATGTGCACCAGGACCTAGCACATGTATAAATAGCTCAGATCAGGGGGCCCCAGATGTTTGCCTGCTAAATCGATAGTGGGATGGGTAGAAAGATGGATGGATGGATGGACACATGAATAACTGGATTCCTTTCTATAAGCATGTGGGATGATGCCTACACATAGTAGGTACTTAGTAAAAGCTTGTTGAGTTAAATTGATATCCCAAATGTGAGGCAAAGTGAGTTAAACAGATAAACAGAAAAACATTCATAGGAAATCAAAGTAGGAAATTTAAAAATTTTGGAAGACCTATTTACATCTCTTTCAGCAGAGAAGGAAATCAACTTTGACTCACATAAATTAAAATTAGCTTTTCTAAAACTGCAGACAAGGTGACAGGAAATAGCATTTTCTTTGTTTAGTGGTCACTTTTAAAGAAAGCCTAAAAAAATGTTGTGCTAATCTAAAAATAAACAAAAATCAGAGGCAACAGTCATGTATTTGAGATAAAAAAGAACTGCAATCCAGGGGCACAGATTCAGGCATAAACCCAAATTATGTCCTGATTATATGGTGAAGGCAAGGGTTTTTATGAGAAAGGAAAGGATAACAATTACATGAAGGAATACTTTTCTTCTATTTATCCCAATCAGCTAAGTTACTCTTTAGCTATACATAGTTATTTATTGATTCTAAAGACTCTCTTTAATCGTCAGTCCTCATCGTTAGGATGTCTGCTTTCCTGTTAGATTTACAAAGAATTATTTGTAAAACAATCTTGGTTTGGCCTACTCCAAAGGTTATTTTGCCCAGTTCAAATGTTCCAAAGGCTCACAGAGTAAGACAGGCAATGCAGTTCCTCTGGAATGGCTCCCGGACTCCATTTTAAAATGTTTCCACTTACGCCAACTTTTTACATTTCCCTCTTTTGATTAAGATCTTTCTTTGAAAGTATGGCTGATCAACCATTGGAAGACAGTGCTGATCAGTTATGAAAGGCCTGATTGGTCTTTCATCACCAGGAAAGTTCTTGGTATGCCGTACCATTGTTGGTCCTTTGTTGCCAGGAATGTTTATTTTTGGTATGTCTTGTCCCCTGTAGGCGGGAAAGTGGTTTCCTTAGGGGCCTTATGTCACATCTGAGCAATGAGAGTGCCAGAACAGAGGAAGACTTTCCCATCATGTTCCTTTATGGGCAAACATCTTCTACAATCACTTTAGGTTTCTCATGTGAAGACTCTTAGTCCTTAGTGATCATGTCAAAGCTCCGAGTAACCATTATCTGAGTGGTGTCCGTACTACATTGAATTATGTAAAACAAAGTTTCATAGCAACAAAAGTCCTATATTAATAAATAAAACACTGAGTCTGGTTTGGAGAGTAGATCTGAGTCAGCAGGCAACGCCACAAGCTAGCCAGCTAAAGAGGTCAGAGATTATGGGGTGTCAGTGGACACTGCATTTAACCCTTTGACCTATTCCGGTATTATATCTAGTTCTGTCTCTGCTTCACCTGGGGGACACCTATGGTGCAAGCAGTCAGGTATTTAAGAAGAGGCATTTTTATGGAAACAAAAGAAAAACAAAGATTAATGTTTGGAAAACAGATTCTGAGCCTAGGGGGCAGCCAGTCAACATTTTTTGATGCCAGGGTTGAAGCATTTTTTGCAGTTTAAAATGTTTCTGATGATGTCTCAGTTGTTCAGGTAAACTTTTTGAGTGGCTTACGCACATCAGGCACGAAGATTGTTTAGGCATGAGCTATTGTGGCTATTACTCTGAGATTTATAGCAAGTTGTTTGCATTCAGTTTGCAAGACTTTGGGGAAAAGGACAACTTTAGGATTCGAGTATTTCAAGTCAAAACTAGGAGAAAAATTGGAAACTTTAGTTTGGAGAGTTATAGCCAAATAATTGAGGAAACTAGAAGAATTGAGAATTCAGTCCAGTTTACAGGTGGAAAACAAAACCTCAAAGACAATTAAAACTGATATCCATAAGTGTATATTACAGTTTCTATTAAAACATTTTTTTCTTCTCTCTACAATTATCCCCACTTTTACCAAGATATTTTGCAGTTAAATTAATTTTACTATGATTAGGTCTAGTTTCAATAAACTTGGCCTGATTAGTTACATAAATGCAGCAACTATGATAATTGATCATACAGGATCTTTTAAATCTGTTTTGCTGGAATTTTTCATAAAGAATCTCCAGGTTAAGCTTTTCATAGTTTCTTGAGGCTAAGAGGGCAAGTCAAATACTTGCCATCAAACTTTACCTGCAGTACCTTTAGACCTGGGTTAATTCTTCTCTTCTTGAGGTCCACAAAATATCCTGGTATTTCTTTGCCAACCAAGAAATAACCTTCCTTACTCACTTGGTAAGGCTGCTAAGAACCCTGTAAGCAAGGCACTAGTCTGATTTTTTTCCTCCCAAGAAGGCTTTATTCAAGGAGGCAATCTTAATTCTTTAGAGCTTAGTTCTTTAAAGCGGAGTCTATGTATGTCTGTCTCAAACACAATATTCCAGTCAAATCCTTGGTAATATAACCAGTATCCAATTGTGTCCTGTTTTAAGGAACACGGATTTTTATTGAACTTATGTAAATAACTATACAACTATAGAAATAAGAATACTAACTTATTAAGCATTTCCAAATTCTGGAGGGTTCAAGTAGGTAGAAAACAATGTTTCAATTCTGCTTACAAAGTATAATTTACCACATTTTTGTAATTCATAGGTACATTAAGATAAAAACTTTTCCTAAATCTGGAGAAACAAAACATAAAAATTCAGCAATATATCAAACAAAAAGCTATAGAATTATAATCATTTTCATCAGTTTATTCAGGCTCATGTACTTAATTATTGTTGACGCTTTTAATGAATCCAGTTTTCCTTAGAATTTTATAATTCTTACCCTGTTCAGTGGTGTGATGTGAAAGTTATTAGAAACCTGTATTTTAGAGTATTTTCCATGAATGTCTTTGAAGTTGAAGCAAATTTGTAAAAGTATCAGTAAAACATTAACTATCTGTAAATAACAAAACTCAAAATGGCATGGTTAAAGACCTCATTCATTAAAATGCAATTGAAAAAGAAATTGGCTTATTTCTGCGATACACAACATTTTAAGATAACTCGAATTACAAATAAAACATCCAGGACATCTTAGATTTTTTTAAATTTTTAATTTCTGGAACATTTATATTAATAACACATGCATGTACATATAATTATTACTTCTTATTTGACAATGTTTCTCATGTAATTTTTGCATATCAAATAGACCTAATTAGTTTAATTTTCTCCTTTCATGAGGAAAGAAAAAAGCCTTTGAAATGCTCCAGGGATCCTCTGAAAAGTTTCAAAATTAGTTTATTTAAATTTGATTTGGGGAAAGTTTGTCAGAAATAGCAACAAGATTTTCAACACTTGGTCAAATAGGATCAGAGGTCATTATGAAATTACATTTTTTTTTTAATAATTCAATGAAGTGTATTTAATTCTGAGTTCGTTTTCTTTTTGAATTAAAGTTTATTAGAGTGACAATTGTTAGTAAAGTTACACAGATTTCAGGTGTACAATTCTGTAATACCTCATCTATAAATCCCATTGTGTGTTCACCACCCAGAGTCAGTTCTCCTTCCATCACCATATATTTGATCCCCTTTACCCTCATCTCCCACCCCCACCCCCCTTACCCTCTGGTGACCACTAAACTATTGTCTGTGTCTATGAGTTTTTGTTTCTTCGTTTGTCTTGTTCTTTAGTTTTCAGTTTTATATACCACATATCAGTGAAATCATATGGTTCTTGACTTTTTCTGTCTGATTTATTTCGCTCAACATAATAATCTCAAAATCCATCCATGTTGTTGCAGATGGTACTATTTCATCTTTTCTTATGGCAGAATAGTATTCCATTGTGTATATATACCACAACTTTTTTATCCGATCATCTATCGAAGGACACTTTGGTTGTTTCCATGTCTTGGCCACCGTAAATAAAGCTGCAATGAACATTGGAGCACACGTGTCTTTATGTATAAATGTTTTCAGATTTTTTGGGTAGATACCCAGGAGAGGGATTGCTGGGTCATATGGTAATTCTATTCTTAATTTTTTGAGGAACCTCCACACTGCCTTCCACAGCGGCTGCATTCCCACCAACAGTGTATGAGGATATTACATTTAGTTATCCGTTTTAACTATGGTGACAGTTAAAGGCTTCACACAGACAAATACAAAGTTAAAAAATTGCAAGTAAAATTTAGCTTTTTTAATATTAAGAAAACTCACTTTACTTAGGTAATCAAAGATGTGATGATAGAGTACAATAAATCATTTTAATAAAACACAAAATCTTTGTTTTCCCTGTATAATCTCTTAAGAGCTTACCAATACAAGCAAACTTTGTCCTTTTAGCAGATGAAAGAATTTTGTTTTAGTTTTATATAAGTACACCATTAATATAAAAGCTTATAATAAATTTATTTACTATTATCCACATTGATCACACATAAAATTTCTTTCCCAAGATTTCTTTTCACAAACCTTCTACAATTTTCTATGTCCACTTTATTTTGTTTTTTGTCTTACCCATTCAGAAATAACCAAATTTATTTTAAGGTAGAATTGCTTTCTTTTATTTCCCTCAAAAATGCACCTCCATACATTATACCTTCTTTTAATGAATACATATAATAATTTACTTCCATATTAATTAAAATTCTTAACCCTGTGTAGCCTTAATTTCTAGTAAAAATTAAGACGTGCACAATTATGAATTGTTATATCAGTATTCTATATCTTGGCAAACCCATTAATATATTTCATAACTTCTAGAAACATGCTTCTTCAACAAAGCACAACAGTTTTATTAATATATCCAAACTTATCTTTTATTTTCTCCGCAATAAGCCAAAATTAGATAAAATTTGACTTATTTAGCAATTAGTGTTTCAGTATTTTATCTTATTTGGAAATGATCTAGATAAGCAACAAATTCCCATCATTTAACTCAACTTAACAAAACTCTGAAGTTTACCAAAATTTGAGGAATTATTTTAAAGTAATATACTATAACACATAATTATTGTTAAAAAGTTTCACTTGTAGCTTTTTATTCTAGTAACATATGTTTATTTTATTGGTTGTTAACAATTACATTTAGCTCATCCATAAAAACTTTGACATATAAGAGAAAGTCAATTATCAACCTCAGCTATTTGTTCCTATTGACAATTCTGTAACAAATATAATACGAACTCATTTTAGTAAATCCAGGCGAAATAAAGATACTATGTAAAATTGATAACTCTAAATACATGCCTTTTTATGTTAAGCCAACATCTTAAGTTAGCTTTGATACCACATAATATTTTTTCCAGAACCTGAAAAATATTTGTTAGTTTTTTATTTTTTTTTAACATTTTTATGAGCACCTAATTACTTTAAGGCAATTAAGCAGAGGTCTGTACAAACAAATTTTAATAATATTATTCAGAGGTAGGTAGATAACATACAAATTAATATAGAGACACAACCGAAGACCTGATAGTTTTATTTTAAAATTTTTGCCATGGGACAGGTACAGTACTGCAAAACTCATTAGTTCATAAATAACAGAATAAGTTGTTTATTTGTTCAAATGATTAACTATTTTACTATTTGTGGAGAAGACTTTAAGTTTTGTTTTTTTTTGTTTTTGTTTTTCCTTGACAAACAATTTTAAGCATGCTGGGGGTGGGGCGTAGCTTGATTTAGGCAAGGGAGCTTATTCAGCTCCTTTTTTTTTTTTTTTTTTTTTTTTTAATTTCCTATTTTCCCACCTTTGGTTTCAGTTTCTACTGATTGAATTAAGCTGAACTCAGTCTCAGGAAGTTGTAGGCTGTGTTTAAATTCCTGATTTTATAGAAATTTACAAGACAAACCTATTGGCCCTTGGGCATTGGCTTCCAGCTGATCTATTTCCTGATTATTTATAGAAAGGCCTGAGAAATAGCTAAGAGACCTAAAAATTCCTATTAGACTTTGAATATCAGCTTTCAATTCTGCAAAAGCTCTGATCATAGAGTTATTAATTTTTTAAAAAAGATCTTGTCAGGTTTCTGGTGGGACAAACAGTAAGAAATTCTGAAGCCTTATAGTGACTCCAGCTTTTAAATGCCTAAGTTAAGGTGACCTGCTCAAATGGCCAAAGTTTTGTTTTAGGATCCTTTTAGAGATGTTTTTGAAGTCATCTGGCTTTTAGAAGCTTCTATATACGAATCAAAGAATGCATTCTGGTGCCTCCAAAATCTTCGGCATCCTCTCTTTTAAAGGGGTCCCCTACAATGGACTTATCTAAAACAAAGGTTCCCCATAATGGCCATTAGAGTTTTAAATAATTTTGACTAAATTTTTCCATAAATACAATTACATGAATAGAAGGAAGGAATTTCTATTGGTGCTAATAAGCTAAGTTATTCTTTAGCTATACATGGCCATTACTGAATCTAAAGAATATCTTTATCTGTTCTTATAGTCAGGATGTATGCTTTCCTGTTAGCTTTACAAACAGTTGTTTGTAACGCAATATTTATGTGGCTTCGTCTAAAGCAGGAGTGTCCAAACTTTTTTCAGCGTTTTTCACCAAGGGCCATAAGCGGTAAAATACACAAACAGCCGGGCCACTCACTCGAGGTGAAGTACGTATTGCCTCACCTGGTTTATTTAAGTAAACTAAATATATTTTTGGAATTTGCTGCGGGCCAATAAACAATGGATTGTGGGCTGCAGTTGGCCCGCGGGCCGCAGTTTGGACACCCCTGGTCTAAAGGTTATTTTGCCCTGTTCAAACATTCTACAGTTTCAAAGAGTAAGATGTGCAATGCTATTTCTCTGGAATAACTTCTCTGACTCCATTTTAAAAAGGATTCACACATGCTAACTTTTCACATTTGGATCACATCATATTCAATCCATTAATTGATGGTTGTCTCCCACTTGCTTGTAGTGGGTTTGGAATCAGAACAACTTGTAAAGGAGTCCAGACTCTATTATAATTAACTCCATGACTAAAACTGCATTGAATGCAAGCATCGAATAATCAAATGCTAATTGAGTGCCTGCTATGTAGCAGACAATATAACAACTTATTGATTCTCAAAATCACCAGATGAAATATGCATTTCCCCCACATTTCAGATAGTTAAACTGAAGTTCAGAGTTGTTAGAAAACTTTCCTAAGATCGCAAAGCTACCATATTTGTTTATTATTGCTGCTCTAACAAATCACCACAAACTTGGTAGCTTAAAACTACAATTTTTTTTTTTTTTTTTTTTTTTTAATAATCTCACTGTCCTGGAGGCCAAAACACTGTATTTGTTTCTGTGGGCTTGATTCAAGGTGTCAGCAGGGCTACTTACATCTGGAGACTCAAGAGGAAAATCTGTTGCCTTGACTTCTCCAAACCCCTGGAGGTTGACTGGATGCCTTAGCTCGTGACCCCTCCCATGCATTATTCCAACTTCTTCCTTTCAACACTATATCTCCTACTTCCTCTTCCATGTTAAATCACCATCTGTTCTCTTCTCATAAGGACACTTATAATTACCTTTAGGACCCACCCAGATAATCCAGAATAATCTCCTCATCTCAAGATCCTTTAACTTCATCACTTCTATAAAGTCTCTTTCGCCATGTAAAATAACACCCTCAGTACCAACGATTCAGATCTCGGTATATTTGGGAGCCACCGTTCAGTCTACTACAGCTAATAAGTGTAGGAGCTGGGATTCAATTCCACGGTTTTTGGTGCTATGAATAGCTGATCATATCACTAATGTGCCGTGCTGCAGCTGCTCAAACAACAAGAATTGCAAGAAAGAAGAACCTACTCAGTGTAGCCTAATAAATGTAGAATAAGGTACCTCATGGAACCCAAAGGTAGGGTTGCAACAGAACCTCAGGAAAGGCTCCGCATTTATGAGAAGGCTTTAGGACATGCACTTCTGGGTTTGCCTGCATGTCTTATGCATTGTTTTCTCTCTTTGTAGCTCACTTTTCTCTGTTCTCTGCAGTCCACATGGCAAGAAACTGTCATAGCTCCATTTTACAAGCTTAAGTTCTATTCATACCATAGAACACAAATGTGTCCTTCTCTCTATCTTGTAAGTGACTACTGGGTTTAATCAACTGTGCTGAGGACTGGATCCTAGAGTAGCATCAATATGGTTTCTGGGTGGAGTGAGCTCAGAACTTGATATAATTATTACAGAACACTTTTTTAAAGGGTTGAGCCTCAAAAGCTGAGCAGCATCCAAAAGTAGGATTTCCAGATGGGAATTCCCGCCCGTTTTCAGGAATTGTTTTCTCTTTCCCGAATCCTGAGAAAAGTTGGTTGGGAAATCGGGAAAATCGGCTTCTTGAACCCAGTAATATCCACAATGGGAAATAAACATACTACTCACAATGTATCTCTTAAACATTTTTCCTATTTATTGCTAGGGTTTCCGAGCAGGGAATTCCCTCCTGTCCTGGGGAATTTTTTTTTGCTTTTCCATTCCCGAAGCCTGAGAAAAGTTAGTCAGGAAATCGGGAAAATCGGCTCCTTGAACCCAGGTGGTCGGTAGTATCGGCTGTCACTTTGTGGAAACAATTCATTGCGGAGAACAGAAAACAGTTTATATCTCGGTGAAAAAACTTCCTGAGGATGGGCGGGAATTCCGGCCCAGAAACCCCATCCAAAAGGAACTTCCATAGCTTTCATCTGTGAAAGCTCCCTGGAAGCAAGGACTTACATTCCACTTTATTTTGAAATCCAGGAGAAATGTGACAGCATTTATTTTATTTAACTCTATAAGAAATGATGGTAAATTTATAAAACAACAGGTCCCATGATAGTAAGGGAGAGGCCCCAGGAGATTTTATCTATTGACTTCCAAAATAACTATTAAGTTACTCTCTTTCCTCCTTCCCTCTCTCCTTATCTCCCTCCCTCTCTCCCTCCTTCCCTCCTTCCTTCCTTCCTTTCTTCCTTCCTTCCTTCCTTCCTCTTCGTCCTCCTCCTCCCCCTTCTCCTTCTCTTTCCTTCTTTCCTTCTTTCCATCCTTCATTTTCTTTTTTCTTTGGTTATTCATTAGTTTATTTGTCTGCCATCAGGGTAAAATGTTATAAAACTGGAGGAGAGGCAGTAAGGTTTTTCGCAATTCCATGAAAGCATCAGGTGCTCTGATTAGAAGCTGTGGGGGTCAGCTGAGAATAAGCTGAGGCTGCATATCAGCTGATACAGGGCATTTGTGATTTACCCAAACAGTGAGAATCAGGACACAATTCCAGGCCTTGAGAGAGGTTGGGGAAACATCATCCTGAGCATTGGTAGAATAACAGCAGATACTTTGAGATGGGAGTGGGGTTCTTGAATAAGATTGTCTACCTATGCAGCCATAGTGACTAAAGTCACAAATATTTAAAAGGCTAAGTTTGGTTGGGGTAGTTTCTGTTGACAATGCTAAAGTAAAGGCAAAGCAGACAAAACAATTGCAATCAATGTCATGCACTGAGATGGAGTCATGGAATGTCACTTATTTAGGTTCAAAGATATTCCCAAACATTATGAGTATTAAACAAATCAGGATGTTCTTAGAATTCACAGTATGGATATACCATGGCAGTGGGAGTTAACATACAAGTTACTTGGAACTACACCGAGCAAAAAAAGGGCAGCAGAGCCTGTTGGAAGTGTATAAATCCCGGAGTAACTGACTTTGAATTCTGCCCCCCTCACCTTCTAGCTCCATGGCTTTGGGCAGGATATTTTACTTTTTTGAGCTCCCATTTTGAAGTAATAACCACTTTGTAGGGATGTTCAAAGCACTCAGTGCGTTAATGTAAGCAGGTTCTGACACATAATAAGAACTCATCCATAATATTTTCATTCCTCCCTTTGCTTCTGCTTGAATCACTTTTTCTTAGAGTCCATATTCACACTATTGTGGACACAGGACCATGTTAACAAGCTACCAACAATATACCTATTCGTGGCTGACCCAAAGTTACCCTGCACCTGTGTTGTTGCTCAAAAAGCAAATTGAGCAAACAACAAATGCTTAATGCAAATTTACATAATAGTAATAAATGCCATTTATTTATTGTATGCTGGAACTTCATAAAAACAATGTCTGGTACTTCATAAAAACAAATTCAGATAAATTAGAAAATAAGGAATTAATAAAGATAGGCCGAAAGTGATATACAAGAAAACCAGAAAAGCAATAAAATTGACAAGTAAATTTAAGAATCTGTTTCTTTGAAAAGCACACAAATAATCCAAAATTATAGAGACTCCAATGAACCTGATAAATACAAACAGAGAAAGTACAAAGATAAAACAGTTGAACTGAAAATGATTGGGTGAGTGTTATCAAGATGTCAAGGGAATAAAAATAATCCTAAGAAATGTAATTTGAAAGACTAAATAATTTGTTTAAACATTTGGATGAAATAAATGATTTTCTCACAAAATATGTTACCAAAATTAACTCCATAAAGGACAGACAACCTAAGGAGTTAACAAAATTGAGAAAGTTATCAAAGGTCTACAAGCAGCAGTGTGCTAGAGCTGTCTAGCACCTGTTTGTAAAAGATGATTGTGCATATTTCCTCCCACCTTCAAGTTCAATGTCATCATGTTATGAACTTGAAATCAGCTCTAGTGGGAATTTACACTATGGAAATAATCAAATACTACAAATCAGAGACATTTTTTGTTGCTCTCTGAAGAACCACTTACTAAACATTTACTACCAACACACCACTAATTATAGTTCTGAATTCTGAAAAATGTCAGGGCCAGATGAATTAACTCAAACTCTTAAGGAACAGCCATTTTAGTAATTTGAAAAAAATGTGTCAGGGGGTAGGAGCGCAAAGCTTCCAAAGCTTTATTTAATAAACTCTACATTGATACCAAAACAAATGCAGAAAGCTGAAAGCTGTAGACCAGTATTTCTTTTGTATACTAATGCAAAACAAAAGCACAAATAAAATAAAAACAAGGAGAATTTCACAGTCTATTATTAGCAGACACCATAACCAACTGGGGTTCATTCCTGGAAGGCAAGGGTGGTTCTGTAATAGGAACTCCATTAATTTGCATTAAATTGCTACCTTCTGCTGATTCAGCTACCCAAATATATGGAAATATAAACATGAACAAGTATAGAAGACCCCCTTGGTTTCAGTTTGGAGACACGTATGATGCATATCTTAGAATGTCTTCATTACCTTAAACTTTAGACCATTATTACAGTAAAAGAAAAAAAAGAGAAAGAGAAAAAAGAAAAATTGGGGAAATGGTGATGAAAAGCAATAGCACGAAGAGGAAAGAAAGGAAAGTGGACGAGAGGAAAATGCAATGATAGACGGTAGGACTGAAAAAGAAAAAAGAAAGAAGGAAAGAGGGAGAGAGGGAATGGGGGAGGGAGGGGGAAGAAAGACTGAAAGAAGGAAGAGGAAAACCTACATTCAGATTTTTTTCTTCCTCCTTTCCGGTTTAAGAGCTTCCTAAGGAGCCTGATCAATTTTGATTCCTTGGAAAGCAGCAACACCTTCCCACTCAGACAGGTCCATTAAAGCACAAGAGCCCTGGCTTGGCCTGGGTTCCACTAGCGAGGAGGCAGATAATGAGAGGGGATGAAAAGGCCACAGCTCTGAGATTTGCAGTGGGGTGGCCAAGTCCTTGCCAAGTCAGTCAAGGCCACCAGGGTCACAGGTGCCTGAGTTCGCCAGCTGGTGGAATGTGCCCCTCTGCTTCTGATTGCATAATTGTGCTGTAATTGTCCTGGAGAGATCTGGATAAGGAAAAGGGGCAGAACTCTTAAAAATAGCTTAGCATCTCTAAGCTGGCCAAACCTTTCCATGGGGCCTAGAAGCCTAAGTAAATAACCTTTTCTTAAACCAAAGTACAAACCAAAGGAAGAATGAGAAAAGGGAGGGGGATTGATTGTCTCCTGATTTTTGTTTCTTTCACTCCTTTGACAGGGGAAGTACTAACATTTTTGACTGCAATGTCCGAGCAGTATTAGATATTTTGCATGTATTAATCTGTTGTACTCTGGATGCTGTACTCTGACAACATACCTAAAAGATATTCTCATTATAAGAGGAAGGAAAGGAGGAAGAGAGGTAGTATCAATAGCTATAGTGATTACAGTAGTGGTTGTACAGTAATAATAGTGGTAGTATTAATAGATCTAATTATGATGTGGTCATCAGCAGTGATTCATTCCAACTTATTTTGATTAAATACCCAAGGCACTAGCTAACAAAACTGCATGTGATAAGACTTATATGTGAAATTCAGAGGAAAAACTAAAAATCTTTCTGGGAAGATCTCAAGTCTTCTCAAAAGCTTTCGAGAGGAACCCTTAGGAAACTGGAGAGAGAAGAAAGAATAAGAGATGTAATTAAGAAAGAACATTATGTGGACTTATAGTTGTGAACACGCTTTCTAGGTGCTGGTAGTGAATTGAATTGTGTCCCCACTCAAATTTGTATGTCGAAGTCCTAACCCCAAGTAAGTCAGAATATATAGAAATTCAATTAAGTAATAATGAAGCGAGGGTGAGCCCTAACCCAATCAAATGGGCGTCCTTATAAGAAGAAATTACAACATACAAAAATAAACCAGAAATGCATGCTCACACACACACAAAAGAACCATCTGAGGACATAGCATGAAGGTGACCATCTGCAAGCGAAGCAGAGAGGCCTCAAAAGAAACCACACATGCTGATACCTTGATCTTGGACTTCTAGTCTCCAAAACTCTGAGAAAATAAATTCACATTGTTTACGTTGCCCAATCCGTATTGAAAGGGAGGAAGGAAGGAAGAAAGGAACAATAAAAAAGTGGGGAGAAGGAGCAAAATACCACATACACTTCTAACTACCTTATATCATTTTATAAGCCAGTATTTCTGAACATGACTGTCGCCAACTGTTAAAATTGGGGGGTGGAGGGTGGGCGGCGGAAGGGGGAGATACATTCTAGAATGTGTTTAATTTTGGATGTTTAAATTAAAGCAATTTTTCATTCATGTATTCCTATCTTCTAACATAAAGGATTATTTAGTGTTGCAGAATTTTTAAGAAGTCAGGGCTTACCTTGTCGATGCACACGCGTATTCTCTCCTCTCTGCATTTATCCAAATCTTCATACACAGTCTCACGCACAGAGGGTGTTACTAGATATGTGAGTAATCCTCAGGATTAGTATACGGACTGTTTAATGAAACCTGGATGATTTAGCAGCTTCCCCATTTATCTTTTCATCCCTCTCTGCTCTTCTTTTCTGAGGGGAAAAAATTAAGATAGTCATAATATTAGTTTGCTGGTTAAAAGTTTCCACTTGGCAAATTAAAAAGGAGATTTAAAAATCATGGTAGCCCTAGCCCACTATTTACTCACTTGCTGAACTTTTGGGAGTAAATCAGGAAACATAAAGATGCCACAATGATTAAGGTTGAGCTATAGTTTGCTAAGTGTAAAGAGGTATCCAAACCATGCCTTCAGGGGCTCATTCACTCGCCAGCCCAGGCTCTAAAGAACAATGCATTGAGAATGTAGTAAGTGACTTCCCAAGAGGAGGGTAGTCCAGAAATAGAATCAGGAAACGTACATAGGCAGTACATCAAAATGGAATTGCAAAGGGGCATCTCTGGCTCCCAGAATCCAACCCATCCTTCAAGGGCCCACTCGAGTAAAGAGACCTGGCTCTACCAATCACCAGACTTTTGACATGTCTGAGCCCCAATGTTTAATCTATAAAACGGGGCCATTGTATTTATTTCACAGGATTTTTAACTAGCTGCTGTAGAGGGAAAAACATAATTTTCCTTCTACCTTTCTAGGTTATTGGCTGAGACACCCTCACCCCTCTAGTAAAAAGACAGATTAACAGGGGAAAATAAAAATTTTAATTATATACACATGTATGGGAGGCCCACAAAGATAAGTGACCCAAAGGCAGCCAGACAATTGAGCCTTAAATAACATCCTGAGCTAAGGAAAGGGACAGGGACCTGAGGCTTTAAAGTGGGGCAGCAAAGACAATTTTTGAGAAGAGGAAATGTTTGATAAGCAAAGGTAGCCCTACCGCGCAGATAAATCTCTCAGGTGAAAAAGTGACATGATAGCTTTGGTAATAGCTCTCTTCCTGGTACAGGCCCCATTTCTAGTGTAAATCTCATTTACAAAAGGGTAACTTCTCTGTTTTCAGTGCTTCTGTGTCTTCAGTTTCTCAAGATAATCAGCTCAAAATAATTCTCATGTCAAAGAGACTGTAGCTAGTCTACTACTCTTCAATACAAATGAGACAGTGACTAGAAAAGCACTCTTTATTACAGTGTAAAGTGCTATGCAAGTGCAGCAGGCTAGTGGTGCGAATGACACAGAAGGAAACTTGATGGGGATAGTCGTATTATTTCAAAGATTAGAGTCATTACTACTTGGAAATTGTCCCCACTCCTCTGGCCTCAACACACCCCGTAGCTCTATTACCTCCCAAAAGGAAGTGTTTTCAGCTTTTCTGGCTCCTCTACCTCTAGCCCTTCAACCACACATACGAAGGGTGAGTTTCTCTTTTACTGTTGCTAGTATGAGGTCAGGTCTTTGTTTGTTTCTTTCCCTCTCTCTCTCTCTCTCTCTCTCTCAATGTCTCAATCTCCTCTCTCTTTCTTCCTCCTTCCTTGCTCAAAAATACTTCCTTCTTGAAGTACCTTTCAGATCCTTAGCTTCCCCACCGTAGCAGCGAATGACTCTGGACTCAATGACTCCCACCACCTATAGGTACAAAGCAGGGAAAGTGACACGAAACCCTGGCCATTAGTGATAAGGCAATCTCTTTACTGAGCCGTTGTATCTCTTCTGGTGTTCACTGCCACAGGCCCTCGATATTTCCAGCATTCACAGGAAATCATAAAATAGAGAAGCTTCTTCGTGTAGATCGAATGGCTATGTCCTCTTAAAATTCATATTTTAAAACCCAATCCTCAATGTGAAAATATTTGGAGGTGGGGCCCTTAGGCGGTGATTAGGTCATGAGAATGGAGTCCTCAAAAATGGAATTAGTGCCTTATGAAAGAGACCCTAGAAAGTTCCTAAGCCCCTTCTGTGACATGAGGACACAGCAAAAAGATAGCTGTTTATGAACCAGAAAGCAGGCTCTCACCAGACGCCGAATCTGGCAACACCTTGATCTTGAACTTCCTGCCTCCAGAACTGTGAAAAACAAATTTCTGTTGTTTATAAGCCAGCCAGTCTCTGATGAGTTTTGTAGTAGTAGGCCAAATGCACTGAGACACCTGTGAAATCAGTCCTTTATCCACATACGATTCCAGAGCCCGGACTGTGTGCCTGGCTCTGTGCTTACTGGCTGCTGGGGCAAGGACGCAGATGCACATGACCAGGCTAGGTCTGCCCTTGGAAGTGCGTGCTTTCCTGGGAAAATGGGACTTCTGTGTTATAACCTCAATTTGAGGCTAAAAATATGGGAGAAGAAGATGGGCAAAGCATTTCGGAATCACTGAAGAAGAAGAGAGATCTTCCTACTGAGATTAGAGAAGTCTTCACGGAAGATGGGAGATACTAGAACTGAACTTTAGGGTTGGGGAGTATTTAGACTTCGTGAGGGTAGGTGAGGAATTACATTTTAGTGAGGATGAGAAACTTGGACACAAACTGAAGGTCATACCTGTGCTGGAATTTAGGGAACCAGAGGCCATAATGATAAACATACTTTTGGCTAATGCCAGTCACTGTTCTGAGCATGTACTGTATGTTTACTATAATCCTCATAACATCTCTACAAAATAGACATCATTATCATCTCAAATAAGAGATGAAGAAATCAGGATGGCGAAATCCTGAAATTGCAAGGCGATTTAAGTGTCAAAGAAGAATATCTCTGCCCTTTGGACTTATGTGTACATTTATCAAGGTGCAGTTCAATTAGTGGCGGGATGTACAAGGTGCTAAGGGAACCCAGGAAGCCATTCCTATTCTACATAGGAGAGGAGTTACAAAGGAGGCACATCTTCACCAAAAAAAAAAAAATGAGGTAGCAAGCAGACCGAGCAGAGTCAGTGAGGTCTATGCAGAAACAACCTGTGTGCCAAGGTTGGCATGAACACAGGATTTAAGCTGAACAGTAGGAACTTCAGTACAGCAAGTGTAGAGATATTCAGGGTCTACCACAAAGAACTCCACATGCCAAGTTACCGAGTTCGGCCTGAATTCTCAAGGCCATAGTTTTAAAATGAAGGAGGGCCCTGGTTGTTTTCCTTTCCTAAAGATGAGATTGGCTACAGGGTAAAAACTGGATGGGAAGTGAGACAGGGAGCAGGAAAAATTAGGAGGCTCTTGTAGAAATCTCTGTGAGAGATGCATAGGGTCAATGGAATGAAGATGAAGGAACAGATTGCAGAGACGATTCAGAAGTCCAAAGGTCAGGATTCAGTAAAAGCTCAGATGCTGGGGTAGAAGAACAGATTAAGTTGAGGATGACTCATGTCTTGAAGACCAGGTGGATGAAAGAACCAGCATCCGGGTTCAGGAATTCCAGTGGTAACAGTGATAATCAGAGCCTCTCCGTGAGTCTCATTGCCTCCAGTCTTTTTCTGTTTCACTTCATTCTTTATGTCTGGTTTAGCAAATTATTTTTGACGATGCCATAACAATCAAAGTCACTGTTTTCTTTAAAGTGTGTTCTTGAAGGGGGAGGTGAGGGGAAAAGAGAGAGAGACAGAGGGAGAGAGGGAGAGAGAGGGGGAAGGGGGAAGGAAGGAAGAGAAAAAAAGAATAAAGGAATGTTCAACTCCAATTTAAAGCAAGAGATCGAGGCTTCTTATTTCATTCTGTTTTGCTGCTGCTTGAAAGTAATAGTAAAAGTCATATCAATTCATAGTCATGTCAACCTATGGAGCATTCAAACCTGTAGAGGATTTTTTTGAGTTTATTTGAGCCCAACTGACAACACATGCTGGGGAACAAGATCACAAATGATCTGGAGACTAACAGTTTTGTAGCTTCTTTTATGCATTTGGAATTAAGGAAGTAAGTAAGGAAGATTACTGGAAGGTGGGAGAAAGCAAGGTGGTGATTGGATCACAGGATAGTCAACAAAATTACGTGGTCTCTTGAAGGTAGTTAAGGCTTATTTGAAAGGTGTGTTAACCTAGAGGCACTGGAAACAATGGGCAGGGCTTGCTTCAGGGAATGATAAACCTTTTACTAAAAGTTATATGCCTGGATGTGAGAATCCATCGTGACCTGCGAGTTAGAAATTTATGATCAGATCACCCTGTGAGATGACTTTCCACAGAACCCCGCTTCCCTTTATTGTCCACAATTTTGGGGTCCTTACTATATCTAAGAATATTATTAGACACTTTTTTTTTTTTTAAGATTTTATTGGGGAAGGAAACAGGACTTTATTGGGGAACAGTGTGTACTTCCAGGACTTTTTTTTTCCAACTCAAGTTGTCCTTTCAATCTTAGTTTTGGAGGGTGCTGTTCAGCTTCAAGTTGTTGTCCTTTCAGTCTTAGTTGTGAAGGGTGCGCTGTTCAGCTTCAAGTTGTTGTCCTTTCAGTCTTAGTTGTGGAGGGCGCAGCTCAGCTCTAGGTCCAGTTGCCATTGCTAGTTGCAGGGGGCGCAGCCCACCATCCCTTGCGGGAGTAGAACTGGCAACCTTGTGGTTGAGAGGACGCACTCCAACCAACTGAGCCATCCGTGAGGCAGCTCAGCTTAAGGTGCCGTGTTCAATCTTAGTTGCAGGGGGCGCTGCCCACCATCCTTTGGGGGACTCAAGGAATCGAACCGGCAACTTTGTGGTTGAGAGCCCACTGGCCCATGTGGGAATTGAACCGGCAGGCTTTGGAGTTAGAGTTAGGAGCACCGAACTCCAACCGCCTGAGCCACTGGGCCGGCCCCTATTAGACACTTTTCATGAATGTTCCATTTAATCTTTATAGTAATATTCTTAACAATCAATTTGTTATGTAATTATCCATTTTCTACATAAGGAAACTAAGGTTAAGAGAGGTGAAGTAATTTGATTAAGGGCACATACCTAGTAAGCAGTAATTCTAGAATTTGAACAAGGCACTTGGGCTCCAAGACCATCCTTTTTCCACTGCATCCTGACAAATAGATTTTATAGACACACTCAAAGGAGGAAAAGTGGATGTATATCTAAGTGTGGAACTGATTTAAAGAGGAACTAGAGAGAAAACGTGCCCTAGTATTCTTTTCATAACTCATGGTCCAACTCTGACAATATATGAGGACTGATTGATTTTCACATATTAACTAACTGCCTGTTCACCAGCTGTATAAATACAATTTCTGGAAACCTAAGAGTGGCTCAAAATAGGTCCCATTTTTCATGTTGTAAAACTAAAACTTGGTGACTGCTGAACAATAAATGTTGACGGTTGGGCAGCAGAGTCTTAGAGTGGCAGGCAGCAGGAAAGAACAATTGGTATTCTCGAAAAACCACTGGATTCCAGAGATGCCACCCAGACTGAGGTAACTCTAGACAATGGGGTCATTTCGAGGGTGACTTCCTAAATGTCTGTTCTCATTGCTTTGATTCTTCTCCCTTGTCACCAATGTCAAAACCCTGTTTTCAGCTGGGTTGACACCTGTCTTCTCGACTTGGCTTGTAGCAGCTCCTAGTGACAGCCTTGAGCACACCCTTCTCTTGGATCCCTTATGCTGTCCAGTACCCCATTACTGCTTTTCTGGCACTGACGCCTGACATGTGTTTCTCATTCAACCCTGTGCTAACCCAGGGCAATAGAATATGACTTTTTTGGTGTGGGTGTATACGGGGAGAAAATGTGATGGAATCATTGGTGTATTGCCCAACAAATCTTTACTGAACTCGCATGCAAATTTAGTGAAGATTATGTAGAGTATATATACATATATACACACATATATGTATATAGAGAGAAAGAGAGAGAGTATATATATCGAGAGAGAGAGAGAGAGAGAGAGAGAGAGAGAGAGAGAGAGAGAGAGAGAGAGAGAGAGAGAGAGAGAGAGAGAGAGAGAGAGAGAGAGAGAGAGAGAGAAGGAAGGAAGGAAGGAAGGAAGGAAGGAAGGAAGGAAGGAAGGAAGGAAGGAAGGAAGGAAGGAAGGCCTTAATCAGATTACTTAATTTCTCTTAGCCTTAATTTTCTCTATGTCAATGAAGTAGAGGTCCACATGAAATTATTTGGAAGGCATTAAAACAACTCACAGTGTTTAGCCATAAGAATTCTCCTTTTCAGGCCCTCTATACCTTTCTCCTAACTCCAACACAGGTACTGCCTTCTGCACGACAATGTATATTACTGCCCTAATCTATATGAAGGTGAATTCATTAGAAACTCCACTTATTAATGTACTAAAATATTTGTGGAGTCTAGCCAAGCTTTGTGCTGGAAAGTGGGTGTACAGAAATGAAAGAGCACATTTCTCTATCCCCAAGAATTCTAATTCTGTAGGGGAGACGGACAAATTAAAAAACGTAACCAAAGATGTGGGCTGAGTGTAGGGATGGACAGGCAGAGCAAAGGGGATGTTTTAGGGCAGTGAAACGACTCTGTCTATACTATTATAATGATGGATACGTGGCATTACACATTTGTCCAAATCCATGTCACGTGTAACACCAAGAGTGACCCCTAACGTAAACTATGAATTCAAGGTGATTATGTTGTGTCCATATAGGTTCAACAATTGTAAGGACTCTACCCCTCTGCTGGTGGACGATAATAATGGGGGCGGCTGTGCCAGTGTGGGGGTGCTGATAATGGGGGCACAGGGGAAATCTGTACTTTCCACTCAGAATTGTGGGAACCTAAAACTGCTCTAAAAAAGTAAAGTCATAAAAAAAGTAACCGAGACAAGTAAATACCCAGGACGCCATGTTGAGTGTTATGAGACAGGTAGAAATTAGATGCCCTAATTACTCAGACAAAGGTTAATTGCTTCACAGCCCCTTTGTCACTTTTTCTCCAGACACTGGGCATATTCCTCTCTGTATAGGCAAGCGGAGACCTGAGTATAAGTCCCTCTTTTCCTCTCTCCTTCCCTTTCTTCTTTCCGTCTTTCTTCCTTCCCTCCCTCCCTCCCTCCTTACCACAGATACATCTTGATGTTATACTGTGTATACAGCCACGTTCTACATATAATGAGAGAGAAAATAAGTGAGCCGCATCCCATCCTCAAGGAAAATACAGTTTTTAAAGAAAATAAGAGGAGAGCAAATACTATGTTATAAACCAGGCTGTTGAAATACTGAGTATCAGATAAAAGGTCCAGCTAAATTTCCTTACAATGCCAGAAGAGTGAGTGTTCACTTCTGACTAGAAAGATGGAAGACTGTTTCCAAGGGGGCGTAGTAGATAATAACTACTACTCCTGCTCCTCCTACTACGACGACTACCGTGTTTCCCCGAAAATAGGACCTGGCCGGACCATCAGCTCTAATGCGTCTTTTGGAGCAAAAATTAATATAAGACCCGGTCTTATTTTAATATAATATAAGACCAGGACATATAATATCATATAATATAATGATATAATATAATACAATGTAATACCAGGTATAATATAATATAATATAAGACCGGGTCTTATATTAATTTTTGCTCCAAAAGACGCATTAGAGCTGATGGTCCAGCTAGGTCTTATTTTCAGGGAAACACGGTACTATTACTACTACTACTACTACTGAAATAACAACAACAACCACCACTGACCTTTTTAAAGACTGTAATATACCAGGAACTTTACATACATTATCTCATTTAATCCTCTATCTTCTCTCTGGTTATTGGACCCAAGAGCCTAGTCTTTTACCCACCAAGAGACACAACAAATCCCTATGGGCTTTGACAGGCTGAAACGCAATATGCACTTTTGGAAATGAAAGAAAAGAGCAGTTCAGTGCAGTGAACATTGGGAATTAAGGCCCTAAAGAGAAAAAGCTCGTGGCCCATCAGGAAACCATCAAACATCGTCTTAAGCTAATCTGAAAAATAAATCAGGTAGGAGCATGGGTACACACAGGTATAGACTGGATTTGGGGGTCTGTGATTTCTTCAGGCTTACTGACCGTGGTCCGTGTGCTGGGTCTCAGAGTCAGATACGCCTCATTTGCCACCTCAGCTCTACCACTCCCTCGTCCAGGGACTTCCCGCAGTTACTCAACCTCTCCAAACCTTAGTTCCTCATCTGCACGAAGTGCACAATTACGTCTTTTTTCCAGCGTTGCTGTGAAGATTGAAATGACGTCTGAGACGTGCCTGTCAGAAGCCTTGGCATGTAGTAGAAACTCAACCAATGTAAAATGTCAAAAATGCTACCTACTCTAAGGTTTGTTGTGAAGCTTATATGTCACCTAGGAGTGTGGGTGACAGATGTTGGAGCTCAGTAAGCAGAGACTCCCTTTCTCCCCTGGGGGGAAATGTCAAGGAGACAGGAAAGGGCTCTCACAGCAGCTGTGGTGTACAGGGGGCTCCCTGAGGAATCAGATGCTTCCAAAATTGCCCAGGTGTTGCCCAGGTGCCGTCCTGCCTGGAGCATGTGAGAGAGGAGGGACCAGTGGGCTCCCGCTGCTGCATCCTCCCTGCCTGCACCCTCTTTCCCCAGCCCCGCCTAGGCCTGGAAGTCGGACTGGCTCACTCTTTGCAAAGTTTTGCCTAAGCCTCTTTCTTCTGAGTGCAGATATTGTGGTATGTGTCTGCTCTCTGCACATACTTGGTGAGGTTCTTTTTATTCTTTCTTTATTTTAATTAGTTTCATGCATTCAAGCTTGCGACTGAACAAAGCTGGGGATGTCCTTTGTACCTCACTATGCCTGGAAGTGAGGACAAATGAAAAATGAAATTCTGTTCTTTCAGTTTAAATGTGCTTCACTCATTCTATACATCTTTAGCTAGTGTCTGCTGAGTTCAAGGAACTTTGCTTATTATAACTCACAGTAGAAAAAGGAAAAGAGAAAGGAACTTGAATTTCTGGAGTACCCCCATGTATTGGGCTCCTGCTGGGCTCTCCCATAGTTTATTTCATTCCTCACAACAACCCTTCGGACAGATAGGGTGGGTTTAAGTAGCTTCTCCAAAGTTGTATACCCTGTAAGAGATGGAGCCAGAATTCAAAAACCAGGCCTTCCTAGTTACAGTGTTCATGCTATAGTGATTATGAGGCTGTTGCTAGACTGCCTGATTTTATAAATAAGGAAATCGAGTCCCAGGAAAACGGTATATCCAACGGCCATATTCAAGCTAGTGACAAAGTTAGCATTCAAATAACGAATTCCTCACTCCTAGTCCAAAGTAATTTATTTTCATATCTGTCTACTTTTCTTTCATTTATATTTTTTATTATATATTTGTCTCTACTATGCAAGGTACTGCTTAAGGTGCAGTAAAAGATATGACAGTGAAAACTGATGTAATCGAATCCCTTGGCCTTAACAAATTGAAAACTGTTGCAATCGAATCCCTGGACTTAACAAATTGAAAACATTAGCCTTAAGAATTCGGTTAATCACATAAATGAGAAAAATACAAGGTTTAAAGCACTAGTACCCTGAGAAAAGTACAAAGAAGTTTTAAGAGAGATATCAATAAAAATATACCAGGGTGACTCTTGGGAAAGTGATTGGGGGCTACTTTATATTAGATGATCAAGGAAGGCTTTTTGAGGAGGTGACATTTAAAGTAATACCTGAATGCCCATGGAGACAGCTGATGCAGGAGTTCTAAAGCAGAATGGAAAGAAGGCAAGTGTGCCTGGAGCCCAGTGAGCACAGGGGAGTGATGAAGCAGATGAAGTCAGACAGGCGGTCAAGGTAAAGATGTTAGACTTTATTACAAGCAAAACGGGAAGCCCTTGAAGAAGTTTAAGCAGGATTTTCACAAGTTCACTCGGCTACTGTGTAGAGAATGGATTGTAAAGGGACAAATTTGGATGTGAAGGGAAGCGTAAGGAGGCCAGTATAGTTGTCCCAGTGAAATGAGGTTAAGAATTTTGTTGTTGTTGTTCTGTTAATATATGTATCTTTAGTGTCTAGAAGAATGACTAGCACATAGTAGGTGCACAGTAAATATTGGTTGAAGAAGTGAATTCAGTGGAAGTATGGTGTTTTAGTTGGTTCAGGCTGCTATAACAACAAAAAAAACACATGTATTTATTTATCACAGCTTCTGAGGCTCAAAATCAGGGTGCCTGTAGATCCTGTATTTGGTGACAGCTCTCTTTCTAATTTGTAGATGTCTACCTTCTTAGTGTATTCTCACATGGTGGGGAAGGGGGGAGGAAAAGGGGAGGTAAAGAGAGAAACAGACAGAGAGGGGGAGAGAGAGAGAGAGAGAGAGAGAGAGAGAGAGAGAGAGAGAGAGAGAGAGGAGATTTTTGTCTGCTCTTTTTATTAAGGCTATAATCCCATCATGAAAGCTCCACCTTCATGACTTCATCTAACCCTGAATACTTCCCAAACACCCCACTTCCAAATACCATCATACCAGGAAGTGGGACCTCAGCATATGAATTTTGGGGAGACATAAACACTCAGTTTATAACATGGGAGAAAAGAAAAGTGTAGTATCGAGAACAACTCAGGATTTGATTTAATCAGCTGGGTGGATAGTTGTGCCATGTACTAAGGATTTGGAAGAAATCGGAGGCACATACATGAGTCGTTAATGATTCTGTCAAGTCTGAGATGTATCTTAGACTCTTAAGTGGAGCAGCTATCAGAGTATGAGTCTGGTCCTCAGGAAAGAACCCAGTTCGAAGCTGTTACCATATAGAGATTATTTAAACCCATAGGCTTGTATGAGATCACCAAAGGAGAAAGTGTGGATAGGAAAAAACAGGATTTCCAGTCCTGAGCCTGGAGCCCTCTACTTGCAGGTCAAACAGAGGAGGAGTTGGAAAAGGTTACAGAGTGAAAGGAGGGCACGTTCCATTTTCTGAGATGGCGCTTAGTGGTCAAGTAAGGCAAGCATTCTGATATTGCTATTGTCATAAATCAATAGTAGTGGTTGTCATCATCATAACAGCTAACACTAATAGAGCACTTACTCTCTATCCGACACACAGTTCAAATGCTGTATGTATTTACACATTTATTCTCATAACAAATCTAAGAGGTAGGTACAATTATTATGCTCACTTCTCAGATGAGAAAATCAAGACACTGCAAGATTAAGTAACGTTCTCAAGGTCACAGAACTGTTAAGTTAGCCATACTGGGGCTTAAACGCAGGCGGTCTGTCTCCACAACTCGTCCTCTTAACCTTTATCCTATAAAATCTCTGAGGATGGAGAAATGACTCTAATATTTGCTCAGAGGTCGCTGGTGATATAACAAAAGGCTCAAGGGAAAAACCAGAGTGGAATAGGCCGGAAAAGAATGTGAAGCGAGGAAGTGAAAATCATGGCTATAGACTACCCTTTCAAGAAGTTTTACTATGAAGAGAAACTTAAAAGTGAGGCCATAACCACAGGGGTGCCTGGGGCCCTGAGCAGGTTTTTGTTGGTTCGTTTTGATTTTTTTAGATAGAAGCTACTAGAGCATGTTTGTAAATGGTTGGAAATGAGCCAGTAGAGAAGTAGACATTGATGCTAGGTAACACAGGGCGTAACTGCAGGAGCAAATTCCCCGAGAAGCTGAGGGGGGATAAGATACAGACCTCAAGTGGAGGATTGGACTTAGATGAAAGAAGGGAGTATCTATTCCAACAAAGAGAGAACAGACTAAGGTAGACTGGGAAGTGCTAGAAATGCTGATAGGAGTGTCCAAGACAGAGAGGTCTTCATCTGTTTGTTCATCACTGTATCCCCATTACCTAAAACAGTGACACACAGTAAGCTAAACATTTGTGGAATGAATGCGTTCATGATGGCTTAATGTGTGAAAGTCTAATTGTATCTATTATCTAGGTGACGGATTGGGTAAGGAAAATGAAGGGGGACAAATAGGTTTGAAGAGAGGCAAAAATGTAAAATATTCATCTTTTGGGAGGTAAGAAGAGTGGGAAGATAAATGTATTAAGGAAGGGCATTAGGATAACCAGGAATTCTGGAATATCCATTGGAATTTTTGGTCATACTTTTAAAGTGAGACCATACAACACATGTGTGTGTATCTTAGATTGTTTAGTTGTTCAGGTGTAGGGACAGAGTTGGTAGGTATTTAGATTTAACTAGGGTTTGAATTCTGCCAGGAAAGTAGGATAAAGGAGAAAGAAGTAACTATGGCTGCAAAGGAGAGGTTATAATGCTGGACCATGAGACCTAAACTGAGTAAGGGCAGTGAGAAAAACAAGGAATGAAACGGATAGAAAAGAAAAGCGAAGAGAGAGAAGATCTAAATGAATATCAGAGAGGCTGGAATGAGGGTAAAAATGTAAGTGAGCTGAGACGTAAAGAAAGTGATGAAAGAATTATGGGGTAGGGTTGTTATTGGTGTTAACAGGGTTAATGCACACGGGGGTCTGTGAGGTGGAGTGGCAGAAAATCACTGCAGCTTCCTTTAAATAATAAGGAACCAAGTGGGTCATCCAAATAATAAAGAACTAAGTGGTTCGTCAAAATCACTAAGAATGATGACAGGGATGGAGATGGAGGTGAAGAGCCAAGCAGCCGCTGAAATCATCGGTGAATGCAGTGGATTGACGGGGACGCAGGGAGTTGACAAGCAGGAGAAGGAGGGGACACAGTCTAATGGTAGCAGATTCCAAGCAGTTAGGTTTCTGAAGGAGGAGAGAAGAGGAAATGGAGAGAAAGAAGGACAGCCAACACCCAGTTCCTGACATGGGGAGTAAAAGTAAATGCCTAGATCCACACTGGAGATAGATGCAGGGAAAGCAGTTATAGTGGCTGCCAGGTAGGACCAAAGATGAAAGGAATGAGAACTTTGAGAGAGCAGCCTAAGGCATGAGAAGAGCATGCTGCTGGCTGGCTGTGGCTTCCAGAATGCACAACGAAAGACTCAGGTGATGGTGGAACACCAGGGGATGAGGACGGAGGGGGCCCTGGCAATAGCAGGTCTAAAGAAGGAGGAAGGGCAGATGGATGCTGTCACTGGTCCTGACAGTCTCCTAGGAGAAGGTGGTAACTGTTTCATGTGGAAGTTATGAGACAAATCTTTCCTCCAGCAGCTCTTGGAGGTGTGACTGTGCAGAAAAACGACAGAAGGCCTCTTCCGGAGACTCTACTTTCTTAGCAATCTGGGAGCATTAGTCATTTGGGGGCTCTTCTCTTTTCTAGCCAATACAAGGGGATGCTGGCTCCCGGGAGGCTAGGGCAGGACCTGGAGGTAGGGTGCAGGAGTCCTGAACAGGACACTGAGATGGTCTGTTCTCTCCTGCAGTGAGTGGGGGTTGGAGGGTAAGAAACACATTGTTCTTTACTAGGCTATGACCTCGGATTGTGTACTGAATATTTCACAATTCTAATGCTCTGTCCGATATGCATGATATAAATCGTGAAGACAGACTGACACATATCCTTCCAGTAATATTGAATCCTACCCTTTCTCTAGGCACATGATATTATGTGTACTACAGTAGAATCGCTGTGCATTTGGAGCCAGATAACCCTGGGTTTGAATTCCTCTTCTGGTCCTCAAGAGCTAGCAGATGTTGTTGGTCCTCCTTTTCCTTACATCTCTTAGATGCTAACACTTCAGTGGGGAGCCACTGACCCCAGGTGCTTGTGTGTGCATTTCTCTTAAATGGCGATTTCCTCTGACGCAGAAAAAGGACCACACTACCAGCCTCCTGGCACCCTGGAAGGGGCAGGTAAGGAACATCACTAGGAGCGGTCCTTAGGCAATGACTGACAGAAGTTTGTCAGCGACACTTAGCTTCTTCATATCTCAGGTGGGACAACCTAGTAACACCAGAGTTTCATTGTTGGATTAAGCTCCAGTGGGTTCCACTGAACCATGGTAATGCTTCTCTACCTCCATAGGTATAGAATGTCCTCCTGTTTCTGAGGAACCTAAATCAAGACAGTGGCTTTTCAAGTTACCTAAGTTCTCTGGGCCTCAGTTTTCCTCTCTGACACCTGGGGCTAGTGATACTTTTTCATAAGGCCATTTCAGATTTAAATGAAAGACTAGGAATAAAGCACTCAGTTTATTCGCTGGCATAGCTAGGTCCTAGGGCAGTATGGGGTTTCCTTCCTCCTCCTCACCCTCAGAACCCTCAGGATGCTTCCAAACAGAGGGAGGCAGAGAGAGAGGTGGAAGGGATCGCCTAATCAGCAAGAACGGCAAAGGTGACTTCACCCATCTTGGAAGAAACCTGAGCCAGTCTGGATTCCAGTCACAAGGAATTTGGCAGAGAAACGCTTAAGCTACTCGACAGGCTAGCAGTGACTAAAAGTTGTTTTGTAATAACAAATATTGAAATCGTTTAATTGAATAATATATTAATTCGTAATAATTCTTTAAAACTATTACTAATTAAGTCATCATAATAAATCACGTTTGTGGTGTTCCACAGTGCACCAGACACATAAGAAATAGAGGGATGTTTGCCTGCAGCAACCACAGGGACGAAGAGAAGATGCTCACGTGTGGATAGTAGCGACTGGTACTTTTTACTGAAAGAGTATTTTAGTTGCTAGGCTGAAGAGTTTGGTTTCCAGAGGGCAGAATCTTAAAAAAAAGAACAAAAAAAAAAAAACCCAAAAAAAACCAAAACTGAAAGTGTTGCTTAAGGCCTATCCTGCCAATCAAAATATCAAAAATGAGCCATAAACACAGCCAAGGGATTTGAGGTACTGATATGTTTACAGGGCCTGAAACTATAGTATAATGAGCCAGTTTTATCTAAATCTCTTCTAAATGTGGAGCTGGACATTTTCAAAGGCCAGTGTCACCTCTTAGGAATGCAGGAATGAGTCTCCTCTCTCACATTCCTTTGTCATTGAAGTAATTTGCATGAAAATGGGATTCCTATTACATCTCTGCTTCTTGGGCTTGTTTCTTTCCTCAGAGCTGAAAGTTATACGTGGCAGGCCAGCTTCAGGCATTCATAATTAAAAATAAGCAGGGACTCAGAAGAACTCACTGCAATTAAAAGAGTAACCTCTGCATTCTGGGAACGGGGAAGTCAACCTGAGTTGTAATTATGTTACATAAAGTGTGACCAGGAGCTCAAAAGAGAAGGCAGGGAGAGCAGGGGAGCTTCGCAAGGCAGGGCCACTGAGATGGATCATTAAATTGTGGAATGAAGACACACACAGTGATGTGGAATAAGCAAGCGTTGCCTGATGGCCGGGCCGAAAGAAGGACTGAGGATGCTTGAGCCCGAGTTCCTGAATGACGATGGCCTTACAACAGTGTCTCTTTTTTGAGTTATATTATTGGCCTAGAGAGGCATTCCTGTCCCGTTCCCCACCCCCACCCAGTCTTTTTCCCTCTTTCCCTCTCTCCCTCTCTCCTTTCTCCTTTTCCCTGCCCCATCTCCTTCTGCCTGTCTGGTTTTAGTTCATCCTCTCTCACCCACAATGTGGATCTTAAGAGTAAGTACAGCCAGACCAAGGACTTCGGGACCTTCCTCACTGGCCCAGTTGAGCTACTATCTACTAAGTGCCGAGCACTATGAACACAAGATGAATGAACAGTATCGCCCCTGAGGAGATCATACTTCAGAGTGAGAAAGAAGGGTAGAGCAAAATAAGTGTAGAAGATTGGGAGGCATGCGATAATAGACACATCTGCTGGCATGCTCCATCGTCATTGAGCCTCTGCTTTGTGTCGCTCCTTTCTGAGTGTTGTTTCTATTCCTAATAATACCTACATTAAATTAAATGCATCCATTCTGACATAATTTATTTATTGATTAATAGGTATCATGTACATGGTAGTGTTATTAAATATTATTTCTCTACGATCTTAAGTGCCTTGCCAAGGTTAGGTAAAAAAACACGTCACGCCTGGGAGCTTTCTGGTTCTAAGCCCGTGCCAAGCACAGAAATCACATAGAAGAGGGGATGTTTGTTTCATATAGGATCTGGCATGTGTCAGGGTGGAATGGAGAAAAGCAGAGTCAAGTGAAGATCTCAAAATAGAGGGGATTACTGAGCCAAGATTTGAAGGGTTTGCCAGATAGTTCAGAATTGGATAAAATAATGAAATGACTCTCTCAGTTCTGTAATTCTGTCTCCTTCTATTTTGTTATAGGTTAACATGCTTCTTCTCATCCAATCCCTTGACAATAAGAGAAATTATCCATTTATTTCTGTTAAATATCTGAGCTCTGGATAATCTACTCATACATGAAAAGATTCATCACAAATGTACCCAGAAAATAGTGCATTTAGATACTGCACTCAGGTGTGAGCATAACACATGTTTGTTACATAAGATGAAGATCATATTTTCAGAAATGGAAACATTGTTTTTTTCTTAACATTAATTCAGTTATTGATTTATCACATCCTTTATGAGAGCTCACTCACCTCAGGCACTGAGTTGACTAGAGTTCCAAACTGTAATTTCCAACTGCCCACTTGACAGCTCCACTTAAATTTCAAGAGCCTGCGGTGTTATGCATCTAAGCCTGGCTTCATCATATCATGGAAGAATAAATTTTCCTCCAACCTTCCAGGTTCTTCCTGGTGGTCTAATAGTTAAATCTATGTGAGACAGATTAACAAGTGAAATAACCAAATTTAATTACATACACAAGTATGGGAACCCCACATACATGGGAGTTTCAGAGACAGAAAGGGAAAATTAGGTATATATGGCTTTCTGGGCCAGGGAAGAGGTAAGGCACCTTGGGGCTTCAAAGGAACGAGGGCCATTCTTAGGATGATAAGATTAGCAGATGTTCAGTAATTAGAAGTTTGCCCTGCCCTGTAGATAGGCCATATGAAGTTATTTCTGGTGATAACTCTTATTATGGGCAAGCCTCCAATATAAATTCTTTATGAGACAAGTAGAAGTTTCTCTTAATCCTACAGGGTCTTGATTACCTTCCACTTAAAATAATCCACATGCCAAAGTAGCACATTTTAGGGAGGCCTGTTCTGAACCCCTTCAATTACAATCTTCCTAACCTAGTTCTCCTCTCGTGTTTCCAATCTTGGTTGGACATATCTCCATTCACAGTGCTACCTGAGCTAGCATCCAGATAATCATTTGTTCACCCTCCTCATCCTCAGTTGCCCACTGTAGGACTCACTATGCAACCAAGCTGTCCTTTTCCCATGCACAATGTCTTTGCTCAGACTATTTCATATCTTACCCAAATTTTCGCAAGTCTCCTTACTGGTGTTTCTGCCTCCAGGCTTTCCCCACTCCAATGTGTCCTTTCTATCACCGTGTATGATGAAATTTTGTGTGCATGGCTGTTTCCTCAAGTAGACAACAGTCACTGGAGGACCAGGAAGATGCTTCCCTATTCATCATGTACTCCAGGGCATGGTTCCCACCGTACAGTAGGTGTTCAGAAAATGTTTGTTGCTTGTTGGACCCGAGCGTGGGGGCAGATGGAGAACAAGAAGGAAAGTGCCAAAAAATAAGAGCATTCATGCCAAACTACATAAATTTTATGAAAATATTTGTAATTAATGAGGGATAAAAAAGGCAGAGGTTCTGAGAAGGATAACAACACACCTTGCTAACTCTGGAGGAATGGATATTTTCTTACATATATATAATGGCCATTTATCACATGGATTTTCTGCACCAAACAACTGAGTTAGTGAGTGAATATATGCTTATATGTGTCAAAATATATACATATATATATTCCTGTTTTTAACCTACAGCAATCATAATGAGGTTGGCATTATTATGAGAAAACTGAGTCCCAGAGAGATTCATTAAGTCATAAAACTAGGACATGGTAGGTCAGGATTAGACCTCAGATCGACCTGATTTGAAGCCCAAGCTCTTATCCCCAAGGGAAGGTTTTGTGATGTGGGCTAGTACAATTGAATCGTTAAAATGGCAAGAAGAGTCCAGGAATGTGTGTCTTTCCTGAGTTGACCCTTTTATATAAGAGCATCATTCAGAGGCCTGGCTTGGGAAAGAAAGGAAGACTGTTTTTTTTTTTTTTTTATCTGAGTTCATTCGCCATCTCCATCTGAGGTACCTCTTATGCTCTGAAAGTTGTTGAATTCTGAGAAGTTGTTGGTATTCTGAGAAGAATATTTGTAATTGATAAAATTTAACAAAACAGTGCACCTCAGGATCATAAGAAGAAATAAGAAAGAGAGTGCTCAGAGGATAAAAGCAGAAGTGATATAAAGGACAATCTGGGTAGGGGCCAGAGGAAATTGTGTATGAGTCCCAAGCAAAGAGCAAGGAGATTTAATCCTGATGTATGGAGCGTCCATCCAGATAAAATGTGCTAATAGAAAATAACTTTGAAATGTGAAAGTTTGCATCTGCATTACAGTCTTTCCTTAAATATATATATTATGTGTGTGTGTATATATATATAATATATATATATTTATATAATATATATTTATATATATAATAAATATATATTATATATATTACACAATGTATTATATAATGTTTATAGTATATATTATATATATTTTATATATATAATACATATATTTTTTGTGTGTGTGGACACAAAACTGATGAATAAACTATAAATACCTATATGTCAGGCATAGGGCTATCCAGTAGGGATACAGTAGGAATATGGCTGATGTAGTTCCAACTAGTGGAGGATATAGAAAAGTATGGTCAGGACTGACAAGAAAATGACAGGGTCCCTAGAGCAAATGCTAACTCTTTTCAAAGGAAAAGAAAAAGGAGGTGTGAAAGATGACTAAGATAGCTGTGTGGAATGGAGAGGGTACCACAGCCCTGGAGGCCCACAAGTCTCTCGAGCTGAATAATGGCACTTGGGCAGTGGTGAGAACTGCAGCCACATGGGTAGTTTTCGTTTCACAAGTAGATGAAGAGGGGAAGAACCGATTGGGTTGATTGTTGGGTCATTCCTCGTTAAGCCGTGTACATGTCCTGGAATCAGTATAACACGTTTCCTGTGATATTTTTATAAAGGAGTTGCTTCCTTTTTTGAAGTTAAGAAGAATGACCTTCAGATTGCAGAGGGTAGAATGAACGTTTCTGAGAAGAATATGGTTTTGTTTGTCATCTCTTTCTTTACAGTGTTTCAGTGTGTCAGAGATAACCTGGAATTACCCCAAATGGACTTCAATTGACTTTGAAAAATGGTATGGTGCCGATTTCTTTTTCACAAAAGCGGTGTGGGTGATTATCATATTCTCTCAAAATTAGGTGCATCTCCTTTCCCGAAGTCAAGCTTAGTGAAGTAATCATTGCCCTTCCCAGGAAACAGTCCTCTCTGCCAGTATTCAGCCTTCCAGAGAGACTGAAATGTTACCTATGGTTGGACAATTTGTATTGCTCTCTGTTTTCACATCAAGTTTCCATTTTCATTTCTCCAGTATACTTTTCCCATAATGGAGAAGCTGGTGATGGTGTGGCAAGGAGGCAGGAATCTTATGTATCAGTTGAATCAGAGCTGCCCGGTGGCAGCCATGTTCCAAATGAGCTGCACTCAGCAATCTGTGGGCTCTGCTGTCCTGGAGGCAAAGGGCTTAGTGAGACCAGAGGGAGAGAGACAGCAGGGTCAAAGGAGTGAGCCTGTCTTTGTCACGTGGAATTCAGAGACAGACTCTTCTCCAGGTGTTATTTTTGTTTGTTTGTTTTTTCACATTTTTATAGTTTGTTTTTTGTTTTTTTTTTTCTTTTCCACGCATATATAGCTGGGATTGGAGACAGAATCTCAAGAATCAAAGGAAGATTCAAAGTTATAAAGGCAAAGCCCATCCTATTTTGGATAGTCTCAACAATATTTATTTCAAAAATTTTCCTTGTTTCTCTTTAAATGTGTTTCCTTGTCTCTCTTTAAACTCCTCACCCCACAATGTACCCAGGGTCATCTCTGGGTGTCTTTGACCAATGGGAAGGTCTCTCTCTCTCTCTCTCTCTCTCTCTATATATATATATATATATATATATATATATATATATATATATATATATACACACACACACTCATATATATAATATAACAATACATATAATATATAAAAATATATATGTAATATATATATTATATATATGTATTATTTCTAATAAATTAAGATATAGATACGATTCCCCCATGTCTCTTCTATAAGCTCAATGTTCCTTATGTGACATGGTTTTGGTTTCCTTCAAGGCCCAGTTCATCCCTTTTCAATGTATTCCATCTAGTCTGAAAGGTCACACATGCTTCCCACCCTCATGAAGTGTTCTGACACCTCATTGCCATTATTTCTCTCACTAGGAACCAGGTAACAACCCATCAGAATTGGTGTGGTTTATACCAAAGAACACTGTGGTTCAGTCAATTATAGCATCTATTTGTCCCACGGAGCTCTTGTTAGTTTGTTCCTTTGGGCTTTCTTTGGCCATGGGCTAGGTCATTTGATAAGGATGGGTTTATTGATTCTAATCATAATAAGGACAGTTGCAGGATTTCGTTCACTCTCTGTTATTGCTGTTACACAATACTACTATAGCTGTCCAGAGCAAAGCAGGCCTGGGACTGGAGCTGGATATCGGGGGTAGGGTGAGAAGGAGGAGGACCCCTAGAAGATTCAGTAAGGCAGGTGCACCAGGCAGAGAGGTCCATGGGAGTTATCTACATCTTGAAAAACAGAAAGAGGCTTGGCTGTTTATTATTTTTAATGTTGAGTCCACTAAGGCCTCAAATCTCAGTTCCACTCAGCCAAGTAAGGCAAATAAACCCTGTAGAGCCAGGAAGGTAAGCTGTAGTAGGTCCCAGGAGGAAGATCAGCCAAGCTAGGAGGTCAAATGCGGTAGAGGTTATGACATGTAAAACTCTTCATTGCTGGACTAATCTAAGCTGATGGCTTTTTGTTTTTCCTCCAGATATCTTTTAAAGAACTTCTAATTTTTTTTTCTTTTAATTTGAAACATTGATATGCCCAGGATGAGTCCAAGAATAACCATGAGGTGAAAAGAATTGTGATTAAAAAAAGTAATTATACACTATCTATCTAGGGCTCCTGTGGTATAATAATAATATGTATTTGCTCTTTATTTCTGGATTCTGGCACAGAGATCCTAAAACCCTTAGAATTTCCTGAAGTGTTAGGAGTGTCTTTTGCTATTCATGAAGAGCCCCTTTGGAACATACAATAATAATGAGGTAACTCAGGATGAGCACCCACAGACAGCTTCAGGAGACAAAGGAGGCTTCAGGAGCCTCTTCACCAGAAAGACAAAACATGTGATTACAGAGTGAGAATTATCACCTCCAACCTCTAAGGACGGAGAGGTGCTGGAGATTGGGCTAGAAAAACTCTGGAACGTGGAGTTCGGAGCGCTTCCAGGTTGTTGTGTCCATTTAGGTGCTGGCGGGTGGGACCCTCAGAGAGGGTATCAAAGTCCATGGCACACCCCCTCGCCGCACCCCTCGCTCTGTGCATCGCTTCCATCCATTTGGCTGTTCCTGAGTTGTATCCTTTATAATAAACTGGTAAACATAACTAGAGTGTTTTCTTGAGTTCTACATTTCTAGCAAATTATTTACCCTGAGTGGGGGACGTAAGAATCCTTAAAATTGTAGCCACGTTGGACAGAAGTGCAGGTAGCTTGGGGATCCAGGACTGGTGACTGGCACCTGAAGTAAAGGCAGTTTCATCGCACTGTGCCTTTAACTCCGTGGAGTCTGACACTACCTCCTGGCAGTGTTGGAATTGGATTGAATTGTTGGACACCCTGTTGGTGTCAGAGAATTCAGAGAGCTGCAATGAAGCTCAGGAGAAAGATAAACCTAGGATTCACACAAGTCTTAGTTCTACCCATAGTTTTTCCACCAACCTCAATTGTGACATTTGTCACCAAGGGAGTTACACCCTTGTATACGCGTACATTAAAATATAACGATAATGACTATTAGGGACTGTAAAACTTTCTTGTTTGTTTCTTTTTGTTTTGACAATTACCGACTTTATTAAATACTTCACTACCACTTACATAATTTTCATTATTTCACACGCTTGCTCATAAACCTTTTATAACTCCCTTTAAAATTAATACCAAACGTCTCAATTTAGCCTTCAAACCCCCTGCCATTTTAGCACTTACATACATGTTCAGCTTGATGCGCAGCTCTGTCAGGTGTCTATGATTTTGAAATCACAGGCTCTCCTGGTGTAATAGGAATTGTGGTGACTTCATATCCTGGTTTTCTCATGTACAAAAACAGTGATACCCAATGTGTGTTCCTCACACATATTGTATATTCTGTGTCTCAGCTTTCATGTCCGTCAGTGGAATACTGGTATGGATTCACTTGTGCCCCTTCCCCCATTTATATATTGAAGTCCTAACCTCCAGTACCTCAAAATGTGACCTTATTTGGGAATATGGTCATTGTAAATATAACTAGTTAAGGTGTAACTAGTAATACTGGAGGAGGGTGGGCCCCTAATCCAATATGACCGGAATCCTTATAAAAGGGGGAAATTTGGAGACAGACAAGAGCACAGGAAGATTTCTGTATGAAGACAAAGATAGATACCACAGTGATGCTTCTATTAGGTTGGTGCAAAAGTAATTGCATTTTAAAAGGTTAAAAACAATTGCAAAAACCGCGATTACTTTTGCACCAACCTATGCCAAAGATTGCCAGCCGACCACCAGAAGCTAGGGGAGAGGAAAGGGACAGATTGTTTCTTGTAGCCCTCAGAAAGAATGACCCCTACTAACACCTTGATCTCAGACTTCTAGCCTCCAAAACTGTGAGAAAATCAATTTCTGCAGTTTGAGCCATTCAGTTTATAGTACTTTGTTACACCAGCCCCTAGGCAAGTAATACAGATACAAACACTACATTCATAGGCTTGATTTAAAAAAAAAAATAGTAAGTTTTAAAACCGTTAATTATGAAAATAAAAAACTTGGTATAGAGTCTGACACACAGTAAGTGCTTAGTATACATATCCTGGATAAATACATAAATAAACAAGCAAATACCAAGATGTTGCTATTGCATCTCCATAAATATCGCGGGAAACAGAGACGTTGACCTTGAGGAGAAACAACAATTTGGTAAAGGTCAGAGTCTATCCCTGAAGGCTAAGAGGGTTGGATGTATGCTTTTCTGTGCTTTTCTGAACTGTCCACCCTCCAAGATCACTTCCTGCGACATCATCTTTTGTTGCCTTTGTACTTTAAGAATATCATGCAAGGAAAGAAAGCTTTGATTTGGAAAGACAGAGAGGCTGAGTACCTATTTGTATTATTTTCATCCAACTTGTCAGTTCTATCTGAGGAATCTTAGACAAGACATTCATAGTTGGCAGGGAAAAAAAACAATTTACAAAAAGCACCGGATCTCTGTAAACGTGGCCCTTTTAAATACTTCTACCTGAGAGTCTGTACCGATCATCTTGTAAAAAATCAAAATAGTCAAAGAAAGCAATGAATGTTAGCACCTAAAAACAATCAAAGACTACACTTCGCATGTAAAATTGGCAACGACTGAAGAATACCTGTTGATGAGAGTATGGGAACACGGTCTTGTCAGTGTTTAAATTGGATCAAAGTTTCAGTAGAGCAAATAAGGAATGTATATTAAAGCCCTAGCAATGAGTATTTTCTATAAGACTCAGCAATTCCATTTTTAAAACTTGAGCCTAAAGAAATAATATACATGTAAATTAAAATATTTTGCAACAATTTTATTGCAATGTTGTTCCTAAACATTTTTTAAAATTATTTTAAATGGTTAAGTGTAGATGTTAGATTAATTAAACTGATTATTAGATTAGTTATTAAACCCATATAATAGATTTTCGTTATTATATAAAATGAAAATGGCATCATAAGAGGATAACTCATTCTTTTAAATGTATAGCATTTATTTTAGCTGTGTATATCTGTCCTTAAAGAAATTATATTTTATTTAACAACATTTAAGAGTCGGACACGTTACAGTCCTGTATTTCTGTAGACTATAACGCTGTTATAACATCTACCTACATTATGGGTGCTAAATTCATTCTCAGACATCAGTGGGTGGCATCCATGGGGTGTTATAGGAACCTTAAGTTTATGTGCTGCCATAATCTGGGGTATCCGTTCCTTATATCATTTTAGAGACGCTCATAATCCAAGCTCATTTCTCCTTTCCAAAGCTGGTCCATGCACTAAACATAAGGATATTGTGCTGCAGCTTCTAAAACCATGACTCTTATCTTGAACTCCCTCCTGCATCTATACACCATGTCTGAAAGGTCCTGCCACAACTCCCAGGAGCTTTATAGAGGCAGGATGCAAATCCTCAGCATTAAGGGCTTAAAGCCTTGTCCTCAGCCTTAGGGCGTCTCACTCTCCCAAGGTGGGACTTGCACACTCTTAACTCCAAGCACTAGCTTCCATGCCCTTCAGGTTTGAGACTGTCCAATACAGCCTTCCTCTGAGTCTGAAATCCTAATGCTATAAAACAAAATCCCTGTTTGCTGGGGACTGTGAGATGGGAGAAATCGGGAGAAGGTGAGAGGGAGAAGTTCACACCTGAAAACACACAATTCTGACTCTTCTCTTGGATAGAAAAATAAATTCCAAAATCATTTCATTCCCTAGTCACTGACTCTTTAATCAGCTTGTTACAGTACTGAATCTCAACAGTCAGATGACCTTGGAATCTTGTTCAGCCCTTTCCTTTCAGGAGGACGTAGCACAACTTGCTTACATCTTTCTGTGTCAGTTTTATTATCTATAAAGTGGGGATTAAAATATGATATGTGTGTGTGTGTGTATGTGTGTGTGTGTGTATGTATATATTTTTAATATGATCTAATAATATTACCTACCCTCAAATACCTGCTGCAGTTTGGGGGTTCCCTTTGGAAATCGACTGAGACAGGTTAGCATGGAAAATTTTACTGAGAAGTCTTCTCAGTACTGGCACCTGTGAAGGAAAGATGGCTGTTAGCTTGAGCAGAGGGAGAATTGACAACAATACCGCCCCCACGCAGGGCTCTGAAATTGGGATGGCCCAGCAGAGTAGTCCCATGTTGAGGTGAGGAGGCAGTCCTTTATCCCCCCATATGGGTTGGTATTGGACACAGGCTGGCCCTGGCAGATGGTGACAGTTTGGGAGGCAGTTCCGTACAGCTGAGGTAATTCTTGAAGAAGGCTGACATCTGAGCTCTGTCAGCAAGACAACCTTCCTAGAAGTTGGAAAATCGGTCCTTCCGTTCTGGAAGGTACAGCATAGCATCTGGACAGTAGTTACATGATATGGCATTTGCAAAGAGAAATAGCGCCTAGTGCCCAGCACATATTAGGAGCTCCAAAAATATTAGCATGTATATGCCTCTGCTTTATTAATATTCTTGCAATTATGTATACTGAAATGTGAACAGTGTTTACCTTGGTGGTGGGACCATGGCTGCTTGCTGTTTTTCCTTTGTGTTTTTCTGTGCTTTCAGTTTTGCAGTTCTCTATTGCCCTAGGCCACCTTCCAACTAGCCGGTATAGACAGGGGCAGATGTCAGACTCACTGGGTAGCTGAGCTGTGTCCTGTGAAGTAGAAGGAGAAACACACCACCCTATGTAGACTTCTTTATACCACTTTGTTATACTTGATTCACATGCCAAACACATCCCCCCAACACCGTACAGAGTTTGGCTCTTCAAAAGTACCTCATAAATGCCTATTAAATAAAAGAGTAAATTAAAATAAAAGCATAGTATCATCTCATGTGCTTCTTACATGCATTCCTTCCTCCATTCATTTGGGTAATTCATGTGTTTATTTATTCACTTATTCTTGCATTTATTCAATAATCATATATGAGATGCATGCACTGGATTAAACATTATTCTAAGGGCACAGCCTCTGTCAGTAGTAGTTTCCGGTTGATGTGATGACAGTTTCGTATATCACTTGGGTCAATCAAGCTTGAATTATCTAATTTTGTTTGTTTGTTTGTTTGTTTGTTTGTTTGTTTAAGTTAGTAAAGATGGTAGAGGGATCAGCAGCATTACACAGGACAGGAAGAGGTGCAGGTTTCAGAATTTCAAAATCCTCCCTGGGGGATGCATGGTTGCAAATAATAATACCTGAGAGAGTGACAGTCATATCAAAGCTACAAAAAGTTTGTTCTGACCCACCCACACCCCAAGGTCAGCCTTCTCTTCTGGAGTTATCGCTTATCAGCACATTATCAAATTTTGGTCTATGCACTATATAGCACGGATAAAAGAATACAGTATAGCACTCTACCCTCAGCCTTGAAAACAGTTTTCATTTGGCACTCTCAGTTTTCTCAGGCTGCTGACTGGTTTAAGTGCATTCCTAAACTTTGACCTGTGGAATTAGAACAAGCATCAGCTACCCAAAAGTCTCTGAGGATTATAATAAAGGCCCTAGGCCAGTTATAGGGCATATCATTCAGAGAATCGCCAATAAAACTTGATACCCAAAATCTTTTTGATCTATTAGAGAATACGGAACATAAGCAAGCAAAAAAGATAAGTGTTTAAAGTAATGTTGAGATGTGGTGAGACTTAGATAAAAAGGAATCCAGCAGTCCATGGTGATAAGCTAAAGAGGGATGAAAACTTAAAGGACAAGGGGGCACTTTAGTTGGCTCTTCAGTGTACCAATGGAGAGAAGAGAGTATTCCAAACAAAGCTAATGACATGAAACAACAAAGAAAAATACACTGCTTGTGAACCTTTATAGGAGAACCATGAGATAATGTATGTCGGATGGTCTTATAACCTTTCAAACGTGAGGCACCACATTAGTTATTAGTTATTATTGTGATCCACAGACCCTGTCTTGCTTTTGGGACAATACTTTCATGATTTTTTTCTTGAGAAACATATGGAAAAATGTGTCTTGCTTTTTGTTGTTGTTGTTGTTGTTGTTTTCTGGCACGTGCACATACCAGCCAACTTCTTTCTGATACCCAGTCCGTCCTAAGCACACTTGACCTCTTCAGATTATATTGTTGGCTGTCGTAAGCATTAAATAACAGGAGATGAACCACTGGTTGAGGTCACATCATTTATCAGGATCAATAGCTTTGACTGGCTCTGGGTAGATGTGGTGTACTTTCCATATTGAAAGGTCAGAATCTGTCAAGTAGCAGGACATGCTCTAAGCTCAAATAGTGCATGTCGGGGTAGCATGAAGTGTTGGTTGCATGATCCAGGGGCCATCTTGAAACAGCCTCATCTTTTTTGTGTCTAAAATAACCACTAGATGGCACTGCTATTTCAAAATGGATTATCTTAGGAAAGAATGGAAGTATCATCACTATCTTCAGCCCCATGCCACCCCTGTTTTGTTAATGTATGCATTATACATGTAGGCTGAACTCAGGTATCTGTTCTTCCTCTCTTATCCTGTCAGTTTTCAAATGAAAAACATGGAAGTAGTAATAGCACTTGTTGTTCTTGTGAGGATCACATTTAATAACGGATAGTAACACATTTTATATGGATAGTAAGGTATTTTGTGGACTCTAAAGCATTGAATAGATATCAGTTTGTCTAATTATTACCAATAAATTAAATCAAATTAATATAAATTTTAAGAATGGAGAGTGTAGCTGATTGTAATCCCAATAACTAAGTTTTATAAGTCATAAGATGTAGAGACCAATGACAAAGGATGGAGGTATTGAAAACTTCCCCCTACTGTCTATCTCAAAAGCCTGACTGAGAGAAAAAAATATATATAGATGTTTATGGAGCTTATCTATCTCTAAGCAGTATAAATTCCAGGCTCATTTTTGGTCCTTAACAAACATCAGAAGAAAAACCCTTATGCATTTGCTGTAAAATATATTGAAAACATTATTCATTGTCTTACCTCGTGACCTTGTATGTACCATTTCAAGAGATAAGTTTACATTAGAATTTAGAATAAGGAAAATGATAAAGAACTGGTCTACTATATTTTGTCAGATAGCAAGAGATCATGTAACGTATCATCTATCTATCTCCTAGGCTACCAAGAGACTCAGAACCAATTTTAATGTTCATCTCAATATTAACTCTCCTGGTTAGTATATTCTGATGCTTCCTCTTTTTCATAGTTTAAGGTCTATTTCTTTTCCAGAAATCTTAACATGTGTTTGACATTTTTTATGGTCTATCTCCAACCCTTTTTGGAATGAGTTAGGATATTGATAAATTAAATATGATAAAGTATTTTAAATGCATTTAAAAATACTTTCATTTGTCAACCTAGTAAAAGTCACCATAGATTCGTTCAATAAGTATTTGAGTTTTGCATGGTACTCTCTGGGTATTAAAAACTAAAGAAATAAATAGCCTTTAATTGGAAACTAATATTGTCAAAGAGACAAAATACACCATATAATTTTAAATTGCTTTGCATGACACTGTCTAATTTGGTGCTAATGTGAGTTTGAGAATATCACAGAAGACTCAGGACCAGAGAGATCTGGAAAGTCTTCTTGGGGAAGTATGGCTTAAGTATGTTCTAAGGATCAGGAAGTATTTAGATAAGTAGAGGGCAAGGGAAGGGTGGGAAGAAAGATGAAATCTACTTGATACCTAGGGAACAGTCAAATTAATTTAGCTTTAGTAAAGGGTTTGCACAAGTCAGAACACTGAAAATAAGAGCTAAAGACTTGAATGCCAGGTCAAGGAATTACTAATCCTTATATAAATGTAGCCATTTTTGAAAATTCAAGCTAAAATGGGTAGCTCCTCATAATTCATGGCACTCTAGATAGAGCACCTACCTACTGAACTAATTGCTGATTCTTAAGTATCCCCAGGCTACTCCATGGGCTCCACAAATAATTGAAAAGCTAGGTAATCAAATATAATCACTGTGTAGAAGACATCTACAGCAAAACTCCTGGAAACTGTTTTGAATTTACCTTTTGATGAAATCCAATTTAGCTGAGTATTAACCATTCAAAAATACTCCTGTTTTTATGGGATGGGGATTTATGTTTTACCATGTTGGAGTTCCTCAAAGTTAAGGTAAAATTCATGTTCCCAATTGTCTGGAACATTTTTTTCTTTGTAAGTTTCCATAGCATTGGTCCAAAAAACTTGTTTGTTTATATATATATATATATATATATATATATATATATATTTTTTTTTTTTTTTTTTTTTTTTCTTTTTAATTCTCTCTCTCTTTTTCATTTCATTTTATTTTTTTTTAATGGAGCGAAGAGTGGGGGAAACTTAGATATTAGTAAGCTTATTTAATGTACCAGAGCAGTTGATCACATTATGTATCTAACACATAGAATCCTCCAGATATCTGTAATCATTGTAAGTATCCCCATAATCTATTTTTCCCAGGGTAAACAGCCTTTGTTCATCAACTATGTCTTATGTGACATAGCTTTGAGCTGTTACCCTCACAGCCACCCCTAGACACCCATTAATATCCTTTGACCACATTCCTGTTAAAATACATTTTTTTTAAAGTATAAAAGCCATACTTTATCACAAAAGAGAGCAAGATCATCCCTTCTATTATTCATTTTTTTTTCACATTCATTCATTCATTCAGTAAATTTTTGTTAAGCACCTATTTTATGCCAGGAATTTTACCTAACAGATAACTGTGTCTCCTCCCATGGAGTTTGCAACCTGAAGTGAAAACAAACAAGCAAACAAACAAACAACAACAAAAAACCCCAGAAATGTTTATTCAATAGCAATTGTGTGAAGGCTACCTTGAGAGTATGAAAAAGTTGGAATGTGGTGGTGATCAGGGTTATGTTCCTTAAGTAAGTGATTTTAAGCTGAGATTGAAAGAATGAATAAGAGTTGAAAAGATGAAGACAAAATGGAAGAAAAACAATCTAGTTATCTGGGATAGAGGAAGCTATTAAACTTTCTGTGACTCAGTTTCTGTATCTGAGAAGAGGGAGCATTAATAAAACCTATCACCTAGAGTTGTGGGAAATAAATGAGGGACACTAGTTAGAATGTGATGATGATGATGATGCTGTTTTTAGGAAGAGGGAGAAATAGCTGGGAAGGCCTAAAGGGAAACATATGGAAGGCTTGGTCAATAATCTGAATGAAGGAGGATTTCTAGTCAAGACGGTGGAGTAGGTACATGTTGTGCTTGCCTCCTCTCATGACCACATCAAAACTACAACTAAACTACAGAGCAACCACCACTGAGAATCACCTGGAATACCTGGCTCAGGTGATCAGAGAGACTGCACCACTGGACACCACTGCACCCACCACTGGATCAGAGAGACTGCAACACTTTCTACATCAGGCCAGTCTACCAAGACCAGGAGACAGCAGCTATACCTAATACATAACAACAAACACAGGAAGGCAGCAAAAATGGGGAGACAATGAATTATGTCCCAAATGAAGGAACAGAACAAAGATCCAGAAAAAGAACTAAACAAATAGACACAAATAATCTACCAGACACAGAGTTCAAAACACTTATAAGGAAACTCAGTGATCTCAGGGAGAACTTCTACAAAGAGATAGGAAACATAAAACTGGAGATAGAAAACATAAAAAAGAGACAGTCAGATACAAGGAATACAACAACTGAAATGAAGGATACATTAGAGGCACTCCACAGATTAGTTGAAGCAGAGGATTGAATCAGTGAATTAGAAGATAAAGTAGCATAAAACACCCAATCAGAACAGCAAAAAGAAAAAAAAAAGAAAAAATTGAGAGTTTAAGGGGCCTCTGGGACAACATCAGGCATATCAACATTTACATAATAGGGGTACTAGAAGAAAAAGAGAGACAGCAAGGAATTGAAAATCTATTTGAAGAAGTAATGACAGAAAACTTCCTTAACCTGGCATAGAAAATAGACATACAAACCCAGGAAGTACAGACAGTCCCAAACAGGAGGAACCTAAAGAGGCTCACATCTAGATTCATCATAATTAAAATTCCAAAAGTTAAAGAGAAAGAAAGAATGGTAAAGTACCAAGAAAAGCAGTTAGTTACCTACTGTCATAAAACTGTCAGCTGATTTCTCAACAGAAACTTTGCAGGCCAGATGGGACTGGCATGATATATTGAAAATGGTGAAAAGCAACGACCTACAACCAAGATTTCTCTACCCAGCACAGCTAGCACTTAGAATTGAAGGACAGATAAAGAGCTTGCCAGACAAGAAAAAGCTAAAGAAGTTCATCACCATCAAACCAGTATTAGAAGTAATGCTACAGAGACTTCTCTAAGATTGAAAAAAAAAAAGTATAATGAAATGGCAATAACTACATATCTATCAACAATTACTTTACATGTAAATGCATTAAATGCTTCAATGAAAAGATATAGGGTGGCTGAGTGGATAAGAAAACAAGACCCATACATATACTTTCTACAAGAGACTCACTTCTGATCAAACGATACACACAGTCTGAAAGTAAAAGGATGGAAAAAGATATTTCATGAAAATGAAAACAAACAAACAAGCTGGGGAAGCACTACTTATACCCGACAAAATAGATTCAAAACAGAGCCTATAACAAGAGACAAAGAAGGACCCAGTAATCCCACTTCTGGGTAATTATCTGAAGAAACCCAAAATGCTAGTTTGATAAGATGTGCGCATCCATAATCATTGGTTCACTTGCAGCATTGTTTACAATGGCCAGGATGTGGTGGCAGCCTGGGTGTATCATTCAATGGATGAATGGATGAAGAGGAGGTGATACATATGTACAATGGAATATTGCTCAGCCATGGAAAGGAATGGGTTCTTGCCATCTGTGGTGGCATGGATTGACCTGGAGGATATTGTACTGAGTGGAGTGTCAGACAGAGAAAGACAGATGCAATGGATTTAATTTATATGTGGAAGTTACAGAACAAAATAAACAAACAAAACAGAAACAAGCTCATAGATACAGAGAACATTTTGATGGTTGCTAGATGGGAGTGGTTTTGGGGTGGGCAAAAAAGGAAAGAGATTAAGAAGTACAAGTTGGTTGTTACAAAGTAGTCACGGGGGTGTAGGGTACAGCATAAGGAATATAGCCAATAATATTGTAATAATTACATATGGTGTCAAATGGGTACGAGATTTATTAGGGTAATAGTTGGAAGGGGGATTGAGGGAGGGTGAAAAAGGTGAAAGGATTAAGAAGTACAAATTGGTAGTTACTAAAGAGTCATGGGGATGTAAAGTAAAGTGCTGGGAATATAGTCAACAGTATGGTAATAATTATGTGCAGTGTCAGGTGGGTAGTAGACTAGTTAGAGGAATCATTACTTAAATTATATAACTGTGTAACCACTATGCAGTGCACCTGAAATTAATATAAAATGATATTGAATGTCAACTGTAATTGAAAATTTAAAAAAGCGGGGGAAAGGTGGAGGGGAATAAAAGGTTCAACTTTCCATGTATAAACCAGATAAGTCATGGGGATGTAATGTAGAGCATAGGGAATACAGTCAATAATATTGTGATAACGTGGTACGGTGTGAGATGGTTGCTAAAGTTATCATGGTGATCAGTTTTGTAGGTATATGAATGTTGAATAACTATTACATACACCTGAAATTAATATAATATTGTATGTTAGCTACCTTTTAATAAAAATCTTTAGAAAAAAAAGATCTGGAATAAAGAACCATATGTGCAGCACACAGAGAGTGAGGGAGCACGTAGTGGAAGAACAGGAAGAGATGCCGTTGGGACCCACAGGTAAGAGAGCAGAGGCCTTCTAGAATCCACGTCTGCCTTTTGACAGAATTGAGCATACCGTTAAGGAGAGAGCATAGCAAACACCGTTTATTTTTCAGCAATTCTCATTTTTGCCAGCCCACCCCTGGCTGTTCTTGCTTTTTATATGACTTGATTGTGATGTTCAATGCTATTTAGTGATTTTGATTTTGGTGATTTTGCTTCTTTTCTATTAATGTGTTCTTTAATTTGGTAATGCCTAAAATATATGAAACAATTCTTGCCCCCACTCATATCCCTTGGAATTACCATCAACCTTCTTGTGTATTGCTGTTTCAGTTTTCCTTCTGCCTTCACCAAGCTCAGCTATACACAGTTAACTCCTTTAATCTTGTCTCACCAGTTAGTCCCATTTTCTTAATCATTTTTGTTCCTCCTCTCACTATTCCCTTGAAAATTGCTTTATCTTATGGTCAATTTATCACATAGCCATTTAATTTTTACCAGGCACATAAACCCCTTGGTGGAAACAGCACTGAGAAGCATATTTGTAGTTACTGAAGATCCCACTTTTCTGAGTATATTGCTTACTCTTATAGATTGATTTATATACATAGCTCAAAAAGTTGAGTGCAATTAGCAGGATATCTGTGTGCTAATGATATTAACATCTTGACTATTCAGTGTGATGGGGAAGCTGACTGATGCAGAGAACTTGGACTGTACCGTTAGATGCACCTAAATAGATATGTGACTGACTCAACCTCTCTGATCTGCAGGGTCTTCTATTTTAGGTTGTAGTAGCTCTTGCACCAGACCGGCAGGTACATTGCCACTCTCTCCTCTGCTAGCACTGTGACATCAGCTAAGTGACCTAACGCCTCTTTACCTTAATTTCCTCATATATGAAATGAGGACAATGTCCATACCCCTGTGATACGGCTGTTGTGAAGATGACTGCAAAGTGCTTTAAAGAGAGCCCTGCAGGAGGTGAGGGCTCAGTAAATGTCTCAGGAATTATTTTCTGTGAAATGGGTACAATAAAACCTATCTCATAAGAATATATATGTAAAATGTAAACAACCTAGCTATTGTAAAATTTCATAGAATTTCACTAAATGTAATCTCTCTTCCACATATATTTGCTTTCATGAATGCACCTTGTAGAGTTAAATTTTTTGAAAAAGATGAAAAAGTCATCAGATGACTAGTGGTAAACACAGTTGAGTACTTACCAGTCTCTTGGAGGAATGATGGCTTCCTAAGATTTGAAGCAATAGAAGGAATCATAAAGAAAAGATTGACATACTCAATTACATATAATTTCTAAATATATGCACAATGGAAAAATATCATAATTGAATTAAAAAGGAAAATAACAGATTAAGAACAATATTTCCCCAAATATGCCAAAGGAAACTTTAGTGAACATTAAATGATATTAAATGAGATGATGTATGGGAAAATGCATAGTTAACTCTAAAGCTTGAAAATGTTTATGTTTTTAAAATGCATGATACAATTTATTGAGCAATTAATTCGTGTGCTCTAGTGATTTATCACAACCATGTATTCCTGATGCTAACTTAGGGTTTCCTGCACTTTAAGATCTCCCTAATTCCGCGGCGTTGGGGGTGACCAAAGCCTTACAGGGAGCAATCCCATCAATCTTGTGCCATCCCTCTCCTCTTGGCCCTTAACTAAGCTCTGGGCACCTGAGTTTCCTTGGCGCTCCATTTGTACTGTCCGCGTCAAACTCAGTCTTTCCCCCAAAATGAATTCACTCCACACATACTGTGAGTATAAGAAGTTTAGGGGGCATTAGGGGTTTCACAGGGTGACCCTGGACGCCACTGCAAAGCCTTTGCCACTTTTGTCCCCACCTCCATCACTCTCCTCTTCTCTCTCCTTCTCAGAAACAAATTTCTTCCTTGTATCATGAAGAACAGTTTCCTTTATTTCTTAAGAGTCTTGACGCCCACCTCAAGTGGGCTTATTAAGGCAATTTCTGAACAAAGGGAGCCCTCTCACTAAGGTAATTCTTACATTGGCCTCTAAGAGGATTAAATTTTCTCTATTTAATCATGTATGTCATTTCAAATCCTCACAAAAGTGTTATAAGGTGTGCCATTCTTTTATTTGGTGCATGAAGAAATGTAGACAAAGAGAGTTGAAATGCCTCCTTGAAATTATACATCAATCGGTAGTTACATGGTCTTAACAATAAGAAATACATAAATAGTATATATGTAAATACATTAGATAAAATATTTATATCCCAAATGATTATATCCCGAAGTATAAATTCTCATAATAGGAAATAGAACTATACTCCCTTTTCTTCTATCTGTATAGTACCGCTGTTTGTCCCACTCATAATAACAACAGTGATAATAACAACATGTAACATATGTTGAGTTTATTGTGTATCAGGCAACATTCTAGGTGCTTCACATGTATTCACTCACTTAATGGTCACAACCATCTAACCAGCTAAACACTATTTTTATTCCCATTCCATGGATAAGAAGCAAAGTATAAATAACTTAAACAACTTGCCCCAGCACAACTTGTCCAAGCATGCAGAGGCTTGTAAGCCAGTAAGCTTTCATAACCTCTACACTAACACAGAATAAAAGTTTGACTAGCACTTGTAATTGAAGACCTTAAAAATTACACCGTAACAAGTCTCAGTTTTACATTCTTTACAATTAGGAAATGTTTTGTTTAAAAACAATGATAGCAAGTACTAGCAAGATTGTGATAAAACTGCATACACACGTGTGGTAAATGGGTCATGGAGAGCTGGCCTTTTTGAGAGACAAAAAATGATTCATAATCTTTAACTCAATCTATCTCTAGGGAGTTGGTTGTAGAGAAACATATTTTTTAAATATACAAAGAAAATATATATCATGTTACTCATTGCAGCTTAAATGTCTGTCAACTAAGTATATGATGGTACATCAATTCAGTGGACTAAAATGCAGTCATTAAAATTTCAATTATGGACTGTGTTTACATGGAAAAATATTTATATACTGATAATGTTAAGCAATAAAAATCAATGAACAGAGTGTACATGTATCATTGCTATTTTAAGAAAAATAAGTACTTATGAACAAAGACTTAATATAGAGTGTACAAATTACATGGGTGGAAGAAAAATTATTTTTTTTAACATTTCTATTTTTAAACTACATTTATGTTTTAGTGTTTGCATACTACAATAAAATTGGTAAGCAATTCGGGGAATCCAAAAGGATTTCATATGAATTATTCATGGCCACTCTTGGAAAGGGATCTAGTCCTAGAGAGGAGCCTCATGCCAAGTTTTCACTCAGTGTAAGTCCTCTAACTCACACAAACCAAGTAGCTTTCCCAGCCAACCGTGTGTACTCAGTACCCCTCAAGCATCCCCTTCTAGAATGCGTTTCTGTGCAAGGAGTTATCAAGGGGAAGCTGACGTGCCCAGCCCTCATTTTCCTCGTGAATTGCTACCCTTCCATGCCACCATTATGGTGAAATGTGTCCTGTCATGCCCATGTGTTGGGGCTGAGGAAAAATGGAGAACCCCTGTACAAAGAACTACTCTTACCCAGAAGAGTACTTCTCCAAATCCTCATCACCCTTCTAAATGGCTACATTTCTTGTTTTGCGTTGTGAATTCTCGAATGTGTGTATAGTCTTTTCACATTGGGTGGGGGCTCTTGAGGACAGATAGGACCCGGATCTATTCAGTTTGGCTTCTCTAAGTCACAGGGATTTGCCTAAATTGTTCCTCCACTCTTGAGTGCTTTTTCCTCTCTTCACCTTCTAAAGAAATCCTATTCAACCTTCTAGCGCTAAGAGGTCATCTCTGTGCAGAGCTTCCCAAACCTGGTCAGGCATAGAGAGGAGTCCCCGCCTACCACTGGCAGTAACACTCTGAACACCCTCTCCTGTACTGTTTCTGACACTGGCAGTTTCACCCTATTGTGGGCACTATCTTTGCAGTTATTTCCAGTTATACAAACAGTATATCCACTTGGCAAAATCTTGAGTAGAAATACAGAGAGGAGAAAGGGAAAGCTTTCACATTTATCTCACCCCCCCAGAAGCACCATGTATATAAAACACACTTTACATACCCCAGTTTTATCAGTTATATAAGCATTCATTACACAAGAAGTCTTACTAAACATACTGTTCAGTAATATAATTTGAAAATTTTAATCCACAAAGAAATATAGTATGGATCATTTTCCATGTCGATTTGCATAGATTTGCTCTAGTTGGTTGTTCTAGATAGATTTATGGTATTCCATAGCAGGGATACACAATAACACCTAATTTTACTTCAATGGATATTGAATTCAATTGAATTCAATTTTTTACTATTCTTAAATAATATTGCAATGAAGAACTTCCTTTCTTCACTTCTCTATTTGTTTCTAGGACAAACGTCTAGAAACGAAATCACTGTGTAAAGCTATATACCTATTTTGAATTTTGATTTATAACCACATCACCCACCAGAAAGGCTGCACCAGTTGAAACTGTCACAAGACCTTGCTGAAGTCTTTGATTTCCTATGCCCTTGCCAGCACTGATTATCTTCATATTACATTTGAAGCATTTGTTTATTTCTTTGGCTTCCTAGTAGACTGTGTTTATAGAGGGTGAGGATGGATATTTATTATTTTTGATATCCAATCAGATTTTTAAAAATACACTTGACTAATGAAAAGCATTCTCTTTGTAACATAAATGTGAAATTTAAAATGCTAAATCATGAAGCAGATTATATATACTCTACCATGTATTTGAGAGAAGGTATTAAGAGACATTGGACCCCTAGAGATAGCAGATGGGATTCTGGTTCCGTCTCCTATTCACTCTATCCTGAGTCAGGACACATAAACTCTTTAAGCCTCAGTCTGTTCTTCAGTAAAATGAGCACAATAAGTACCTGTAAAATTCTTGTAACAGCCTTAATGGGAGGGTTGAATAACAAAATTCTATAAAATTTTGCTAATTTCATTAAAGTTTACAAAACAGCTGCATTAGTATAAGCTGGGAGCTGATTATAAAATGTAGAATCTCAGGCTCTCCCCAGACGTATTGAACCAGAATCTGCATGTTAACATGATCTCCCGGGGATTCTTAACTAAGTTTAAAGTTTGAAAAGCACAGATAGAAAACATTAAGCACAGCCCCAGACTCATAACAGGTAATCAGTAAAATAATGATCACAGTGATGACGCGGATGTGATGTATGTAAAGTACCCAGCATTTGATAAACCATAGTTCCTATGATTTTTATTAGCTGTTCAAATTCAGTTTTAAAATAACAACTTGGGCTTATGAAAAATGTTGCATCTTTTTAATGTATGCAGAAGTTCTGTTTGGGGGTGTTAAGTGATGTGCTAGGCAGTGATGTGATTTGCACTTGGCCATTCATTTGGGAAGCAGTACAGCATGGGCCTTGGGGACCACAAAGAGCTGGATTAGAATTTTAGCTTTGCTTCTCATTACCTGATGCTTTCCCAGTAAATCACTTAAAACCCTTGAGCTCCACTCTCTTCAGCTGGTTGTACTGCGACTTTTAATAGTTTGCCTGTACAATACCATGAATATTATTTGGCATATTTCAGAGTCAGAAATAATACCTGCTGACAATTGCTGTGATAAGTACTCGGCAGTGTTCTAAATGCCTTCCGTAGTGATTTCATTACTCCCAGTGAAACCCAATAAGCTAAATATTTATCATCATCCCTGTTTTACAGAAGAGTAAATAGTCTCAGAGTTAGGTTCAGTCACATGCCTAAGGCCACACCTCTGTGAATGGCATAGCTGAGGATATAAACCCAGGGAGTCTGATATCACAGCCTAATCCATCTTTTTCTCCTTACTTCCTTCATTCTTTCTTTCCTTCCTTCCTTCCTTCCTTTCTTTCCTCTTGACAATGTTTCCTTCAGAAAGTGATGCCTGAGCTTTGTTTTAGAAGAAAAATAAGAGTATGCCAGGTGCCAATTCTTATGTAACATTTTCTAAGTTACTTTTTCTTTTTCCTCTCACTTTCCACCCTTTCGTTTTTCTTTTTGTTTGTTTTTTTTTTCCTCTCTCTACTTCTCTCTAGAGTTCATTCCTTGATCAACTGGTGGTATCCAGGAAAGCAGTGTGGCATCAGCGGTCATGCTGGTACATATCAGCGATCACGGATCTGAGGAATATACTTTTTTCTTCACTGTTTCATGTTTGACAGGGCTTTTAATAGCTTTAATTTCTTTTTTTAACACGTGGACAATTATTAACAGCACACTTATGTATTTATTAAGTATGTAAGCAATCTATCTGTATGAATTCAGTCAATGTCTATAACAACTCAATGAGATGTGCTATAGTTATCTCCAATTTACAGATGAGGAAACTGAGGCCAGAGAATTTATGTCACTTGCTCAAGGCTACACAGCTGTAGATGAGATTAAAACCCAGGCAGTCTTGCTATAGAATCTATTATTTTAACCACTATATCTATTACTTCCCTCTTAGCTCTCAAAACAGTTTGAAAGATCAGTAGGAAGGGAGTAGAATTACCATTTTGTAGCGGAGCACAAAGCCTCAGAGCAATATATGATTTGCCAAAGGTCACACAGATTGCTAATTGCAGAGCTGGGATTAAAATTCAAGTCTTCAGTCTTCTGCCTATAAGAATGAGAAAAGGCAACTCAGGAAAAGTAGCAATCGGCAAAGCTATTAAGGAGTTTGAATGAAAACTGAGGCCTGCAATATGCCCAAAGCGAAGGGTCCTCTGGATTTCCTGTTAGATTTGATTTGCCAGTCTGGACTGAAGCAATAGTTTTTCTTCTTCCCAGAAAGTCCATTCTGCCATCATCAGTTTGATCCTGCATCTGAAATCATATTTGACTCTGAATTCACAATGCTAAATAATGTAATTTTGGTTTTGTCTGTGTTTTTCCTTCTTATTCAGTGCCTCTGTTGCCTTTTATAACAATGTGCCCCTTCCCCTTTATGTCTCTTTACATCTCTCCACTGAGATCGAGTTAAAAAAAAAAAAAGTCCTCCAGGGCATCCGCCAGTACCCCTGTTCTGTGTGGTATGCTGTTAGCATGTCATTTCTGTTTTCTAATTACTCAGTCAATTGTTTCTTCCCTTCTTTTAAAAAACTAACTTTCTCTTCCCATTTTCTAGACCATGTAGCTTATAAATGCTTTCCATTTATTTTTAATTTCTGGGCTCTAATTTGTTCCCAAAGTGCCAGCTGTCAAAATTTTGAGACTTACCGTTTGATTTAACATATTAGATTATGCCTTTCTCTTCAAAAAAAAAAAAAAAAAGGATGTTTGTTTAGAATTAATAGGAAAATATTTTTTTTAAATGTACAAAGCATTATTTTCATGTAATTTGACTTTATTTTTGGTGTAAAGTAAGCAAGGAAGATAGTGTCTTTTTTTAAAATAGAAAAATAACTTGCAGATCAGAGAAATTAAATGAGTAGCAATAAGAAGGAGACTGCCATTCTTCTAGAAACTTTTATTACTTTTTCTGCATAATATAGGGAGAGAAAATATGCTAACACTTGAAGTTCAATCCTCACTATCTTTATTAGCTTCTGTGTAAACTTGGGCATACCACATACCTTTTCCAAGTAGGCGTATCTATCAATCAAAGTAGAAGTGATTAAAGATTATATTGCCCACATTTGAAAACAAATCCAATATTGGAGTAAGTGAAATATCTAGAGTGCTTCTGGTTTAGTCAAGTGGGTGGATTGTGCTACCTTTAATAGAGAGAGGGGAAGTGAGACACTCAGCTGGCATTTAATCTTATGAATCTGAGGCTCAGAGGACAGACGGCGTAAGAATTGTCGGCTCCACAGTGTCTCTGCTCTGCAAATGATGTGTTGCCTTCTTTTGAGTGACCACATTTATTCATTAGTCCAAGGGAGATATCACTGGGCTCTTCAATATGGTTTCTTTAAAGTATTCCATTACAATTGCATTATTGCAGCAAGTCCCAAAGGTACATTTGTGATCGAAGGGAAACAACATAAAGCAGTTATAGTAGTGCCTCGTATCCCTTACATGCTCAGTAAGAAGTAACAAGAAAAGAGTGAACTGGGCGAGCTGAGGACCATCGATCCCCAGCAGGCACAGTGCTTGGAGAGGGCAGTTGTGTTGAGCCCTGGGATTTCAGAGAAAATGGGCTTGGTGTGGGAGGAAGCAGAAGTCAGGAGACCCCAACTGAACCATCCCAGCTCTCCTGATCTCAATTAACACGTGATGAAAATGAGCGGCAGGACGGCAAGCCTAGGATTCTAGCAATTTAGTCATGGGGCTAGTGTACCATATACAGTAGGTGTATTTGGGGCCTCCATGGCAGGGGGCAATGTTTCTTTCTGTCTCCTTTTTCCTTTAATAAAAAAGGACAGAGACAGTAATGATTCTATGAAGACACAGTTGTCCCCCGCTCCCCACCACACACACACACAGGAGGGAAAATGAGGCATTAAAGGGCTTTACTATTGCAAAGAAGCAGAACACGAGGCAATTAGGACCATTAAAAATTTACAAAGTACCAAGACCAGATGAATTACATGGCTTCATTCTGATGGCAATGGCAAGGGAACGGGAAAGCCTGTTGGCAGAGCCTTCTGGAAGATCAAGAGACCCACACACAGTCACCAAGTTCTCTGTGGAGTCCAAAAGCCAGAACCAGGTTCATGTATGAGGACACTCTGATGCTAAATGGTGCCTGAGATGACACACGTCTCCAACTGGATCTTCACTGTGCCTTGTCAGACCCTCTCAATCTTTTCATGATGCCACCAGTAACACTGTTTCTAATAGGCCTGACTTTTTCCTCCATTAAAATGTGAGCCTCTCTAGAGCAAAACTTTGTTTGTTCATCCCAGGCATGGGGACTGGCACAGAGCAGACACTCAGCAAATTTGTGGTATGACGGAATGAATACATGAAAAAAGCTTTGGCCTCAACCCCATATAAGCTCCCCCAGAGACTTATATGTGTTGGGGAAGAATATTTGTAATGCCATTCTCAAATTAAATGTCTTGAAGACTCTTTGCTTCTGCAAGAACCCGTCCAACTCCTAAGGGGTCCTAAGAATCGTATGACCTTTGCAAAAGAAATTTGAGAAGAAAAAGTACGCGCCCAAAAAAGGCTAGTTCCTACACACACAGGGCTATTCTTAAAGACTTCATTTTAAATGCATCCAAAATGTGAATATATGGATGGTAAATATTGAGACTGGTTTCCCTGTGCATCTTGATATATAGAAGAGGTAAAATTCAGAAAAGTTAAGTAGGTCAAAATCACAGAGCATAGCAGACAAATTGGGGCTTTATCCAAAGTATGTCTCAGTCCAAAGAATGGACAGTCATTCTCTGTCCATTATACCCAAAGCATCCCCACTTTATTTATGCCCCTGGCATAGAAGGCCATTGGAATCATGTCAGCCAAGGTTTGTGGTTACTGCGCAACTTCATTTGTTGCGCATATCAAATGGCAGTGGCTGTGAGTGCTATCCGTTAGACATGGCTTGCCGGTTCTGAATTAGGATCCCTACTCTGGAACTCTGACCACTATTTTTCATACTGGGCCCCTTTTTCAGTGAAGGTGCCTGGATAGAACTCTAACAGTATGGCAGGGAAATGCACTATCATTCCCATTGAATAATGGGAAAACTGAGATTTAGAAAATCAGTAGCACCCCAAGGTCATACTGGGTTAAAAACAGAAAAGTCTGGAATTGACACACTGGCTCCTGCCTCTTTGTCCCATAACATTTCCTCTAGTCCTCAGCTCAAAGAGGCCCTGAGACATTACATTAAGGAGGGTGAGACAGCACTTACTATGGAGATAGATTGTCTTGGATCTGAACCCTGATGCTGACGCTTACCAGTTTTATGACCTTGGACAAATTGCATATCTTTAAGGCTCAGTTTCCTTTTCCATGTAATGAGGGAACTAATACCTACCTCACTGAGTTACTCTGAGAATTAAATCAATCTGTGAATTAATAACTTATTCTCTGCCTTGTACCAGAAAGGATTCAAGGTGGCTTATAAGGACACAATAATATGATTTAAGAATGAAGGAGAAAAGAAATAAGACAGGCAGATAGGGAAGTCAGTCCAAGGCAATGACTATGAATAGGTCCCCCATTTAGCACAAAGCGTCCAGTAACAAACCCCAAAAGGGAAGCCTTGGCATCTACATTTTTTGCTATGTCCATTAGGTTATACAAGGTCAGACAATTAAGTTTGTGAACTCATCCTAGAAGAAGTGCTACATACCTCATTGCTGAATATACCTTTGAAGTACTCCCCTTGGGAAGCTATGCACTGATGCCAGCGCCTAGTCCACCCTTCGAAGCAATTTTGGAACTCTTGCTGGAGTGGCCATCAGAACTGTCATCCATCATATTATCCTTGATGTCCTGAATGTCATCAAAATGTCTTCCTTTCAATATTTCCTTTTTCTTCGGGTAAAGAAAGAAGTCATTGAGGGCCAGATCAGGTGAGTAGGGAGGGTGTTCCAACACAGTTATTTGTTTAATGGCTAAAAACTCCATCACGGACAGTGCCATGTGAGCTAGTGCATTGTTGTGATGCAAGAGCCATGAATTATTGGTGAAAAGTTCAGGTCGCCTAACTTTTTCACTCAGCCCTTTCAGCACTTCCAAATAGTAAACTTGGTTCACTGTTTGTCCAGTTGGTACAAATTCATAATGAATAATCCCTGTGATATCAAAAAGTGTTAGCAACATCGTTGCAACAAATTCACAAACTTAATAGTCTGACCTCGTGTGAGACTCATGACTTAAGGGGAGCATGGCTATGTTTCAGATACAAGATACATTTTATGTTTCTATATTTAAGATATAAGGTATAGTTACATATATTCCAGGTTCCAGGCATTACATTAGGCAATGGGGATCAGTGCTGAAAAAGGCATATATGGCCATTGCCCTCATGGAGGTGATAGTCTTCATGACTTCATGACAATATGATGTATCTCATCCATGATACCATTGTTGTAAAAAAAATAAAATAAAAATGTGTTGCATGAAGTTCCACGTACCAAACTTTGAACACAGTGTCTGGTATATAGATGTTCAATATTCATTTGTCCACTTATTTAAGAAACATTTATTTATCTATGATATTTATATCTATGTCTTTCCTAAGCATTGGGTTATGCAGGGGACAAAACAGCCCTACCTACATTCTAGTTTGGGAGAGAGATAATCAAACAAATAATTCAGTAAAATATGTGGTACCATAGATATGGATAAAGGAATTGATTCAGAGAGAATGGTCTGGGGAGGCCTCACTGAGAGGGTGACACTTGAGTCCAGTCTCGAAGGAAGGCAGGGAGGGAGGTGTGAAGGTTCTGAAGGGAATTTTCTAAGCAAAGACAAGAGCAACTACAAATGCCAAAGGCTGGCACAGCCCTAACAGGATCCATGCATTATTGGGCACGACTCTTTCAATTGAAAGTAACAGAAACTCAACTCCAAACAGATTAAGCAAAAGAGATTTATAGGAAAGAGACTTGAGTGGTTCCTCTACTCTGAAGATGAGGTGCAGGAAAGCAGCCACCTCTGACTCGGGAAGCTCTGAGGAGAGCCAAGCCTCACCCCACTGTCATGCTTTCTCTCTCCTCTCCTCTCTGGACACCATCTCTGTCCCTTCAGGGTTCTTCCTTTATTCACATGGAGTGTGACATGGTGGCTGGCAGCTGCAATCACATTCTTAGAGCCTCACGGCCAAGCCATGTCATCTTGTATGCATTTCCCTCCTTGCTTTTGCATAAATATGTCTGGGGCCCAAAGGTCACTGTGGCTGTGGGATGGGACATTATGTGACTGCCTCAGCCTGGGTTATATGTTCACCTCTGTGGTTTGGTTAACAAAAGCTGTCATTGAAAGGAGGTAGAGAAAAGGGAGCTGGGCTCACTAAGCCCATAGCCACCAAAAGTTTCACTCACAGTAAATGACTTGCCCTAAGAAAAACAGTTCATCAATGCCACAGTGGAGGTTACATCCTTCTACCCCATCAGAAGTCATTAACATCCTAGTTAATGTGACATATGCATGGGACCTTGGACTATTATTATATGCTCTTGCTGATTCCCAAGAGATGTTTTATGGTTTCTCTATACAGAAGACATTCTGTTTGTTGTCATAGGCATGTAATGATCCCATAATCTAAAACGCTTCATGCTTATGATGCTGAGTGGTAGGCTATAATTACCTTCCGGTTGTTGTCATTAGGAAGTGCGATGAGATTTCAAACAACTGGAAACTAGGCCACAAGTACACACAAAACCTCCAATAATGCACAAGTTAATTTTAAGCAGGGTCATTTCAAGTGATAATAGTAATTATGATGGAAAAGTAATTTAAAGATCAAAAGATAAAAATGCATGATATACAGCGAGGGAATTTTTGTGAAATATTCTGGAGGAAACAGGCATAGACTTATAATGAGATGGTAAGAATTAGGGGCATGCTCCCACACTCGGGTCATTTGTCAACATACGATTATCTGCCCCTAAGGATGAGCTGCATCAGCGTACACACGTGTCCTCTGGCTTCAGCTAAAGGAAAGCACGGGTGGGAGATGGGGGGAGGAAAGGGAATGAGGCTGGGCATTTACTGCCCATTTTCATTCCTACATGGACACCTCAGATTCACCATCTTGCTCGCCCTCTCCCTCTCCCAGTCCCAAAAATCATTGCCTCCTCAGGCCCTTTTGCATGCATGGAATGGAGGAGGGTGGTGTTGATGGCTCCCAGGTATTCCCAGGGTACTGCCATATCTCCCGTCCATACCTTGGTCAACTATGTCTTTATTAAAATCTCAGATTTTTCAATTCGAGGGGCCATCTATTCTGTGTCAGTACACTGACACACTTCCCCCAGACACATTTTTGCTAACCTTGTAAATACCTTATAATGGTATTAATTCTGCACATCTCAAGTCAGGTGTGTCTGTGGTCAGCTATGCCTCCATATTTCTCTATGTGCTACCTGTGCATTTTTGTTATTTCTCACTCCTCATCCTGGAATGCCCTCCACGTCTGTCTAAATTTCTCATCTTCAAATTTCTCTTCCAGTGTCACCTCTTAAAGGAAGCTTTCCCTGACTGAGCCCCCAGTCAGATGCAGTTTCGTCTTTCTCTGGAATCCCACAGATCTTTTTCCAACCTCTACCACAGCACTGATTTCTACTTTGTCTGGCTTTTTGTTTGGCACACATCTTATCTCCCTTAATTGGCTGCTAGAACCATGCCTTCAGCATTCACTTCCCGACAAGATGCCAACAGAATGCCCTGGACCTGTAAGGCATTCAGGGAAATATGTGTTGGCTGGAAGAATTGATAAATTGCTAATTTTAGTGATATGACTTAGACAGCTAATCTCAGACAACTGTTCCCACATTTCAATACCATACTCATTAATTCAGCTGACATTTCTGGAGGACCTATTACATGCCGGAAATTGTGCTAGGTGCTAATTATTTCATGGCCATAAAAAATATCTATCGATAGAAAGTATATATCCATTGATCCTACAAAATCACAAAAATACCTCTCGTCGAGATTTTTAAAAATCATCTGTATATATACGGTCCTTAGAACCCATCTTCAATAGCCCTTCCACTCTGATATCTGCGAGCACTATAGATAATTCTATATCCTCAATAGCATGGACAGTTACCTCAACTTAAATACAGTTTGCACCAATGTAGAGCTGCGAGGTTCAAACTTTTCTGTCTGTTAGAAAATTACATAAGGGGCTTTCAAATATAAACTCTTGTTACATTAATCCTCACCTCTACCCCAGACCTGTTAGACTGATAGGAGGGTTGAGAGAGGTGTGGGTATTTAGAATCCTGTCACCTCCTCCCTTTCTACCTGCCCTGAATTCCGACTTTGCTAACTAGGCACCTGTCCAAAGACTGTGATCAGCACCCATTGTTTTAAAGTAAATTTTAGTCAGATAGAATTGTTGTGAGAAAAGTAATTTTTCTTTATTTAATAGATGAGGAAATTGAGGTTTCAGTACATTAACTGAATTAGAAAAAGAAATAAACAAATATTTTACTGAAGTAGGAATATTAAGACTGAATAAACATAGTAAAAGAGTCTCAATCCTGGACATGGCAGAATAAGATGGCAGAATAGGAAGCCCCAGACCTTTCTCCCGACAGAGACAATTCGACAACAATACCTATACCAGTTCCCCTTATGCGAAATCCAGAAAACAGTTAAGAGGAACAAGCACCCCGGGTGAGCATGAAACTCGTCAAATCAAAGTCTGTAGGAAAATTCATACCATTCACTTGCCATAGACCCTCTCCTAAATTCAGGATGGAATGAGTGGTGGAAAATCCTCAACTTGCAGCATCTCCCCAGACAGGAAAAATGTTGAAGCATTTGTCATTTGTTCTAGATTTTCAAGGAACTGCCCATAGGACTGGTTTCTGTCGTACCTGCTTGGAGCACTGAGGGGACCTGGCATACTCTAGATGCCTGGAGTTCCATGAAAACAAAAGAGAGTAGGACAGCTTTTTGCTGTTCCAGAGAAGCTGTGGTAGTTTAACAGCCTCTTCCTTGGGGTGGGGGATGAGTGGTGGGGTGGGGGATGAGGGGTGAGGTGGAGGAAGAGAAAAGTGGAAAAGAAAAGAGGAACAGAAAAGCTACAAGGCATAAAATAATTAACAAAATGGCAATAAGAAGTCCTTCCCTATCACTAATTACTTTAAATGTAAATGAATTTTAAACTTCCCAATCAAAAGATATAGAGTGGCAGAATGGGTCAAAAAAGAAAATCCAACTCCATGCTATCTATGAGAGTCTCACTTTATATTAAGACACACACAGGCTGAAAGTGAAATAATGGGAAAAGATATTCTACATAAATGGTAATCATAAGAGAGCAAGGTGGTCGTATACTGGTATCAGGCAAAATAGTCTTGAAGTCAGAGAAATGGTCACAAGAAACAAATAAGGACGTTATATAATGAATAAAAAAGTCAATCAACCAGGAAGATAAAATAATTATAGATATATATTCAGAACCAAGGGGATAATGGACAGCAACACGTGGATAATAGGAGATTTCAATACCTCACTTTCAGTAATGGGTACACCAGAGACAGAAGACCGATAAGGAATCAGAGCGCTTGAACAACACTATAGGCAAAATGGACCTAACAGACATGTACAGGATGTTCCACCCAACAGCAGCAGAACACACATTCATCTCAAACACACACAGAACATTCTCCAGAGTAGATCACGTCTTAGGTCACAAAACAAGTCTTAACAAAGCCTTTTGGAGATTGAAATCATACCAAGTATCTTTTCTTACCATCATGGAATGAAACTAGAAATCAATAGCAGAAGGAAAAACTGGAAAATTCACAAATATGTGCAAATTAAACACCATATTCTTGAACAACCAATGGGCCAAAGAGGAAATCAAAAGAAAAATTAGGGGTTCCTGGATTGGCAGCACGAATATCACCTGAGAACTTTTTAGAAATGTCAATTCTTTGGCCTTATCCCAGACTTACTGAAGCAGAATTTCTGGGGTTGCGGCCCCACACTCTGTGTTTCAACAATTCCATCAAGTGACTCATGCTAGTGAAGTTTCAGGCATGTTATGAGAAAGAAATTAGTCAAGAGATCTGAAAGGAAAATACCAAAGGATAGACAATGCATAACATTGCTTATTTATTCTCTCTTTCTTTTACAATATTTGCCCTCTGAGGGTATATTGAAGACTCGTATGAAAGCAAAGTTGAGAGGAGGTAGGACAAAGAGCAAAATCTCAATGTAGCCACCTTAATTAACTAGCTAATAAAAATACCAAGAATCAATGGATTGGCAATAATAGCAATTACTTTATTTTCCCTAAATGCTTCTTGATTTTTTTTCCACGTAAACAATGGTTGTGAAATTGAGTTCCCATATGTGTGATCAAGAAAGTGACACTGAAAAACTTTTGTGTGGAAAAAACAAACAAGAATCTACGTAATATAAGCACTGCTCTGTAGGGTCTGATTCTGAGGGACTGCTGTGTCCCCTCAGGAAGTTCCTTTCTAAGGACACCACTAAGTGAAGGCTGCTTAATTCACTAATTCATAGGGATGTGATAAGGATTAAATGGAGTTTACATAAAGCTTCGTAGGAATGAGCATTCCAGGAATGAGCCTATGGCTTCTTTCAGTCTAGCCTTAGAGGTCACAGAGCATCGTCACCCTTGGATCCTACTGGTCAAAGATAAGTCGTAGGACCATCTTAGATTTAAAGGGAGGGAGTTGTATAAGTGCACAAATACTGGAAGGCATGGTTCACTGAGGAGAGGGGCATCCTTACAAACTAGCTTCAAATTCAAGTAAGAACCTTAGTACAAGTGTTATTTTTTTTCTTAAAGTTCTCTATAAAACAAAAAACCTAGCTCAGTGCTGGAGTGTCAACATATGTAAAGAAATTCCAATATAGTAGTTCCCTCTTATTCATGATTTCAGTTACTCATGGTGAACTGAGGTCTGAAACTATTAAACAGAAAATTCTGGAAATAAATAATTCATAGGTTTTAAGTTTCCCCTCCTTTTGATGAAATCTTTCTTCATCCCACCCCATCTGCCCAGGACACGAATAATCCCTTTGTCCGTAGTATCCACACTGTACATGCTACCCACCTATTAGTCACTTAGTACCTGTCTTGGTTATCAGGTTATCAGAGTGTCCGTGTGTGCGTGTGTGTGTGTGTGTGAGAGAGAGAGAGAGAGAGAGAGAGAGAGAACATTCCCATAACTTTCATTATAAGACATTGCTATAATTTTTCTGTCTTATTATTAGTTATTGTTGTTAATCTCATACTGTGCCTAATTTATAAATTAGACTCTATCATGGGACGTATATATGAAAAACCACTACATATATATATATATATAAAGTTTGGTACTATCTGTGGTTTCGGGCATCCACCAGGAATCATGGAACATATCCCCCCCATGGATAAGAGGGGACTGCTTTATTTACTTAACTCTTAGACATTTACGGGGATCATAAAACATAGTCATTTGCAACCTTTTTAAAAATCCCTTCTCTGCAACCATTCTCAAGCACCCTGAGACTCCCGAGAGAGCCCCACCTTCTTTTGCCAACATCATCCTCTTTCTCATCAGTGCCTTCCTGTCCCTTGTCTTTGTCCCTTTAGATAACGCCCTTCCGTGGGCTGCATGCCATCCCGCCGGTGCTGTCATTGTGTTCCCCTGACACGTAGCACCTTGGAGTTCCTCCTCTTCTTGAAAGAAATGTCTGCTCATCAGGATAATTTGAATTCTATCAAAATTAAAATATTATTATTATTATTAATATTAATTTGTTTTAAGGATAGATTGTTTTTTTAGCACAAAATGCCCGCTAGGGCAATGCATAAATTAAAATTATAATAATTACTATGTGGTGGAGTATGGCTGTACTAACTATTTTTGCCCAACAGTCTTTTGGCTAGAATGGAATTCCTCTTCATGCCCGTCCTGTCTCAGGGGACCTGATCTCTCTACTCTAGCACTGAGTGACTGACACAAGAATAGCCTGCCCCACCCACCACAGTGAGAAGGTCATAAAAATACCTGAGAAAGGGTTATAGAAGTGAAACAAACATTGGGGTGAGGGTCAGGAAATCGGTGTCCGATTATCGATCAGCTGTGTGGCCATGAGTAAGTTGCTTGAAATCCTAGGCAAATGCTTCTCAGACTTGAACTCGCAGATGAATCGAATGCTCATTGGGGATCTTGTTCATATGCTGATTCTGAGTCAGTAGCTGTGAGCTGGGCCCGGGACTCTGCATTGCTAAGCAGCTGCACTGAGGCTGATGCCGTGGTGCATTTGGGAAAGGGAATAGCAGGATGTTTTCATCTTACTCCTGCTTAAATAAATAAATAAATAAATAAATAAAATCATCGAAGGAGGCAGACGTCCACAGTAGATCACTCCGTGCACTTGACTTGCGAGAGTTGGAACCATGGTCTTGTCTCACTCTGACAAGGATGAGGCTGTTGAAGTGGTGAAGGATACCGTGGGAGTCTGAGATGAAAGCAGGATTGAACTGCTGCATGCAGACATCCGTGGGGAGGCCGTAGTATGGAGCCTGCACTCACCAACGAGTTACCGGAAAAGGGAGGAGGGGACTTACTAGGTATTGAAAACTGACTATGTGCTGAATGCTTCTGTCCATTACCCTAGTTACTTCTCACGGTGACTCTGTGACGATAAATTACCACAAGAGTCCTAAAAATAGTTGCCATGTAATAAGCGCTTTATCCACGTGATGTTACTTGCTGTTCAAAACAACACGGCATGATATTATTACACACTGATTTGCAAGTAAGCAAAGTGGATATTAGAGCAGCTGAGAAACTTTTCCAGGTCATCAAGCCTTCGTGTGATAGAGCACACATTTGATTCCCTATCTGTCTGCTACTTACATTTCAATATCTATCACATTTATAAGACTTTTCTAAGGGTTGATTTCCTCACTAGGCTTGTAAGCTCCTTGAGACCCATATTTGATTCATATTCACACTCCCCAGAACCAGATATGATCAATCGATTTTAATCGAATTGAATTTTTCTACACCAAATTGCCTCAATATCTCTGTGAGGGCTGAGAAGCTGCTGTTTATTTTTATATCCTCAGTACATTGTACATCATCTTTTGCATTATAGGTGAGTTATAAATGGTTATTGGATGGATAGCTGGCTGGATGGATAGATGGATGGATGAGAAGGTCCAGGAAAGAAATTAGAAAGAAACAGTTTCCTCATATATTCTGTCCGGTTTTACAGTTTTTATTTTTCAGTGAAAGGACAAGTTTAGTACCAGTTAGTCTGTCATAGCTAGAAGCAGAAGAAACACCGTGTTTCTAAGAACTGGGGAGTCCAGGAAAGAAGTTAACAAATGGATGAGAAAATCCAGGAAAGAAATTAGCAAATAGAAATTAGCAAAGAAATTAGCAAAATTCCTCTACTGGATTTGGTGGTGAAGGAGGGAACATGAGGTGCAAAACAAAGAAGATACAGTAGCGGGAAAGGATCTTGACAGTCATGATTAGGTGAAACATTTGAAGAAGGTCAGTTTTGCTGTAGGATACAGTTTAGATCAGAACAAGGAGGTTGGGAAGTGATGAGTGAGAAAATGAATCGAGTTGTTCCCTCAAGCAGCTTGCAAAGGAACAGAAAAGAAGTATATTATCTGCAAAAACAGCTGTAACCCAAGAAAGGAATGAAGGAAGGAAGGAAGGAAGGAAGGAAGGAAGGAAGGAAGGAAGGAAGGAAGGAAGGAAGGAAGGAAGGAAGGAAGGAAGGAAGGAAGGAAGGAAGGAAGGAAGGAAGGAAGGAAGGAAGGAAGGAGAGAGGAAGAGGAGGGAGAGGAGGGAGAGGAGGGAGAAGGAGGAGGAGGAGGAGGAGGAGGAGGAGGAGGAGAAGAAGAAGAAGAAGAACACTGAAAAAGGGCTGTGAGTACTTATAAAAGGAAGGAGTTGAAACAAGTGTACACTGGAGTTCGAACTTTTGAGTCAAAGCTTCCTGAATGAGTGCATAGAATGTGGTTTATATGGAGTCAGGGGAAAGAATAGTTTGAACATAGTGGAAGAACCTCCCTCTAAGACAGAAACAACTTTTATCTTCAGCTTCAAGCTAATGATACTGAAGTTCAGAAAGGTGAATTGCTGAAGATCACTTGGTGGGTGAGTGGTGTGGCCAGAATCCAAACCTAAATTTTCTGATGCCCAAACACAAGGGCTTTAAGTTTTTGCCAGCGGCATTCCCTGAATTACGGTGGTGTCAGCGAATGGAGAAGAGAAAACAACTTGGTAGAAATTGGGTAATAATAATAATACCAATAGCAAATAATTTATAGGGCCACACACTCTTCTAAGCACTTTACATGTAATAACACAGTCAGTCTTCACCACAGCCCTGTTCTACAGCTAAAGAAACTAAAGCCCAGACAGGTGAAGTGATTTGTCCAAGGTCACACAGCTGGTAATGATTTGAAACAAAGAAATCTGGCTCTAGCATATGTTTTGAAATAAAAGCTAGAGGATAAGGGGAGTTAGAGATGATGAGGGATTAGTATCTTCTAGATGGGCCAGACTTTCAGGAATGGTTACCTCAGAACTGGATTCAAAGGTTCTAACCTCCTTTCTATTGAGGGTCAGAAATATGATTTTCCCTTCCTCATTTCTCTCACTCTTAACACAGGGGGGAATAATCTAACTAGAAAACTGTAATTAGGATCCTTATCACTCGAATTCAGAACAAAACTTAAAAAGCAGCTGAAAGGATTCCTTTGAAGTGAAAAGGAAACTATTTTAGATTACAAAAAAATATGCTAATTAAAAATGATTGATATGTTACTTTGTTAGTGACTCATGTTACCTTGTTACAGTTTCATTCATTTTTTGTTGACTAATGAGCTCATTGAAATAAAGAGAGGAATTTAGATTGAATTTCATTTTCTTTTGGGTTTCACATGTTTACATTTCATTTTAGTTGTTAAGCAACCAGTAAGGTTTACTTGCATTATCTGTTTAATTTGAAACTAAAAAGAGAGAGAAGAAAACCTTGCAATCTGTCTGGGACACGGGGCCTTCTTTATTGGTACATGTTGATTGTTTTTAGAAAATGGAAATGTCTTTCCCTAATAATAAACAAATTATCATCAAAGACATAGAATTATTTTTAGCCAAGCATGATCATTGAAAGATGGTGGGGAAAAGTCCTCAGTACTACTTTTCTGACTTTTTCTTTTTCAATATAAAAATAAAACTAGACTTAAAATGTTGGATTCTTGTTCTGCCGTGGTCCCTTTTTTAGCCATTTGAACTTGGCCCTGAGATTTGGTATCTTCGAGCCTGCGATAGCTTCTTTGTGACCTGGAAATCTGCCCTTCCTTCTGTATAGGAGTGCTATGATCTCATAAGGGATGATGCAGAGAAGTGCTCTAAGATGAATGATGCCACAGAAATACATAGCCTTGTCAGTATTATTTGCAATGTTGGTGCTTTTCGTCCATGAGGAAACATCTTGCGAAGTCGTAAGCTGTTAACAAAGGTCCTACTTCTAGACCCCCAACCCCATTAATGAAACAGATAGTGGAGTGGAAAGAGCAGGGGGTATGAAACTGGCTTGTTGACTTTTTTTTTTAAACTTTTTTTCTTGATCAGTTTTGCCAAGTGTTTATCGATTTTGTTAATGTTTGCAAGGAGCTGAATTTTTTATTAATTTCTCTATCATCATTATTTTTTAAATTTCATTGATTTCTGCTTTTTATTTTTGCTCGCGTCTACGTAGTTTGAGGCTCAGCTGGATGCCTGAGGCGCTCAGCAGCATCCACATACTAGACAGGACAATGCTTTCACATTCCCTGCCCTATGCAACCACTAGTACTTCTTTTTGGCTCTCCGGACCACAGCGGTTACTCACTGCTAGGCTTATTATAGGTTGGTGCAAAAGTAATTGCAGTGTAAAAGGTTAAAAATAATTGCAAAAACCACAATTACTTTTGCACCAACCTAATATATGCTTGTTCCAATCATGCACAGCCTAACACATCAGAATTGTCCCGTAAGGAACTCTCACTCACACTTCTGTGGTTCACACTTTGCACAGTTCATTCAGATATATCAGCAACCCCAAATCTGCCTCCTTAGCCATGTTCTCTTTTGGGTTCTGCTTAGCTGTGCTGCAGTCCAGAAAGTGCACCTATGCAGAAAGCTGGAGCAAATACTTGGTTCACCTCATCTATCGAGCACTGCAGTTACTGCTTTGCCTATTGTCCCGTGTCTGAAAACAGTGTCCTCATTCTTTCTAGTTTTGTAGTTTTTATTTGTCAGTGGGAGGAAAAGTGTAGAACCAGTTAGTCTGTCATAGCTAGAAGCAGAAGAGAACCCACGTTGTTTTTAAGAACTGGGAGACTTAGTGTATCATTTTGGATCTCCTCGAATCTGTACCCTGTACTTTAGTTTATTTGCACAGATGGTATTAGCTTCATTTAATTTACTTGCAGGGTCTTGGTGAATACCAATTTAGATAATGGTTGTAGAAGTGTTTTGCATACTAAAAAATGTGTTATATAAAAATCATGTAATATTAAACATGAATATTCCCATTAAGCACAGATGCTTAAAAGGGTTAGTCAGTTTGCATGATAAAATAAGTATTTTGGCATCTCGTAAAAGGACATAGGAACCAAAGAATAACACTTATAATTAGATACTATGTGCTACGTGCTATACTTGTGACTATATTTGAGCAACTCTGTAATTCATGTGTTAAGTTTATTCCCATTTTACTTATCAGGAAACCGAGGTTCGGAGAAGTTAAATCATTACACAGTCAGTACAAGCCTGATCTGTGGATTGCAAGGCCTGTTATTTGGACTTGTTTTCCAAAGATTTCTTTCTCAGACTGAAGGGTTTCACATAAACATCTAGACCAGATTGCTGAACCTCTGAGATTTGCCAACTGTTAAATGAAACAGCCTATCATGGTGTCCTGTTTTCTTCTCTGTGCTGTTTTTTTTTTTCTTTCTTGACTTGTTAGAAGTTTATTGTGTAAATAGTTCAGAGGACTGTGAGAGTCATTAGCAGTATCTGTATCCAAATAAAAGAGTCACATTTGTGGACATATGCACACATGATAGTGTATGTGTACGTGTGTTTCTAGAATTGCTTCTAAGTAAATCCTTTTCTTCTTTACACCAGAAATCTGGCTTGAAGTAAAACTATTAAATGAAGTGTAAACATTACTAAATTGGGATGTTAACATTTAAAAATTGTTTCATGCCTTTTTAATGTGTTTTACTGTTTTCCCTGCCTAATTACCATTCAATATTTATATGTTATCATGACCTTTTCCTGATTGAATAACTTCAACTGGGTCTCAAGTGCCTGCACTATCTTACTTTTAAAATTAAATAATGTTCCAAAATGACGAGTGAATCATATCACAGAAAGAAGCAGGGTGGTGGAAAGGTTATCACATCTGTCAGAACCTCCGCGTCATTGTTTTCACAAGTCAGAATCGGGAAACCGAAGGAAAAAATCAGGGAACAGACAATGTTTGAATCATTACCATGCAGGCACTGTGTAAGGAGTGATTTTATATACATCACCTCATTTAACATCCACAAAAAGCCAACAAGGAAGAAATTGTTATCGCTCTTGACAGTAATCGACTGATAGGAAATGAGCTCATACAGCTCAGCGTGGAGGTAGAGATGGGATGTGTCTCCAGATCTTTTTGATACACAAGCCCAAGCCCCCACCCCACCACCCACACACCTTTTTGCTTTACAAATGGCCATTAAATGTCTTCTTAAAAGGGAAACCTTTTTGACTTGAAGAAGAACTCTAACATGTAAACGTAGCTTCTTTGTTACTGTGCAGCAGTCTCATAACCTTTCTAGTTTGGATCTTCATCCCAGACTGTCCTATTCACTCAGGGGCCCACCCCTGTTATTCACCTTCTTTGCCAAAATGGCCATTTCAAGCTTCCAAACTGCCTTTCAAACAATATAAATTTACTCTGGTGTACGTAAACAATGGTCTGTGTTGCAAATTCCAATTATGATTCACCAAGGAGAGTTTTGACATACCTTGAAAAAGGCAGCATCGTTAGGAAAAGTGTCCATTCACCCACGGTGACTACTTTTCATTCACATAATATGTTTGCCAAACCACACTTATGTCACTTTAAAATTAATAATGTGTGGTGTATAATATAAGATGGACAGTTTTTTGTCATTTGGGCCTCAGATTCAACAAACACGTATTGAATGCCAGTTATGTGCTAGATGCAATGCCACTTTCTTCCATGTTCATTATCTTACGCAAATGTTTTTTGAGGCAATTAGTGTCACATAGTGAAAATAATACATTTTAGAGTCAGACAGTCTCGGCTGTCCATCTAGTCTCTGCCACCTGCTAATGGTGGGGCATTGCGAGTTACTTGGTTAAGTATCTAAGCCTCAGGTCTATCATATAAAAATACAGAAATAATGATAGCTATCTCAGAAATTTGTTATGGAGGATTCAGTGACATCACATCTAAAAAGTACCCCCCAAACCACCATAGTGAGTAGTGAATACATGGTAACAGTAGACATTGTCCCCATTTAATAAGTGAAAAATACACTGAGGTTCAAGGTGGTTAAAGGGTCACAGAGTTCTGAAATACCACCCTTGGGTAGCAACCACAGATCTTAAGATTCCCTGATGAAGGCCGTAGGTCACAGGCTCATTTCAGGGGTACATGGTCTGTGATCATTCTCATTAAATTGTGTGCTCAGTTACATTCATCAGTGTCTTCTTTCAACTTGCCTCATTGCCTATGATGATGAGTCATTGACTCAATTGTCTTTTCATCTGTCCACTGTAGGAAACTATATTCTGAATTTGGGCGTCTCCTTAGAATTTAATGATTGCAAACAATTCCTTGATACCTCTTCTCTAGACTGAATGCTTCTCACTTCTTAACCTCTCCTTCCTTTTGAATTCTATTCATTACCTCTGGTTCTTAAGAGGCTTTTTCCATAAACTTTCTGAAAAGGAGCTGGCCATCACCTCATATCAGCTCTTATCTTTAAATGGAAAAAGCTATCTTTGGACTCTTTGTTTGCATAGCAGAACAGGTATTCTCAGGAAAATCTTTTACCTACACATTTTATTTGGAATAATCATCCGCTAAACCTTTCTAGAGGCAAAGAAAGAGCTGGTTCACTGCCCTCTTGTGACGTAAGACCTCTGAAGGTAGGAACTGAGAGCCAGGCCCCACCTTCCATCCACTGAGGCATGCAGCCGCATTTATTGCATTTGCTTCTCCCAGTAAAGTTGGAAATTAGGTGGTGTTCCTCATGTTTTACTGTTGAATATGAAAAAGCCCAGGCAGTGGCTTATTTGTGTAAGTCTCTCTCCCAAAGAGAAGTAAATGGAAAGGAAAAGAGTCATGAAAAAGCCGAAACCTTTGCCACAGGTTAGCCAAGAGTAAACATCAGAGATGCTCCAAACTGAAGTTGTGTTACCAAGCCCGTCAATAATATTTTTGGTGTGACTTAGCAGGTGTGTGACACCATAAAGAACTATAACAAAGAGTTTCTATGTTCTGTAACAGATCCCATGGTCCCCTCAGAATTACCTGCAAAACTAGTTTGAGGACTCAAAATGCTGTGGTGTAGCTCCAGTAAAAATGATACTGTTTTTAATCAAATCCTCTGCAAGCCTTACCGAGCTGTTATTTACATTACAGTTTGGGTTTGTTTGTTTGTTTGTTTGTTTCCTTCTAGGACTTCTCAAGAGGGAGATAGAAAATGCTAATATTTATTGAGTACTACTACGTGCCATGTAGTCTTCTAGCACTTTCATATGCATTAGGTATTGATCTTTGCATGTGTTGTCTTCCTGTTTTTAAGTTAAGGAAACCATGTTTTTGAGAGTTTAAATAACTGGTTCAAAGTCACCAAAGTTGCATACGAGGGACATGATGTCCACGGTTAGGTGAGTGAGCTCTAGAGATGGGCAGGCTGGATTTGAAACTATACTTCAACTGTGTGATGGGAACAAGTTCTGAAAGCTCTTGAACCGATGACCTATGTCTTCAGGTATAAAATAGGGATGATAACAGGGGGATTGTGAGAATTAAATGAAATGATGCCTGTTGATGTACTTCACAGTTTCCCTGGCACATGTGTTTGGGAAACATGAACTACACAGTGGAGAGTGAGGGTGGTAGTAATGCCAGAACCTGCATTTGTTGCAGTTGGATTCCCAAGTTCACTTATGTTGTACCACACAGTCTTCTAGAACAACCATCTATCATCCTGGGGATTCTTTCTTTTCATCAACTAGGTATTATCTTCATAGAGGCAACTTCTATGAAGTTGAATCTGGCTTAGACAGATGGTATATAATCTCACATTAAATCTATTAAGTTCTTCGTCACTAAATCCTTTGCTTTATTAATTTTTCCTTTCTCTTGGTAAGTCTTTCCATAGGCTGAATTTCTTTAAGTCCTACGCTGAGTGAAAATGCAACACAGTAACTATCAATCAGTACTGGGGAAAGGTTACCTGGGGACACAGTGCCCAACATGTTGGCAGAGCAAGGTGTACAAATAAAGCTTGTTAGCTCCAATTAGCAGAGGAGACTCTCCCACCTTTGGGAGATATAAGGATTGGTAGCACAAAAAGCCACACAGTGGGCTTCTATAAAGGAAAGGACTGGTTACGATGACACACTAAGGCATCGTTTTCATCCCTCATTCTCTATGTGTATTTTGTTCTCAACATCTCAGCAGCAAACTCGCAAAAATATGAAGCCAGAGAACTGAGGCCTTCTTGGCTAAAAAGAGGGTACATTTTAGAGTCCTAAGGCTTAAATTTGAAATCTGTTTACAGCAATTACTAGCAGAATCATTTTCTCCATCCAAACTTCAGTTGTCTATAAAATGGAGGAAGATGGTAATAAAAATGTAAAAAATAATCCCAGTCCTATGAGTCTCTCAGAGATGTTGGAAACACCTCATGAGATGATAGACATGAAAATGTTTTGTGCTGATCCATTCAGTCAGCCAATATTTATTGAGTACCTGTGTGTCATATACAGTTAACCTCTGAAATAGTATACAGAAAGAATCGTTTTTGTTGTGGTGGTGGTATTCGCAATTAATTTTTTCTCATTGACCAGAGAATAACAGTTGAATATTCATCCTGGCACCTAAGTCCTATTTCTCGCTAATCTTCACATTTCAGAAAGAACATTAGGCCACTTGTTGTCCCTTGAACCTGCCAAGTCCAGGCACACCTCTGCACTTATATCCAAGCTGCTGTTTCTCCCTGAATGCTTCTCCCTTTCTTCTCTTTCTCCTTCTCCTTCTTCTTCTTGGTATAACACCTTTATTAATTCAAGTCAAGACATCACATGTTCTCGCCCATCATGATGATGCAGCATTTAGCTCTTCTTTGTAGCTGGAATTCAGTAATTTGTTTCATTCCAGTGATTCCTGAGACGCTCCCTCCTGCTGGTTGGCCATGGTATGTTCTGTTCAGAGCTTGCTGTAAATGATTTCGTGGTCTTTCTCTCTCTTCAACACGCAAATCAAAGGATGTTCTCATATTCAGCATATTTACTATTATTGTTCTTATTTCTGCTGGGCCAGACAAGTTGGGGATAGAGAGGACTCTCTGACAACCTAGCTGCCCTGCCTGCCTCACAACAAAACACTTCTTTAGAAGAACTCACACTACTGTCTTCTTTAAGGAGCCGCTCTACTTCATACTCTTCCTCTTCCAACTCATAGTCATCTGAATCGTCGGGAAGCACAAAGTTCAAGACAGCACTTTTCTTCAAATACACTGTCTTATCATTTAAGAATGCTCAGGGCCTGGTCACGCGTTTAATTCCCTATTCCTCAACTTTTTCCTCGATCCGTGTGTTGTGCAGTCTGATAATGACTCTTCATTTTCCAAGGGCATTAGCTCAGGGAATTTTTCCAGTGCTGCATACTGCCACCGACTCACATCACATTGGATGCCTACATCAACTTTTTTAAACAGGGCCAACCAGGCAGCAGACGGACAGCCCCATGGGGGCAGCTGTTCTCATCTCCCACGTCCTCTTCATCCAGCTCCCTACACTGCACTGACTTTTCCTCTGTTCCCTCTCTCCCTTCCAGTGATGACTCAGGGGATCCGTCCAGCTCTGTATCCTGCCACTGACTCATATCCTACTGTAGGCTTCATTAACTTTGTCAAACCAGAAGGGGTGGTCCCCTGAGAGTAGCTGTTCCTCTGTCCCACTTCCTCTTCCTCCACTTTCTCAGGGAAGCCATGGCTCCCACTACTGTTGTCTGACCTTCTTTTCCCCAATGCTCAAGGGGGTTCTGGGATCTAGATTGTAGGCTCAGGTCCTTACCTGCTTCCATGTTGGTACACATGCCTCTCCTGTTGAAGCTTGTCGACATCTCCAGTAGATGGGTACATTTCTGAGTTCATGTTATTATGGATCTCATCTGTGTCTTCTGCTTCATCTGGAGGTGGTAGGACTTGGGGAATGACTTCCTATTCCTTCTTTTCTTTACCCGTGTTCACTTCCATGGTTAACCCTGACTTTAACATCGCATTATGTCTTCCATCATGACACTGCTTTGACCGGACAGCTCTTCGTTCACCTTTATATGTAACGAGGTCTTCACCCTCATGAGGGTTACTGAACACACCCTACTTTCACATGAACTCTGTGAAATCCCACTGTGCTGTACCTGCTGAAGTTCAGTGTGAGTCTCTCTTGTTTTCATAGCCACTACAGTGCAGGAATTGTGCTGGGTTATAACACACAGGGCATAGAGGGGCAATGGGGATTGAGGTATTTGGAAGCCCAATACTCAGTGGGCCCCACTGAACATGGAAAATACTGGTTTCCATTTCTGAATCCTGCCCCAGGAACCTAGAATGGGTTATAGGCAGGATTCTGGTACCAGAAATTCAGGTAAAGCTGCTAGGCCATGCCTTTCATGTAATAAAATGAGTTATTTTTCTCAGAATATGTGTTTGCTGAAGAGTTCATTTTCCAGGCTACTCTAGTTCGAAGTCTGCAACTGGGAGTGTCCACATTGGCACACCGACCTGCTTCTAGCCTAACCTCCGCAACCTGCAGCATCTCTCCCTTTCTTTCCTCACTGTCCAAATCATTCTTCTGGCCCAGATATTTGTATTGAGATTTAAAACCCAGGTGAACTTAGCCCCAAAGCCCAACTTTATTTTTATTTTATTTTTTTTAACATATGCTATTTCTCCTCAGGGCTCCTCAAACTTAATGTGCATAACACCCACACATTCTGGGAGCCTGCTTTTCTAACAAACTCCCAGGTGAGGTTCCTGCTGCCAGTGCATGGACCACACTTTGAGCAGCAAGGTCCTAGAATCCTGATTTAGGGCCTGATATATTCATTGTCAATAGTGCAGAACCACGTTTTCTTAAATTAAAGTTTGCTAGCAGATTCCTCTCCTCTAATATACATAAAAGAGAAGTAACTGGTGGTTTTGATCAAGTAAGAGACATCTGAGCTTAGAGAAGTCACGTAGCCTCCTTGAGTCATTTTCTCATCCATAAAACAAGTACCAGGCCAATTCCTTCCTTGATTTCCTCATGCTGTCCCCATGAGTGGCTTCAGTGTGCCACATGTCTAACTGTGCTATACAGGCCTATTTTAGAAGACTTCTTTTCCTTTCACTGATTTTACCTTTCCTTTTATTTTTAAATATTTTTGAAAGCTTTTTCTGTGGGGATTGCCATGGAATTAAAAAGATATAATTGTCAAGAGATAATCAGTGTTTTTTTGGTTGTCAGAGTCTCTGCTAAATTAAAAGTTAAATATTTCAAAATCAAGGACTTCCAAAGAAAAGAGATACCCCTGAGTGCCACCATTATTATCATCTCCCCTCAAATGCCATGCATATGGGGCATTTCTTTTTGACTCTGTTTCATAGGTTTGCATTTTCTCTTTCCCTCATGGCATAGTAACAACAGTACAGGCTTTGAAGCCAGACTTATAGATGGTCAATAGACATATGAAAAGATGCTCAGTATCTCTGGTCATCAGGGAAATGCAAATTACAACCTCAGTGAGATATCACCTCACAGCTGTCAAAATGGCTGTCATCAATACATCAACAAATAAGTGTTGGTGGTGATGTGGCGACAAGGTCGAATGTAAGAATTGTTGATTCCAAGTGAGTTAGCCTCCCTGAAACAAAGGTTTCCTAATCTGACTGATAATTTATGAAGTGGAATTAAGAAGAAGAAGAATGAGAAAGAGGAGGAGGGGGAGGAGGAGGAGAAAAAGAAGAAGAAGAAAGATAAAACTTAAAAAGTTTTTTGAAGGTCAAATTAGATCAGACATGGTGCCTGATTTGTAGTTGGGGCTTAGTAAATGTTAATTTCTCCCCCAGCCTATCGCTAGCCATCCTTTCTCTCTCTGTTTCTTATCCTCACTCTTTTCTTAATTTATTTTTCTTTATTGGGCTTCTTTTACCTTAAATTCATCCAAAAATATGTCTGTGAATAAACGAATGAATAGATGAAAGAATTAACTAGCAATTAAATTGCATTTTTATTTTGGCATTCTACTTCTACCTTTTCAAATCTCTGAAGCATTTTATTATTTTGGCCTTATAACATTTTTATAAGATATATATTTTAACCTTTCTTATGGGCACATTTGCCTTTAACTATGGTTCTTGTGTTCTTATGGCTTATCGATATGACTGAGAACTTCCTGATTGCAAGGACTAGTTCCTATTTATCTCTGCATCAGCTGTGTCAAGCACAGTGCCTGGCATACAGGATTCCCTCAGTAATGCTGTTGAATGGCTGGATGAGAGAAGGAAGGAAGGAAAGAAAGAAGGAAGGAAGGAAAGAAGGAAGGAAGGAAAGAAGGAAGGAAGGAAGGAAGGAAGGAAGGAAGGAAGGAAGGAAACAAAGGAAAGGAAAGGAAAGGAAAGGAGGGAGGGAGGGAAGGAAAGAAGGAAGGAAGGAGGGAGGAACAAGGGAAAAGAAAAGGAGGAAGGGAGGGAGGGAAGGAGGGAGGAAGGAAAAAAGAAGGAAGGAAAGAAGGAAAAAAGAAGGAAGGGAAAAAGGAAGGGAGAAAGGGAGGAAGGAAATTAAATGAGTTTACTTTTTGTAGCTTATCTCATGCAGTACCTAGCATATAGTAGGTACCCAATACATATTCATTAAATATATGCAATTATCAATGTAAGTCTTGAGTAGATTCTCAAATGCCAAGAGAGGCTTGTAATTTGTACAAGGCTTGTAATGCCAAACTCAAAAAAATATAAATGGTGTTGAGAAAACTTGAGAGACACATGCAAAAGAATTAAACTGGATCGCTTTATTATTATACCATATACAAGAATAAACTCAAAATGGATTAAAGACTTACATGTAAGACACGACTCCATAAAACTCCTACAAGAAAACATAGGCAATAAACTCTTTGAAATTGCTCTTAGCAATATTTTTTTGGATATGCCTCTAGGGCAAGGAAAACATAAGAAAAAATAAACAAATGGTACTAAGTTAAACTAAAAAGGTTTTACACAGTGAAGGAAATCATCAAATGAAAAGACAACATAGTAAATGGGAAAAGATATCGTGTTTCCCCGAAAATAAGACCTCACCGAACAATCAGCTCTAATGCGTCTTTTGGAGCAAATCTTAATATAACACCCGGTCTTATTTTAATATAATATAAGACTGGGTATAATATAATATAATATAAAATAATATAATATAATGTAATGTAATGTAATATAATACCGGTCTTATTTTACTATAATGTAAGACCGGGTGTTATATTAATTTTTGCTCTAATAGACGCATTAGAGCTGCTTGTCTGGCTAGGTCTTATTTTGGGGGAAACACGGTATTCACAGATAAATCCAGCAAAGGGTTAATATACAAAACATATAAGGAACACTTACAACTTAACACACACACACACACACACACACACACACACAAATTCTATTAAAAATGGACAGAGGATCTGAATAGACATTTCTTCAAAGACATACAGATGGCCAATAGACACACGAAAAGATGCTCAACATCACTAATCATTAGGGAAATGCAAATTAAAACCACAATGAGATGCCACATCACAGCTGTCAAAATGACTGTCATCAATCATCATCGAATAAGTGTTGGTGATGATGTAGAGAAAAGGGAAGCCTTGTGCACTTTTGGTGGGGTTGTAAATTGGTACAGCCCCTGTGGAAGATAGTAAAAAGTTTCCTGAAAAATTTTTAAATAGAGCTACCATATTACCGAGCAATCCCACTTCACGATATTTATCTGAAGAATTCAGAAACACTAATTGGCAAATATATATGCACTCCTACGTTCATTGCAGCATTATTCACAATAGCCAAGATAAGAAGCAACATAAGTGTCCATTCAATAGATGAATGGATAAAGAAGTGATACATATAAACAATGGAATATTCTCAGCCATCTGTGACAACGTGGATTGACCTAGAGGGTATTATGCTAAGTGAAATAACTCAGACAGAGAAAGACAAATATTATAAGATTTCACATATATGTGGAATCTGAAAAAAACAAAATAAATGAACCAACAAAACACAAACAAACTCATAGATACAGAGAACATTTTGATGGTTGCCAGATGGGAAGGGGTTTGGGAGTGTGGGTGAAAAAGGTGAAAGGATTAAGATGTACAAATTCCAGTTAAAAAAAACAGTCATGGGGATGTAAAGTACAGCATAGGGAATACAATCAGCAATATTGTAATAATTCTGTATGGTTTCCGGTGGGTACTAAACTTACCAGGGTGATCACTTTGCAAGTCATACAAATGTCTAGTTACTATGCTGTACATCTGAAACTAATATAATATTGTATTTCACCCGTAATTAAAACACACACACACACACACACAAACACATACACACAAGGAACCAGGGAAAATGGAGAAAGAGAAGCCATCTCTTTAGGGGCAAAGATGTCAGGCTTTCATGTCAGTGTTGGCTGTGCCTGTGCAGGTTGATGGTTGCCAGGACAACAGTGGTGCCAAGCCTTTACATCCACGTAGTTTTCCATTGATAATTGCTACAATGTGAACAAGTGTTGGCTTGTGCTTTACACTCGCCTGGCTTGTAAATCTACCTTAATTAGGTGTGCCGAGATTGAGGAAAAAGTAATCTCTTGTTTCAAGACAACTGACGGGGAGATGAAGTGTTGCTTGGGCCTTTATTGTTACAATTTTGCTTGACAAAATTACTGTGAACTATTTTCTCTCAATGCATAGCCTGCCTTTGTTGACATAAGCCTAGTGTTTATCTTCTGAGGGTGGTATACTAAGTCAGGGGAAACTCTGATAAAATGTTTGGAGCAGTTTCTTGGAAATTGACCTGTTTTTCTTTCGGGTGCAGTGAGGAGAGATGTGGCATCGGGGAGGAACCTGAGGTCAGGAGGAATTAGGAAGACGGGAAAGGGAACTGATAACCTACTATCTGTAAGGCACAGTGACACCTTTTGTAACGTACATGGTCTTAGTCTACCCAACATCCCTAAGAGGCAGGTGTTAAAATCTCCAGGCTATAGATGAGAAAACTGGTTCTAAAAGTGAATTCCTCCTTCTTCTTTTTTTCCCCAAGTCTCAGAGTGAAATTAAGACATGTTAAAATGTGAAGTCAGATCTTCTTCACATTTTAATGTGATGATAAATCTGTCTCTTTATCTATTTCTGGCTTCCAGTGGGAATTTGGACAAGTCACTTCCCCTCGTTGTTCTCATTTTGGCCTACTGAAGGTTTCTCAAAGCCTTCCTGCACCGACAACTCTGCTAAGATAGCATTCAAACATATTTACCTCGGTTTAGAAAACGCTTACTAAGAGCCTACCAGGTTCTAGGCACAGCATTAGGCACTAAAAAGATAGATGAATAACTTGTGCCACTATTTTATAGAAGCTTACCATCTAGACTCTAGACTCTAGGAGAAACCATTAAGGAACAGATGCATTCAATTAGATTCTGTTTAAAAGAAAAGAAGTCTCTGTGTGTGCTCTTAATCACAGAGGGGAAGAGGAAGGACTTTTTGGGAAAGTGGAAACATCAAGATTAGATGAATGTTACCAGGAAAAAGGGCCAGCATAGGCCCAAGGGAGTGAAATCATGGGCCAACAGGGGAGAAATGCAGACTGTTGAGAGCAACAGGTGACACTGGAGATACTGGAGAAGATGACAATGGAGAAGGGGGCTTGTGAAGCAGGATAAGGAGCATGGAACCAGAGGTGGGAGAGATTGGTCTTCTTTATGGTGGCGAATCTCTGATAGCATCTTTTAGTGGCCAGGATTGGCAAACTTTCTGGAAAGAGCCAGAAAGTAAATAGTGTAGGCTTTGCAGACCACATACAATCTCTGTCACATCTTCTTTCTTTTCTTTTCTTTTTCTTTTTTTTTTCATAGCCTTTTAATAATATAAAAACCATTCTTCACTTATAGATGTACAAAAACAGGCTGCAGGCCACGTTTTACTCACAGGCCATAGTTTTCTGAATTCTGCTTTATGGCATGATGTCCAACTCATCACCGTTCTGGTCACCTATCTTTGAGTTGTCCATTTTTATCTTAAAATGTCATGCTTAGTTAAGATCAATATATATATATATATCATCTCATTTAATCTGCAGTGCAATCTACAGAGGTGCCAAAAAATGTATACACATTTTAAGAAAGGAATACTCTATTAAAATTGTAATACTCAATATGTACCAATAATGAAAGACAAATACAAGTCACCTTTGACCTCTGTAATTACAAGAGGTGCTCAAAGTGGTTACCATCAGCGTCCAGACATTTCTGATTACGGCGAACTACTGCTTGAGCAACATTGACCAAAGTGTCCACTTGTATTATATATATATTTTGGCACCCTGCCTGGAAAGCCCATCTATGTTTACATAAATGTAAATGTATATGTAAATATATCTGTTGATTTGGATTTTCGCCAGGAACAAAATCACTCATTTCTTTTTTAACTCCAGCTTTATTATCTCTATCTTTCAAACAGAATTTTATAGAACTGCAGTGCTATCGGATGCAGTTCATTCATCCATTGATTTAGTTTGCTGAATGTGCACTTTGAACATTGTCTGAATATTAGCCTAGGCTCCTAACTAATCATGGTCTGGAGGGGAAATGGACAAATAAGCATAGGATGACAATGTCTACCAGCAGGGGCTGCACTAGGCTCTGCAGGACTCAGAACCCAATACCTCCCTATGGCCCACTGGACCCCTGAATGATATGGCCCCAACCCATTTCTCCAGCCCCTTTCACTACTCCCTACCCCTGTGTCCCCCTGCACCCTCATTCGCCCCTACTCCACATGCTTTGTTTTGGTTCACATTCTCCTGTTATTTTTTCTCAGGACCTGTGCACATGTTCCTCCTCTGCCAGAAACCCCTCCCCGACTTTTCACATGCTGTCTCCTTCTCATTGTCATCTCAGCTTACGTGTCGTTTCCTCAGAGTGCCGCTGGACCATCCACTGGCCTGCTGCCCTCAATTTTCTCCATTGCAGCATCTTCACCATTTCCGTCTTAGGACCTATTAAGTATGTAATTGTGTATCATCCCCTTAGGCTGCAAGCTTCATGCAGAGACCATGCCTGCATTCACCCCTGTTTGCACAACACCCAGCAAAGTGGAATGTGGAAAGGGCTTTGTAAATACGTATTCAATAGCTAAAACTCAGGAAAGATGATAGGTATGTGGGTGGAATCTCATCAGTTCACCAGAGGGACAAGGAGAAATCAGCAGTGGTTAAGTATCATGACTTGGAGGCAAGCATACAAATTTGGGATACATTCAGATTGGGTTTCAAATCTCAGTTTTGCTACATACCAGCTATTTGAACTTGAGCAAATCATCTCAATTTTATGGCCCGTATCATCTTCATCCATGAGATGGAGATAATAGCACCTAATTGTGAGATAGTTGTGAGGAGTAAACCTAAGATATCCAAACCACATAGGTAAATAAAAATAAATAGCATTATTGCGCGTGTCTTTGGATGTAATAAGGAGCATCATGAATTACACGGATTGAAAATATTTTCGGCACAGTTGGTCCACACGTCTCAGCCCGACAGTGACCCGAAGCACTAGGCTGCTGTGAGGAAAATTGAATTGTTGCAAAGTCTTTGGAAGTATAAAGTGCCTACAGCAAGTTTTTGAAGGTCAGAGATTTACAGTTTCTTTTTCACAGCATCCAAAGGGGGTAAAAATAATGGTTACTCCTTATCTTATGCAGTTGTCTAAATGCTGTACATATGGGAGGAGCTCATTTAGGCTAACTCTGTGAAATATTATTTCCCTGGCTCTACAGATGAGGAAACGGAGACACAGAGATGATAAGAAACTTACTCAAGATCACAGGACTAGTCAGTGACAAAGCTGGGACTTGAAACCAAGCAGCATGACATCACTTTTCACTTTTCAGTGAGCTTTACAGCCTATGTATGGCAGAAAGCCCTGTGGAATTTGAAGTTACATGTATGAGTTTAAATCCTTGCACAAGGTTAATAATCTTCCTGAGCCTAAGTTTCCTCATTTAAAAGATGGAAAGACAATGGTGTCTCCTTTGTCCTCATTTAAAAGATGGAAAGACAATGGTGTCTCCTTTGAAGGGGGTGGTGACATTTACATACGCCAGCGTATGTAGTTGGAAGACGCCAGCGTATGTAGTTGGAAGGTACCAGCTTTGTAGCTCGTGCTCAGAAGAAAGTGGTTAACATGTCTACTCACAGTCGTACTAAAATCCATCTGTGGGTCTTGACATGGTTGAGATTTTACAAGCCTTGATAGCTTTTAATTGAGAAATATGCCTCCATGACAGGTAATCAATACGCTCATTTGGCAGCCAGGTTCCAGATGAAATAAAGCTAAACGATGAGGCAATTAGAATATACAAACAAATCCTCCGCAGAAGCCAAATAGACTTGACTGCCTTCTCCATCCTAATCATGTTGCTGTTTGCAATGCATCTGGAAGACATTTTTCTCAGTAAATCTGGACCCAGACAAATAAATGGGGCTGCTTTCCCTCATCTGCTGTTTACTTTACCTGCTTTCTCCTTGGAGCTCAGTTTCCCTCCGACTGAGGGTAGACAGCACGTCAGCACATAGGCCTGACTTCCTAAGTGTGAAGGACACGCTGCATACCTCACTGATGAGCATTGTCCCCTGAAATTCACTTTGTCATTTCTTTTCTACTTGTCAGACAGAGTGACAATGCCTGGCAATTTTAATGGGGAAACAGTTCAGGAGACAGGTTCTCTATAGTCTCTGGCAAATCGTTGTTAAAAAAAAAATATATATATCCTTCTGTTCTCCTTTGTTGGAGCGTGTGACTTGCTAAACGGTAAGGCTATCTTTGTGGTCACCCTCACAGCAACCTTCTCCAACTTTCTCTTCCAGTATTCACAACTGCAGTTTGTTAACTTGAAAATGCATCATAACCACCACATGCCAGTGGGCATAATAAATTGCAACCTCAAGCAACATTATAGTTGCTCTTGGTTCAAATCCTAGATTGTCTCCTTATTAGCTCTGTGTCTTGGGCAGGTAATGTTAGCCCTAATACCTCGATTTCCTCATTTATCCAAAGAGGATGGCTAATAGTACCTGGCATTTAGTTTGACGGGAAGAGTAAGTGGGATAACATTAAGTTCTGACATCACTGCTGGCATATAATAAGCTCATAATGCACACTAGCTATTGTCATTGTTACCACCCTGCATTTGGAGTCAAAGATCAGAAATGACACTGATGCAGGTCAATTCATTTTCCTGTACAGTAATTTCTGTATTTCTGGTAGGCTTGGCTATTGTAAAGTACATGGGCTTTAGACAGATAAACTTGGATTCAAAGTTTCACTCCGTCACTTCTGTGTGACTTTGGGTAAGTTACTTATCCTCTTTGAACAGCAGTTCCATCACTCGTAAGCTCTTTTACAGAGTGAACGTAAATATAAATATCTCCTCCCAGAAATTTGGAGTTTTAGCTTAAGCAAAAGCAAGCAAACTTATGAGTATATCCGAGTCCACAACTGTTAGCGTATCCATGAAGATCTGGACACTAGCGTGCTCTATTATAAACCTTCTTCCCAAGCAGTCATAGGAAACTGGAAAGGAAGGGCCTCTCGGTATCATCTCATCTAATGCGTGCATTTTGCAGGAAGAAAACCCCAAGGGTCAAGGAAGTTACATGACTCATCTGAAATGACACAGCTTGTAGAAGGCTGTGCCCAAGAGGAGAACCCAGTGATCCTATAGTAACCAACACTCTGTCCTCGCCTGTCACAGCAAAACAAAATAAGCAAAACAGTGAATTCAAATGAAAAAAAGAAAAGATTGGAGGAAAGGAAGAGAAGGAAAGGGGACGGTGGTGAGGGGTGGGGGTGGGGGGAAAATCGAGTGTGTGACGTCGTGTGGAGCACACAACAGCCCCGTGGTGCAGAGTGTGGTGTGACGCGGTGGCGAAGGCAGGGCTGAGGTGAGACTGCGCAGACTCGAATCCCAGCTCTGTCACCTCTGTGCTGTGCGATCTGAACCAAGGGATTTCACTGCCTCCGTTTTCTAATGTCTCCTTCTCTGTATGGTGGTTGTGAGGGCGAAAGAGATGATTGATGTGAAGTTATTAGTACAGGACCTAACGTGTAGAGAACATTTAATACATTTAGTTGTTGTTTTTGTGAAATGTGAAGTTGACTGTCACGTTTTTTTCCTCCCACCTTTAAAGCAGGTATTTTGAAGTCATGGAGATTTTTTCTTTTTTTTTCCTTTCAGTGACATGGCGTGGAGTTAAAACCCTGTTGGAAGCCAAGGGTTGTGGGAAAGGGCGCTGTGGAGGCAACAAGCACTGATGCGCTGCCTACTACGTGTAAAGCGCTGTGGGAAGCACTTTGTATGTATTCTACTCAGTGCGTATCACAGGCCTATGGGGTAGGCAGGTGCTGTTGCCCTCATTTTTCTGATGAGGAAAACAAAATTCTGAGCGATGAATTCCTTTGGCCAAGGCATTTCTGACACAAAAACCCCTTTCCTCTCCCTTCCAAGATATAGTCCCTGCCCATATGGAGTGCACTGAATACAGGTCTAGAGAACCAGCCTCTAGTCCCAGAAAGCTTTGGAAGAAAGAACCACGAAGACCATCTATTACTTGTTTTCTTAGTTTTTAGGCAGACTGTCGTCGTTAGCTGTCTTGTACCATTTCCATGAACAACTATTTTTCATTTCCCATTCTTCTATTCTCTTGTGTAAACTATAAATTACCAACTTTAAAAGTAGGCAGTCCCTGAGGTTACATGTCTTTTGCGTTTTCTCATTCCCAGGGTAAATAGCGTTGCTGCTCACAAGAAAGCTTGAGTTGCAATGTTCTTCTAGAACATTGATGGCAATGTCTAATTAAGGTTAACAAATATATGCAACGTGTGTGTGTGTGTGTGTGTGTGTATGTGTCTCTGTGTGTGTGTGTGTGTGTGAGAGATTAAGGTTTCTGCTACTTATTCTGTACTCAAGAGCTTGTGGTTTGCAGAAACATGTTGGTGAGTGATGGGGGCAGGGGAAGAGCAATAACTGGTGTGAATTTGCTTTTTGCTTTTGTCTTGAGCAAAATCCTGTGGGTTAGAAAGTGCCGTTCTCAATGCACTTCTGTCACTAGGGTCCATCACAGTTGGCAGTGGTGACTGATATTAAATGTGCAGATCTCCTGGGCTTGAATAAATCAGTTTTTAATCTTTGGAGAAGTCCAAAGGAGAGGACTGAACCTTTATTTGCAATGCAAAGGGAAGGGCTGGCACATAGAAAATTCTTACAGATCAGATTCCCTCTGTTTAAGCTGATTAAAATAGATGATAATGGAACACTAGAAGGGCCATATTTAAGTAAACTTAAATAAATTGTTTGATATAAGGGAGGAAAAACTTTCTTCCTATCCTTAGGTTTAGTGCCTGGGATTTGCAAATTAAACTGGGAAAAAGCCAGAGGAACAAGAGAAAAAGTTTATTTACACACACAATGTTCATACACAGGACAGAGCTCAGTAACAAAGCAGTGGTTCAATTTGGGCCTTCTACTTAGGAGGGGAATAGGAGAGGGGCAAAATCGCTCCTATGGGAAGAACAAATAGGTTTCTTTAGAAAGACAAATGGGTTTTTCAGGAAAACAAATAAGAGGCAAGAAAGCTTGTGATAATGTTTGTCTATCAGTATGAGTGGTCTTCCCGTTGTCTTCAGGGCCTTGGAACTCCTCAGGAGAGGGGATTTGGTGGATGTACTCTTGGTCTCTCCCCTGGAAGCACATGTATCTAAGGAGGGATTTTATGGTGTTCCTCATTTTTCAAAAGTTTCTGCTCTATTCTCTTTCTTCCCTTATTCTGTCATATAAGGGAAGCTCACAGAAGGCTTATTTCTGCATTTGTTGAATCTTAAATGTCTTCGGCTTAAAATAATCTTTAGAGTAACTCAAGAGTTCCAAGTGGGTCCCATATTGGCTATTAGAAGATTTGTTTTTTGCTGTGTTAACATTTTATAGTCTGTTATCTTTTTAGCTTAGAGTAACCAGTATTTAGCAGGGCATATGTGTATGTGAAAATACAATATCATATTTTAACAGGAACTCATGATAATTATTGAGTATTCTCTGCTTTTTCATACTTCAGTCTTTGATTTAGACCACAGCTCTAGGAGAACAAATCCCCAAGGAGACTGTGGTGCGTCCTTGTGATGGTGATGCTCTTCCAAGTTACAAAGAAGAGTTATTTAAGTCATGTCGGCTGATGGGGAATGACTTTAAAAGCACCTGGAAAAGGAGGGAAACAGAGGAAACCATACAAGCAATAATGTAGGTTTCTCGGACAGCATTCAGCTTATAACAGTGACCCAGAAATAGAGCCTAGACCACTTCATCTTGCCATCGTTTATAACTGGTGAGATGACCTGACTGTAACCAGTCCTCCGTACTTAGAACTCAGAGAGAGATGAGCCATGCCCTCCACCCCCACTACTACACCTGCCTCTGCTTCTGCCTGTGTCATGGCTTCTGTGCCATGCTGAAGTACACAAAACATCCATATTCCCAAGGTAGAAGGAACACACTGAGTTTGTTTGTGTCTATCCATTATAAGACATTCTAGTGGGAAGAATCTCAGTGTAAAATATTCTCTAGGTCCCCTTATGCCTAACACACAGCTGTTTGTCAATAGCTGTTGTGCAAATACACGGCCCAATGAGTTGTGGTCAGAGTAACGAGTCTACATGGCTTAAATATGACCAAATGGAAGAAACAGTGTCTGGCCTTTTCCTCAGGAAGGGGCTGCGAGAACGTCAGGCACCTGTAGAAGAACGCCCATTCTTTGGGATGTTGGGTTTTTGGTCTGATTCGACTATCGATTGGTGATTCCCCATGTATTACTGTGTCTGTCAGAAATACCAGAACGGCAGAATTTCCTCAGTTTATATGTGAGGATGTGACTGAAATCTGTTTGTACCAGTCCAACAGAAAGTCTGCTATTTGACTTGGAAAACACAAATTTAGACTATAAGGAATAAAAGATAAGCTACACTCTATGTTATAAGGAGCAATCTAAGGGACAACCTAAGGAAAGGGAAGGACACTGGTGAGGAAACCAAAAGGAGATGCTTGAGAGAAGAACGGTCCAGGCAGTGGGGCATAAATGATCCTACACTTTCCCATAAGATTAGCTTCCAGAAGAGACTCAGGGTTCCTCTGGCAGGGCATAGAAGGAACCATGAAATGCCCTTTCCAGCAACACAGAGGTCCAGAGTCTCAGAGTAGCCAATGAAAGGAACTTCAATAAGACCCTCGATTGATGCACTGGAAAGGATCAGAGAGTGGGTCAAGATAGGAGAGACCCAAGCAGGAAACACGAGAGAGAGACTGAGTCAGGGACTTAATGAGTTCCTAGAAGGAAAGTTGTCCCGTTCTCCTCCCCCGTCCCTCTACCCAACCTTGTCATGGCTTGGAGCAATCGACAGCAAATACTACTGTTTCTCCACTTGCTCAAAGTATTTTTCTATAAAAAGAAAATAATACCAGACTTTTTCTTTCACAGAGAAAAATAAGTTAATGGATAACATTTTCTCATTTTGAAATTTTATCCCCCCTGTTTTCTCTTGAACCTTTGGGACCTGCTCTTATACGGCCTTCCGTGTGCACCTGCCAGTGACTAAATTAATGAAAAAGTCACAAATGATGTTAATGGAAAGACTCAGAAATAGGTGATCAAGCTTAGGTCGTGATGTATTTTTAATGATTTGAATTGCCTTGCTCTGGTTTTCTGTTGCATTTATACATGGCAATCTACTCACATTTTCTGCTTATCAAAGTCATACCTAGATCTGATACTGGGACTAACTGTGTTTTTTGTACTGGGGCTGTGAAATGATGATGGTGTTCTGTGACTTCCAGGTGTTCTGCCACCTGGGTAACGTACAGAACCACTGTTTGGGGTCACAGTTTCCATATGTGACTCCCACACGTGGGTAGAATATTTGTTATTGTTGATTGTATTTCCCGGAACCCCTTTCTACGGCACTTCATTAAGAGTCCTCACACGGAAGAGGATATACAGAGAGTGCTGAAAAAATATATTCCCATTTTAAGAAAAAAAAAAAAAACTATTAAAATTGTAATACTCAATACATACCGATAACAAAAGATGGATGTGTATACATGTTTTTGGCACCCCCTGTATTTGCCCAGTATTAACAGGCAGAGAATTGGGGTTTGCAACGGGATCCTGTAGATAGCCCCAGGCCACCGAGACATGGGAAAGCCAAGGAAATGTCGACTTGGTGAGTTGCCCAGGCTACTCAGGACATGAGTCCCCCTTTTGGGGAACTATCCCACGATGACCTGCACTGCCCTTATAAAATGGAGGCTAAAAACACTTCATGACCAGTTGAGTAAGCGTACAAAAGGAACCAGAGAGTTAGTCAAAAACATTTATTGAGTACCTGCTGTTTGCCTTAGAAATAAGTTCCGCTGTGGAGGAATGTCTCTAGGCTGATCTTTTACATCACTAGAGCCAGGTTACGGAAAGACCCACGCTATGAATCATGTCAATAAGCCTGCAAGTTCATGGACTTGGGTAAGAGTTCTCTACCACAGAGATCTGGGTGGTGAAATCCACGTCTGGATTTCATTTCAGGCAAGCTAATGCCTGAAATCAGGTTTCCAAAGACTGGCTAGAGAGAGAGCGAGAAATGTTATTTGGGTAACCAAAGCATGGAGCTCCAAGACAGAGTCCTTGAGAGGTGGCCAGGTGTTAAACAACATAAACCAAATATAAACTCTAAGTCCGAAGGGCAAGACTTCTTGTAGAAGACAGAAAGAGGAGGCAGAGCCAAGCGTCAGAAATAAAATGTCTAACATTTATGGAGCACTTACCATTTAAGTACCAAACACTGTTTCATATTTAAACATATTGTCTCATTTAAATGAGAATGGTGCTGATACTGTCCCCCATTTTGCAGATGAGAAAGCTGAGGCACAGAGAGTTCCCATAACTTTCCCCAGGTCAAATACATGTAAGTAGGAATCTGTGGAGTCAGGATTTGAACTCAGGTAGTATGTCTCCAGAACTCATTTCCCCAATGGCCACACTACACTGGCAATGTAATTTCAAAGGGAATGGTTTCGATCTGGCCTTGAACAAACATGGAGAATCCAGGACGATTCACGCAAACAAAATCAAGTCTTTAATTTGCCTCGATAGCCCTGTGTGTGTGGTCAGCATGGATCAGGCAGGCTTGGAGTAGAGCAGGGGCAGAGAGCTCTGGGAGAATCCAGTGGCTAGGAATTCTCTGGCAAGGACCTGGTGCAAGAGCTCATCACATTTTTGAGTACATGTTTAGTGTGAGGTGCTCTCTCTGAAAATCCCTTCCCCATTTGCATGACCTGCCATTAGAATATCTTTCAAGGGGTGTGACTGTCAGTCAGTCCTAACAGATACATTCAAGGGTAGCATCTACTTGGTTCAGACAGGTGCTGAGCCACACCTATCTGCCAACATCAGGGTATGCATCCGCGCTGAGCTGACGCCAGCCCAGCGACCCCAAGACTGACAAACAGAAGCCAAGATTCAATCATCTTCGAGTTGGCGCCAAGTGTCCTCAGCCTTCAATTGCATTTCCTGGCCTTGTCTGAGCACAGGGTTGGCTGAGGTGAGCCTTTCTCACCCTTATGAAACAGAAGGCCTCACCAATCTTTCTCTCTGGACTTGCTCCTAGAGACCATCCAGCTCCTGAGATGCTGTATGAGAGTTTTTGCAACTCTTGTCCTCTAAGAAAAGGCTTTTGGTATTGTAGCTTGCAAGCAGAACTCTAGAACAAGACTAGGGAAATACCACTCTCTGTGTAACTAGCACCGCCTCTGTAATTGAAGGACCAAATAGTCCTTTCCCCCACTCTTCCACGCAAGGTGCCCCCTTCCTCCTCAGCATGCTAGCAAGCAATCTCTTTACCCCAGAATTGTCAGGAAAGCACTGGCTGACAGGCTGTGTTATTGCTTCTGATCCCATTGGTCACATTGTAAAACATCTTAACTCCTAGCCTAATCCGATGGATGCAGCTTGACAGGGCGTAGAGAGGATGCTGGTCCAGCTCCCATGAGCTGTGTTTCAGACCCCACCTTCCTGCAGGCTGCTTGGAGACCCGCACAGCATTCAAACAAAGCACTTTAGGACATACTTCTCAGTCAAAATAGGTGCAAGGGCAGCAGTCTGCCCCTATCTGTAGGGCTAGGTCCCTAAGAATGGGGCCGTTCTTGACTTGTTATTTAAAGGTTTAAGATACTGTCAGTATTAGAAAAAGGGATGTTTAGGGAACTTAGGATGTGATGACCCTCAGGAGTACTTTAAATGCCTTTTCATATTCAATAAAAATGCACGCTCAATAAAGAGAGTGTCTTCAGTTTAAAAGAGAAGGATTGAACCATTCAGGTCTATGCACCACCTCTTCCTCAGGAGAAACTTTTAGCTTGTGTATTTGTTTTACTTCCTTGTAGACAAGTGCATGCTAAGAGGAATTTAGTTTTCCCATGTCTGGTCCTGCATTTAGATATTCTGGGTCTTTCTGATTTTATGGGCCAGAGTGGATTATGTTGTCCTCCTGGGTTCCCTCTATGTGCTCAAGACTCAGGCTCAAAGCATGTTCTCTCAGGTCCTTTACACCCTCAGGAGCCCTCTCCTGCCCCTTGAAGATGCCAGGGGAGTTTACATTCAGTTCCCTTTCTCTCTCTCAACACTTGAAAAAGTCATCATTCTTGTTCTGCCCCCAGATTAACTCTTTAATTCTTTTATCTAGCCCAATCCTTAATTATTTCCCAATAGCTCTGGAATCATAGAGATCTAACTTTGAGTCCTATCTCTGACAGTTACTACCGTGTTTCCTCAAAAATAAGACCTAGCCAGACCATCAGCTCTGATGCGTCTTTTGGAGCAAAAATTAATATAAGACCCGGTCTTATTTTAATATAAGACCCAGTCTTATACAATATATAATGTAATACACTATAATATAATGTAATATATAATACCTGGTATAAAATAATATAATACCTGGCCTTATTTCACTATAAGACCGGGTCTTATATAAGACCCGGTCTTATTTTAATATAAGACCCAGTATAGTATAATATAATATAATATAATATAATATAATATAATATAATATAATATAATACTGGGTCTTATATTAATTTTTGCTCCAAAAGACACATTAGAACTGATGGTCCGTCTAGGTCTTATTTTTTGGGTAAACGCGGTAGATATAAATTCTTGGACAAGTTACTTAACTACACCTAGTGTCAGTTCCATCATCTGTAAAATGGGGAGCTAGTACTTCAGTTCCATTGAGTGGTTGGAAGAATAATGCATACAAAGTGCTTAGCACAATGTTGGACCCATAGGATTTACTCAGAGCTAATCACTTTTAGGAGTCATGGTTGTCATGATGACAAGCGGGGCTTTGAAATGAGACACATCCAGGTTTATTTTCTAGATCTAGGACCTACTATCCTTAAGGCCTTGAGCAAGCTTTCTTCTATGACGTGAACCTTGCTTTCCTCATCTGTAGCAGGGGGATAATAGTACAGTGAGCTCTGCAATAACAGGATAAGTGGGGCATAAAACTTCAATTACGTAAAGCAAGGAGTTGCACTGAAGAAATAACTGGTATGAGCCTTTATGGTCTGTTGGACAGAAGCTTGAGGAGTCCATCTGGGGCGATCTAAATACACCCAGCTCCTGACTATGATTTGGCGCCCTCTGGTGGCGGAAGTGCATTGCAGCTTAAATATTAATGCAGGCTACTTTCCATCCTGTGGCTCACAGGAATTTCCTACACTTAGATGTGGCCTGTCTTGTCTCAAACTGTTGGGCCAGGAGAATGTTGCAGATTCAGGGACCTATCTTCAGCCTCCCTAATTCCCACACAGGGTTGACTGACATTTCACTGCTCAGACCTCACCTCCATCTGTAGAATATAAAAACTTGATCCAACCTCAATGTCTGTCTGAAAACTGGTTTGGGCAGAGGATGAGAGCTCATTTTCAATCATATTATATGAAATTGTGTTACCATGGAGTATTTGTCTATCTTTAAGTTCTGTGAAGTTAAATGAGATTATACATGAAACGTTACTGTCTCTGTCTGTTTGGGCTGCTATAACAAAATACCATAGACTGGGTAGAATATAAACAACAGGAATTTATTTTTCACAATTCTGGAAGCTCCAAAGTCCAAGATAAGGGTGTAAGTGTGCTCAGGTGGGGGCCATCTTTCTGGTTCACAGCTCTCGACTTTTCATTGTGTCCTTACATGGTGGAAGGGGGCTAGGGAGCTCCCTGGAGCCTATTTTATAAGGCACTAATTCCTTTCATGAAGGTTCCACCCTCATGACTTAATGGACCTCCCAAAAGTCCTACCTACTAATGCCATCGCCTTCGGGGGTTATTATTTCAACATATGAGTTTTAGGGGACACAGACATTCAGACCACAGCGTGCATTTAACAGTTTCTGGCATATTCTTATTAAATCATAAGAAATTTTATTATTAATAAAGATATAACACATAAGCTGAAACAAAAGTTCTTTAGGTTTCCAGGAAAGTATAAAGAAGTAAATGGACATAAATAAAAATCACGTTTAATAAGAACTCCAAGTTAGGAAGAGATTACTGCAATTCTATAATATTAGAATTCATGAAATTTACCACCTAATAAATATGTCTGCAGGGCATGCAGCAGTTTTGAATTAAATACATATGATCAGCTCATAGATATTTTATTGCTTCACGAGCCTGACAGTATGGACATCTCTCTGACCTTTACACACTCCTATGGCAGAAACGTGCGTGACTCCTTGTTACATATTTAAGATTCAATGTTCCTGTTAATAAAATTTCGTCTTCAAAGAACTGTGCAATTTCCCCATGTCTGTATATCCTGGATGAGCCCTGACTGGCAGAGAAGAAGGAACAGCTAGGACAATGGTGAAAGTATCTCCCATCGTAGTTTACAAAATCTGTCTTCATCAAAGAAGGGGCTGGTGCTGTACTGGGTTTCCTAGGACACATTTTTTTGGTGCTCAAGGCACAGCCACTGTAACATCCTCTTTAAATTATTTTTTGAATAGTAGTTTTAATTCCATTCCATAGTCTTGTGCTATGTTTTATGCTAAGTTCTAGAAGCAGAAACATAAAAGACATGACCGGTCCTTAATTCCAAGGGGTTCACAATTTAAATGACCAAAAACACAAACACAACAACAGCAAAGAAACAGACAAATAAGCCAACAATCATAATACAGAGCAGGGACAGGTTGGAGAGGAAAGAGCCTGGAGTCAGAGAGACCCGCAGAAAGCTCCTGCTAGCTTCCAAATGAGAGGAGGGACGGGGGTGTCGGGCAAGAGAGCTGCTGCAGAAATGGGGCAGAGAGAGGAAATACCTCAGTTGGGAGCACAGGGGAAGTGAAGGAAACCGGACAGCAAAGAAACTCAGAAAATCAAAGCTCTAAGACAGGAATATCTTTGAATGATACAATTCAAAATGGTTGCATTTCTCCCACTGTCCGATCAATTTCCAGGGAGTTTGAGCCCCCAGTAATTCATTTCAGCACCTTTTAAGGCATCTGTAGTGATCAGTCACCTGATGCATTCCGAAGCAGGCTACTGATAGAATGTATATATTTTAAATATTTTTCTTCCTTCCTTCCTTCCTTCCTTCTTTCCTTCCTTCCTTCCTTCCTTCCTTCCTTCCTTCCTTCCTTCCTTCCTTCCTTCCTTTCCCTTTCTTCCTTCCTCCTTCCCTCCCCCCTCCTTCCTTCCCTCCTTCCCTCCCCTTCCTTCTTTCCTTCCTTCCTTCCTTCTTTCCTTCCTTCCTTCCTCCCTCCCTCCCTCCCTCCCTTCCTTCCTTCCTCCTTTTTTTCCAGCCCTGAAGTGCTTTAGAAGTTAAAAGGAAGCTGTGAGTCACATGCTGCCTAGCGAGGGAAGCTGGAGATCCTTGATCCCATTACCAGCTGATAGAAAATCAGGTTGTAAGCCCTATTTGTTTTCCACTGTCTCCATGATGTGACATTAGAAGGTGATGGCTGCAGTTATGGGGAGACATTTGGTCCAATGATGTTCATAAATATACTTTGTTAGGCATTTATGTCGAATCCGCCTGCTTTTCTCTCCCTTTCTGAGAGCAGGCTGCTTTTCAGCACTTTGATTTCTCTCTCTCTGAGATAGGACTATGCTGACCGAGCATCAGAACTCAGGTGTGAGACCTGTTCGGTGTTCCATCTACCTGCAGTATTTGTGTAGGAAGAAAAGGCAACGTGGAATGTGGAGGGGGACTCTGGGGGCATTCTAACCCTATAAGACAGCGTTTGCATCTGAGCTGAACACTGAGCCTGGCCGAGATGGAGGGGTGGCCATTCAAGGCTAGCAGGAATGGAGAGTTGACTACTGAAGGATTGGGAAATATCTTTTCCCTGTGGGTCGGGGCCTTTCTTTTTTGATTGGCAGAGATGATGGGTTCATTATTCTTGGGGTTCATTGAGAGCTCTGGAGAAGAGGACATACAGTGAGATTAAATGACCCTGGTTGTGTGGCTCTAGATCCTCTGAGCTCCACTTTCTCTGTGAGATAGTTGCACTGCTGCTCACCTGGGAAGTTTGCCATAAGACAAAATAACATGAGTTGTTTCTAGCCCACCAGCTTCAGGCATTAACTGACCGAGGGAGTGGTCCTCAAGGATGTCAGTTTCCCTCCACCCCTCGACCCTTCTCTCTGTTAATACCTGGTACATGAGAGACGGCAGTTCAGTCCCAGCGTACACAGGCTCCATAATAAAATCTGCTGTTATGCATTAAATACATCTTAATGTGTACCCAACTCCCTGAGGATCTTGTTAAAATTCAAATTCTTACTTAGTAGGTCTTAATGAGGGCTTGAAATTCTGCCTTTTTAACTAGCTCCCAGGTGATGATATAGATGGTGTCCCATGGACCACACTTTAGTAGTAAGAACCTACCAGAACTGTGGAATAGTATGGAGCAGGCAGGAGGAAACGGAGAAAGGCATTCTGCACAGTCCAGCCTCGCCAGGGAAGCTGGGCAGTGAAAAGGACAGTGTCCAAAGGCTGTGTCCAGCTAAGCTGATGTGGAGTGAACAAATTCCTATAGCAAAGGAAATTCCATCCTATAGGAGGCACATGATGGTGGCTGATACCAGTCTTGAGATGGTATTGAAACAGGAAGATCTGTGTAATCATCTCTATGTGTGAAACCTCAATCGCTGCCAATTACCCTTGCATTAAAATCCAAATTCCTCAGCATATACCGTGCCCTCCATGGACTGCCTCCAGGTTCTCCTCACACTCTTTCCTTGGGAATTTCTTTTATCTTTCTGTGCATGTTATGCTTTTGCACATGCTAATTCTTCTGCCTGGAACCCTCTTTGCTCTCTACTGCCTTGCCTGTCTCACACACTCCTATTCACCTTTCAAATTCTTATGTAAAATTAGGTTCTTATTAAATTAAAGCATTTATAGCTTGTATATATTTAAATCACTGGCCTGGTTTCTGAGGATTGAAATGATCCAGTACTCTGTGTCTTTTTCCCTGTAACCTGAGAATCCCTTGGGAGCTGGGTCTTTGCTTTTTTTCTTTTTTTTTTTTTTAATTTTTAAAATTTTTATTGGGGAATATTGGGGAACAGTGTGTTTTTCTAGGACCCATCAGCTCTAAATCAAGTCGTTGTTTATAATCTAGTTGTGGAGGGCGCAGCTCACTGGCCCATGTGGGAATTGAACCCGTGACCTGGGTGTTATGAGCACTGCGCTCTAACCAACTGAACCAACTGGCCGCCCCTAAGTCTGCTTTTTAATTGTCACTGTCTTCCTGCGACCTAGCACGGCAGTCATTCAGTCATTTTATTTAAATTGAACTGGAGTGATTAGAAGACACAGGATGAGATAAGTACAGCTGCTCTGGAAAAGGACTGCTGAACATAAGGAGCTCTAACCAAGAAGTCTTGGGAATAGACCAGGGAGGACCTTCTTCTTAAAAGAGGGGCTGTGCACTAAGCAGAATAAACCTGCATGCAACTGTGCAGTGTGAGACATGGAAGCATCCTAGCCGAGGAGGGATACAAGCCATGTGGGTTAACCTCTCACTAGGTGTAGAAGAGAGTGATGCTCTGATTTTTCTGAAGTTCTTGTTCTAGGTACTGCTGCTGAGCCTCCTTTAACAATTCCAGTTCTTTGTAGAAATAGAGCCTCCTTTTTCTTCCCCAGGCTCTGCCCACATTTAGGGAAGCATAGTAAATAGTTATGGCCAATATTGACTTCTTGAGATCCTGCTTAGCATTTGGGTCAGGGAGAAGTAAACTTGAGTTCCATCCACTTGTGGAGAACTTGCATTGAGAGAGAGAGAGAGAGAGAGAGAGAAGGAAAGATGCTCTCCCATCTGTATGAATTCTACCCTCTGAGCCCAGGGCTTGCTTCTTTCGTTTTTTAGTTCCTTTGGGGTCATTGTCAGTTGCTAGTTTTTCCAATGTGCAACCTCAGTATTTTTGTCCCTGAGTTTGTAGTTGAAAAAGTATCAACAGCTTTCTACAAGACTTTATCCATAATCTTTTGCTAGCATCATTTTGCCTAAGCAACTCATGTAAAAAATGGTTGGAAAACACTTCTATACCAACCAGGTAAGGAAATGGACTCTTGACATGAATCTTGGTCTTGCCATATACAAACCATGATAATTGGGATACTTAGACTCTGTACCTCAGATTTCTCAGGTATAAAATACCATTTTATTCAATTGCTTCTCTCTCTCTCTCTCTCTCTCTCTCTCTTTCTTCCCTCCCTCCCTCCCTCCCTCTCTCTCTTTCTCTCTCTCTCTCTCTTTCTTTCTTTCTTTCTTTCTTTCTTTCTTTCTTTCTTTCTTTCTTTCTTTCTTTCTTTCTACCATACATATGACAATAATATTACCTTAAACATTATTAAAAAGCAACTTGTTTCCTCAATTCCTCACTTAGTTCCACTTCTGGCTAACTCAACTGTATATCAAAATATAAAGTCACTATATAAAAATGTCTTGGTTTGGGTGGAAAAAAAGTTGTAAATATCAATGGAATAGAGGAGTGTCTAAAAATAGACCTAAAATTTGTAACAGGATATAAAGACCAGCAACTCAACACATATGACTTACATGGCCTTTATAATAAACAAATCAATTTACAAAAGAGAGTTCAACATCTTGATGAGGAAAATGGCCAAAGGGAGTATTAAACAAGTAATTCACAGGAAAAAAATGTAGCCAACAAGTATATCCAAAGCTTTTCAGCTCTATTACTACTACGACGACGACTACTAATACTACGACTGCTACCACATTATTATTATTACTATTATTATTATTTACACAAGGGCATTGTACTTAGAAGAGATAATTAACTTGTCAAAAATCACTGAGAGTAAATGGAAGATCCTAGCATGAATCTGGTTTCTTTTAGTTACTTGTCTTTTATATTGTTTTTTTGTTTTTTGTTTTTTTAATAATAATTTATATTATTTTCATTGTTTCTGCATATATATATGTTATATATATACTTTTTATATTTTGTTTTTTGTTTTTAAATATTTTATATAATTTTTATTGTTTCTGCATATATATATGTATATATATATATATATATATTTTTTTTTTTAATCAACCTCTTCTTGGGCTTTGAAATTAAAACAGCAAAACAGCATTTAAATTTCTTTTGAAATATTGATTGGAATTGTGTAAAATCTGTTCATTAAAATTAAAAATTAGAAAAGTTAATAATGATTTTCTTATTTATGTAGTCATCTCTTTCTCATTAAAATAAAATGCCTGTTTACTACTTCTATGCCAAGGAATATTCTGGGTACAAGTGGTAGAGAAATGAACAAAATATAACCCAAACCTTTAAACACTTTAGTAATGTAGGCAGTAAACAGATACATATATAAACAACTTTAATATTAGCTTTATTGACTATGGCCGTTTATAGTAAACATTGTTTATTAAGTCTAACAAATATTATCTGATTTATAAAATGCCCTTGGTATATAATCATGCCATCTGCAGGTAATAGCAATTCAAAACATGTTATCAAAAATTCTTCGGGCCAGATATGTCTTATAATTTAGAATTTTGAATGGTAATATGGTGTGTATTCTACATATTGCCTGATACCCCCAGCATGGTCTGGGGAAGAAACCCATAATCAAGCATATTAATATTTCTGCAGTGGTAGAAACATTCATACTAAGTGGATTTTTAGCAGCTCACATCAGTTTTTGCGTCAAATGCGTGGTACAAAATATTCAGTTTTCAGAATATGTTGGATTTCAGAATTGCAAACGAGTCGTAGGGATCTACAATATTTTTCCTTTCTTTTTAGCATGCACTTCTTTTCTTTGTTAACACATTGCACCAGCTAGACCTATTTAAATAATGTTAGATAGTAGTGGGCAGAGTGAACAAAATTGTTTTATTCCTAATTTAGAGATCTGTGTCAGGTGCCCCCTCATAAATAATCATTTGGTTGAAGGTTTAAAATGGAATGTTCATCATATTAAGAAAGAATTATTTTATTCTAACTTGAAAAATGAAAATGTTATTAAATTTCATCAAATGCATTTAGGGGATGTTGAAATAATCATCTACTTTAGCTTTTTATTGTTAGCCTACTGATGAGCTTCCATTGCATTATTCAATTTTCTTATATTGAAACTGGGTGTATTTCTATTGGATTATTAAATCAGCAAAATTAGATTGTTAAATTCTATGCGTATTTTGAAGTAGTTAATTTACAGTTTTGAATCTGTGTTCATAGTTAAGATTTTTTTCTCAAAATATCTTATCACCTTTGGGGATCAAATCTGCCCTATGTAATGAATTAAATATTTTCTCCATCTTCTACTCTACAGAATATAAGGAATCGATTTATGTATTTCTTGAATGCTTGAATTAAATCAACGTTAAATCTCTCAGGATCTACTGTCTTTTGGGCAGACAGTTTTTAAAGAGCTTTCTATGATTCTTCAGTTTGGTCTGTTCTGATTTTCTATTTCTTCTATAACTTTCCAAACTTGATTATCTTTTATTAGATTGGGAATATTAGAAGTTAAGGGAGGAGGTGTTTATACCCTGCCCAGCTGTGAATGCATATGTCTTTGCATTGCAGAATTTATTAGGATTTTTATTTGCTCTTTTAATTGTCTTTTTTTTTTTAAACTGGTACTTCATTATAAAAGAGATTTGATTTGTGCCCAAATGTTCATCAATTTATCTTTCATTGTGCTGTCTCTGAAATTATGCTTTTACGAATAACGAAATTCCCAGAATATCGCAGCCTGAAAGAACATGAGAGATCATCTGGTTTAGTCTGTTGATTTTAGAAATGGGAAAACTGAGGTTTCACCTGGTAAAATAATGTACACAAGTGTGTCAGGAACAAAATCAAGCTCAACCTAGCTAATAGAATGCCTTTTTAAAATAAGCATAACAATGGAACATCATGCATATAGTTCCCTTGCTTGCTGACTTCAGAACCATTGCCTACTCCTGGCTCCCAACGCTTACCCCCTCTACTGTGTTTGAGATGGTACACAAGAGCGTCACAATGTCTGGCAGCCTGATGGATGTGACTGCCAGCCTTCAGCTCTAGTCTCCGAAGATGTGTCATCAAATCAGTAAAGTTCTTAGATACAGGCATGTAGTAGGAGGAAAGACAGGAACCATCCCAAGCTCTCTCAGTGATCCTTAATTATTCCTTCCGTTTACATCACTTGTATTCATCGTGAAGCATTGCCGGAAAACCAGTTGAGGGTGTTGCTGGTTTCTTTTATTATTCCTATGAAAATTGCAGGAACATGAAACAATAAAGCTTTGACTTTAAGGAGTGGGAACTGTATTATGCATAGGTAAAGATCGATCTCATTGATTTTGAAGATGGCCGTTGATGTTGTACTGGATGTTTGGTGCCTGCATACTGTAGACTATCCATGAAATCATGTCATGGCCAAAGCAAACGTGGGTTCTGATACTCACCCTCACCTATAGCAAGAAGCATGACAAGGATGGCACTTCTCTGTGAAACATGACAAGGATGGCACTTCTCTGTATGAACATACAGGTACAGAAAATCACTTAGTGAATGAATTTGATTGTCTAAGAGCTGGACTTAATGGAACTTCTATTATTTTCACAGCATCCACTTGAGACCTGATTAAAGAACTTTTGCTTTTTAAAATGTTCTGTATAGCGTAAATTGCTATGCCTTTTTAAATGCATAAACCATATACAAAAAATAATAATAATTGAGTTCTCAAGAGCAGGAACGCCAGGAATCTCAGCAGTCTGGGCCAGCATAGTCAGGCATGCCAAGGCTTGGAAGGGCAGAGTGATTATCTTAAGGATACAAGAACAAACAACTGCGCATGAGTATGTAAGGAACCCTCAGGAGATTACAGGTTTTAAAAGTTGGATCTGCCATTAGTTTTAAGTGTTGAGCCCAGGGCAGAAAATGGGGACAAAGCTAATAATGTCAAGATCTACATAAAGAGCGAGTCAGAGTTAAGAAAAAAACAACAAATAAAATCAAAACATTTTGTGACGGGGGACGGTTATTAAATGACATAATGAGAATAAACCACTTATTACGAGGGCATGACATACAGTGCTCGGTAAATGTTGGCTATTATTAGAAGACAGATTTTTAAATGTCTGTTTCTTTTGCTTTAAAACTTAACCTTTACATTCTCTTCCTTTCCATTATCAAATCCTGTCAGCTAACACCTGCAAAGTATTTTCCAAATCTGACCAATTCTCACTGATTCCAGGGCGCCTTGTTTGAAACACGATCATCTTTCAATTGCAATAGCACCAACTATATTAAGTGAAATTATGCGTTAGTTTACATATTAATATGTCAATAATACATACTAACTGATATAATTTGTGAGTGTATAGATATGCATCTGTAACATCTATGTATATACGAGGAGGTGATGTTATTTTGAGGAGTTGATGTTATTCTGCCATCTATTTATCAGCTGGGGAGACCAACACTCAGAAAGTTGTGCTTACTTGTTTACAACCACTCAGGCAAAGGAGCCACGGTATTTAAATAAGGGCATCAGTGATACTGAATTAACTTAGGCTTTCCAGTGTCCACAAACACATTTTGAAAGGTTTTATTCTTCACTCCACTGCTTTCTAGCTGCGTGGTATTATTCAGATGAGTTGACTCCTCTGATTTTGTTTCAGAAAGCAGATTTAGTCTGCTTATCTGGAAAAAGTTGTTGCGTGTTTAGAGGAAGAGATGAATGTGAAACACTGAGCGAGGAGTTTGCAGTGTTCGCCACTGCAGGGAGAACAGTCTCTGTGTGGTGGGACTCACTGAGCCAATGGAGAAAGAGAAGCAGGGAAGAGAGCTGATGCGCAGGCCTTGATGCCGACTGAGAATCTAATCCTTCTGGAAGCCAGCCCATTTCTTCCTTCCCCACCATTTAGAAATAGTAAATCTCCCAGTAGGACTTCAACTAGCAGGCTGGCTGTCACTCACAATATAAAGCTGCATGGTTCACACAGAATCCCACGTGGACCTCCTACGATCCCTGCTAATGTAGTTCCTGGCACATGGGGAGTCCTTTCTGCTTATTCAATCCATACACATTTGTAGAGTCCACCTGACACTATGATCCAGGAGTGTAATCTTGAAGAAGATGAGTTTCTTCTCCAAGGATCTCCAACATGAATCAGAAAGCAGACTTTAAAAGAAATAATATGCATATTACATATATGCAAAGTGTTATAGTAAAATTACATTTGAAGAAATTACATTTGAAAGGAGCCCTGAAACATCAGTGGGAGCCCACGTCACCTCTGATTTGTTCATGCATACCTCCCTTTGTTTTTTTTTTAAGATTTTTATTAAAAAATATACCTAACGTACAATATGATATCAGTTTCAGGTGTACACCATAGTTATTCAACATTTATATTCCTAAAAAAGTGATCACCATGATAAGTCCAGCAACCATCTGACACTGTACCATGTTATCACCATATTATTTACTATATTCTCCATGCTGTATGTTGCATCCCTATGACTTGTTTGTTTTATACCTGGAAATGTGAACTTCTTATTCCCCTTCACCTTTTCCCTCTCCTTTTTAATTTTTCAATTATATATTATATATATATTATATATTATAATTGAAAAATTAAAATATAATAACATTCGATATTATTTTGTATTAGTTTCAGGTGTACAGCATAGTGGTTAGACATTTATATATTTTAAGACGTGATCCCCTTGACTAGTCTAGTACCCACCTGACACTATATATAGTTATTACCATATTATTGACTACATTCTTTACACTTTACTTTATATCCCCATGACTATTTTGTAACTACCAATTTATACTTCCTAATCCCTTCACCCTTTTCACCCTGCCCCCCAACCCCTCCCATCTAGCATCCCAATAAATGTAGTACCCATCTGAAACCATGCATAGTTACTACAATATTATTATATTTCTTTTGCTATACCCTCCATTCCATGACTACTTTGTAAAAACCAATTTTTACTTCTTAATCCTTTCTCCTTTTTCATCCTCCCTCTCAACCCCTCCCATCTGGCAACCATCAAAATGTTCTCTGCACCTATGCATTTGTTACCGTTTTGTTTGTTTTGTTCTTTAGATTCCACATATAAGTGAAATTACATTGCATCTGCCTTTTTTTGTCTGACATACTCCATGCAGCTCAATACCTTCGAGGTCCATTCATGCCACTGTCGATGTCAAGAACTCATTCCCATCCATGGCCAAGCAATATTCCATTGTATATACCGGGGGTGCCAAAAAAAAGTATACACATTTTAAGAGATATGTGCTTTTTGAAGTTGAATTGAATTACAGTAACAGTGTGTAGTATGACATTCACTCAAAAGATGTCGTTAATCAATGAATGCTAGCATCAGCATGAGACAAGCAGGACAGCCAAAGAAAATGGTGGAAGCATGGTTGTCATTCAAGGAGTGCAAGACTATTTTGACGTGGTATTTGAAATTCGAGAACATTGTGGAAGTACAACGACAATGGAGGCGTGAGTATGCAACAGAACCTCCAACACACCTAACAATTGCACAGATTCGTGATAACTTTGAGACGCATGGTACTGTGTGTCATGTGCACAAGGGAAGATCCCAGGAGGCCTTGCACAGCAATAAATCCTGCTTCTTCTGCTGTGGTGTTGGAACAGTTTACACACTCACCACAGAAGTCTACCAATGTTTGCCGTAATCAGAAGTGTCTGGACATTAATGGTAACCACTCTGAGCATCTCTTATAATTGCAGAAGTCAAATGTGACATGTATTCATCTTTTGTTATCTGTATATATTGAGTATTACAATTTTAATACAGTTTTTTCCTTTCTTAAAAAGTGTATACATTTTTCTGTCACCCTCTGTATGTACTACCTCCTTCTTTATCTGTTCATCTACTGATGGACACCCAGGCTGCCTCCATATCTTGGCTACTGTAAACAATGTTGCAATGAACATACGGATGCACATGTCCCCTCAAAGTAGAGTTTTGGGTTTCTTTAGATGAATACTCAAAAGTGGGATTACTGGGTCCTTCTTTGTCTCATGTTATAGCCTTTGTTTTAAAGTCTATTTTGTCTGGTGTAAGAATTACTACCCCAGACTTTTGTTTGTTTGTTTCCATTTTCATGAAATATCTTTTTCCATCCATTTCAGTCTGTGTGTGTCTTTCAATCTGAAGTGAGTCTTTTATAGGCAGCATATGTAAGGGTTCTGTTTTCTTTCCATTCAGCCACCCTAGATTTTGATCGAAGCATTTCATCATTTCATTTTATCTTTTTTTTTTTTTTTTTTTTTTTCCTTAAAGAAGTCCCTCTAACATTCCTTGTAATACTGGTTTGGTAGTGATGAACTCCTTTAACTTTTTATTGTCTGGGAAAATCTTTATCTATCTTTTGATTTTAAATAATAGCCTTGCTGGGTAGAGTAGTCTTAGTTGTAGGTCCTTGCTTTTCATCACTTTAAATACCCTCTGCCAATCCCTTGTGGCCTGTAAAGTTTCTGTTAGGAAACTGACACTCTTATGGGAGCTCTCTTATAAGTCACTAGTTGTCTTTCTCTTACTGCTTTCAGGATTCTCTCTTTGTCTTTAACCTTTGCTATTTTAATTATGATGTGTCTTTATGTAAGCCTGTTTGTGTTCATCTTCTTTGGGATGCCCTGCACTTCCTGGGCTTGTATGTCTATTTCTTTTGCCAGGTTAGGAAAGTTTTCAGTCGTTTCTTCAAACAGCTTCCCAAATCCTTGTTTTGTCTCTTCTCCTTTTAGTACCCCAATGCTGCGAATGTTGATATGTTTGATTTTGTCCCAGAGGTCTCTTAAACTATCCCCATTTTTTAAAAAATTATTTTTTCCCTTTTGCTGTTCCTATCGGATGTTTTTTGCTGCCTTGTCTTACAAATTGCTGATTCGATCCTCTGCTTCATCTAGTCTGCTGGTGATTCCTTCTACTGCATTCTTTATTTCCATTATTGTATTATTCACTTCTCAGTGGTTCTTTGTTATGGTTTCTATGTCTTTTTTTAATGCTTACTATCTCTTTGTTGAAGTTCTCATTAAGTTCCTTGAACATCTTTATCACCAGTGTTTTGAACTCTGTCTCTGGTAGGTTGCTTGCCTCCATTTCACTTAGTTCTGTGTCTGGAGTTTTCTGCTATTCTTCTATTTGGGATGTAGTTCTTTGTTTCCTCATTTTGGCCTCCTTTCTGTTTGTTTCTATGTATTAGGTAAATCTGCTACATCTCTTGCTGGGTGGCCTTATGTAGTAGGTGCCCTGTGTGGCCCAGTGGCACAGTCTCCCTGGCCACCGTGCTGGATGCTCCAGGAATGTCCTTTGTGTGGACTGTGTGTGCCCTCCTATTATATTTGAGCCTTGATTGCTATTGGCATATAAGTACATGGGATTGACCCTCAGCTGATTGGCTGTGGGGTTTAGCCACATCCATAGCCTATGGGCTGCTGCGTGTAGGGCTTACCCCACTGAGTGGGATTCAGCCTAGTGGACTCTAGTGCCTGTTGAGACCACCTTTTGTGTGTGCCACTGTGGGGCTAATTGGGTGGTGCTTTGCTGTGGTCTAAAGCCATATCCAAGTATGTTGGTTCTGGGGCCTCTTGAGAGGGGCTCCACTGTAGGCCCAGGTCAGCCACTCCCTGTGACCAGTCAGGAACTACCTGATAGGAGCTATCAAGTGATCACTGCCTGTTCTGCACCTGGAGGTGTGTGGGAGAAGCCATGCTGTGAACTGAGGAAGGCTCCCACCAGTACTGGGCTTGGGGTAGTTCTGCAAAATGCCAGGACACACCGAGGCCTATTGCTACCTGCTGTTGGTTGCCAGGTTGCTGGTTCCCATAAGGTTCAGCCACCGATAAAGCCTCAAGTGGTATGGAGTTGGGTGTGGTGGGGTCAGAGGGAGTCAGCAGAGTGGAGCTGTGGAGTTCACTAGGCCAATCATATTCAGATTGGGTTGTAAGTTAGGGGGAGGGCTCAACACAGGAAAGATGGGGCCGGTCTGCCGGCTATACGTGAGGGAAGGACCCCACACAGGGAAAACCTGACTGTCGTCTAGGCCACACCCCAAGGCCACACACCTCAGTCTTCCCCTCGTATGCCTCTGACATCCCCAAGTCACTGTCCCTCCACCAGAGCCCAAGGTGAGTGCTTGCGAGCGAGTCTGTGTGCTGGCCCTTTAAGAGGATGTCTGGGTTTCTTGCAGCCTTCTGTTCTACCTGGATGGTTGGAATCCCCACTGATTTTCATAGCCAGATGTGGGAGCATCTGTTCCCAGCACCAGTACTTCTTGTTGGGGAGTCTCGTACGAGGCTGGGTTTCTTGCTCCTCCTTGGGCAACCTCTGTGGCTGAAATAAACCTCCCAGTTTTCATCCAGCACACAGAGGTTTGGGGCCAGCCCGTTTTGCGGCCTGTTTTGCAACTTTGCCCCTCCTACCAGTCTCGATGTGGCTTCTTTTTTATATGCTTAGTTATAAAACTTCTGTTCAGCTAGACTTCAGATGGTTCTCCAGATTGATAATTTTATAATTTAGTTATAATTTTGATGTATTCATGGGATGAGGCAAGCACAGCGTTTATCTACTCCCCCATCTTAGGTCATTGAAGCCATACTTCCCTTTAAATCAGACTTAATACCTTTCATAAATCATCAAAGTTAAGGCAATGTCTCCAAGGGAAAAATGGCATTTCAGGTCAATGGTCATTTAGGTTCACAAATACATATTGAAAATATCATACATTTTCCACTGCCACTTGCTCATGACTACTGCAATGGTACTTAACCTTCTGGAGACTCATAGTCATCTTGAAGAAACTAGTATCATTTCCACAGGGAAACATGCATATAAAAGTTTTGCATACAATGTCATGAGTTCCATGACACCCGATTGAAATTCCCTACCATGTAGAATAAACCAATGACCCCTGCAGCAGGCCTTTCTGGGGTCAGGACTCTCATGAATTCATGAATTCCAGTGTTGGGCAGGTGCTATATGCTTCTGCAATAGAATCATGGCAAAAGGGCAGAGGGGGGCGGTTGCTAAAGAGCTTTACGGATATGATTTACCATCTATATCCTGATGCCCCAAAGTTATAACTCACTAGATGAAGCTCATGAGGAAAATAAGACTTGTCCTTTCAAGAGTGAGCTATTCTTCAAGCCAGCATCTAGCTCAGAGGTCTCTCTTTCAAACAAACATGAGTTATGCAACTTCTCTCTGAAGAGCATTGTGCATTTCCTGTCTACTCCTGCACAAGATGCTTCCTAGCCATAGTTATTAGATTAATCAATCAAATTTTATTTTTATTGCACCATTCTGGAAAATCCCCCCAGACCCCTTTCCAGTAATACTGAAAAGAAAAATAATCCATACCACCCAATTAAGAAGAAAACATATGTCTTCTTGATGATGTCTGAATGGTGGCAGTTCCAATGGTTGTTGGCTCTTGAAGTTACTCAACATTAAGGGCAAGATAGACTACTGGGGTAATAATACCTGTAAGCAGATAAGTTTCATTGCCACTACTAAAAATAAATAAATAAATAAATAAAAAAGAAGAAAACATTTAAAAAGCAAGGGGTCTCCGATGCCCTAGTGTCTACAGCCAGAAGCAATAATAATGACGTGTATTTATTGAGCATTTTCCTTCCTACAAGTTCAAAGAGCTGCCCCATGTAATATTTCATTCACCCGTACCACAGCCTTCTGATTTATAATTTCTCCAGGGCCCAGGGCTCGAGAAAGGAAGATTGCTCAGGCTTTCAGCATGGTCTTGGCTGATAAAGTTGCTGAGGGTGTACATTTCCTGCATTAGAAGGAAGGGATCTAAAACCTCGAATGAGGGGTAGGAGTAGATGTTGGGAGGTGACATAGACTGAGGGAACAATAATGGCAAGATAAACGCTGTCCCCAGAAGAGAGGCCACCAGGAATACCCATGAGTGGCTTCACCCTGTGAAGAGGATCAGCCTCAGGGTGGTATTCTCCGCCCTTCAGCTCCATAGACTCCATCTTCTTAGTGGCCCAGAGTTGATGTAATTCAGGTACTTGCAACTGTACTGCAACTCATGTGACACAAATTCACATTAATACCTATCGGTGTATTTCCCTAAATGGTAATGTTTGCTCACCAGACATCGGCCTGGATTCCAAATATCAAAACAACCAACCAACCAACCAACCAACCAACCAACCAACCAACCAACCAACAAAAACCTTGGGAACTGAAGTAGTGGTCCTTTGATGCATGTGGGATCAGATTAAAGAAAACTCTTCTGTTCCTTGAAGGCAATTATGGACAGTCTTTCTTTTTCTCTGCCTTCTTTGTAGCTCCCTCCATTCTTCATATTTATTTTATATATATATATATATGTATATATATATACACATATACACATATATATGTATATATATGTGTATATGTGTATATACATATATGTGTATATACATATATATGTGTATATGTGTATATATATGTATATACACACACACATATATATACATTTTACAATTTTTGGCACCATTTACATACATATAGATATATAGATATAGATATAGATATATATGTAAATGGTGCCAAAAAACGCATACACATATACACATTTTAAGAAAAAAAACCCTCTATTAATCTTAATACTCAATATATACCGATAACAAAAGATGACTACAGATCACGTTTGTCTTCTGTAATTACAAGAGATTCTGATTACAGTGAACTGCTTGAGCATTGATAACATCTCTTAAAATGTGTGTTCATTTGTTTGGCACCCCCGGTGTATGTCGTTTGACATATGATTTTCTCCACCTATGATACTGTCTCTCCAAACCAAAACGTATGCATACACACACGCACACATTTTGGCGAACTTCTATCAATCCTTAAATGTCAACACCCTATGCAGTGTTTTCTGGGACACCAATACAAGGCTAAATTCTAGTATGTGTTCCCACAGCATCACGTATTTCTCTCCTTATCACGTGACTTTACATATGCTTGTGATATAGCTGTTACCGTGTTGCATAATAGTTTACTTACGTTATCCCTGAGACTGCAAGTTCTATGTGAACAGAGATAAGTAGCATCTTGTTCACCTTTCTCTCTGCACACTTAACAAGGTATCTAGCATGTCTAGCACACATTGGCTCTAAACAATAACAATACAAATTACAGCTAACATGTCTACAGCTTTCAAATCTGGCAGGCACCGTGCTAAGCATTTCGCATCATTCGTTTATATATTCTTCACAACCTGCATTTATGTAGCATAGTCAGCATTTTCAGAAAAAGGAAAACGAAGCTCACAGAGATGGTCACTTAGTCTGAGTCTCCCAGAAACAAAACCAGATTCAGGTGCAAGCCGTTTATTTGGGAGCCGACACCAGGAAGCGCCACTGGAATGTGAGGGAATAAGACAGGAAATGGAAAGCAGCGCAGAAAGGGTTCATTATCGAGCCACAGATCACAGGTGGGTGACTGGAACTTAATTCCTCTGGGAAATCTCAGGTAGCCAGTAGAAGACATTTCTGAGAGCTATCCCCTCAGAGAAGCCATGGATTGGGGGTATTTATACACCACCTTCCATGAGTCATTGGTTGAGGTCTGCTGAGTGTGGGTTGAGGGGGCGTTATCCTCCATCCTTCCCGGCCTAGTCAGTGCTACAGGCAGAGCAGGCTCTAGCCATCGGGCAGTTTGAAGGCAGGTGTAGTGGACAGGAACAGGAAGCCCTAAGGTGATGCAGGAGGAGTTCCACTTCAGGTCCCATTTCATCAGGGACGATATTGGGACATGAACCTAAGCCTATGTCACTGCAAAGTACGTGTTTTTAAAGATTATTTTTGATTCACGTGTTAAGTAAATAAATAAATAAATAAATAAGTATAAAATAAAATGAAGATCATCACAAGGATTTTTCATTAGAGCTAAGATAAGGTCTGATAAAGTTTCTCTGTCTAGCAACTGAAATGTTCATGCTTTCTGGATTCAGTGTCTCTTCCCTTGGGGATTGTGGCACCACTGTCAATTTTCTTTCTCTTCATGCTTCCATGGTAAGGGGACCCCTTCACTTTGGTTCTCTATATTCTTTCTTAAGATATGATAATATTCTGATCTGGATACAGTCAAGTCTTGACCTATCCTAGCAGCCATGCTGTTTCTATGGTGATCACCCATATATCAGCCCTCAGCTGCTATGCATTGATTTTCTTGGTCAAAAGCTCACATTACTGAAGGCATAGCTTTCAGTTGCCAGAAAACCCTGTATCCTGCCCATATGTTTCTTCTTCTTTATTCTTTTCCTCTTCTTATACACATCATCTTATTCTGTGAAAATTCCAAAATTACTTTGCAGTCCAAAATTTAGTCAGTCTATTTCATCGGTGAGGAAATGGTGCACCTCTCATAATGCAATAGCTTTGTTTTAAGAGGAGTCATTTGTTGATTCTGCTCTTGTCAATGAAATCCTTTTATAAAACAAATAATCATCTCCTACAGATTGTAGTCTCAGCCACACCGTTAGCCAATGTTTGTATGCTTTCTGCACTTGTGTTTATTAGTGAAATACATTAGTAAGGATTTATTTGTCAGTCCAAGAAATATTGATGGAGCACCTACTGTGTGCCAACCACTGTGATGGTGATCAAAAGATGACTAAGACACGCTCCCTGTTTAGAAAACTCAGACATAAACATTCAATGTTAGTACATAGTGCTATATGGTATAGAATTCAGCATAAAGTGGTATCAAAAAGCATGTTACAAGATAAAACATCCTAAAGAAAGGCAGGGAAATAAGAGAGATTATGCCAAAGATGTGATATTTGTGGCACTGGGTTGAAAAAACCAACTGTTGCAAAGTTCTAAATCATAAGCATGCATATTTTGCTCAGGTAATTGCAAAGTATTCCATTTGATCAAAGAGAAGGTTAGCAGTCTGGTATATTGGCCATTCGCCATTTGCTCTCCCTTCTTCCCACCCCAAATATGTCAGCTCAGCTCTGTGCCAAGGGAGGCCCACCTCTCAGACTGCCTTTGTAATTTGGGCTAATTCCTCACTAAGAGCTTGGTAGGTTAAATGTGGATTCTTTCTTCAGATAGAGTCTGAACTTTATTCTCTAGGCCAGTGACATTTCAAGCTGCTACTTGGATTAGGGAGTGAGGAATGAAACAGAGGGTGGGAGGCAAGCAGTGCTGTTTACGTTTTCAACCTCTGCCTCAACCAAAGCAGCTATGCTCATTGCTACTTTAAAATGAGACTTATGAGGCAGATTTGCCCAGTAGAGGACACTGGAAAGAAGAAAGGAAGTAAACAAGGAAGGAAGGAAGGAAAGAAGGAAGGAAGGAAGGAAGGAAGGAAGGAAGGAGGAAGGAAGGAGGAAGGAAGGGGGAAAGAGGGAAGAAGGGAGGAAACTACGGTGATTTGGAGGCATAACATTTGAAAGGTTTTGTGCACGGGGATGAAATGGTCATGTTTATGATTTAGAAAGAGCCTTGTGTCATAAGGGTAGAACAGACATGAAATGGAGGGTGTGAAACTGAGGAAGGAAGACCCATGAGGAGGCTATTGACATATACCAGGTAAGAGGTGATGAGACCCAATGTAGGACTGTATTTGTGGTGATGGAAAGAGGGTTGGAGCCCAGATATAGTTCAGGCTTAGTCAGCAGTACTTATGAGTTTGGATTCTGGGAAAATAATAACATGTGCTCATAGAATTGTCATAAAGATCAAATACTCTGAAATGTGCTTTAAACTGCACGGAGTCGTGCAAACATTCATTATGAGTGTTATTTTTACTAAAGCATAGCTCTCTTTATTTCTAGTCAGTGCTCTTTCCAGAAGTCCCTCCCATGATTCATTGTAAATTGAGCTTCCCACTAATTGGATTTGCTGAAAGCAATAGAGAATGCCATTTGGCTACTTCCTCTCTAGGGAAAGTTGATATTCAAATCCCCAGGTCATTATTCAGAGTCCCCAGTTCCAACATGGGAAATTTAAAATTGGATATCATGTTAATCTCTAAATCAAGCTCTCCTTTGCCTCCAGGATGAGCAAATATTTGAACTCAAGAAAGAGGATCTTTTCTGCAACCTACACCAAGGCTTTGTGCTAATTATCCTGATATTCTGAAGGGCATGTTAGAATTGTGGCTTATCGCTACTAGTACTGAAGATGGTGATGATGATGAAGACGATAATCACTCTATCTATCTGTTTTACCACATACTCTGTGCCAGGAAATGCGCTAGGTATTAGGTTGGTGCAAAAGTAATTGCGGTTTAAAAAGTTAAAAACAATTGCAGAAACAGCAGTCATTTATGCACCAACCTAATACTTGCTATACATTCACTGTCTCATTTAAACCATATAATAATGCTCAATATTACCACAATTTTATAGTTGAGGAAACTAAAGCTCAGGCATCTTAAGTAACTTGTTTAAGCTCATCTAATTAGTAATATATGGAACAGAGATTTCATCCCAGGCCAGTGTGCCTGGCTCCAAATCTCATGCTCATGGTTTCTAGTCAGAAGGATCGAATACCCAGAGTTCTTTTCCTCCTCACCCCCAAGTCTCACCCACTGAAGCTCTGGCCTTAATTCCAGGCAGAACGTTGCGCCTGAATACTCTGGCCTTGTCCACACTAGAGTGGATTTTCCTGATTGGGGCTGATACTACGTGGAGCAGGCCTCCCTTCGCGGAGAAAGTGACAGGGCTTTACACAAGACAAATAGAATGGCATTGTCTGTCACTCTCAGAAACGTGGGCTTAATGTGTCAGGCTAGGCTCACGTGACTGGTGGGAAACTAGCTTCTTGCTAATGTGGACCTGCGACACTCCGTAAGAGAATTCAAAGCAGGCACTCAAGCTATTGAACTACAATATAACCTGAAACCCATACACTACAATTATATCTCGGGTTTGGAGGGATGAATGATAGGACCACGCCAAGTTTCCTCTGGAAGGTTTTAATTCTCTGACTGTACATCCAGAGACGATTACACCTCAGTGGTGAGCCCAGTTCCCTTCTCCAACCCTGGCCTCTCAACTAGATGAGAGTGAAGGCTCTGAAGTCAGACCGCCAACGTGGATATCCCTCCTCGGCCACTGACCGACTATGTGGCCTTTAGGGATTTTCCTTTTTCTTAACTTTTCTGAACGTGTTTTCTCATCTACACAAGGGGGGAAATGACAGCACCTTTCACATGGGGTTTTCAAGTGGATAAAATGTCATCATATGTGGAAAGAGCTTAGCTTAAAATTCGGCAAGTAATGAGAACTTGATACATGATAGATACCAATATCTTGAGGATTACAATTTTAATACAGTTTTTTTTTTCCTTTCTTAAAATGGGTATACATTTTTTGGCACCCTGTGTGTGTGTACACATATACATACACACACACACACAATGTATATTTAGTGTACATGTGTATATATATATATATGTATACATATATGTTTATATGTATGTGTGTATATAAACACAAATGTATTATACACATATATGTTTTCAGATTATGGAGAGGGAGCATGTTGTAACAGACGATGCCTCAATTTGGAATCCTGGTTTGAAATCCCTCCTATAGTGTTCCTTGCGTCTCCGTTTTCTCACTTATGAAATGAGAAGAAGGACAATCACAGCTCCTTCACTGTGGCCTTGTTGTCATTAAGTAGTATCACATGTATAAAAAGGTTAGCACAGACCTGACATTTAATAAACAGAGGAAGTTAATCTAGAGAAGGGTATACTGGGCAGGGAGAGGTGAGTCATAGAAATGATTTTTCTGACTGTCATTTTTTATTTTTCTTTTTCTAAGGATACATTTCAGACAGACTGCTTAGCTCCTCTGGCTCTCATCTTCCTGATGTGTAAAGTAGAGACAATAATAACTTGCTAATGCATATGTATTTTATAATGCACATATAGATAATAGATATAATGTATATGGATATAGATAGAGGTGTAAGTATAGACATCGACGTAAACATGGCTAAGTGGCTAGAACCGCACCTGGGATAGAGTGGTTACTAAATGAATATACCTCAGTTTTCTTTTGTGTCCTTCTTCCATCCTCCTTCCATCATCCTTCTCACTCATATTTTTCTCTCTAAATCTCTAGATCCTGTATTACTTTTTACCTGTTTGATAATGATCCAGATTGATCTTAACCCCTCTTTCCACACTAGACTAATTAGTTCTAAAGTCCTAAGACATAGGACCAATGCCTGATTCATTTTGCATCCTTCACAGTACGTACCAAGTGCCTGGCATATAGAAAAGATTCTGCAGATACGTGTTCAATGTGCATTGTTTGTCAGTAGGTGGGGAGAAAATTCAATTTATACTAACAACTGAAGGACGGGAGCAAGATGATTATGAAGAAGGTTGTAAAAGTAATTTTTTGAACTGAGCGTAAGGAACAAGAGTATTAGCAGTGTTGATGACGGCCATAAGATACAGGGTAAAAGAAGATGCGTAACATACTGAGCACTGCTGTATTTCAGAGTTTCAGATTTTTGGCTAGTCATTTTGATATACAATAACTTAGCCAACTAATCAATGTTATGACCTAGGCCAGGATGTCTTCCTTTCCTTCTAATGCTAGCCATACCGCTGCACTAGTTCAAACATTTTTTGCAGCTCCCTTTAGATATCCCATGTAAATGTCATAGATGCCACTTAGTGAGCACAGAGAGTGATCATATAATGGAAAGAGTTCCACAGTCTTACCAGATCTTAAACCAACATCTCTGGTGATGTGCTTTTGCCTGGATTATGGGCTTTTAAAAAACTGATGGGTACACGTGGTTTAAGAAAACAATCATTTAAACAAAAACGTATGTAACATTGAGACGACAGTCCAGCTGGATCCAGGGCTAAGTAATGGAGTCATTTAGTGCCTCTCACCTTGAACTTGGCTGCAAAGAGGGAATGTGTACAGATCTATAAGGATTAGGGGGTGAAAGGCGTTGGAAAATGACTTGGAGATAATTACAAGGCTTGGGGCTGTAGATCCCCATTTCTCTTTTTTCTCACACCTTCCCTCTGCAACATTCCTCTCCCTACCAGAAGTATAAGGATTTTTTTTCCTCCTCAAAATAGCCTTGATTTTCTTGGGAGTACTATAACAACATGAAATAGCCTTGGTTCCAGATAGTATGTAATACATTTTCATAGTCAAGCAGTAACCAATAGTTACGGTAATGACTAATATGCACTGAGTACTCTGTATATGCCAGGCACTGTGCTATGAACTCCCATCTCATTCAGTACTTATACCACCAGAGATATAGGTATTGTTATTATTCCCGTTTTATAGATAAGGAAATTGTGGCTTAGCAAAGCGAAGGAAACTGCCCAAGGATCACAGCAAACAGTAAGGCTTGGATTTGAATACAAGCACTTTGACTTCAGAAGCCATGTGATTACTCCTTCTTTATATTCTTTTTTCTACAGAATTCATTTATAATTCTATATAGAATTTCACCCAAACATTCTCCCTACTGTTATGGAGAATTACAGCAGGCTAAGTATTGTGCTGGACAAAGGGATTGCAGACATTGAGAAAAAGAAAAAAAAACACCCTCTATCCTCCATATACTTAGAGTCTTAGAGCTACCTGATTGATATTCTTGCATTCCTTCAAGATCCTTCGACACTTACTGAACATCTGTTATTTTCAAGGCCCTGTGCTAGATGCCAGGAGTATAAAAATGAAATAACAGAATTCCTACCTCAATGAGTTTCTAATCTAGTGCAAGGAAGGCAATTGCAGTGCATTCAAGGAGCGACCGTGACTCATCTTTAATTCCAATCTACTCCATGGGGACATCGTGGAACTTGTCCTCTGGGGTCAGAGGCAGCTTCAGAAACCCCTCAATACAGAGCTCCAACCAGACACTACCAATTGATTGGATTCAGTACTTAAAAGGAAACCTATTTGTTACCCCCATCTAGTGCAAAGGCATACCTGGAGGTATATTTGAGCTAGGGTGGGAACTCAAGGGGATCCTAGAGTTCTAGGGTCGGTCCTTAAGGATGACCCAGTCTAACCCTCTAGCTTTTCAAATGGGGACATGGAATCCTAGACAAAGACAGTAAATGGAGCAGAACTGGATCCAGAATTCAGGTCTCCCAAGCCCTTGCCACCAAACCACAGTGGGTTCCCTCTTCCTGACACGTTAATCAATGTTAGGAAGTAGAGTCAGGGAAGTAGAGGCAGACAAGCCTGGGATTTTCTATGCAGCCAAATAAATGGGTTCTGCACTAATATTTGCAAGTATCTGCAAAAAATTTCAGTGATGAGGCCAATTGACCTGGGTTGAGGAGCTACTGGGCCTGCTTCCTAGAGCTTGGTGCTGATCTGCTATATTTTATGCCATTTCTTTCATTTATCCTTTTAATTAACATGTAAGAAAAATGACATCTCTCTCAGTTCATGCCAAGTCTCCCGCACCTTCCGCTTGGCACACTGGGGCATGAACTTAAGGTATCTGTGAGCAGAAGTTCAAAATGCTAAAATAAAAAGCATTAACAGGTGGAACCACTATGGGTGCACTTACCAGGATCAATTTTCCACTTAGACAGCTTTTGCCCAGTTGTGCTAACTACTAACCAATCTATACTTCCTAATGGATTAAAGCAGAAAGGTCAAGAATCATAAAATCATCCATTTCCCACTCATTAATATCTGAGTATGGGCTGCTGAACCTGCCCCAGGATCCATAACAGTGAGGACTTACTTATAACCAGGGTACAAGAAGACCAAGAGCCTACACTGTCTAGAAACATGCATTTGTGTGCAGTTTTTTGAATGAATGAGTAAATGAATGAAACAGTCCATGAAGACATGATAGTTGACAATCGACATGAGAAATGGTGCAGAGTCCGGGACTAGGGTAAGGTGAGTATCTCACTCACCAGGTGCCAAATTTAAGGGGTGCCAAGAAACTCAGTAATCAAGATAAATAACATTTAATGCAATATTTTTTGAAATTTAAATTAATGCAAAAGTTTATCATAAAATATCAAAATTTTAAATACAGAATCAGTTGATTATGTTTATAATGAAGAGAGAGATATTTAGGAAGATCAGAGGTCTTTGAATAAGACAGGAAAACCAGGGCTAAAGCCTCACCTCTGGAAATCATTATTTGTGTAGCCCGGCCATTTCCATTACCCATTAGCCTCAGTTTCCTCATTATTAAAATGGAGATAATAGGGCCGGCCCGGTGGCTCAGGTGGTTGGAGCTCCGTGCTCCTAACGCCGAAGGCTGCTGGTTCGATTCCCACATGGGCCAGTGGGCTCTCAGCCACAAGGTTGCCAGTTGGATTCCCATAAGAGATGTTGGGCTGCAACCCCCTGCACCTAACAGCAGCAACTGGACCTGGAGCTGAGCTGCTCCCTCCACAACTACCTTTGAAAGGACAATAACTTGACTTGGAAAAAATCCTGGAAGTACACACTGTTCCCCAATAAAGACCCATTCCCCTTTCCCAATAAAAAATCTTTAAAAAAAAAAAAAAGAAGGAAGGAAGGAAGGAAGGAAGGAAGGAAGGAAGGAAGGAAGGAAGGAAGGAAGGAAGGAAGGAAGGAAGGAAGGAAGGAAGGAAGGAAGGAAGGAAGGAAGGAAGGAAGGAAGGAAGGAAGGAAGGAAAGAAAGAAAGAAAGAAAGAAAGAAAGAAAGAAAGAAAGAAAGAAAGAAGAAAGAAAGAAAGAAAGAAGAAAGAAAGAAAGAAAGAAAGAAAGAAAGAAAGAAAGAAAGAAAGAAAGAAAGAAGAAAGAAAGAAAGAAAGAAAAGGTGAGAAATCTTAGCAAGAAGTTTGGGGCCAGCCTGGTGGTTCAGGTGGTTGGAGTGCCGTGCTCCTAAAAATAAAAAATAAAAAAATGGAGATAATAGCTCCCATCTTACAGAATTGCTGTTAAGAATTAAATACACACAGGACACAGCTCCTGGATTTATTTCATTACATTTATTTACTCAAGTATTTTGGAACACTTACTATGTCTCAAGCATCATGTACAGGTTATAAAAAATAGAAAAAAGATAAGAAATAAAGAAGGAACAAACATGGCTTGAGTTCCAGATACTGCATCAGACACTTTACTAAACCATTCGTGTTTGGATGAAGACTGAACAGGAGACATTTTGACAATGGGATAGATGTCCCCTGGACCCAGACTGAATGCACAGTGATGTATAGGATGAGAAGTAGCGTTTACTGAACAATGGCTACATGACAGGCATTTTCACGCTATAATCTAATTGAATCCTTATAGTCATCTTGTGTTTGTGTGTGTGTGTATGTGTGTGTGTGTGTGTGTGTGCTCGCGCCCATGTATGTGTGTGAAGGTACCACACGTTCATGTTATAAGTGAGTAAAATACAATTCAGAAAGTCTAGGTTAATTTTCTGAGATCACACCGCTGATCAGGAGACGAACTGACATTCAGTTTCCCAATGACCTGTTCTTTCTATTACATTTTTTTGGCTAAGATATTGGAAATGGAAGCCTTGAAAAGGATTCCCTCTCACACAAAAAAATGCAGTTTTATGGAAATGCTAAATAGGAAAAGATTTAAAGAATAAATAAATAACACCAAGAGGTTTAATCTCTTTAACCTCTCTGTATAAACCCAAGCAACATGTTGCATGCATTAAATACCACATTAAATTAAAATTTGTGTTGAGATATTAGCAAAACCAGTGTTTAATTGGGGGAAATTAAGAAAAAAAGTATGAAAATTGAGGAAATCTTAGAGACACAGACTTGGAAGGAACTAAAACAAAAATAGATGAATAACAGTTAGTTCATCAACAAAGTGGCAAGAACCATATACAACGGGTTGTTGCAAGGGTTAAGTGGAATAGAATGTGCTGAAAGACTGGACTATAGCAAAGTAACACTACAGCTAGTGTTGTCAATATTGTTTTGTTTGGAATCAGACAGAGCTGACTTTGAATTCCATATGTGTCATTTATGTGTCATTTATCTTAGGAAAGTGAACTTTGATGCCAGTTAGGTTTTTTTTTCTTTTAACCTACAAAAGGAAAACCAAAAACCAACATCTTAAATTTTTTAAGAGTAAATATCATAAGATATATCTATAGCCACTGGCTGAGTGTCTAACACATTCTAGACATTCAGGAATTGGTGGTGGTACTTGTTGTTGTTGTTGTTGTTGTTGTTGTTGTTAACAGGGAAAGAAAATTGTTGTTTCAAATAAAACTGACAGTCGCTGTTTGTGCCTTCTAAAAGAACTGGCAGCATGAGTCATATCAGTGGAAAAATAAATGTCAAATCTATTCCAGTCCTGTTCCAGAAAATGGTTGGGGAAGAAGAAAAAAGCCTGAAGTTTCAAACCTTCTGCCATGTCTAGTGAGCAGCTGAAGGGTTACTGGGGCATAGATGGCCCTTCCTGTTAGCAGATATTATGTTCATCAGTTTTGGATACACAGAGGGAAGCAGGCAGTAAAAAAATTCGATTCTGATTCAATATAATCTCAACGCTTACTGTCACAACTATCACCCAGAGATATGTCTATATATGATACACATCTGGATATTTCTAAACATCTGGATGGCTGACTACAATTTTTTAAAACTTTTACCCAAACATTTGGGATCAATATCAGAAAATAGGGGGCAGAATAATGACTTTAGGGAAGCTGTCAGATTGAATGTCTGTAATTGAAGTTTGCAAAAGTAACACCCAGGGTCTGCTATGTGACAGAAAAGCTGAGAGAAGTAAATTGCCTGTGAGCCAATAAGGGAGGCAGGTGTGATTGTGATTATGAGTAATTTTAGTCCCCCTAATTGTTGTCAGGAAACCTGTGAGACATGGAAGTCAGGAGGAGGGAATGACTGACATTTAAATGATGAGTTACTGCAGCCATGTGTCAAAGAGACCCCACCAGGAATAATTCATTTCTGGATCTAGTGATACCTTATGTCTGAATGTAAGTGAATAAGCCACAGTTCAGCCATTTGACCTGATGTCCAGGAAGGGATGTAAATAGTATTATCTAGAATTCAAAATCAGTTACTGATGAGACAGGCGTCCTTGATAAATGAGGCGACCAAGTCATCTGGAATTGCATGCAAATCTTTATAAGCATCTCCTTAAAAAATTAGGAATTAACAAGGCTGGCAGCAGCCAAACTGTGGCTAGGCAGCTCCGTGGCTCACACAGCCACAGAATGTTAGTGCAGAGAAGGACTTGAATTATTACTACAAGGGGTTACAAATTAGCAGCCCATGGGATGGGTTAATTCTCCAGGGACAGGTTTTCTTTGCTATGCTTAGTGTTAAAAAATAGTTGTATATAAATCCTTTGGGCCCCCTCTTTAATTAGCCAGAGTCCCCACCATTCCTTTCTGCATTAAATCAGGTGCCTTTACATACTTATTTGAACCTTACCAGGCCACTTGGAGCATTTGTGTTTGCACGTCTTAGAACTCACCCATTTATTTTTCAGATAAGGAGTCTGACGTTCAGAAAATGTAATGTTACCACCAATTTCAGGTTAGCCATGTACCCAGCATGGGGCTAGAAGACTCAATAAAGCATTTATTCACATACTTATGGAGCACCAATTACCTGCCAGACCCACTTCTAAGTCCAGACTGTATAAGATGGACATGGTATTTGCATTTCTGGAATTTACAGCCCAACACGGGAAAAACCTAAAATAGCACATTGTCCACAGTATATTGTCATTGGCAATTAGTTCCCTGAACCTTTGGGCCTTCAGGAAATGAAAAATTACTATACACTTTTTTGTTGTTATTTCACCATTTGGGGTTTCATATCTTTGAGCTGCTGACCTTTGCAGCAGGAGCTGGAAATGGCTTTTACCGGAATGAAGTTCAGGAGGCAACAAGTACCCAAATCTCTATACAGGGTTGTCGGTGATAGCACATGTAGCTTCCCTAGAAGACCAAGAAATGTGGTTTCACAAGAAGAATTTTATTTTATTTTTTACCCAAAGTTCACATGTGAATAGACCATAAGTCAGAAAATACACTTTCTGGCTGCTTGTGAAGTGTGAGGATAGCACCTGGTAATCCTAATCAGGCATTTTCTATATACTGTACACATAAGTGTACATATATACGGTACATTTTCTATATCCTGCACACAACAACCACATGGTGTGGGTCTATTGTCTTATTTGACGTTTGAGGACACTGGGGCATTAGAGGTTAACTTCGGCAAGTCTACACAGCTAGTAAATGGCAGAGCCAGAATTTCAATCCACAGCTGTATGTTCCCACAACCTTTCCATCGCTCCCCTTCAAGGTCCTCTTCAGCTTTGCTGGCTACAAGATATTGTTCCTGGGAGAACACACAGAAATCACAAGGCCACCTCTTTGTCTTTATGGTACAAATTCCAGGGCTGCACTCTACCGGCCATGACAAAGGAGATGAGAGGCCGGTGAGAGCTACTCCTCTTCAGTCTCATCAGAAAATGTCTGGAGCCAAAAGAAATGAAGATTGTCCCTCACTCATTACAGTATTCTTTACCCTGTTCTTTTATAATGACCTCAGGTTCTGTTTACACATGTAGGGGAAAATTGGGGGTGTAGGAGGGGAAAGTGCTCTAGACACTCCAAAAAGACGACTCCATGAGATAGATGGACAGTTAATGGGTTTTAATTTGCTACAGTCCCTGGAGCTGTGTGCCGAGGGGATAATGTGGGGAGGATGGAGAGACCTCAGGGGACTTTAGGCAGCTGGGCCTTCTCAGTTTCATGAGACTAAGATCGCAAAAGCTACCCATTTTGTTTCCCCCGCGATGAACTACCGTTGGCCTTTTCGGTAGTAACACTTCTCCAGGATGTTGACCATGCTTGGATTTAGGATGTAGTATGACCTTTTATCTTTTCTTCTGGGTCTCATAGCTATTTTATTGGTGTGATAGAAATTTGTCAAACGTTTTTGGATCCCTCCTCTTCGGGGTACATGGTAGGCTTGAATTTGCTTGCTTCCTTGTATTTGAATGAGGATGATTCTGGACAATGTGTTGGGAGTTCCCCTGTAGAATTTTCCAGATCTGCCTCTTCCCCCCGGTTCACTATCTGGCAACTTTCAAGAAGGCAGCTTCTCCATTAACACGAGTGCCCAAGGGACTAGAATCAGCAAAGCCCGTTCCATTGGCAATCACCCACGGCGGACTTGTAGATTGTATCCTGTTGTTTTCTTCAAAGCCACCGGGAGTTGGGGCATTGTTTATTACTATAGCATAACCTAGCCTATTCTGACCAATAAAATTGAACAATTAGGAGCGGCTATGTGAGGTAATACCAGCTAGAAGCCATTTTACACTAGAACTTTCTACCGTGCACCTAATGACAGTATGATACTTAAAAATAAGTGAAAACTCTCTGTTTTGGGATAATACTTTCAGCATGTTCAATTATTGAGTGTTACTGGCTCCTATTAGACATTCAATTCAGAAGTGATTGTGAAAGTTAAGCTCAGATTTCTTAGGAAAACGCATTAATGCATTTAATAAAGATTAAAAAAAAAAAACAAACAACCTCAGTTAAAGGCAAAATTAATGGTGGGCAGAAAACCTGAACTTAGAATTATAATTATGATGATGTCACACCTGTACTTAAAACTTTTTAGTGACTTCTCCTCACATTCATGACAAAGCTAATGCCTTAGCGTGAGCAAAATAAGTTTCTCCATGACAGCGCTCCACATTTGTCACCCCAGCCTGTTCTCTCACAACCAGACTAAGCCACTTGTTTGTCACGAGCATGAAGAACACATCATCTCCTAGTCTTTACACATGTTGTTGCTTCTCCCAGAAGCACATTTGCCTTCTTTGTCTTGTCACTCTCTACTCCTTCAGCTTTCATCTTGGATATAATCACCTTCAGGAAACTTTCCCTCTCCCATGTACAGTAGGTCAGGAGTCCCAAAATATCCACACTTTTCTCTTAGATGAGTATGTACCACATTGTGTTGAAATTATCTGTATATTGGTTTGCCATCATTACTAACCCATGGGCTCTTTGAACATAAGGACTCTTTTATTCATTGTATATCTCCACGATCCAATTCAGTGTCTGGCACACAGTGTGAGCTCAATAAGTATTCCCTGAAGTAATAAACATAATTAGATATACTAAATGAATTTGCAGCTTACAGGCTATACCCTAAGTCACCAAATCATTCTTTGGCTAACAATGCATGAGTCTGTATAAACTGTCAAAACAAGCATTTGATTCTATCATCTTTTGATTTAAATCAGGCATTTCCTTTGACTAGGGAATTAAAGAATGTGTAATCGTATTTCTTGCCAAATATGTTGTGCTATAAAAAGACAAAGAAGAATTAATGGATTTTAGGGAGTGTGAATCTTGCAAACAACCTAATGATCATTTTGGTACAAGATCATGAAGTAAAGTATCAGGGTGTAAAGATAACTTTCTCAGAAAGGACTTTAGTGTATACTTGCTGTGTGCAAATTTTCAGAATATAGAATAAACTGAGAGTAAATTTTTATACTTAAGGAGTACTGAATCAAATGAGAAAGAAAATGGATACACAAGGAATTCTAACAAAAGAGAGGGTAAATGTTGGATTAGAAGCACAAAACAGAGTACGATTTGGGGTATAAAAAAAGGCAGAAGAAAAACTAAAACTAAGCATATAGTTACAATTAAATAGTAACTATTTTACATACAAAACTTCATTTAGTCCTACAAAAATGTCCAATAGAGTCATTTTTCTGAGAGAATAATCTGAGGCTCAAATAGTTTTTATAAACCTACCCATGGTCACACTTTGCCACTAATAAAGTTGGAATTGACATTCTGGTCAGTAAGACTTCACAGCTGCTATTGTGTTCAACATACAAGTGTTTCTTGAAGTATACCCAACAAACCTTATCCTTCAGAATTTCTTGGAGGTGCTTATATAAATTAAAAAAATAATTGCCAATTTTACACTTCACAATAAATCAGTTTCCAGAGCTTGAGTGGGAATCTGCATAAAAACAAGTCCCTTACATACCATCTTAGGTATGGTCAATAGAAACCCTTGCATTACATTTCTTCCTGGCTGAAGGGAATCAAAGAGATGATAATTTAGCCTAGTAGGGTAAATCCCTTATGTGGGATGAGGAAGACTGAGGTTTCACTTATCAAAACCACACACAAATTGTAACAATTATCTTTATTAATTAAGACAATCATAATAGCTACAACAATAATAATGAAGAGAAGCAATCGCTTTGTGTCCCTGGAGAGGCGGGGCCATGTCTTATTTAGCACTAAATCATATTCATCTCTAATTCCTCAAATTAAAAAAAGGTGAAACTTAAATAATAGTCACTCAATAAAAGTTGGTTGAATAAAATGAATGAGTTTACCATGTAAATCTGTTTCATCTGAACATGCAAGCTAAAGAGACGACTACTTATGTTTTCCTGCAAAATGCAGTTTTTCAAAGGAAAATGGAAGCCAATCACGACAAATGCTACCACTTCAATCAGAATCACTACTTGAATCGGTGTTGCTTTCAGTTTGATAATAAATGCACTTTACCTCTTGCCTTCTTCCAGTCATCCATAACTTGGTAGTGATCTTTAATTAGGGGATGTTATACACTGAGTTCTCAGCAGTTACTCCAGATACTCTATGCACCACTGCTGCAGATTGGAAAAGCCGTAAGTTCCAGCTGTGAATCTACAAAGTCCTTTAGCTTCTGGTTTGTACAGTGTAGAAGACACAAGCTGTGATCTTGATAAAAAATTGGAACATTAAAAAATATTAAGTTTTTACTGTATCAGGATTCACAGTATCTTAGTAATCTTTAGCAAGATTTAGCAATATAAGCCTTGCTGCCTAGACATTCTCATTCAGACATCTCATAGTATCTCAAAAGTATTGTGTCCAACTGAACGCATGAAACTTGCTTCTCCTGCTATTTTTAATCTCTTTACTCTTTTTATCATCCACCAAGCCACCCCAGCCAGAAATCAGGGAGCCATATACTATCTTTCTCCATCCTCATGTCTAAGTAGTCACCAAATCCCCTCCATGTCTATCACCTAAATACCTCTCATATGTATCTCATCTGTTTTACCCCCATTGCCATTGCTTTCATCCAGGCTACCATTTTCTCTCCACCTAGATTTCTAGTTTTCTTATTTTTGGTCTTGTCAACCTTATAACTTATTGTCCATAGTGCTATCTGAATTTTTTTGTCAACAGCTCAGATCTGAGCGTGTATATCACTTCCCAGGTTCAAATCTACAGCTAAAATTCACTCTTTGGATGACATACAATGCCTTTCTTGATATATACGTATCTCCAAAAAAAATTATACATATTTTAAGAAAGGAAAAAAACTGTATTAAAATTATGCTGATGGTAACCAATTTGAGTACCTCTTGTAATTGCAGTAGTCAAATATGACTCGTATTCATCTTTTGTTATTGATTTATGTTGAGTATTACAATTTTAATACAGTTTTCCTCTCTTAAAATGTGTATACATGTTTTGGCACCATATAGATAAATAGGTAGATAGATAGATAGATAGATAGATAGATAGATAGATAGATAGATAGATAGATAGATAGATATGGATATATATTTAAAGTCTACCTGCCTTTGCACGTATTGTTTTCTGTCTCTGACATGCCTTTCTGTCGGCTAAATAGTTTCCATTAACATCTTAAAGCCCACTCTAAGCAGCATCACTGCTGCATGAAGCAGTGCTTGACCACTCCCTGCCACCTCTCCCATAAGTGAGTTCTGCTCTCTCATGTCTCTTTATTTTCTGTGTATTTCTATGATGGCACTTACTGCATTGCTTTGTGACTACTTGTTCATGTACTTTACTCTCAAATACATTGTGCATTTTTTTTTTAGGAAAGCAGTGGTTTTGTTTTGTTTTCTTTCTGTTTCTAATAGGGTATCTGGTATATAGCAGGTATATATTTCCCAAAGTTGTTGTATATTTCTCAAATTTGTTGCATTACTTCAACGATGCTGTGTATTACTTGGGGAAAAGAAGCTTCTATCATTTCCCCAAAATACTCAAGCAGCAATCTTTCATAAGAGATAATTTCTTCCCTCTTGTGCAGAGATTCACATACCGTTTTTCCTGTTGAAGACTGTTCCATAATTAATCTAAGTTGTAGAATATAGTCCAAATACCTAAGGCTGAAGTTTAAGGCTATTCACAGATTTAATTTTCAGTGTCCCAAGACTCATGTTTGTAGGCCCTCAGTAAGAACATATTATGTGACTTCTGTTTCCCATGATGCCCTTGAAGGAAACACTGGCGATTACCTGAAGTAAACAATCACTTGCTGTGTCATTGACCTCTAACCAGTACGATAAAGGTACAGCTGTAAAACACACCCCTCACACAGGTGGGACCAATGACTAACCCAAGTGTGTATTTCATTTCCAGTGGAGGATATTTGGCCATCCAGATGTTTGTTACATAAAACCTTGTGTTGTAGGTAAGACATGGAGGAAGAAGTAAGCAGCAGAACAGTATTCAGCTGGCATTAAAGAAAGATTATGTATGTCCTGAAATACGTCAAACTCGGTCTCATACATGAAACATAGAAGACCTCTCAACAAAAATTCTATCAAAGGATAGGGAGTTGCTAAGGACAAGAAAGTGATTAGTGAAGTTACTACAAAGTCATGTTTTGTTTTCTTATTTCCCTAAAATTCACTTTCAAAAACAAAGTATAAAAAAAAAGATTTTATATCTACGTCCGTAAGTGTTCTGTCATAATGTGTGCTAAGAATCAAAAGGATGTTTTATTAGAACAACATTTGGGATATTAAAACCTTAATGTTCAACCAACCTTAATGTCCATAAATAGATTTTATAAACAAATTAAGTTACCTTCATGCAATGAAATACTATGTGATCATTAGGTATGAAGATACGGAATAACACATGCCAACCTGGGCATTCATAAGTAATTTTACTAAAACATATATAAATTGATTTTCAATTTTAGAAACATGTGCGTAATAAATACATGCCTAAAAATATTAGAAAGACAAATATAAAAATGATAAAAGCTGCTACATGTAGGTCATAGGATGACAAATAATTCTTATTTTCTTCTTTTTCATACCTCTTATGTTTTCTATATGAGCATCCATTACTCTTTTTTAATACTTCTAGATTTCTGTAGCAGCTGCATGACAATCTCTTACCTCCATCTTTTTTTTTTTCTCCTCCGTCTTATGGTCATGCATCTAAATAAGCTAAATTCTTTGAAAAACAATAACATTTAGCCAAGAAATCAGTCACTTTGAAAATAGCCATATTTTCAGAATGCCTGGCCATTTGGCAGAATCCATCTGTGCTTCAGCTATTTCAGTAGTTTTTTTTTTTATTTTTTCAAATAAGTTTTGTGAGCCCCTCCAGAAATTCCAATTTTCTATAGAAAGGAATTATAACTCCTAGTGTGGCATTCACGGTTCTTCCCAATCTGGCCCCAGTGTAACACTCAGCTTCCAGAGCCCCAGCCTCAGCAATTCAGATCTCTCCCTGCTCCTGCACAACATGCATTCTCAGCCTTCTTAAATTTGTGTGGGATATGCCTTCTGCATGGAACGTTCTTCCTCCCTGTCATCTGTCCCTCTCTCTTATTCAACCTTAAGGCATAGCCCAAATTCCCTTTGATCTGAATCCCGTTCTAGTTCCATTCTAGACAGAATCCATGGCTATTTTCCTTTATGCTTCCCCTACACTTCCAGTGGTATGTTGGAGCTAGCTTATAAAGCTCTTGACAGCCAATGGTTAAATACCGAAGAATTTCAAGCCCAATTTTTAAATTCAGAGCTTTTTAATGGGAACCTTGAACGTGGACTGTGGCGGAAATATTTACATCATAGAGTTGACAAATCAGGACCTTTATCCCCCGTAGACCTAGCTTCATTGTTTTGTACCTGCCTTTGTTACAGCACATGTCCACTTTCACTTGTGTTACAATGAAAATCCATCTCTCCAATGAGGTTGTGAGCTCACTGAAGGCAGTGACTTTATTTTTCTACCTTTCAGAACCAAGGAAGATGGGCACATGGCAGGTAATCAATAAACAACTATTGAAATAAATTGAGTTGCTTTGACACACATTTGCTAAATTATATTTGGAATTAAGCTTTTTTTTTTCCTATTCTGATATTCTTGTTTCTCATTTCCAGAGCTAACAAGATTTAGCTAAATAACATTCATTTTTATTATCATTCTTAAATATTACAAAATAATTGACTTTTTCAGCGTGGCAGTGATGTTGATTAGAACAGAAAACCCATAAGTATATCTGTATTATATAGAGATACAATTACCCTCATATCTTTACTTCCAATAGCTTTGCTTAATAAAAAATCTAAAGAGAGCCTCAGGAAGGCGTAATATGATTTTAATATACTTAGCTTCAGAGAATCTCTGATGGTTAATTAAGAAACTTTCATCTTTGAAGTAAAATTAGAAAAAAAAACTTATTAACTAAAGGATGCATGGTCAGTAATAAGACAGCTTTCCTTTTGAACATTCCATCTAATCAATCCTGAGAGACTTAAGACAATTATATTTTATCAAAAACACAGAGAAATAAGCACCAACAGGGGATGCCTAGTGGCTTTGGGCATTTCTTACAAAACAGTCTTAGGAAATGATCAATCCCTTCCTAATCAGAGTCATTTTATGAAGTGACAAAAAAACCAAAAACATTATTTACAAAGCCACAGGAAGTAAAATTGCAGTTTGAGAATTAGGAGGCCCAGCCTCTGAATTTGAAAAGCTTGTCATATTTAGGTCCATTCTCTCAACTTAAAGTCAGTCCAAAATATACAGTATTTATGCATTCAATTGCTTGTCAGTTTGTCTACGCATTCATTTCTGCACCCCGCTCCGTGGTCTATGATAAAGTGAAAAGGCACTGAATTTATTCCCACATGGGTTATAATGCCAGCCACACATCTTACCTGCTATTTAACCCTATACGAATTTACCTCTGTGAACTTCAGTTTTCTCATCTGTAAACAGGTATAATGCTGAGCTCATAAAGTTGCTGTGAATATTAAATTAAGTTTCATGTGAATAGTAGACACTCAATAAAAATTATTTGGGCCTACCTCCTTTTATTCACTTGCGGGTGTTTTATAAATACATTGTATGCTCTAAACACATTGCCCTGTCTTTGAAACATTTTTTAATCTTTTTTATAAAATTAGTCCCAGAAACATGAAATTAATAGAAGATGACATGTTGTAATGGAGAAAGCACTGAATTGTGAGAAAGAAAACTATGTTCTAACCCCAGATCTGCTGTTGATTTATCATGTGGATTTGAGCAAAACCCCCAGATTCTCTGACCCTACTCTATGCAGCAAATATTCATTAAGGACTTATCCTTTGTCAGGCATTTAGCTGGGTGCTGGAGATATGGCAATAAACAACCTAGGGTCACTGAACTCAGAAGTCACCATACAAGTGAGGAAGACAGATACGTGACCAAATAGGTAAAATCTGATAAGCCCTATAGTGAAGTTGCCTACCAAGTGACAAGGGGGTAAGGAGCATGGCCAGTGGGCTTACACTCAAAGGGACATTAGGCTGCTAACACTTGTCCTGACTCTATAAGGACTTTTGTGAACATGAAATGAAACTATGTGTATCAGAGCAATTTAAAACCTGGACAGTGAAATGAATACTCATTTTTAAATGAAAATATGAGATCATGTGGTCTTTGGCACCTGTGAGTAGAGCAAAGCAGTATCTTGTAATTATTTCCTTTTGTGATTAGCATATAGTAGGTGCTCAATAAATACATGGTAAATGAATGTATACAAGAATAGGGAAAGCTAGAAATCCTGGAATTCAGAAAAGAGACAGTCGATGGAGTATTAGAATAGTTTGGGAGGGCTGGCTTCAGGGATTTGATAAACCTAGAGCCAAGTTTAAAGCATAAATAGAACTTGGAGAGGTGAGGAGAGTATTCCAGCAGATGGAGAACAGTCTGAACAAAGACTGGTATAGTTACATTAGAATAGCAAATATGCTTTGGATATGAAATAAAGGCCAGGCAATGTAGTTCATACTTCCATAGCCACTTATGTAATCCTCACAACAACTTTGCAAATAGAGATCATTTTTTTTGTTTTCCAGCTTAAATTCAGGAAAGTCAACTGAGTATTAACGTTAGAATTTGAATCCAGGTCAATTAGACTCAAGAGCAAAAGAATGATCTGGAAATTTTGTACAATCCAAATTGGCTGACCTGGTGCTTTACAATGTGGCTGCCACTCTTGGCCAGGCAGCATTCCGGGTTTCCTAGCCCCGTCTCCTTCACAGGGACATTTTACTCTGCGGTCTAAATCTTGGTCCTCTCTTAGAGAATGGTTCCAATATTTGCCCAGCTGTGTAAGTCAGGAACCTAAGAATCATTCCTGACACCTCTCTGTTCCCCCACTTCCCACCACACATGCACACATAACAAAGCACCCCAAAACTCAGTGGCATACATTGATAAGCATTTATTTGACACGAGTCTGAAAGACTGGCAACTTAGAGCTGTTTGGCTGAGTGATTCATTTGGTCTCAACTGGGCTCACTCACATGTTTCAAGGTCATCCGGTTGTTGCCTTTCGGGGACGGCTGGGTGACTTGGCTTTGCTCAGCATGGCTCATCTTCCTATAGTGGCCAAGGGGTAAGAGTGAAAACAAGCCCAGTCACGCAGGCACTTTTAAGACCTCTGCTTGCTTAGTGGTGGCGGACATACCTTTGACCAAAGCAAATGGCAGCTGTTCCTGACCATCGAGACTCATGTCACACCCTGATCCCTTCACCTCCTTGGTTCCACACACCCCCGCCTTCTCCACATTCCCACCCAAACAGGGTTTTTGCACACTGCCAACCTCTCTCAAACACTCTTCTCTCCTCCTGGCTGTTGGCTCAGGGCCACTGATCCTATAAATCACAGCTCATGTGTCACTGGCTCATGAGTTGAAAAGAACGAATTACTCTCTAATAGGCTATTATGGTACCATATACTCTCCCCTTCAAAGTTTTTGTAACAGCTTCAATGTTATTTATATGCTTATTTCAATAATTTTTAGTTTCTCAACTAGACTCAACAGTATATGTAGGCAGGAATCACAACTGTTTACACTCAGCTTTGTATCCTCTGAGTCTAGCTCAGTACCTGACACATGTTAGGCACGCCGTACTATTTAACAAATGAATGAATAAGCGAACAACTACATGAATAGAAATAAATACAAATAATAATAAGCTCAAATAATAAATAAATACAAGTAAATATAAATAAGTAAATAAAAGTCACTTTGAATTTTGTTGAAAGTCTGGACAACTTCTTAACTCTATCCTGAGTCTGTCATCTTGCCCTGTATTAGCAAGAATGTCCTAAAATACAAATCTAATCTGGTCATGTCCTGAACAAGCTTCCTCAGGGGCTCATCACTGACCATAGAATAGTTAAGGCTCTTAGCAAGCTCCAGGGGCTTCCCTGACTCCCCCACACTGTCTGCCTCTCCTGCCTCTGGCCTCATCTGTCCCCCGACCCAAATACTGTGTTTCCCCGAAAACAAGACCTAACTGGACCATCAGCTCTAATGCGTCTTTTGGAGCAAAAATTAATATAAGACCCTGTATTATATTGTAATATTATATTATGTTATGTTATGTTATGTTATGTTATGTTATGTTATGTTATGTTACCAGGTCTTATATTATAGTAAAATAAGACTGGGTCTTATATTAAGTTTTGCTCCAAAAGACGCATTAGAGCTGATGGTCCGGCCAGGTCTCGTTTTCAGGGAAACACGGTAGTACCGACTCATAGCTCTCTTAAGTCACCACATCTTTCCTTCTTCACTGCTGTGTGTGCTGCTCCCACTGACCACTTTTACTGCCTGGCCAACTCCAAGTCATCTTTTGAGCTCTCATCTGCTGTGACCCTGGAGAAGATTCTCCTAACATTCCCTCACTGCCCCAGGCTGTGTGTGTATCACTTCCTTTGGGTTCTAAGAGCTCTCGTATAATCTCCCATTATACAAGTCATCACTTTATACTGCACTATACTATTGGGTGTGCCTTTGTCTGATCCTCCTAGTTTATGGTGTGGTTCTAAAGGAGAAGGAAGGAAGCTTTCTACCTTACTTAGGATAAGATCAGTCACATAATAGATGTGAAATATTTGTCATATAATAGGTGAGCCAATGAATAAATGAGTGGATGGGGAAGGACCAGCCACCTTCTGATTTGGGTTTAGAGAGAAATACAGAGATTATTGTTGACTCCATAAATAGAGGCAGCTTTACACTCCGGGAGCTCAGAATCCATTTCAGGACTCCTCTGTCTCCTCCAAATTTCTTCTTTATGATTAGGGAGCAAAATTAAAATTACTGACTCTGTGGATTGGATAGAGACCTGCAGGTCATCTACTATCTAAGTGTTCATCTGTCTGCAATAGGAATCTGGATGTTGGAGGAGGACGGCCCTGGGTCCATATCCCAGGTGTGCCACTTATTAGTGGGGTGAACTTGGACAACATCTCTGCCTGATTTTCCTTCTCAGTAAAATTCTTACAATACGATACACCCAACGGGGCTCCTGTGAGGATTGAATGATGTAATATTGTATATTACCCAGTATATTGCTGGCCCATGGTCAGCACTCAGTGAATATGAATGTGCTTCTTCTGTCTTTCCATCTCACAAGGGGAACTAAGCCATCTTGGGTTCTTCCTTGGAACTGGAGATTGGAAAATGTCTCCTTCTTGTTAAAGAGAGGAGGATACTTTTTCATGGCTTTGGATCAAGTTCAATATTCATGATTGCCCCTTTTCCACCATCTATCTTGTCGAGAGTTTGTGGCAGGAGTTCCTAGTTTGCATTTCCAATTCATTATTCCTAAAATGAACATTTTAGATAAATGAGGAAAAAGGGGAGAAAAGGGGCCTCAACATCCATTATGTCAAAAAAGAGAAAGAAAACCCTTTAATTTCGTTTTCTGCCACAGAGCTGATTCAGCAGCTCTCCACCTTCTGCATCCTAACTGCATTTGTTCCCCTTTGTTCCAGGCTCTATTCTCATTATCACAACATATCTCGGTCAGCAACTTTATCCTCCCTTTTTAAATAAGGAACGACACTTTTTATCCCTCTTGCCACCAATAACTTGCTACCATTTTGAGTAAGGTTGCCCTAATGAACCTCCAGATGTCAGACAAAGCCCATTGTTGTGCCTCTTCAACCTCCCCAACATGGGGCAGAATCTGTCCCTGCCCACCCTGGGCACTACACGTTCCTGAGCCAATGACAACCTGCCCAGCCATTTGTGAAAATCCCACCACGGAGCAGAAGGCAGAGTCCTGATTTAGTCTTGTTGTTTATGTCTGTTGTGGTGTCCTCTGGGCAAATTGTTGGTTTGTCTATCGTTGCCTGATGTGATAGTGGTTCTGGACTCTGTGCGCTGCTGCCCTGAACCCAGCCCACTCAGCTGAGACCCTGATAGCCAGGCAGAGGGACCACAGACTGCACAGCCAGCCCGAGTGAATCCCAATTTCTGCCTTTGCCAGTTATTAGTGTGTGTAGCCTCAAGCAAGATAATGTGAGCTTTCTGGGACTTAGTTTCTCCTATGCAAAATGAGGATAACACAGCCTCATAATTTATGATGATTTTTTTAAGAGAAAGTGCAGAAGAGAGAGAGAGAGAGAGAGAGAGAGAGAGAGAGAGAGAGAGAGAGAGAGAGAGAGAAAACAGTGTTACATAGTGTTCCTGACACTTGACACTCCGTGGCTGCCAAGTAAAAGTCACTAGACGCCATTACCCAACCGCACATCCCTCCATAAGGAGTTTAGACTCCCCTCTCTGCTTCCTTAGCTGCTGCTGTTTAGGGGTCTTACTTCAACAGAACTTTCTCAAAGTCACATATTGCTATGACTTACCTAAGCCGTATCTCTTAATTGTTACCTTTGGCTTTATAAGAAATACTCTGTTTACCTGCGCTAGCCCGAAAGGAACCCGTTGGGTAGGCCAGTCTGTCTCAGAGCTGGAAGAGCGTTACTTGATGCTCGGCTTAGATGTCACTCCCTCCAAGATATCTTTGTCAATAAAAGACCTGGTAAGAGATATCCTTGGGGCTGGGGCTGTACAGTGTTCGGAATTTACCCATCAGAATTCTTAGTGGTGGGTTCTATTAGAATCTCCTATTTTCTGGTCTGTCCTGCACACTGGATTGTAAACTCTTAGAAGGAGGTAGGATACTGAGCTTCTTGAATAGGTTTGGCATGGGTAGCACACAACCAGGAGGTGTTTAATGAGTAAAGTAATGACGTAAAAGAAAAAGAGTGGAACTTACCTAGGATAGTTTGAAAGTTGACTGACTTTCTTTAAGCTAACAGGAACCAAATTGATCTTCTCAGGGAAGAGAAATGACATTTATTCAACCCTTTTGTGGTCCAGGAACACTGAGGGTGTTATAGTTCACTTAACTAATTAATTACTTCACCTAATTCTCTAAACTTTGATGTAACATTTCCATAACCATTTTATAGACGAAGCACTGAGGCACTGAGAATTCAAATCGCATACTTAAGGATGCAAACCTAGTAATCAGAAGATCAGAAATTCAAACTGTAGTTTTCTCTGATTCCACACCATACCACCACCTTCAATTCATAATTCTTGTTTACAAAGGAACTAACAGTCCCTCCACTGTTGGAAATCAGGCTGAGAAGGAATGAATCTCTTCCTATGCTAAGTGACTTTCTAAAGAAAGCTTTTACCTAATGTGAAATGAAAACATTTTCTTTATGAGAAGTATGTGGTCCATATGTGTGTTAATATTTGAAAGCCCCCAATTCGCTGGGATTTCTCCAGGCCATTTTGTCAGCGCTTGAAAAATAGCTCCCTGTGATTTTTTTGATGTGAGTTAATATAGTGATAAGCACCATAAAGTCTCTGGGAATAACACATCATTAATTTACTTCAGAAAATAAGACTTCATTGACAAATAAACCTCATAAGGGCTCCATGGTTAAAGTAGCTTGGCGAGCAATGGCTATTTGAATTGAATGAAATTAAAGGTAAAAAGAGTGCAGCGAATGTAACAAATAATTATTTTATGGAGCTGAACAGCACATAGCCTGTTTTATGAAGGGTCCTTGACTAAGTTGAAGGGAAAAATAAATTATCGGCAACACTCCATTTGAGTGGAAGGAAACAGTATGTTGTGGGAAGAGCACCGGATTCATAGGAGACCTAATTTAAATCCTTGCCTGGACACTAATTATTCGTTTGACCTTGAGAAACTACTTTCTTTCTCAAAACCTTGCTAGTCTCATCGTAAAATGAGGGAATTGAATTCTAAGAACTCTCCTGCCCCACCTAAACCTAACTTTCTGGAATTCCAAAAATTGTATGGCACATAATGATGGAAAGCACAAACAAGTTCTCAGAAAGGAGTGTGGTTCATTAGGCTTAACGTCAAGGGACTCAATTATAGGGTGTGTAATGATTATGCATGAACTGTGCAGTAAAACTTACCTGGCTCGAGGCCTGTCCCTCCCCTCACTGGCCATGTGATTTTGGATCACTTCCTTCAGCTTCTTAAGACTTGATTTTCTATAAGATTGTGCATAATACTTCCCTCAAAAAGGTTGTCAGGAGTATTAAATGAGATAAATTATATAAAATCCCATGCACAGTACTTGTCACATAGTAGGTACGTAATACAAGTGAGCCTCTGCTATATCAACCGCCTGTCAACGTCTTCCCTGGTGGAGGTTAGTGGCATGTTTGGAAAGAAGTGGGTAGCAATCTATGGAATCCAGGGAGTTCCAATCCACGGATGAAAAGCTTGTATAAGTACTAAAGCCAAAACAAGTCAGAAGTGTATGGAGTGAGTCAGGGACAGATGTCATTGCTAGGATCAGAGCTAAGAACCTGACTCAGGGCTGGGATCATAAATTTGAGAATCAACAGCATACAAATGATGTGTAAAGCTGTAGTATAAATGGGATCACCCAGCCAATGATTCTCAACCTTGACTGTACATGGGAACCACCTGGAGTGCTTTTAAAAACTATCGGTGCCTCAATAACCCTTCCAGTTTCTTATATAATTGGTCTCAGGTGCAGCCTGAGCATCCATAGTATTAAAAGCCCCTCGTATATTTCTAATATCCAACCAAGGTTGTGAACCACTGACTTAGGAAGAAAATGTAAATAGAAGAGATTTAAGAATGAAGCCCTGGGCCTTTCCCAACATTTAGAATCCATCATAGAAGAGGGAATCAGCAACAGAGGCCGAGAAGGAGTCATATTTGAGACAGAAGAAAAACCACAGAATTCAAGAGAAAAAATGGTGTTAATAAGGAAAGACTGTTTAATGCCGCTGAGAGGCCAAGTAAAATCAGAATAGAAAAGTGATTCATGGTAGTGGTATCATGGAAGTTCTTGATGGACACCACAGTGGAAGTTTCTATGGAGCGAAGAATGTGAACCATGTTTTTCACTCAGTTTTCCCCTTCCTTTGATGCCTGCGTAGCACAGTGCTGGACATATATTGGATTGAGGAATGGTTGAATGGGCTCTTGTTACATTTAAAAACTCTGTCTGGAATGGGTTATGTTCTATCATATATCTATGATCTATGGGTTATAGATCTATCTTCATACATATGTCGTTAATTCACTGAATGATGGATGGTTCACTTGAAAATTATTTTCTGTGTTGTCATTATGCTCTAGTTACTGGGCTAGATTCAGAACTGCTCTATAAAACCATAAAGGTTGTTCCCTGAACAACGTCACAGGTCACTGTGCACAGGGACTACAATGTAAATGACATTTCCTGGAGTCATGTGTGTACAACCTGGATACCTATACATTGCAGTCCTGGCTAGAAGTTGTTAAATAAGGGTTTGGAAAAGAACAGAAGTAATTTTTAGCACATGTCAATACCATGTCTCTCTGAAAATAAGACCTAGCCAGACAATCAGATCTAATGCGTCTTTTGGAGCAAAAATTAATATAAGATCCAGTCCTATATTATATTATATTATATTATATTATATTAGACTGGGTCTTATATTAATTTTTGCTCCAAAAGATGCATTAGAGCTGATTGTATGGTTAAGTCTTATTTTGGGGGAAACACGGTAGCTTTCTGGTCATTGGAAGTCGCATACTTCCAATTAACTTCACACTCTTCTGGATAATAGGGTTTATTATTTCCTTTTTATAGATTGTTAAAAATGCAAAACTCTGAAGGGTCTTAGAATACACAGGTGGTGGGTGTAGATCTCCTCAAAACTCTTCGGTGACACGCTTACCAAAGGCAGCAGTGAGTACCATGTTATGTCTCTAATATAATATTATGGAAGACGCATTCAAATTCAGTGACTAGCTGTTGAGTACCTACCTACTTACCATATGATTAGCATTGTTGAATCATGTGAACTCAAAAATTATATTTTTGAAGACTCCTTTCTTGTCGGGTCCCATGCAGGTTAGCAGCCTTCTGCATCACCCGATACATGAGTTAAAACAATATTCCCCATTGCAGAATGTATAACCTTTAACAGCCAAACAGGCCTACCAATCCTTGGGCTTCTTTTTAACAGTAAGAGTAAGGTAGAATGCTTGTCCTTTGGAACAATGTACCAACATGGACTCCTAAAAACTTTACAGATGTATCAGACCCTAAATCTTTGTAGATTTTATCTCCCTCCCTCTGTAGCTCTTGTGTCTTATCACAGCATCCAGAGTTCTTTCTCATCAGATACATTTAAACTATCAAAAAGTATAGGAGACCAATGTGATGTTCCTCAGCATGTCTAAATGGACCTACTCTCTTCACACTGTATTGTTTCAGAAAGCCATAGAGTCAGCATAGTCCTAGGCCAAGAGCATAAATATGTATACTGTCATTCTAGCCATATGAATATAGACTATTCTGATCATCTTTCATGATGGGTATTGAAAAGGGTTCAAAGAATCAATCAATAGCTGTGTACCATGAACAAAAGGCTTTGTTTCTCTGTTAAAGACAACTATTTGCATAGCAGCTGAAATGCTACTAAATCTTGGTTAAGTTGGTGGTAGTCTACTAGCATCTACAGGATTCCATTGGGTTTTGTAAATGAGTTAAATTAAATGGGGGATAAATGCAAGAGAGGGAAAGGACCACTAACTGCATTGCATCCTTCAAGTCACTGCCATTTCCCCAAGATGAAATACTGATGTTTTAAAAAATTGAGTGGTAGCTTACATATAGTAAAATTCACGAATTTCAGGTATACAATTTGATTATTTTGATGACTATACATGGTCATTTAACCACAACTGTAGTGTTTCCTCATGTCCATTTATTGTCAGTCTCCCTCTGAAGTAAGTGACTTGTCATTTCCAGATTTGGGAATTTCTCCAGATGGTTAAACTCATTATTTTTATTTTTAAGCTAATTAAATTGGGACCAGAAAACATGCTTTATAAGATTTCAGTCTTTTAAAACCTATTGATAATTGTTTTATGGCCTAGAATATAGTCTATATTTGCAAAAATTCTATGTGTACTTAGAAGTATATTCTGCAATTGTTGATAAAGTGTTATATAAATACCAATTTGGTTTAGGGGATTGATCTTTTATATTTTGTCTAATTGTGCTATCAATTACTGAGAGGGGTTGTTAAAAACGCCAAATATTAGATATATGAGTTTGTTATATACTTTGAAGTTCTTTTTTTTTCCTTAAAGTTTATTTGTGCCTTTGTATTTAAGGCATGTCTCTTATCGATATGAAATAGTAGATTCTTGTTTTTTTGTTGTTGTTTGCTTGTTTTGTTTTGTTTTGTTTTGTTTTTATCCCATCTGACATTCTCTGTCTTCATACAATGTAATTTTAATATGGTTGTATTTAGGTGTGCTATTTTTCTCTTTTTCAGAAAAATGTCTCATCTATGTTTTTATTTCTCTGTTCCTCCTTTCTGCCTTTTTGTATTAATTCAATATATTTCAGTATTCTACTTAGTTGTTCTATTGGCTTTCTAGCTATATCTCCTTTAGAATCTTAGTGTTTACTCTAGTGATTACATACAAATCTTAATGACAAGAGTGATTGTGTGTGTGCATGTGTGTGTGTGTATGAGAGAGAGACAACGAGAGAGAGAGAGAGAGAGAGAGAGAGAGAGAGAGAGAGAGAGAGAGAGAGAGAGAGAGAGAGAGATGTTTTAATATTTACCCACATATTTACAATTTCAGGTGTTCATTTCTTTCAGATGATCTGAGTTGCCGTCTAGTATTATTTCCCTCAGACTTAACTTACTTTAGCATTTCTTATGGTACTTTTTTCAGTATCTGAAAAAGTCTTTATCTTCATTTTTGAGGAATAGGTTTACTAGATATAGAATTTTTAGTTTACAATTTTTTTCTTGGGTGAGTTGGGGTGTGTTTGCCTGCCACTACCCCTCACCCCCAGTATTTTGAAATATTATTCCAATATCTTATAGCTACTATAATTTCTGTAAGACGATATCCATTCTTCTTATCATTGTTCCTGTGTATAACAATTTTTGTTTGTTTATTTGTATTGGGGGGGGTCTTTTAAGGTTTTTTTTATTGTTATCATTTAGTGATTTGACATCTGATATACCCAAAGGTGATTTTCTTTTGTTTATCCTACTAGATATTCATTGAGATTTTTTAATTTATTATATATATTTAATATTATTTATTATTACTATTAATTAGTATCTCCAGCTATTATTTCTTCAAATTATTTCTTTGTGACATTTTCTTTCTTCTTCTTTAGGGATTCCAATTAAATATATGTCAGATTACTTCATATTTTTTCATTGATATCTAGAGTATGTATATTTTACCTCCAACTTGTTCTCCCTGCTATTTGGAGTGGGTAATTTCTTTTCTTCTACTTTCATGTTTACTGTTTCTTTTTTCTCCCATCTCTAGTCTATTGTTGAGCCCATCTGGAGAATAATTTATTTTAGCTATTTCATTTTTCTGCTCTAGATTTCCCATTTTTAAATAATTTATATTTTGCTGTCGAGATGTTTTACCTGTTCATTCATTTTAGCATATTTTCTTTCAGTCCCTTCAACATATTTTTAATTCCTTAAATATCTGCATAATGTGTGTCTTGAGGACTTTTTCTGCTAAAGTAAGCATTTTATCCCACATAGATTTAGATTCTAGTAAATACCTTTCATATATATATTCCATACTTTTCTGTTTATTTGCCTGTTTAGTAATTTTTGGTTGAAAACTGGCCATTGTAGCTAATATACTGTTGGTTCAGGATTTTGTCACGTTCTCCTGAGGATTAATCCTCTCCTGAGGATTATCAGGTGGCTGACTTGCTCGCATTCATTTCAAACTAATTTTTCTTCAGACAGTACAACTGCTGATATTAGTACCTATGACCTCCCACTGCCGATCTTTTAGTCAGGACCCCTGTATGCCTTCCTTGTGCTTGAGAAATGTGGTGATCAGGAAAGGATTTGGGTGAAGATGGTGTTCACCCTCTATCATCTTTTTGCTTCTATGGATTCCTTATAATTTCCAGCTGCTCTACCTGCTTTGGGCTCTGCATTCTGATACTTCAGGAAAGTCCAGCTTCAGATTGTTGCCACCTGAGATGCTCATGGTTGGAGAATATACTTAGTCAAGAAAACCATCAAATTTGTATACCTTGTTGCTCATATCTCTACATTCCATGAGTAGACTTCTCTCGGGTCTCCTTTACAGCAGAGATCCGTCTGTTTTCTTCCACATGTGCAAAGTTTAACTGCCAACTAACAATTTAGGTAGTTTATGCACTGAAATTGGGTCTCATCCTTTCTGAGGTTCTTTCCCTGCCAGAATTTTCCCTTTAAGTTTCCAACTGCTTTTCCATTTCTGAGCTGCAGGTTTTCCCCACCGTGAGTTTCTACAACTATAGCTGTGTTTGTTAGACAGATAGTGCCCTTGAGCCATAAAGCCACAAATTCATAATGCTTACCCCTTCCAGTTACATTTTTTAAAAAATTAAACTCTCTTTCTGTTTCTGCATATTTTCTTTGTGTGTGTGTGTGTGTGTGTTTTAAAATTCTATCCAGTATTTTATGCTTGGTAGCTGTGGTGTTTCACATAAGCCTCAGGCCATGGCTCCTTTTAACTCCAGGGAGGGCTCTTCCTGATCAGACAGCATCTACTTTCAACAACTCATGCAGGTACTTGGGCTCAGGCAATTATCTACAACATTGTTTTTGACTTACTATGTTGGCCAGAGTAGGGATGAGTATACTAATTTCAAGAGCTTCTACTTAGTTTTTCCTACTACCACAGCTCCTATTCTATATGTCCAATATCAATGTGTTTGTCCAACTTCTAAGGATGTGTTTATCAATTATACCTTCAGAAAACCAGAGAAATGATCACAGGATAGATGGATACACTGTAAAATGAACCTGCAGCAAGACTCTATTTATTACTTGATTCCACTATGTCCCTGCTCTAACAGGGACCATGATAGCACTTTAAGGCCCAGGTGTCAGCATCAACTTGGGCCCTGTATCCAGCATTCTTCAAAAGATCTGTTGATTCATCTTTCTCAGCTTAAAGTTCCTCAATAAGTATCTATAAGTTCCTTTAGGAAACGACTGTTGATTCCTCAAAAGGTCTGTTGATTCATCTTTCTTAGCTTAAAGTTACTCAATAAATAGCTACAGGTTCCTTTAGGGGAGGACTGGGCAGTAACTATTGTATATATTTACTATGGTGATTTAGGATCCTTCCACAAGAAGACCCTACCTCTCATTCAGTTGATGGAATCTGAATCCAAAAACTAGAGCATCTACCAATTTGTCAAGACATCGTAACTTTCCATTGCTTCAGCTGACCTCAGCTTTCTGCTCATCCATTTCTGATTTGTTGGTTGTACATATTAAGCAGCATTTTTGTTGGTTGCCCATCTGTCTTACCGCTAGGAATAGCATGCTCTATTAGTTACCTCCATAGGTCTCTACATGAGTAGGTGTAGCTCTCCTGGGAGCCATTTTGACCTTGCTTTCCCTTACAGTGAATACATTCGACTTTCTTCTGGAAATTAAATGCTACCACTTGTCCTCTATTATTCTGTGATTTTATTATCCCAATTCTTATTGGGAAGTCAAATTCTACAACTGCATCTGTTATCGTTAGCCCAAGACTTCCGAGAACAGCTATTACCAAGCTTCTCAACAATACTGGTATTCCCAGAACCAAAGCATTCATTTTCACTTGGGTAAATAGAATGTCTTCTGGGCCCTTATGAATAATATAACTAACTACATAGTAAGTTTTCCAGTCTTATATAGTGAACACATTCTAACATGCCCACTTCTCTTTTTGGCCCTTCCTTCACAGTTTACTATGGCAGTTTTAGCATCTAAAAAATTGTATATAAACCAATGTTCATCTCTGAAGAAAAAGTCACACAGTTAATTAGTGGTAGATCCATGTCTGCCTTAACAGCTTCTTTCATTATGCTAAAAAAAATGCATAGAATTTTATTTTGTTACAAGTTGATTTTTATTTATGGCATTATTTATTTGATTGGTTGGCTGGTAAGTTTGAATTGAGTGAACCAATCTGAGAAGTTTTGGGTTTTATCTCTTCAAATTTTCTAACCAGCTGACTTTTTCAGAGGGATAGTGACAGTTTAGAAATATTTATAGAATCAAAAGACAAAGGAGAATTGTGTTGCAGAGGGTGTTACGTGTGCCATGCTGTGACTGGGAAATAATAATAATAAACTCCTATTGTTCATTTGTGCAAGGTTTGAAATATGAATTGAATCCCATACTCTAATCCACATGGATTTTCTTTTTTTTCCCCCCCCCTCAAAAAACCAATAATCGCCCTGGCTTTGCCTGAGGGGATTTGAATTCCATGAGTGGTGTGACTCCACGGGTTCTGAAAGGAATAGTTCATGACTGAATGACCTCCTCTGAGACTCCACTGATGATTGAAATTCAAGAGCAATACTGGCTCAAAGCTTGTTTATAGCTCTAGAAGGTAAAAAAGGGAGTCCAAGCACATGAAGACACAGGTGTATAACTCATAAATATTGACTCAGTTATCTCCCAAAGCTTCCAGTCTGGACCTGTATTTTCATATAAAATGGTTCTAGGTTACTAAATGTATGCACTTAGCTTCATCCCTGGATCTCTGTGCCTTCTTCAGGAACCTGGGAGTGATAACCCTAAGTTGTAGGATTATTACAGGGTTTCCCAACTGATATTTGAGGCCAAATAATTATTTGTTGCGGGAGCTGTTCTATGCATTGTAGGACACATAGCAGCATTTCTGGCCCCTACTCACTAGATGCCAATAGCAATCTCCACCCACCCAGTCATAGCAACAAAAATGACTGTAGATATTGCCAAATATCCCTCGGGTGACTAAATAATAGCACTCCTGTATGCCAGACGCTCCATTGAGAACCATTGGATTATTTTAAAAATAAAAGCAGCAATAGAAAATAATTATACATTTTGCTGATTGTGTGTTCACAGTATGTCAGAAACTGTTCTCGCTGTCATTTTATTTTTATAACAGCCCTATGATAAGGTATGGCAAGATAGGTAGGTACTCTTGCCACCTTAGTTTTATAGACGTGGTTACTAAAGCACAAATAATTTAACTTTACCAGTGTCAGAGTTGAACTCAGGCCATTTGATCCTGCAACCAGTACCCTAAATCCATGCTAAACAAAGGGGGGGTTGGGGGGGGCTTAAGCAGCAGTATCAGCATCACCTTGGAACTCGTAGGAAATGAAAAATCTCATGCCCCACTCCAGACGAACTGAATCAGAACCTTCATTTTAACAAAATCCCAGTGAGTCACATGCACTTTAAGTTCTGTAAGTGATGATATAAAAAGCATAGCACGGTTTCTGTAATTAGTAGGTGTTTGTATTAGTCAGGTTCCCCAAAGAAACAGAACCAAAACGATGTGTGTATATGTATGTGTGTGTGTGTGTGTGAGAGAGAGAGAGAGAGAGAGAGAGAGAGAGAGAGAGAGAGAGAGAGAGAGAGAGAGAGAGAGATTGAGTTTTAAGGAATTGGCTCACATGATTGTGGAATTGTAAGACCCAAATTTGCAGGTAGGCCGGGAGAAACTCGGGAAGAGTTGCAGTTTGAGTCCAAAAAAAGCCTGCTGGCAGAATACCTTCTTGTTTGGGGAAGGTCAGTCTTTTTCTCTTAAGGCCTTCACCTGATTGGATAAGATCCACCTACATTATAGAAAATAATGTGCTTTACTCAAAAGTCTACAGATTTAACAGTTAATCTCATCTAAAAAACACCTTCACAGAAACATCCAGAATAATATTTGACCAAATATCTCGGCACCAAGACCCAGCCAAGTTGACGTAAAATTAACCATCACAGTGCTCAATAAACATTAGCTCTTGTTGTTGTTGTTAAATTGATAAGGAGGGGAGTAAAGTCTATTTTTTCAAATCTCTCAAGACCACCCCAAAATACCTAAGTTACAGTGTTAACAGAGTTGTAGGAGCATGATTTTGTTGGTTTCAGGGCTCCAAGGGAAACATTTCTGCTCAAATATAGACTGAGTGGTGAAACGTGGAAGGAGAATGCATCTGAGAGGCAAGCTGGATCAGGCGAAATAATTAACTCCTTAGGTCCAGACAGATCTGGGTTTTCATCCCAGCTCTGAAGTTTCAAGTTCTGACCATGGGCAAAGTACTTCACCTATATGACATCCATTTCTTCGTCTGAGATGGGAAGTAGTGACAAACATGCTGCAGGGCGCTTGTGAGGACTGAATAAGGTATTATCTCTAACGAACCCAGCTCATTGCCTGACACAGAGGCTGGAAACAGCTTGTGAAAAACTGATTCTCACTCATTTGTCCATCTTGGAAGAGTTAATAGATGCCTTTTTATTCTAGATATTATTCTAAGGTTGGTGGTATGAAATAAACTGAAACATGATCCTGCCTTCTGTAGTTCAGAGACTAGTGGGGGAACTAAAAAGCAAACAGACACGTGTGATGTTACATGAAGGTCTGGCCAGAATGGAGATGTATATATAATGCAATCATTTAATAGAGGGAGAAGGCAAAAATCTGACTGAAGGAATCAAGGAGGGCTTCACTGAGGGAGTGGTGTTTGACTAAGGCTTGAAGGATGCAGCAGAGCCTTCCAGGCAGGTGAGGGGAGACAACAGCCCTCCAGGGTACATGGTCATGAAAGCCTTTTCTGAGCAGGGTGCAGACTCTTTGGTACGAATGAAGTATACAGTGGGAGGGAGAAAAGGCCAGAGGTGGGTCAGAGGGTTCAGCAGTTAGGGATGTCAGATTAGGAAGGGTCTTACTTGTCTATAGGAGCCTGGGCAATGCAGAACCACGAGGTAGGGGAAGAACATGACTAATCATATTTATATTTTTAGAAAAGATCACTCTGGAGCATGGAGGCATATAGGAGAGGCCAGGGAGTGTGTGTATCTCTCTCTCTCGCTCTCTGTCTCTCTGTCTCTCTCATACACACACACACACACACACACACACACACACACACACAGGACTTACCTGGAAAGGAATCTAGGTAACCCGGAAAGGTAAGTCTACATTCTCTCTCATTAATTTTGAGTCCCTCATTCCAGAATAGCAAAACTTTGATGATTGCAATTTCTGAGGTAGTTCTAAACTTAGTAGAGGAGAAAATAATAGACTTAGAAAAAAAGAATTAAAAGGGGTTTATTTTTTGTTTGTTTGTTTGTTTTCTTGATTTGTGTGTGTGTGTGTGTGTGTGTGTGTGTGTGTGTGTTTTCAATCTTGCCTCCTTATTTCTCAAGCCTGTAGCATTTTTGATCCAGTGGGGAGGTAAAACTATCTTGTTGATAAAAGTCACATATCCTAATACTCGTATTACAGCTCACTCAAAAGCCCCCCAGCAAGGCTCAAGAATTGCAATGGTACATGGATGCTCAATTAATGGGGTAGAAATTAAGTAATTACTATAATATCTCTCAGGGTTGGAAAACACTCAAGTCTGAGCCCTGGAGGCTCCCACATGACTCAGAATGTGGCAATATCTTGGCCATAAGACAAAACTGAAAGATGGAGGCCAAAGCTGCAAAAGAATATGTCTGGTCCCACCAATCCTATAGACACTGTGGTGTGGTTCTCTGCCCTCCAAGAACAAGTTCAGTAGAACCAGTGCATATAGGTAGCAATAGTCCAAGAGGCCAGACAGAACCGGAAGAATAGCCTATCATAGCGTAGTGGCCAGAGCACAGGCAGAGAGGCCTGGAGTCAAACCAGCTCTGAGACTATGTTCCGGTGTGACCCAATCACTTTAATGCTGTCTAACCTATAAAATGTGAGAAGATAATCCTCCCATGGTGCTGATTTGAGACAAAAATGAGATGGCATTTAGAAAACATTGAAAAAATACTTGACCTCAAAATCAATGTTTGTTGAATAAATGAATGAAGGAATATATGAATGGACATCAAAACTTTTCTTCCAACTTCCCAAGATTGAAGAAGAGAGAAAGACGTCAAACTCCTTCAGCAAAGAAGTTTGATGTGACAAGGGCCAAAATTCCGGACGTGGGTGAGGCCCTCTAAGGAGGTCCACCTGTGGCTTGCTGTCTTCCTCGGGGCCCAGCCCACGAGGTGTCTGCCTCTCTAAGTTCCCTTAGAACTAAGGAGCACACCCATTACTAAGGTAGGGACTTTCACTAACTCAAGTTACAATGACACCAGGGATTACAACTGGGACATCTGCCCTTTCGTGAGAACTGGTGCTATTTCAGCAAAACAAAACAACACAAAACAAATGAAAATGCCTCTGAAGAAATCACACTGAAAGTTCCAGATAAGACTCTCCATCCCCCGTCTCATATTATTAACTCCCTCTTATTTTCTCTCCAACAAGGATTTTAAATTCCATCTAATTTCCTCTGTTCCCACTCCAGACTAGCCAAGCCCTTATTTTGTAGTTTTTATCCTAAGCAGATGTCATTTTCTGTCTTCCTGAGAAGATAGAGGCTATCCAATCCTGTCCTCTCAGTTTCTCTCATCTCCAACTTCAAGCTGTATTTCCCAAGTTCCTCAAGTCTACCCCTCTTCTGTCTGAGATGAAGCAACATGGTAAAGTGAGTAGAGTACAGGATTATGGATACACGTAGACATTGGGTAAAATTCCTATTTCAGTACTCATCGCCCATGGAAAATTGAACCTCAGTATTTTCATCTGTATAGTGGGGAGGTTAAATAGCTAATCCTACTTCTTTCAAACAGCATAAACGAGTCCATTGGACTCTAGTTATTAAAATAAATAGCCATTCAGTAACCATCCTTCCAGTAACATGTCCTCCATCTGTGTGTGATTTACTCCCATCCTCCAAAATTATGTTAGTTGGGTATTCATCTAAGCAAGGTCACTAGTTTTGTTTTTTGTTTCTTTTTCTTCTTTCTTTCTTTCTTTCTCTTTTCCTTTCTTTCTTTCTTTCTTTCTTTCTTTTTTTTGGGGGGGTGAAATTGAGGTATTTTCTTTACATTTGGTTAGTAATGATGGATAAGTGCTAATATTTGTTTAACCTCTAGTATGTGCCTGGCACTGTTATAAGTGTTTTCCTATATGCTGTCTTGTTTAAATCCTCAGACAACCCTGTGAAGTAGGTAAAATTATTCTCTGCTGTTCAGACAGGTGTAAACAAGCTCAACGGCATTAAATGACTCACCCAGGTTCACATAGCAAAGAGGGAGCAAGACCAGAATTTGAGCCAATGCAATTGGGATCCAGAGCCTTACCCATTAAATTCCAACTCTATTGCCTTTTCATTATCAAATACGTCTTCTCTCCCCTTTCCACTTCCAAATTCAATTGACTTTTCCTCCCCTTATATGTTTGCTTTGCCATCTCTGGCTCATACACATCATAAAGATTGTCACGTATGTCATCCATTGATTGACTGAGTCCACAAATATTCATTGAACCCGCTATGTTCCAGGCAGGTATCTCTGGGATAAAACAAAATAAAGCAAGAAGACAAGCAAATGAATAACAAACGAACAAAAAATAACAACAGAAAAAAAACAGAAACATTGTATTTCAAATCTGAGGTAGAGCTGTAATGCATATAAACATCTTTTTGGTGTAGGTACCATATGAGTTGTCCAATATGTTAAAGGACAAATTTACTGTTCTTTCTAAATTATTCCATTGAAAAGGGAATATGAATATATTTTATTTCTGGAACCTGTCCTACTTACACAAACAAAAAGAGATGGGATAATTTTATAGAGCAGCCACTATGACCTGTCTCCTGGATCCTCCTCTACCTTACTGGCATTACTCTGTGTTTGGGAGTATACAGGAAATGGCCCTGGACCCCACCCCCACTGCAAAACTCATTACTTGGTATTAAGACAGAGAATATCCATGGATATATACGAGTAACCCCCAGAGAATGCAGAGACCACAGGGCATTCAGGCACTCTAGAATCCAGGAAGAGATGCAGTCATGCTAAAGGAGTGCTAGAAAGACAGGGGTGAGACTAATTCTCATTCCAGCTTGAATTTACCCTTCACTTACTGTTTGACCAGGTACAGACACTTACCTGGGATCGACCTCAGTTTTCCCATCTTTAAAAAGAGGAGATGGTTTAGATTTGTTTGTGACTTTATGATGCTCTGAAATACAGATTAGACCCAGGGATCAACAGACAAAGACTCAGGAAGAAGATTCAGGAATGTATTCTACATCTCTTCCTTTGACAAAGGACCAACAATTTAAAAAAAAACGAATTGCATGATTTTTCAGTTAGATAACAAGGTCATCAGCTTACCCTCACCTCCAGAATATCTTTGAATTACGGCTCAGCAGACAGTCTCTGCTGAGGCAGGATTAGAAAGACGACGTAGAGATATTGCCTTGATTCCAAAGAGGCAAGCTAGGTGAGGATCAGACAGCATCTTTATCTTCACAAAAGTGATGTCTCACCTTGTCTGTGAATGTCTGGCCAACATCTCAGTTCCTAAAAACCCCAAATTCAGAATGACACCTTTAGTGGGACTGTTTTCTTCCTGAAATGATTCTTGCTTGAATTGGCTATTTAAAAAATTTACTACCAGGATAGTAAATGATAAGACATGTTCATGTCAATTAACATCCTCTTGATAACATCTGAAAACTGGAAATTCTTATTTCATCTAAACAGGAGAAAACTATTTGTAAATAGCGTTGTAACGTTATTTTGAACATGAGAGCTCTGTCTTACTAACTCCACCTGCCATCAAGCCTTTTTAGAAATTGAAGTAGGTAATGATCTTATTCACACTTATTTAGCAAGCATTTTGCAACGGCACTCAGAATTCTGGGAAGAGGAAATACTTGTGGGGTGATGGGCCTTAGCAAATGCTCAGGCTTTGTTTGAAAGACCATTGCCGGGTACTTTATTGAAAAAGAGAATTCTGGGTCTCCCAGACACATTTTTAAGTGGGGAAAGACAGTTGAAGAACGAGATGGGTGTGAAAAAGAAATCCAATAGATTATTCTTTCCCTTTTCTCAAAGCTCAAGTGTCCTGGTGAATGGGAGGGGTAGTGGCACATGGAGAGGTTACTTGAAGGAAATTGAGAAGGCTTTCTCCTCCTTACCAAGTGAGACACAGTGAAGTTAAGTGAGGCGTGTGAAATAAATCCACCTAAGATTCTCTCCAATCTACTCTCCTTTTGCAAGGGTGATGTGGGTGGTATATGCTACTTCCAGGAGGATTTTAGTGAGGATTAATCTCCCCTGAGATGCAAATCGTACATTTAAAGACCATGGGAGGCAGCCTGGTCCATCAGAATTAAAGCAGGTGTTAGTCTGTGCTTTGCCTTTGATCTTAACCTGAAAACTACATAGGTCTTATTTTCTTCACCTTGATTGGCAGCGCCCCCCCCACCCCCCCCACCCCCCCAACACACACACTCCTTTGCTTCTGCCTAACTTTTACATATGGAGCTTCCAAGTAAAGGTTCATTGCAGGTCAGAGGCTCTACAACTAAAAACATTTGCAAATGGAAGGAATGGATAATGCCTAAGGGTACTTGAGGTTCTTAACATCTAGGATTCCAACTTAGAAATGGTTGCTATTTATAAAGTATCTGTAAGGAGTGATTTTATCACATACTTGATGTTCCCTTTGCCAGCTGAGCTACTGCTCCTTGGGGAGGGCCCTTCTTGACAGCCCGCTGAATTCTCAGAACGGAGTTATGGACCTCAGCATTCAACAAACGATTTCCTGTGTTTCGTAACATTTCCTTTTGCTCCTGCCTTGGTTTATAAAACACTCTTTTACCGCAGTCTCAATGACATTAAAACAGCTAATAAAGGCACAAACTATTCCAGGGGTACCAATATATCAGTTATTGCATTTTATCACATTGAAAGCATGAGATGAGAGTCACCATGGTCACCGTGCCCTTTTTTCTGACAAGGATTCTGAGACCTGGGAGTAGAGTGGCTTGCACAGGGCAACTTGGAGAGTAGGCAGCAGTGTCAGGACTTGAGCCCAGGGTTTCCCAAGCTGCTTTCTGGATCTACGCCACAAGGCCACACGTGGGTTTCACACCACTCTGCTTAGGCCGAGAGCCCACCGCTTCTGAGAGCTCGCCTGAGAGGTCCGTCCGTCCACCCAGCTCAGTCCGTCACCTGAACCAGTGGTGTTGTCTGCGCCACAGATTCCAAAAACCACTAGTATCCACAGTGCCCAGAGATGGGGAAAAATCAGGCCCTCTCCACAATTGGGGTTCTAAGTATTACTGGAGATTTCCAGCTAGCTGAGACAAATATTTTTAAATATATAAACAAAAATAGTTAAACAACATCATTTTGTTAATCCGAAAACCCAATAGCCTTCAGATCTAGTTCAAACTGGGGAATGGATTTAAATATAGATTCCAAATGACTAATCAAAATGACAATGACTGTCACAGTAACTGTCATTTATTGAGCATCTACTCTGATTTAGGTACTTTATATACGTCATCGCATTTGAGCCTCATAGCAAGTGTTTCTGTGATTGTGACCTGTGAAAGGATATTATAAAATACCCATTTAGAAATGAGAACACTGAGGAGAAGCAGAGCTTAGTAACCTATCAAATAGTCACACAGATAGTGTGTGGAGTTCTCACTCCCTCTCACTGTGAGAAACCCACTGTCTTTCCATTAGTCTTTCTGACTTCCTTTCAATAAAAGGGTGGGAGGATCCAAATCTGTGCCTATGCCTAGTTATTATAGTTTAGACTTTTAGCTTTGTTTTGTTTTCTCTTCTGGGGTAAGATGTAATGGATTCTCACTATTATGACAATTAAACCAAAAGGACGTTATCCCTTTGTTCAAACTGCCTTTGGTGCTTCATGTTTAGAATGACATGACGTGAAGAGAAAAACTTAGCCAAAATTCCGTTGGCATCCACAGTGTCCAGGGAACATTTGTCAGTGTCTGGAGACATTTTTAACTGTCACAGCTGTGGGGAGGAGGAGACTACTGGCAGCTAGCATGTTGCTAAACATTGTACAAGGCACAGAACAGTGCCCCACCCACCCACCCACCCACCAAGATGGAATTACAACCCAAAATGTCAACAGTGTGGAGGCTGAGAAACCTTCCCCTAGCATAATCCCAAATACCAGGCAGAAAATGAGTAAGCAATGCTTTCCTGCCTGTCCTAGTGAAAAGAGCACCTCCTCGCCACTGCTCCATTACCCGACTCACTGATACCGTCTTATGTGTGTGTTTGTTCATGTGGATATTCTCTTTCCCTGACTTGGAGCTAAGCTCTATGTGGGCCAGGAGTAGGTCGACTGCCCAGAGTTTAGGTCACAGCAAGTCAAATAGAAACTGAATAAATACTTGTTGACAGTGAATGAATAAATTACCAAAAATAGTATAGAGATTCGAAAAAAATCACTCTACTCATAACTGAATACAGAGAGCGCAGTTCTCCCCCTTTCTTACAAAGTGTGATTTGGACTTTGAAAGCCTGCCCTGGCTACAGGCCATTAAGTACCACATGGTCAGTCTGGAATCCTTTATCCTCTGAAATTTTCTGGGCAATTTCACAGCTCCAAATACTTTAATTGAGCCTCAATGCTACTCTGTGGTTTCTTTTTTTTTTTTAACTAACCACTTAACTGCTTCCTACGATTTCCATCATTCATGATTCAGGGCTAAATACGGGTATGCAGAGGTGCTTCTTGCTTCTCTGGTCTGAAAATTTGATAGCTGAATGCCGTGAGGAATTGCTGTCCCTCTGTGAATCGAGTGTAAGAGACGCCTGGGGTACGAGTCATTCCAGCTTTAAATAAAAGGAGGAGGATGAAAAAGTTGTCCAGCTTTAGGCTTTTAGGAGGAAACTCTTTTCTGTGGCAGCCCTTGTCTCAGGACTTGTGTGTGTGTGTGTGTGTGTGTGTGTGTGTGTGTGTGTGTGTGTGTGTGTGTGGTGTGTGTGTGGAGGACAACAGGATCCAGGGGAAGTATGGGTCGAAAGTGGCTGAAAACATCTGGGACTTGTCTTGGGAGAAAAGCCAGGAGCCCAAAGTGAGTCAGGAAAGATAACTTATGAGCAGCCTGCACTTCTGAGGGGAGGCAGACACCAGGGAAAAACTGAGGTCAAAGAGAAATGTAGGCCTAAGGATAGATGAAAAATCCACATCTGGGTGCCTAAATTGCATGAAGCCTGGAGATGAAACAGGGTCTAGTGAGATTGCAGAGGAAAGTCGGGTTCCCAGACACAGAGCCAAATAGGTAGAAGAAAGGGAATGAGAAAGGAAGATGGAAATCGAGTTCACATGTAGCTTGATTTGTAGTATGCTAGATCCTTTACACAGTTCCAAATACTAGAGTTAGACTCATTTTTCTGTAAAGGAAAGTGAAGCTTAGAAAGATCAACTGGATAGCTTGTAGTCTACTAGACTGTGAACACCATGACGACGAGGACCGGACCAGGTCAGCTTTGTTCACTGCTGTATCCACAGTGCCGAGAGCGTGGTGGCTGCACATAGTAGGGGCACAGAAAGGTCTTGCTGGCTGACTTGAACAAAGTCACCAAACTGGTAAGAGATGAATGGCAGGAAGGTGGCATTCAAAATCCCATCAGCAGGAGACAGCTCTTCCCTGCACCAGACTGCTTTTCTAGCCGAAACCAAGTCACAAATCAGGGAGAACTTAACAGGAGCAAAGACGTGTGGGCACCAAACCTGTTCAAAATAGAGTTGTTACTTAATTTTACCGCCCAGCCTGAAAGGCCCAGCACTTGCCTTTTGCCACATCCAAAATGGTCAATGATTTCACCATTTCTGTCAGCTTTCAAGAGAAGAAGCATTATTAAGAAAGAAAAAAAGGGAATTAGATTGGTTTTTAGCCAAGTTAATAAAAGGCTGAAAGACGAACATTAATTTCAAACTGCTCATACATTGCAAGTTGACTTGTGTCACTTTAAAACTGCCTAAAATTATTTTTAGAAGCAAATTATATTTATTCCATGACAGCTTTTTATAAGATTAAATAAGGGTCTCATGGTATCAGGTTGCCAATAGTTATGAACGTTTCAGAGCTATAAACTCGGACTTTTGTTTTTCAATGTAATTTAATTTAAAATGCATTTATTGAACAGCTCCTATGGTCAGTGCCAAAAACAGTAAGACATAAGGGTGCAAGTGAAAGGACCCATGTAGGGTGTACGCTCTCAGAGAACTCACCTGGGAGAGAATCATTAACAAATCAAGAGGGTGTCTGTAGAACTTGGGGACCTGGAGCATAGCAGATTCTCAACTTATGGGTTCAGGTGGGTTTCCAATAATTATAGGAATTTAAGTGACTCTGGTGTTTGTCCCAATCTGCTGGCACAGATCATCCTATTTTCTACAAAACCTTCACAAGTATTTCTGGAAATTTCCAGACTGTACTCCTATGTGCTGTTTAGCAATTCTGAGCTATATGACTATTGTTCTTCTTTTGTTGCATAGTGCCACTGAGGTCCAAACCTACAAGGGGTATCTGGCAGAATGAGGGAGCTTGCCTTTGTCTCTTTCTTTTCTGTTCCCTATCGTAAGCGAGAGCCTGAAGCAGGAATGTTTCTGTGTGCCCTCAAACTGCTTAGAAAGTTTTGAGTGAAACAGCTCTTCTATTATTTTGCTTATTATAGTTTAGTAGTTAAGAGTATCAATGTTGTTGTCAAACTTCCTAGGTTCAAATCTTGGCTCCCCCACTTACTAGTTGTTTGACTTATAAAATTACTCATCCACCTGCGCAATGGAGATGATGGTAATACCACCTTGATAGTGTTGTAGCGAAGATTAAAAGAATGAATATGTGGAAATCAGAACAGTGCCCAACACATAATAAGCACTATATTTACATTAGCTACACTTACCATTATTATTAATTTATTAGTTATAATTACTCACAAATAATAGCTAGAGTAGTTGAGTGCTTACCAGGTGCCAACTGGTATACTAGGTCTTTTATATTTAATCTCCTCACTTCTGGCCTTTGAAGCAAGAAGTATTGTTATGCCAGTTATAGTTCAGGAAACTAGGCTGAGAGAGGTTAATAACTGTGCGAATGCAGACAGCTAGCACATGGAGTCCAACCCAGGTTGGCAGGCTGACACCAGCATCTGTGTGCATCTGTGGGGCTCGACAGCAATGGTATAAAAGATTAGCTATTGTGCTGCACTCAGTGTTTAAAGCCCCCTCCAAAGACTGCAATCTAGATCCTGAGTCCAGCTCATTACACTTGGATCCTTCTCCCTGTTAGCTGAGTTTTTTCCCGGGAGGCACTTCAGATGTGCATAGCGGTCGATAAGCTGGGGGGACCTCAAGTCGTTCAGTGGGACTAGAGATGTGGTAAGAAAGGAAGAAGTGAATATAAGGCTGAGGAAATGAGGAACCGCCCATGTATGCCCTTCTCAGAAGTTCGTACTTGGCCCCATATGCCAGCATATCCCACCCTGGACTCTGTGAACAACTCCTGCCAGTACCAGATGCTATGATAATATGGGTAAAACAAAGAAAGATAATGAAAAAGAGTACAATGATAAAAATAGCTATGAGATTCTAAGTTAAATCAAAATATGTTTCTTTATTGTAAGACTTCTTCTCAGAGCTTTTAAGATCCTGATATGTTCCAAAGGGAGTGAATAAAATAAAGTGCTTCCCAGGGAAGTTCTTCCATGGAACGCTTTGTGCTCACCAACCCACCACCCCTCTTTCCTGTCCTGACCCCAGAGTGTGTCCCAAGACAAATGTTTTCAGGAACAGCTTAACAGGACAGCTCCTGAAATGAAAGAATATAATAAGGGTTCTAACAGCAGAACCACATAATCAGATTTATGATATTAATTCTCTCAGAAGTGAGGAAAGGTCAAGCTCAGCAGCCAAAAGACCTTTAGAAGATAATCGCAAAGCCCTACGAAGAGAAAACAAGTGTCTAAATCAAGGCAGTAGGTGGAAGGATGGGCAGAAAATGCAAATGTGCCTTTCCAGTCTCCCCACCCATCCTCCTCCTCAACTGGCGTCTCTAACTCTACCCTCCCGGTTCACTCCACTCCCCTACTGGCCTCTATACCTTCATGAAATCTCCTTCCTCCGCTTGGAATAGCCTTTTAATGATTCCCCAAAACACATATGCACCCACCTGTGCCTGGAGAACTTCTATTCATTAGCTCAGGGGTCATCTCAGGAGACTTCCTCCACAAAGCATTCTCTGAGCTTCTCAGGCCTAGATTAGCTGGGCCTCCAAAACACAGCACTCAGCCCAGGGTTCCTGATAGTCCAGTTAGTTGTCTTTCTTTCCCTAGATTTTGAGACCCTGCCAGGTCTCACTCATTCTTATGTTTTCTTCCTTGAGCTCAGAGTCAGACATATGGAAGTGGTGCAATAAAGTTTTGTTTTTGTTTTTGTCTGTTTGTTTGTTTGATGAATAAATGATTTGTTCAATTTTCACAACATACCATGGGAGGTAGATTTTATTTCTTCCACTGTCTTCATAAAGAAATAGAGTCTTAGGTGGATTAAGAATCACATATAGTTAATGATCACATTTAGTGGAGAAAAAGACCATCTCCAAAGAGTGTTAAATTTATCTTTGGGCTAAAGAGAAAATTACTGACTTGCTAAGTTGGCATTAAGTACATATCCGGAAGGCTTCCACTGTGGCAACCCCATCTCCCCTTCTTGAGAGAATTATCTCACATGTTTCCTGAGCTCTGAACACTGCCGAGCAATGTGAGGTCAGAGACAGCATAGACAGTAAAGTGGAAATCTTGATAGAGGTACCACGTAAATTCAGAAGGGGTTTGCAATAATTGAAAATGTAAGTCTCCTTTCAAATTCAACCACCACAAAGTATCCATTATAAATTGGAATGTCTTCTTACCTCCAGGGAATGGTCCAGGTACAAAAAATTTCATAGAGAATTGGGTTTCAAAGAGCTGACGGGGGTCAGGTGTGCCTACCTGAAGCAGCTTGAGGCAGAAAGAGCCAGGACCTCAGAGTCTTAGAAAGTTCTACAGGCCCCCTCCAGGGAAATAAAATGCCAAGAATCTGTTCTATGTTCATCCATGAAAGACAAGGTCAAGTACCAAGAACGAGGCAGAGACCAAGAATGAGGAAGAGGAGTAAGGAAAGTCTTGAGTGCTGACAGGGAATGCCGAAAGAGTTTCAACTCACTCGCATTTATAGAACCTCACATGCTTTTTGTGGGAATGTAGTATATGAGACATTTTTGGGGGGGTAATTAAAGGTATAAACTGGAATATACACCACAGGCAGAGCACCAAATAAGCAATCCCAAGCATTATTTTGTTTAATCTTTACAACAGCCCTAGGAGAGGTGCATTATTATTGCCATTTTACAAATCAGGAAGCTGAGCCTCACAGAAGTTACCCAGCTTCTATACGGTGAAGCAAGAAATCGGTCCCATCTGTGTCCTACGTATATCCTCATAGTCCTAAGATAAATAAATAAACCCATATTGCATACAGTATTGCAGCTATTACATATCTGGTCTCTGCCTCTCCCCCTACCTCCCTCCCCACAAGGCACACTTTTTTCAGTATGCCAAAGATAGCTACTCACTTTCCAGAACTGAAAAAGGAAAACATTAAATGTAAGTGACTGAAGCTTGTTAAATGCAAGACTATTAAATACAGGCTTTTTAAAATGAGGTATTGATGTTATGTTAATATGATGTTTCTCATAGTGGCTTGATGATGGCACTAATTCAGGTTGCCTTCTTGTTGAGCACTAAGTATATCAATCAGCTGAAGGGCAGCGTTTTTAAATTTTGTCGGTGTAGTTCTGCAGAATATAATGGTTCGAGTCAAGGTTATTTGGAAAGAAGGTCCCCCTGAGTGTTCTTGAAAGATAGGGAACAGGAGACCTGAATCTGAGTCCTAATTCCTCTCTAGAAGCACTCAAACATAAAACTGGAAACAAATAAGGTAAAGAATATAAAAAGCATTCTGCAAAAAAACAGGGAGAGAAAGGTGGAGGAGATTTATGAAGAGACTATGTTACAGCTGCTGTTTTCCCCAAACTTATGGCCACAGATAAATAAACCTTAATCTATAACTCAACTGACCTCCCCATTGGTGAAAGATTGTCTTTTCATAAGAACATGAAGGTGCTTGTTTTGCCAGTTAATGCAGTTTTGTTTATGTTGTTGAAAGTCTGACTACCTCTTCCCTTGTTTCTTTAGCAAACCTAAACTCAATTCACAAAAGGCAGAGTTGTATTATTATTGAAGGTTAATGATAAGGCCAGGGGAAGCCTGGTTTAGAGGATGGAAGCAAATCATTAATCTTGTTATATTCGTATTTGCATTATTGTCAGGTTTCATTGTTCTCCAGTTCACTCTGTACCAGGTAAGCCCCATCTGAGTGGGTGGGAGGAGGGAAGTGAGGTAGGATCAGAGTGCATAAGACAAAGTTCTTGCTTGTAAGGAGCTTCTTATAGACCGGCAGGGACAATATACTTGCAAAAACATAAAATAGGTGGCTCCAGGAACACTCACTAATGCAGGCCATCTGCCTCTCTTTCTGGAATTACTATAACAGCCCCAGCGTGGTCTCTTCACTTACAGTCTCATTTCTTCCAATGCATATATCCCACCTTTGCCATCAGATCTCATCCTTTTGTTGTATCAGTCACAGTCCCAACAGGAAACAAATGTCATGTTAAAATTAGATCATCTAAAGTGGGTTCAATAAGGAGACCAGTTAAAATGGTGTGAACAGGACTGCACAGTGACCCAGGGCTAATGACAGCGAGATACTCCATCCTTAAGCCTAGAGTAAGGAGGAGAGAAATGTTACTGGAAGCAGGAAGGGAAGAGAACTGCAGAGCTTGCTTTCTTGGAGATTCAATGATGTTGATAGAGAGATAAAGCCTGTCCCGCGGGAAGGGAGCCTGGAAATAAGTACCACAAGTTCACTTTCTTCCCTTCCTCCCTCTCACCTCCTGCTGGGGCATCCAGTGGCCAAACCGACCAGAAGCAGAGTGTAAGGGAGGCTATGGATGTAGACCATAAAGGACAGAGTGGACAGGGATAGGGAGTGGGTCTGCAAGGGCAAGCAAAATATGTGGAGCACAGGTCCTTTGTTTAAAGCCATCTGAGTTCTGGAAACACAGAGGCATGGAATTGTCTCCACCCTGGAGGAAGCTATAGTCAAGAAAGAGTTTGAAGAAAAGTAAACTACGAAGGAATTCCCAATTGTGAGAATGCCGTGAAGAATTTGTTTCCACTGATCTGTTCTTTCATCAGACCTTCCCTGAAGTCCTCTTCTTTGACAAGGTGAGGCAGGCCCTGAGGACGCTGGGTTGCAGAGATGTGTAACATCCAATCCTACTGTCTGTGCACTCATTACCTGTTTGCAGTAAAAGACATGGAAATAGTAAACTACAATGCACAAAGCTCCAAGGTTTTCCTTTCGAATGAGCCTTCTTTCCAAATATCCAAACACCCAGCGCATGAAGCACAGTCAGCTCCGTCCATCTTTGCGTATATTTGAATGGTAACTGGTTTGGACAGCAGCCTATGTTCATTAGGCTTAGAAACTTTCCATGTCAGTTAATTTGATTAATATCAGAGAAAACTCAATTAAACTTGTCAACATTTTGCATATGACATTTACTATCTATTAAAATTATGTCACCTCCATCAGCCAGGGGCCTTATTTTTATTTTCTCCAGACCGTCAATTTGAGAATGCCAAACACCCAAGCAAGGGGGATGGAAAATGTGTTGCTGTCATTCTCTCCACACTTTCTTAAAGCCAGTCTAACATAATGAGAGTTTTCATGTTCACATGTCCCTTACTCCCATTTTCCTAGAGAACCATACTTGAAAGAATGTGCAAGGCTGAAGGTTAATTGTTTAAATAGTTACTAAAGAGAGAGGCAGGGAAAGAGAACCTTCAAAGGCCAAGAGAATAATTAGGTTAGTAGACCTGTTTAAGGGTTATTCATATACCCGACTGTTACTTGTCAGCAACTACACCATTTCTAGGTCAGAATGAGAATGTGAACTCTACAAAGAATATTTTTGCTGTTCTTAACAAAATAGAAAAGAATGTAAAACTCTATTTACTAGTGGAATCTCTTTATATTAGAATCTTTAAAGCTTTGTATGAAATTAACTACAAGATACGTAACACACATGGAAATATAACTGTATAACTATCATTTCAAAGCAGGAACAAAGCTTAAGGAACTCAATATTTAAAGTCTGTGTCTATCTTGCTATCGTGCAATAACTCCTGATTTGTGTGCCTGCTCCACAATTTATATTCTGTCTACTGGAAAACTCCACTAATTGACTCTTAAAAAGGAGTATATAACAGATTCGTTGGGAAGATTTCTTTCAAAATACACACCCTCTTATCCTACTGCAGTAGGTCCGGGTAGAGTCTCTGTTTCATAATGTATACCCAGGTCCTGTTAATGGGCATTCTCGAATAAAAAAGAATACACAGAATGTCCCCAAATAGGCCATGCTGTTTTATACTTCTGGGCATTTACTCAGGCTCTTTCATGAATATTTCTCTTTGCTCGTTTGCCTGGTAAATGTGGAACGCTTTCCGGAAGTCACAATTTCTCTGAGGCCTTTTCTATTAGCCACAGATAATTGTCCCCCACTCTGTATGTTTTAATACTTTTTATATGTCCACTATCACACTGTCCTGTAGTGTGAGTGGCACTTTCTTTCTTTGACACAAGTCTGTGAGTTCCTTGAAGGCAGGAAATTACACCTATCTTTGTACTCTGAGAGACAGTGTCTAGCCCATAGCACATGCTAGTAAATGCTTGTTGAATAGAATGGATATTGAATATATTACTTCCTTGGCTCGTTACTCATAATTACTCTCCATTCAAGGATAGTTTATATAACACTTAAAAATTTAGTGGCCCCATGTGGTTCAGGCTAATTGGGGCAGTACATTATTAAAAGGAAAAGGAAACAAGAAGTCTACCAAGCAAAAAACAAAAACCATTCTAATTTTACTAGCATCTGTAAGAGACATTAAATGAGATTCCACATAACCAGTGGAATGGCTCACAGACTTTTTTTCTCATTCTCCTCCTTTCTCACTGTCTCTTACTTTGCAGCCACTCCAGCCTTTTCTCTCCCTATCTTTCACTTTCCCTAATACTCTAGCAGCATGTGTTTTTTGCTTTTTCTCTCCTTCCTTTCTTCTGGCTTCCATTGGTTCTCTCTCTCATCTCATTGTCCCCAAATTCAAGAAGCCAATGTCGTACGTGTTCCCACTATCCCGTCCCAGCATTTATCCCAGTAGCTCTCTAGTTCTGATTCTGTAATTCGCTCTGTCACTTTGCCCGAACTAATAATTCAGCCCCCACTTGGTTCCTCACTAGTGGACAGTCCTCTGAGAGTTTCTCTATTTGAGCCTCAAAAATGTCAAAATATGATTATAAAATTTGTGATGTATTACACATGTTTATATTTATGAATGAACACATTTAAGATAAAAATGTAAATGTGTTCCAGGAAAAATTACAGAATTTATAAAAATCCTCACTCATGGTACACCAGAGGCAGTGTGTTTGGTTCATGAAACACACATTGAATGTCATTTTCCTTCAATACATCCAGTGTATCTGGTGTGGGTGTCTAATCACATTTACATAGGACATCAGAAAGGTCTCATTTGTAAAAGAACTGCTCATGCCAAATTTTCCTTTTGACCCTTGGTCCCACTGCTGCTAATAAAGATCAGAGAGGAAAGTACTCTCATGGAAATGTTTTGAGTCCAGTTCGGATTCAAATCGTGGTTCTTCGACTTCTTAGTTTTATGATCTTAGGGAAGCAGCGAGCTTTCACTTCCAAAGAGGGCTCTCTCACCTTTGAAAAGATAGAGTTGTGTTTTCAATCCCTGAAGGATTACTGTTTCCCAAGAAGAGGGTCTGGATGGAATACTGACAGGAGCGCCTGACTGAAGCAAGAAAATAAATACCAGAAGGTCATATGGGAGGGCCCTGGAGTCAGATGACTTATTTCCAGTGACAGACAAGTTACTCACTGGCTGTATACTTCATGCAAGTTATTTAGCCTCTCTGAGACTCATTTTTCTCACCTGTTAAGTGACCATTATAAAAGAATGCATTACATTGGGCTGTTAGAACAAAATGGATTAGATGAGCATATTAATTCAGTACCTAAGGAGACTAAATTTTAAACGTGTGTGTGTATTAGTTTGTTTAATACCGTCAATATGTCTACCCTTGCTTAGAGACCAGACACACTTAGACGGCATGAAAGAATGATAAAGCGGAAGGTTGGAGGAATGATTTGGCAGTGACAACCAACTTAAAGATTAGCCAGGCAAGACTCTCATGTCAGTATATGAGTTATACCGTAAGGGGTTCAGGAGGGACAATAATGACTTCACCTTTGTTTGATTACTTCATTATGATAACCCAAGTACTTTAAATAGTGCCTAGCACATAGTAAGTGCTCATTAAATACTTGTTGCATTTCCCATGCTAACCTGCTGTCTTGTACAGAGTAGGTCTTCAATGAATGTTTGTGAAAGAGTAATAATAATAATGGTACCTAATATTTGTCAAGTCTTTATTATGTCACAAATTCTTCTAAACTCTTCATACGTACAACCTCGTCTAGTTTTCCCTTTCGCATTGTGAGATAGACACTTGTACTGCTCCCATTTTTCAGATAAAGGAAATAAGGAACAGAGAAGCCATGTCTGTGTTCACACAGCTGAAAGCTGGCGAGGCCAGGAATTGACCCCGGCCACTGGGGCCCAGGCGACGTCAGCCTTGGGAATGCTGTTGATTCTCTTTGCTTCTAGTTTTCAGCTTAACATCCCTAGAACATATTCAGTGGTTTTGCACCTGGAATAAGGTTCAGTCTGCTAATCTGTAATTAGAGATCATACCACCTGGCCTCCCCATCGAAAAGAATCATGTGGTACATCAATGGAGCTAATGGGAGCTCCCATAAAATAGATTACATGGTACATTCTCTCTACTGCAATGTAACTGAAAGCACACTGACTTTGGAGTTCACAGACCTACATTCAAATGTTGGCCCCTTTTTATTAGTTTTATGGCCTTGGGCAAGTCATTCTTCTTTACCTTTTTCACCTGGAAAATAAGAACTATTACCCTGACTTTTGGGGGTTATGATCGTTGTCAATGAGGTAAAGCATGTAATACACCGAAACCTATTGCCTGGCACATATAGGTAGACGAGGACTCAATGCTATCTAGTAAGTGCTGTAGTTTCTTTAAATGTAACAGGATGGAGATTCACATTTCTCGGGTGCCTACTAGGCGTACATCTCCTGTAGAGCAGCTCAGTAAATACAGTGCCTTCCTCTCGCACTTCCCCTTCCTCAAGTCATTTCAGAAGATCCGCTCCTTCTTCCTCCTCAGCACACTGTACCCCCCTGACCTCCTCCAGGCATTGCCTCTGACTGCTTTCTGCCTCATCATCTGTAAAAGTCGCATGTGTTTCCAAACTTGTGTTTTAATGGGTATTTATGGTCCCATTTACACTGGTGTGAGGTACACAATGGCTCCTCTCTGCATTGTTAAAAGATCTGGAATTTTATGGATGCTGGGTGGGGGGGGGGCAGGAGTAGTATTAGTGTCAGGTTTCTCTGGTTGCCATTAAGAAAATATGTGCTGTAAAGTTTAGAGGAGTGGGACTCCGGGGCCTGATTCACACAGCACAGAAGCCCCTTTGCAAAGACTTTTGTTTTTGTCTTTCGGTTTCACATTTTGTTTCAAGAAAGTGCTGATCCCATTTCACTGAAATAGTAACTTTGGCAACTCATTAAGTCTTTTCTTTTCTTTTTTTCATCCATTGCAGGTAGAGTTCATTATAGTCAAGCTGGAGGGAGTACTGTAATAAACTCTCTCTCTCTCTCTCTCTCTCTCTCTCTCTCTCTCTCTCTCTCTCTCTCTCTCTCTTGCTCTCTGTCTCCTTGTAAGAAGCACGAGATAGAATCTGCATTCTACGTGTAGACCAGTGGTTCTGAAGGCAAGGCAAGGGGCGCTTAGCCATGTGTAGACACATTTTAGGCTGTTAAAACTGAGGCAGTGCTATAGGCAGCCAATGGGTAGAGGCCAGTGATGGAGCTGAATATCCTACAACGCACAGCAGAGCCCAACACGACAAAGGACTATCCAACCTCAATGTCAATGATGCCAAAGCTGGGAAACTTTTATGTAGAGTAAATCTTTTATCACGATTCGGTTGCTAAGTCTACATATATAGCCACCTCTGAAGAAAATTAGTGCCAAGCCTTCCACCAATTTGTTTTCTGGCCTCCAGGAGCTTAAGACCAAGGGTGAATGTTTTTGAATACATATCAGCCTAAGTTTGACTCCTAGTGACACCATAATTTAGCTATGTGACCTTGGCCGAGGTGCTTCACATTTCAGATCCTCAGTTTTCTCATTAGGGGAAAAAAAAAAAAAAAGATAATACCTACCTTGGAGGTCTGTTAGGCAGATTAGATGAAGTAATGTAGTTATAGCCCTAAAAATGTTTGATACAAAGCAGACTTCTGACAAATATTGTTAGTGTACCTTTGTAATAATCATGTAGTGAAATGATCACAAGAGACCCTTAAAGGTGGCCTACTCACTCCATGTGTTAAGTTCCTATGAAGACTTCGGGATCCTCTCCCTATTTACATACAACTTCCGACAAGGAGGGGACATAAAATGGAGGTGTGTACCGAGTACTGTCTGAGCCCCCAAACGGGCCCACTAGGGGAGGAGATGATGACAGCTTAAGTTTAAATTGTTACAACTCTAAGTGAGTTACCTAACATAGTCTCAAAAACTTGGTTAACTTATTCCACGTTCTCACTGGCTTCAGTCATTTATTCCTTCAGCAAACTGTTGACACTTACATCATTAGCAATTGCATTGATGGTTTAATTAAAATTTGAATATCCCATCCAATTTCAGCCACCTGCTATCTTTTATATCCACTCATATTTTAAAAGCACAAAATGTTCCTTTTTTTTTCTTTTTTTTTTTTTTTTAAAGTTAGCCATATCGTCTGTGGTTGGAACAAGAAGCCCAGAAAGGCTGTGTTGATGGACCTTGGTGAATGTCCACTGCTCTGGGGTGGCACATACGCGACTCCCACACATCTGAAAAGCATAGGCCCAGAAAGGTGTTCTTAATTACAACAATTACAGGGAAATCTCTAGTTGAAAGTATTTACTGTTAGTGGCATAAGGTCAATCATCTCATTACTTATGAATCTATTTGTGTTCCTTTTAGCATCTGAGTAGATACCTAGATCAATGCACTCTTAGCCTGCAGTTTCCTAGTCCTATAAACTATTGAACTAACGTTGGAGTGTTGAATTATGTTTAAATGGGAAATGGTATACCATTGATGTGGCCACTAAATAATGATATTCCCGATTGGTAGCTATAGAAAAGTAAAAGAAGAGATGGAATTGCAAACTGCCACAGGATACAAAAGAATTTGGTGAGAGAGAAGTTAGGAATAACTCCAGGGTTTCTCCCTGAAGTTGGAGCTATTACTGCCATGCCTCCCTTGAACTGTGTTCAACTGGTGGATGTGTGGAAGATGCACATCTGTTGTATGTATCTGTCTATCCTGCTCCACTGTGAATACCTTAGGGGACAGGAAAGAAATCTGAATCATCGCAGTACACCCAATGTCCAGCACTGTGCCTGGAATATGGCAGCCGTTCAATAACTACTTGTTGAGTAAATGATTTGTTTCTGGACTCTTATGAGAATCCAGAACACTGTGGTCCCTGGTGTTCATCATCCATTCATCTAGTTGGCCAGGTCAATAATTTGGAATCATTCTTGACTCCTCTCTTTTACCCCCCATCCCACATCCAACCCATCAGTAAGTTATGTTAGTACTACCTTCAAAACACCTTCCCAAATCCATTACTTCTCTTCACTTCCTCTGCTTCCTCACTCATCCACAATGCCACCATTTTTCACCCAAACTACTCTCAGTAGTTACTTGTCTACACTTATGCATCTATCACGTCCACTCTCATCATGCCATCTCCCAGGGACCAGGGGGAATCAGTTGCTCCTGGGATCAAACCTCCCCAAGGGATTTCCATTTCACTCACTATAAACGCTGAAGTCCTTACGGAGAACAAGCCCTGGAACATGGATACCTGTCTCTACTACTCACTCTGTTCCAGCCACGCCGGCCTCCTTGTTGTACTTCAAACTACAAACAAGCCCCATCTTGGAACGTTTGCCCTTCCTGTTCCCTCTGTCTTGCATAGTCATCCATAAGCATTTTCTTCACTCACACTCTGTCTTCATTCAGATCTCTGCTCTCCACCACTCTATTTAAAATACAGCAGTCTCAGTCACTCTTTATTCTCTTCTCCTGCTTTACTGTTAATCCAGAGCGGTTATTCTATCTGGCATTATAAGTTTATTTGTTTACTGTCTGTTCCCCTAACTGAAAGGTAGGCTCCTGTGGGCCGGGACATTTTGTTCACTGCTGGAGAAGAGTGGCTGGAACTTAGATGCTGCTTAGTCATACGCCAGATGAATGACTGGACAGAAAGGAGGCCAGTGTAGACGGACCTTAAGTGGGCAAAGGGAAGAAAGGACCATAGCAAGCAGTAGGCAGATTATGTTCACCTGTCAATCATGCTCGCAATTTGGATTTTATTCCAAAGGTGGGTAGAAAAGCTGTGAACTGTTTTATGTAGCAAAGCGATAAGATATAAATGATGGTTTTGAAACATTAGCTACTTTGTGATAAAATAAATAAATCAACTACTTTGTACATAGTAGATGGAAGAAGAGCAAGAATAGAAATAAGGAAACAAGTGAGAAATGTCCTGAAGTTAAGCAGGCAAGAGATGGAGATAGCAGGGGCCAGAGGAGTGGCCAGGGAAAATAAAAAGAAGTTGATGGGCTGGGAGTCTGTTTCAGAGATGACAGGACCTGACTTCAGACTGAATATGGGGGCAGAGGAGGGAGAGGAAGGAAAGAGAAGAACTAAGCGTTACCCCTTGATTTTTGGTTTGAACAACATAGTGAATGACAATGTTTTTATAAAGAAAGACTGGGGAAACAATCATTTTGCATGAGTCTGTTGAAAGCTCTGTATTGAATGCTTTTTTTTTTTTTTAACATTCTGAATTTTAAGTGACTACTAGATATTAAAATGAAGATGGTCCAGCGGCCTTAGATATATAAGTGGATATAGAAGCCTGGAAGTGAAAGAGATCTGGGATACACCTATGTATTTGAGATCCATAAAACTATAGATGGTACTTAAAATGATGGGACCGAATGAGATTATTTAGGAAAAGAAGTAGATAGATAAGGTCTAGCCCCCATTGCCAGGGAAAACAAAATGGAATGAAAATCCTGGCAACCGTTCAGACTACTCCCTAAGCAGGTGACGTAAGAAGATGTGGAAGACAGTCTGGCAGGAAGTCCTAACTCCAAAAGTCTGACAATAAACAACAGAGATTCACATGTGCATTAACAAGTGAAGGAATCAGAGATGTTTAAAGAGGGAAAAGGCATGAGAAGGCGGTTGGATCGTTTAGAAAATTATTGGACCAAAAGAGTAGAGGTCTTCATGAGGTCCAAGAATTGTGAGAGGGGTAGGTAATAATTGAGAAAGTAACCTAAAATTCAGGAAGTCATCAGAGAACGTGATGCTGTGAGCATCTATGCTATGAAGTTGCTTTTGGGTTGTAATGACGACCTGGGAAAAGAAAAGGGGGGGGACACACCCTAGAGGGGGGCTAATTAATTTATTTATCAATATCTAATCAATTTATTTAGCAATATGCAATAGCAAAAGACAAAGGCAATTAATAGAATGTGCTAATGACGTAAAGTAAAGTTGGTTAAGATTAAACTATATACGTTAATAACAAGGTCATGTCAAAGGAGTACACATGCATATAAGTTTAAGAGATCCCAGCACATGTTTTCTATTGATCCAATATCACTGGGCTAAATACACAAATAACATCCATAAGGAGTATCCGAAAGTAGTAATAAGCTTTATAGGATAGTAACTATTACAGTAGATGCCAAAAGCTCACCAAACTGGGGAGGGGAATGGCACTGGAAAAGTCATAAATCAAAACCTTGCCAGGTCTTTAGCTGAGAGAAACTCAGGCGTCTCCCACACCGCTGCTTGCTAGTTCCCAAAAATGCTGCTGCTGCTATTGTTGTTGTTGTTGTTGTTTTTGTTGGAGTTGTTGGAAGTTAAGAAGCCTTCTGATACTGCAAGCTGCAAGTCACATACAAGTTCCCAAAGATGCTAGAATGATGGCAATTCACCAACAAAAGAAGTCTCTACTGTCCATTGAGGCAAGTTCCAATCTCCTACTCTGAAACAATCCAATCCCGAAAAGCAGTCCTGAAACAGCAAATCTCCTAAATAGCAATTTCTTGAAACAGCAATCAATCAATCAATCCACCTGAGGTCTGTTTTATATATCTCTTTAGATGCTCCCAAGAGCCAAGTTTTATATTCCTGCCTCCCCTCTCAAGGAATGGCCAGTCCCGGGAGGGTCCGGCAGTTACTGATATGAATGCTGCCCATGCGGCCGAAGGGCCAGTTTACCCGGATAAGCAATGTCTACTGCCCTTGCTCGGGACCCTCAGCACAAGATCTTCCAAATCCTGGCAATGTGCCTGTCATGTCATCCTGATATAACTTAGCTACTTCTTCACTTCATCTGCTGATGTGGGTGAAGCAGACAGAACAAAGAGGGAATTCTCTCAACCCCCGATCAAGAATTCCTTTAACCCTAAGCGAACCATCACCTCACAGCACAGACAGAACAGCAAACATCATCTCATATCTTCCCTGCTCGGGAGAATGAGACCAAAGGGGGAATTTACTCAACCCCTGATCACAGTGCAGAAATCACCTCACATACAGGAACAGACAAAAGCTAATAGACAAAAGCTTACATCAACCAATGAAGGCAAATTTTCCTCAACATCTACCCTACGTGGGTTTGGGAAGTTTGTTCTCAATTTCTGTTGATGTGATCCCTCAGATTGACTCAATTGCAAGACTTTATTAATTAATGTTTATGAAGGTTTGTCCCTCCAAGATTCCCTAATGTCCTGATAGTAATTACTGATAACTAGCAAAAGGCTCTTCTGTCTCTTTGTTTGCCTAGCATCTCGGTCCCCTCTTCCTCCTCCTGATCTGAATACTTGGTGGGCTGTTAGAATCTCTGCCAATTTCTCCTGAGTTTCTGTGCTTTCCCAAGGCAGTGAGCAAGGCACACTGTTTGTGGGAAGAACGACTTCTTGGTTGATCACATAACAGCATGTTAGTTCCTGTGTAATGCCATTTACTACTCTTTGTGCATGAATATCTCCAGGATAATCCTATTTAATCACTTTAGTCTATATTAGTACCTGAACAGCAAGCAAGTTAGTAGGTGCTAAATAAATACTTGTTGAGTCATTAATGGATTTATACTTTTAACACCTGCATCTTCTACCACCAAATTGCACATTAACCGAAAGAAAGCCAAAGCTGATGTTTGAGGAAATCTAAACAAAGATCTATAAATTTTAAAAATATCCATCCTCTTATCAATGGAGAATTTCTTGAGCAAACGTACTGTAGATGTTTGCTATTGTTTTCTATCTTTATTCTTTGTGTTATCTAAAAGATGTAATTATTTATAATGTATGACCTATTTATTTGTTAACAGCATGTGTTCTTACAAAATACTTCATGCTCTGAATATATGCTCCAAACCTACTACGTACTGCTTCATTTTCTTTTTAATGAACACTTCATAAAAATCTTTGTTCCTTTGAGGATTATTATTGTTTGGTCACTGTCTCCAGCAGGAAATCAGGTTGCTGATGTGAGGCATAAAAAATAAGCTGGTGCAGATAGCTACACTTCTAGGGAACCAAGCCTGCACCTGTAAGACTGCTTGACCAATAGCAATTGTTCAAGAAATAGTCCTAAATAAATGAATGGAGAGAGTCTCTTATGGGAACTATAGCTCCCACTAGCAGCAAGAGAGAACAGAGAGCTAAGCATCCAGTGATACTTGCGTGTGAGTGTATTCATATGTACGTGTGGGGGTAGGGTGGCACCAAAGCAAAGATCATATCAGAAGATCATATCAGAGCTGGAGTAGAGAATAAGAAGGCAGAAAGTTAAGAGATTGAGAGAAGGAAACCAAAGGAATCAGGCTATTCTCTTTGAGTAGCTTTCACTGAATTGTTTTCTTTCGTTAGCTCTTGATGGTCTCTGAGAGTGAATCATTGTATTTAATGGTTCAGAACAAGAGAAACAATCAAAAAAAAAAGTGAAAATTCAAGCAGAGTCTAACATATAGTAGACATACAATCAATGTCAATTTCCTTTTCCTTCTTTTCTTCCACTCTATCTTTTTTTTTCCTTATGAAGCTATGAGTACTGCCACCTTATTTAAAATGGAGAGAAACAAAAATACATGCACAAAGAGCATGAGAAATAAGTTTTAAAATATGTATTAATATGATTTATTTTAGACAAGTGGATAACCTAGTTCAACTCTACTATAGAGAAAGACAGATGAGAGGAAGAGATCCCCTTAACACATGATTAACTGTCAATCATTCTTCTGTGAGTAGCTGAAGGTCAAAGAGAAGTGGAATAGTTCTGATCCTGCTGATTAAATCAGGAGCATATAGGTTTGAAGGGCAAGGATGGAAGATTAAGTTAAATCATAGAATTTCAAGCAGACGAAATAACAATTAAGTTGATTAGCCTACGTCCTGCCAGGGAAAGGAAACATTTTTAGAGTACTACTTTGTCACCCGTATGGTGTTAATAATCCTATTTTGTAAGTGCCATTAAATTCATTCATTCAGCAGATATTTATCGAGTGCCCACTGTGTGGCAGAAACTCTTCTCGGCCCTGGGAATAAAGCCATGAACAGTCAGGCAAAGCCCGCGTCTTCATAAAGTTTATGATATAGCCCTGGGGATGGACAATAAACAAATACATACATAAAGTGTCAGTATGACAAGTGCGAAGAAAAATAAAAGTTAGGCTCAGAAGTCCCAGAACATTATTTATATCACGTTCCATTGGAGTTCATTAGACTCCACCTTGTGAAAAGAGGAGTAGCAAGAATTACAGTCATCTTTAGTCTACCACAGACATCTTTAGAGGTTGTAAGCAGAAGAATGATAGGGTCTGGCCAAAATTGTAACGGGCTCATTCTGATGCTACACACATAATCAACCGAGGAGGAGAAGGTAAAAAGGTAAAAACAGGAAGTTCAATTGTCTCCATTTAATCCTAGTTTACTTCCCACTTTTGGGTTTCTTGACTCTCAGTGCAGTTATGGGAGAAAATTAGTAAGTTTGATAGCGTATGACTCAGGATTGACTATTCGTGGGTTTTTCATGTGGGATACACTATGTGATGCAATTTCATTTGCTTGTTCACCCAATATTTTATGGGCACTGGGGACACCGTTATGAGCAGCTGTCACCATATCTTTTACGGAACATTCCGTATAGTTGGGGAAAGAGACACATAATATGCAAATTTCCACGTACTTTCTAAACCACATAGTATTAGTCAGATTTTTGGTTTGTTATTATGCATTGTAAAATGTCAACCTGGTTATCCCACTCATTTTCAAACTATAAAAATCCACCCTTTCCCACAGTGTAGAATATCTGCTTTCCAGATTTTCATCATAGATGGTAATCTTGAAATCAGTCATATACTGAAATGTCTGAAAGCCCAAATTAGCAAACTGATGATTTGTCTAAAGCGTACGGTACCTGTCCACTTTTAGAGGAATTATGTGGAGGGAATTGAACTATTAGAAGGCTTCATTTCACTTTGAGCATATCAGCCAAGGCCTTCTCTTGAATTTACTGCACATCCATAGCTTTTCCAATTAATAAAATTATGAATTTTTAAGATCCAGCTAAATATCATATCTTCTCCAAGAAGCCTTCCTTGATCCTCCTCAGTGAGACTTTCACAGTAAATTGTTTAATGTATTTAAACATACATTTAATTCTTCCTTTTTATATAATCCATGGTAAGCATTACAAATGTAAAGGAGTTGTAGAAATATAATTTTTAAGCACGTACTATGTATCAGGCACTAGGAAAGATAAGGTTTCTACCTTTCCCTGAATGTTAACAGAAATTCTTTAGAGATAGTTAATGTTACATGCATTTATAGATTAAGAAACTGAGGTTCATAGAGTTTAAATGATTTTAGCTGGAGTTACATAGTTAACAGTTTATTATAGGATCCAGGCTTCAGCCTCAGGTCACTTTGGCCCTTTGAGTGCTTTGGATAATGTCCCTCCACACTTCCTCTGCCCTTGGGACCTTAGAATGGGAATTTATTTGGAAATAGGGTATTTGCAGATGTAGTTAAGATAAAGATCGAGATGAGGCCTAAGGCGGGCCCAAAATCCTATGAGTTTCCTTATAAGAGTCAGAAAAAGAAAAGCACAGAAAGACACAGAGGGAAGGAGGCCATATAAGACACAGGCTGACATTAGAGCTGTGCTGTCACAAGCCAAAGTATGCCAGCAGCCACCAAACCTGGAAAAGACAAGGACGGATTTCCTCCTAGATCTTGCACATGTATCATGGCCCTGCTGATGATTTGGTTTTGGAATGTTGGCCTCTGAACTGTGAGAGAACTAATTTCTATTGTTTTAAGGCATTCAATTTGTGGTACTTTGTTATGGCAGCCCTAGCAAACTGATACAGACCTAAAACCCATTATCTTTTCCTTAAACCTCTTCCCATTTCAGGGTTCTACTTTGATTTGTCCTAGGATTTTAGAGTAATCTTTTACCTTTCTCTTTGAACTTTTAACAATGCTACTTCACCTCACTAACTGCTCCTAAAAAGGGATTAAAAAGGTAGACGGAAATATTTCAGGATAATTTTCGGCGCAAGATGTAGACATTCAAGCTAGACTATTTAGAATGAGGAATTTATTGGTTCCTATCGCCAAATGGAAGAAGAGCAGAGAAGTAGGGAGGCCTCCGATATAACAGGGCCCAGTGTTTGGATCTCCACCAAGTTTATCTCTCCATCTCCCATCTCTCCTTTCCTTTGCATGCTTTCTTCATCTTTCAGCCAACTGAGAGTCAGACAGCACCTAGGGCTCACAACTAGTAAAGTTAGACCACCATGAAGAAAGAGACTTTTTCTTGATTTCCAACTTGAAAAATTCCTGGGGAAGGTTTGTGATTGGTGCAACCTAGACCACCTGCTCACACTTATATCAAGGAGGTGGAGTTCTGAGCGTCACTGTTGACAGTAGGACTATGCAGTTACAGCAAGCAGAAGGGGCATGTCCCGAAGACACAGGATGCTGTTATCAGAGGAGAGGTGTGTAACTGATGTCGATATAGACGTAGATAACAGTGTAGACCATTTCTATGTAAATGGTACTCAGCTACTCTCTTGGATAAGACTTTTGCTTGCAAGAGGCACACAAAAAAAGCAAACCAAAATACAGATTTATGGACTCTACGTTTCCAAGCCACTTAATGCGAGAGTCAATAAGGATGTTAGAATGTAACATAAGCCTCTCCCCCACCCACCCCCAGGGACCAGTAGTGGGGAGAACTCTTTTGAATATATGTGGAAACGCAAGCAGTAGAACTTTCATTATCCAGATTATATCACAAGGATTTACGTGAGACTGAAGAGTGGTTCCAACAAATAACAGCAATCTGATCTTTTTTTTTTTTTCAAATATTGCAGATTGCAGTATCTTCAGAGCTCACTTCCTCTCTGATTGCAAAGAAAGCACTAAACCTGACAAAAGAGAGAAATGAGGAGGAGGAGAGCGAAGTGCTTTCCAGCAGTGCAGGCTCCTCCACAGGTGGCAGGTCGGGTGAGAGACAGAATTTCAAGGCCAAGTACTCAGCTTTCCCTAGAGGGCCAAATACTCCTTTTGCCAAGTGGAGTTGCCCCAAGACATCTACTTCTTAGAGAGAAGTTTGGTCATCTTTTAAGAAGACGTTGATTTGTGTCCAGAATCCAAGCAAGCATGGAAGGGTCCTTCTTCTTATGTACAGATGTCCCCAGACTGAAAAGGTGCAGCCAGGGTGACAGGCTCTCAGAGCCAAAGTGAGGGCAGACCCCCAGCCAGCTCAGATGTCCCCTCCTCGGTGAAACCTTCCTTGTGATGGTGTAACACTCTGTAACATCCCTATTATAATGCATCTCAGGCCGTAACTGTTTGCATATTTTTGTTTCTACCCATTAGAATGAGTGTTTTTAAGTTTTTCCTTCTTTACGTTTATGTCCCAAGTGTAGCAATGGGCTCTGTCTATAGTAGTGGCTTAGTGTATCCCTGTCAGTAAAAAGCTGAACAAGGCAAGGTACTAAGACACGAAGGGAGGAAGTTAGGTCATTTTTCTATTTCTTACCAGAAAAGGTAAAAAATGAGCAGAGAGGAGGAATTAATGGGAAATGATGATGTATCTTATTCCAGACACTTGGATAGACAGTTTACGAACTTAGCCTTATTTTATCATCCCCAAAGTGCCTTTTTATTCCTGAATTCTTTCTGTAATAAGGCAGAGTATTAATACATAACCCACTGGGGTATATACAATTATCTTTGCTCTGCAGGTGAGGAAACTTAGAGTCAGAGAAATTAATAAGCCAAGGTTACAGAATCAATATTGTTTTTTTCTTTTCTGTTTCAATCCACTAGGGATTTGAGACAACCTATAAGATCAAATAAAATAAACAGAAATATGGACCAACGCTGGGACCAGGGAGGTGGACTTTCAGTCAGACGTGGGCCTAGATTGCATGTCCAGCCCTGGCAGAGTCTAAAGGCCCTGCTCTTTAGCAGCACGAGCAATGAGAGCAATGTAAGCACTTGGGTCCCACACTGCCTAGGGCATCGTTCATTACAGGATAGAAGCATAACAAGAGGCGGATAGGGGGTACGTAATTAACCGTGCGCTGTCTTTGTTTTATTGGCACCTACTCAGGCGTTTGAATGATTTCCATAATTTAGGACTTAGATTTGATTCATATGTGGACAGATTATCACGATGAAGAGTGTCAAAGCATCAGTCTAATGGAAGAAACCCCACTCTGAGCCCCATCGCAATTCTCCAATGTCATAAAATAACCAACCCTTCCATAAAGATGGCGTGATTACCCTTGTAGCTGGATGAGTGTGTCAGAGACCAGTGTCTCCTGGCTCCTGCCAGGTGATTCCAGTGCCGCTGCTTTCAGTCCTTTTGATGATGGCTTTCACTTGGAGGAACACTGGCTTTGGAGCAATAAATAGAAAATGTTATTAATGTGTACATATATATGTACATATTTTTAGGTGAGACAATTAAGTTCATGAACTTGTTGCAATATGTTGCTAACCTTTTTCGATATCAGAGGGATTATTCATTATGAGTTTGTACCAACTGGACGAACAGTTCACCAAGTTTACTATTTGGAAGTGCTGAAGAGGCTGCACAAAAAAAGTTAGAGGACCTGAACTTTTCGCCAACAATTCCTGGCTCTTGCATCACAACAATGCACCAGCTCACACGGCACTGTCTGTGAGGGAGTTTTTAGCCAGTAAACAAATAACTGCATTGGAACACCCTCTCTACTCCCCTGTTCTGGCCCCCAATGACTTCTTTCTTCACATGAAGATAAAGGAAATATTGAAAGGAAGACATTTTGATGACATTCAGGACATCAAGGGTAATACTACGACGACAGCTCTGACGGCCATTCCAGAAAAAGAGTTCCAAAATTGCTTTGAAGGATGGGCTAGGCGCTGGCATTGGTGCATAGCTTCCCAAGGGGAGTAGTTTGAAGGTGACCATAGTGATATTCAGCAATGGGGTATGTAGCACTTTTTCTAGGATGAGGTCACGAACTTAATTGTCCGACCTTGTGTGTGTGTGTATACGTACGTGTGTATATGTACCCGTATTCATATACACACATATAAAATCTTGCTACCACTTGCTCCTTCAACCACTGTGGCTCTTGGCATCACTGGGGCTCCTCCACATTAAAGGCTAACACTCCATAACTTACTCGTTTTTATAGCTTCCTCTCCTTCCAGCTCTTACTCCAACACTCCCATTAGATATTAATACATTCTTACTTTAATAGTTACTGACTGTCTATCTAATTCTAAATTTACTCCCTAGAGTAATGCCATAGGACTCTGAAAATTTTCTAAATAGCTGGTTTTTGACCATACTGTATAACTTAAGTTTTGCTTCTGACATTTCATTGAGATACATAGTGGGTGGTTGCCTCATATATACCAGTCTCATCCACTTATTTTTATACACATTTCCACAGGCCTTTCATTTCATGGGATGAGATGATTATTGTGGTGAGGATGATAACACTAGTGATTATGACACGTAAAAATAAAGTCATTGAACTTCTGCTCTGTGCCAGGCATCGTACGAGGTGCTTTTCATATTTTACGTCATTCCTTCCTCCAGAAAACTGGTGAAGTGGTCATTATTATTCTCATCTTAATGGCCAAAGATGAGGTGCTGGAAGGTGAAGTTACTTGCTCTTGCTGACTTGGTCTTACAGGTGAAGAGGTGGGGTGTAAAGTCATGTGATCTAATTCTAGGTGTCAAGTTCCTCCAGCACCCTCACAGTTGTCTCTTAGGTTCTATTCATTTCATGGGCATTCCTACTAGAGGCAGAACTAGAGCAAGTTCTTACTTTTTCTTTTTGCTCCTAGGAGTCTGGACATTAGAACAAAATGATAAGCTTCCCTGAGGTCAGAACCACGTCTTGGGCACTGAACACCCTTGTGGTGGGTGATAGGGGTATGAGACTGAGCCAAAAGTCAGTCTCCCTGCCTCATAAGGCTTTTGTTTGTTTGTTTGTTTGTTTGTTTTAGATGGGGATACATGTTAACCGGTAAATGCAAAGAATTCCATTGGAAAAGGGAATAAGCACTATCAGGCTGTGACAGGGATTTTGACTAACTGGGAGGATCAGGAAATCACTGGACTGGGGAAAATAAGTACTCAAGCATCAGGAATGGCCGGTGAAATGAGAACGCTGCGATTGTAGGACCAAAGCAAGGCCACTGTGGCTGTAGTTCCACAGGTAGGTTAAGGAGTGTCTCAGGTAAGAAAGGAGATGGGCCAGCCTGGTCGCGCAGGGCCTCAGCACTGTGCTCCTACTTCCAAAAGCATTGAGAGGACGTCACAGAATTTTAAACAAGGGAGGGACATGGTCTGACTTACGTTCAGTGACCATTACGTGGAGGATGGATGTGGCTTGTGGGTTGGTAAAGGGGAGGCAGGGAGACAAGTGAGGAGGGTGTCATGGTCATTGTCAAGATGAGATGATAGAGGGTTCAGCTGATATGACGATAAGAAGGGTCGACACGATCAGTCTTGTGTACCGCTGTACTCCCGGGACTTAGTATTGGTCGCATGCTCACTAAATGTTTGGTAAATGAATACATAAATTAATGATGCATTTTAAAGTCTCAGTAAGCCCGTGAGCCGACATTTCGCCATGTATCTTTGTAATTAGGTTGAGTGACCCTATGAAATCAACTATCCTTATCAATATTTACTCGCTAAGTGTTTATTTTTCTCTGAGGGACTAGCCATGTGTGCTAAGCATGGAACATATATTACTTGGTTTAATCATCAAATCACCCTATGTTTTAAGGCAGTTTATGCCCATCTTACAGATGAGGAAATCAAAGCTGATGGCCGGTTAAGAATAGAAATTTATTCAGTCAACTGTATCAAGCAATACATACATTCCTATTTAAATTCATTAAGTCAAAGAGGGTTTAGTTTTGAGGGGACTAATTATAAAAGTGTAGACAAAATACAGGAGCACCACAAAGGGCAGTTTCCCAGAGGTAACAGGAGAGAAGCAGATAGCACCCTGTTTCTAAAAGGTTTCGTAGGGGCAACATTGTTAAGGCCTGGAATGACAGACAGGCATGGACAGCCTATCTTGGAAAGAGCAGTGGCCCTTGATCAAGGCGCACAGCCAATCCTAGAGGAGCTTTCAGGGGGATTGACAGGAAAGTAAACCCTCGGACCTCATTCTCGCTTCCCATCGATCTCCTCTTGGGGCTCCCCATTGCCCAAACCCAATCGAAGAGCATATTAATGTAGTCCATACAGCACAGCCGTCTGGGACAGGCAGCAAGGTGGCGAAGGAAAAAGGGCGCAAGCAAGAGATCTGCCATGGAAACAAATGTTTACTGAGTTATTGTGATGGTTAATTTCTGGCGACTTGGCTAGACTATGCTGCACAGATGTTTGGTCAGACATCAGTCTAGATGTTTCTGTGAAGATACATTCTCGATTTTATGAACATTTAAACCAGTAACCGCTGAATAAAGCATGGGGCTGTCCATAATGTGGGAGGACCTCATTTAATCAGTTGAAGGCTTTAAGAGGAAAACACTGGGGTCTGTGGAGTGAGGAGGAATTTTGCCTTTACACTGCCCCGGGCTCAACACTGAAATGTCGCCTCTTCTGTGGGTCTCTCGCCTTCCCACTGGCTCTACAGATTTTGGACTTTTCAGCCCCTATAGTCACATGAGCCAACTCCTTGGTATCTCTTCTTTTCTTTTTCTATTTTTCTTTTCTTCTTTTTCTTCTTCTTCTTCTCCTTCTCCTTCTCCTTCTCCTTCTCCTTCTCCTTCTCCTTCTCCTTCTCCTTCTTCTTCTTCTTCTTCTTCCTCCTTTTTCTTCCCCTCCTCCTCCTCCGTCCCTTTCCCCTTCTCCTCCTTCTTCTTCCCCTTCTCCTTTCTTTCTCCTCTCCTTCCTCCTCCTCCTCCTCCTCTTCCTCCTCCTTCTCTTTCTTCCTCCCTCCCTCCCTCCCTCCCTCCTTCCCTCCCTGTACAGAGAGAGATGGGTTCTGTTTCTCTGGAGAGCCCTGACTAATTCATTACCACATATCACTCTGCTAGGCCTGGGTGATGTAAACACAAATCTTCCCAGACCCTGTCCTTAAGAAACTCACTTTTTGGTGCTGTGATAAATTGTACAATAAGGGTAATACAAGATACTTCATGAGCAGAAAGAGAGACCTTCTTATCCAGCCATGACAGGGATGGAGAGGAAGGCAAATGGAAGTCAGAGAAGGCTTCCTGATGTTAACTCTATGAAACATACAGTTAGTAATTGGTGGAGCCCAAATACTAATAACCTTATGGTCTAACTCAGAAACCAGGGCTATTTTCATTATTGTGATTTTTGCCCTTCTCTCCCACCCCACCTTCACCCTCAACAATCGGAGTTAGCAGTTGATGTCCACAAACCACATTCGTCTCTACTACATTTGTGGGAGTAATGGCTTTCAAAGGGAGGGACAAACTTCTGCATCTAATGTAAGGGAAGATAACATCCATTTATTTTTGTGAACAACAAGATCGCCCCATATCCCACCTGTATCAACACATATGTTCTTAGACGCCTCACAATGGGAAGGAAAAGCCACTAAAGTAGTTCAGCAGACCTGGGTTCAAATCCTAGCTATGGCCCTTCCCAGGTTTGTAATTATATTCAAGTCAATTAGCCTCCCTTTTTCTTATCAAAGACTGTTGCAAAGGATGAGAAAAGGACTTGGTAAACTTTAAAGTTCCTTACACATTGAGATAAAAATTTGTATCGAAAAACATTTTTCTCTTTTACTTAAAATTCCTAAGAGACCCTCATTTTAATGTCTCAATTCCCTTCATTTTTCCATTAAAAAAAACTACTTGAGCCCCAAATATTGATCATTTGATTCTTTGAGGCTCAAGATTTGTCTGTGATCAGGAGTCATAAATTGAAAATTCTGCTGTAACTTCTTGAAATGTTATGTTCAAGGATCAATTGTCTTGGAAAAAGTTTGCTCAGTTAACCTACAACTAGCTGCGCACTTATGAATAATGTCCAACAAAGAGAAAAAAATGTATGTCAAAATAATTTCTTGACCATGGTGGGGTGTTTGGTTCAAGAAGACGGGGGAAGGGCTGGAGACTGTAGATCAAGGTTGGTGTCCAGCCTCTGAGTTTAATCTCAGTCTCAGAGATTTAGCTGCCTTTGCAGAGAGGCAAGTTTATGAAACTAGGCCTGTGACACCAGCAATCCCTGTGTGTCAGAATTACATCTCACCAACTTGTCTCCTAGGCCTTAGTTCCTTAAACACCTACCTTGCTTGACCCCAGACTAACACACAGGTTTTGGCTTTCACACTGGTTTTGCTCAAACGTGTCATCATCTTATGCATTTTCTTTGTACTTGACCACATCTGCCTCCCTTGCTCTCTTGTTTCGCTCCCCAAATCCCGGCGCCATGTGTTGGGCTTTGCACTTTAATTTCAGCCCGAACTACCTCTCTCACACTATATGCTAAGGAAACGACATTGAACATTTAACCTGGTATGTCCCTAAACCTCCCTGGGACTCAGTTTCTCCCCCAAGATGGAAGTAAGTTCCTTCCATCTCTGAGCCTGTGAGTCTAATGTTCATCATCATCTCTGTTGCCAAATACTAAATGGTTGTTTTCCTAACGTATAGGGAAGGGGAACTGGCAATGATCCCAGCTGACGAGAATGCTATCCAACCTGTGCCCTGGACATGGAGTAAAGCTCCAGTTCTGACTCAACAACAGAGATGTCCCATTTGTAACAGTGCCAAACTAAGTCATATTAGTTTATCTCATTTGAATGAGACACTTGTTTGTTTTCAAACCAGGAAGGCAAAATGCAGATGATAAAAAAGGCCCAACAACTACTGTTTTACATTTTTTTTTACTGTATCTTCTGCCTGCAAAGTCAAAAGTGCATTAAAAAGTAATATTGTGCTGAGCTCAGACATATGCAAACGTCTCTAGATATCTTGTCTCAATAAAGTTTATAGACTGCATTCCCAAAGGTCTGACAACAAAACAGAAGGAATCGTAAGGCTCATAAAAATATAATGCATGCTGGTTTTTTTCTGTTCTTATTTATTTATTTATTTTTTTGGCTCACATAAACATGAGCAGATGTGATGAGAAAGGAAGTGTCTGGGTTTAAGAGGCGGTCCCTTCTTATAACAGCCCCTTTTATCATTAACCCCCAACATGGAATGAATTAGTTTTGAAAACACACCAACATGGAGACATAAGGAAAGAAGGAGGGTTTAAATACATTGCACATGGTACATTCCAGGAATTTTTTGCTTCATTCATTAAATTACCTGGTCAGTTTCTTACTCAACCCTTCAATCAGGTTTTATTGACTACCTGCTATACAAAACATGATCTTAAGCACACTGAATACAAAATAAAACCACACAGTCGCTGTTCTCCAGGGATTCACAGTCTTGTAGTAAAGAAGCATGTGCAGAAAAACTAACCACAATTAAGTGCTATAATAGGAATAGCATTGTTTCACATTTTCAATACATTGATCAGATATTTGTATTTGGGTTAATGTAACAAGAATTACGCCCAATTTGGCAAGCCAAATTTTATTAATGCATATAAGAATAGTAAGTACTAACTTGTTTCAGACATAATTGCCCATGTTTATTGAACACTTGCAATGTACCAAGCTCTCTTCAAAACACTTTCTAGTATTAAATTCACAGCAACCCTACATAATGGGTACTATTATCTTTTCCAAATTTACAGACAAAAAAACTGGGGCTGAGGGAAGTTAAAGACTTGCCCCAAGTCACATGGTTTCTAAGCGACAGAGCTAGGATTTGACCCTTGACAATTCACTCCAGAAACTGTACTCTTAGTCATTGCACCCCACTGTTGCTTATATATGTGCTATGCAACATTCTGAGTTTGTAGGTAATATTTCTCCCTGTCTTGCTCAGTCTCTTGGCTAACAAGGGATAGAACCAGGATTGGATAGGGCAACTTTAGCGGTGGAGGATATCGCCGTCCTCTGTACTAAACCACGATGAGATGGAGGGGAAGCCTCATACAGTCACTTAACCTGCATCCCTTTTCTTAGCAGGTCGACTCCCAGACAGAACTCACACAGAGGCAGAAATGTCATATAGCTTTATTATGTTAGCAATTTCACATCATGTTATATTAGTATCTCCCTGTACTAATATTGCTTTTCTTTGAATGATCACATTACTTCTTGTTTCCACCAAACAAAACTCTGAGTTTCCTGTAAACACAGCTCCTGGGCTGGTTGCAGTTTTGCACGGGCACGATAGCCTCCTTGCTGAAAGAATGCATGTGCCCAAAGCCCTGGACTCTGTTTCCCACAAACTGACACCACTTGTAGAATCCTAAATACTTCTACATTGGAAGAACAATAAAAATAGAGCCAGAGGAGCATTTGTGAATAATTTTATCCAGTGAAAGGGAATTATAATGCACTGAGCAACTATAAGGTACGAGGTATAAGCTCTTTACCTGAATATTCTTATTTAATGTTGAGAATTACTTCAAGGGCTACATGAGTTGTACTTGTCTGATAAATAAATACATGAACTAATATCAAGAAAAGTTGAGAAGTTTGCCAAATGCCACACAGCTACCAGGTAATAGATGGCAAGGCCTGCAATACTCTTTCCACAACACTCTGTAACTCAGATCCACTTCAGCCTGAACTCGCCTAATTTCTTAATATAAACTCCAGGCTGCAAGACCTGAAAAAGTGTGAGCTCATCACCATTTGTAGAAGCATCAGCACACCTCCATGATGAACGATGAACAGAAGCTGTAGAGAGTGATGTTCCAATATGGCTCAGCATGGAGAAGCAATGACATGTTAGAGTGAAGATAGGCTTTGCTCTTCTCATCCAAGGATGCCTCACTCAGACAAAATAATTGAATGTAGAAGACTTGTCCTCTCTGTGTGCAATTCTGCCTGCACTCCTCATCCTTCTGTGGACTTCTAAGAGAGCTGTATAGGACCAGGGGAAGGATGCATGCTGGGAATATCAAAACAAGCACTTTGGAGCCGTCAAACCACATGGAGTTGTGTCACCAACACCTGCACCAGGGAATGCCTCTGATAAGCCAGTAAATTGATGCTTTTCGATAAAGATCATTGTAATTTTTGCCCTTATTATTAATTTCACATAATAAGAAACATAAATAGGTAAAAGGAGAGTTAAACAAAGGCCAAAAAGATAAAGTAAATTTTTTGACTCCCCGAAACAAATTTACAATCTCTTCCAGGTTCATATAGAAGGAGAAGGGAAATGGAAAGGGATAGCATGTATTATGTCTACTTTGGATTCCTTCCCATCTCAGACTTAAAGCCACATGTTTCTAGAAGGTGCTGGAAGATTTGACTGGAGCTCACAGACATGCAACTGCCATTATCACCAGTAATGAAATCATTACAATGGAAGACAGTGTGATTTTTTCATGGGAGTTTTAATTTGCAAATTCTATGTAATTCCCAGGCTCTTGCACATATTTAAGGTTGAGTTATAGGGTAGTTGTGAAGGTTTCAACAGGCTGATCAGGCTGTCGTAACACCTGTGAGTGCAAAAAGACACCTTGACATAATTTAGTTTTTAGGGCTCCCACCATCCGTTCCAAAAAGGCATATGCGCACAGGATTTGACTGTGTATAGACATACTGTTGAATATTCGTAAATACAGAGGCTTACCCAGAAAATGGGCTTTTGGAAAGAAGTTTTACTAAAGGGAAGCAGATGGGAGAAGAGCTTGAATTTCTTCCGCACCCATTATGCGTCAAGCGGTGTGGAGTAACAGGACAAACCATGGACTTTGGTATCAGCCAAATCTAAGCTCAAATGCCAGGTACAACGGTGCCCAGCTTCCTTGGTCCACATATTTAGAGTTCATAAATTTTAGTTTTACTGTCTTCAGAAATATAGTTGTGTCTTAAGTTTATTTTGCAGTAGATTTTAAAAAAGAAAAAAAAATATGTAATGGTCATTAGAAGGTATTGAAAAAAATGCATATTCTATTCCTTTCTTTATATATGTAACCTAGTTCACTTAGTTCTAAAAAAATACTGGTAGGTACTTTTATAAAATATAAAAATACCTGTTTCTAAAAGAAAAAACTAAGACTATTCAGAACATTTAACTAACTTGCCCAAGGCTTGGATAATACATAATCATTCTATTATTTAGACAGGGCCACCACTCAGGGGAGCAGGAGCTCTAGGCAAGTAATTTTTATGTAACTCCTTTCTGTAGAAATATTTGACTCAGTCCAAATCAATGTGCTAACATAATTCCGGCAACCCAAACTTTCAAAATCCCCCTCGATTAATAATGCCTTATTAGAAACATGCGCCATTTAAATTTTTACCAGCATCCTGTGAGTTATACCCTCCATTGTACCAATGAGAAAACTAAGGTTAAATGACATAGTATGCAACAGAACGAGGACCAGAATCTGGGTCTTTGAACTCCTAAACTAACATTCCATGATACCATTTTAGACTGGAATCCTAGTGGAGTTATTTTCTAACCATGAGACTTTTCTTCTTTATAGCCCTTAATTGTAGTCAATGATTGGTGTGTTAAAAGTATCAACTATACTTTTATTAAATTCCTCATTGGGGCAAGGGTAGAGAATGAAAATATATCCTATGATAACGTGTGCTTGTAGTAATAGCATTGGAGACCAAGTCAAGGGGAAAAACACTTCTGTGTTAAGAGGGTACAATTTTTTGACCTTGAAGAAGTCCTGAGATTTTCTTAAGCCTCAAAAATCTTCAGCTGTTTACTGGAATAAAGATGTGGGCAGAAATACAGATTGGGTAAGGGTCAGAAATGGGTAAGTATGGGAAGTAACTCTTTTGAGGCTTTGTTTCTTCATTAGCATAGTGGACCATGGTGGTTTGTGAAAGTTATTTTTCAAAAGGCAAGGTAATTTAAGTACCTACCATATGATAAAGACTCAATAACTGATATCTCAATATTAATAGTGGCAGAAGCAACAGAGTTATCTTCTTTCTCTTCTTCATCAAGTCACTGTGAAGGTGAAACCCGATAATAATAATCAGAAGGTCTCCAAAAGTGTTGAACATCTATAACAAGGTAGATTATGCTGCCACTACATTTTGTAACATGTCCTCTAAATAGCTGGATAAAGTCCTTCCTTTCATCAGCACAACGCCTACCAACTTGTGGTGGGTACAAATCGTGTTGGAACAGAGACGTGTTGTTAGGAGTTTGAAGGAAGCATTTTTCAAAGTGTGATCTAGAGGACGCCAGTCCAGTCAGATGTTCCATTAATATTAAGTTAAATAAAAAAATATATATAAAGTGTAAGTGGTTCGATAAGTTTAGATTATTAATATGTGGATTAGCAGTTTAAAAACTACAAACTGGCAATTTTTGCAATAAAGAAACCTTTACATACGACTTGTGTTAGGTGTTCTTACCACAAACAAGCACATAAACAAGGCAAAGGGACACACAAAAATTCTGGGAGATGTTGGATATGTCTGTTACCTTGCTAGTGGTGATGGTATCATGGGTGTTTGCATTTGCCCAAACTCATCAAATTGTACGCATTAATTATGTTCAGTTCTTTGTATATCAATTATAACTCAATAAAGAAAGCTGTTTTTTCAAAAAGGAAGCATTCACATGAGTTTGGCCTAGATCCCAGCTTTATTGAGTCATAGAGACACTTATTTATGGAATAGCTATTACATACCAAAGGAACATCGTTCACTCCAGTGGCTAGACCTGGGCTTGCCCCACCAATACCACATGGGTTGTAAGCAGATACTCAATAAAATACGAACATGTTGTTCACCCATTTTTTTAAAATTTTATCCAAGACATAATAAGTTTTTTTAAAGTGGGAAGGAAATCAAGAATTTCCTTAAGGAGTCTTTTTACAAGCTGAGGGTTTGACAGCGCAAAAAAATGTGTCTTGTAACCAGCAATGAGGACATGTGAGAGTCACCTAAGGGTGGCACCTGTCATTTACTTATCAGCCGAATACCTCAGACATGACTGTCCAGGCCAGTTGTCCTTTCTCTCTTCATAGCCAGAGAGGAGGGAGGGGAAGGACAGACAGGAAAAGAAGGAAGTACGCTAAATTTTGGGGACTTCTGCTAAACTCTAAGAAAAGTACAATATTTCTCCATTAGTTAAATTATTTAAGTAGTGCATTTGCATATTATAAAGCATGGATGGTTATGTATTCCTTAGCATAAATAAATTCTAGTTAACCTATTCTGCCGCTCCTTGATTCATGGACTATAAAACAGTAAAAAAGAGAAGGAAAGAAGATAGAAGAAAGGGAAGAGAAGGGGAGGAGAAAAAGATAAAGTATTAATTTTGGTGCAAGTGAAATTAGCCCATAGACTAACCAAAAAGGTGGGCAGCAATGACCTCAAGTCTTTTACAAGTTTTCCGAGGGTCCTTCTTCCCTGTCTGTCATCCAGTTTTGGCCTTCCCTTCTGAATTAACCTAGTTTCAGTTCTGCAAGAGAGTCTTACATTTTGCCAGAATTCCTGGATTTGAGTCTCAAGTGTTCTGAATGCTGCATGTGCTTTAGAGAGCTCTTACAAAGATTATTATTAAAGAATAACTTAAAGGATTTCAAAAATTATTAATTGTAGTACCAAATAATGAATGTGGACCTTGGAAATATTTCAGGTGTTACATTGGACAAATAGGAGTTTGAATCCTGGCTATATCACTTGTTAATTATGAGACTCTGGGAAAATTACTTTGGATCCCTGTACTTTATTGTGCTCATTGGTTAAATGGGAGTAGTAGCTGCTTTATAGTGTAGTGGTGAGAATTAAGGACTAATTTATATAGGGTCCAGCTTTGTGTCTGTTATATAATAACCCCTATAGATACCTGCGTCCCCTTTTCCCTAGCTCCCTATGCATGACTAACAGTTTTCTCTTCTTTTGTTCATTGATGACATACAGTTCATGATTATGTGAAGTAAGTCAAAAATTTGCAAGATTTATCTCGATGTGTAACCCCTGCGGTAATCTCCAAGGACTCCTCCCCCCTCTCCCCTTCCCTTCATTTCCCTTCCCTTTCTCCTCCTCTTCCTCCTCTTCCTTTTTCTTCTTTTCTCTCTCTCTCACTTCCTCAACACTCTCTCTCTCTCTCCCTCTCTCTCTCTCTCTCTCTCTCTCTCTCTCTCTCTCTCACACACACACACATCTACACACACAGTTTTTAGCCCCCCAAAAGAGATAATGGGGCACGTAGTTCAGAAGAGGATGTTCACAGAAAAGAAGGTGGTAACATAGTGTTTCATGACTCCTAATGGTTATGATCAGTCTTGAGTCCATTTATTCCTGTCTTTATTTGTTCCACCAGCCAAGGTGGTACTAGCAGCAGCCATTCCCGGGCTTCACAACTCTCTGAAGTCCACACGATTATGACTTTACCCCCAACCACCTCCCTCTCTCCTTTACTGGAGTCTGGAGGAACCTACAGAAAAGAATGTCTGAGTCTCAGCAATGAGTGAATGGCCATGGGAGGTTTTCCGTGCCACATCCTAGATCTGCAGGAATAAAACTGATCTGTAGAGGGGAAAATGAAACCCACTGTGGTCCCTGGAGGCAAAATGTAAGTCTGCATGTCACTGTTATCCAGCCAGCCTTGATTTCCATTTCCGGTTGCACTCTGGAAGTTAGGTTCCTGATGGCTGTGCAGCAGCCACCTAAAAGAAGTATTTCGGGAGGCCAAAATGCAGACAAGCAAGCCCTGGGAATTCATCTTTGCATGGCAAACAGAAGAAACCCATATAAAAAGCAACATTTTAGTAAAAGAGCAATGCATTTCCATGCACTTAAGTAAGAGTAGGTGGTATTGTTACTTTACATTTTGGCAGATCTCTCGTGAAAAAATTCAGCCCGCACCACATAATCTGAAGAGCATGGAATACAGTAGCAGCTGGAGATCTATCTATTGGCACTGAGTTTGAGTTAGAAGAAGAGGCCTAGGCATTTAAGAGCCATCTCTGGGCCACTGACAAAAGCAGACTCTTTCTAAACCTTTGCTGTCCTCTCTGACATCCTACACTATAATTTCTCATATTTATACACAACACTAAATAAAAGGTAAATGTCAGTGGATATAACCATGTAAAACAAGAAATAGAAAGAAGAAAGCTTACAACTTCTCAAATTGTATTAGTAAAAAAATACTATATGAATTTTCCATGGAGGAGCCAACTCACATATTAACATATTAACTCTTTGTTCCTGCCAAGATAAGGTAGAAGCATTCGTTTTGGGTAACAGTACATTAATTTTGCATGTTTAAAAACAACAGTATATTGTACAAGTGTGTACCATTCCCTCAAATAAAACGAGACAAAAATAATATTTATCTTAGTCTGATATGGCAGCTTTTTCTTTTCTTTTCTTTTTTCTTTTTTTTTTTTTTTTTGCATTTAGGGGAAATAGGATATCTTAAAAACCAGCAGCTGATCTTAGAATATAATCCTTAATTTAATTATAAGGAAATCCCATGTTTGGCCTCTGCATCTACCTAATTTAGCTGTACCTGGCTCTCCAACGTTGCCTTTTATCTCTTGTAATCCATACTGCATACACCTTGTTAAAGGCTTTTGATAGTGTTTGCTGTGAGAATAAAAAGAGGACTTTGTAGGAAAAACAAGAAGTCTAATTGTAGAGTAAAAGGCTTACAGACTACTGAGAAATTGATAAAGGATGAACCAATGATCGCAACAGTGATAACTGTCCATAAATTAACCTGCAAAGTTCAGAAAGGGGCCTCTGAATGATAACACTGAGCTATGAGTAAGAACCACAGCAAAGGCTTCGAAAGCGGTGCCCAGGCTTCTGCCTTCCCAGGATGGACCTGTAGTGAAATGCTGGGAAAACACACATAGGCACACATGATGACGGACAGAACCACATGGGGATACCACTCAGGAAGCAAAGGGCATATCGAACATAGGCATGAACTAGCTTGCATGGCACAGCCCTTGTTCTCTTGGCAATGATGGGTCTTACAGCAGTTAAAACTGATCTAACAAACCTTTGCATTTCTCTCAACATCTGTATCACTTCAATGGTTTGTGGTGCCACAGTTCTCTATGGAAGAGGCCATCGAGTAAAGGGACCGGATCCCCAAGCACATATGTTCGTTTCCCTACAGCGTGCCTTCTCAATAAATGAATAATGAGTGGGGCCGGGGATTCTATGTTGTAGGAATGTAAGTTTGCCTAAGCTTATAAATACGAACGGTATATTTAGTAATGCAGAAAGAACATTTTTTAAATAAATGCGTGTTTGTTTTTCTAATTTTAACAATAGTTTTATTTTTAAAGAATTACTGTGAAGATGGCACAGAGGTTTCTCATAAACCCGCCACTCTCCACACCCAGTTTCCTCTGCGATTAACATCTTACATCAATATCATATATTTGTCACAATTTGTGAACCAATCTTGAACATTATTTTAAAATGACATCCATTCTTTATTGAGATTCCTTTATCCCCCTAATGTTGATTTACTGTCACAGGATACCACCTTCCATTTAGAAGGTATGTCACCTTAGGCTCCTCTTGGCTGTGACAGTTTCTCGGCTTCCTTGTTGTTGATGACCTTGACAGTTTTGAGGAGTACTTGTCAGGGATATTTGTAGGAAGTCCCTCAAATGGGATTTGTGTGATGTTTTATTTATTTATTTATTTATTTATTTATTTATTTATTTATTTATTTATTTATTTTCGTGATGAGACTGTGTTCATGTGTTTTGGGGCATAAGACCCTAGAGGTAAAGTACCATTTGCATCACATTGTGTCAAGGGTACCTACTATCCATGTGACTTATCACTGCTGATGTTAGTCCCGATCACCTGGTTCGAGACAACACTTGCCAGGTTTCACCTCTGTCAAGTTAATCTTTTTCTACTCCTTTCCATATTGTACTCTTTAAAAGAAAGTCACTATGTGTAGTTCAAACTTAAGGAGTGAAGAATTATACTCCACTTCTTTAAGGGAGGAGTATCTGCATAAATTATTTGGGATTCTCCAACTTGGAAGAATGTGCCCATTATCTCTTATTTATCTATTCGATCATTTATTTATATTGGTATGGACTCGTGAAGATTTATTTTATACCGTGGGTTATAATCCTGTACTACTTTATTTATTTTGTTGCTCAAATTGTTCTGACTTTGGTCACTGGAAATTCTTTCAGATGGCTCCTGTGTCCCTTTGACATACACTCAGCATTGGGGTTTACATTGTGTGTGTGTGTGTGTGTGTGTGTGTGTGTGTGTGTGTGTGTTTGAGCAATGTTACTTTTGGGCATTGCCCCAACCCTGGAAGCAGCCAGTTCTCCGAGGACCCCTGATTCCTTTTATTGACTAAAGGTATTAGAAGCCAAAATCTACGTGCTAGTTTTGCTCATTACTAATAGGATATCATTGCTTCTGAGCTCTGTCAGCTAACAAAATAAATATATAGAGGGTGCCAAAAATATGTATACACGTTTTAAGAAAGGAAAACTGTATTAAAATTGTAATACTCAATAGATACCGATAACAAAAGATGAATACAAGTCACTTTTGACTTCTGCAATCACAAGAGGTGCTCAAAGTGATTCTCATCAGTGTCCAGACACTTCTGATTACAGTGAACTACTGCTCGAGCAATGCTGACCAAAGTGTCCACTTGTATACTTTTTTTGGCACCCCCAGTATGTGTGTGTATATCACAGTACCTAGCACATACTAAAGGGAAATCAGAAGTTATGATTTCTATTACACTTTTGAAAAATTTCTCTAATAACATGAATTTCTAATTAAATGGACATGATTCATGAGTAACTCACATCTTAAATGAGGAAAATAAAATTACTTAAAAAGTCTGATTTGTAAGTCAGAAAATCTTTGAATATTGAAAGGACTGAACATTCATGTACACAAACGCGCACACGGAGTTGTCCTATTTAATGCAAATAATGTACAAAAAATAAAAGTTAAATGTATAATTGCCATCTGATAATTGTAGATGACCCTGAAATATTTCTCGACATCAATGGTGATAAATAAAAATTATTTTTGTAATTGTCACTATTACTCAAGATGTGTAAAATGCTACTGATTTTTTAAAATTTATAGTTTTTACTTTTTTTATTTGTGAAACTTAAATACTGTACGGATAGTGTTTTATTAGATTCAGTTGACCACTATATCAAGCTTCTGTACTGGGAGGAATATTTTTTAGACAATTTTTGTGCTCTTTTTTCTTTCTGAATACATGCCATTTGCCCTAGTAAAAGAGACACATCTATTTCCCCAGTCAAAATTTAACATTGCTAATGGAAGAATGTTGAAAGCAAAAAAATGAGGAAAATGGAGACAAGGAGCAAAATTTCAGCCTCAGATGGCAAAACAGGATTTTGCTAAGCTTTGTGAGAGAAGAGATTTTCCAAGTTTTTTTTTTGTTTGTTTTTTGTTTGTTTTTTATCATAACCAAAGCTGGGTGGGGAGGACTCAATTGCAGTTCATCATAGTAAATAGTCTTTCCATCTGTGACCAGAGGAAGGCATGGCATAAAGGAGGTAATATAAAAGACTGCTTCTTTCTGACCCATAGTGAGAAAGGAAGGAAAAGAGAAAGTTGATCTCCTTCCTCTCTGAGCTTTGGCTGAGAAAAGAGTCCCCTATACGAGTTTCATCAAGCATGGAGATCATACTCTCATTTTTTGTTTGGGACTTTGGGAGGAAGCCACATAACAGACAGGGTAGGGTGACCCTTAACCAAGAATGTGGTCCAGCAGAGAAGTCTGAGGCTTCGCTTTCATAGGTTGCCCTTGGATTCCATGCGGTATGGATTCAGAGATATTTGAACCAATGCACTCTACTAGAAAGAGGTGACTTATCCATCTTATCATAAGTAGGTATTTTTGGGATTTTAAAGTTCAAAATTTTCTTCTCAGTTTTGTAAGAATTTGAGTCAGTCTGAGACCCATTGATTAAGTCAGGTGAAAGAGAGAAGGCGCATGAGATTGGAAATCCGAAGGCCTGAATGTGATGCTCTGTCACTTGTGCTCTGTGTGACCTCAGATGAGTCCCTGAACCTCTGTGCCCAGCTTTGCCATTTGTAAAATGGAAACAATAAGGGTAATCACCCCTTATATTGTCAGAATTCAGTGAAATAAAGCACGTAAATTGATCAGCGCAATCCCTGAGCCCTGGTAAGGACTCTGTAAAGAAGAAGACATGTCATTTATTCATAGATATTTAGCAAGTGCCTATTATGTGCCAGCTGCTGTTTTAGGTGCTTGAGACACCAATAATTTCTTTTCTGGATATATCCTAAAGTTGTAGGGAGGACAAATAATAATAAGAGGTAACTTTTATTAAATACCTACTGTGTCCCAGGCACCATTCTAAGCATTCTACCCATATTAACTCATTTAATTCACACAGCAGCCCTTGGGATGGAGCTCTGTTTTATTTTGAGAAAACAGAGGTTCGAGGAGGTTCAATAACTTGTCTCAAATCACAGTATAGATAGCGATTGATGGAAATGGGTTCAAACTCAGGGTAGTCAAAATCCTACATCCATGGTCATAACCAGGATGCCCTAATACCTGCCTAAAAACAAGATCATGCACCTGAGCCAATGTTTGTTTAAAATGATATAATGCGCAGAAAAGTGTTTATGTATTTTCAATATGATTCAGCTTGAATTATCTTCTAATATCCTATGTGGTTGTTTTTTTGATTCCTGGAAACTTTATAAGTGTGTTGTTTGATTTCCAAATATTTGAGTTTTACCAGATATGGTATTGTTATTTATTTCTAATTTTATTCAATTTTAACGAGGCAGCATATACTGTATTACTTCAATTTGTGTAAATTCATTTGAGGCTTGTTTTAGGGCACAGCATATGTTCTATTTTAGTGAGTAGTAGAGTTGTCATATGTTATAAACTCCATAACTCAGTGTTACCATATTTTTCTTTAAGCACTTACGTTTAAAAAAACTACGTATTTTAGAGGAAATATAGTCCTTAGTAGTTACCTATATAGTTATCTTTTCCAGTGTTCTTTATTCCTTTCTAAGTTTTTCATCTGTCTTAATTTCACTTCAGTCTTGAGGAGCTTCCTTCAACATTTCCTGTGGTATAGGCCTGCTATACTACTGGCAGCAAATCCTATCAGTTTTCATTTATCTGTTATGTCTTTATTTTCAGCTCATTTTGAAGAGGATATATTTGTTGTTTTCTGAATATAGTTTCTTAGTCTTTTTTCCCCAAGCGTCATGTCTCAAACATTGTGATTCATACATTGTAGAAACTCTGGATACTGGTGTTGTTACTTTGAAGTGTATTTATTTATTTCTTTAACAGACAATTAACTTGATTGAACTTGAACTCCAAATTTTAGTTTTCCTCTGATATAGATGAAATCTCTGTTTGCTTCTTTTACTTTATCTGGGAGCTGGGATCTACCCTATGCCTTCGTAGTTCAGAGGGCAGTCAGAAATTTGGGCAGAGTTTATATGCAGAACGTAGCATTCCCCCTCTTTGGCTTTTTCCTTTCTTGGTTTTTCTCCCTCATTTTTTCATTCCTGTTATTACAATAACCTCTCTCCTCTGGTTCTTCAAGCCATTAAGAATGTGTTTTCCAACTGAGTGTTACTTACCTGGTATGGTATGATGCCAACTGGGGCCTGCTCTTAGACAGTAAAAAAAGAAAGAAAAGAAAGAAAGAATAGGTTGATGGGTAAATACCCACCCTTCTGGTGGCTCCCGTGTGCCTTCAGGTTCTTTTTCCCAGAATGCATAGTTGTTATTAATCCCGTTTATCTGATAGAAGCTACTCCTTGATTATCACCAGTTGCAGCTGCCCCTGCCTGTGTTTTAATGGGTACAATTATTTCTAGGTACATCATATTATGAGTTGCATTTAAGGCACATTTCGAAGTAGAGCAAACATTTTAAAACACAAAGGGTAGAAAAAGAGGAGTTGAAGTGGAGTTTGAGGTCAGGAGCTGTGTTTAACCCTGGAGAGGAAAAAGGAGAGCGTGCAGGTGTGTGGGTGGCCAGGGCTAACTGCAAGCAAGACAGGTCAGAACTCTGGCTCAGGGATCTGCATGCAACAAGGATAACATGCTTGTGGCCAAGATCTGAAACAGCAGAGGCCCCTGTGGCAAAGGATAATGAATGATATGTGATTTGGAAGACGAGATTCGTTACATAGGCAGGGTCGCTGATTGTGCAGAGGATTTAAACTCACCCCAAAGAGTTGTGCTTCTGTTCACAAGTTCGTCGATAAGGTTAAAGCTGAGGAGTGCCTTGACTCCATAAGCATTTTAGTAAGTTCACTTTGACAGCTATGCAGAATGAGACAGAATGAGGGGAAGACCAAAGGCAAAGAGAGCAGCTAGCAGGTTTCTGCTATGCCCTAGAAAAGAGCAAACTGGTAAGTTCTAAGCATAGATATTTGTAATGTGCTATGGGAGCCCAAAGGATAAGGACGTTAATTCGAACACTAGAAATCAGGAAACAATCCATGAAAAAGATAACATTCAGACTACAATTGAATTATGTAATGTTGTGGACTTAATTGCTTCCCCCAAAATTCATCGGTTGAATCCATAATCCCCAATGTGACCATATTTGGAGCTAGGGCCTTTAAAGAGATAAATAAGGTTAAATATTGTCATACACTGGGGCACTAATCCAATAGAACTGGTGTCCTTACAAGAAGAGGAAGGGGCACCAAGAATGTACATGCACAGAGGAAAAGTCCCTGTGGGGACACAGTGATAAGGCAGCCATCTGCAAGCCAAGGGGAGAGGCTCAGGAGAAATTAACCCTGGCAGCACCTTGATCTTGAACTTTCTGTTTCCAGAACTGTGACAAAATACATTTGTGGTTTAAGTCATCCAGTCATCCAGTGGTAATTTGTTATGGCAGTCCTAGCAGACTATACCTGTGGGTAGTTCTTAATTTTTAGTAAATCATCCATCCATAAATTCTTCCATGCATTCAGTAAGTCTTTATTGAGGATCAGTTATGTGCCGGCAACTGTGCTCCATGCTGGGGCACGTAAAAGAAGACATAATAGCTCACGTATAAATATCCTCATCTTCCTCTCTCCCTCATCCTCCTCCCACCTCTGCTCTCTTCTCATCTCTCTTCTTCCTCTCAGACTATCAGAGATAATAGTGGTGGCATTTGCACTACCCCTGCGGAGACTGTAATCATTAGCGCCGGTCAACAGCACCATCCAAGTGGAGGCAACCGAATTTAATTACCCCCAACCTGCAACGCCCAGTAAGATGCCTCAGCCTGTACACCTCTTATAGCTATTTGGAAAATGATCAAAGTTACCTGTTGAAGTAAACTCATGGGAAGACAGCACAATGCCAAAGCCACACCATTGTAGTTCCCTTTTCAGAAGAGGTGTGCATTGAGGATGTTTATGAGCATTTGAAATCACACACCACTTTTGTCATGGTCACTGCAGGCACTCTTTACCCAATGGTTGCAGAAAAAAATAACAAGATTGATTAATAAATACCCACCCTTCTGGTGGCTCCCGTGTGCCTTCAGGTTCTTTTTCCCAGAATGCATAGTTGTTATCTAATACCGTTTATCTGATAGAAGCTACTCCTTGATTATCACCAGTTGCAGCTGCCCCTGCCAGTGTTTTAATGGGTACAATTATTTCTAGGTACATCATATTATGAGTTGCATTTAAGGCACATTTTGAAGAAGAACAAACATTTTAAAACACAAAGGTTAGAGCAAGAGGAGTTGAAATGGAGTTTGAGGTCAGGAGCTGTCTTTAACCCTGGAGAGGAAAAATAAAAAAGTGAATACCACGATTTTCAGTGATTCACTTTCCGTGTATGTAGCTGGGGACCTGATCACCCTGCAAGGAATTCTTCAATAAACAACATGTTTCAGGGAGGCAGCCTGTTGCAATGTTCAAATCATGGATTTTCTAATTAGGTAGAGCTGGGTTCAAATACCTCCTGGTCTCACACATGCAGGTGTGAGTTCACCCTTCTGAGTATCGGTCTTCTCATCTAGAGAATGAAGATTAATGACATACTGCGTGTAAAGCATAAAGCCAAGCACAAGGTGATGCCACTAGGTTCCTAGCTTGTCCCATGGTTGACTCTGCTTGAGTGACAGGATTAGTTGAAGGGAACTTCCTCACCAGCCTGATCAGCGTAAGACCCACGGGGGCTCCATTCAGCCGTCACATGTCAGTTCATTCTAGAGGCACCAATGCCTTGGAGGCACCTCAAACCTCATTCTCTCCCACAGAATTTGATATTCATGCTGTTACATCAAAAGGTTGGGGCAGCTATTATGTATTAAAATGTGTCATTTTAAATTGCTTTTTTTTTTTTCTTGCTAGCACTAGCAATATAGATATTGAAATTTTTTCAGAAAGTGCTTATCTCATCAAGACTAAAATTATGGTATATGAAATACTAATTATAGTATTATGAAGACGTTTGAACTTTTCTGTGACCTTCTGTCTGTTAGGAGAATACTAATTTCCTCTTCTTCTTAAGGCAGATAGAGCCACCCGTTATAAAAAGATGTGATCCCCACCACGTCCTCTACTCTCCAGGGCCATTTTCATAGTCACAGGATAAGAACTCTGTCTAGAGTCATCTGCACCTTTTCATCTGCTTCCAAAGGCATCCTATTAATTGAAACCAAATATACCATCGATGGCTTTTAACGCAGTGGGAAATACATTGGAAGGAGCTCCTAACCGCTATCCAAATGGACACTTTCCAACTTAAAAAATGTACTTCAAAACACATAGAACTTGGCCTGGCACATAGTAGATGTTCAAATATGAGCTGTTCTTCATATGTCATCATCGTTATCATAAGTTTATGTAATACAATCGCCTAAGATCTTTTATGCCCATTTGCCATACAAATGACTTGCCCTAGGTCATAGAGCTAGCAAGCTGGGGAGACAGAGCTTGAGCTAGGATCCTGTGGGCACAACTTTTATGTAGACATTCATTCATTTAACAAAGAGTAAATGTCTGCTATGTAGCAGACACTGTCCTAGTGCTGGGCACACAAAGATAAATAAGACTCCATGCCTTGCCTCCACAACCTCCCTCTCCAAAGAGAAAGATGAAGCAGCAACGATCCACTGCCATGCCATCTGGTCAGAGGCATACAGGGCAAGACCAGAGCAGAGCCAAAGCATCCCTGCTTTACTGCTTCCCAGAAGGGGTGAGAAGGAACTGAGGTAGGAGTCCTTTCCTCTCTAGGTAAGGTTATCTGACTGTCTCGACCCCTTTCTTTGTCTGAAAAACAAGGGTATTGAAATGATTGATACATATGGCACTCCTTACATCAAAATGTTCTATTTCAACAAAGAGTGGCCTGCCCAGTACACTGCTTTTTCTGAGTGGTTCTGTAAAGTGCCAATAAAGGTTCTTGAGAATTGAAGTGTAAGAGAGCTGATCTACTTCTGTTGAAAGCAGTGTTCCCAACCTTCTCCATGTCATTATACATACACCCTGATAATGATGACCCTTATGTGAAAGAAACACTAGAGTAAAGGGAATGGGCTTTGCGTCCCTTGAGGACTGAGGTGATCAATATCTTGGAACATCAGTAGCCCATTTGAGGCGCACCGGATCTCCGTTAGAGAGCACTGGATTAGAGGATGATCGGATGAAAAACGTAGTCCTGAGAAGATGGAGAGCATCTGAGCTCCTATGAGACAATTGGGCTAAGAACAAATACTAGCCCAGCACCTGTCAACTTAGGTAGGTTATTAACCTCTCTGGGGCTCAGTTTCCTCATTTCTAAAAAGAAAGTGGTCATTTGTCTCACAAAGCCACTGTGGGGAGAGATTGAGTTGCATGAATAAGCCAGGTACATGGTAAGTATTCAGTTAATGTTAGTTCCCTTTACCATCTTCTCTGCCAAATATAAGCATGGAGCAGCATTTTCTGATATGCCTTGCCAGCTGTTGCTTTATTTTGATAAATGGCATTACTGTTATTTTGAGCATTTAATTTTCCTCTGATTTACCAAGAATCAAAATAAATAATCCAAAGGGAGAAACTATTCTTGTATGTACCCAGGATGAACAACAACGATTAGAAATTTTAGGGTTTTCATTCCACCAAACTTGACCATTGCATAGACATTCCAGTTGTGGAAGATTTATTTAAACTCAAAAATGCTCAATGGCCTGTGAAGTCACTGCTTCTGTGCCCATAATCCATGGCTCCTGTAGTGTAAATAGCCTGAAGGAAACCCTAGTTCAATGACCAAGTTCTATAGCAATATATATATATATATATATATATATATATATATATATATATATATATCTATATATATATCTTCTCAAATATGGAAAATTTTTATTTTAACTTTTCTGAATTTATTTTTATTGTCATAAAATTGCTACAAGGACATGTGTACCTGATTTAAGAATTTAAACAGTACTGAGAGGATTAAGATGAAAACATATATATATCTGGCCTCACTTCTCCCCCAACTTTTGAACTCACACATATTTGAAATATTCACCTGTCTGTTTTCATTGCTTTTGATCTCTAAATACATTGTTTAATTAATTGCTTATATTTCTGTTTCTTGATGTATCCATTTTAGACACTTTTCTGTGACAGTAGATGAGGTTTTAGCTTTCTGACATATACGTTGCCCTTTTTTCATTCTCCAAAAATAGTTTCAGTCACAATTTTTGTTTAACTCAAGGGTCTGATAAAAATACAATTAGTACAATGAGTAAATATTATTCCCTGCCATTTCAAATTGCGTATTATGATTCATTTCTTATATATTATTTTAATAAATTACCATTTTTGTTTATGAACTTTCTAAATACTTGTCATGAATTATTCAGAAATACTTCACCAGATTTTTCAACTACCAAACTTATTTTTTAAAAAGTCAAATTATGTATGAATTTCTTCTTCTCCGTGGAAGCCTCTGTTTTGGAGCCCTCTGTTTTCCTGCTCGAGTGTAACTGACTATATCCAGTCATCCCAAACCTTCCTACACCCCATTCCTGAAGGAGACACCCCATTTCCTGAATCATATGCATTATTTTTTTGTTTAATTCTCCGTGTTTCTGAAGTGCATCCTCAAGTTACTAGACGATGCTTATAGCTATTAAGTCAAGGAAGCCATTTAATTCTATTCTTATATCTGATGGAAAATTTTTCTGAGGGTAGACAGCCAGGTTAAAAATTGTGTTTCTCTAGCAGTTTAAAAGCATGGCTCAGTGAATTTTAGAGTTCATTATTGCAGTTGAAGAATCTGATTCCATTGTGACTCCTGATCACCAGGAGTTGACTAGCTGTTTGTTCTCCACGGAAGCTTCTTAGGGTCTTGTGTTCATTCTCAGTGACCTTGAAGTGAGTGTTTTTACCTACGGAAACGAACACTCTGGCTCACAGTCTGCAGACTTGTGCTCTTTGTCTATGCGACAACTTCTATCATTTCCTTTCTAACTGATTTCTCTCCACTGACAAAGAGAAAAATATATATGAAAATTGATTTTTTTTCACACTATCACAATAAGAAGAGCACTCAGATTGGAAGATTAGAGGGTGTCAGCAGGATTTTTTCTCCTTACACCGGTACAGGGAGGAGTAGGCAAGTTTTAGGTGAGTTGATTTACTGTTGGGATTGTTCAGTTTTTAATCAGTGGATGTCTCAGTCAGTCAGCTGAACAGGAAATGCTTATTTTTGTGCCTAGCTAGTTTCAGAGCGATAAACTATTAATCTCAGTTAAATATCTATTTTTCAGATGTTTAATAAAAGAGAATTTCCTGTGCTAACTTTCCATGTTCACTTTTTAGTTCAACTCTTGGAAGAATTTTTGAAGCTCTTCTTTCAATTCATCTATTTTTTTTTAATTCAGCAATCATAATTTTAATTTTTTAGGACTTTTTTCTTTAGTTATACATTTTTCGGTTCCCACATCCTCCACTTGTTCCAAGAATTCATTATCATCTTTTCTGCTTCCTACTTGAAATTTTCAGCTTCCATTTCTTTGGGGTTCCATTCATTCTCTCTCTCTCTCTGTCTCTGTCTCTCTCTCTGTCTCTCTCTCTCTCTGTCTCTCTCTCTCTGTCTCTCTCTCTGTCTCTCTCTCTCTGTCATCTCCTCATATTGAAGGTATTCCTTCAGTAGATGCTCATTCACATTTAAATATGAGACACTACAAAGCAGATTGAAGATTCTTTGGGTCAGGGGAGGGGATGTGGGTAAGAGTTGGCTTTGACTCCTGGGCTTCACTTCAGGGAAATGAGGTGGCAAACAGCCCTCCCCCACGTTGGAGAACGTCCACATGTTATTGTCTGTATGTATTATCCCTGGTTTTTCTACTCTGTTTTTTTTTTGTTGTTTTTTGTTTTTTTGTTTTTTTAGAGAGGTATCCTCCAGCCTCTAGTTTTGTTCCTTGCATTTAGGAGCAGGAAATGGAAGGAAGCGGGGGGCTCTACAATTCAAAATGCAGACTCTTGCTTCATTTCCCTATGTTTTTTGCCCCACCCCTCACCTCCATCCTCCCTCCCCTGTGCCCCTTATGCAGGAGTCCAGAGCCTCCAAGGTTCATTTCCCTAGAGTACAAACCTCTGGTTTCCTAGGGGTAGGGAGATGGAGGGAGAAGGGAGAGGGAGAAGAGATAACCCCTAGTCACAGGAGTACAGAAGACAGAAGGAAACATGTAGGATAATTGCTTTGCACACCATTTTACACGCCCCTTATTCCTTTCTTCATTGACACCTTCCTAGGTCTTCCAAGCTACAAGTCTTTCTTGGGTTCCTAGGGGGATCTGCTGGATTCTCCGTGGTGTATCACTCTCCAAGTGTAGAGGTTGTTATGACCCCTGATCAGCTATGTCATTTATTACTCCCCATCTACTTCCAAATTTCAAAAAGTTTGTAGAAACCCCTTATCTGCTCTTGGCTCTTCTTTATTCTCTTTTTAATGTTGCTTTCTTAACTACTAAAAAAATTCCTTTAATTTCATTTTAATAGAGTTTTGGGAGAAAGAGAGAAAATAAATGTGTATAGTCATTCCATTCTGTTATAACTGAATTCAAATATGACATTTATTATCTACTTACATTTGCCTTTTCCTACTTTAAGATCATTTAATAGTCATTGAGTGACTACCATAATAATAAAATTATAAGAACAATATTAATAACTTTCATTCTTGAAGTAATATGATATTTTAGAATTTTAAAAGTCTTTTAACATTTAATTATTTATGTGGAGTAGATGTTTTTATCCACATATTGTATTGCATAAGATAATAGAGGTTAATAGAGTTTAAATAATATGTCTGTGGCCACATGCTCACTTGTTAAAGGGCTTAAAAGTAGAACCCCAAATTCCTGACCCTTACTCTGGTACTCTTTTTAAGCACATTATAAAAGTATTTTACTAACCCCTTGTGTGAGGTGCAAGTATGAACAAGACCTAATTTTTGCCCTCAGGAGCTGTCAATCTAAGGAGAAGAAAACCTGATGATATTTTAATTTTAATATAAAAAAAGAATGGAATAAGCATTTCATCATTAATGGGCTGTGCTTCCATGATAGATGAAATGCTTAGAGAATGAAAGAGAAGGAAGTCTGGTTCTAATTAGAAAGATCCAAGAAAGTGGACATTTGAGCTCTGACCAGGAAGAAAGGATATATTTTTTTATATGCAGATAAAGGAAGGGCTTTCCTGAATGGGAGAAAGAATAAGCAAGTACACGGTGGTGGTGGTGGGGGGGGGGGCGCAATCCTCAGCCTATTAATGGAGCAGTTGAGCTAGTTACCTGTTGCAGGATGAGTGGAAGAGGTAGATTGGAAAGCTAATTTAGAGCAATATCTCAGAGGTCTTGAATGTCTTGCCAAGGAATTCAGCCCTGGTTAATTAAAGAGAAGAGGCTAAATGGAGTGACATGAAAATATGATTGCTTTTTCTGTTTTTCTAGCAATTATTTTTTTCCAAATGATTTTGCACTTTTGAGATATAAACTTAATTTTGAGAACTTACTAAGCAAGAATTAGAGGTGTTTGTCCCTAGAGTTGCCGCCTTGTGCTTAGAGCTGTGAGAAACGTGAATAGACTGGGAAGTTAAGAGAGGAAGAGGCTTTAAATGCTTCTCTTGCATGCACATATTTTGAAGATAAGGAAACTGAGGCCCAGGGAGATTCTAAGCTGTAATTCCTTTCATATTCATCAATACATAATTCTTCCTTCTGTAACGGCAGTATATATTTTTATAATGTAATACAACCGTTAGGATTATGTTTCTGAAAACCACCATAGAAGGATGGTTCACATTCTAGGAACTTGAGACATTATGAAAAAGAAAAAAAGTGGGAAAGAGATCGGGAGTAAAACCTACGAAAGACTTTATTGTTATGTTTACTAAAATCAAATAGTAATGACAGAACACTCAATATAAATAGCACTAATGATATTTTATGCATCCTAAATTAGAAATAATGGCTTCTGTGCAATTAATTTTCACTTACTACCCCATGAAAATGTTCAGGGTTTTGCTGCCAGCGGTTTCTAGGATAGCCCTGTGCGTTTGTTTTGTGGACATGATGCAGAGCAAGAGGCATTTGTTTTTGTGTTTTTTCTTCACATAAATATGTCTTTCTGTTTTTTATGACTAGAATATTTGAATGTCTCTTCTCACAATTGTTCCAAAGCACCTAAGAATGGTGGATACTTAAGATGGGAAAAGTTATGAGTGGTTGGTAAGTAGCTAGGCATACTTCAGAAAGCCAGGGTTGTGTTCTGAGCTCAGCTACGAAGAAGGTCTAGTCACAGCAAATGTCCTTAGCCTTTCTTACAGAGGTCTTACCAGGTCTTTCTTGGCTCACAGAAGTGCCTGCTTCCTTTATCTTTCCTGAGACTTTATCACAACACACACACACACACACACACACACACACACACACACACACTTTTACTCTATGTTGATTCCCTTTGATAGTTCCAATTGTTATTTCACTGTCTTATTTCCCTCGAGTCCTAAGTCTTGAACTAAAACATTTGTGGTTTCTGTAAAGGTATACAAAGCAATTCCTTTACAGAAATCTTCATAGAGGAAAAAATATCATTAGAAATAATATTTTAATCACAACTCCCCATGCCCTAGCAATTTAGACACTCCGGGATCATTCGGGCAAGGCCCCCAGTGCTATTTTGCTTGAAAAACATCCTTTCCACCCTTTCAGCAGACTGAGATTAGCCTTGGAGGAGAAACACTATTCTTTCAAAATCCATAGGTGAGCAACTCAGCTCACTGAGTTTGGAGGCACAGGCTTAGTGCAGAAAACGGACTTGGAGTCCGAGGAAAATGGCCACATAGTTCATCTCAGGCGGGTTGCCCTCCTTCGTCTCAGTAGGCCTTTAGCCTACTTTCCTCAGGAACCAGGCTACATCACCAACCCAGAAAACAATGAGATCCACGTCTCCAGGCTCTGTAAGAAATAGCACATTGTAGGCATTCAGTCAATATACACTCAGGAGATGGCGGAGCATTTTCTTGTGACTGATTCTGAAGAACGAAGGAGCACCCAGAAGTGGCATTAACCAATGGGGCATTAGCTGAGAAATATGGACCCTGGAAATTTTGAGGGGAGGAAAGTTAATACATAATTCAGGGGTACTTGCCACCTTACTTACATAATCTCCACACATACCCTTTTGGTTAGATGTAAGGAAAAAAAATTGGACACATATCTCATTAGTGCTAAGAGTTTTTGAGGCTTTTTTTAAATATGTGGTGTCACTGAACCAAACCACATGCCTGTGATTGAGGTAGAGCAAATGTTACTATTCTCTTTCGGTAGGTAGAGTAGCTGGCGCTCAAAGAAGGAATGGGACACACGCACATGAATGTGCCCAGTGCTAACAAATACACACAGTAATACCACTATTCTGCCATCTCAGCAGTAAGATGTAGTCCTGGCACAGGATGCTGGGCCATCGTTCAGAGTAAGCAACAGATTAATACTCATTTATCTTCAGTCACCTCCAGAGTATGAGGCAGAGGGTCCAAATAAGGTATAGGCACAGGTCTTGAGAAATAAGCAAGATATCTTTCCCTTCGCTAGCTTCCTTTTTTAATTTTCTATTTGTATTTTTATTGAGGTATAATTTACATAGAGCTTAAGTGCATAATCCCATCCTTTTTGACAAATGCATGCATGCATCCGTGTAACCTCCAGCTCTATCACGATACAGGACATTCCCATCTCACCAGACAGTTTCCCTGTGGCCCTTCCCCGTCAACACTCCCATCTCCACTGGCTTTGTTTTAATGGCCGTGTAAGGCGAAAGAGCCAAGATAACAATTTCCACTATTGTTTATAGCAAGTAGACAACTCCAAGAAATTCATCATCAGTCTCTGAAAGTAACCTGTAAGCAGCACTTCTCTCTTTTCCCCTTACGCAGATTTCCCAGAATGCATTTACTCTAAATATATAAGCATCTGTCCCATAATTATTTTTCTACCCGGCTAAGTATAATGCACGGATGGGAAATATATTGTATGATTTCATAGGAAAGACATTCAGTGCATATGCTCATTAAATAAACATGCTGTCATTTTATATCAAGAGCTATCGTATCCACTCTTACATCGGATCTCACTCTATAAATAAATGACACATTAAATGTTGTATCTCTGTGCGACTACTGGCTTTGTTAGATTTTTATAAATTATTATTAATTTGGGTTGGGGTTAACCCCTCATTGCCTTGGTCCTATTTTCTCAATAACATTTTCAGAAACCTTCTAGCAGAAACAGTGGATGCAAGTATTCTATGGTTAAAGACTTTGAAATGGTTTTTCTCCATAGGAAATACTCCTTAAAGATAAGAATCGGTGACTGTATTCTTATTGAAAATGTTTTTGTAAGTATAACTCTTGAGCATTAGTTGTTGAGATGGATTACTAGATTTTGAAAGATATTTGATCAGAGGATCGAATCTGGATTTTGTTTTCTTTCTCTTTCATCTTATTATCAGTGTCTTATAAATGTGTGATATTAGGGCCCAGATTAACAAATGGGTATGGGTCAGTGAAAATCCCTCGCCTTAACTACAATTTGTAAGATGGACATGATTAAAATCTCTTTGCTGATTGTGAAATAGCCAATATGCCATCAGCTGAAGCTTAGAATCACCACTTCCATAGTGAGTAAGCTTCATTGGGCTATAAATCATTCTAGCAATTGTAGCTATTTCATTCACTATTGTGCTTCAAGAACCTAGTTCAATGCCTGGCACAGAAGGTGATCACTGTACCGGGGGTACCAAAGAAAATGTATACGCATTTTAACAGATGTTAACACTTTGGTCATTGCTGCTCAAACAGTAGTTTGCCGTAATCAGATGTGTCTGGACACTGATGGCAACTACTTTGAGCATCTCTTGTAATTGCAGAAGTCAAATGTGACTTGTATTCATCTTTTGAGTATTACAATTTTAATACTTTTTTTTTCCTTTCTTAAAATGTGTACACATTTTTTGGCACCCTCTGTATGTTGACTAAATAAACAAATAATTGGGGACAAAATTGGTTCCCCAAATACTATGACTTCATAGCAGATGTTCAATAAATATTTGTGAAATAAATCCAATTTTGCTTCCCCTATCATCTAGCATGGTACTTGGCTAGTAAAAACGACACAAAACCTTATCATTGAATAGAATTGTCCACACTTCAATAATAAAGGGCTAAGCAGACATAACAAATGTATCTGAAGCCAGATCTCAGAGATTTGGTTCACAATGGTTTAAGATCATTTAGTTTAAGGCACTAAGTATGCATTAACTATATGACTGTTTCACAGACCAGTAGGAAGAGTCAGGATGTAGCATGACACATGTTGGATTTGGAGGCCTTTGTCATCTATTAAACATGAGCAAGTCCCTCAGTCTCTCAGAGACTCAAAATCGCATCTGTAAAGTGAGATTATAATACCTCACCACGCTATGAGGATTAAATGAGATCTTTCATGAGAAAGTTTCTGTATAATGTGTGGCACAGTGGTTGGGACACTTTCATTGTTCCCTTCTTCAGGACTGACTTTCCTCAAAATGTGGAATATTTATGAGATTACGAAAAATAAAAAAGAGAGAGGGGCTGAAATTAGTTCTTTCCACCTTGATATATCTTCTCAGCCTGCGGCTTCTAGTTGTGTTTGCTTACAGACAAATGTGAATCGTTGCTCCTATTAGCACTGCTCAGCTATTGCTGTCATACAAGCTAGAATCTGAATGTGCTGTCAGTGAAATTTACCTTGAGTCGCCTCCCCAAACTATAGAGTTGCAGACAATGGGAACCAGCACAGCGTTAATCTAAAGCCCAGGCCTGATGTTTTAGGCATGTTAACATGAGACCCGATAGGCTCATCACTGAAATGAAAGCTGAGACCATATGCATATATTCCACCTAAACCACTGACACAAAAAAGGGTCCATTTTTGATAAAGAACTGGCTATTTCACAATCAGCAGAGGGACTTTAATCACATCCATCCTACAAATATTCTTCAGGTACACAGAATTAGAAGGTAACAGCTTTTGACCATGGTCCTGAGCGGAGAAAGGAGAGGACAATTTGGAGACCGTGCTGTAATTTCAAAACACTAGCAGATTCCATAGCCCCTTTGTGACTCTGCTTCCTTCAGCATCCCATCAGGTTTTCTCCTGATGATGTTTAATAGGACAGGACAAGTACATAGATAAGGGCACTAGCATTTTGGCTGGGTGGTCTGGGCTTCCTGGCCTCATTTAGCCCAGGTCTCCCTCCCACAACATCCCTCCATGTCGCCCACTTCCCAGCCACTCTGGCCCACTCTCGGTGGCCTTGAATCTAATCCCAGCAAATTCACCCTCAGCTCTTATATACCCTGTTCTCTTTGGCCTTCTTACCTTTGCATGTACTAGTCCACAATCTGGAATATTCTTAGCATCTTCTTTTCCTAGAGAAATCTAACACTTCCCTCAAGGTTCTCGGCCCTTTCTCGGAACTCCCATTAGACTCTTAGCTTCATAATAGCTTTGGTTTATTTTATCTTCTTGTATGGAGAGTTTTTACATGCAGGAACATACAGCCTGGAAAGTGAACTGAGTCAGAATAGATGTTTGATAAATATTTGTGAAATAAATTATAGAGGTTCTTAACTATTGGTAACTATTAAGATAGTTACCAACCTAGGGCATAAATCAGCATAATGTGCTTGTTGTGGGAAGGGAAAAGGAGTAACAGGTCTACAGAAGAGGGAAGAAGATCATGCCCCATACCTGACTCTAACTTCATGGTTGGGAGACAGTGAAGTGGTCTTTCTTCTTTTCAGGTGTTAACATATGATACAGATCAGGATTTACATTGTTCCAAACACCATCTACCAAGCTTTTGCTAAATCACAGTCACTTTGCTAGGTATTGTAACTCATTCTAAGCTACTAGTTAAATTGAAAATAGTAATCTATATGCATTTGCCTAGCATTTTATGATTTCATATATATATAGATATATATACACATATATACACACACAGGCACATATATATACACACACATATATGTGTATATGTGTATATATATATTTATATATGTATATTCATGATCATAGGAGGTGGTATTGTGTGGTGGTTAACTGTACAGACTCAGTATTTGCTTGGATTTGAATTCTGTACCATTGGCTGTACCATTTACTTACTTGTAACCTTGGGCAAGTCTATCACCTTCCCTAACATTGTTCCTTCAATCACAAAATGTTGCTAGGACATAACTTACAGGACTGTTGTAATTATTAGTGGATCCCTAATACATACAACATACATTCACAGAATGTGATTCACAGAAAGCACTCAAAAAAGTTACTAATGATAATGATCTTTTCTGAATGATTCTTTTCTGAATTTTACATGTAATACCATTAAACAAGGGGGGAGATTGTATTTTTCCCCATTTTACAGACAGAAAAATTGTGATTGAGATCATTAAACTTCTGGTGCTTAAGTATCTTTCCAAAGGACCCAATTACTATGTGAAGGTAGAAATTTGATCCCAGGTTTTCAGATTCTGAGTTCAGCCTCTTTCTCTGTTGTATGTTCCCTGCGACCTGAAATAGCGCCTCACTGTTCTTTCTTTGGTTTGCTACTCTTTGTAGCATCAGCCTTGGCTCACATGTATGAAAGGCACGTGTGGGGAGGGAGGATTTATGTTGAAATGAAACATAGTTATGAAAAATTGAATCTAACCATTTATTCCTACTGAGCAAGTTTAAAGGGAAGAGATGTGCTTATTTCTCTGCAAACCATTCCCAGTTACTATGAATAGTTGGTGGGGGAAAAAACATGTTGGTTTCACTACTGTATTAAGCATCTTTTGAAAGGATATCAAAAGGGCTTTATTTATAAAATGTTGTAAAGGAATGAAAACATTACCAACTACAAAGATAGGTGGTGGAAGTAAAACAGGAACTGATTCTTTGTGACAAAAATGCCTCCTATGATAACCCTGTCTGTCTCTTCCTCAGATGTGCCTTCTGAGATTTGACGTTAATCAAACCACAGTTTAAATAGGCTGTTACATTAAGGAATGTGTAGTTGTCCTCAGAGATAATGCTGACTCTTTTTTACTCTTTATCAAAGCACATTTTAATTGACTAGCAAATTAGGAAAGGCATTGCCTGCATATAATATGAAGAAATATGTGCACAAAAATAAATAAATAAAAAGTCGTACCAAAACGTTCTAGTTTTATCTAGCTGCAGTTATGTAGCTCTGTTCTACTTGAGACTACTTCTAGTTTTGTGTTGCTAGGTTCAATTTTCGCAACTACATGGCACTGGAGAGAAGGCGTTAGGATTTTATACATACATTTAGGTGTGTGTGTGTATATATAAATGAACATATTATATATAGGACATATTATATAACATTAGTATGTTTTTCTCCCTTGACCAGGAACATTGAGTTGGCGTCTGTTGCCTGAAATGTGACATAATAGCTCAAGTGTGTACATAGTTCAACCTGTTGAGCACCGCTGATATCTCAGGGAAAGAAGGGAAGACATCCTTCAGGTCAAGACTTTTACAGAAAAGGCTCCATGTTCAAAGCATGGTATTATGAGTTACATTTTATAAAAGGGAGAAATGACAGAAATAAAAACTGTGCTCTTCTAGTCCTTAAGGAACATAAATTCTAGTTAGTTATGTCGAATATTAAGTAATAAAGTTTAAGAATGGCATCAATATAATTTGTTTTTCTAGTGCTTTGCCATTTTCAAAATGTGTTCATAACCATTGTTCCAATGGGCCTCACACCAACGCTGTTAAGTAGGATTTGACTCAACACACTTTGCTAAGATGGGCCTAAGGGAGTAGATATTATTATTAGCTCCATTTTGTATGCAGAATGTTTAAAAAAGGAGTTTCACAGAGGTTAGGTGGCTTACAAAGTGACTTGCTAATAAATGTTCCAGTTGAGACTTGAATTCATGGGACAATGAGATTGTTAAATCCCACTGCTCTGGTTGTCAGGGAAAACCTAGAATTCAAGAAAATTCATTTCTCTTGTGAGTCTAAATGGCCTAAACCAGATCCTGACACTTTTCAAAATTAAATGCTTTTCTATGTTACCATAACATATTGTTCGTTTCTCTGCCATACAGAACCCAGTATAGAATGGCATGTAGTGTATTTTGTTAACTATTTGTCTCTCTCCTTGAAGCTTGAGTTTCTGAGAGAAAGGACCAAGCAGTTTATCACTGTGTTCCCATCGTAGGCTCTTACACTGTACTTTCTGATTCTCTTCCCAGTCTAAAGATGGCATCGAGGCAGAAGCAGATCGTTTCTCTACCACAGAAACGATCCGTGCCCCTCCAGCTATTAGACTTTGCTCAAACCTGAGCGTTAGCTCACACTCAGCTTGCAAAGCAGAGGACTCCTGTTTTTCCTACTTTTTCCTACTTTTCAGCAGACGTAAGGGAGCCCTGGTCTGCTTCCTTACTGACCCCTCTCCATAACCTGATGGCCCTGTTCATTTAATTGCTTCGAAAATGAGCATCTCACCCTCCTTTATGTTGCCTTTGGAATGACACAAGTGGTTATCCAACGGGTAGAACTGAGATGGGAGTACTCTGATAGCAAGCACCTAGTCACATGCAGTTTTCAGCAATGTGAGTCTCATGGCTGTCGCACAAAGAGGTGGACGCAAAGATTGCACCTTCCACCTTGTCCTTCAGCCGTTCAAACGCGTTTCTCACATCTTCACTTGGGCTCTCTCCTCCTGATGCATTCATCTCTGTGTTTTTCATTTGATTCCCAGTTTCTTTTAATCTCATACCTCTGTCTAGTCACTAAAGTTTTGTTGTTTGTTTCCATGGTCCACTGGTTTCTGCAACTCATCTCTAGTGCCATTGACGTTTACTTGGTATCCCTGAGTTCTTCACTCACCTGCTTAACTCTATTCAAAAATCAAAAAGAATTTGACTTTTTAAAATTAATAAACTTTCTTTTTAGAGCAACTTTAGGTTCATAGCAAAATTGAACAGGAAGTAGAGAGGGTTCCCATTTACTCTCTGTCCCCACATGTGCACAACCTCCCCCTTTATAGACGTCCTACACCACAGTGGTGCATTTATTATAGTGGATGAACCCACATTGACACAACATAATGACCCACAGTCCGTAGTTTACATGAGGCTCATTCTTGGTGTTTTACATTCTATGCGATTGTTGGAAAACATTACAATAATACGTTTCCACCATTGTAGCATCACACAGAACAGTTTGTGCAAAAAGTCCTCTGTGCTTTACCTGTCCATCCATCCCTTTCCCCTAACTCCTGGGAACCACTGACTTTTTTTTTTTTTTTTTTTTTTTTTTTTTTTTTTTTTTTTTTTTTTTTTTTTTTTTTTTTTTTTTTTTTTTTTTTATTGGGGAAGGGGAACAGGACTTTATTGGGGATCAGTGTGTACTTCCGGGACTTTTTTTTTCCAAGTCAAGTTGTTATCCTTTCATTCTTAGTTGTGGAGGGTGCCGTTCAGCTTCAAGTTGTTTTCCTTTCAGTCTTAGTTGTGGAGGGCGCAGCTCAGCTCCAGGTCCAGTTGCCAGTTGCTAGTTGCAGGGGGCGCAGCCCACCGTCCCTTGTGGGAGTCGAATTGGCAACCCCGCTGTTGAGAGGATGCACTCCAACCAACTGAGCCATCCGGGAGCTCAGTGGCAGCTCAGCTCAGCTCAAGGTGCCCGTATTCAATCTTAGTTGCAGGGGGCGCTGCCCACCATCCCTTGCGGGACTCGAGGAATCGAACTGGCAACCTTGTGGTTGAGAGCCCACTGGCCCATGTGGGAATCGAACCGGCAGCCTTCGGAGTTAGCAGCATGGAGCTCTAACCGCCTGAGCCACCGGGCCGCCCCCCACTGACTTTTTTACTGTCTCTGTAGTTTTGTCTTTTCCAGCATGTCATATAGTTGAAATCATACATTATATAGCCTCCTCAAATAGGCTGTTTTCACTTAATAATATGCATTTAATATTCTTTCCTGTCTTTTATGACTTGATAGCTCATTTCTTTTTAACATTATATAATATTCCATTGTTTGGATGTATCACAGTTTATCCATTCACCTGCTGAAAACCATCGTGGCTACTTCCAAGTTTTGGCAATCATGAATAATGACTCAAAAAAATTATATATATATTTGAATGATAGAGCCCTGACACTCTGCTGGGTACTTTTACATAGACAATCTTAATAATGCTCAGAACTGATGGTACCTGTTTGGAGAAACTAAGGCTCTGAGAAGTTAGGTGACACGCCCCAAATCACCGAGTTGGTGAATATGATTGTCAGGACTCAAGCTATATATATTGCAACATAAAGTCCACAACCATATCTACTGCCCAGAGATGATATGCCTACCACTCTTCCACCATCCCTTTCCACCGTCCCTTGCCCATGGCACGCACTGCTGGTTGACTACAGCATACTTTCTCGTGATGCCTAATCCAGTACAAACTGCCAGTGTTAATCAATTATAGCTGGCATACAAGATGAAAACTGGTTGACATCCTTGCTATAAAATGGTGTCGTCTATCTCCTTAGAGCATAAATGTTCAATTTTTGACCACATTTTGGCTGACATCAATGAGGTATAAATTTTATTATGATTAACATAATGTCCTAATTCAGGAAGAAGCTATATATCCTTATGATCCTTATAATAACCTTCTTATACGTTAGCAACAATGCCTTAATTCTGTTGAATTATTGAAATGCAGCTTTTACCAACCTTATTCACTTCAGCCTCCATGCTTAGCAACAGACAGAATACTCTAACATTTAGCCTGTTTTCCATATGTGCAAATGTTTCCCACATAGGCAAGAAGGAGTTGGGATTCAGTAACCATTCGTGCAGAACAATATCTCTATTATTGTAGGACTGCAGACCAGCAGACAGAGCCTTAGAAAGAATGCTCAGTCTACGCTGTTGTGTTAGACACCTCACACTTCTCTATTGTGAACAAGTTCAGCTTCTGATTATACCAAAGCCTCCTAATTTTGTGTTGTTTTTAAGATATGACTGCAGTCATGTTACACAGTTTTAGTATGTTGATATATTAGAATCCCAGATATTTCTATCGGAGACCTAGGGTATTATAATATATGCTACATAACAAACTGCCACAAATTTAGCAGCTGAAACATCATACATTTAGCATCTCCGTTTCTGTGGGTCAGAACTCCAGGCACAGCTCATCTATGTCCTCCGCTTAGGGTGCCACAAGGCTAACATCCAGGTGTTGGATGGGCTGCATTATCATTTAGAGACAGGACTAGGGAAGAATCTGGTTTAAGCTCACTCAGATTTTTGGCAGAATTGCAAGTGAATCTGCTAATGAGAGATTCTTATATAATGGAAGTTAATCAAGGGAGTGACATTCCATAATCTTTGTTATAGTCTATTGGTTAAAAGCTATTAATAGGTCCCATTCACTCAAGGCAAGAGGATGACACAAAGGTATGCATTTGTCTCAGTCTATCCACCCCAGAAACGAGTACCGGGTCATAGAAAGGGAATTGGTGAGGATTCAGAAGACCCGGAACCTTATCCTGGCTCTCATACTAAATAACATTTGGGATCTAGGACAAATTAGTGTTGTAGAGACTTAGTCTTTTCATCTGTTATATGAGTGGTTGGTTATATGTTCCCCAACGGTTCTATAAATTCTAACATTCCATGATGGGTATCTCCGTGGAAGCACAGGACGGTAAAAGATTTTGCCAAGTTCAATGACTGAATTCTGGTGGGGTCCTTAACACACTGGTATTTATCAATTTACTTACTTCAGCAAGATGATTCAAGTGGTTCTAAGGAATGCAAGATAATAACGATAAGCATATGTATATTGTCTGTCAGGAGTTGTCTTCTTCAATGATCCAATGCTAATTACTCTTTAGTGTGAGGAATTTGAAACACGGTAATGTCTCAGGTTGCTCTCCTTGGTGTCCACACCCTCTATGTCAGTGGTCAGCACATTGTAAGCACTTGGAAAATTAAACAACTGTTGTTGAACTTTCTGCATTTTCAAAGTTTCAGTGATTGTCTTCACAAATTGTAGTATTTATGTTTAATTTTACTTTTATATTAGTTTCAGGGATACAAAACAACATAATGACTAGACATTTTCACCCCTCACAAAATGATAACCTCCCCCCGAGCTACTACCCCTCTGACATCGTATATAGTTGTTACAATACCATGGACTCTATTTCTTATGCTGTACTTTACGTCCTGTGACGATATGCATGCATGTGTGTATATATTTAATTATAGTTGGCGTTTAATATTATTCCAGAAATTTTAGAAGTAAATAGGATTCACTGAATTTGATTTCTTTGAAAATCTGTTGGAATTTATGATATTGTGGATACTACTGGTATATATAACATTTTTACTTAATCTAATTCTCCTTTTCCTGGAACCAATTCTTTTTTTAAGTATAATTGGTATGCAATATTAATTAACTTAGTTTTAGGTGTACAATATAGAGATTTGACATTTTTATACCTTACAGTATGATCACCTATAAATTCTAGTACTCATCTGTCATCATACAAACTCATTACAATAGTAGTGACTATATTCCCCTTCACCTTTTTTAACCCATCCCCACCCTTTTCCCCTTTGTTAACCATCCCTTTGGTCTCTTTTTGTTTTGTTTTGTTTTTTCATTTGTTTTGTTTTTAGATTCCACATATAGGTGAAACCATATGGTATTTACATTTCTCTTTCTCTAACTTATTTCATTTAGCATAATACCCTCTAGGTCCATCCATGTTGTCACAGAATCATTTCTTCTTCATTCTATTTATAATAATTAGAGAAGCAGTATGATGTATTTAGAATAAATTTAACTTGGTCTTGTGGAAGAGAAAAGGAGAGGCCAAAATTTTCTGTCTTATCAGAAAGTGCTGAATGGTGCCATAGGTTAGGCAGTAGTAAATATCTAGTATCTAATCTTGGCTCCATGCTCATTCACTGCATGTCCTTAGGGAAATCTCTTATTCTCTCTAGGCTTCCGTTTCTTCATCTAGAAGATGACCTAGAGGTTTTCAAAGGTTCATTCCAAACTTGACAGTTTGTGACCTGAGTAATCTTACTTGGGTTAAGGTCTGGTCCATTATTTTAGCTTAATTGTTGTGCCATGTAAAGGGAAAGAGGAACGTGGTCCACAATATAGATACTGGTCCTCCAACATCAATGAATTGCCTAGATCTCCTGATGCCATACTTATAGTTTAAACAAACCCCTCCTAACCAACAACACACAATATTCTCAGGTCTTAGGACAGTAGCCATTCACTCAAGGCTGTGATACAGTCATGACTCCTCAGTTTTCCTTGGGATATCTATGTAGGAGGTTAAGTTCATAATGATCTTCAAACTGTAATCTAAGGTTTCCCCTTCTGCCTTGCTCATTGCCTCTGTCTTACATGGAATCTCTGATGAGTTGTTTATGCAGCCCTAGACTCACCCCAGTGCTACAATCAATATTAGTATGGCCAGCGATATTTTGGCAGATATTAAAATATTATTTAGAAGGGTCTATAATAAATCTTGATGACAACATCACCCAGAAAACCTGGGGAAAACCAAGGCATACATGCAGTTTCATGAACACCTACCAGGTGCCAGCCACCACTGTGAGAAGAATTTAAAGACAAATTCATTCTGCTCTCAGGATAATATAGACTAGACAGGAAAATAAATAAGTCAACACAATAAGTAGCACAGTAGAATGTGATAAGTGCTATGACAAAACGAGGTGAAAATTGCTATAAAAGCAGAGAGGAGGGGGATGTAATCAAGCTGAGGGAAGCTATAATGAAAGGCTTTCTGGAACGTGGAGCTCAATTTTCAAGGACAGAAAGAAGTTATCTCAGTAGAAGGTAGAGTGTGTGTGTGTGTGTGTGTGTGTGTGTGTGTGTGTGTGTATCTATCTCACATATGGAACAGACAAATATGAAATAATTAAAGACCTAAGGAATAACATGAGATGAATAAAGTTATTAAATAACTCGATGCCATCAATGGAAGCCTGTAATCAATATGGCTAAAAATACAGAGTGCTGTGAGGAGTGGGAGACGAGGCTTACAGGGCTGGTGTAAGCTTAGTAAGGAAGAGCCCTGAGAGAAGACCGAGTTTCCCCGAAAACAAGACCTAGCCAGACCGTCAGCTCTAATGCGTCTTTTGGAGCAAAAAATACTATAAGGCCCGGTCTTATATTTTACTATAATATAAGACCGGGTCTTATATAATTTAACACCCGGTCTTATATTAATTTTTGCTCCAAAAGACGCATTAGAGCTGATTGTCTGGCTAGGTCTTATTTTGGGGGAAACAGGGTATCTGGGTGTAGACATTATGTTTAGGGAAATGGGGAATCTTTACATTTCACCAGATAAAGTATGTATTACATGTATTTAATACCCTGTCCCCCAGAAATGCCTCTCCTCAGAAGTATCTTAAGGAAATAATATGGATAAGTGCACACAAAAAAAGTGATGTCGGAATGTTCCTGACATTGTTTTTATGAAACAATGAAAAGCTGAAAACAGCCACATAGTTTTTAAAATAAAATGTTGTCCATCCGTTAAATGGACTACTATATAGATCTTGTAATGACATGGAAAGGTATCCATCATATATTATTAAATAAACAACACAGGTTATGCTACAGTGCAAAGAGTACAATCTCATTGCTACAAGCATGTGTAATTTCACATGTATTTAAAACACAGGGAATGATATATTCCATATCATTTGGTATCCTCAGGACCTATACTTTTTTATACATTGTATTTTGTTTGAAGTTTTTCCAATAAACAAAAACAATAGAGACATGTACGTTTTTTGATTCATTTCAGATGTATAAAACAATGTAATAGACATTTATACCGCTCACAAAGTGATAACTCCCCTTCCCCAAGACATTAACATTTTTAAAAAGAATTCTGTATCAAGATCCCTGTAGCTTATTGTAGGAATTGGGAAGGAAGAGTTTATTAGTTGGAGCAAAAACTGAAGTGTACTATAGCAAAGATTCACAAATTACAGTGTTTCAGACAAGATATAAATTGATTTCCCTCTCATGTAGCAGTTCAAGTGAAGTAGAATAAGCAGACTCTCAGTCCACAAGCCACCAGGGACTCAAGCTAACGACAGGACAGGTGTGACATCCTCAAAATTGGTATCTGAGATTTTCAAGCCCTGGCCATTTCCGGAGAGTAGGAAGGAAACGGGAAAAGAGTGTCCAAGACAAGAGTCTTTATTAAGGTGACTTAGACTCCGCACACATCACTTTCTCTTATGCTCGTTAGTGAGGATTTAGTCGTAGCATGAATTGAGGGTTGGGGGAAGGGTTATCCGCCAGCAGTCTGCCACAAGGAGCAAAGGATTCCAGACAGGAAGATTGGTTAGCAGGCTGATGTATTTATCAAGGTAAGAGATGAATTCTGTTTTGTTGTTATTGTGGGTTTTTTGTTGTTGTTTGTTTGTTTTTTTAAATGAGCCTCAGGTGCATAGAATTGGATTAATGGTCACTCTTGGTTCACAGTAAATGCTGTCATCATTGGTTCATACAAGGTTCTCATTTATTTGTTTGTTTTTTTTTTACTATAAAATAAATCACGATTCTACATAAAAACTAAATTGGTTGGGTTTTGCCATGTAATAAAGTACCTCAGAACTCAGTGGCTAAAATAACAATGACAGATTAGTTCATGATTCAGTGAGTCAGCCATTTGCCTGGGCTCGCCTGGGTGGGCCGTGCAGTCGGGGCAGGTTTGGCTGGATGGTCTAAGGTAGTCTCACTCATGGTCACCTGGCGAATGGTACTGACTTGGTGAGTACTGGTTGTCAGCTGGGGATGACAGGGCTGGCTAGGCGATGTTTCTCTACCAGGCTAGTTTAAGTATATTCACGTGGCAGTACCTGCAGTGTTCCCAAGTTCAGCAAGAGGCCAAACTTAGTATACACACGTATGTCAAGTCATCTTCCATTATATTGTCTTTCGTCCCATTGACCAGTTAGGTCATTTCCCAAGCCTGTAGTCAGTGTGGGAAAGTGCTACCCAAAGGTGTGGGTCCAAGGAAGCATGGCTGTATGAAGGTCGTTACTATAGCAGTCTACCATAGTGAGTAACGCCTACCTCCATATACGTGGTCCTCACGTAACTCAGCCCCGCTCCTCCTCTGAACCTAGATAACGCTATCCTGAAACTTGTATTTGTAAATCCCATGTTTTCCTTTATATATGTAAAGTGTTCTGTTGTTTTTTTATTTGTTTTATTTGGTTGGAATTTTATTGAAAAAGGTATCATGAAAACTATAATCCCCTTGGGGTTACTTTCTATGTACTATCGTATTGCTAATACACTATCTTATGGTATATAACCATAGGTTATTTATTTTGACTCCTGCCTATTATTCTATTAGATAAATATGCCATATTTTATCTCTCCTTTTATCTGAGAATGGCATTTGGGTCGTGTCCAAATTTTAGCTACTATAGACAGCACAGCTGCGAACATTCTTGAACATGTCTCCTTTTGTATGTGTGAATGTGTTTCTCTTGAATATATCTGGGAGTGAAATTGTGAATATTCAATGTTGTGAAGTAATGTCAAGTTGTTTTCCAAGTGGTTATCCCAATTTACCTTCTCACCAGCAAAAGAGAAGAGATCCTACTGATCCACAACTTCTTCATGACTTTGTATAATATTGAAAGGCTTCTTAATTTTTACAATTTAAAACAGTTGCAAAATTTTGTCTTACTGTGGCTTTGATGACAGTGATGACATGAACCATCCTTAGTCACTATCCTTGACAGCCTGACACCAGAATCCAGTTCTGGGCCTGTCTGATGCCCTGGTCCCTGTCCCAGTCCAGCTCAGCCCCAGCTTCTCCTGTTTCTCTGACAACCCCTGTGATGGAAGACCCATTGGGCTCCATCACCACCCCAAAGTAGTTACAACATAAAGTTCCTTCCAAATCTGACATTCTGTTTTATTTTTTTATTTCTTTTCTTTCAAAGCATTCTTTCTCCGGGAGTCCAATGCAGGGGAAAGAACCTACAATTTGGAATTGAACAAAACTGCTATGAATTGTACTTCCTGTAGTTAACTAGCTGTACAGCTTTGGACAAGTTATTTGACATTTCTGTGCCCCAGCTTTCTCACATGTAAAACAAATACGACACTTCTCATTTTGTCGTGCAATATGAGGTGACCGACGTAAGAGGACAAGCGACACTTGCTGTATAATACGTGCTCCAAATTGGAACTGCTGCTGATGACTCAGCAAATGCTCTCTCAGGTTGGGTTCTAAGTGGAAGGATCCAGCCTGTTGAAGGATCAAGATAGGTTAGCCTTGCCTAAGGTTAAATAGCTGCTCTGGTATTCATCCGTGTCACAGGAAATTGTGATTTCACTGTGCCTCATGAAACCATAGTCAGATCTGACAAATTCAATCAGCTAATTTTCAGGCAAAGTCTTAATGATTATAATGCAGATCACTAGTCATTATTCCACCTGTACATGAAATATGACATATCTCAGGGTCTGGCATTTTCACAATTAGCATTAACAACAAGGAGAAGAAGGTGATTAAGGCCCCACTGTGCTACTTCCTTCCAGGAAATAGGGGCAGTGGGTTGGAAGGATTGGGGCAGGGGACGTACCACACACCATATTCTCCTGAGGGTCAGGAGACCTGTATTGGAAACCCAGCTCTGCCCTGAACGTATTGAATGGTGGTGGAAATATCTTAACTTTTATGAGTCTCAGTTTCCTGAGAAAGTTGCTAAATACACATTTGATGCATGTTTGTTGAGTGAAAGTGAATTGGAGCGGAAAAAATGGCAGTGTTGAACCAATCCATGCCCAAGATCCCTGGTTATCTCCTATACATTCTCCACCTCGGCTGAAACACCAGCTGCTCTTCCAACAAGTTCCTCTTCACGAGGTCACAGCCTCCTGTGGAAGCCCTTTTCAGACGACCCAGGACAACAAAATGGTCTGATGAGGCGTGACAGGGGACACAAAGGTAACGGTCATTTCCCAATAGTCCACACCTGTACTGCAAATGACGTGTAAAGGTTAGGAATGCCAGGATCCTATAAATGAATGGCTCACGCTGAGTGAGGTGCACGTCCCTTTGCTACATTCTATAGTTTCCTTCCTATTGTCGCATGGTTCTACCTTATGGGTGAGTGGCCTTTCTCTAGAGTAATCTTGTTATCTGAAGCTAAATCAGATATTTCTGCCACAACAAGCTTGATTTGAGTTTAGGGTATTTGTGTTAAAGGAATCCTTTGGAAGTCTGTCATTTCAGTTCCTCAAGACCCACATAAGTATGAGAGACACATTGAAGCATAACTACATCTCCTTGGTTTAGTGCAAGGCAGTAAGAGCTAAACCTATACCCCATGACTATGGTCCTAATCCCAGTTCTACTAAGAACCCATACGATTTTCAGTGAGTCATCTCTGTTTCTGGGCCTCAGGTTCCTTATTTAGGAAGCAGGGAAACCAATATCTGTTCGGCCTCCTTTGCAGGACCGTTGAGAGGTTCACACTAGATAACATGTATGGTAGTGCTCTGGTGTTGCATTGGGAGCTATCTCTATCTACAGCCACCATCTCCATCTGTTTCTTCATTGGTCCCCGGCAGCCCTCACTAATCCTTAGCTGATGGGACCCTGTCATAACCTCATCTGGATACATTGTGTTTATACAGCACTTACTCAGAGGAGCTAAAGGCAATGGGGCTTCTCTTCTTCACCATCCCTGGGGGAACTTTCATGAGTAACAGCTCAGAGCTCCGGCATATTTTGCAGGATAATCGGCTCAAATTCTCTTCTGGTTGGTTTCAGCCCATTTCCCCCGTTTCATTCCCCAGGACTAAACTTTTCTCTCTAGCAGTGGGGAGAGCAGGACTAGTGCCAGATTATCCAATTGCAGAAGCTAAGAAGACTATCACTGCTACACATTGTGCAAATATATGTTTATGTTATCAGGGTCCTGATACAGATTTCTGGGATGTCACATGGCATTAGTGATAGAAGACTTTTTTTCTCCACCGTTTTGCACTTGACTCTCCTCCTTCAAGTGGAAAGAAACAGGCTGCACTCCTTTGCAGAATTCCATAGTGATTAAGAGCATATATTTTGGATTCCAAGTGAGCTGAGATTAAAAATCTATCTTTGCTATTATATTTACTAGTTGTATAACATTTCCACAAATCACTAAATGTTAGTTTCCTTATATATAAAAGGAGGTAATAATATACACCCTCCTAGGGTTGTTGTAAGTATTAATTGACCTAATTTATGTAAAGTGTTTAGTACAGTGCTTGGCACATAGTGAGAACTCAATATTAGTAGGTATAATTATTACTATATTATCATGTAATGTATATGATCTCATTCCAAACTTGGGTTTCAATTACATTCGAATACAATTTACTTTGTCAGTTAATTGCACAAGTATTTGTATGCCTTCTGGGCAGGAAGTCTGATTTTTATCTCTTGGGTTCTTCCTTGATATCCCACATCTCTCTTACGTTTTGTCCAAGAATACTGGGAGCGTATCAAAACCAAGAGAGAACCAGAATTGATCAGTCCCCTTGTGCCATGGCTTCTCGCTGCCACATGGTGGCGCTGTGGAAGACAGGCTCTGCCCAAGCTAAACTTGCCCAATGCCCAGGGGTTGCCCTTGGGAGCCCGCGTTGGCCTCTTTGCCTTCAGCTCCATTCTTACCCTTCCCTGACTGCTCTGACTCACAAGGTGGAGGTGATCATTACAGCGGGAGGAGTTTCCAGGTGTCTGTGTCAGCTGGCTTTTAAAAGGTTTCAGCCAATTGGAGACACTAGGGGGAGATTAGAAATTGACACGAAGAAGCCCCAGTGTTTCTCCCCCTTCCTCTCTGCCTCAGGCTCCCAGATCAGATAACAGCTCCTACTTCCTTTTCCTGATTTTTTCTTCCTTTTTTTCTCTCTGCTGTTGCTCATCTCTGAGTCACCCCACAATGCTCTATTTGGCCTCTCTGTGCTCCCTCATCTGTATAACAAGTTCTCCCTATTCCCAGGAGGAATGGGATGATTTCCGTTTTCCTGGCTAGACCCTGACTGGTACAATGTGCTGGAGCCCTGCTAGTACTGTGGAGGTTTCCGTTGCCCACACATTGATGCTCCCCTATTACTTGCACAAACAATATGCTGCATCAGAGTCACTGAGTTCTGAGGAGCTCCCAGCTTCAGCCCAGCCTGAAGGACAGTCTCCAGCCAGGGACTGTCCTTCAGCTCTGTGTCCTGCGCTGAGCCACGGTCACCAGCCACACTCCCCTGCTTTCTTGGTGAATTCTCCATAGCAAATTTTTGCCAAGATATTTCTACTTTTAGATTTCTGAAACAGGGTTTGGGGTCATGATCCGTCTATTCTCTGAAGTCTCTAAAATTCTTTTGCAAATTAATTTGTTGTTTCCCCAAGCCCCTGCCCTGTATGACAAAGGTCATAAAATTTTTGACTCCCATTTTTCCCCAGGGCAAGGGATGCCTAGCGCCCTGCCTTATAATTGCATAATTCAGGGCGGCCACCAGCAAAAATCTGTTCTAAGAGACACACTAGTACTAGTTACGGAAGATGAAACAGGAGCTCAGGTATCACCTCCTCCTGGAAGCCTGCCTTGCTTCTCCCAGGCAGTGTTGAATCACATACCCTTTTATGCCACCACAATTCCCTGTTTATTCATCTATTGTAGCACCTGATACTTTGTTTACAATTGTGTATACGTGTGTATGTTGAGAAAAATGAAAACCCTTTTAAAAAGTTATGGGAACATTCCAAAATTATAAGACTGTAATTCCAGTCCCATTTCTCCATATTACATTCCTCGCGGCTTCATTCCACTCACACGGGGATCAGCTACTAAAAGCCATTTAGTCCTAACAACGGTAATGGCTAAGGATCTTTTTCCCCTTTTATATATAAGGAGACATTTCTAGATAAGGAGACATTGAGTAAACTTGTCCAAAATCCCCCAACTAGTTAAGTGGTCTAATTTAGTGTTGCACCCAGATCTATGCAAAGACCAGGGTGGCCTTTTTCTACCCCCACCCCCAGCCCTGGTCTGCCTTTACTGAAATGTGCTGTTTACCACAATCTGCAGGGATATGATTTATCTGTATAGCTAAAGGGAAGGATGTGGCTACCTAAAGCATATTACTGGACAGGTGACACAGCTTTGGAGAACGTTGCTCTACATGAAATGGAAAATGGGCAAAAGAAAAACAAAACATATACCAGAGATTTCTACCAGGTACCTGCTGAAAGCCTCTACGACAGAATTGTACAGGCACACACTGTCTTTTAAGACTTTAATCCTCTTTCAGGTTTTTTTTCTTTTTTTAGGTCAATTGATTTTTCTTTCCCCTTGAGAAGCTGTTTGAGTACCATCTGTCACTCACTAAATTCTATGGCAAGTTCAGAACAGCTGTCTTAGGAAAGTGTTCCTTTACCTGTCACTTCCCATGTCCTCTGTCATCACACAACGTTGGTCAGAGCAGCAATCCAGTGCTGTCCTGCTGTGAACCCTCTTATCCATTTCTTCACTCTTTCCTCACACATTCACTCCCCTACTCACTTGCCCACTGACGCAGACCTTGTCTGTGGAGATGGAGAAACCACTCATCACTCAGCTGCTCTCCTACCCCTTCATTCATTTGTTCCACACGCTCTTCCTAAGCTCTGGGATGGTTGTACACACCCGTGGAGCAGATAAACTTGGACACAAAGAATGACGGTGGCACATTTTCAGAATCTTCACAAATATAACCATAACAGCATGTGGGAGTGCTTGGGTGTGAACAACTAGCCCAGCTCTGCCTAGAGGCGAGGAGGAGGGTGTTACTAAGGAAAAGAATTTCGAGTTGGTCTTAAAAAGTGAATTAGGGATGCCTCCTGTACCAGATGGAGAGGGAAGTGGGTGCTGGTGGAGGAAAGATGCTGCAGCCAGGCTTGGAGATTGGAGAGAGGCTGGGGTAATCGAAATCGTCCTCCACTCCTGTGTGGGGGCAGGAGGTGAGCTTGGAAGGAGACTTGTGAAAGCAGCCCCATGCCAGGCTGAGGAGGCTGAACTCAATCCCATAAACAGAGGAAAGCCATCAGGGTTTTCTGCAGGATGACATACCTGAAGTGTTAAACAGGAGCTCTTTCAAGGGACCTGTTGGGTCCAGACGTCCCCCTTCCCTATTTCATGTTTGCTCTCTCTGGAGTTCCTGCTCCCTGTCAGTCACACGACACAGCACACTGGAGAGAAAACAGCCAAGGCCAGATTTTGCACCTCATCCCTTGTAGCCATGGCATCTGCGTGAAGCACAGATGCCCAAACCCATATCTCTTTTAGATATAGCAAAGTACAGGCTAAGAGTTACAGTGAGTTTGGTCCTCACAGCTTTTATAAGAACCAGCTTTCTATCTTCAGTCTCAGCGATCTCGTTTGAGATTTTCTCACTTCTGTATTTTTGATCAAGCAACTCTCTCCTCCTCGAATGTCCTTCTTTTATAAATTCTTCAGGTCCATGTAAAATTTCCCAGCTTAGCCTGAAGATGTAATCGTGTGCTTCCTCAAGCTCTCAGGACACTTTACCCTGTGGAAGGTACTTCTGCCTGAAGAGGGTACCAGGAAAGAATAGTTTCGCCTAGAATGCATACACCTGCTTTACCACCTCTATAGTTCCCGGACATGGATAGCACCTGGCTTTTAAGCCTGCATCCCTAAAAATGGTGCATTGACCTGAGCACAGACCCAGGAGCCATGCAGGACTGGGAACCAATCCTGACACTAGCACTTCCTATAAGTGTCACTTAACACTGAGTCATTTAATCTCTCTGATTCTCAAGCAGCTTTGACAGGTTAGAGATCCTACAGGTAAAGCACCCAGCCCAGTCCCTAAGGTACGAGAGAGGCTCCATAAATGGTGTCTATTAATAAGTGTTCTTTGTTTCCCTTCTCTCCTCTTTGCCCATCACAGAATGAGTGCTTGTGTTTTTCTGGCACACTAGATGCCTATAGGACAAAAATCTAAAAATCAAAAATCTCCATAAACTAGATTACAGAACTCACAGATCCCCTCCATTCCCCATGAAAAATGATCCCAGCGGACAAAAATACATAATCCAGGGGAGAGATAAATGTCACACAAAATTGCCATCTCAAAATAAGAGTCCAGCCGCACCGCGTTCTTCCCCATAATCACTTCGTGGAAACACGCGGCGCCGCATCGAGCCTGAGTATATTATGAACCCCTGCAGACACAGAAATTTTGCGAGCTGTAGGTTGCAGGAACCCACAGAGCTAGGAAAGCAGAGGTTTAATGGTATTTTAAATGTTTTGACTATACAGAAGGCAGAATCTGCAGTCTAATCATTTTCAGCATACTTGATGTGCTGTAAGCAGCCATGGGTCCCATGTCCTCTCCAGCCGTCTGCACTCAGAGCATGGAGAATTCAAGGGAAGGAAAGGGGATCGCAAGTATCTGGGGTTGCTGTCATGTGCCTGGTGCTTTTCTTCAGTAACTTACTTTAATCCCTCCAGCAGCCCTGGGAGGTAGGTGTTCTGAGCTATGCCTCTGGTCCTAGAAGCTAACTGACACCCTCAATCCCTCCTCCTGCCATAAGGGTCACCCCATAACACACTCCAAGGGGTTGCTCAGAGTACCTGAACTCTGGCATGTGTCAGAGTTCTGATAAAAAATATTCCTAAATTGACTCTCATTTATGAGTTAAAATTAAATCATGTATTATACCCATATTCACAGCATTATTCAAAATAGCCAAAGAGTGAAAGCAACCCAAGTGCCCATGGACAGATAAATGGATAAACAAAATTTATATACATACAATGGGATATTTTTCAGCTTTAAAAAGGATAGAAATTCTAACACATGTTACAACATGGATGAACCTTGAAGACTAATTATGCTAAGTGAAATAAGCCACACACACACACACACTCACACTCTATGAGTCCATTTATATGAGGTACCTACCTACAGTAGTTAAATTGATAGAAACAGAAAGTAGAATGATGGTTGCCAGGGGCTGGGAGGAGGAGCAAGGGTAGCCGTTGTTTAATGGATAGAGAGTTTCTGTTTTGAAAGACGAAAACGTTCTGGAGTTTGGTTGTACAACATAAACATCCTTAACAACACTGGCCTGTATACTTAAAAATGGTTAGATGGTAATATTTGTGTTATGTGTATTTTACCACCATTTAAAAAATTGAAACCATTAAAAACTTTGGCACTTTATTGTGTCAAGATAATTTACTGAGATATTTCCTTCTGTTTCCTCTGAAGTGGGAACTTGGACAGGAAGAATAGGGTCTGATAGTGACGGTCTCTCTCTGGCCGTGTCCCCACTGTCAGGGGGAGGCCAAAAGTACTTGTTCCCTCACCTCAAGGGAAGCTGCTCTTCCTGACTTTTATGAAAGCCAGTTCCTTAATGCAGGTATACTCATTGCTCAGAGAAAGAATCAAAGGTTGTGTAGAGCAGGAGGCTCTTAAAATGAAGACTGAGTATTCCATTCCTGTGCATCACAAGGTCAAGGGCCAACCTTGAAATCCCATGGTTGTGTCTGTTTAGGTCAATCATGGCAACCTGACTTGTTTCTTCTGAGCTGGACTGATGCTATCATCCGTCCTCTGCTCAAATATATCTAGACCATTCTCTTCCAAGAACCACTCCAGGATGTGTTCCTTAACATTGGTTAATGGAAAGCAATAAAGTGTGTGAAAGTATTTTGTGAAATGTAGACTAGAATACAATGCCAGGTTTTATTGCTCACACACACACACACACACACACACACACACACTCGTCTGTGCCTTTTAGAGTTTTAGAGTTGTAATGGGGTAAAAGAAAAGGGAGACTCAGACAACATTAGAGAGGCAGAAATAAGAGAAGATTCTGGAAGGTCATGGAGGAAGGATGCACATGTCTGGGCCTGCAAGTCCTAGGTATCCTGGGAAATCCTCAGCCTTTCACTTGGGCCCTCTGCCTACTGAAGGCAGCGGAACCTTTGCCAAGGCTGGGAGACCAAGAAACCTGGACTCCGGGTACCTGGGCTCCCCACCTTAGCAAAAGTCCAAGTACGCAACTTGACATGATAGAATTGCTGAAATCCAAGATGTCCTGAGGCTCTAGGCAACTACATTTTTAAAGCACAGCGGATGTGGCTCCAAGTTCTGAGAGCCCTCCCAAAGGCTGTACTCTGCATAAGACTACTGGGCACTTTGCAAGCCCTGAGGACCACAAACACCAATATCTACTGAGATTGGGTATTTTTTATCAGTGCCATGAGGTCAAAGTTGGGTTTAAAGTTATGTTCAAAGTTGTGTTTAATTTAATTTTCAAAAATTAAGTGACATGGTATGTTTTTGTGCACTTGGTTCTATGAGTACACATTCACATCCACTAAAATTTGTTCTTCAATTACTTGCTCACACCTGCCTATTGATTTTCTAGACACACCTTGAGTTTTGATACTCCAGCTGCCCTAAATAATATTCAGGAAGCCCCTCCTCCTCAGACGCCCCACTGCACTACCCCCTCCAGCTCAGGTGACCCTGCCTGCTGGAGTGGAACTGGCTCGTGCCTGAGTGGTTCAGGCTCCTGTTTTGATGGTAGTTCCCTCAGGGGGTCACTATTCACTCCTCTGCATGTTTCTCACCAGTCTGCCCCTGCTCTGTTATCTCATGTGAAGATTCCCTGCTCTAGACCCCAGCCCTGGAGACCCCAAGTCTTGTTCTGTCCTTTAAATGTCACATCAATCTGATCAACCCCAGCTGCTACCCTTTCACCTCCATTGTCCCCAAACACACTTTGGGAGAGGGGTCAGAGCTCTTAAAGGAAATCAAGGCTCAAATACGTTGCCCAAAGTCATCCAGGGACAGCAAGAAAGCCAGGAATATAAAGATAAAGTCCGTCTGGCTCCAAAACTCGTATCCTTGCTTATATACCAAGCTGCTTCTATAACCCAGTGCTCTACACACAGTCTCGTACAATCAATATTGATGAAATAATTTTATGCTACTTCGCGTAAAATATGTAAGTCATGAAAAATACCGGTAACTTATCATGAATGATGAAAGAGCATGTGTCTGGTTCCTGCCTTGTTGCAGGGGGAGGCACATCGGGGCACAGAGTATAAATATAAACCCTCTTCTGTTACCAACTGGCAGTGTGACCTTCAGCAGGGTACTTAACCTCTCTGTGATCTTAACCTTTCAGTGATTGATCTCTTCTGCAGAATGATGTGTAACTACGTGTTCCCTAAGAACATTCCAAACTTGTAATTTCCGTAGCCCTCGCCCTCGCCAGTGTCTGAGGCCCCTGAACCAAGGACAAAGTTCTGACAAGCACAGAATCCGTAGCACTCTTCCCCTAGGCCTTCTTGGCCATGGATGGGTGCTCTTTAGAAGCAATGTCATCTCTGCAGAAAAGGACAGAGTTTGTCCGGCTGCCACACAAAGTATCTTCTATCTCCTTCCCTCCAAGAGCAAAACAAATCCATCTCTGTCACATGAATATTTCTTCCCTTCTCCCCAGACGTAGCAACCTGGTCATCGCACTACAATAACTTTTTGTTCTTTCACTCTTTAGTACAGTCAAGAGGGGCTCAGGCATAACTTGATACCTGTCACCTGGACATGATGTGATATTACTGAGGCAATACCTCATAAGTTCCTCTCTAAGTCCATCTCCTTCCTGCCTTCCTCTTTCTCTCCACCATCTTTACATTTTTTTCTCCCTATTCTTCCTTGCTTCCTCTCTTCCATTCACTTGTTCTCACACGTTTTCCAGGGTGGAGGTACAGATACGAAAGTCCCTGCCTCCAAGGAGCTCAGAGCTGAAACAGAAAGGAGCACTCACAGCAGGTGTGGGCTGGGACAGAGGAGGGCAGGGTTAGGTTGTGGTGAGAGCTGGGGGGAGGGCAGGGGAAAGATTTCTGGGACACCTGGAATATTGAGATGGTGATGAAAGATAGAGGGGTGTTTGCCAGATTAGGGATAGGTGCAATAGAGACAGGCCAAGCTTTCCAAGCAGAGGGTTCAGCCTACACAAGGCACAGAGGCTCAACTTCTAGGTCAGAAGCACAGACACTGGGGACCAAGAAAGTGGGCTTTCATTCATTCACAGCAGGGGGAGTGGTGGGACTGCACCTTTCAATCCTGCCCTCACCCCCAGAGGAAAACAGCTTTACCTCTAAGCCATTTTCATTTTACATATTTTTGCTTAAAAAAAAATGCACATATTTATTTTTGTGAAATCACACGTGCATGCCTGTGTGTAGGTGGGTGCCATGTGAAAGACCGAGGGACTTGACTCTAGTGAGGAGAGGAGCACACTTTCCACATGTGAGCTTATCCGGAGACACGCAGACCAGATATGGGGCCAGAGCGGCTGTGCCTTCAGGCAGGATTTGGACCTCGGTCTCTCTGTCTCCAGCAACCCATTCTTCCAGTTGCCAATTACCAGTTCTAGTACCTGGAGGAAGTGCATTAATGCCTCTGAAATGCAGGCTCCTCATTTGTAAAACTGGAATAATACATACTCCTCACAACATGTTCCTGAGGATTTATGAAATGGTTGCACACAGCCAATAACATCCCAATTCATCTCACGGCACGCACGCCTACCCTCCTCGCATCTACTGTTTACCACCAGTGGGATCTTTGCAAAATCCAAATCTTATTAGTTTCTTTCACCTCCTATCTTCACATGCCTACGACTTCCATCAGGGTGATTTGCCTTTTCGGACAAATACCAAAGTCCTATCATGGCCAACATAAGACTCAACTCAGACACTGTACTTTTGGCAAACCTTTAACATTTCTTTAAAGGATTCATGTCCCTCGTACCACCAGGCCTTTGCAACCCTCCTGCTCAATTCTTACTCATCTGTCAGAGTCCACTCAAATGAGACAGCCTCAGGGAAACTTCCCTGGGGACTCACAGGAACCTCCTAAATGTTCATTTGGCACCAGGTCACCTTCCTCTTAGCCATTACCATGCTGTGATATGGATTCGATTAATTCTGTCTCCCCACCAATTTTAAGGTCCATCATATACAAGGTGTGATCAAAGAATGCAGTGAATGTTTAGATTAAAAAAATTATTACAGTAAAAGACGCATTGCAATTAATTGCCCTCTAAATACTCCCTCTTGCTTTGAGCACTTATCCCATCCTTCTTGCCACTCTCTGAAGCAGTTCTGGAAGTCCTCTTTCGTGAGTGTCTTTAATTGCTTTGTCATGGCTGCTTCAATGTCCTGAATTGATTCAAAATGTTTACCTTTCATGGTCATTTTGACTTTGGGGAAGAGCCAGAAGTCGCACGGTGCCAGATCCAGTGCATAAGGTGGATGAGGACACACCGTAATGTTTTTATTTGACAGAAATTGCCATACCAGAAGCGATGTGTGTGACACAGAGCCTATGGTGAATGCTGCTGTCGAGTGCCGTCCAACAGAAAGGCAGGGATCTTTAATACAGGAAGCGGTGTGTCAAATCTTAGTGACCGTGTGTGACAAGTTTCAACTTGTTCGATGCTGTCAGTCGGATGTGAGCTATGGATGAGAAAAGGTGTGTTTTAAATTGTGCCTTAAATCATCTTCCATCTTGACAACGTCAATGTCACACATCGCTTTTGGTATGGCAATTTGTGCCACATAAAAACATTACGGTGTGTCCTCATCCACCTTATTCACTGGATCTGGCACCGTGCGACTTCTGGCTCTTCCCCAAAGTCAAAATGGTTCAGGACATGGAGGCAGACACGACAGCCCAACTAAAGACACTCACAAAAGAGGACTTCCAGACCTGCTCCAGAGAGTGGCAAGAATGATGGGAAAAGTGTTCGAAGCAAGGGGAGTATTTTTTTTTTAACTTTTATTTATTTTAAGTATGTTGTTCCAGGATCCATTAGCTCGAAGTCAAGTAGTTATTTCAATCTAGTTGTGGAGGGTGCAGCTCACAGTGGCCCATGTGGGGATCAAACCAGCAACCTTGTTGTTAAGAGCACAGCGCTCTAACCCACTGAGCTAACTGGCCACGCCAGTTAAATGGCAATATGTATTTTACTGTAATAAATTTTTGTATATAAATATTCACCTATTCTTTGATCACACCTCGTACATAGTAAACATAAAAGGTTTGTTTCGTTTACCATGTTAATCTTTACTCCTGATGCACTGTTTGGCACATAGTGGACATTCAATGAATATGATGAATGATGTTCATTAAGTGTTAGATTCCTTCTGCCTAACAGAGAGAGACGACATGTCAGGAGGCAGTGGTTACTGGTCAGGCGTCTGAGTTTCACTTTGCAGATGGCAGAACTCTACTTTGTTAGCATAAGCCTACGTAGGGTCACAGTGAAGGAGACTGATTCATAGGAGACTGAATAGCATAGACCGAAAGGTCAATATTTTCATCTGTAACAGGACCATTGCTCATATATTCCATGTGCTAACTGTATATTATATGTGGGCAAAGCAGGAGGAGCCAGAAGAAAGTGAAGGCGGAGGAGGAGAGATAATACAGCTGAAAGATACCAGCTTTTGTGATAAGAATAATTTTTAAAAATAGTGTCCTATTAAACACTTTACCTAATTAATAATGATGAAGATGATTGTGCAAATTGCAACAGTAATAGTGAATAGGTAGCAATTACATTCACTGAATGATTATCAAATACCACGTTTTCTACTAAGTGCTTCATTTTATTTCTTTATGACTCTTCACCACAACCCTATGTGATAGGTATAGATTGGTATCTCTGTGTTGTAGATGAGGAGATGGAAGCTCAGAGAAGTCAAGCAAGTTGTCCATCATCACACAGCTAAGAAGTGGCAAAGCAAAGATTGCAACTGAGGTGTCATTACAGAATCTGAATGTTTTACCCAGTTTACTGGACTGGATCTATAACTTGTGGCTGAGTGCACTGATGAGTTACATAACCTCTCTTAGCTTCAGTTCCCTGCTATGTAATAGAAATGCCAAACCTATTCCCCTTGCAGAATTCTGTGACAATTAAAAATGCTACTGGATAGGAAAGTGCTTCATTAACCATGAAGCACTTTGTAGAGGTGAGGTGCTAGAATTATTGATATCACTGATTAAATGAGTGTTTGGAAAAATCTGGATATTTTACATTGAAAACCATGCACCCTCTGGGTTTATGTGGTGCTCCATAGTCACTGGGGAAAAAAAAGAAAAAAGACTGAATTGTTTATTATCTTACTATGTGCCATTCACCATGCCTAATGCTTTATATGACTTATTTATTATACTTTCATATACATATGTATGATGATTATATACAAATATCTGTATATCTGTATCTCTCTCTCTCTCTCTCTCTCTCTCTCTCTCTCTCTCTATATATATATATATATATATATATATATATATATTTTTTTTTTTTTTTTTTTTTTCTCACACCAACCCTATTGCTATCCTCCTTTTCCTGGAAAGGAAGCTGAGACACAGAGGGGGTAAGGAACTTGCCTGTGGCCCCAGAACTAGGAGGTGATGGAGGAAATTTCAAACCTGAGCAGTCCCAGACCTGGCCCTTAATTATTACCCAGAGCTGTTGCCTCTGTAATCAGCAAAACAACAATTAAGCTGTTAAGATTTTCGACAGAGTGTACCGAAAAGAGTGCTGTTTATCCTTTTTAATGCAATTTGCCTGACACACTTGGAAAACACATTGGACGAACCAATTTATCCTGACAAGAGGAGAAGAGTAATTAGTTAATGACAATTGATTTGGGCCTCCTCCGTCATCCACCGGAGGCTGATAAATCAGTTGGCGTCCCTCTCCTCCGTGGCCACTCCTTTATTCATAACAAATCACCCCCTGTATGTACATCATTAGCTGGCAGCTATGTCTCCTCTTCTTTTAAAGTTGAGTTTACAATCAAATTTCACCAGCAATTCACCAGCAGTCTCATCTAGTGAAAGGAAAAGGAAGAGAAAGAAAAAAGCAGAAAAAGTAGGACCACCAAGCTGTTGAATGGGGAATAAAAAAAGTCCATAAAAAGGCACTTTTATTCCATTGTCTTCAAACCAACCTTTTTGTGCTGTCAGTTCTGTTATTAGCCAGCTGTTTAGTTAACTGAAGTATCGATCTGCCTTTCACACATTCTTTGTCTGTGGGGAACAAGGGAAGGTGCTGACCCTTCCCAGGAAGCGCGGGTGACAGGTCTGTAATTTGATAATCGCTTGTTCAGGAAAGATTTCACTTTGTTCCTTGATGTACATCCCAGCAACTGGTTTGCCTTTGAGGCCTTTGATAAAGCCAGCTTTTACCTCCCAAAAGCCTCAGTGCAGGATAAAGCAGGGTAATGCAAGAACCCATCTCTTTCTGTTTGGCTTTTCTTTCGTGTTTTCTTACCAGAGATTAGACGTTACTGTGGTTTCAATGCAAATAATAATAATAACCACTAATTATCATTTGTGGTTTTTGCAGAAAAGGAAAAATAGACAAATAAACTTTTAGTATAGAGGGTAGTCGGTTGTTCCAAACGTGGGGAATAAGATTTTCGATGAAACCAAATGCATCTGTGTGGTAGCTCTCAAGTTCCCTGGTTTTGGCACCAAACGCGGCATGCTGTGTCCAGTTTTAAGTTCAAAGCTTGAGCAGAGAAAAAGGAAAACATTATTCCCCTTATTATTTTGTGTTCTTAGCACAATAGAATAGAGAAGAGTGAGCCTGGATTTGTTGAACAGCAGGAATTGTAATCCAGCAGTGTAGGGTTTAGTAAAACCCACAAATAATGTTTTTTATCCAGCAGTTTTATTCTGACTGGTAAGCCTCTTGACATTAAAATGAAACTTATCATAGATTTCTGATTGAATTATATTTATCAAAGTATTGGCAAGGCACTGTGGAATGGGAGAAATATCAAATGTGGATTCAGACGTTGAGTTCTAGGCATTCAATCAATGAGTTTGTTTGTTCTTTGGTTTTTATACCTGTGTTACATAGGGAGCCTCAGTTTCTTCCTCTGACAAAAGTGATTAATAATGGGATCCATGGCAAATGTATGAGAGGGGACATGAGGTATGACAGTGTGTCATCTCTTTCACGTCTGGAAAATCACCCTGAGCCCCAACACTTGTGGAGCAGCTCAGCATAGTTCAAACTACCTTACCTATGGGTACTGTCTGTACATCCTTAGGATACCTAGGCCACTATTTACTACCAACTGTTCTGAGTGACTTTTTTCTTTCAAAGCTGTGTTGGGATGGTAGGAGCAATGGAGGACAGTAAATGACTTCCTGGTTTCCAGGAGGTGTAGGTCATTGGCTCAGGCATCAGACCCTGGTTTAATCAATCTATGCCAGGTAGCTGACTGTGCTTGAGACCCATGTCCCAAATTGCAGTGACTCTTCAGAAAGAACTTTGTGGGGCTACTATCCTCAGGAAGGACCAGTGGACGTGGCAGGCACGGATAGCTTCGTAGAGCTCTGGGACCCTTAGTTTTTCCGTTTCCCTAGACACCCCCACCCCCTTTCCTTGATTTCATTTACCTTTGTTGCTCTGAGTTGATCTCCATCTAGCTTTGGGCTTATTCCCTGAACCGGAGCCCTCCAGGACACAACTTCCACAGCTGACTCTCAGCTTTGTACATCAAAATCAAAGCTAGCACATGTCCCATTGCCTCTCCTCTGCCCTTGGTGAACCCAGAGGGGTGCCATCCATTCAGGCCCTGGAGTGAGCAATGACCACCTGTGTGTCCCAGACAACCAGACAGACTAGGTCCTGTATGCACTATCCGTCTTAGCCACAACCCACTCGTTTTCCTCCTCCTCTTCCAGTCTCTTCTCCAGTGAATGGCTCCTTCAGCCCCTGAGACACAAAAGCCAGACACTTGGTAATCAAACTTAGTTCCCAAGCTTCTGAACTCCCAACGACCTGACATGAAGATGTGTCGATTCTATCTCCTTGATACATCTTCACCTCTCTAGTGCAGGCCACCAGTTTTTATAAATTACACTATCACAAAGAATCTTCCCGAGGTTCCTTGATTCTGGTCTTTCCAGGTCACTACCTGATTTAAAATCTTTTCTTGTTTCTCATTATCATCAGGGTGAAACCCAACCCCCTTGGAATGGTCTGCAAGGCTCTACATAATTTAACCAATAGACAGATACCCCCCAAGTATACAGCTTCTGTCCTCACACCTTATCTTTCTGCCAAAAAGAAACTGAGTACAGCTCCAAATGCACTCTTTTCCCCCTTCTCTAGATCTTACCATATGCAAATTCCTTGGCTTAATTATTTTTTTTACTATTTTTACATTTTAATGTCTTTTTTATTGGGGTGATATTGATTTAAAATTTTATATAGATTTCAAGTGTACAATTCTGTAATACATCATCTATACATTGCATTGTGTGTTCAACACTCAAAGTCGAATCTCCTTCTGTCACCGTATACGGAGGGTGCCAAAAAAATGTATACGCCTTTTAAGAAAGGGAAAAACTGTATTACAATTGTAATACTCAATATACAGCGATAACAAAAGATGAATACAAATCATATTGTATACCTATTTTTGGCACCCCTAGTATTTGACCTCTTTACCTCTTCTACCTCCCTCGCATCCCCTTACCCTCTGAATTATTTGTTATTTAAATTATTTTATGTAGCATATCCTATTTGCCAGGTATTTCACAAATATTAACTCATTTCATCATCTTATTTACACTATGAGGTAGTTTCTGAGGAATTTGGGGCACAGCAAAAAGTCCAAAGTTACTTAGCAGTGGAATAAAGGTATTGAACTCAGGCAGTCTGTCTAGAAATCACTCCTTGTTGTTGTTCGCCTCCATTCTACTTAATTTTTAAAAGTTAGCCCACATGTTATTAGCTTTTCTGAATCACTTTCCTCACAATCATTCAAGGTTCAGTGCTCAGTCTTCTATTTTATCGTATTCTCATGTCTACGTCTCTCATACAACACATTATCTTGTTGAATGATGATCATCATTTTATTTATCTGTCGCTCCCCACCACACACCCATACCTCCATTAGACCATGACTCCCTTGAAAGAAAGAACCTAATTTTATCAAAGTTCATTACCCTGAGCGTATCCGAGGTAAACCCTCCCTAATAGGTCATCAAGCAATACACCTGGCCCTCTCCTAACCACTGTGTGTATGTTATTGCACACGAGCCTCACAGTCACCATATGGTTATTCTCGTGTCACCTAGGGACATCATGACGCTAATGTGACTAGCCTCAACTCTCATTTGAAAATCTGTTGATTTTTCTTTTTTCCAAACCCATCATATTTCTAGAAGATCTGATATTTAGCATAATGCATACTAGGGTATTTGATGCAACTAAATTAAGAAGAATTAAATATGTAAACTTTAATTATTATAAAGTGATACTTTATACTTACACTGCAAGTTAGTTTTGAATTTAATTTTTACTCTACAATTAACCATTTAACTTGGTAGCTTTTAGGGTACATATCAATGATGAACTTTTTAGACAAAAGACAAAATTAAGAGATTTGAACTTGTCCAAATTTACTACTAGAATCAAAATGATCAGTTTCTCATACCTGAAATTATTTGGGAAAATATTTACCACAACATTACTCTCAAAGTTAGCTGTCTGCATTTAAATTGGATGTTATATAGATCCTCTTCCTTCCTTCCTTTCAAAGGTTGTTTGAGTTCCTACCTTTATTCCAAGCACTGCGGGGGCTTATACTACCCTTGAGCCACTCAGATCTGTAGTGAAGATACTCAGTGCAACACGTGCACAAATGTCTCTCAAGGTAATTAACATGTTTAAATAAATTCAGGGCTGTCACAAGGTTTCACATCTGTTGGCTTACCTTAATCTCTAAGACCTAGGAGAGGTACGGAGAGCAGGAAGGAGGTAGAGGAGATAAAATGGGACTTCAGTGTTTAATGGAGCTTGCCCAACTTCCCACAGCTGGAAAGCAGCAGACTCTCGGGCTTGTCACTACAATGTACGGCTCTTCACATTCCGCCTTCTTTAATAAGTCAACTTGCAGAAGCAGATGGATATTCAGATGTTCCTTCATTAATGTCCTCAAAATCAGATTTGGCTGGAAATAAAAAAATAGTCATCATCATTAATAGAGAGAAATCTGTAAGTATGACTTGGTATTCTATGGCCGCCTGTATAAAACTTGCTCCTATTTATAAATGTCCACATGTGAAGGATGTCATGGGGTGACGTCACAGGGGAAGTTCAGTGTCATACTGTCACATCCACACTGAGGGCCCTCAGCCACATACCCCGCCACTGCCTCACCCCACCACTTCCTGTCCTGCAAACACCTAAGTCAGGGCAGTTCCTCTTTCATCACAAAAACTGTGATATATCCATACAATGGGACACTACTCAGTAATAAAAGGAAATGAACTACCGAAACACACAGCAACATGGAATATGTATTAGCAAATGGTTTATGCTAAGAAAGTGAAAGAGACCAGACTCAAAAGGCTACATTATTCTAGTTACATGGAATATAATCATCATTCTGGAAAACGTAAAACTAAGTGGATAGAAACAGATAAGCAGTTGCCAGAGGTTGAAGGTGGAGACAGAGGGAGGCTATAAAAAGATGCAAAGGAAATTTGAGGGGTGATGAAACTGTTCTATTTCTTGATATGACATTGTGTAAACCCAAAACTAAACCTTTAAAAGGGTGGATTTTACATTATGTATCAAAAAGCAACAAAGGAAGGAAGGAAGGAAGGAAGGAAGGAAGGAAGGAAGGAAGGAAGGAAGGAAGGAAGGAAGGAAAGAAATCCAAATCCTCAAGTTTGGTGTGTGTCAAAAGTTCTTTGTGATGAGTTGAGGAGTGTGGTCTCAAAGACCCTGTAGTGTTTCCCTCAGGGCTTTCTTACTCTATCGTCTCCATTTTGATCTCAGAAGGGTGATACCTCCCTTTTAAGGTAGAGTGTCTGCAGAGATCCCCAGAGTAGAGTTGATCGGAAGCTGGCATGTCTCAGATCACTGGTATAAACTCCAAGGCAGTGGTTTTTACACTTTGGTGTGCATCCACAGATACCCCTGGGAGAACGTATTAAAATGGCCCAAGTTCCAGATATTCTGATTATGTAGGTCTGAAGTGAAGTTTAGGAATATGTGTTGTTTTTTTTGTTTTTGTTTTTGTTTTTTTTGGGGGGGAATATATATATACATACATATATATATATACACATACATATATATATATATATATATATGTATATATATGTATATATATGTATGTGTATATATATATATATATATGCTTTTATGACACTTGGGCCAACATTGCTAAAGGAATGCAGAGGGGGAATAAGCAAGCTAATCTGATTTATGGAGTAAGGTATAATCATTGGAAGACTGTGGCTTCCACAACAGTGTCTTCCTAACCTCACTGGGCAGAGGCCGTCCTCCTCTACCTCACAGAAGGGCTCAGCTAAGAGGCCCAGCAAGAAGCAAGGCTCTCCACTCTTTCCAGTCGAAGCCCTTTTTGGCCTTATTCCTGGGTCTTGTCTGAGACCTCGTTTTCCCTTGAATAACTCATGTAAAGATCATACTTTGCCCCTGAACAGGGGTCTGTAGCCTCAACGTGGCTCAATCAGCCAACCGTATTAGAATACAGTAAGTCTAACATGCATAGTAGACAGATGCATATGAGTTCATTGTATTCCAGAGAGAGGATAAAAATCCAGGGCAGAAATAGGTCTTGCAAACCCTTAGTCTTGTAGTTGAAAGAGTGCAGCTTTTTTTAATGGGAACAACATGGGCTTGTTTCCTGACTCTGCCTCTGGCTACACATATGACTTTGGGGAAGTCACTTAAACGTGAACCTCATTGTTGTTCTTGTTGTTTAACTAGTAGAGATCATAAAACACACCTTCTAAGAATTATAGACAAGTGTCAGGAATGAAACATGGTTATTCTGTCTTTCTTTTCTTTATGTGCTTTTATTGAGACATAACACATATACTAAACTTCACAGATCTTAAGAACCCAGCTCAATGACTTCGCACAGAAAGCACAGCCATGGAACCACTACCAGGCAAAGATAGAGAACATCTCTGGCATGCCAGTGAGCTCCCTTTTGTCACCTTTTCATCAGTAACTCCCACAGGGTAGTCATTCTTCTGACTTCTATCACCAGAGATTAGATTTCCAATACATAGTTTTTTGATAGATATCAATGCTATTTTTATGACACAGGGTGAGGCAGATGTCACTAAATCACAAGCAGATGCTAGTTAAACAATGATGCCATTGGAGAGCTTGGAAAAAGATACCTGGACTCAGTGACACATTAGAGGACGCTGAAATCATCCTGGGATTTCTTAGCTGTGAAAGTAGGGGTAGTCATGTTGGATCCATGAAGGCTAAAAAGTATTCACTGGGCTATGCATCCATGTGGAAGTGAGCCCAGCCTGGGTGAAATTGTATCTGACACCTGCAAAATGAAAGCATCAAAGTTCATGTAGCTCACGGTAGAAGAAAGACAGAAGCAAAGTTTACAGAAGAATATAAAAGATTTATGTGATGTGGCATATGAAATTGCAATGTGCAGTTAACAGCATGCTCTAAGCCTATACCCACACAACCTTCGTGTTCAGTCTCAATTTTACCACCAAAATTAGTGTATCTAAACCATTCTTCTCTTCTCCAATCCCCCAACTACTGCCCTCTCATTGGCCTATGATAGCGGCTTCTTAAATGGTCCCATCTGAAATCAAACTACCCTATTCCAAGAGTGATTATTCTCAAAGCACATCAAATCACGTCATCCCCTGTTGAGAACCAATGACTACCATTTTCCCCCGAAAATAAGACGTGGTCTTATATTAATTTTTGCTCCAAAAGACACATTAGGTCTTATTTTCAGGGAATGTTTATTTTTTCATGTACAACAATCTATATTTATTCATGTACAGCAATCTGCATTTATTCAAATGCAGTCATATTATCTTCTAGAACATCGTCATAACTCTCCAAACCCCAAATTCCTGCTTGCATTTCTTGCGATTTCATTTCCTGTAGAACCATTGGCCCCAATCTCTCATGTCCAGCAACAGAGCTCTCCATAAATGAGCACTTCTTGTCCATGTAGCCTGCTCGTAGTGCATTGGCAACACAGCTGTCAGTGATTTTATCCCAGGAATTTTTCACCCAAGTCACGACCTCTTGCAGGCTAGGCCTCACGAAGTTTCCAGGCTGATTTCTCTCCATTCTGTTTTCAATGTAGTCATTGATTTCCATGTGCAAATGGTCCTTGAATGGCTTGTTTATTGCAATATCAAGAGTCTGGAGATAGGCAGTCGTTCCTGCGGGAATCATTATTTGATCTATTCTTCTCTCTGCAAGGAAGTTCTTCATGTCTTTAGCACGGTGAGTGCTGGCTGAATCCCACACTAGCAGACCACTTTGGCCACCTCACAAAACAAGTGGCAGCATTAATCAACCCACTTCCTTATAACTGCTTGTGTGCACCAGGCTTTTTTGGTTTCAAGAACATAAATACCTGAAACACGTTCAATCTTATTTTTCTTTCCCTTAGTGATGATTAGAAGTAGGGCTTTCTTTCCATCCAGATGTATTGCCAAATACAGGTATCACATGCACTTTTGTAACCAGTGGAGGGAATGCAGATTGACGAGGCACCCCTCTGATTAATTGTGATTTGAGACCCTTGGCCCATAAACACTGCAGTTTCATCCATAGCAATCATGTTGGAGAGTTGGTATTTAGAAAAGTCGATGCCATCAACAAAGTACTTGAATGCAAGTGCATGTTTAATAACTTCAGTCTCTTCCAGCTTGAACAGTGTTGTCGATCTTAGAGACAGTTCCTATCCCTGAAGGGAGCCATCCAGCCAGTGTTGTGATGCTTTGAATTCTTCTGGGGATATTTCTAACTGTGGTGCCATTGCAAGGGCAAATGCTTGACTATCAGCCCTGCGCACAACCAACGCCTTTGCTCTCCTGTCAGCAACCCATTCACAGATGATGTCTTCCAGCTCAGGGAACGATGGTTGCCAACCTGATCTACACTTGTGCTTCACAGCATTTCCCTCGTCCACCTGTTGACTGAGGTTGTCACACTCTGCTCACCATTTTCGGACCATTGGGAGATTCAACTTCTCTTCACAGAAAGCCATAAGATTCTTGCTCTGGGGATCCTCCACGATTCCTTTCTTGTACTCGATGGGATAGCTCTTTCTTTTTGCACTCATCTTGTCTGGGGGTCAAAATATTATTCCCTTTAAATCTACCATTAAATCAAGTGTTAATTGAAGACTTATGAGACAGGAGTGGCAACAAAAATGATGACAATTAAGAATGATTTTTTTTCAACACAAAAGCGACGAAAAATTTCAGGCACCAAAATTCAGAAAACGTTTCTTTATTTCACACAAGTGTATTAAGCACATCCGTCCGTTACAACACACAATGTATTGAATTATGAAGGTTTATATTAGATACAACCACCTCCATTTGTTATCAAGTGCGCGTGTTATTCATGTGTTGTGTCTATACTCCATTGGTCATTCATCACTAAGTCTCGAGTTTATCTGTTTACATAGGTGTTTACCTCTCATCCAAAGGTGTCCGCTTAGGTATTTACAAATACTTAATTATAATTTATATTATCATTTATTTTAAGTATTAATGTCTATAATATTATTTATTTATATTTAATTATATATTAATATTATTATTTTATAATTCAATACGTCCATTTTGTGTTGCAACGGGACGTACTGAATGCGTCCATCTGGCTGACAGTCTTAACTGGGGCTTATTTTTGGGGTAGGGCTTATATTATGAGCATTCTGAAAAATCATGCTAGGGCTTATTTTCCAGTTAGGTATTATTTTCGGGAAAATATGGTACATTTAGCTCCAAGTTAAATTCCAATCTGAATGTGATGTATAAGACCCTGTTTTAATTTTCCACTGATTACTTAGTCTTAAATCCCAACACTCGTTTCCATTCCCTCTAGACTAGCCCTGCACCACAGTTGCCTGTTCTCTTAGTCTTCCCTGAATTTTCCCCGACATGTTCTTCCCGTCCCCTAATACAACTCTAATCCTCTATCAAATCAATGACAACTGTTACCCCTCTACCGAACCTTCTCCCACCCAACACTGCTTTTCCCAAGCAGAAGCCATGAGTATTTCCACTGGGTGTTTCAAGGCCTTACTTATATAAGCCATGTAGCCTTTGTCATGCTGTGCTGTATTTTGCTGACTATATACCTGAATGTCATCGCCTAAGCTGGCTCAGTGTGAGGCGGGCGGCAAATGCAGGAAAAGGCAGGAAGCTGGGAACAGTCTGCACTAAGTCAAACGGACTGAGCCGCCCTTGGAAGCTGACTTCCTAATGGGCGCCACCTGCCCAAATCTCAGGTTCCAAGGACTGGGGGCAAGGGTCATGGATTGTGTCTTTGTGAGGTTTGGCATTATTCTCTGAGGAGTTTTAATAGAGGCTAGGACGTGGCAGCTGGGATCTCGAGGTAGAGATGTGCGGGAGGCAGAATTCTGAGATGCCTCCCGTGGTGTCCTGCTCCCCCCGGTGCACGTGCCCACAGAATGTCCTAGACCATAAATACGATCAGGTCACGTCATAGGGCACAGTCTGCCTTACGATGAGATTACCCGGGTGAGCCTAATCTGATCACACGAGCCCTTTGAAAGCAAAGCGATTTCTCTGGCTAGTCACAGACGGGGGTGTCAGAGGGACTGGAACCTTCAGAGGGATTCTCTGTGAGGAGGCTCCCCACCGCTGAGCAGAAGGGGCTCAAGTGGTAGAGATTTGAGAGTGGCCCCTAGGGGCTGAGTGGTCCTTAGGCAACAGCTAGCAAGACAATGGGGACCTCATTCCTACAGCTGAGGAAAAACTAAATTCAGCCAACAACCTGAGTAGGTTTGGAAGGGGAGCTTTCCCGAACAGACTCTCTAGATGAGGAAGCAGCTGGCTGACACGTTGATTTTAGCCTATGCAACCGAAGCAGAGGATCCAGATGAAATAAAAAGTGCTGAACCCTTCACTCATGGAAATCGGGAGATGATAATAAACTTGGATTACTTTAAGCCCCTGTTTGTGGTGAATTGTTATCATGGAGCAATAAAAAACAAATGCAAGATGATATTTGTAGTCCAGTATGCTGGGAATTTTGTTGATGTCCGTGAGTTACTTAGATCCCTATGACCCTCAGCTGGGAAGCTGTGAGGAAGAAAGGAACTGGCAGAGTCACGTGGGGATATGGGCTCTCGCCTGGCCTCTAACCCCACTTTGAGACTTGGAATGAATTCAGGAAACGAAAGCTGAATGAAAGTTGAAGAAATAAGGGTAGGTGGGATGGTTTAGTTTGTTGGATAGGGAGTGCTTAGGATCATTCTAGACACTGGAAAGTCAGATTAGGGCAGCCAGACTAATGCCAGAACCTACCTGCTAGAGACATGGAAATCTTTTCTTCCTGCCTGTCCAGTTATTTTTGGCTGAATCAGTGTGTAAATATCCTTGGTACAAAATAGTGGGGAGAGCTGAGGAAGGCAGGTTGACGATCGCTGCCCCTCAACTAGAGTGTAACTTGAAAATTCTTCTCTGAGGGACTATATTTCATTCATTTTTGCAGACTTAGCCTTTATTGCAAAATCTGGAATAAGTAGGTTCCCACTCTTTGTCAAGTGGGTATTGCAGAAATGATGTGGAGTCAAAAGCCTCTAAGTGACCCATTTGGCCTCTTTCATAATGCATTGTGCTTTAATGGAAAAGCTCTGAGGTGTGTAGACAGACAGACACGAGTGCAAGACCTGGTAATCATGATTAACCTCCCTGAACTTTATTCTCCAGAGACCCTACTGCGTGCTGGGCTTTTGAGACAGCCAACACCAAACGGAAAAAATAATCTGTTCATCTGTGGCTTCTCCTGTTAAACCTGCAGTGAGCTTTCAAACTGAGGAACTCTGAATCTGAGTTATCCAAGAAATGCTATCACTAAAAAAAAAAAAAAAAAAAAAAAAGTGGGCTTTGTTTTCTTCTGCATTTAGGTGGTAATTACGTTCAATATATTTTCTTTTTTTTAAGGTGAGGATATAACCACGTGAAATGAGGGTTTCGGGATATCAGAAATGAGGGTTTGGGGCATAGCAAGAACAGAGTTCCTTACAGTTGGTTTAGAGGTCACCAAACTCTTGCTACTTGCTTTACCTCTGCTAGTTTGTGAATGTAAATAAATTTGTAAGTCTCTGCAACTCAGTTTCCTTATCCATGAAGTGGGGTATTATGCAAATTAAGTTATTAGCATGCAAATTAGTTAGAATAGTTTTCAAGTATTCTGGTGCTATATAAGTTCTACCATGTTTCCCTGAAAATAAGACCTAGCAGGACAATGAGCTCTAATGCATCTTTTAGAGCAAAAAATAATATAAGACCCAGTATTATATTATATTATATTATATTATATTATATTGAAAATCTGGTCTTATATTATAGTAATATAAGACTGGGTCTTATATTAATTTTTGCTCCAAAAGATGTATTAGAGCTGATTGTCCGGCTAGGTCTTATTTTCAGGGAAACACGGTAGATAAATACATTAATAAATATCTTATTATTTTTACTACAAACCATGGAATTAAATATCAGTATGCCCATTTTTTCAGTGAAGAAGTTGGAGCTAAGAGAGGAGATAGGAGATTTATATTTAAAAAACATATCCAAACCAAGGTAGCATGCATGTATTTATTTTAAAAATTAAGCCTTTATTACTATCAATTCGTCACACATTAGCTCAATTCCTACCGAATACAAGGTACTGTACAAATTTAATCACACTTGTTTTCCCTAATTGTAATGCTGTAAAACGGTGCAAACACATTTATTATTCAACTTCTCTTTTAGGCCTGTTTTGTTCAATTAAAGTCCAGGTTTGGAAGCACAATTCTGAAATTCAATGTCAGTTTCTTTCTGGAAACCTAAGCTGAGCACCTGCAGGAGATGACAATGGCCTGCACCAGTCAAACACTAGGAAATAACAACACAAAAGCCTAAAAATTTTATTCAATACATCTTATTAGCATTTCATTTAATATGAATGTCGGTCATGATATTTTGAACTATGAAAAATGTCAGCCCTCTCACATATAGTACGTTGGAAAGGGTAGGCTTACTTTTATCTGTCTCAAAACTAACTCACAAGATTGTTCACATCTGTCATCAAGCTTCATGAGTAAGCCTGATTTTATTTCCATGTTTCAGACAACTCTCTTAGAAATATTAATGCTAGGTACATGAAAGTAATATCAGTTCTTTACAACTTGAGATATTTATCATTTAATGTGCAATTTCTCATGCATTATCTCCTTTAGCTTAGAAGCAACTCTGAAGTGTAGACGATAGCTGTCCCAATTTATAGATGAGAAAACAGATCAGAGAGGTCGTGTGATTTTTCCAAGGCCACACAGCAGTTAAGGGACTGTTACTACTGAAGCCCATCACTGCCAATTTCACTACACACAGGCACTTAAATATTCACTCATTTGTTTATTCACTTATTCGTCCATTTAAATGTAACTTGTACTAATAACATCAATAACAACAACAAGGGCTTATCTCTATGTGCCAGGCACCTTGCTAAGCACTTTCCCTGCATTATCTGATTTAATCCAAGCAATCACTCTCTGAGGGTAGGTAGTACTATTTTCCCCATTTTATAGATAAAGTACCTGAAGCTCATAGAAGTTAAATGTCTCACTCAAGACCATACAGCTAGTAACTGGAAGATCCAGGAATGGAATCAAGATTTTATTTTTAGGGGCAGCTGGATGGCTAAGTTGGTTAGAGCGTGAGCTGTTAACAACAAGGTTGCTGGTTCAATTCCCACATGGGATGGTGAAACGACAACTGGACTTGGAGCTGAGCTGCACCCTCCACAACTAGATTGAAGGACAATGACTTGACTTGGAGCTGATGGGCCCTGGAAAAGCACACTGTTTCCCAATGTTCCCTAATAAAAAATTAAAGAAAAATAAAAGAAGATTTAATTTTTACTCCAGTACTTGTTCCTTACCTAAGTCATTGTATGTTCACTCATTCATGCATTTACCCATCCATTCAACTACAGGAGGGCCTACTAAATGTCACACATTATGCTAGAAGCTGGGGAGACAACAGTGATAAAATCTTTGTTTTAAGGGACCCTATAGACTAGATGGAGTCACATAAGAGATATGGTAATATTGAACTGTATTGAATTGTATGGGATTGGACTGAATGGACTTGGATTTGAATTGAATTAACCTGAATTGAACTGCAACCATGTGTATTTCTCATTCAGAACTGATGGGATAGAAATCAAGCTTGTTTACTCTAGAAATGGTCGTGATAAGGAAGTGAATAACCAACCATTTGAGAACTATTATGAAAACAAAATGAGACGTATCTGTAAAAGGCAGCAGAAGTAGTTTGGGTAGATGTAAGGAAAAACATCTGACCCTGTCGTTTGACCTACAAAATCTGGACATTCATTCTGCAAACAGCACCAAGTCTTGTACTTACGTTAGTACTATAAAAAGAATATGTTATGTTCGTTGCTTTCAAAGAACTCACAGCCTAGAGATGGGCACGTAAAGAGGGAAAGTCCACAAGATTGCTGGGAATACAGGATGTCTAGGGTCCTTTCTGGGTTGAGTGCACCCTAGAGGCCGGGGGATGGGGCAAGAAAAGCTGGCATGTTCAGTGTTCTGGCATTTATGTTTTTGAGAAAATGATGTGAGACGGAATCAACTTTTCAGCTCTGCTCTGTAAATAGCAAGGTAGGTGATTCTGTTGTTCCAGAAAGAGTAAGGGCTTTACAAAAGGGCATCATTCCATTCCTCGCCTTTTAACTTAAAAGCAAAGTAACTTTGTGCCAACCCAGAGCCCAAGTGTCCTTCTCTGCAAATTGGGGCCAATAATACCTACTCTAAAGAGCTTTGGTGGGAATTAACAACGGTTATGTGTGCAAGCATACCAACAAATTACTTGACACAAAGAACTACTCACCACATATTAAACATCACCTCCATTTCTAGTCTACACTGAAAAATTGGCCACCGAGACCCAGAAGATTATTCATGTAGCATTTCCTAAACTATGTTCTATAAAACAGGGGTCTGGGAACAAATACGTTTGAAATCAGTGTATATATGCCCTCAGTGGATATCGGCATGAAAGAGTTCTAGGAAGCCCCATATTACAGAAACCTCTTCAAACTTTTTTTTCCATGAGACTTCCATATTTTTTGAGCACTGAAATCTTTTGTCACTGAACATTTATTGACCCATCATTTATTGTCCCAATATTTATTGTCCCATCACTCTATTGTGTTTTTGCTTCACTTACTTGCTTGTCTTATCAATGAATGAATAAATTCCATGGAACTGTTTGGGGAAAACCATGCCACACCCCTTACCCCAAATTTTAATGTTACAATAGTAGAGACAAGATTCTAACACAAAATCTTTTCTTCCCTCAGAAAATAAATAATATTTGGAGAATAACTTCTTTTACTGAGTTCTTTAATCTCAGAGCAAGTAGCTTTTCGGTCTTACTCACCTAATTCACTGGTCAGGGAAAATTCTTAAGAGCTGAGTTATCTGTTTTAATACTTTGGGTTGATATTATTATTATTATTATTATTATTAATTATCATCTGTGTATTCTCAAAGATATATTTCCTGAATGGAGATCTAGACTTAAGTACTCTTTGGAATTCAAACCCTTTCAAGACCTGACCATCAACTGAGAGAGTCTCTTAAGGAGACAAGACTGCCATCTCAGTGCAGAACGTTGGGTACCCTCCTGTTGCATTTCAGCACCTCTATAGCAAAGCCCTTGCACTTGGATTTAACCCATCATCTCCTGGGACATTCTTAAGAACCTTGGGAAACAGGTAGCCTGGAGACAATGGAAATACAACCTCGAACCTCCCAGTTCTCACGTTAATACAGTGATTTATCCGCTATATTTGTCATGAGTAAGTCATGCTACTACTTCAGAACACAGTTTTTCTCAGTTTTGAAATGGATGTGCTAAGATCTGCCCTTCTTATTCCATAGAGTTTTCAGATGAACACTGAAAGCTGCAAAATTATCCACAAATCCCAGGAAAGAGTAAAGGCAATACTGCCCTGATGCCCTAGGTGAAAAGAATGAAGCAAATCAGGGTGTCAGTCCTGTCCAAGCCCTCTCAGTTGCCAGATCTTTCCTTTCGGCCCTCTGTTAACTGGTCCAGAGTATGACTTCTGCACTCTGAGGCCATCGAGCCAGGCTGTACAAAGCCATTCCCATTTCCCTTCATGTACTCAACTTCCAAATCCAGTCCGTCGCAAGATCCATGAATGAATGAAGCCTCCTCCCGCTTGGTGAATGGGCAAGTTACAGAGGAATGGATAGAGAACTTGGAAGTAGTTGTAGCTGTGGGAAAGAGGTTGCCCCTCAGAAGTTGTGGATTTAGGTAGAGGAGCACAGCCATTGCCAGACCCTTGCCCAGCAGGAAGAAGCAGGGAAAATAAATCCTGGACCGTGTCTTCTCACCCTTTGCTCTCCTGCTGGCGTCTCTCATTGACCAAACACAACTGGAAACCAGAGGGCAAGGAAGTCTGATTGACTAGGTGTGTAGAGCAGAGCAAGGAGGAGAGGGATAGAGATTGAATCTGGGGGAGCAAATGAAAAATTTCCAGCACACATCACACATACTTTTTGTGTACCCATGACTTTGCTTAGGCAATCCTGCTGTCTTTCATAGTATTTCCACTATAGAAGTACAAGTCCTATAGTTTTCTATAGGTCCAAATCCTCCTACTGCATGCCCCCAATTCTTGCTCAAATATTGCTTCCACTATAAAGCTTGTACCAACTACCCTCAATTAAAGGTAATGACTCTCTCGGTATTTAAAGCTTTGGAGATAGTGTCTAAGTTGAAATTCTAGCTCTGCATTTATTAGCTACCGTGTTTCTCTGAAAATAAGACCAGGTCTTATATTAAGGTTTGCTCCAAAAGATGCACTAGGGCTTATGTTCAGGGGATTTCATCCTGAAAAATCACGCTAGCGCTTATTTTCCGGTCTTATTTTGGGGAAAACACAGTATTTGACCTTAGCCAAGTGATTTAACAACTTGATGCCTCAGTTTCCCCATCTATGAAATGAAGTAATTAATGACATTTGCTATAGGATGTTGTGATGACTACATGGTGTATGTTTAACCCTTGTCAAATATCTAGAACAGTATCTGCCACAGAGGAAGCATTGCAGAGATAAAAGTTATCACCATCATCATCTTCATCCTGACACCTATCAGCCTATTTGGTGGCATGATTAGCCTTGTACAGCCTGCTCCTCCAGCCACTTAAAGGCAGATGCTTCTCTTACTTTGGATACTTGACCTTCAGCTCCCCCGCCCTTTTTTTTTTCTTTTTGCGCATAGAGGTGCTCAGTAAATATTTGTGGACTTCAATTGAACTGAAGATGAAGCAACATAGACTAGAGGGTGAACTCTTTTTCCTTCCAGTCCTGTGAAAACTCCAATCTCAGGACTTTGGACCTGCCAACAATCAGCTGGTATTGGTTTACAGAAACTCTGCTTGTTAAAGCCAGGAATTATCAAACAGCCTTAACAGGCAGCTCTTAAACTAAGCGTTTAAACAAAGACCGTGATTGAGAGCGTGAATGTTCTCAGTTATTGGCATCTGAAGAATCAATGCAAACCTTTATTCCATCATCATTTTCCTTGCCACATTACTACTTGATCCTTGATCTCCATGGATTCCCAGAATAATAGAAATTAGGTGTATAGATCTGTTCTCAACACACACTCTTTATTTGGTCATAGAAAAAGTCTAGCTTTAGGGGGAACAGGAGACTATGTCCTCTTACAACCACACTCACCATTCAACAAAAATTTTTCAGGCAAGATATTGATCTGGTGGTTGTTGCTACTGATGTAAAAAAGTGAAAGGAAACAGTAAGTGAAAAACACTGAAGGAAACGGGCGAAGCCTATTGTACCTGCTCTATCCCTTCTAACGTTTGGAATAGGCACCCCTACTTGATCCCACTCCCAAATTTAACTGCCCGGAATGGATACTGAGCAATGCCTCTGGCTATAAACAGACAGGAACTGAAGTTTATGGAGCACATACTGTGTTCCAAATCTTGTGTCAACAATTTTATGTCACAATCATATATATATATATATATATATATATTTATATTTATATAAAACAAAAGTCTGTGATGTTGATAATTTAATTTAATGTATTTTTATATGTTGGGGATTTGTTGTGAATAGCACATTTGGAGAGTGGACGGGGTCTCGGTACTATGCTAGTTCTGAGTATGCAGTGGTGTTCAATATAGATACCGCTCCTGGCCTCGTGGATCTTATAATTAAGTGGTTCTGAACAAAATAGTTCTGTTCTTACAAAAAAACCCATTATTTCAAAATGACGGTCACTAAAAGCAGTTATTTCAATGTGGAAAAGATGGTTTTCAATTTATAATAACAGTTAATTCTATGCAGAACATAATAACATTATTTTATAAATACTAAAGTATTTTGGTATCACAAGCTGAAAAGTCAAAGCTCTTCTGAATGGATGAAACTAAACTTCCTGCTTTGGAAAGTAGTCATGAACGTGGAAGGTACTTCTGGGATAAAATGGCTGAATGTTTTTGAAATATAGAAGATAAAAGGAAGGGAAGACACGTGACGCTGTAGGAGCAGATTTGGGCCAGTCATGTGGTGCCTCAAATGTGGACCTCCTAATCGAGGTGTTTTCAAGCCAGGTGGGAGCTGTAAAAGGGCATGGCACTGCTGAAGCCCTCTGTGAAGATGTTAATCTCATGAGTAAGACACAAAAACAAAGAACCAAACTAAAGGGATAGAATTGGAAATACTAAGGAGGCAGAGAGTAATTTGAATCATCCAAAGGAAAGGCAGCTCCAGGAGAAGCAGGTGCAGCTCTGTGGGATGGTGGGCGAGATGCTGGGCGTGCCTCGGGGAAGCTCATAAAGTGGGAGCCGCAAACAGGGTGCATGGAGATCACCTGTGGAATCTGTAAACTCCAGGACCTGCCTCAGAGCGAGTCTCAGTCAGGAGCTCCCTGGTGCGTCGGTGGTCTGAACCTTTGAAAGTAACCCTCATCATTCTGATATTAGGGGTCTTAAGAACAATTGTGACAACTATTAATGGAACAAATTAAAGCTAATGGCAAAAGCTTGAAGAAAAATACTTTTAGTGAGAGTGAAAAGAGAAAGGAGAGAAGCAAAGGAAATAATGATGGGATGAAGTAGGAGAAAGGAAAAGAAGCATAAAGTAGAATTTCAAGGAGCGTCTTGGCAAATACTGCAGAATATCAGCAAAGTGAGGATGGTGAGGAAGCAGGATAATGCCCAAAATCATCTGTAAAAGGTGAGTAAGCCAGTTGGAATTGGCTTCGATGTTCAATTTTATTTGTTAAATATTTCTGAGCTTGAACTAATTGACTTGTTTGGAGCTATAAGTTGTAGGGATTCAAAAAGCCATTCAAGTTTTTTGTTGTGTTTTTGTTTTCCAAAATGTTTAAATGAAAACTTTGAAATACATAGTATCATTGAAAACATGTTATGGTGAATACCTATATACCCACCACCTAAATTCTACCATTAATATTTTATTGACTTTATTACACGTCGACATATCTATCTACTCCTGTCCTTATTTCATCTGACTTTCAATGCATTTCACAGTTAAAGACATGAGCACACTTCTTCCACATACTTCAGGATGCATACCACTAACTAGAGTTTAATATTTGTTTAGTTTTTCATGTAAAATTTGCAAGCAATGGAATGTATAATTACTAAGGATACATTCACTGAGTATTGACAGGAGCATACACCTGGGTAATCCAAACACATGGTAAAATATGAAATGTTACCATTACTCCACTCGCCCAGAGGAAAACAACATTCTAAAAATTTCACCGTGCATTAGTTTCTTCTGTTTTCGAAGTTCATATAAATGGAATGATATAGTACTGTAGGTTCTCTTTCTTATGTAAGGCGTCTTCACTAAGCAAAATGTTCTGAGACTCATTTGTGTAGATAAATGTATTAATTTTATTGGAGAGTAGTGTTCAATTAAATGTCTATATTAGTTTGTTTATCCACTCTTTTGAAGGTTCTGCCAGGGCTGTTGCTGATATTAAGCTGTAAGGAATAAAATTGCTATAAACTTTTTTGTGCAAGTCTTTGAAGGGCATAGGTTTTTATTTGTCGTGGGTACATGCCTAAGTAGAGGTTTTACATCTTGGTCGTATTCTTTGTCAAAGGTATGTTTTGCAAATAGTTTTCCCTGTCTTTGGCATGCTATTCATTTTCTTTATGGTATTTTTTGATGGGCAAATGTTTTTAATTTTGGTGAAGGTCAACTTATCATGTTTTTTGTTATGGTTATTGCTTTCAGTGACCTAAGAAAAACCCCGAAGTTATGAAAACATTCTATATTTTCCACCACAAGCTTTATAATTTTATCTCATATGTTTATGCCTTTTCTTGAATTTATTTCTGTGTATGGTATTAGGTAGGTTTTCATGTCATCCCCTGCATCAAAAAACCCTGTAATTCCAGCACCATTTGCTAAAAAGGTTTTCCTTTTCCCTTAGATAGCTTGGGGGTCAGGGTGGTGTATGCCTGTATTTCTTAAAAAATCAATTACCATATAATGGTAGCTCTACCTCTGGATTCTCTATTCAGTTTGCTATATACGTCTAACCCTACCCCAATACCACACTGTCTAGCTTTACGTAGTCTTATAGTTAGTCTTGAAGTTGGGTAGTGTAATTCTTCCAATTCTGTCCATCTTTTTCAAGATTGATTGGATATACTAGGTGTTTTTATTTCAACATAAACTTTTAAAAAGCCTCTGGGAATTTTGAGAGAATTGAGAACTTAACAAAATTGAGCCTTTCAATTCATGAATATTGTATTGTGATGTTGTGCTTTATAATAAGAAATATACATTCGGTCTTTGTTTCTAAACCCTTGGAATTTCCTCAGAGATGATTCAAATTATATTTGAGAGCTACAAAGGTGTTTCTTGTTGTGTTAATGAAGTTACTTTTGAAAAACAGCTAAAGATAGGGCCTGGTTGTAAAGAGAACCAACCTTGTAATTAGAGGGTGGGAAATTTTATCTGGCCTCCCCAACCTTACCTTCAGGGAAGGGGAAGGGCTGGAGTCTGAATTCAATAGACAATGATTTAATCTATCATGCTTATATAGTGAAGCCTCCACAAAAACCCCAAAGGACAGGGTTTGGAGAGCTTCTGGGTTGCTTGGTGGACGTGTGGAGATTTGGGGAGCCTGGCGCTCCTAGAGAGGGTAAGCACTTGCTTTTTCCTTATCTCTTCTATCACTGTTATTCTAGTAAGCAAAATGTTTGTCTGAGTTTTGTGAGCCTGTCTAGCAAGTTAATTGAACCCAATGAAGAGTTCCTTGGAACTTGTGATCTATAGCCCATTGGTCAGATGCACAGGTGACAACAACCTGGAGTTACAACTGATGTCTGAAGTGGGGTGAGTGGGTAGTTTTGTTGCACTGAATCTTTAACCTACGGGAGTTGATGCTATCTCTAGGTAGATAGTGTCAGAATTCAGTAGGACACCTACCTGGTGTAGGACAGTTGCTTGTTGGTGTGGGAACCCCTCCCCTCCCACACATACCTTGGAAATGGGTGCAGATTTTATGTATAGCTCTCCATTTATTTATATCTTTGTAAGATTTTTTCCCCATAGTATTTAGTTTTCAGTGTAGGAGGCGTGTAAATTCTTTTGTTAAATTTAGTCCTAAATATTTTTAATGATAATATAAATGGATTTGTTTCAATTTCCTAATTGCTTGATGTTAGAATATAAAAACTAGAATTGACTTTTATATATTAATCTTGTATCCTGCAACTTGCTAAGTTCATCTGTCATTTTTGATTGTTTTGTAAATTTCTTAGGATTTGCCACATAAACATCCAAGTTATTTACAATTGAATACGGTTTTACTTCTCCCTTTCTGTCTTTTGGCCTTTTGTTCATTTGACCTAGAATCTCCAGTAAAATGATGACTAGACCTGGTAGGAGGGGAGAGCCTTGTCATGTTACTGATCCTAAGAGAAAAGTGTTCAATATTTAACACATAAGTATGATTTAGCTAGAGATTTTCTAAACACCTTGTATCAGAATGAGAAAGGTTTTTCTACTTTTTGTTTGAGAGTTTCTAAAAAAATTGGTGTTGGATTTTGTCAAATAGTTTTTCTGAATCTATTGTAATGGTACAGCTTTTTTTCATTTATTCTTTTAACATGTTAAATTACATTGATTGGTTTGTGTTAAGTAAACCTTGAATTACTGGAATAAACCCATTGTGATCATGATGTATTGTCAATTTTAGATATTGTTAGATTTTATTTGCTAAGAATTTGCTAAGGATTAGTGCATTTATTTTCATGAGATTATTCTTGAGATGCCTTTGTCTATTCACGGCGTTAGGATTATGCCGATCTCATAAAATTAGTGGGTTATCCTTCTTCATCTATTTTGTGAAAGAATGTTTGAAAGGTTTTTTTTATTTCATCTTTAAATGTTTGATATATTTCACAGTTAGAGCCTGGAGTTTACTTTATGGAAAAGTTTTTTGATACAAGTTCGATTTGTTTAATACATAAAGAACTTTTCAGATTTTTGTTACATTTTGAGTTAGTTTTGGTTTTCTTTTTCAATAAATATTTTCATTTAATTGAAGCTGTGTAATTTCCTGGTGTAATTTTTTTTTTAAATTTATTGGGGTGACAATTGTTAGTAAAATTACATAGATTTCAGGTGTGCAATTCTGTATCACATCATCTATAAATTCCATTGTGTGTTCACCACCCAGAGTCAGTTCTCCTTCCATCACCATATATTTGAAGCTGTGTAATTTCCTGGTATAATTTTATTCATAAATTAACGTATCCTTAAATTCCTAATATTGGCAATTTATAACATGTTTCTTGAGCACTATAACAAGAGGTTTATCATTTTGCACACACTTTCAAAGAATCAATATTTGATTTCTATTTTTATTTTTCTGTTTTCCTTTACATGTCTTATATTATTTCCTTCCTTCCACTTATTTTGAGTTTACTGTAATACTCTTCTTTTTTTAGATCCATAAATTGGAAGCTTAGCTTATTTCTTTTAGATTGTTCTTCTTTTCTACTATAAGCATTTAAACTTATAAATTTCCCTCAAAACATCGCTTTATCTATAACACACAAATTTTGAAATGTTGTATTTTATTATCATTTGGTTCATTTTTTTTTTTTCTAATTCCCCTCATGATTTTTTTTTTTTTTGATTCTTTGGCCTATGGAATTAAAAATTTTTTCCAGCTATATCTAAATACGAAAAGTGTGTTGTTTAATTTTCAAATATGGTAGTCTAGATATGTTACTGTTATTGATTTCTAGTTTAATCCCTTTGGTCATAGAATATTATGGTCACCGAACATACTATTTATGATTTCAATCCTTTTAAATTTATTAAGATTTTAAAGTATAGATGAGAATATAGCTCATATTGGTGAACGCAACATGGACATGGGAAAAGAATGTGTATTTTGCAGGTGTGAAATAGTGTTCTGTAAGTGTCAGTTACTTCAAAGAAGTTGATAATGTTACTCTCATTTTCCAAGTTTTTACTTTCTTTGTGTCACTATTAATATTTTATCAATTGTTCTTATCATGCTAGGTTAAAATCTTCACTTATTGTTGTAGAGTTTTTCATTTTTCCTTTTAATTTTGTTTCTTATATTTTGAAACCTTTATTAGTTGCGTAAACATTTATAATTATTATATGTCCCTGGAGAATCATCTTTTATCATTATGAAGTGACCAATTTTACGTCTGGTATATTCTTTATTTTGAAGCCTACTTTGTCTAATATTAATGTAGTCATTCCAGCCTTCTTATGCTGACTGCTTGTGTGATATTTTTTCATTAACTTACTGTCATCTAACCTGTATCTTAAAGTGCATCACTTGTAGACAACATATACTATATGATAATGACTGGCTTCTAATTGAAGTATTGAGCTTTTAATAAAATTTGAAATAAACAAGATGTGTATAAATTTGGTTTTACCATCATATTATTAACTGCTGTTTTTCTTGTGTTCCTCCTGTTCTGCCTTCTTTGGGCAGGAAATATTTTTAAACTCTAATTTATTTATGCCGTTTTAGGTTTGTTTCTTTGTCTTATTTTTAGTGATGGCTCTAGATATACAGTATTAACTTTAGCAGTTTACTTAAATATAATTTGAACCACCTCACATGAAATGTGGAAAACTTGCATTCATGTGCACTTAGTACCTTTCCCATTTGTCATGCTTTAGTTGTCATATATAGTCTATGTATTTGTATTATAAATCTCACAAGACAGTGTTTTAATTTTGCCACTAAGAATTGCATGTATTTTAAAGTAATTAAGAGAAAATTAGTTCTTTACAATTGTCTACTTATATATCATTTCTGATGTGCTTCAGTTCTTTCCGTCTGCTGATATCTGAATTTTCATCTATCATTTTCCTACAAATAGAAGAATTTTCGATAGAATTTCTTGAACTGTGAGTTGACCAGTATCTGAATGTCTTTATTTTGTTTTCATTCTTGAAGAATTTTTTTGTTGGATATAGATAGAATTCTGGTTAAGGAGTTTATTGTTGTTGTGAATGTTGTCAATGATGATACTATTTTTTTTTGTTTTTTTTTTTCCTTTCTGTACATGAAAGATGCTGTTTGACTGCTCTGAAGGAAAAAAGTCATTTAAATTGCTGTTCCCTTAAATGTAACTTATTTTTTCTGACTACTTTCAAGATTTTCTCTTTGATTTATGGGGATATGACCATCCATCATAGCCTAGGCATGGTTGTGTTATACTTATCCTCCTTGGTTTCTGCTGAACTGTTTGAATTTAAAATTTTGTCTTTCACCAAATTTGGAAGATTTGCAGTGAATACATGTCCCAATGTTTTTCTGCCTCATTTCCTCCGTCTTTTCCCCCTAGATTCCAATTATATTATGTTAAACCTTTTGTTATCGTCCCTAAAACACTTATTATTTTTCAGTATTTTTCTCTTCAAATTAGTTTTCACTTATTATGTTTATTATGCCTTTCTCTTTCAGTTTATTATGCCTTTCGTTTGTCAGTTAAGCCTATCCAGTGATTTTAAAATTTTAGATACTGTCTTTCGCAGTTCTATAATTCCCATTTGTTTGTCTTAATACTTTTCCGAGGTATTTGCGTACCATAAAGTTCACTTTTTAAGTGTGCAATTCAGTGATTTGTAGTAAATTTACAGATTTATGAAACCATCACCACATTCCAGTTTTCGAATGTGTCTCTCACCCCAAAGAGGTATCTCCTGCCCATTTGCAGCCAGTCCTCATTCCCAGCCCCAGCCCCAGGCAACTTGTCCACATTTTATCCCTCTTGCCTTTTCAGGCTATTTCATACAGTAAATGGAATATGTGTCTGATCCATCTGACTTTTCTCACTTAGCATAAGGCTTTTGAGGTGTATTCTTATTGAAGCATATGTCTGTTCCTTCATATTGCCGACTAGTATGACTTTGTTGGATATGCCACAATTTGTCCATTCACAAGTTGATATTTGGATTCATTCTACATTTTGCCTATTATAAATAATGCTGTTATGAGCTGTCACATCTAGTAAGAGTTCACTCAGCCATACTGGACTCAGAGAAGTTTTAAGTTTTCTGAAGTCATTTATCTAAATCAGGTCAAACTTGTATCTTTAGAGAGCTTCATTTGAGGAGTAACTTAAAGAGTAAATGCTCAATTTAGCAGGAGATTTACTCTGAATTTAACACTTTATGATGAAAGGATTCTGTATCTGTTTGAGTACTGGAGTGTTCCAAGGATTAGATGTTCTTGTGTTTAAGGCTGAAATCTAAGAATTATTCCAACCATGTTCTGAGAAAAAATACAGTTCCACACAATTTCCTAAGCAGATACTGATAGGTGAAGTAGTAAATCTGTAGGTATTTTTGTCACTAAAATTATAGGTAACTGAGAGGTGAAAGTCTCTCCCTGAAGCTTAGCTCAGAGTTGAAAGAAGAAAGAGAACATTTTTACTCTAAATTGAATTTAATACATAAGAACTAGTTAAGGATACTTAATTATACCTTTGAATTTATACTCAACTCACAGCATTTGCTCTAACAAAATATCAAATGTAAACAATTAATAGTGCTTAAATTCTTAGATGAGCTTTTTTAATATTATGAACATTAACAATTTTGCTATCAAAAGCTCTGGAAACGTTATTACTTCTAGAGGTAAGTTGGACATGAAAATGTCCACCTTGAACTCAGAAAAAGCATCCGACGGAGTCCCGTACAATCATAGCCTTGAAGCTTGCTTTGTAATAGCCAGCATGAATCAAATGAACCACAATTCACAAAACAACCATCAAGAAGAAAGGTAGTATTATGAGGGTAAATACACACACACACACACACACACACACACACACACACACACACACACACACACACACACACACACACACACACTGGGGGTGCCAAAAATAAATATACAAGTGGACACTTTGGTCAACGTTGCTCAAGCAGTAGTTGGCCATAATCAGAAGTGTCTGGACACTAATGGTAACCACTCTGAGCACCTCTTGTAATTGCAGAAGTCAAACGTGACTTGTATTCATCTTTTGTCATCAATATATATTGAGTATTACAATTTTAATATTTTTTTTCTTTTCTTAAAATATGTATACATTTTTGGCACCCTGTGTGTGTGTGTGAGAATATATGTATTCTAATATTTTGAATAGTTCCCATGTGTTAACACTTTACCTGAATTCTCATGCACGCTTCATAGCAGACTTGTGTCATGAATTCCACCATTCTTGTTTCACAAGGGTGTCATTAGTCATAGAGCTCATGTGACTTGTCCAAATCACTTGGTGAATTGATGATGGAGCCAGAACTCCAATCCACCCTGTCATGTCACTCAAAAGTCACGAGAAACCCTGAGTTAGAAAATCTTTGGATTATAGTATACGGTTGTGAATTATTCTATTTAGAGTATTTAAGGATCTGAAAGCATGAGAGAAAATGAGGGTGTGCAGTAATTCATATGTAAGTGGAAATATTTATGCTGAAAAGGGAATGCTGACTTCTGGATATGGCAGAGAAAACCAGTGTGAAAAATGTATGGCTGTACAAATGCAGCCAAACAATTCATGAATTTGTTTATTCAACTCATTCATGCATTGTATATAAAGCATCCATATCCATTTATCATTAAAAATGTGTTTTTCTTCATTTTTTTATAGATGATACGATATTTGCATTTAAAGTAAACTTATTACATACAAGTTCAATGCCTGCCACAAAATGTATGCTCAGTAATCTTAGCTATTATAGGAAGTAGCAGAGGTTCTGTTCACAAAGGATTTGAGGAGAAAGGCAGACAAAGGAGAATGATGAGTGAAGAGACCACCTACTGTATGCAGGACACACTGCCATGTGATTTTATACACATAATCTCAACCTGCACTACAAAGTTAGCACAGAAATATCCGTATCTTCAGAGGCAAATGCTAAAGCTAACCAAAGTGATCCTATAGTTTTGTCTACCTTTTGATACTATTAGTGATTCAAACCCACTTGACTTTGATTTGTATGCTTCTAAAATCCATATCTCCCAAACTTATACTAACAGACTAAGGGAGTTTGTACCTTTAGGTATTAAATTTTGAACTGAATTCCTAGAAAATAAAATAGGAAGGAAGGAAAGAAAGGAAGGAAAGAAAGGAAGGAAAGGAAGGAAGGAAGGAAAGGAAGGAAGGAAGGAAGGAAGGAAGGAAGGAAGGAAGGAAGGAAGGAAGGAGATATTGATTACTGCCCATGTGAATCATACCACTTTCAAAGGAAATGACATTCCTCTCACCCCCATGAAATTCTGTGAGGAATTTGTGAAGTGTCCTGAGCCAATTGTTTCTACGGAATAGACAGCCTATAGTAACTGGTGTCTCTCAACTCTGGAGATCTCTGGAGATGTAGATCACCTACTTAAAGCTTGATCTGTTTTTGAATGGTCAGTGTATCTCATTTGTTTTTCTCATGGATGGATAATTTAGGCTTATACGGCAAAGACAGAATTTTTTAAAACAAACAAAAAGTCAAGCATCCCATCTGGATAAGAAAAAAATAGAAATGTGAGAGAAGAGAGTAATGAACTCAAATTGTACAAACCAGAGATGATAAACATGAAAAGATTATAAAGTGTCAAAGTATAATATTCAGTAAAGTTAAAAAACAGACTCATCCAAATATAAGTGAACAGATGCCAAAGATTAATTCATTAATAAGGAAACTAGCATATAATGAAGTTGGTTCAAAGAGCATTTTCAGAACTATTTATAGGCACCACAGAAAGAATATTAGAATAAGGTTGCTAGAGTCAAATGTAAAACTGGTGAATGTCCTACAGGACAACAAAACTGTAACATCTTTTTCTACTGGAAAAAATAAAATGTACAAACTAACAAGTAATTCCATTGAGTTTCAGCACTAATCAATAGTAAATGTCAAAACGAGCAAAGGTATATTCTATAGAGAATTAAATAATCCTTAGGTGGGCCTGTAAAACAATATTCCTGTATGACTTTGAAAGGACATGAGGTTGTCATTTTGCTTTATTTCCGATATTAGCTTGCCATTTAAAAATAACAATCAATGGGCAAGTGCAACAAATGTTTCTTCTAGAATGCTCCCATGTCCTCTACTTTATCAATATCCTTGCCTCTTTATACATCTATATGTTTCCCAGGTTTATTCATTTAAGTTATTGGTCAGCACATGTTGATTTTTGTGTTTGTGAACACTCAGCTAGAAGGTAGGTAACATTTATAACAGTTATTATAATGAAGAAACATACACATTTTATCTCATTTTTATAGAACCTCAGATTAAGAGGAAGGAAATCAAATATCAAAGAAGTATATAATGCTGAGTCAGGAACCATCAGAATTGAGATTTAAACCCAGATCTGTCTGATTCTAGAGCCAACAGTCTTTCCAATATACTGTACTATCTCTTATTTTATTTTTCGATTACAGTTGACATTCAATATTATATTAGTTTTCGGTGTACAGCATAGTGGTTAGACATTTATAACGTAGGAAGTGATTCCCCCCAATCGATCTAGTACCCACCTGGCTCCATATAGTTATTATAACATCGTTGCCTATATTTCCTATCCTTTACATCCCCATGACTATGTTATAACTGCCCGTTTGTACCTCTTACTCCCTTCATTATTTTCACTCAGTCCCCAACACCCTCCCAGCTGGCAATCATCCGCTATTTCTCTATGCTGTACAATCTCTTAAGAAGGTAGAAGTATTAGGTTGGTGCAAAAGTAATTGCGGTTTAAAAGAATTTTTTTAAAAAAATGCAAAAACCACAATTACTTTTGCAGCAACCTAATAGTTTAAAACTTTTAGTAAGGCTAAGGCCCAGGGATCTATAGAAGGAAAAATGAAGAAAACACACACACACCACCCCCAGCCCCAGCCCCAGCCCCGCCCCCACCCCCGCCCCCTCACCCAACCCCTGCCCATCCCAGCCTGTTAGGATTTCAGCTGCTGAAGGATCCCTAGAGAGTAGATACTTTGAGTTTAATAAACCACAGAAACGTGTACTCAGATTTCACAAGCCTTCTATTTAAAACCAGATGCCACAAATGAACACTTTATATTCTGTCTTAAAACTTAGGAACGTTGCTCAGGAAACTTACAATATGAAGAATGGCAGTTGTGTCCATTTAAAAGATTTGCCCCCCCCCAAAAAAAAAAGATGGTTTTACCATTATTTCATGAGTATCTGAACTACGTAAGATTGCCTGACGTCATTATGACGAAATACTAAACGCACTTTAGTGCTTCCGAGAGGGAAGGTCATGAGGATTTTCTGAATTACTCATCTGTTTCATACTTCAGTTCATCATGTCAATAATGATCTGATTAAGTTTCGGTAGTTTTTTAATCCTTTTCGTTAGTGTTTTCATAGGAAAGGGATGGATTTCATGTCCTCCTCCATTATAGCATTATGATGGTGACAAATATCTATGAGCAAGTTCCACTTCCATTTGCTTGCTGGCCCCTCAGGAAGAAGCATAAATACAGTGCCAGGTTCATATTAAGGCTCTCAGTTTTGTTCAGATGAACCGAAATTAAAGGTTTCCTTAACTTTGCCCCTACATAGGAAATAGAGCTTAAAACCTTTCTAAGCATAAGTGGAGAATTCCATAAATAAGTGTGGCTTTGTTAATAGGTTAGTTGATTGCTGAAATGCAAACATACCTGTATAATCTAACAATTTGTTAGGAGTTCATGAGGCTTAGTGGAAAGCACTTGGACTTCGAAGTCAGATTAGTTGCCACTAGTTAACTTGGACAAGTTACTTACATTCGCAAGTTACTTACATTGACTCATTTGATCACCCATGGTTATTTTTTTAATATATACCATTTGCTGAACCTGTGCTATGTACTAGAGGCAGAGTGGTGAGCAAGATGGACCTTGTCTCTTCTCTCCCTGGGCTTTCTGGCGAAGCAGACAAGGTCTGTTTCCATTGGGGAAGATGTACGATCCCATAAATGGAATACATGTTCAAGTAGTGGAAGCACTGGAGTCACCTGACCTAGCCTGGGATGGGCAGGGAAGACTTTCTGGAAGAAGACACATTTGAGACTTGAGAGACGTAACTGGATTTCTAGGTTAAGCCCAGTGGAGCAGGCAGGGGTGTCATTAGAGGCCACAAGAATAGAAGAAAGATTTCACTGATGGGAGGATTTATTTCTTTTCCCACATCAATAGCCACTGAGAAGAAAGTGATACGACAGCTACCTTTCTAGTAAAACCAAACAAACACAAAACCCACAACTCTCTTTAGAAACACATCACAGTAGAGAATTCCCAACTCCAGTGTACAGCAGGCCTTGGAACCACCATCTTCAATTGTGAATTCATTTTGTCTTTGGAAAAAGGGAAAGAAAACCGAAAGCAAAATGCAGGGCTCTGGGGCAGGGGGAGTAAGATGTTACACACAGCAAATTATTTAATTATCACCTGAAGCCAGTGACAAAATTATGGCACAAAGAAGCGAAAAACAAACAAACAAACTTGCCTAAGGTCACAAAGCCAGTAAATGGTTGTGCAGAATTCAGACCACATGGTCTGTGTTCTTCACCACAATAGAAGGCCTGGGATACTGATAGTAGTCTCTGCTTGTAGATAAATGTAGAGACGCCGCGCAAACGGGGCAGCTCATTTGCACTTTGGGTCCTAAGTAAGAGTTTATATAAGGAAGACCTTAGCAGTGCGTTACCAAGAAAGCTGGCAAACCTGGATCATGCTTATTTGCTCAATTTGGGGTTCTGCTGCCTGCCCATCTGCCAAACCCCATGAGAAACTTAATTCAGTAGACAGATCTTCCCTGAAGAACTTGAGGTAGAGGAGAAGGAGCTTCCTCTCTGCAATAATAGGGAGGCCCTTGATGTTTTGCCCCAAATAACCTACAAGCTCAGAACAACAGAAATTGTTTTCTCTGTCATACAGATGAGAGAATGGAAGCTCACAAAGTTTAAGTGCTTTCCCTGGGGTCAAATAGTCCATGTGGCTTAGCTTTGGGTTTTGAACTAGTCTAATTCTAGCTGAACATACCTTTTTCCCCCTCTGGATATTTGCAAAGTCCTGCAAAATAATTCATATTGAGAGAGAGAGAGAGAGAGAGAGAGAGAGAGAGAGAGAGAGATCCGTGAGCAAAGATTTGTGAAGCAGGTAATGTTGATTAATATACTCTTTTCTTATATAGTCACTATTAGTAGAACAAAATTTCCGAGAAGTCCTATAATAAAGAAACCTGTTTAAATTTAAGCCAGTATTTGAAAAAAAAAAAGTGTTTAACTACCAAAAGTTTCTGTCCCCTTCTCTCTGAATAAGGGCAGAATATGACTTACCTTATGGAGTTTTAGAAGGATTAATTGAGTTAAAAGAAAGAAAGTAGCAATATAGTCAAACCCTTTCCCAAACTCACAATGTGAATTTGGTACATCAAGCCTGCTGCCTACACCTCAATTTCTCATAACTTAAAAGATGAAGAATAACATCTATTCGCTGAATTGTTTTGAGTTGGACGACATCTCCACATTAGTAACTGGTGTGTTGAAGTTTCTCAACAGATAATACCTCCCTTCCCTTCTTCTACTTTACCTTATCTTCTCCCACATCCCTGTGTCATTTTTCTCCCATGGCTGCCTTTCTTCCCTTCCATGCTTCATCTCCTTTTGCTCCCAAAAGCCTTGTTTTTCCACCTGTCAATTAAGTAGTAAATGTGATTAAAGAAAACGGGGTGCTATCTGAAAACGGAATTCCTCTAATGCAATGTCGATACTTTCTCCACAATATCCTTGAGAAACTGACCTAAAAGAAGAGAAGGCAGATCTGTACATTTTACCCTTGGAGATTCTTTAAGTTCAACCATTTTGAAAAGGCCTAACGCAGCACCTCCCAGCTGTCAGCATGTGCTGGAACAGTGAGCACAGCAATCCTGTATCTCTCTGGGATGGATCACAGGATCCCTCGCTGAACCTTCTAAATTTATATTTTACTTAACCAAGTTCTAGTGGAAGGCTCTGTGTCCTTAAACTTGTGTAAAATGGCAGGGTTTGGAATCTTGTGTTCTGGTAACGAAGGGCCTTCAAAGAAAGGGGTCTGAGTAAGAGAGGTCAACTAATGAACGAGACTTAAAGGAAAAGTCTTTGGGACCTATTGACGATTTTACCAACTCACGTTTGTCCTTGGGTGGGGAGAAGTTATTTGGGAAATATGGATAGAAAAGTAGAATCAGTTTGTGCAGGGGGAAAGGTCACATGAGAAGGTGACACCTGTGGTAAATCATCTAGTGGCCAGTAACTAACTGTGTTTCCTTGTGCCAACCCACCTCCAAGTTACCCAGGACTGCTGAAGAAGTGGTCTTGGCAACATTACTAGCAGGAGGCAGCACTTTGTTTCAGGGCTAAGAATAAAATGATGATAGCTGAGATAAAGACACAATAGAAAAAGACTGGTGACCAACCTTGATGTTACAGATTTTCATTTGAATACTGGCTGTATACCCTTGGCTAGTTGCTAACCACTCCGACCACCAGTTTCCTCATCTGTTGGGCTGTGATCACCATGACGGCCTCATAGAGTATCTTGTATTATAAATCCATGATCAGTAGAATGCTGGTACATTGTATCTGCTCAAAAAAATGTTAGCTGGATTGAATTGAAAGGAGATACTGTAGCACACAGAGACTCATTCATACAACACCCCTGCCCGACGGCCACTGCTTAAATGTCCCCTGCAGGGGAGAGCCCACTGTTTCATGCTGGGGCCCACTGCAGTATTACAAGGTTACATGTAGCTATAAGGGGAGTGAAGTCCAAAGTATTCAGGACAATTTAAGCAAGACATTTTAAATATGGACCCTCAATTATCATTTAGTTTTCTACTCTTTATCTTTAAACATGTTTTGAACAAAAATGCTATCTAAATCTTTGGTAGTAAGCAAAATCCTGATTTGAATGAGTCAGCCCTTTGGATGGGGAGTTAATTTTACTGCTGCCTCTGTTGTTATTAATACCAAAGGACACCTACATGGTGCTGGAAAATACACTAGGTACAAAAAAGTGAAATACTGATTTTCTTTTCTGCTTAGTTCAGACAGCAACCCCATGGATTAAACATCGGTGGCCCTCATTTAAAGAGGAAGAAATTGGAACTCAAAATGAAGGTAACTTGTTCAAGAGTGTATAGCTAGGCAGAGCTAAGCGGGAATGGGAAACCAGATATGTGTGTCTCACTCTTTCCCTTCTGCAACCCTGAACTTTCCTGAGCTTTCTTCAGTCTTCCACTTCATACTAGTAGCGTGCCTACCCCACGTCTTGTGTGTAAGCAAAAAGTGCTTGCCCTCCATGCCAGGATATTCCAGGATAACCTCTTCAGAAATTCTAATCCCCCCCCCAGAAGAAACACTTCGACACCACAGTTTAGAAAGGGACATTCAACTACTCAAGGGCAGCCATAGTTAATGACAGCTGCTAATTACTTCTGGGTGAAAGGAACAAGGTCACAAATGTCAAAGAAATTGAGATGATTTACCATCGGGACAAACTCAGGACAAAGGAAACCCAGTGACCCAAGCAAAGACCAGATGGAGCAATTCAAATAAAATGCATATGAGGGATATTTGAAAACCCTGGCCATTGAGAGAAGATGAGTGTAGTGATTCTTATTTATTCATTCACTCAAGCAGCATTTGCTCACCGGGTTTATGAGAAGAGAACTAACTTTGTTTGCTCATTGATTCATTTCACAAACATTCGTTGAGCATTTACCATTGCCATGCAATGTCCTAGGATGTGAGATAAAGCAATTCCTAAAATAAACAAGTTCTCCACTTGCATGGGGCTAACATTATTGAAGGGAACACTGTCGGTCAGTCAATCAAGGTGAAATGAGTAAATGATCAGGTAGTGATCACAGCTATATGAAGAATTAGAATATGGTCAAAGTGAGTATGTCGGGACTACTTTAGGTAAGGTACTCATGGAAGGTGGGAAAGGGGAATGGCTGGAAAGAAGCAGCCATGTCAGTATTGGAAGAAGAACCTCCTAATCAGAGGGAACATCTAACACAAAGTCCCAATGGCAGGAGGGAACAAGCTTGTGTGTTTAAGGAATTGAAAAAAAAGAAAAATACAATGTGACATGGGTGAGCAAAGGGGAGCGTGTCATATGGTGAGGTAAAAAACAAAGGAAGAGCTGTACATGGGACCTTTACTTTTCCATAAGCCATGGTTGAAGTTGGTCATATTCTAAGCGCTAAGTGAGTCCTGGGAGCGGATTGGGACAGTGATGTGAATGTGTTGGCCCATTGCATTAAAAGCCATGGGACTGAATAAGAGAATAGATATAGAGAAAAGGGCCAAAGACAAAGGCCTGGACAGTCCATGATTCAGAGATAGCAGGGGAGACTGAGCAAGAGAGGTACGGGGAAAGTCAGTACATTGCGACTTTACTGAAGCCCAGAGAAGGAAATATTTCACTATACAGACAGAAATCAGCCATGTGAATTGCTGCTGAGAGGAAAGGGACAGAAGAACTGAGAAGTGACCATTGGGGGGTGAGCGATAACCTTGACAGGGACAGTCTTTGGAGATGGTGGAGGTGCAAGTTTGATTGGAATGGAAAATGTGAGGTGATAAAGAGTAGACAGAAGCTATCGGTTTCTCTTCAAGAAATTCTCTTATGAAAGGAAAAGAAAACATCAGACCATAGACGGAAGAGAAGGTAGTGGAAAGAAGAATTTTTTTTTTCTAAACTAAAGAAATTACAGAGCAGTTTTTTTGTTTGTTTGTTTGCTTTTGTGTTTGGTGCGTTTACAGAAATTATTTGGAAGGGAAGGGAAAACTATTGATTGAGGAGAAGGATAATTTCAGGAGCAAGGACAGATCATGAGGAGCGATGCCATCCAAAGCGGTATGGAGCGGTTGACCTTGACAGTGCCTGTTTCCTGTTCAGACTTTACAAAAACTTAAGCCTCAAAACAACCTTATGTCGGTGATAGTATTATCACTATCTTATAAGAAATTAAGGAGTTTGACCACAAAGATCCTACAGTTACCATATTTCTCCCATACATGGATTCCATCTGCCCACATCAGATTTGGTCATTGAATTTGTTTTATGTGGGAATGTTTACATCACATGACCTTCAATGTCCTGCCTACTCTTGCAGTGTAATCGCTGGCCACTCTCCCGTGTTTCCAAGAACACCAAAGAGCTCGCCAGTGGTACACTGTATCAGGTTTTTATGCAACATGCTTCCACTGGAGACCCTCCTCCCTCTGTAGCAAACACATTGCCCATCTTTACTCAATCTGGTTAGTTCCTATCTCTCTCAAGATAATTCAAGCATCCTCTCCTTACCCGGGCATCATTTCCTCTTGTCTTCACTCCTTCAGTCCTTGTTCTTGTATTTAATAGCATATGCTTGTTACACTGTCTTGTAATTGGAGGTTTACATGTCTGTGTCCTCAACTAAACCGGGAGACTCTTGAGTCAGGAAACTTGTGCCCAACCTAATACTTGACATAAAATGGGGTACTTGGTAAATATTTGTGGAAGGAGAAGAGGAAAGAAGATCCATGCTTAGAATCTTGATTGATATATTTGCTTCTTAAGTGACCTAAGTATTTGTGAAACCACGTTGTTCTCATCACGTTATTGTCATGGTGAGGTAGGGACTCCCACTTTCTTATTCTGTCCTATTTGGGTATCCAAGGTTGACTTCCTTTTAAGGCAACAAACTGGGGAACAGAAGAATAAAAGCCTCATTTGGAAAAGAGGTGGGTTCAACCTCCCAGCCCAGATGCAAATGGTATTGATATTCTCACATCTTCTGTGGAATACTAGTCACCCTGTCCCATCCTATGGCCTAAGACACATGTATCCAATCATCTATCAAAGGACATTTTGGTTGTTTTCATGTCTTGGCCACCGTAAATAAAGCTGCAATGAATATCAGAGCACATATATCTTTATGGATAAATGTTTTCAAAATTTTGGGGTATATATCCAGGAGAGGGATCACTGGGTCATATGGTAATTCTATTCTTAATTTTTTGAGGAACCTCCACACTGCCTTCCATAGCGGCTACACCAATCTGCATTCCCACCAACAGTTTACGCTCGGGTTCCTTTTTCTCCACAGCCTCTCCAACACTTGTTATTGTTTGTTTTGTGGATAATAGCCATTCTAAGTGGGGTGAGGTGATATCTCATTGTGGTTTTTATTTGCATTTCTCTGATGATTAGTGACATTGAACATTTTTTCCAATGTCTTGGCCATTTGAAATGTCTATTCAGATCCTCTGCCCATTTTTTAATTGGATTGTTTGTTTTTGTTGTTGGTGGTGGTGGTGAGTTGTATGAGTTCCTTATATTTTTTGGATATTTGCCCCTCATCAGAGGTGTTGTTTGCAAAAACCTTCTCCCATTCAGTTGGTTACCTCTTTATTTTGTCTATGGTTTCTTTTGCTGTGCAGAAGCTTTTTAGTTTGATATAGTCCCATTCATTTATTTTAGCTTTTACTTCCCTTGCCTTTGGAGTCAAATTCATAAAATGCTCTTTGAACCCAAGGTCCATAAGTTTAGTACCTATGTTTTCCTCTATGCAGTTTATTGTTTCAGGTCTTATGTGTAGTTCTTTTATCCATTTTGAGTTAATTTTGGTACATGGTGACAGATAGCAGTCTAGTTTTATTCTTTTGCACATGGATTTCCAATTCTCCCAGCACCATTTATTGAAGAGGCTGTCTTTCCTCCATTGTATGTTTTTGTCTTCTTTGTCAAAAATTATTTGTCCATATTTATGTGGGTTTATTTCTGGGTTTTGAATTCTATTCCATTGGTCTACGTGTCTGTTTTTCTGCTAATACCATGCTGTTTTGCGTATTGTTGCCCTGTAGTACAAGCTGAACTTAGGGAGTATGATGATATCGCCAGCATTGTTCTTTTATCTTAGGATTGCTTTGGCTACTTGGGGTCTTTTGTGGTTTCCATACAAATCTGATGATTTTTTGTTCTATTTCTTTACAAAATGTCATTAGGATTTTGATGGGGATTGCATTAAATCTGTGTATTGCTTTGGGCAATATGGCCATTTTAACTATGTTCATTCTTCCAATCCATGAACAAGGAATGTCTTTCCATTTCTTTGTGTCTTCTTCAATTTCTTTTAAAAATGTCTTATAATTTTCAGTATATAGGTCTTTCACATGCATGGTATATATACACAATGGAATACTACTCTGCCATAAGAAAAGATGAAATAGTGCCATTTGCAACAACATGGATAGATCTCAATATTATTATGCTAAGTGAAATAAGTCAGACAGAAAATGTTGAGAACCATATGATTTCACTGACAAATGGGATGTAAAACTAAAAACAACAGAAGAACAAGACAAACAAATGAAGAAATAAAAGCTCATAGACATAGACAATAGTTTAGTGGTTACCAGAGGGTAAGGGGGGCGGGGTGTCGTAGATGAGGGTAAAGGGGATCAAATATATGGTGATGGAAAGAGAACTGAGTCTGGGCGGTGAACATACAATGTGATCTATAGAAGGTGTGTTGCAGGATTGTACACCTCAAATCTATGTAATTTTGTTAACAATTGTCACCCTAATAAACTTAAAAAGACACATTTAAAATTCATACTCAGCCCACAAGAAAAATCACCATTTTTTTTAAAACTTGAAGATATAAAATAATATTAGCTTCAGTTGCACTTCAATCATTTTGTAATATAGAAGGAAATTAGGTAAATTGTCCAGTGAACGTTAGTCGTCATCATCTCTCCTGTGCATTTCTTTCCATTCTTAAAGCACTTTCATGTATCTATTTCTAAGCAATATTTCAAAAAATATGGGAATGAGATAAAGGAATGTTAGTTCCAATCTTCATGTGGTCACTAACAACATTTGTATGAGTCATGCAGGGACAAATTCTGTTGTTTCCGTTTTAAGTATCAGGATAGAGGCAGAGGATGTCGCATACAAGTAGGGCAACATTCAGGCTGGAGCTGTTTCCAAAACAAAGAGAGTTATTTCACAAGAGCTGAGAAAAGTCACTGACAAAACTTCCATAGGTGAAAGTTGGGAGTCTGAAGTGCCAGAGTCCAAATGTGTGTTACCATTGCATGAAGTAGAAATGTTGGGTCCCTTAGAGTTTGACATATGATGCATCTGCAAGAAAACAGTTGAAAGGTTAAGCAAAGGTCATCATTCATGACAATAGGAGAAACCTCTATTGGAATTAACACAATTGTGCAATCTCCAGTAAGAGAAATTGGAGCTGTCTTGTACCACTTCTAAGTCTGTCAATCTATGTATATTGCCTCCATTAATGCATCATAGACTCAGAAGCAAAGACAGAAACCCAAGAAGTCCAGCAACCTTTTTTTATAGCAGAATCAATTAGGTATGTGCTGTGCTTTTAAAATGCACCACTTCATACTAAGGAGCTTAAGGGGTGAGTAACAAGCTCATAAAATGTTAATAACTACAATAACCGTAGCTTCGGCAGCACCTGTTTTACAGTGTGGAACTGTCGTGGGACCAGAGACCAGCAATGCCCTTGGGGGAGCGCCGAGCATTGGGAAGGTCGGAGTGGACTGAAGAGGAACACTCTGACCCCACCCCTTCACCTTAGTCACCTTGGACTCAGTGGTGGAATATGGGCTCCAGTCTGGTGCTTTGGAATCAGCCACGTGTCCCCTGTTATTCCTAAAGATGGAATTGCTCAGTACAAGCGTTATGAGCTAGGGGTCAAAGTATCTGAGTCATGGTGCTTTCCTGCCACCAGCTCACTGGGTGGCTTTTAGAGTTGGCTTCTCTGAGTCCCAGTACCCACCTCTTAAACAAACAAACAAACACAAAAACCAACAAAAAAATATTAAACACTGGTCATCACTTATTTTAACCCTATGAGTTAACTGGCACTATTATTCCTATTTGACAGGTGTCAGAGGTGCATTGTTGAGCCAAGGTCACATAACCAGGATCCAGAATCTCTGTACTCACCTGCTTCATTGTGCTGCCTACTAAGGAACTCTAAGTTCCACTTGATGGCTCGTGTTTTGTGATTCTGTGAGCCACCAAGTCACTAATCAAGGCTAAATCAACATCTTCAAGGGGAAAGAGTCTTGGGAATGACTTCCGGGAAAGTAATATCCACTTTACTAAATTCAATAATAAATGTAGAGTAATTTTTCTTAACTTTATAAGCATCTTGTTTGACTCTTAAATAGTGATTTAATCTTAGCACTAACTTTCAAAATTCAAGTTATTCTAAAACAATATCTGACTGGCCCAATGCTGCTTTTAGTGGTAGTATAAACCATATATTTCATAACATGGTAAAATGAAAACTATACTTTGTTTTAAAATCGTCACAAAGATACTGCTTTTGTAGACTCTTCTCTTGCTTAGAATGTAAGAAGATCTAATGCTGGGCAAACTAATAGCCACTTGGAGAAATAAACACCTTTTTCAGGAACCACAGCGTTTCATCAGCTGAGAAAAAGCACAATGCTATCACAGGTACTTCTCTGCTTGATAACTATCTATGTATGCATGTATCCTGGACTACTTAGCTCCAACAGGTCTGCTCTGTGGAGCCTCACCCTATCTCTTCCTTCATCACCCCGTTTATATCTAGCACAGGTCACATGGTAGCATCGTCAAGCTCTCTGATGGTGTCTGTGAAAGGCACTTTAGCGCCAGGTTAGAAGCATGGGCACTGAGGTCTGATGGCCTGCACTGGAAACCACCCGAATACTAGCCCATTACCTTTGCCAAGTGACTTGATGAGTCTGTGCTGCATTTTCCTTTATTTGCCTCGCTGTCTGGGAAAATAATAGCACCTACTTTTCATGGTTGCTGGGATCAGATGAGTTAATCCATGTACTTAAAATAGGGTCTGGTACATTTAGATCTTAATATTATAGAAAGAGCATGGACATTGGAGTGCAACAGAGCTGGATTTAAATCCCAGCTCTACCTTTATTAGCTGTGTGGCCCTGGGTAATTCACCTTCCTGCTCTAAACCTTAATTTCCTCACCTGTAAATTGGAGCCTACATTATTTACCCTGAAGGTTGTTGTAGGATCCATGTATAGTATTAATAAACTATCCATTTCCTGAAAAAGAGCAGAGGGGCAATGGCAGTGGTGGTGGCAGCAGTGGCTGTGGTGTGGGTGGGTGGTGGCAGCATTGTCGATGGGGGTGATGATGGTGATTGTCGTGGTGTAACCGGAGGCCAAATGAGTCTGGGACTGGGGCTGCCTGCCCCGCACAGCCAATAGATCGACACAGGAGTTGGGTCATAGAAGAAGCGTTTATTATCAGAGCACCAGTAGTCTGAGAAGGCAGCAGGTTAACACCTCTAAAAACTGTACCATTTTCAGACCGGATGGGGGTATTGAAGGAAAATCAGGGCATTTTCCCAGAGGCTGCATGACATCAGGGAGGTCCGTTCTCTTTTCATGATGCCCCCCTCTGTCATTGCATCTCTTGTGGCACCTGTGGTCTGGGAACAGTAGGGGAGGAACCTGGGAAAATGCTAAGTGACAGAGATTGTAATTAGCAAACATCTACAAGGTGCTCTTCTAAGATAAGGAGCTGGAACTGGGACGGACAGGGCATCCCGGAGGCATTCTGAGCTCAGCCACAGGGGTGTGTAGCCCACCTGGATGGGGGCAGGGCATCCCGGAGACATGCTGAGTACACGGGCCCCGCTAGGCTCCGCCTCAATGGTGATGGCGGTGGTGGTGTGGGTGCTCTTGCTGTCATGGGGAATGGCAGCGGTGCTGTTGATGAGTGTGAGGGGCCACCACAGTAGACTCTAAACTCACCCTGGTGGTAACTGATTCTCATCTTGGTGTCCTCAGCGCTTTCGATATAAAGGTACAGGTACGTCCCATGTTAAGGACACCATACCAGTTGACGGAAAGCTAGAAGGAACCAGGCGTAGGCCACACTGGATAAAGAGGTCTGACTCTACCTCTGGATGCCCTCAAGGTGTGGCATTTTGTACTCTATAGTATCCAAGGGGGGAGTTTTGAAACTGAATTGAATGCCCATCTTCAACAAAGGTCCAGGGTGTTCAATCTGATTGATTTGTCCAAGATAAAGTCTATGGGTGGTAACAAGAGCATTCCACAGGAGTCATATCAAAGCAAGCTTCCAGGCAGTGATGAGGAATGCAGGGAACCCTTATATATATTAACAGGATATAGGTGCTTTAAGGAGAGACTGCAGTGTCTTCCCCCTGAGGGGCTATCTCCTATTAATGCCCAAAATAATATGTGAAATGCTTTGATCAAGATCTGACCCTAGGTAGCTCTCAAAGTATTAACAGATAACACGGTTACCTGTGTTAATATCATTATCATCATTATCAGGCCCAAATAACTGGGCTGGAGTGTAGAGCCAGACCCCAATTCCAATTTCATCAAAGACCTGTGGGTAAAGTATGATGCAGTGACGAAGAGCGCAGAAGTAGAGGCAACAACAGCAGTGAACAAGGATATTGAGGCAGATGCTCTGTATATAAACCAGACCTTCAAGGCATTGGGATGGAAACTGAGAGGCTATGAGTGCATCCATGCCTAGCTCTCCCCTACTGTCCTGTATTCATAGCAGCTCATGGCAGCCCAACGAAGTTCAGCCCTCCCTCCCTCCGTTGGTACTAGCTTTCCTAATCCTTTTCCTGCCCTATTTGGACCTGGATAGACTTTGGGGTCTAAAGTGGATTAGAGCTGGGAAAGACTGGGCAATGCCACAAGTTTGTCACAGAAAAAACAGAGGCCATGGCCTCATTCCGGCAAGCCCAGAGATATGCCGACAGCTGAGCTAAATGGGAATAAACTAAATGCTGAATTTCCCTTTTCAGCAAGGAAAGAGAAACTCGTGGCTGCTCCCAAAATATTACCTTTATCAAAGGTAATAATCTGAAAAATGATGGTATGATGGTAACAGATTATGAGCACGCATGCCCCAGTATTTACTCCAAATACATGAGCAGAAATAATAATGGGGACCGTGAATCTTTGGTGTAAAATGCTCTCAAGATATCAGCTATAAAAGTGAGTGCGTGTTTACATATCTACACAAAATATTTGAACAGAAGTTAGTGCCAGTGTTTAAAAATCTCAATATTAGCCACAGTGGACCTTTCTTGAAATATAAAATGAACTTCCCAATGAAAACAACAGAATTTTACAGTATGCATGATGTTAGAAATTGGCGTTTAGGAGAATTATTATTTCATCTTTAATTGTTCTCGTCAACCAACCTAACCCATCTTCCACAATACACAGTCATCTGGCCTTAAATGTGTACCCTTGCAGTTCACGATCAATGGCTTTAGAGTCTAGACATGGGTCAGCAAACTACAGGCTGTTTTATGTAATTAAAGTTTTATTGGAACACAGCCATGCTCAATTGCTTACATATCACTCATGGCTGCTTTTGTGTTACAGTGGCAAAGTTGAGTAATTGGGACAGAGAATGTATGGCCTGCAAAGCCTAAAATTTCTAATCTCTGATCCTTTATGGAAAAAGTGTATGAATCCCTGACCTAGGGCAATAGTACTCAACAACATTGACTGCATATGAGAATCACGTGGAGAGCTTTTAAAAATTCCAGTGCACATATTTTTCCCTGAATAAATCAAATCAGTACCTCTAGGGGTGCAACCCCAGTATTTTTGAAGTCCCTCAAGTCATTCCAGTGTGCAGCCAAGGTTGAGAACCACTGCTTTTAAAAGCCCCTCATATTGCCAGATTCTGGACTACTGGCCCAATAGAAATAACTCTCTGAATTTAGTTTAATATCCATCAAATGGGATTCAGAAAATCAACCTTATAAGATTCCTGTAGGTACTCAACACCTGCCATGTGCCATCCTTTAAAAATAAAGTCTGACAAATAGCTACTTCCCTCTAATAAGTCTTTTTCTCACTATTCTTCAAATTCTCATTGTAATGGAGAATAAAGGTCCCGGTAATAAGCACTGATCATCTTGAACACTGTTCTTTAACACCTGCCATAGGGTCTTTCTCTTAAATTAAGGCTTTCTTAAGGCTCTGCTCAGAGTTCTCCGCAGGCAGCCTCCATAATAACGCCGAGTGTATTGAAGGAGGGGACACAGATGGAAACTAGAGGAGTGCCTCCAGGTAGCAGAAGGAGATGAATATTCAAAAAGACCATTGAGTATGTAAATCAGAAGATTCTTATATAATAGTACATGTGATTCTACCTTACAAAGATTTCTTTATAAACTGCATTTCTATCTTTAGATTATGGACCACCTAAATCAGTGGTCTCCAGAATGAGATATGGGTCAACTCCATCGGAATGATAATTATCTATAGCAGGAGTGCAAAACAGAAGAAAATACTCCACCCTACAGAGAGAGAGAGAGAGAGAGAGAGATCGAGACCAAGGGAATGAGAAGAACTGAGTTCTAGTTTAATTTCTGCCATTTTTCATCTACTGTGACCCCGAGGTCATCAGCTCATGTCTCTGAACTTCAGGTCCTCATGTTTCTTTTTAAGTGTGATTATATAAAGTTGAATCACACAATTTCTGAGAGCCTGATGTGGTAAGTCTGTGATCTTAATGTACTTTTAATAACCTACCCTGTCCTCATTCCCTGGAGAAACGCCTCCTGACCCACACCTAAACGCCAGTGCACATAAACACTGGGCCTCTTGGCTTCCATGCAATTGAAGAAACATTCCGATTGACCCCTCATTTTATAAGTATTCATTTGACAAGCATTTGAGCCTATTCTGTGAGCTGAACATTGTTCTAAGCACTGGTGTCCCAAGATAGAAAAATAAAGATAAGATTCCTGCCCTCATGGAGTTTACAATCTTGTGGATGATCTGAGTTGCAAATCACTAATAACAGCTCACATTTTTCACATTTGATTTTTTTCCTTTGTAATAATTCAATCCTACTACCATGTTTCCCCGAAAATAACACCTAGCCGGACAATTTGCTCTAATATGTCTTTTGGAGCAAAAATTAATATAAGACCGGGTCTTATTTTACTATAATATAAGACCTGGTCATATAATATAATATAATATAATATAATATAATATAATATAATATAATATAATATAATATAACGTAACAATATAATACTGGGTCTTATATTAATTTTTGCTTCAAAAGATGCATTAGAGCTGACTGTCCGGCTAGGTGTTATTTTCGGAAAAACATAGTACTATGTAAATTTTATAGAGGAGGGAATTAAATCTTAACGAGGTTTTAGAGCTTTTTCAAGACCCCAGAGTCAGGATTTTAACCTTTGCCATTTGGTTCCACATCACGACCCATACACTAGGCCTATCAATTCTCCTTTATCAGGAACTGTTCCTGCCTCCATACTGATTGCCTTTAACAGATTAAAGCATTGTATTACCTGTACATAGTGGTGCATGCCTCAATATGTTAAAGACTTGTTTCTCCATGTTGCCTCTACCTTGGCAGAAAACAGTGCTATGGGCAGGGAATGGGGACAGATGTAAATTGATGGGAACTGGAGATTGGAGCAAAAACAAAAGTTTAACAAGCTGAAGCTGGAGTCCCATCTCTGACCTTTTCCCAACCTCTCATTCTGTGTGCCAACCATAGTGCTTTGCTTACGTAGCTGGTTATATTTTCCAAATACTTGCTTTTCCAGAACTTTGTTAATATCCTATGAAGTAGTCGATGGTCCTTCCCTTTCCACCTGGGTGGGCCTTTGTGACTCCCATCTAATGGATTATGACTGAAGTAACACTATGTGATTTCTGAGACTGAACTACTCGGGATACTCACCCTGGAACCTGGCCACTATCTGAGGAATCTCAAGCTCTCTCTGCTTTGGTTCCTCTACCCTCCTGGCCCAGCTAATTCCCATTCATTTTTAGGTATCATTTTATCTGGGAAGACTTACTAGATTTTCCAAGTTTGGGTTCAGTCCTCTCCTCTGGGAATCTCTTAACATAGTTATTGTGGAATGTATCGTACTGTATTGAATTGTCTGTTGTCCTTACTAGACTGAGAACACCTTGAAAGTTGGAGCTGTATCTTGATTGTATTTCCTGCACCTAGCTCAGTACCTTGCACAAGGTGAGCACTTAATAAATACCTGTCAAGGTAACGAATCGTGGGAGTGCTGGAGGGACAGGCACAGCTCAGCCACAGGCCATGTGAAGAACTTGGATTTTAGGTCCTGCTAAGCTTAGTATTTAGTCAGAAGTGGAACAATGTTACCAAAGACTCTAAGACAACCAGAGGCTGCAGTAACAGAAGTTTAGTATAAATAAGGGAGGTGGTGAGCCTGCTCTATGAGTTTGTATTCTGAATACATCTAGCATATTGCTCATTTTCTCATACCACCTGTGAGTATTAAATGTTGAATATTCTTTTTACCATTCATAGTTAAGAAACAAACTTGTATCTTGAACAAAGATTTTTTTAAAAAAGCCGTATTTTGCCCAGAGACGAAAAACTCAAGGGGGATCCAACTGCATCTTCAAACATCACTGGATAGTTGTCCTGGAAGTAAGGGGCAATCTCGTACTGTGTGGTTAATATGTAATGCCCATGTCAAGTGATATTCTGGGAAGAACCCTCTGGCAAGAAAGACACATTTGCCTCAACAGTTACACATCTTCACTGAAACATAGGAAAACCTTCAGATTTTGAAAAGCCTGTTCCATGTGTTGGGAATAGTAGAAAGTTGTGTTTATTTTTCACATTAATTAAGGCTTACTGTGAGAATGAATGACACTGCAGAGGCAGGAAATTCGCCCTCTGATCCGGTAGTTTGATTTCTGCACTGGAGGAATGGAGAAGAGATATGTGCCAGGGTCCTTGGAAACTTTCATGAACTGAATTTGATCAGTTCCTGAGTATCTGCCCTTGGCAGGGTTATACTTGGCTTCTAAATGTGAATACTCCGTGCATTAAATCATCATCCATAATCCCTCATTACTCTCCAAGTAAAATGGGTGCTTCTTCAAAGCAATTATGCTCACTGTGTAGAGAGATTACCATTAAACCTGCATTTTCCGTAAAGCTGGCATTGATACAATACTCATTACTAGAGATACTACTTAGAGAGCTTTCAGACAAAAAAGATGTAAGGGTGAGGGAATTGATGTTGACTGGGTGTCTGCTCTGGGGCAGGCACTGTAATTGGCGCTTTTCTTTCTCACAACACAACCTCTTGAGAGTTTAGCTGTTACTGTCTCCACTTGTCATTTGAGGAAATGAGGCTCACAGAGGTGAAGCCGCACCCTAGGACAACACAGCTGGTGGGACCCCAAGCTCTGATTTGTTCCTAGGTCTACCCGACTTCCACGGCCTGTGTTCTTCCCATGGTACCATGCTTCTCTCCTCCTTTCAGCTGATGCTTGTCACCCAACACTACCCTGTCCTTTAAGGAATACAGACTACATGCTGAGGAAGAGAAGTCAAGAAAAGGCATGTTTACAGTGTACTCCAAGATCAGAAGTTATAGAATAGAGAGAATGACAGGGAAGCATAAGGTAATTCCAGGAAAGGAAAGTTTGTTTCCATCCTGGGAAAATGTCCTAAAGGAAAAATCTAGTTGAGAGTCTTATGAACACAAATGTGGCGAGAACAAACATCAGCAACCCAACACAATATCCCTTCAGCCTCTGAATTTTGCTTCCTCTTCCAAGTGGATGTTAATTTCATCATTTTACCTCCTCCCCGACTTCCTAGGTGACAAGGGCTCAGAAGGGGAACATGAATGGGGAATTAAAATAAAAGATTGGCTTTCCTTGTCTCCTGCTTTGGATATAGACCTGGGGTCAGATATTTTCATATTAAAAAAAAAAAAAAACATATGATGTAGAGTTAAAAATATAAAAAAGTTATATAATGAATAATGAAACACTTTTCCCATTAAGAAATAAAATGTTATCAGTGTAGTTGAAGTCTTTTGTTTCCTTCCCTGATGACATTTCTTGCCCTCCCCTTCGAAGGAAAACATCATTCTGTATTTGATGTTGATAATAGCTATTCATATTTGAATATGATTACTGCATATATCTGTGTATATACAGATACTTTATGTATTAGATGTTATAGTTAATGGGAAATTGTATCTTACTGTGTTATAATTCTTTGTTGGTATAAAGACATTAATTTGGTTTTCACACATTGATATTATATTCAGAAATCTTACTAATTCTGTTGTTCTAATAATTGTCTGTAGGTACTCTTGTGTTTTTCCTTCAAAAAACTGTGTGTGTGTTTATACATAGAGTTTCATTACATAATTCATTACATATTCTTCTCTAGCTTGTTTTTTTTTTAATTTATTGGGGTGATTATTGTTAATAAAATTACATATATTTCAGGTGTACAATTCTGTATTACATCATCTATAAATCCCATTGTGTGTTCACCACCCAGAGTCAGTTCTCCTTCCATCACCATATATGTGATCCCCTTTACCCTCATCTCCCACCCCCCAACCCCTTGCCCTCTGGTAAACTAAACTATTGTCTGTGTCTATGAGTTTTTGTTTCTCATTTGTTTGTCTTGTTCTCTTGTTGTTTTCGGTTTATATACCACATATCAGTGAAATCATATGGTTCTCTGCTGTTTCTGTCTGACTTATTTCGCTTAGCATCATACTCTCAAGATCCATCCATGTTGTCACAAATGTTCCTATATCATCTTTTCTTACTGCCGAATAGTATTCCATTGTGTATATATAGTTTGTTTTTCAATCAAGATTTGTAAGGACCATTGATATTGACGATTTCAACTGTAGTCCATTTCTATTTTATATTATTGCTTTGTACTATTATTTCATTGAATAACTACACTATAATTCATTTGTTGATTCTTTCTGGCTTTTTGTAGCTTTTTTTAAAAGTTATTTTCTTTGTTTCTCTGTGTGTTTTAATGCTGAACATTTTTGTATGTACCTTCGTGTAAACCAGTTTCTCAGCCTTGGGTTTAATTGCTGTGTATGTGTTCTTGTTACACCATATTTCTCACCAACACTTGGGATTTTCAGACTTTTAAATTTGGTCCCATCTTATCAGATGTAATTTTAGATGTCAAAGTCGTTTTAATTTGTCTCTTTCGGTTTACCATTTAGGTTTAAGATCTTTTTTTTTTTTTCATGTTTCTCTTGAGAACTGAATGATCATATTTTTTTTCCTATGTTTTATTGAATAGACTATTTGACTTCCTTAAATCCTTTTTTTTTTTTTTTTTACATTCTAGATAATTGTCTTAATGGCTTCAATATTCTCTTTCAATAAAGGTTTATTTATATTAAATGTAGTCAAATTTTACCAAATCTTGCTTTCTGGTTTATGCAGTTTGTGCCTGATTTAAGAAATTTTTCAAACCCTGAGGTTAAAACAATAGTCTCCTACATTTTCTCTGAAGGGTGCAAAGTTTCCTTTTTTTGCGATTTGATTTTAATCTATTTGCCATTGACTTTTATACTGCAGATGAAGTAGGGAGTTATTTTCATTGTTTTCCAATCAACCCAGCAACATTCTCTGACTTGTTTATCCTTCACTCATATACAGTAGTATGCTACCTCTCACATATAGAAGTTCTCAGGTTTATGTGACTCTGGAGACTATTTTATTCCATTCACCTATTTGTTTTTTCTATACCAGTTCCACATTCTTTTACTTTGAACCTTTCTTTATCATATTTTTTCACTGAGCGCAATGTTATTTATGTATTTATTTTTGAGATAAACTGACATATAACATTGCGTTGTATGCCATTAAAGCTGTACAATGTGTCAGTTTGATACATTCATATATTGCAATACCATTACCCCGTAGCATTAGCTAACACCTTTATCATGTCACATAATCATTTTGTTGTGAGAACAATTAAGGTCTAGTCTCTTAATAACTTTGAAGTTAATCATACAGTATTGTTGACTATAGTCACTATGTTATGCACTAGATTTCCAGAACTGATTTATATACTAGTTGCAAGTTTCTATCCTTAAAGAATATCTCCCTAAGTTCCCGAACCTCCAGTCCCTGGTAACCACTATTCTACTTTCTGTTAATATGAGTTCAGATTTTTTGGATTCCACTTATAAGTGACATACAGTATTTGTCCCATATATACCCCTTAGGCCTTCTTTACTCTTTTTTATTCTATTTTTCCTTTGTTTTACTCTGACTGGATTATTTCAAAATTCCTACCCTCTAGCTCACTGATTCTGTCTTCTGTTTCATCTATTCTGTTGTAGATGCTTTTGATTGCATTTTCCTTTCCATTCATTAGATTCTTCAGCTCCAGCATGTGGTTCTTTTCTTATGTTTTCTATCTCTTTGTTCAATTTCTTATTTTGTTCATGAATTGTTTACTTGATTTTGTTGAATTGTCTTCCTGTGTTTTCTTGTAGTTTGTTGAGTTTCCTCAAAACAGCTATTTTTAATTCTTTATCAGCAAAATCGTAAAATTCCATGTCTCTACAATTGGTTATCAGACATTTATTATCTTTTGGTGATGACATAGTTCCTTGATTTTTCGTGTTGATTCTTATCGTTTTACATTGATACTTTTGCATTTGAAGTAGCAGACATCTCCTTAAATCTGTACATTTTGCTTTCCTATGGGGGTATTCTGTTTGTTGGTGTCTTTTATCTGCTTTTGTATGGGTACACCTGTTCCACTCTTCTTGATCCTTCTGTGGCAGAATTCTTAAGCTTTTATGTCTCTCTAGTTCCTACAACTCACCAGGCTGGCTACTGGAAACCTCTCTTTTGTTTCCCAGAGGCGGCACCACAGCTCGAGTTTGTGGTTTCTCCCTTGCACACAGACTGTGACCTGCTTCCCGAGGCGACCTTGCTGTGTACTGGAGCTCACTTTCACTGGCACCTGTGGGAGTGCATACAGTGAGCCAGCTGTAGCGTGCAGGGAGGTGTGGGTTTAGTACTTGGAGCATTGGGGATATCTGAGGGCCAGGTGGGAGAATGGGCAATGACTCATGCGCAGACTTCCTGCTGGTGTCCTGAAAGCAGTCAGCACGAACCACATCCCTAGAATGCCCTTTGAGAATGTTTTCTGCCTCTTTCCTGATCTCCTATCTTCCCCCAGTCATGGAATTCCTGCTTCAATACTCTGGGTGCCATGGGAAAGAAACAGGCATCACACACCACTGGAGCAGCCTGGCACTCACTCACCACTCCCTCACCCCTATGGGAGGGATCACTGCTGGCGAATTCAGTTTTGTACTCCTCTGCCTTGGGGGATGCAGGAGTGTGGCTAAGTGGGGGAGGAGTGGCGCTAGCAACAAGTCTTTACACTCTAGTGTGTCCACATGTTTACCTTTTTTATGCCCAAATGGAATACTGGAATCTCTTCTTGGGAAGGTTGGACTTCTACAGTGTCTCTTTTCTGTGGGTGTCTGCCAAGTCAGCACTCTCCTGATATTCTCCAATCCTGGCCCGTGGGGTTGTGGCCATTATTCAAGCTCCCCCTGGTTCCGCAGCTTGTGCAGAGGTTGATCTTTGTGCCTATTACCCAGTGCACATATGGGTGAGCCTCTTCCCATGGCCTATGGTGCTGGTTTCTGCAACTCCCACAGAGGTGCTTTTGCTCATGGATAGATGCCTAATTAGTTGTTAAAAGTGAGAACTAAACAGAGGGATGTCTTATGCCACCACAATGCTGACATTTGTTCTCTTTATTGATATTTTAGATACACCTCTGATAAATAGCATCATGTGTCTAGGTTTCATTTCTGTGAACTCCTGCTGACAACTTCAGTTAACTAGTGAGTTTAAATATTATCATTTATCATGATAACTGATACATTTTGATGTCTTTATATTACTTAGTTATTTTTGTGTTTTTCATAATTTATTGTTTTTTACCTTGATTTCTATTTTATCCTACTGTTCTGGCAGTTTCTACCATTTAAATGGTTTTTCTTATAATTTCTTGTAATCAATTTCTTTACCTTCCTTTAGATTACTTTTAATCTAGACATCCAGATTTGAACGTTCCAGAGACTTCCTGTTTCCCATATTATTACTGTTTTATATTTTAGTGTTATTTTTTATTATTATAATTATACATTTCATTATCTTACACATATAATACTTACTTATTTTGCGCTCAGGTATAATAACTGACTGTCTTACTATTATGCCTTGGATCTGAAGTATTTCCTTTAGGATTTATCTCCTTCCATTTAGAGTATTTTAAGTTTCTCTAATGAGGGTGTAGGTCACTCTGCGTTATTGTTTGTTTTTTAAAAACATCATTATTTCATTCTCTTTTTTTAAAGATAGCTGTTTTAGTTACACAATTCTAGGTTTACAGCTATTTTCTCTCAATTCTGATATATCCTCCTGGAAGTCTTCTTACTTCCATTTTTGTTAAATCCATTATTAATCTAATTATTATTCCTAGGCTCTTTTATTTTTCTCACTCTCCGACTATTTTTAAGATCTTCTCTTAGTCTACAATGCCCTACAATTTTTCCATGACACATGTGTATATATATTTTTATTCATTGACTTGGGATTTTTTGGTTTTCTGACTTTGAATATATATATATATATATATACACATACACACACACACACATATGTATATATATGTATATATATACATGTATATACACACATATATACATATATACATATATACGTATATATGTGTGTGTATATATACACACACATATACATACATTTTTAATGCATTCTAGAATATCCTTACCTTTAAAATATTGTCTCTCTAAAATTCTTATTCTCTGCTCTAAGTCTCATATTAAATACATGTCAGTCCTTCTCATTCTATTGTCTGTGTCTCTTTAACATTCCATTTGTTTATTTTGGTTTGTGCTGCTTTTTGTATACTTTCTTCAGATATCTCTTACAAGTCATTAATTTTCTCTTCACTTATTTTTACTCTTCTCTCTAACCTAGATGTGGAGAATATTTTTGGGGGGATGGAGGAGGGTGGCTAAGTGGTTTTTTTTTTCACTTCTGGTAGTTCTATGTGTTTTGTTTTGTTTTTTTTCCAAATACACTGAGTCATTTTTAATAATCATATTCCAGTCTCATATTTTGGGCTCCATATTTTATTTCTTTAAACAGCTTAAATATTCTTATGTTCTGTATAACAACCCCAAAAACATGAAGTCTCTGGCATCTAATTCTTCTGTTGGTGCTTTTCTCAATCTTGCTTTCTTAGTTTCTTTAAGGAGAATTTACATTTACACTACTCCCAGAAATCCTGAGGCACCTTAAACTCAAAATTATTTGGAATACATTCTATACTTAAAATTTCACAAACCACACAGTGTAGTTTCAAACTCCAGACATGTTTGAGGTATGGCCTGTAGTTACAAATTCTCACTAAAACATTTATCCTCTTCCTCCAGAGCTAGTGCCAATAAACAAGCAATGCTTGTGACTTTCCTTTGCTAGCAGGCTTTTTCCCCAATCAACTACCCTTTAACATAAATACAGCCTTTGAGGGTTCTCAACTATATGTTGGAGTCCTAAGTTCTCATTCTCCATTCTCCGTGGATCAAAAGCCACTAAAATTCGAGACTCTAGATAGCTGGTCTTGACAAATGCCCCCAAACCAACCACTCAGCATTTATTTATCACTATAGTTTGTTCCCTCTATATTTGTGGTCTCTGGAAATGCCCTTTTGTGCATATGTAAGAGACAGTGCCAGTGAGTGCCAGGGAGCTTGGCTATGCATTTAACAATAAGTATTGTTATTTATTGCCTAGCATTTTTAGAGATTTCAGGAAATCTCACCTGCCATTTCACTGGAGGTATAAGTTTGTTTTAATAGCTCAGGTGATTGACTCATTTTTTATTTGAATTAGTATTGATAGTGCAGAGCGTTTGTAAAAATCAAGAATTTATCTGGAAATTTCTGCATGGCATACATTTTGTTATCTACAAAAAAAAAAAAATCTGGCTTCCCGATTTCACCTGGAAAGTGAAGAGCGTCGCATTCTAATAGTAAGCTTTGTTTAGGATTTGGCTGAAGTGTGACTTCGAGGAGGATGCTCTGATTATTTCCTTTAAGTTGATTCCCCTCATAAACATGTCATTATTATCTTCCATACTTCTTGTTTCCCTCATATTTCAATATGCTGAAATGAATTGTTTGTATTTATGTAATGTATAATTACCCTCTCTAGAATGCAACAGACCATAAGCGGCATAAAAGCAGGGATTATAACTGCTTTATTTCCCACTGTTTCACTAGTACTTTGAAGAACGCATGGTCCATAGCAGGAACTCAATACAAATTAACTAGATAAATGAATAAGTAAATGAATGAATGAAAAGCTGACTTTTTCACAAAAATCTGTCTAGTGTTCTTTGCTAGCTCTTTTTATTTTTGTTGAGCAAATGAATGAGTAAAGAGAAGAAGAAAGGCTGGCTTAGAAATCATTAAATAGCAAGTCTCTGCCCTTAACCTTAGTTGCCATTTTCAAATTACAGATTATAAGATAAACAATAAGAATTTAAAGGTTTTTTTTCCCACTGTACAACCTAATCTGTTTCTTAAATTTTGTGACAAGTAGCCAAAACATTAACCTGGCACTGCCAGCTATACTTCAAGCCAGTATCTTTCTCTAAATAATTAAAATGAATAAATTTGATGTGGGGGCAAAAAAAGGATGTTTCTAGATAAAATTCTGGTTGTTACGGTAAAGTTATTTTGTGAATCAGTGCCCCCAGAACACAATTTTTCCTTTGTATGCTATCACTATCCAAATCATTGGATGACTAGTAATGGCAAGGAAAATAATCACAAAACTTCATTCAATTCGATCCTTACAAGCAGATTGTGTAGTTAGTTTTGCTAGTACATGTACATTGTAGATGAGAAAACCTAGACTCACAGAAGGTTAATTAATAGTCTAAGATCATATAAGTGACGGAGGTAAAATCGGATCCTCTCCGCTCTGGACAAACACCCACTCCAGCTCCCTGAAGCGGGAAAATCCAGTCAGTGGCCCCGGGTGCTGAATGTTGTTGCACTCTGCCACAAAGACGACTTGGTCAAGGGGTAGACAGCGCTCAGGAACACCTGGCCCTCAGGTGCACACAAAATCCCACAAACTCAGGGCAAGTCAAAGCATCCTGCTCCTTTCTCTGACTCTGTTACCCGTCACAACTGTCATTTACCTGATTTTACTCAATTAAATTCATTGTGAGGGTGGGAAAACAGGGAGAAGATTAATGTGCAATTTACGACAGGTTCTGTATCATATCTCCAGTCCAGGAACTGCTCTAAAAACAGAGAGAGGAGACCAGAAGAAATCATTTAGTTTGTGCTAGGAGTGGTGCTCTGTGCTATACATAAAATGATTGCAATTAAAATACCCATTTACAGGATGGAAGGTAGAAATATTAACTCCATGCACAGCGAAGGAAACTGAAACTCAGGTCATCGCTAGCAATGCTACCATGGTGTAATTGGCAAGTGGCAGGGCTGGGACTAGACTCAAGTTCTTGTATTACTTCATGGTACTGCTAGCATTATGTTTTGGGTACCATTGAAGAGAAGAGAGTGGGCAACATGAAGGAAGAAGCTTGATCTCCTTGAATCCCAGGAAATGGGAAGAAAAGGACTTTCCTAGGCCTCATGGCCCCTGTCACTGTATGTTTATTATGTCTACTCTGGCCCAACACTGCACAAGATGCCAAGAAGAATGACGTTGTCTTCTGATCTCCCATTACACTTTGTCTCTGCCTCACCAGCATCATTGAGTACCGCGATCCACTCACTTATGAGGAAAACTTACCTTTATGTAGCACTCTACACTTCACAAAGGACTTTCAGGGATTATGTCATTTGATCTAATTTATGAACACGCTTTATCTGTTATACTAGACAGTTATGTACACTGTAGCTGACTCAACTTTGTACCTTCTCATGTTGACCCTCACCATTCCCAGTCCTAACAGAGCCAAGGAAAAATTACAAATACTAGGTATTCCACAGTCTGGAAGAGAGGTTTTTACAGTTTGCTTGTGCTCAAGGAACAGGTAATAAGTGTTCATTGATTTTATAATCGCCTGCCTGCCACCAATGCAGTGGTTGCTCTGGACGCGGTGCTGTTCTCCAACTGAACGTAAGTCGCACCACAAACAGTATCCCACTAACCATTTCAACCTCTTTGGGAAAAAGCAATGACCCAAGTCCTGCACAAGTCAACCCCACACTTTGAGCAGTGGACAGTGAATTTGCATCCTGTCCAGTGCTCTGCCAGGTAGGGGAAGTTACCTGTGGGAACTTCCCTTTCCCCAGGTCTGTGTCTCCCAGGCTCTTCTTAGCCCTGAGGCACGAGGAAGCTATGATGGGTGGAAGACTTTCCATGGACAGCCTGTATTTTGCCCTCGTGGCCCTGGCTGCAGGTGCATGCAAAGTCCCTAGTATTAAGGAGCTTGGACTTTCCATCTAATTGGCAATTCTAGATGTACGCATCGAGCTGGAAATTGTAGTATCATGCGCTGAATTGTGTCTTCCCCAAAATTCATGTGGTGAACCTCTAACCCCCAGTACCTTAGATTAGGACATGACTATATTTGGAGATAGGACCTTTAAATAGGTAATTAAGTTAAAAGGAGTCCATCAGAGCGGGCGCTAATCCAAATGGCTGGTGTTCTTATAAAAGAGGATATTAGGACATACAGAGAGACACCAGGGAAGCATGTACACAGAGGAAGGGCTGTGCATTTGTGTTGTGAGAAGATGGCCATCCACAAGCAATGAGAGAGACCCCAGGAGACATCAAACATGCTGGCATCTTCATCCTGGACTTCTAGTCTCTAGAACTGTGAGAAAATAAATGTGTGTTGCTTCAGCTACCCAGTCTATAACATTGGTTATGGCAGCCCTAGCAACCTAATACAAATAGCATTTAGTAGACAAGTTGGATGTAATTTTCAGTAATCCAAGTAAATCTAATTTTAAAACTCTAAGATGTGTAGTTTTTCTCTAGTCCCTCTAGATACCTCTATAGTGCCTCCCTGTAAAAACCGAGAGACAGTCAGCATAGCTTGGATGGATAGAGTATAATGCAGGAACTGTGGAGGTTCATTGACCGTGAATAACGAGACCTGGCATGATCAGGGAAGAGATTCTGGAGTTTACGCTTAAGCTGGATCATGTTTGATGAATGAAATTTGCAGAAAAGGGAAGCAGTCATATTGTATAGGAGAAAGAACATACATCTTTGTCTTTCAACACTTAGTGAATAGTAGGCATTAAGTGTTTCATCATTGAAATAAGAAAGAATAAATGGCTGTGAGAATGGCAGTTCCTTCAAATATTTATTAAGAACCTACTGTCTGAAACTCATATAATACTGTCAAATGTAATTGAAAAAATAAAATACAGGGAGAAAAGAACCTACTGTGTACCAAGATTATGCTAGATAGGCACCTGAGGCACACAAATACAAATATTTATTACCCATGAAAAATCCACAGGCAAGCAGTGGAGACAGGCAAATAAATAACTAATAATTACACAATATGATAAGTCCCAAAACAGAATGCTAGGGAAATAAAGAGAAGAAAACCAGGAAGTGGGTTACAGTACATCATCCACAAAATGCTGGCAAGCAGAACCATTAGAAATAGCCAAGGAGCAGAATTTCTTATGACAGGATTCCTTGGGCAAAGGCATTCTACGGAGAGGAAACATGGCAGGATCCATATTTCAGTATCCAGATGTGGTGAGAGAAAAGTGAGTGGGACCAGATGATGAAGGTCTCATGGACTGTTTCCTTTCCAGCCTCCTTATTTTGCATTTGTTTGTGCTTATTTAGCTGATATTTGTTTAATTGGCAATATAGTTTCCCAAAGATTATTCAACCAGAAAATTCATTACTCTATTACAGTGACCACACAAATTAATAATATCTCATTGCTCTGCCTAATAGGGATTTGAAACTTCATCTTGTGCATGTTTCATTTTTTTAATTTTTTTTAAAACAATTACTGGGCAACCTACTTAGAAGCGCCAATTATAATAAACTTTTAATTCTTCACTTAATCAGTCTTCTTAGATTTGCTATTTCTTATCTGTGAACCAGTCCTGCCTTTCTCTTGGTTCCTTCCTGCTGCTCAGGAAGATGTGTGCTCAGGAGACCTGAGAATTAACGAGACGTTCCTTAAGGATATCGCACCCCCTGCCCCCGCCCCCAAACCATTTTCTCAGTTGATGGAAGAAAAAGCAAGACATATGTGCTGGTCCTCTGGGAAATTCTGCTGGGCTTTTGGCTGTGCTCAGGAAGCATTTTTGGAGGCAGGTATGTTCAATTTGTTTCAGGTCAATACCTTAGCATCTATGGGAGGGTGGGTGTCCCTAGAGAGGAATGTTTTGACAGACGGCTTACTGTCACTTGGGCTACACCTGCGGCTGTTTGGGAGCAGCTGGTATAAAGGACCTGCTTACTTCCATCATCTCCATCCACATGGTTAATTAGCAAGGCTGGCCCCAGGCCATGTGGCAGAAGCAGTGATGTGTGTGGTCCCTGCAGCTTCGCAGGACTGTCCCATGCCCCTCATCCACTTCCTCCTGCCACTTCTAACCCCAGGCTCAAAGAATTCATCACATGAAGAAAATAAAGAGGTTGTGTGGCCCAACCCCAGCCTTCCCCTCAAGCAATTAGAGTTTGAAGTACTCTGTGCCTCCCTTGGTATCCAAATCTCTCTTTGCGCTTTTTGTGTGTGTGTGTGTGTTTTTCTTTTCTTTTTTTTTAACTTTTAGAAAGTGTGCCCTCATTTTGAACAGAAATTCATTCACTCATTCAGTACTTACTGAGCATTTGCTGTGTTCCAGGCATGATTCGGATTTAAGGGAATGCAGATGTTCTCACGGGATTATTTAGCTCAAAACGAAAAGAGGCCCTTTTTCTTCATTTCTCCTCTCTAGCATGGTGATCAGCCCCGTCTCGGGTCTTGTTTATAAACTGTAACCTTTGGTATTTTTACTTGTCTTTCCTTAGGGTTTCCCTCGGTCACGGGCCTAGAGTGGTTTTGTTTACTCTCCAGATTCAGTTCCCTTTACTTCTTTCCTTTTCACGCAAGTGATTCATCACCAGCTCACCCTCCCTTGCAGCCAACCTCAGTCCCCTGTCGTAAGGAGCAACGTGATACCATCTCTCGGTACTGTTTGGTGTCCTTCATCTAGAATGCCTTCCTGTCTTGTGTTTACCTGGTAAACCTTTTCCTTCTCCCTTCTCTGCTCTCACATGCCTCCGTGCCCTTTGCCTCCCACACAGAATCATGACATGGTCACATTTTACTATTAGCAACGAGCCCAGTGACTGGTATATCAGGGCTCAATCAGTGTTTATCACCTTAATTGGTCTTAGATCCGTTAAAGGAACTACTATTGAGCAAATGCCCACAGTATGCCAGGGTTACGTGTACTGGTAGCTCCTGCTTCTGCCTGAGGTTTGCTATGGAGCCTAGTGGCAGGTCTTCCAACTTTATATTCTCTTTCTGATCCTAGTCCTCCAGCGAACCATCCTTTTTAGCACTTCACCTCACTCTGCCCTCTGTGCCTCTTCTCTGGAGGTTTAGGAAATTAGAACTTGCTTTCCCCATGCCACACTAGGTTCACAGGACTCTGTAAGTCTGCTACCATCTAACATCCCCAACTCAGCCTTTGCTAGTCTGCTGATGTACAACATGGAACCTAGGAATTCTCATTTAGTCTTCTGGGCACACGCTGGGAAGACAATTGTTGTTAGTATCCACTCTGAAACATCCTAGAAACTTATCTTTAGTTTCTATGGCTGGGCCCTCTTTCAGCCTCTCACAAGCGTCTCCACCATCTGCCTTCCAGTTTTCCTTTACCACCTGTGGGTCCCCTTCTAGATGATTCGCAAGGTGAAGCTGTGCTCTAAGTCCACTAGTCTCATGATTTTCTTTGTCTTTTCCTTCCATTCCTCCTTTTTTGGTTTTTCTGCTGTTAGCAAATATCTACCTACAATCTCAAATATCTAGATACTAAGTCACTAGTGTTTCTGATTAATCTCTATGTCCCTGAGTTTACCGCTTAAAAGCCACTTAATGCCAGTTGCTTTTATAGTGAGTAGGAGTAAAAGATAGAAACAAAACACACACACTTATTATGAGGACAGTATTCACCATACAATAGTAAATGTTCAACAATTATTAGTTTGTTGTGTTTCTTTTCCAAAGAAATCAATGTTGTTAATTTCCCTCTTTGAAGTTATCAAACTTTAGGGTAGGAAACAGGTAGTCTGGCAGTTACAAATTGGTGATCCACAAATCCAAGTTGGACTACAAATATTTTTTGCAACACTGACTTTTAAAAATTTTGTATTTGCACATCCATATTCCTCAGTTTACAAAGGCCCCTACCACTCCCTATTGTCACATAAAACTGGTACATAACCCACATGGCTCCTGAAGGTACGTTATCTCCTGTCTAACCCTCTCTTTGGAGGATTATTGAGCAACAGGGATTTGCTCAAGGCTGCATAACGAGTCAGTTGGAATGCTGGAACTAGAATGCAGGCTGTCTGACTTCTAGTTCAGGGCGCTTCTGCTATGGCCCAGGTGCCTCTCAAAATGCCTAATGTAATCGTGTAAGCGGAATTTGAATTTTCTTAGTCTGTAGAAAGGGGAAGGAGAGTCACATGAAAAGTAAAACTCAATAAAAAATAAATAACAAATCCCTTAAAAGAAAAAAAAAAAAAGGAAGACTCCAAATTTTACCGGCTCCTGTTCAAACCAGCACACAGGAGAAATCTATCACACTGTAAAAGCTGACCCAGTTATGTCTTAAAGTCCTCCATGGAGGGATCTCATGTATGCTCAAATACTCATTCGTTGGATAGTCATCACATGGCATTTGGCACTTTCTTCCTCATCCAATCTCCAGATTCCTCTACCACAGATCTTGTCTACGGCCATGAGGCCACTCGAGAGTGACCCACAATTGCCATTATACTCATTATATCCGTTTTTCTGCCATGGGTGTTGCCAACCAGTGTTCGCAAAGTCATGCATCCTGAAATCCTGCCTTCCTATGTGCAGCAAGGAAAGGCACTCCTGAAACGCCACTTCCGCCATGGAAAGCTTCCTGCGCAAATCCTCACACGTAGGCCTCTAGCCCCATAACTTCCCCTGCTCTACCCAAGCCAATCCCTTAAGTTTTGGCCAGGAACCCTTGCTAACTGTAATCGTTGTGTGGCTTTTATTTTCTTCTCTGAAGCTCATTTTTTTCATCTTTAGAAAGGGGTTGATCATGCCTCTCTCCCAGGGCTGTCGTGAAGATTAAATGGTGGCACTCTCTGTGAACATGCGAGAGAAGCTGCACCATACTGTGTGAATGTTAGGTCTGTAGTCTTTATAAAGTCTTCTGTTCTCAGCTTCTACTATTTACCAGCCTCTCATATTTAGTAATTACTTTGTGTGCATCTATTTTTTCTTTTAAAAAACAAACATGATATTTTAAAGTTGAAAGCCTAAACAAATCCATTCAAATTTGCATAGCTCTCGAGTTATTAGATTCTTGGTAAACATCATGAGGCTACCTCTTCTCCCAGGAACTAATCCATGTGTATCAATTTTCAATTTAATTCAACTATTGAACACTTACCACTAGGCCTGCACTGGACATATGCACGTTTCTTTTCTCAGAAATCATTTAACTAGATCAAGACCACATTGCATTTTACTATAAATAGCAAGTCTAAGAAGACTGATTAAGTGACATGAGCAATAACTGATGCTGCATATACTCAAGCTTTTGTATTTGAAAACTAGTTCAATGAAAATTCTGAGTCCTGAGACCTAGAATGGCGCCTTCGCTCACCACCAACTCATTGTGTAAACTTGGGAATGCTCTGCGAATTTTTGGAACTTCAGTTTCCTCATCTGGACAACTATAATTGAAGATGATTATGTTACACTGTAAGGTTGTGGCCAGGAATATACAAGATCCCATATGCAAAACACCTAATACATTTTAGAATGTCTCTTCATATTTTAAGAGCATTCACATCCCGGACAAGTGATCATTTATTAAGCCTTACAATTATTTCCTCATTTTGCATGAAAATTATGGTCAGAACTGAATTACTCTGGGGGGTAATTTGCTGAGGCAGGACTGTTCTGCACTGTATTCATCAGGACCCTTCAAGACCAGAATAACCGTACAAAAAGAGACTATGAGGGGAGATGCCTGCATGAAAGAAACAGGGAGGTCACCAGGGAAGACTTGGAGAGCTAACAGCAAGGCAAGTCTCTGACATTAAGCAAAGGAGAGAGGGAGAGATGGTTGACGGGAAACACCCTAGACTACTATGCAATCTTAGTCAAATCAGCAAAGCCACTGGGGAGTCCTCAAGCCAAGGCCCGTTCCAAGGAGGCCTGGTCTCCCAGGAACTGATCTACCTTAGTGTTCCCACATATTCAGTCCTTGTGTGGAAAAGCACACGGGAGACGTGACTTTGCTGCATGTCCAACATGGATATGAAAGAGCGGCAGCCAGGGCCTCTGGTCAATGATTCCCCTGTAGTTGGAGGTCCCAAGGTACGTTGTCATGGCTGCATCATGCATCACCTTCTAATGTGGATGATAAAACCGGGTATTCGTTTGCTGTCTCTTTAGAAATATCTGTTTTTACAGATGGTTCATCACTCACATATCATTTATTTCCTCTCTGAGTGAGATTTCAATAACCCAAAGGTTGACAAAACAGGAAATCAGTTCCGCAACACCATGGGTCAATTCTGACTGTTTGGTAATGGATTTACCAGCTATTTAGTGACGTAATCCAACCGGTCCTGCCATCTGGTAGTAGTACAACCATTATTCCATGAAGAGATGATCACTGACTTTGGGTTTGGGTGAACTGGCTCTGCCCCTGTCTAGCTATATGACTTTGGGCATGTCAGTTAACTTCACTGACCTGCTTTCCTTTTTTATAAAAGGGAATATACTACCCGCCAGAAAAAAAAATTATTTTGAGAATCAAATATGATAAAATTCAGCAGTTACTAGCTTGTTGCCTGTAACGATTCAGACAATAAGGTTCATAAATCACTTTTATTTTTAATGGTTTTATTATCACTATCTTTTGTGATCACCAGACACATAATCACAAGTTAATGGAATCTCTATGTAGTATAAGTAAAATTAATATTTTCATCTTTCCCAACATAGTGGTTAGTACATGCCAGGTGCTCAACAGTACTCTCTTTCTTCCCTCTCCTCAATTTATCTGGCAATTTTTACTTTCCCGTAGGAGAATTATTTTTCTATTTTGTATATTTAAAAATCCTATCCATTTGTTCCCTTTGTTTCCTTTTGGGCAGCCATAGGCAACAACGATTTATGTACTCCATCATTCGACATGCTTTTATTCAGCATTTGCTGAAAGTTGAGTTGGTGCCATACCGCGGAAATTCAGATGTGCATATAAGTGTTGTCACCCTTATGAAGCTCACTTTCTCATGAGGGTGGGGAGGGGGTAGGAGGACAGATCTGTAAGTTGTCTGTGCTCTAGACAGTGGTGACCCAAGGGCAGTGTCATCCACTCTGTTGGGGGTGTGGAGTTGTCAGGAAAAGCTTCTTCTTCCTTCCTTTTCATCATCATCACCCATCACCTTTATTATTCCAGATAATGTTTGTTGACTCAGAATGTTGTCAGGCACTATGCTACTTTCTTTATGCAGACTTACTAAATTAATCCTTGTTATGATATTGTGGGATACGTGTGTTCATTTTGCAAATAAGGAGCCTAGATCACAGAGAAGTTAGCTAAGACTCACCCATCTACTCACTAGAAGAGCAGATTTCAAATCCAGATAATCTGGCTCAAGAACTCACAGATATAACCACTAAGATAAATGACTTCATAGAGAAGATATCCAGGCTGGATTTCAGTAATGGGGGATTCAGCAGGTGGACAGTCAGGGGAGAACATGGCAGGCAGAAGGAGCAACATATGCATGGGTAGGCATGAGGCATGGTGGTATGAAGCGACCTAGTCTTACTCATTATGTGTCACACATCACACCTACACAGTGTTTTACACATAGTGGGCTCTCAGTATGTTGTTGAATGGAGAAAAGAATAATTAATGTTGTGCATACTCTCCAACCTCCCATTCACCAGTCTGTAACCCCATTCTGATTTCTGTCAAATATCATATCAAATTTCATCTCAACCAGGAAGCTTCCTCAGACTCCATTTGCACACAGTTTTACATCCTCTCCCCCAACCCTTATAATAATAAATATCTGTAACTCTCATGTAGCATTTAATTATAAGGCATTTTGTATATTTGATGTTTATGTACAAATGCCACATGGACTCCCCAAGAATAGTGTCCACAAGAAGCTGTATGATGGAGTGGAAGAGGCACCAGTTTGGGATCAGATAGATTTGCATTTGAATTACAATCTACCTCTGCTGTTCACCATCTGTATAACCTGGGGGCGATAATTTCCATTCTTTGTACCTGATAATCTTTTTAACGTTTCACATGTAAATGATATCATGCAGTATTTGTTTTTCTCTGACTTACTTACTTCACTTAGCATAATGCCCTAAAGGTCCACCCCTGCTGTATCAAATGGTAAAATTTCCTTTGTTTTATGGCTAAATTACATTCCATTGTGCATATATACACCACATTTTCTTTACCCATTTGTCTGTCAATGGACACTTAGTTGGCTTCCATGTCTTGGCTATTGTAAATAGTGCTGCAATGAACATAGGATGCAGATGTCTTTTCAAGTTAGTGTTTTCAAAACCCTGAAGTGGAGATGCTGGATTGTATGGTAGCCCTACTTTTATTATTTTTCGTATCCTCAATTGTGTTTTTCATAGTGACTATTCCAATTTGCAGTCCCACCAACAGTGTTTGAGGGTTCCCTTTCCTCCACATCCTCACCAACACTTCTCTCTTGTCTTTTTGATAAGTCATTCTAACAGATGTGGGGTGATATCTCACTGTGGTTTTGTTTGCATCTCCCTGATGATTAGTGATGTTGAGCATCGTTTCCTGTACCTGCTGGCCATCTGTATATCTTCTTTGCAAAAATGGTTATTCAGCTCCTTTGTCCATTTTTTAATTGGATTGTTTATGATTGAGTTTGTATGAGTTCTTTATATACAGAGGGTGCCAAAAAAATGTATACACTTTTTAAGAAAGGAAAAAGCTATATTAAAATTGTAATATTCAATACATACCGAGAACAAAAGATGAATACAAGTCACGTTTGACTTCTGCAATTACAAGAGGTGCTCGAAGTGATTACCATGAGCATAATTTTAATACAGTTTTTTCCTTTCTTAACATGTCTATATATTTTTTTGGCACCCTCTGTATTTTGGATATGAACCCCTTATCAGATATATGATTTGCACATATTTTCCCCATTCAGTAGGCTACGTTTTCATTCTATTGATTGATTATTGTGTACAAGCTTTTTAGTTTGATATAGTCCCACTTGTTTATTTTTTGCTTTTGGTGCCTTTGCTTTTAGTGTCAAATCCAAAAAACATTTCCAAGACTGATGTCAAAGAATTTACCACCCATGTTTTCTCCTAAGAGTTTTATGGTTGTTGCTCTTCAGTTCAAGCTTTTACTCCATTTTGAGTTAATTTCTGTATATGGTATAAGATAGTGGTCCAGTTTCATTCTTTTGCATGTGAGGTCTGGTTTTCTCAACATCTTTTATTGAAGAGACTACCCTTTCCCCATTTTGTGTTTTTGGCTCCTTTGTCATAAACTAAGTGACCACATATGCTTGGGTATATTTCTGGCCTTTGTATTTTGTACCATTGATCTATGTATCTGTTTTAATTCAAATAGTACCATACTGTTTGGATTACTGTAACTTTGAAATAGAGTTTTAAATCAGGAAGCACGATACCTCCAGCTTTGTTATTTTTTCTCAAGATTGCTTTGGCTATTTGAGGTATTTTGCATTTTCACATCATATCTAATTCTAAGAATTAAATAATATAACATCCCTGGTACCATCAAGTCCCATGTGTAGCACACAGCCTTTAATCAATGTGAATTTGTCCCCCTTGTGCTTCTTGCTTCTGTCACATATTTGCAAATTAGACCCTTAGTAAATATACCATAAGGAAGAGTCATGACACTTTGGGAATAATGTAAAGCCATTTGTTCCCAGCAGAGACCACTGAGCATGTACTTAAGTCAAAGGGGGTGTTATGTCTCAGGATTCCATTCTCAGAAACTAAGAAACAAGCAAGGTGCTGTCCTCTAATAGAAATGTAGCACCACTGATAGCTGACAGTCCTCTGAAACAAATGATAGCAAGAGGCTCTGTACAGCTATGCTTTGGTTGGAGCAGTGGTTTTGTGAAGTGTATTCTATTTTTGTCTTGCCTAAATTGTAATTGAAATGCTATTTATATATTTGAAGTGAATTACACATTCACTCACTTGTTCATTCATTCAACGAGTATTTATTGATTACCTGCTCTGTGCCACGTAGTCTAACCCAAGCTAGGGACACAAAGGTAAATGTACAAGGACTCTGAGCAGCAGTGGAAAAGCTTTGTCCCTGAAACCAGGCAGCCCGGGTTCAAATCCTGGCCAAGCTCTCACCAGTCTGGCAGCCGTGGGTACTTGGTGAAGCCCCTTTGAGACTCAGATTTTTTATCTGTAAAGTGGAGATACTAATGATACTTGCTTAATACAGTTTTTATAGAGATTCAAAGAGATGATCTAAATAAAACATTTGCTGCTATACTTGGTACATACTAAGCATTTAATAAATGCTTGATTTTATGTGTCTGTGCAAGATAGCACACCATCTGTTTTTTTTTTTTAATGCTAATAATCATGTTTTTAAAAGATGAACTCTAAATCAACAATGATCACTGGTGGTCAAGGAGTAAGTGTGTCCTTTGATTTGGCACTTGATGGCATTTGCAATTTGTTCTCAGCTATCATTGTAGTGAGAAGTCTGCCTTAATATAATACTTCTGCGATCCCAGAGGCAATTGCTTTGCAGAAGATGTAGGTGGAAGGTGGGCACTGGTGAATGGGAATAGCTTCATGGTGGCATTTTACCTGATAGGGAAAGATATTCGTGGCACAGAAACAGAAAGAGAAAAGGAAAAACAAACTTGTGAAAGTCATGAAGTATCTGAGCTATTGGAAGCAGTTCAGATATTCAAAGAATTCCAAGTGGCCAAAAGTAAATGGAGTGTCATTTTTGGGGTCTACTCGAGAAGAGGGAGCTAGAAATATTGGAGTAATAATTGAGCAATGTCTTGAATGTCATAAGTATTTGGTCTGGGTTATAGATTAGCTAGTCCCACACTTCATGTTCCAGGTGGGAAAACTGGGGTTCAGAGAGAGAAGCTTGAAAGGCTGGCCGTTTCTGTTATATACCACTTTATTAATAATAATAATAATAATAAAAGCAACACTCAACATGTAGTGGCTTAAAATAACACGATTTATTACTTTTTACAAGTCAGTTGGTTGAGCCAGCACTCTTCTGCCACATGTTGTATCATTTCACTGGGTGAGTGGAAGGTGAAAAATGGCTTCAGTCACGTGGCTGGGCTCTGGTGCTGACCACCGGCTGGGAGCTCAGCTGGAGTATCGACCATAGCCTAATTCTCCTCTATGTGAGGAACCATGGAGCAATGAACCATGGGACAATCTGGAATGACCACATGGCTGCTTGGGCTTCCTCACAGCAGCTCCGCATGGCAGTCTCAGGATAAAGCCAGACTTCTTACTGAATGATTATATACCTGCAGAGTGTAACAGTGGGAGCTGCCAAGCATTCTTAAGATTTATTTCAACAACTGGCAGAATATGAGTTCCTCTGTGTTCTTTTGGTTAAAGAAAATAATGGTTAAATCAATCACTGGTTAAAATATCTCATGTTTAAAGCTTCCCAGTTTCGAGGAGACTACACAAGAGCATCTATGCTGAGAGGCATGGTTTATTAGGGGCCATCAGAGTGACAATCTCCCATATTGAATAACTTCCCTAAACTCAAAACCAGTAAGCATGCCTTACTTCTGCAATTAGAACCCACATTGTTCCATTTTCTTCTAAAAGTGGCACGATGGGGAAAATGCATGATCTCCCCGTCACCATAGGTTCAATAAAAGCAACAATGACCCAGAAGCTGCTAGAGAACTGTTCCTTTTATTCTAAAAGTCCAAGAATGCAACCATAGTTATCTTTACAGAGAGCAACTCTCTGACCTTCACGGTTGGGTGAGGGAATGAAAAGCCCCTAGATACCTAAAGAAATTACCAGTGACATAAAATCCACTTTTGAAGCCAACTGGCAAAAAATCATTAAAAACAGTTACCATCTTCTGGCCAAAGTCTGAGAGGTATTCAGTTCAGGACTAATGAACATGGCACTATTGATCTTCTAAGACCATGCAGGACTGATCAGTATCAAAGCTATAAATTATATTTATGAAGACATTCAAATAGCACACAGTGATTACTTTTCCTCTTGAAAGCCAGGAGTAACTGCAGAGACATCAGTTTTGCACAAGGTGATAGAACTACTCCTTCCACAGCTATGTGACCAAGACAGGAAGAGGGATATTCATCAACAAAAGGCACAATCTCATTTAGTTGACTTGATAGTTTCTGTCTCCCTTCTTGAATGTTTCATCTCTTTAGAGAAGACAATATGTAAAAATAATTCTTCATTTAGCTTTCACCTTTTTTGTGTTGTTTTAATTGTGTGTGTGTGTGTGTGTGTGTGTGTGTGTGTGTGTGTGTGTTGTCAGTTTAGCAAACCAGAAAGGATCCCTACAAAGATGTATTTGAGAACAGGAAATGCAGCTATTAACTAAAGGAGTAACAAATATTCAAAAAAGTAAATACTAGTACAATGTCTATGATAGAATAGACAGTCCCTAGAGAGCAGGCCAAATTCCCATTTTTCTGGTAAGGAAACTGAGTTCCACTTGTGAAATACCTTGCTCAAGGTCATACAGAGAACCTTTGGTCTTTGATAAGCCAAATCCCCCCAAGTAGCACACTGACAACTCGCCCTGTAAGTTGTCATTCTAAGAGGTTGAAATCTAAGAGTGTGTGTGAGAAAAAGCAAGGACCTGCATATCAGAACCTGACACTGAATCACTTGGTGAGCTTGGATAAAGCACTTAACTTTTCTGGGCCTTAGATTCCCCGTTTCTAAAATATTATTTAACTGAATGAGTGCTACGGTCCTGTTCATCCTACAGTTCTGATTGCATTTCCTGACTAGTTCTGAGGAGCCATGGGTCTGTGGAAGCTGGATAGGAACATTACACTTTAAAAGGAATGGAAAAAAAAAATCAGCTCCAAATTTACCTTTAGAGGAGACTCTTATCCCCCAAAGGAGTGGCTTTGCTGCAGCTGCAGAGGTCAGCAGCTGTGGGAGGCTAATTTAGGTTGTCCCTGGCTCATTGGCAATCATGAGGCTTGATATGCATTTGAAACAAACTAAACACTCCTAATCACCTCGAGAAAGGGATAACTCATTATAACTGCACGCTAAGGAACTTCAGTGACATTTATTCCGCGTCTGTGTACAAATAGATTACATTATTTAACTAAATCAGTTTGGGCAGCTGGAAGATACCCATGTAGTCACTTATCCCTGTGGAAGATTGAACAGTGATTAAAAGAGAATACCTCTTTAATTCCAGATGTCATATACATTCCACAAGGAGGAGTTTTTGTAAAACCCCTTGATTATAGCCTTACTCGAACCAAGCATCTCTGTTAATGACACAGCAAAATTTGGAGGTAAGGAGAGGAGCTACAAAAGCCTGAGGAGCCCATTTCTGTGGCCATCTGGGACAAATCTGTTCTGGGTTCTTTTTTCCACCTTCATTAGGAAATATGCCCTCCCTGAGGTGCCTGGGATTATCATCGTTGAGAACCAGAACCTTCTGTTTGATGGTTTCGTTCCTTAAGTTCACCATCTTGAATTGCAGGTAGCACATGGTTTCAAAGTGTGAGCTTTCAAATGGAAACAGGACCACATGGAATAAGCTAACGTTTGGGACATATCTTGGTTCTGCAAGCCTTGGATAGTTGAGTGTTTATTTGTCTTTTTCTTTCTTCCCTAAGGAGGGAGTTAAATGGGTTACATTTAAAACATCTTTGTCCCCTGGTCTAGAGAGAGCTCATTTCTGACACAAACAACGGATGCATTAGACTTGATGGGCTCAGTGAGAGCAGCTTGAAAACTGACATGGAGAAACTCAAACTTGTTCAATCACTATGATGAGTCAGACATATTCCATAATCTCAGTTTATTCCCATAACTGGCTGCAGGGCTGGCTCTATAATCATCACGACCTGTGCGGCCACACAGGGCCCACACTTAGAAGGATGGTATTTATCACCATCAAGAAATTCTTAATACTTTTCTAATAAAGGGCTTTCCATTCTTACTTTTTACTGGGCCCTGCAAATCATATAGCTGGTCCTACCTTGCTGAATAGGTATTATTATTTGCATATGCATATGTTTAACAGACTGGAAAAAAAAATAGAAGTCTACTGAGTCTCAAACTTCGGTCTTCCAGACGCCAAATTGTATGCTTTTTTCCTTTTTATTTTTCTGAAAAATAGAACTTTACAAAATGCATGGCGTTATCTCAAAAGACTCACTAATCATTGACCTTAAAACATCCTACCCTACCCAAGGGAGAGGGGATAAGGTGGGAAATGAGAAAATAATGATAATAAAAATAATAACAACGATAATTAAATGTCTGTAGGCTTCTTGCGTATTTTTTTCTTCACGTGTATACATGTAGATGTGTGTAGTTGTATAAATACACAAGAGAAAATAGCTAGTTATATCTGAACCTTGGTAAACCATAAATCAAAATAATTTTTTATTATTTCAAATTACAAAGCCATTTCTGTCATACATTTAAGTGACTTAATGTGACTTGTGTTGAATCACTTAGTTCTCCAAGGGAAAAATTCCAGATACTAAATAAGTCATGCTTAAACATTAAGTGTTAGACTTGAGGCCATTTTTAAATAATTGTTTCTTTTTCTCTCAGAGAAATATGTCAGCCACTTAGAAATTTCTACACTTTGGGCTGTGCTCAAGCTTTTAGGGTTGAAATTCAAAATTTTAAAACTACATAACTAATTAGTATACATCCATGTAGCAAACATATACCGAGCACCTACTATAAGCACTTCATTCACCCAGAGAATACAGGTGTTAATACATTAATTCATCAAATATGTTTGAAGTGCCAGCATGGGCTAGGCACCATGTTAGCTATTAGTGATAGTGAAAAGGTAGATACTTCCTCCTACATTCTAAAATTTTACAGTCTAGTAGGAAAGACCGTGTGTGTGTATATATGTATATGTATATGTATATACATATATATACATATATAAAATAATATAAGTAAAAAAATGTATGATGCATGATATGAAAGATCAATGTGGAGATTCGTGGACTTATATTTTTTGGTGGGCTTTCCCTTGAGAGAGGTCATAACCAAGTGGGGAGACAGACTCACAAATGGTATTAAAATAGCAAAGCATTAAGTTGGGGAACAAACAGAAGGTAGGAATCCAGAGAAAGGGGCATTTGGTCCAGAGTAATGGGTGGGAATCGAGGGGATGGCTGGAGACCCTTAAAAGAGGCATCCTTGGAGTCCAGCATATGGAAACTCCAGCTCTGCCGTGGTACCATGTTTCCTGGAAAATAAGACCTAGCCGGACAAGCAGCTCTAATGCGTCTTTTGGAACAAAAATTAATATAAGACTCAGTATTATATTTATATTATATTGTATTGTATTATATTATATTACATTATGTTATATGACCCGGTCTTATATTATAGTAAAATAAGACTGGGTCTTATTAATTTTTGCTCCAAAAGATGCATTAGAGCTGATTGTCCAGCCAGGTCTTATTTTCAGGGAAACATGGTATTGAACCTCAGCTTCCTTGTCAGTAAAATGGGCATCACAGAAGAAGGAAGGATGGTCTGTCTCCTTGACCTGTGGGTTTCCTATCAGCTCTGACAACTCTATGATTTAGTGATTTAAAGAGGTGATCTAGAATAAGATTGAAAGAGGATGAAAGGAATGCCTTGCTAAGGGAAGAAAGTCAGAAAAAGCTTGGTGTTAGAGGAATGTTTGCCACATTTTAACAGCAGCAGTCACGGTACCAGTAATAAGAGCAGCATTTTGCACAGGTAATGGCAGACACTGCATTCAGTGTTTTACATGCATTATTTCTAATTCTCACTGCAACACCATCATGTCTTAATTTAGCAATCTCATCGCACCTAATATACAGCTCTCCAGTGTCTTTTATTCTGTGGCCTTTTCCTGGCTGCTTCCCCAGGTCGGATCTTCATCCACATTTGCCAAGGCAGATGTTTCAGCCTTGTAACTTCTGATAGCTCTGCCTCCAGCCCCCTTTCCATATTGTGGCCGAAATTGCTTTTGTAAGAAGAGGACCTGATCATTTCCCTGCCTTAGAGCTAAAGGGGGCTCTTACTGTATCCAGGGTGTGGGTCAAACACTTTACCTGGCACTCAACAGTATCCATAGCCTGCTCCCAACCCACCTCATGGTCTTACCCAGCATACCTTACTGTACGATGGAAGGGGAGTAAAATAAAATTGTTCATGGGTTCAAATCCTGGGTTGTAAGCAGCTGAGCAACCTTGGGCAAGTTAATTAACTGATCTGAATTTCAGTTTCTTCATCTTTAAGGAGGGAAAAAAAATGAAAGAATAGGAGAGGCAAATGCTCAGCTCTAAGAATTTGGGCATGTAGCAGGGGAATGGCAAAGAGGAAACATAGCCACGAAAGTAGAATACTGTGCCATGACAAAGCACCTGGAGGCTGGATTTCGGAGGGTTTGTCTGGAAGCCAGAATTAGCCTGTGCCTTGGGTAAAAATATTCTGAGCAACAAAAAGAAAAGGCTAACCCTGTCTCAGGCACAGCGGGCTCCTGGCTGGTCTCACCAAAACAATACATTGAATTAGAGAATTTTTCTCATTCTGTACTGTAAATTCCTTAAGAGAAGAAAACAAGTTTTGTTCACCGCACGGAGCATCTCTTTCCTCCCCTGTAAAATAGGCATAATAATAATAGTTACTTTGCGGAGTTACTGTGACAGTTAAATGACATAATCCATAGAGGTGCTGAGAAAGTGCCTGCCCAGCCCTTGCGAACAGCTCCAAAAATGTGCCCTGACGTTGATGTTTACAGTGTGAATCGCCTGAAGCCATTACCCACTCCCGTGGTTGCTTAAGCATGGGCGAAACATGGTCAAAATGGTACAGGGGCACAGACTCATTAGCTATGGGGATGGTAAATGGCTTCACAAAATTGGACTCAGATTTCCCTCTGTTTTTATTTACGAACTACAAGAAAAAATTGGTAATGCTTGCACTGGTGAGAAACCAACAGAACTGTGACTAACTGTTTCATAATGGACAAGGCTTGTCTCTTGTGCTGAGCCGGTTCTATGCCGTTTCTCACAGTTAAGTGTCATTTCCTCCAGGCTATTGAAGCTTTACATTGGGATATGGGGGTGAGGTACCTGGTGGGGCCTGGGAGACACAGGGTACCCCATCCCCTTCCCTTCTCTTCCTACTTAACACTGTGCTTACATGCTCAGCAACTTCCTTTTCACTTGAGGGAGGTGAAGGTAATTATAGTGCAAACAGTTTGACTTAGCAACCATGTTGAACTGGTTCCCTGTCCAGGTTTGCTTCCTACTGACTGTATAACCCAGGACAATTTAATTTTTCTGAACCGCAGTTTCTCACATGGAAGATAAGAATACCTAAACATGCAGGGACTGTGTAGATTGGAGATGGCAATGCCTACAATACGCCTTTCATGAAACCTGGTAGACGCTTGGTGATGAATCAGTGGCAGCCAATGCACTTCACCTTCTATCATTAAAACTTTGTCTCAGCACCCTAACATTGCCTCCAAATTTACAACCCATCCTTGGTGGTGTTAGTGAATCTATTTGGGGACAAGTTGAGTGGGCTTTGTGTTCTAGATCCTGGTGGGATCTTCTTTACCTCGCCAGCACACACAGTTCTTTTAGCAGGGTACAGTAGTGGTTTAACAGGTTTAGTCTTGCATCCATAGCCTCATTACGATTCCACACCACTCTAATTTGGTTCAGCTTATGCAACATCTGTTCGCTTAGCAGATCAGGCCCTTTTACAGATATTAGTCTAAATGAGTTCTATTGTACTCATTGTTTTCCACGCCCCACCAAGCAACTGCCTAAATAAGCCTTTGCTCAATATGGAACAAGCTTTTGAATCAAAGGGGGAAAAAGGATATATATTTTGTAATCTCCCCCAAGACATTTTTCTTTATGTTGAAAAATGGAACCATTCAAATAGAAAAGCAGCATCACTAGTGCTATTTTGCACTCTCAGCATCATAAGACCAGAGGGCTATCCATGGGTTCTGTAATGCTATTACCTGGTAATGCCCTGGGCAGAGGTGGCATCCACTGAGTTCTGCTCAGTAAGCATATGTTGAGTACATCTTTAGTTCCAGGTTTCTGGCAGAATAGATGATTGACACAAACCATACCTTTGAGGGGCTTTTGTTCTCTTAGGGATAAAGATATAAGCAAGTATCAAAACGCCACTTTGAATTGGACTGTGTAAATCTAGATTGTAGCCCTTCCAGGCCAAGAATGGCTAGACTCCATTAACTAGGCAGGCGTTTCAGACTTCCAGGCGTCCCCTCTGTGTTCTGAGAGAAGAAGACATGGATCCCAACCCCTACACCATCATTTACTAGCTAAACAGGTATTAGGTGCCTTAAGGTTAACAGTTACCAACATTAGGGCTGTTTTCGAGATTAAACATGATGATATACCCTAATATATCTGTAAACCATAAAATGGTGCATACACAGTATGGGCGTAGTAGTACTGATTCAGGATTATCCACATTTCTTAGTCTGAGAACCATGCAAGTCTTTGATAGACTGGGAAGGAAACTGAAATCTAGAATGCTCAAAAAGCTGAAAGAGCTATCTGCTGACAAGCAAGCTCTGCTGAGCCCAGGTCTGCAGAAAAGCTTCTCAATCACTAGGACCTATCACAATACTTTTTGCCCTGCCTATCCCCAATTACCCACCTTACATAGAACACACCTCTTTAAATTTCACTTAAATACATGTATACCATTGGTAGCCTCGTGAAAACTTTCTGCCAGGTGTTTCCTTCCTTTTTCTCTCCAATATTTTAACATATTTTTTAGCATTTATATGCCAAGCACTGTTTTAAGCACTTAACATTTGTCAATACATTTAATTCTCCCAATAACTACATCTTCATTTTACTGATGGGAAAAGCCACAAAGAAGGTTCAATAATTTATCCCAGGTTATACAACGAGTACATGGCACAGCTGTGAATCAACTCCAGGCAGTCTAGCTCCAAGAGTAACAGCCTTCAGCACTGTATTGACATTTGAGTGCCCATTTGAAAGATACTCTCCTTTGTATGTCTGAACCTGACTTCACATTAAAAGTTTTCATGGCTTAACAACACTACTTTTATGATATTCAAAGCCTTAAAAATACCTGGACTCAGCTTCCAAGTGTGTGTGGCACTGTCACCATTCCTTAACTTTCCTGAGCCTCAACGTTTTCCTCTCTTTCCTTACTTGTCTTTTTGTTGCCTCTCTTTGTTTCATCTCTCATAACAGAGAAGGGTCTGGGGTTATCGACCGTCTCTCTATCAACTCTCAAACTATTGAATATTGTCATCAACCTCCATCGAAGTGGTATTGCTGTAGAAATGGAGACTATCTTCTTGTTGCCAAAACTGAGAAATGTTTTGCAGTCCTCATCTTATGTGACAGCCTTAAGGTACTTGACATCCTTGACAAGGTCTTCCTTCTTAGCATCCTCTCCTAATTTAAATTCCATGGCACTGCTCTCCCAGCATTCCTTCCAACATGCTGGATGATTTTTCTCCAACTCTGCAGGCACCTGCTTCTCTCCAACTTTTCCAACATTGGCGCTATTCAGGGCTCCGTTCTCTACCCTCTTCTCTTCTCACTATGCCTTCCTAGGCAAATTCGCATATACCATGGCTTCAACTACTGCTTAAGCCTGATGACTCCTAATTCTCTCTACGCACTTGATGTTTCAAGCTGGATGCTCTATGTGAACCTGAAATTCAACTTCTTCCTCAAACTGAATTCATGAGTTCCCTCTCCCATCAAATCTGCTCTTTCTCTTGCATTGCTTAATTAATCTACACCACAAGCCGGAAACCTGGAAGCAATCCTAGATTTCTATATTTCCCAAGCTTTCCTTATCTAAATACAGATAAATGCTATCCATTCTCTCCTCTTCATATCCATTTTCTAGGCCTCCATTGTCTCTCATGTGGATCGTTTGTGGAGGTTTAATGATATTCCATTGCCTATTCGTTTCTAAGCATCTTTTCCCACCACCAACGCCCTTGGCAGTCTGACCATTGCGCTCTCTCTTTTTCTTCTTCTGTTCCCCATCCTCTACCTTATCCTCCATATTCTTTTAAAACTAAACCACTGGTAGTTCCCCCAATTACCCATGTTCTTTTATGCCTCTGTACCTTTGCGTGTGTCATCACCTTTGCTTATATTCTCGAACTCATAGCATGTGACACATATAGTACCCATCTTGTCCACACAGAAAATTCTTTTTTCACGTGTCTTTATAAAATATCCCCTCTCTCGTGAAGCCTTCCTTGATTTTTTTCCAGGAAGACTTAGTTAGGTTTTCTGCCTAGAATGAAATAATTGTTCGTATTTTCAGTTTTCCCGGAAACTGAGTTCCTTCAGGATAGGGCTCTCTCTTTGCAGCTCTATAAACAAATGTCTTGCAGAGCACCTGGACCATCGCAGACATTTAATAGGTATTTAGTGAATAAGAATGAGTAATTTAATGGAAAAACCTATATTTAGATTGCATGCATACGTGTACTCTGTAGGTAGATAGCATGCAGCCCTATGATCAGAGCTTATTTAATAGACTTGGGTTTATAACCCTAGCATTTAAAAAGTTATGCATTTCATTTAGGCTATTTCAGCAATTACTGCAAGTGTATCATTATATATTAGCCCCATGGCCGAAAAAACTAGGTATAGTTTTCTGAAATAAACTTGAGCATGATTGTCTCTTAAATTGGGTGTGATTGCATTACAATTTATTAAATCACCTAAATAGAAATGTTTTTTTTTCAGTATTCAACAACATTAGATGCCAAAAGTAAAGTAAAATGTGCAAGTAAAAAATACAAGTAAAAAAAAATACAAGTTAAAAAAAAATGTGCAAACCCTCAGATACCTTTCTTCTAACTGCTAAATTTTATACTGGTTTTCGTTCTTTCTATTCCCATTTGTAAATACTAACTCTACGTAAAGCTAGTTATTTTTGTGTGTGGATAGCTTTGTGATTTTAATTCAGTGTGATCTCAGAATTCCTTTGGGCTCTTTCATCTGACTGAAAGTTTCTTTCTATTTTGATCAGATGCATCTTATGTATTACAAATTGATAGAAAAGATGTCCTTTACCAGATTGCCCATAATTCCATGGTGAAATAGTTGGCCAATATGAGCCTTACCAACAATTACGAATTCTCATGTATTACTGTTAGCGATAGATGTTATAGACAGATGTTAGAGATAGAGCTAGTCGTTAGTAATTTAATTATTTATATAATTACGTAAATCATTGCGTATCACATGTGTAATACAAAATATTAAGTAAATTGCATATATAACTTCAGAAGCATGTATGAAAACATTTCTCTCTTGGTTCTCTTAGCATGGTTTAAACATCCCATTTGCTTATAAACCCAATTTTAAATCACTCTGTTGTCTGAAAGAGTTATATATTATGGTGAAATTAACTTTAAATACTTTTCCTGAAATATCACATATGTGCAGAAAAGTACACAAATCACAAGTCTTCAGCTCACTAAATTTACAAAAAGAACTCCATCCAGGTCAAGATAAGGGACATACATACAACCCAAATCTCCCTGTTGCCCGTACTCGTCATTGGCCTCTGCCAAAGGTCACTAGTTTTCTGACTTCTACCACCATGATGGCATTGCTTTTAAATATCAAAACCAGAACTTGACAAGGTTTCCACACAGAGATAGAAAGGAGCGGGCTGTAGGATTAGGTGACCTTTAAGTCTTTTTCAATCTTGAGATACTATGGTAAATGGTTTTCCGACAGCTCACCTCCACAGCATTTTGGTGTTGCTCTTTGAGTTTTCCTTCCCAAATCTCATTTTGTTTCCTTTTAATCTCTACCCTGCCTGTCCTTTCTCCATTCCAAACGCATTATACAAATTAACTAAATCTTAGCAATTACTGTGGAAGAAACTCAAAGCCCGCGGCATATTGACAATACACTTTTAAAGTTTTAGTCATTAGAACAATGCGGCAATATCACAGAAAATTTGGATAATATAACCAACATATTTACCCATAAACCAACAGCCCTAACAAAGGAGCATATCATTTTGCAAAGTATTTTCACACACATAATATGTAATTATTCATATGAGACATCACTCCTTTATTTCACATTATAAGCATTTTTCCATGTAATACTCTAATCAATGTAGTGATTAGTGGCTGCATAATATTACAGTAAGTAGATATATCACAAGTTGTTTAAACAGCAATTAAGGTGGCTTCCAATGTTTTGTTAATATAAATAAAGCTGGACTGAACATCTTTTTGCATATGTCAGATATGTGACGGTGAGAGTCACATTGATGTTCAGGGGAGACCCCAAACACTTCCAGCTTTGCATTTTGCTGGGTAATTAAAGTAGAGGAGCAATGGATCCCCACAAGCAGAGATTTCGATTTCATGAACTTTTCTGGTGTGAAAATCAGAAAGCAAATAAGCCATTTCTGCCTGGACTAGATCAATTAGTTAGGCACTCAGACATTTAACTTAAAAAATGGCTCAGGGCTAAACTGTAGTATAAGTGGGCTATAGCTGCCACTATACGCTGAACTGGTAATTTCTCTGTCCCCCCTGGTTTATAAAATAGCCACCCAACTGATTTACAACGAGTATTGCTGCAACTTCAGATTTTGGCAAAAATGTATTATATAGAACATAAGGGCTGAAAGGAAACCATTTACCTTGTCACAAATGAATCCGGGTAGGAGGGAGGGAGAGAGAACATAAAAAAGGCAGTGAGGGGAATGGAAAGAAAAAAGGGAAACAAGAGATTTCTTTTGGAATTATAGAACTTAAACACTAAAACTGATTGCCCCAGAGATCATTTTCGCCTATTACCTAAGCTCTGAAAATTTAAAAATTTTTCAGAAACTAAGCTAGAGAAAAAACTAACTTTTATTAGCTGATTAATATGATAAAATTAGAAATTAATCTTATTCTTGCTTGGCATTCAACTTTTATCTAATTAATTTAATAGCTTTTAGAGGAAAGAACTGGTATGATTAAAATTTAGAGAAAATGCAATATTTACTAAAAATTTGAGAAACTATCTCTATGTGGAGACTATTTTATTGGTAAAATATACACCATCTTTTATCCCTTATAGTCCATTCCCAGAGGCACATATGGCTACTCCCGGGTGGGACTAATGGAGATGTTCATAGAACGTCCATATGACGATGAAACAGTTGAATGAAATCTTGACATATGAGGAAATAAAATATCACTAATTAATCATAGTCACTGAGCACCTCTAATAATCCAAATATTCAGGTTAGGGTTTGGGGTGGGAGAATATAAACCATGAATTCTCAAGGTCATAGAAACATATCCATAATTGCCACATATTAAAGTATGGGCTATACTAAGAGAAAGAAAAGAGAAGAAAGGGAAAAAGAAGGAAAAAAGGACTGTGTGCTTGGAGCATCCAGACAAGATGGGGAGTCAGGGAAGGTTTCCTGGAGGTAGTCGCACTTAAACTCAGTCTTAATGGTAAGTAGGCAATCGTCCTGTAAATTAGGAAATGCTTAATAGGCTGGAAAGCAGTCCAGACTCAAGAAAAAATAAGAGAGTGTATTTGGAGAGCCTGGAATATCAATGGGAGGCAGTGAGTGTTAGAAGAGACAGGAACCAGTAGGTACTAGACTAGAAAGTGCCTTGAATCTTAGTCTATTTGCACTATGGATGGGGAGTTGTTGAAGAATCTTCAAAAGGAGATCAGCAGCGTCAGAGCAGAAGCTTAGGCTGATCATTTGAGTTTAGTGGGAGAATACATCTGAAGGCATAGGACTAGAGGCAGGCGGAGCAATGAGGGGGCTATGACAACGGCTCTGAGAAAGGGTCCTCACACTGTATCTGTAAAGGGCCAGGTAGTAAATATTTTAGACTTGGCAGGCCACATGTTCTCTATCCAACTATCGTCTGCTATTGTAGTACAAAGTCAGCCACAAACAACACATAACTGAATGAACATGGCTATGTTCCAATAACATTTTACTTATAGGCAATAAAATCTGAATTTCATATAATTTTGACATGTCAATGAAATATTACTTTTCTTTTGATTTTATTTTTTCCCAACCATTTAAAAATGTGAAATATGTTCCACTGGTTCAGAGGAAACAATGGCAACCTCAACCTACATACTGAGGTGTAAGAAGGGAGCTAAGTAGATGGATTTGTAAAGCATCTATTATAGGATTCAGTGATTGGCTTGTTTTTGCTGATTAAGGAGGAGTGGCACCAAGGATAATTCTCCGTATTGTAGCTGGAGACACTGGGTGAAAGATGGGGCCTCCAAACAGACAGAGGATACAGAAGGAGAAAGGGATTTAGACACTGGAGAATGCAGAGGCTGACAAATGCCTTCCCTTCTCCATGATTTAGTGTTGCCGGGTTCTGGTATCCTCCTGAGCAAAGTATTTTGAACTTCGTGCACTTTGAGTAATTTTTCGTTTTTGTTGTTCTTGGCAAATACAACTTTGGGGTAAAATTTTTTTTTTAACTATAGCAAAATGTCTGAGAGAAATTAATGTTCATTGCAAATATCAATCTTTTAAAATATGTCACCTCCTTTGACATTTTCAGAGAACTGTCTCAAATAATCCCCAAATGCAAATGTGACCCATATGCCAGTGCCATATATCTGGCTACGTACACACTACATTAAAAAGTTCTCCCAAGCCAGCCATATTCTCTTTTTTTTTTTTTTTTTATCATTCCTGCATGGAATAATTCTCATGAAATAATTAGAAGGTACACAAACTAATGATAAATGTTAGCTTTTCGAAATGGGTTGTGATGAAATTATCATAATCTGATTATGCAGCTTCAAAGAACCTTTCCCAAGCTTGGTTTTCCCTTGTCCAATCCAATCTACAACTGTCTGTGGCCAAAACAGCCTCTGCATGAAGATTTATGATGAGGGTTTAGAACTGCGTGCACAGTCACTTCTGCCTGAATCATAAATATTCATAAAGGAGAACAGGTACTCGATATGGCTTCCCGCCTCCTGGGCAACTCCAACATTCTGGTTAAGGCCCCATTCTATCAAATAAAGTAGAAAACACGGGATGTTCAAATTGGGAAATGAATGGCAGTTGTTTTTTTTTCCCCAAACATAGCAGGGTGGAGTCATAGGCTAAGTTAAGGTCATGGGTTTAAGTTTAATAGATCTAGATTCTAGGTCCAGTCGTTCCCTTTGTCTGACCTTATACCTTGGTCAAGTTGCTAAACTCTGAGCAGATAGAAAGCACACTAACATGGAAAGCACATCACATAGAAAATACAACATAATAATATGTATTGTTAACATTGTTTTTATTATTGTTTTCCTAAACTATCAGGATGTAATTTCAGAAACTCATTATAGACAATGTTTAATAGTAAATCTTCAAAAGTCACTAGTGGGTGAAATGAATCAAGTATTTTTGTGTATCTGCTGTGCTTACACTTGGCTTGTTTGCATGTTTTATTTTTTAATAACCCTGCAATGAATTAATAATCATCTGCCTTTCTAGATGAAGACAAAGCTTAAAGGGATTAGTACAGTAACGTCACTCTATTGGTCTGGGTCAGGTAGGCTCTGCTGTGATAGTAAGAGAAACACGCTCTCCCATGAGAGTAAAATGAAGTTTTCTGTTTTTATTATTACTAACATATCATTGAGATACATCATGTTAGCTTCAGGTGTACAACATAATCATTTGCTGTTTGTATTTATTGCAAAATGATTGTAAGTCTTGTTAACATCTATCACCACACATAGTTACAGAATGTTTTTTCTTATGTTGAGAACTTGTAAGATCTGTTCTACTAGCAACTTTCAAGCGTGTGGTATGATATTATTAACTATAGTCACCAGCCTGTTCTTTACATTTTCCATGACTTATTTGTTTCATAACAGTACATTTGTGACTTTTGACTTCTTCCACCCATTTTTCCCATCCACCATCCCCTGCCTCCTGGCAACCACCAATCTCTTCTCTGTATATAACAACTTGGTTTGATTTATTTTAGATTCCACATATAAGTGATATCATATATTTGTTCTTCTCTGTCTGACTTATTTCACTTAATATAATACCCTCTAGGTCCACCCATGTTGTCGCAATGTCAGAATTGCCTTCTTTTTATGGCTGAATAATGTTCCATTGTATGTATCTATACCACATTTTCTTCATTCATCCATCTACTATGGGCACTTAGGTTGTTTCCATGTCTTGGCTGTTGTAAATAATGTTGCTGTGAACATAGGGGTTCATGTATCTTTTCGAGTTAATGTTTTGTTTATTTCAGATAAATGCCCAGAAGTGGAATTGCTGGGTCATAAGGTAGTTCTATTTTTAATTTTTTTGAGAAATCCCCATACAGTTGTGGTGGCACCAGTTTACATTCTCACTAACAGTGCATGAGGACTCTCTTTTCTCCATATCCTCATCAACACTCATTTCTTGTCTTTTTGATGACAACCATTCTAACATGTTATGAGGTGATATCTCATTACGGTTTTGATTTGCATCTCCCTGAAGATAAATGATGTTAAGTATTTGTTCATGTACCTGTTGGCCATCTGTATGCCTTCTCTGGAAAATTGTCTTTTCAGATCATCTGCCCATTTTTTAATCAGATTGCTTATTTTTCATTCATTCATTCATTCATTCATTCATTTATGTATTTATTTATTTATTTTGCAGTTGAGTTTGATGAGTTGTTTATATATTGTGAGTATTATCAGATATGTGATTTGCAAATTTTTCCGCCATTCAGTAGGTTACATTTTTACTTTGATTTCTTTGCTGTGTAGAAGCTTTTTAATTTGATGTAGTCCCATTTGTTTATTATTTTTGTTGCTAAAGGCTTTCTTATGAACATCTAATTACCAAGAAATATGATAACATGTTGCACTGGAGTAGTATTTCTAACTTTTGGAAGTGATGATGTGTTCAGTGATAGCATTTTAAGTGCAGAGCAAGCCTATCTGCTAAGTTGAGCCAAGACAATTATCCCCATTTGCTAGATCAGTAAACTGAGGCAAAGATTCCCTTCTCTAGTATCACACACCAAGTTAGTGTCAAAGTCAGGACCAAACACCAGGATTCTTGATTCTTCAGGATATGAATCCTATACATCAACATTTGCCTGAATTGTATTAGTTGCACCCCAAAAAAATTTGTTTGGATCAAATATATTTACAGAGTAGAAAATTAAAAAAAATTATTAAATAAATGGGTATTTTTGTTGCAGGACCTGCCAAAGGTAAAGGTATCAATGCATGATGAGCCTTTAGGTGATGAAATATAATAACATATTTCTTTTCCAAATAATTATGACTATAAAAACTTCTCCTAGAATATCTCGTAGGACACAGCACACCCTTAGGGATATGTTGCCTATCCTGCCAGTACTTTGCAAAGTATCAACTGCTCAATTCCCTTGATCCCCCTTCCTTCCAAACCAAATCTTGACAAAGAGTGGTTGCCTTCCGCAAGTGTGAAGCTTCAAGTGTGGGATACCCCTTCAGTATTCTTTGATGAAGCAAAAGAATCAGCCAAGTCAGATATTCCTTCTCATTTATTCTCCCTTCTCTCTCATACACACACACACACACACACACACACACACGCACGCATGCACACGCACACAACAAACAAAGCATCTTCATTTTCTAATCAGAATTCTACCCGAGGAGAATCATCATTCCACTCTCACCACGTTTGTGAAATGCAGGCCTTTTTGTACAAAGATAAAGGAGGTTTCTATTCTCATCACAGATTGCCTACCTTTTGAAATACATTTTGTGGTCCATTCAGTCCATTTCCAGAGTATGAAAAGAAACAGCACATGATACTTAAGAGCAGTTACCGTGCACGCAGCACTGTAATCATAATGGCCAGGATTATGGGCCCAATTTTCCCCATATGTTTATTTGCAGATGCATTCTCTTTGATCCACATACGACACGGCAGTGCCTGTGTTTGGGGCTGCCATAATTTTCTGCCTCATGTTTTACATTTTCATCGGCTTCCTTTTTCTTTGCTGGCACCAAGGAGGGCCTGATTCAATGGGGACAAGTTGGGGTGCATTGTTCCCATGCCATTCCATCTGCCCTGTCTGCTCACTTGCCTGGCACTGACAGGTTTCCTCAGTCCAACGGCAACATTATTGACCACAGAATAATACTCACTCCCCTCCAAAACACTGCCGCTCACATTGCATACGTTTCTAACCTTTTTCAAAACATCTGCATCTGTTATGCAATTATTTTAAGGCAACAGAGTCTATCCTTAATGAGCTGATAACGTAGCTGAGATTAAGAGATACGAAATAATTTGCCTAAGTTCACACAGCTGGTAAGAGCACATGGGAATTTGAACCCAGACTTCTCTGACTTCAAAGCCACCCCCCAAGTGAGACAGTGGAGTTCTATGGCTAAGATTGCGGGTGTTGGAGTCAGTGTTCAGTTCCCACCCTTGCCATTGATTGTGTCACTTTGAGAAGTTGCCATATCTCCATGCATCTTAATTTTCACTCCTATAAAAATGAAGATGTTATGTATCTTCTAGTACGGCTCTTGGGATTAAGTGAGACATCACAGATATTAAAGACAAGAAATACTAGCTCCCCTCCTTTTTTTTGTCATAGTATAAGCTTGATGAAAGGGTATTGGGCTCATGGCAATTTTTTTCATTCTTCATCTTGTATTTCCATAATTTACAAAATTTTAATATTGGTCACTGAGTCAATCCCCAGAAAAGAGTGTGTGTGTGTGTGTGTGTGTGTGTGTGTGTGTGTGTGTATCCCACTCACCACTCATTCATTTATCCATACAAAATACAAGTGTAGCAATCAAAGAGGTCCCAACTAATAAGAGGAAAGGTAGGAAAGTGATATTTAATTTGGGGATACTGAGCCTCTTTCCTCCCTCGTTTCCATTTCAAGTGAAAATCTGAAACCATCACCTTGTTTACAAATAGACACTTGGCACAGAGGCGGTGCTAAGCTGTCACTGCACTGAGGGGTAGGACACTAGATGTACTGGTGCCCCTCCCACAAAGCCCACTGCCTACCCTGCAGGGCAAATGCTAGCCCCAAGTTCCCTTCATTTGAGTTGCAGAAGAATCTTACTTCTTGTTGGGAAGGAAAGACTGTATCCCGTAGGTGTGGAGCTTGCATTCTTATAAAGCCAGCTTATGGGGTGGATGACACCGAATTTCAGGAGAACTGGGCAGAGCACCTTCCTGGCACTATACTCCCACATAGGATTGTCAGAAGAGCTGAGTTCTGTGGCTCCCCGTACGTGCTGTGTGACCCTGAGGTACACACCTCAACTCTCTGAGCTTTAGTTTGCACATTTGTAAGATGAGGGTATTAGTAGCTTCTTCAGAGGCCTTGCCGAGAAGATTAAATGACTTACGGGAAGGATGAGCATCGTTCCAGAAGAAGAAATTAGAATGCCATCATTGTTTCACTTTGATTCATTCAGCATAGCTTTTCAGTATTGGCCTCACACTCTTTGAATGAACTTGGTCTTCACTTTGTGTTCTCAGCTGGAGTCGTTGGATATCACATTCACCATTTTCCTCTAGAAACAAAGAATTGCTATATGCCACATTCTCGTAAGGTCACCTGAGAGGTCTTATAACTCCTGTGTCTTAGCTCTCACTCTGTGTACACCCTATGACATGTACTGTGCCATAAGAACTTGCATTCACCTCTAAGAACAGCTATACCGGGTGGCTGTCAGCCTGGGCAGTTTTGGTTAGGTGAGGAAACTGAGGCACCGAGAATTTAGAGAACGCACTCAAGGTCAGATGCAGTTGAAGCCAGGATGAAGTCTCAGGTTTCAGTCCCCAAAGCCCTGTTTTCTTCTGCTGTGCCATTCCGCCCCTTTAGGGAAAAAAAAAATCTAGATGGAACTGCCACATGCCACCTGTCGTTTCTCTAAATTTAAATAGGAAAATTGATTCTGAGTTGGAGAAGAGTAACAAGCTCTACTCATCTGTGGTTCTCTGCGATCCATGTTCCATGTGTCTTGAAGGGAGCCAAACATGGAACAGGAAAATAGCCTTCGGCGATTCAGAGCTTAAGGTCATTCCATGTGAATACAGGGATAGATCTCCTGGTATTCTCTCACAAATGGTGGTTTGTTATACATATATTATATGCAAAAATAATTACTAGTTGCTTATGGGGTCTCAATGTAAGCTATATTCTGCAAGCCCAAGTCCCCATCCCAGGGCTCTCAATGCCACCTCATGTCCCTTGGACATGTCGCTTTGCGTCTCAGAACTCAGTGTACTCACATGTAAAATGAAATGGGCCACTGAGGCACTTTCAGGCTCTGTGTGATGTGGGTCAGCATTTATTTGTAATGTAGTATCTTGTCTATTTCCTGCAAAGGGTTATTTAGCGACAAAGAAAAACACCATCCCACAAATAGAGAAATCTCTTTGTTAAAGGAAGAATCAGCAACCATGCAGAAAAAGGGGAGATAATTGTAGTAAAAACATGGGTGAAATAATTGCTATAATTGAGCAATAAATAACATTATAATTTATCTAGGCCCTTAATTAATTAGTCTGCAAATTGGAATTTTTTGTCTGTTTGCTCCAGTTCCCATCTTGAATATCCATAATAAGGAGGAACTAAGGAAACCAGTCTTGGACTAGAACAGCAGGGAAGTGGGAAGGGAGGTACTTGGTATTATCACTAAATTTCCAAATCTATTCCAAATGTTAATTGAGTTCACACATCTGAAAAATCCAAAGTGAAAATCTAAGTGATCCCTATAGTTCTCCAACCACTGCCTTATTTGCAAAGGAACACCTCACAGAGGCCTGGAGCTGAGCTTCCTTCATCCAGGGGGCACCCCGTCTTACGCACCTCTCCTTTCTGCCTTGGCTCAGAGTTATGGGTGTTTCTCTGCTATCTTCCCCACTGGACTGTGAGCTGGGGGACAGTGGTGCCTGGTTCGTTTTTGCAGATTTAAAAAAAAAATGCCTCCACGAATGAATGATAATAGCTAAAATTATATGATACAGCCAACCCGAATTGCATATTGCGTTCATTCAGTCATACACGTATCTTCAGTTATTCCACAGACATTTTTAGATCATCATCACTACATGCCCAGCATGTGCTAGGCCTGTGCTAGGCCCAGGGAGCTCACTATCTAGCAAGAAGGACAAGTATCCATCACTTAGAGTGGCCTTAGAGGTATTCTTGTAGAGCAGAGTTTATCAACCTCAGCACCGTTGACATTTTGGGGTTGGTGATTCTTTGTTGGGGGGGCTGCCCTGTGTATGGTGGTAGGTTTAGCAGCATCCCTGGCCTGTATTCACTAAAAGCCACTAGCACCTCCCTCCCTCGGTGTAACTATCAAAAATGTCTCCAAATGGGGCCTCACGTCCTCGAGTGGCAAAACATCCCCTGGCTGAGAACTGTTGCGGTAGAGGAATCCAGAAGGGCTGCAGGCTCAGGGAATACGGAGTAGCATGATGTCACCAGCTGGAAGTCAGAGCACAGTGTAGGACTATGGTCAAGACCACAGACTTAAAGCCAAATGGTGGGCATCTGCACTCTTGTCTTCCACTTTCTAGCTGTGTGACTTGAGACCAGTGGCTCAACCTCTCTGTGCCTCAGTTTCTTTGTATGTGTGGAATGGGACTAGTAATAGCACCTACCTCCTGGAATTGGGAGGGTTACAGTGGTACATTGCAGTGAGTTATCTGTTTGCCTATCTCCCCGCTACTCAGTAAACTTCTTGAGGGTTGGAGCATGTGCTTCCGACTCTTTTTCTAGACCCAGCACGGCTTTACCTCCAAGCTTGCGTCAGTACTACTACGAGAATGTAAAGCACTGACTGGACTTTTCTGTGTCCAAGCCCCGGTTCTCTCACCCAATTACTGAACCAAGTCACATACCTCTCAGCAACTCAAATTCTGCACCTCTCAGTAAAGATGTAACAGGTATAAGGCGTTACCTACCAAGAACCGCTCAGGATCATTGACGGGAATGAATTAATGAACTGATATGATCTTTGTCACCAACTGTGGTTCATAATACATTACCAAACAAATACCTGAATCTGAGAACAGATGTTGAAGGGCAGGGCAGAGGGGCCTCCATGCTCCATGTTGTCCACCAGAGAGAAAGCACAGGGTTGTCTCTCTGGCCAGGAAGAGAGCTCATGCCCAGAGACAGCATGGGTTTCATAACCGCCCTGTGGTCAAATGGAACATTGGCAATTCAAGCCTCCCTGCACCAAGTAAGTAGCACATTCACGCTGGGCCGAGGAGCACGTTCTGATAACAGTCAGCAGTGTCTGTCCATCAGGCCCTGACCCAGCTATGAGTGCCTCTAGTCGGCCTAGGATGGGAGTTGGGGTCCACTTCCCATCAGGAAGTCGGGCTACTCCAGTTCCAAGCCTCAGTGCTTCCCCTGGACTTGGAATATCTTCCGCCCAAATCCTCATTGTCTTCACCTTCTCAGAGCAGTTCATCTCCCTAGAAGTTCCTTACAACTCTTGGTGATGGCCTGTCACCCAACTATAAGGCACCCTTCTGAGATCTGGCCCCACTGTCCACCTCTCCAGCCACTCTCTCCCACTCCACCTTCTACCGTACTCCCCAGGCACAAGGAATCCTGGGGTCTTTGCGTTTTTGTGTCTTGATAGTTCTGTACAAGATATTTGATCACCCTGGAATGCCCCACGGCTACCCAGAAAATTTCCAGTCATCCTTTAATGCAGCTCGACTGTCACCTCCTGTGCATTCACCTCCTGTGGAGCGTTCAAGTGGCCGGTCCTAGGGGCTGTGTCTGCATGCTCTGCTCACCTCTATTCTGGAGTTTCATCGCTGTGTTATCAGATACTTAGACATCTGCTGGGTCTCCTGGGCCATGAACTACCTGAGAGCCTGGTCTGGACTTTCATTTCATTTCGAAAACCAAATCTGCAGACTTCTCCCTTCTTCCAACCCTAGCACTTTCAGTGCTTTCCCTGCTTTGCTACTCATCAACCCCCTATTCCAGCTTCCACAAATATCATTGATTCACTCCAGCTATCCTGTACATTTAGCAATTTTATTTCAGATTTGCAGAGGCTTGGGGAGAGACCTCAGCTCAGCCTATCACGCACTGCTCTTACCTCCTCCCTGGCTTTCCCATTTCCTTTTGCTTCGCCTTCTCCACTTTCCTCAGCAGATCAATCTTGTTCTTGTTTCATGCAGAGCAGCTTTATCAACTTCTCTAAAACCTTGGGAACAGAAGATTTCCAATCTCCCTAGGACCCTCTTGCCATAGCAGACTAATCAAAGCAAAACCCAACATAGTGGATCTCTCTCTAAGAAAATCATGTATCTGCTGCAAAGAGAATAAGATTTTTCTCAGTCTCATTATACCTGTATTCTCAGTGACTGAAATGGGACCTGACTCAAAATAGATATTTATTGAATGCCTGAATGGATCGATCTCTGAGATGACATGTGTGAAAGTGATTAGAAACCGAAAAGACCCTGCAGTATTAATTATATCAATTTTGTTATTTCATGACAACAATTAGTAACTCGTTAGATACAAGCAGCCCTGCTTTGGGCATCCCTGTAGAAGAAGCTTGGAGCCCAGTCAGGACATGTCCGGTTCCTCTTGTGGTTCCCCACCCTGCTAATGGAGATCATTTGTCAGGCGCTATGGCAGGGAGGTCTAAGACGGGAGGAAAAATTGACCCATTCCGGCCACCATAGAGTGCTAGCTAGTCTGGTGGAAATGGAGCCACTCTTCAAGGAACAAGAGGGCATAAATGTTTCTTTTTTAGTGCCTTGTGAGGACCTAAGGTCAGAAGTATATGCCAACTTGCAGTCAGAGGCTACGTAGTGCCACACGAGGAGTCAGGGGATGGGGAGGCAGACAGACCTGATTTCAAATGTGACTTTGGCAAGTCAACTAACCCCTCTGTGCCTCAGTTTTATCATTAGGAAAAAAGATGATGAGATGTCATCCCATTTGTCCAGGAAACGGAATCCTGGAAAACCCAATTCTCTACCTCTCTCAAAGTCTTCAGTAGAGATCTAAGTAGAGAGGACAAAATAAGGCCAAGAAATCATTATTAGTTTAAACATTTGTCTCATGTGCTGTGTGACCTGCTCTAGATCTGGAGGGCTGGGCTGGATTATGCATACGATACCAGGATGGCTTTGAGCTCTCAGCTTCAAGGGTTAGGCTAAAATCTAAGGAGTTCTGTGCATGGGAGAACAGAGAAGAAACTCTAAAGGCATGAGTTTTAGGAAGAGCATGAATCTGTAAATATTCAATGTAAAGAGAGAGAGACCTCCCTCAGAGAGTTATGAGATAGTCATTTTGCCTGGCACACAGAGGCATCCATTGTCACCTGTATGATGACTTGGCCCATTTATGTCTCTCAACTAATTGATTCTGCCACCATGAATAAGGAAACTGATCTCTGTCTTATTCTCTCCTTCCTTTTCTTCCTCTCTCGCAGAGTCCAAATTCGACTAGAAAGGCAACATGAATGAGTCATCCAGTCTTTGTCCAGTGCAGTGAGCCACTGATTTTCATTGCAGGCTTCCAGACTGTGGCTTCCACTGGATCAGCCATGTGTCAGTGGCCAATTGGCTGTGCCCAGGGAGAGAGAGGAAGGAATCATGGTAGAGTACAGCTTCCTGCAACGATACTTGTAGATATAGCATTATTCACAGATTAGCTTAAGTGTATATACCTAACACGGGGGAAAAATACGATGCTTTTAGCCCGTTTATTGACCAATATGGCAAATTGAGGCAAATTGGAAGATGGTACCCTTCTAAGTATTTGTCCAAAAAAAAAAAAATGTTGAAAAAATATGCAAATCTCTATAGCTAGAAGGGGTGCTTGCTGTCTTCTGAAGTTATAAAATGCAATGTCCCTGATGTTATAGAAAATAACATCTTATGGTACATACAGCGATGATGCAATGCCAGTCAGCCTCACCCTGTTCCAGTTTATCCCAACTCATCGGAGAAGTTCCAAGTTATGCTGACATGGAGACTAGCATAGTGCTTATCAGTATATGAAAGCCATGCAGACCTCATTTGAGTCCTGACTCTGCTACTGACTGCACTTAACATTGACCTTGGTAAAATACTTAAATTTCCTGAGTGTCCGTTTTCTTATAGATAGTATAGTAATTATGATAGTCCCTATTTCATTGGTGTTATTGGAGGGTGACATGAAATAATGCCTGCAAGGGACTTATCATGGTGATCTACATACAGCAAGTGTTCCACAAATGGAACTATTTGCAGTATTCGTGGTGCCAGTGGGAACAGCAGCAGTATTAGCCTAGAGCCCTAGACCCGTGCGTTTACCACTGAGGTTCTGAGTAGTAACTGTCTTCCCTTGAAGGCTGTAGCTCGCAATGCTGTGAGGACAATTAAACGTTGGCATCCCTGACTGCTGAGTGCCCCGGGAGGCCAGGCTGTCCAGCCAATCCCCGTCTGAACCAGTCATGCAATGTTTCCGTCCTCACCTCCACATCATTAACTTAGGTTTTTCCCGATTGTTTCCTTGTGTTCCTCCACCTTCCTCTTCCTCTTGGTCTTGTACAGACTCTTCCACGGAGAATCTGACTTGGCTGTAGTATAGGCTGCCCTTAATGGAACATTTCCCATGAGCCAGGTATGGTACCTGAATGATCTCATTTAATACTCAAAACAACCTCTTATTGGTTTACCCATTTTACAGAAGAGTATTCAGAGCTGTAGAGGTGGTGAAAAAATAACTGCCTCTGCCATTCATCTGGCAAATAATTGGGCATATATATGCAGTAGATTCTCAAACCACACTGACCTTTGGCCCTTCTGTACCCCCATCCTATGATAAACAACTTTGAAAATGATGATGACGACGATGACAGTTCTTTCTTATCTCCCTAATTATGTCAGTTTTGCATCTTACCACACACAGAGAAGGAATTTTCAAAAACAAAGACCTCTGGTCCACAAAAAGAGGCAATTTGGGGGACAGGAGGCTGACATCTATACCTGTGTCATCCTCAGAGTGAAAAGCACCTTTGGAAAGCATCCAAGTGACACCAGAGCCTTCAGCTCTGTCAGAATCTGGCCAGTGGCTCTGCTCTGCAGCTCCTCGTGACTCATTGCTGTATGACTTTGGTCCTTTTCATCTCATCCTCTTGAACCTTGCCTTACAGGAATGAAAAATCTTTGCTTTCTTTCTTATTTTTGCTCTCAGGTATAGCATGCTCACTGACTACCTCTCTCCTCAGTAAACTCTTGATTGTCCTGAAAGAATTGCAGCTGTAGTCTTCATGTGATGGCAAGCAGTTGCTATTCCAGAGCCCCAGTGGTAGGTATTTGGGTCTAGGCTTATTTTACTGCTGTTCCAGTTGGTACCACCGCTACTGCAAACAGCACCATTCTCATTTTTCAATAAGAATTTGCTGTATTTCCATTCACTTAGAGCAAAATTTTTATAGGCTTCCAAAAGTCACGCTAAAGACTTGCTTTTAAATTCTAGCCAAAGGACATCATTTAAAAATACCTTATCTGTTTTACTCATTGACTCAATCAAAGGGATTCAGCTTAAATTTTATTGTAGTCCACAAATAATCATAGATTGTCACAATTGCTAAGACTTGTGCTAAGCTCTGGAAATAAATTACATAAATAAAAGACAGAAATACGACATGATCCTGACCTCAAGTTCTACAGGTTCTATAATATAAGACTGGGTATAATATAATATAACATAATATAACAGAGCAGAACAGAAGATCCGGTCTTATATAATATAATAATAAAATAAGATCAGGTCTTATATTAATTTTAGCTCCAAAAGACTCATTAGACCTGATGTTCCAGCTAGGTCTTATTTTTGGGGAAACATGATGGCAAGCCCCAGAAATGCAGAGATGAAAAGGAACAATCTAGAAATGCTATTTAGCTTTCAAAATAAGAAAGTTTACTGCAGAGAAGCAAATCAACTTGACTCAGACCACATATATAATGGATGGTAGAGCCAAGACTAGAACCTAAGCTTAGTATTTATCTAGATTTTTCTGTGCAGTCTCTTTCTAGAAATTTGTTTTAACATTCTAATCAGCGCATCTCTGTATAATTTCAACTTCAGTCCATATGTTGCCACAGTGAACACGAACGTGTTGCCCTTCGTAAGCCACCTCCTCTAGGAACCATCCCTCTCCTTCCAGGCTGGTGGGTGACTTGCATCAGTGCCCCCAGGCCTCTAGGCTTCCCCTAGCAGTGAACGAACGTATCACGTGGTTTCCAAACCGTCTGTCTCCCCACTGGACTATGAGGTTCCTAAAGATAGAAGCCAAGTCTTGTTCACTTCTAGCTCTCTAGTGCTCAGCATTGAACTTGGCACAAAATAAGTACTGAGCCATTTTTGCTGAATGAATAAATAAGTACATGAATGAAAAATGTCATAGTAATCCTGCATCTCACTTTTGTTAGTTCTATATCTATCTGTCTATCTGTCTGTCTATCTATCTATCTATCTGTCTATCTATCTATCTATCTATCTATCTATCTATCTATCTATCTATCTATATATCTATCAGTCATCTATCTAATCTGAATAGATAGACGTCACCCTTCTAATGCCTTTACTGACACGGTATGGATATCAGTGCTCATCATTTACAATGTCTTCAAATGCAATAAGTACAGTAAGTCCTCACTTATTATCGTCAATATGTTCTGTCGCTGTGAGTGAAAGGACTTATAACAAAGCCAATTTTACCACAGGATCATTGATATAAATGAGAGTTAAGTTCCTAGGGCATCTCATCGATGTTACAGCAAACTGACGTTGAATGAAATCACGTTATTCGAGAACCTGCTCTATTTGTTCCAGTAGAGTCGGGGTTGGCATTATTTCATCTATAGGATGGAAAAAAATAACGTTACAGTCACACGAGAAGGTTTATTTTTAACTTGTTTATTTATTATGCCTTGCATCTACTATAAATGAAATCAAGTGAAGCCTCAAGACATAGGACTCTGTGTTTTGTTTTGTTTTCAAAATGAGGAAGAAATAAACAAAGAGGGGGCGGGGGGAGGGCCGAGGGGAGGAAAGGCCAGATCTCAGATTATGATGTTCTGTTTCCAGTAACCTTACCAGTTATAATAATGATAATAATACAAGAAAAGTATAAGTTTAGAGATCAGAAGATCCGGGTTCTGTGTTTCACTCTGCTACCTACTTGCTTGGTAAGTAGCAGAGGCTGTGACCCTCCTCTCTTTGGCCTTTAATTTCTCAATCTGTCAAATGGACAGAAGGCAGCATGGACCAAATTGGATACTTTCCAAATCCCTCATGAGCCCTAGATCTCTACACAGCATTGCTGGCTTCAATGCTTTCTTGAAGCTGGAATCACTGGGAAGAGGCAGCCCCAGAGACAGCCCCAGGGGACAGTAGTAATGATCCCCTTGTTTCTGCTGTGGTCTTCACCAGTAGCTTTAGCAGGAAAATCCTTCTAGTTCATTTGATATGGTAAAATGAGCAATTTGCTTTCTTAAAAATAAAGAGAGCTACCATTTATTTCACCCTTCCTTTATTGTCAGGCACTACGCTAAGCAGGGTCATGCATTGTTTAATTTAGGCTTCAGAATCACCCCATAAGTAAATCCTATCGTATTGCCCCACAGGGAGATTTGTTCGTATGGGGAAATTAAGACCTGGAGCACTTACATAACATACCCAAGGACACAAAAATAAAGTGTCAGAGCCAAGACTGGAACTCAGTGCTCACTGATGCCAAGGCCCTTCCTCTCAATGCCGAATTAAATTCTAGGTGTGTGCATCCCAAGCTGTCTTTCCGGGGCTATGTCTTGGGGCTTTGGACCACGTTTTCTGCATGGAAGTAGGAGCGTGCTAATTGTTGGTATCCCACAGTTGGGAACCAGGACATGAAAGACGTGCATGCCAGGCTGAGAAGTGGGGATATATCTTGATGGAAATAGGGAGCTTCTGGAGGTTATTAAGATATCGCTATGTCAAGATTTTCTTCTACCTTCACCATGAGACTGGTCTTCCCAAGAAAGCCACGGGGCTCATTGCTCTTTGACTTTCTACAGCGCCATTTTGACAAACGTTGAATGACGGACTCCCTTTCTCCAGACAGTGCTTGTATTTCACCACCTCTAACCTATGGTTTCTAGCATTCCCTTATGCTCCCCTCATCCCCATTCATCCACATCCTACACAAAGGGGCCTTCAAGGTTCTCCTCTCGCTCCCCCCACGAGCCTACCACGGCACCAGTGAGAACTCTCTTTTCTCCTGGGCTCCCACAAAGAAAGGGAGAGCAAATAGGTGTGAGGGTAGGTAGGAAGAAAACTAACTTTGATTAGTACCTGTTGTATGCCAGGCATTATGTTGGGTGCTTGCAGATGCCGTCTGAAATTGTTTCAAGACCCTTCAGACAAAAAGTGTCCCCACGTGTGAGATGAGGCTTTTAGAGATGATGAAACTTGTCCATGGTTATAGAGTCAAACTTACTGGTGGGTTCAAAATCCAAACATAGGTCTATTTGACTCCAGAATTTAATGTGTTTTACACTATATCACGTTATGCCGACAAAATACAATTAATTGCCACAATAACCTTGCAAGGGGAGTACTTTATTATCGCTATTATTCAGACACGAAAACTTGGGTCTGAGAGTTAAGAATCTTCCCCAAACCTACTCACAGTCTCACCAGTAGGACTAAGCAGTTCAGAAATTAGAACCAACGTGCACCTCTTCTATTATATATCAGGATGCAGTTGTGCTTTACACCGTATGAAGTCCCAGGTGTTGCCTAGTTCTCTGACCAGGCTGTGCACTTCTTGAGGGCACGTATGTGCCTTGCTTATCTTGCATCCAGCAGATACAATCTTACTGCCCAAGATTTAATATACAGTCTTCACTGAGTAAACATTAATAGGTTTGGGGAACAAGGAAAGTGCTACTTCAGCCACCACCCTATGTGTGCATGGCCTTTTCGCTTCTATGGCGTTTTCTCAATCTTACGTCAGGAGGTAATACCTTCCTGGATCCTTACTGGATTAATTGTGCAGACAAAGTGAGTAAATGCTGATATACTCAACAAACAACAAATATAAGAATGTAGAGCTTCCCAATGGTTTAGAGAAGCTCAGAGGGCACTTAGTCCCAATTTGGAATAGGGGAAAATCAGAAAGGGGGTGACTCCCTAAGGTGTCTCTCTCTCTCTCTCTCTCTCTCTCTCTCTCTCTCTCTCTCTCTCTCTCTCTCTCTCTGTCTCTCTCCTGGAAAAGTTGAGTTGCCAATCCAGGACTCCTGACACTAAACTCCTTACTTGTTACCCCCCACTTGCTTGTACTGCTTGTTCGCAACCTTGGGCTGAGATATTCTAATGTTTATGGGGAAAAAAAGAACCTCAAGCTGTGTGACTAAACCTAAGAATGCAAACAAGGCAGTACTTCAGAAAGAGACCTACAGACCAGGGTATAGCACAGAACAGAAGTAAAACCCCCAGGATGATGGAATAAACAAAGAAATGGGAAAGGCCTAAACCCAGTCTTCACTGGGAAAGTTAGAAATTATTCATTTAGGTAGGGAGCTTTCTTTTGGGATATTGGAGATTGTGGAGAATTGCCTCCTTTACCACTTGACAACTGAATGAAGAGTGCAATTAGCTTGCTTTGACTTGCTGAATCCCTGTTCAAGCCTCAGGAAGGGATAAAATGGGGAATAATGGGGACAGGTATGGTTAACGCACGTGATGGGATGAAGTAAGTACCTGTGGTTAAAAGAGCTGTATCACAACTTGATCCTGCCACTAAATGGCTTTGTTCCTTTGAGCAAGTAACAGTCCCTCCTTGAAGTGGTGGACAAGACAAGTGTTACCTTGGGAAGAGATGCCAACGGGGAGAGTGCAGATTAACTTAGATGTTAAAAAACCTTGACCCATTTAAAATTCTCTTTTATACCCTCTGATTATATCAGGGATAAAGGCTTGCTTTGGTGCTAGCATGTCTCAGTACCCTTTTATTCTGCAGGTGCTCCCCCACCCGCCTCATTTTCTTCTATATATTTGTTTAAATAAAGAGACATCAGATGTCAGGCTCAGAAACTTCAAGCAATAATATCTGAGTAATGTAATTCTGTTATTGTGTTTAATGATACCACATTTCCATTTATTTCCGTGATATAACTTTTAAGTAAAAAAGTAAGACTTTTAAACACAATATTAGCTAAATATCATAGCTGGCATGTGAATGAATGAAGTTTGGGAAACACGGTACCAGGTGTTAAAAGTTTTGCTACTCTAAGTAATATCTGCAGACCTGCTGCACCAGGAAGCTTGGTGGAAATGCAGAAAATCAGGCTGCTTACCAGACCCACAGAATCAGAATCTGCATTTGAACACAGTTCCCAGATGATTCATGTGCACGTTGAAGTCCAAGCAGCCTTACTCGAAAAGTCCTAATAGTTCTTTCCAATTCTTCCTAAAATGATCCTATCACCACAAAAGGTTCCGAGGGCATCTTCTCTCCCCTGTTATTTATATTCTCCTTTTGTTTTGTTCAGTACTCAAATAAAAATAAATAGGGAGGGAAAAAAAGAGGGAGGGAGAGAGGAAATTAAAATAATTCTATTGTCACCGTAGGATATGAGATTCTGAGTCTGGTACACCTGGAAATAGCCCCTTACTCTGCCCTTTACATTGAACCCCTTACTCAATGTACTTCATTAAGTTTCTTGATTTTAGTTTCTTCATCTATAAAATGGGGATTGTGATCCTTTATTCTCCCTGCAGTTGTAACACACACACACATACATTTAGTTACCATAGTGCTTGGAACATAGTAGCAGGTCTCCAAATAGTAGTTACAGAGTCATTTTCCTTTGCTTCTCATATATACTGGAAACTCTAGGTTTGTTATTAGGATGTAAAGGAGCACATCCTTCCAATGCCAAGCAGGTATGTACCTTGAATCCCCAGTTTGGGCTGTGAGTGCCAGGTAATTTGGTTGATGACAAATGACAGTGCTTTTGTGAGTGCATGTCCCAATTACCAGATCAGCTATCAAGGGGTCTTGGCAGATGAGGTGTTTCTGCCTTCATGTTTTTCAGGGTGCCAGTTCAGTAAGGAACTGTTTCTGCAAGATCCAGGCCTTGGATGAGCAGAGCAAGGGCAGGAAAGAGTGCTGGAATGCGGACTGCTTTCAGATAGATTGGCTGGCCCATCTTGCATTTTTTCTGTCTTATCCCAGACCCTGTGGAACTGCCTTTTTCTCTACTGCCCTCGGCATGAGGAGAGAGTAATAAAGAGAAAGGAGTTGGTAGTCACAGATGCCTGAGTTCCCATCCTGGCTCCACTCGCTGTGCAACCTTGGGCAAATTACTTAAGCTTTCTGCATCTCAATTTCCTCAACTTGAGAAGCAGATAACTGTTGTGACTTCACAGGGATGTGGTAAGCATTGAGTGAGACTCCGGTATGGCTGTGTCCCCACGCCTAGCATGATGCCTGAGGCATTGGTGTCACAGTGCCAGGCACTGGGTACTCGGCAGTTGTTTGCTCCTCTTGTCACTCTTCAAATTCTACTTAGCAAGATAGACCTGACTTTAAACCTTATTTCTTCTCTGTCCCAGTGTGCAACCTGATCAAGTCATGTCACTTCCCTGAGACTCAAGGGCAGCCATACCTTTCTTGCTAGTTCTTTGTTAGGATTAAGGGAATGCAAGCCAAGCACCTGGCTCATGGAGGTACAGTGTAGCTCTCCAGGCAGGCGATGTCAGCACTTACTATTCAAGGAAGTTGAGCTCAGGCCTTACTGCCGCCGTGTGGCTTTTTATAATCCCTCCCCGTTTGCTGGACACTTCTTATGTCTTAAATCTTTACAACCTGTGGTTCTCAGGCCTAGAATCTCTTCTTTCTCTACACTCCCTCCTTCGACGGGCTCGTGGAATCCCAGGGTTTTAAATCACCTACAGCTGATGACTCAAACGTAAATCTCCAGCCTGGACCTCTGCCTTGAACTGTAGAGCCGTCAATCCGACTGTGTGTGCAATATTCCTACTTGAATTGAATATCATGAATCATCTCCGATTTACCAGACCCCACATTGTGCTCTTGAGGTCCACCTGCATTGCCAACAGATGTGCCATGCTCCCAGTCTTCCCTCTTTTTATTGTCTCAGGACAGAAATCCCTGCAGTCACATTTGTCTCACCTTGTTCACACCTTGCGTTTAATCATCAGCAAGTTCTTTTGGCTCGATTTGCAAAGTAATCCAGAATCCAGCCACCTTTCACAATCCTATTTCAAACCACAGTCATTGGTGTCTGACCTTGGTCTTCTATAATCACTCTACGAACATCAGGATGATCCTTTAAAAACACAGTTCTTATATGGCTATTCTGCTCTGTGAAATCATCAACATTGATCCAACTCCGCATAAAGTCAGGATTTTGGCATAACTCACAAGGTCTTACGTGAAACCCGTCCCCCGGCCCCCAGCTCTACATTATCTTTCTGAGATTATCCCCTCCAACTCTCCAGCATGGCTTCTATGCTGTAAGTTAAATATGGAAGCTCCCTCTCACTCAGGGCTTTTGATGCACTCCTGGCTATGCCTAGAATGTTCTCTCTCCAATTATCTGCATAATTTACTCCCACATTCCAATTTCTGCTCAGGTATCACCAATTAAGAGACTTGCCATGACCACCATAAACAGCACCACCGCTTCACTGTACTGGTGTAATCCTCTTTCCCATAGCATCTACCTCAGACAGTCTTTTCTCTCCATTATAAGCTCCTTGACCAATAGAGAATTGGTACCTAGCATTGAATACCTAGTATTCAGTCAATACTTATTGAATGGATGAATGAACCTATCTAATTCTGTTTTTCTCATTGAATGACTACTTATGGCACATATTACTCATAATTCTATTTTGGCCGTCTGCTATTACACAAAGGATAATATGCTTATATTAGCATTTGTATAGGATTCATAGTTAACATCGTTCTTTTTGTAACATTTGTTGTAATTATTACAACAATCGCCTCCTTTGATCCTCACAACAACCCAATGAGAGAAAGGAGTGTTTTACCCATATTTATAGATGATGAAATTGTAGCTTATGGAGGTTAAGTAATTTGGAGAAAAATCACACATATAATAGTAGAAAACTCGAGACTTGAACTCAGGTCTACTACTCTTGCCCCAAGATTTTTTTCCATGGCATGTAGATACCTTACATTTACTGATTTGTATTGCTAATGAAATGATTCACTTTAAGAAGTACTTCCTACAACTCCCCGGGGAAATAAAGGTTCAATTCTAATTTTTTTTTTTTTGTATCTTCACAGAATAAAAAATACATAATAGAGTTCATTATATATGACTGCTAGTGTGACTATACCTACCCACACTCAAGTGTCATAGAACTGTGTTCTACCTATAATGTTTTAAAGACTCTGTGTGGGAGGTTTTCATCTGCAGGCTCAATTTCAGGGTGGACTTAGTCCTCCATGATACAGTACCATGAGAATTGGAGGAAGATAAGATAAGAAGTGGGTAGACACCGAAAGATTAAATAGGCAACTAGCAATACAAAAGATGTCCAAAGGGATGTATTAAATCTGGACTTGATTGAGAAACATCCAGATCTGGAATAGGGTTAGGAATTTGGAGTAGGACGTGGCAGTGGGAAACCTGAACAAGCCCTGTGTCTGTAGAAAGGTGAACGGCACTCCCTTGACTAAATACTCAGTATTGCTTGGAACAGACACTTTCCCGGAGACCTGTGCCAGAAGAAAATGCTACTTGAGTCAAGCAGGGCATGTCTGCATCCAGAGTGGGGCTCTCCTCCTAACAAGGGAGCTAAGCTAAGGTAAACATTAGGAGCTGAGAGAGAAGCCCTCCCACAGGACTGCTGCAACATCGTGAGCTCAGCCTTTCCCTCTTAAGCAGGTCTGGGGCACCCAGAGAAATCCCAGATCACATCATTTTACCTACATCTCCCTCCTTCTCCCCCACAGTGGCCCTGGTCCAGATGGCCTCAGGAATGACTGGGTGGGTGTGAGCCTACACTATTTATTGGAGGAGAACCCTATAGAAAAGTCACCGGCCTGGTAGATAAAAGCCTAATTCACCCACTTAGCATGTGTCTACTTTTGGGTCTTCTTTCCTTCCTGTTCAGCTGCCACCCATCCTTCTCAACCAGCATCCTCCATGATATGGCCCCATCAGCTTCCTGGGAGTCAGGATGGTACTTGCATGGGCTCATGAGCTTGGACAGGACCACGAGCATCCACATCCAGCCATCAGGCCCCAGCAAACAACTTCCTCCCGGCCTGTTTGTCTTCTGGTTCAGCTCAGCGGAACCAGGGTCTGTAAATTGTTGCTGTGATTCAGGACCATTTTCTAGGAAAAGGATGTGTTGCATATCAGTAGTGGAGCAGAGTATCAGGGTGTTCTCTTCTGCACAGAGTCCATTTGCCTACTGTAGTGAAACAGACATGCTTAGTGGGCAGCGACCCTCAAGATGGACGGAATGGCCATCAACCTCCATAGTGGACAGGAACCTCAGAGACTGGAGACAAAGGAACTGTTTCTGAGCAGGGCCAGCACTTCTTTTACAGGCTCTGAAAGCCTCTGCTGACGGAGTAGAAGCTGAATTTTGCTAAAGGCAAATCGGGAGCTTACAGTTGGCTTGCCATTCTATTGCAAGTGTGTTTAAGAACCTGGTATATGTGTTGCACATTCTGGGGCTTTATGAACCTACACAAACAGCAGAGGCAGCAAAACCCAGATGGCTCTTGGGTCAGAACTGGTTTTAAATCCTAGCTCTGCCCCATGCGGTGGGACTTTAGGCAAATTGTTGAACCTGTTTTCTCATAGGTAAAAGGACCCAACGAGGTAGACTTTATTATATGGATAAAGCAAGATGAATTAGTGTCTGATACATAGCAGACCCTCCACAACTAGGAGGTAGTTTAAAATTAGAAATATCTGTGTGGAAATGGCAACAAGGCTTAGACTGGCAACGTAGCATGGGGATTTTAAAGGAAGAATTTGGAGTCAGATAAAACCGAGTTTGCATCTCGTTTTTTCCACTATTGTTCAGGTAACCTTGAACATGTTATTTACTTTTTTATAACTGGGGAATAATAGTATTGCCCATCTCATAAAAAATTTTGGCAGAACTAAAAGATGCGATGCCTTTAAAGTACAAAGCGTAGGACCTATTGCACAGTAAGATCTTCATAAATGTGAGATATACCTGGACTGGATAAGCAAAATCTTAAACGCACTTTAGTGAGACATATTTTAACCAGGATATGCATGTAATTTATCGTTGTGTATTTATTACTGAGGAAAAATATCATTAAAATAATCCTCCGTTGAATTGTTAATCCAATTGAGTGGAACCAAGGTTTATTGGCTCTTTATTAGAAGTGTGGGTGCTGCATGCTGTGATGGATACAAAAATGAATAAGGAACAGCAATAAAATTGATGTACCAAGCACTGTGCTAAGGACTCTCAGATGGATTATCTCATTTAATCTTTTCATATAGTTTATATTAGGAAGAACAATTCATGGTCATTGTAAAAAGGTTGGGGGGAAAAAAAAGTTGTAAAAAACAAAAACGAAAATCATCCATAATCACTGGTAACTATTTGCTGTATGTCCCTCCTGTCCTTTCTCTGTGTAAACTACATGGCCTGTTTAAGTCTCAATTACCTCATCTGTAAAATAAGAATAATACTTCCATCACCCAAGGGTGGTTAGACAACAAATGAGATCCTCTAAGGAAGGATCTAATAGCCAGGTATTTGGGAGAGGCTCAATAAATGGCCGTGTCCTTCATATTCAATCACATAGGAATAGTTTCAGAGAGCTTTTAAAATACACATATGCCCGACAATATGAGAATATGAGGTAGTCTTTCAGAGGGGTTGCAAAAGCCAGGGACAGAATTGGAGCATCTTCCTAGAGAGCCAATTTACTCAAAGATTTTAGTGGGTGGTGGTGAAAGGTATAATTTGTATATTAAAAGCTGTGTGATTAGTGGGATGCAAAATTCTTGACAATTTTTAAGATAAAATAAGAGACTGCAAAGAAACATTGCACTTGTGGTGGGCCAGCTCTGATTAAAACCCCCACCCTGGGGTATGCTCTCTTTTTCATCATCATCATGGACCTTTCCACTGAAAAGTTCAAGAAGTCAGAGTCACAGAAGGGTTCTAAGCGAAGAACTGATATGGTCAGTGTTAGGTGTTAGATCACTTTGGGGGTCAGGTGGAAGATGAGTCGGAGGGATTACCACAAAGGAAAAGACTGCTGTGAAACTAGTACGATGGTCTAGGTGGTGAGCGGCGAGAGCAAGAAGTAGGAAAGGGCAGTGGATTCAATGAGAAGGAGACAGATTTGGAAGATTTCAAAGACAGAATAAGAGAGCCTTCTTATTGTCCAAGTATGAAGGAAGAGTTGGACAGGAGGGGTCTTAAGATGACCCCCAGGTTCTCCTTAGGTGGACAGCAGGCACAGAGGGACTATCGACTTATGTAAATGGTGCAGATACACAGACTCATTGGTCATAGGTAGTAAAGATCCATTTGTTTTGCAGTAAAACATCTCGCTTGGCTGCCACCCTAGTTAAAAGGAAAGTTGATTACATGTATTCCAAATAAATGAAACTCCAAAGTTTTTGTCTCTTGAAATGACTTCCTGTTTTCCTGAAAATCATTTTAAGAATTGGACTGTCTTAGACAGGCCAGAAGTTAATAATTGCCTGCTTTAATGACTAGCTCTTAGCTAATGGGGAAAGTGTGTGGCTTTGGGAAATCCTGAAGCAAAGACGGCACGTTCTCAGGGCCGCTGTGAAAGTGGTTGCTGCTGTTGCTGCAAAAATAAAAGTGGAACCACATTTTGGGACCAGAGCCCATGGATGTGAGGGCACGTTCTCTCTTTGACAATATCAGGGCAAAAATTAAACATTCATAACATGGTAATTAAGAGCTGAATAATTTACTCTAAACCAATAAAGTAGATGTTGGTAGTGTGATAGCTCCAGAAGGAAATACAGTAGAGGAAAAATAACAGTGTTTGTTCATTAGCTATAAGCCTTGACTGTGCAGTGAACACTGAACATGTCTCCTTTGTTATGACTAGAGATTAGAAAAAGAGTATACTCCCCAACCCACGTGCATTCAGCAGAAGAGCCAGCTTACAGCATCCCAATGCCCCATGATGAGTTGTGTGGCGAGGAGGAAGTCACTCGACTAACTGGTACCTCAGTTTTCAAATCTGACATGGGGCATGAATAATCCCCGTCCTGTTGATAACATAATTTCACATCTAAACAGCAGCACGCTTGTTATTATCGCACCAGGCACACAGTAAGTAGCCTTGCAGAAAGCCTAGTATTGGATTCTTCCAAGGTGTTCACTACTATGACTGTTCTGCAGTAGCACTAGTCGGACTTCCTGTAACACAGGTCACTGGGATAAGGGAAAGAAACTATCTGATTAAGCAGACGCATTCAGAAGTCTATCAAAAATCGTAAATCATTTAGCAATCTCTGACAATCATAGATACCCTGAGAGTTTCACCACAAAGGCGTATTTGAAGCCCATAATAACCCCAAATAGGGAGTAGATCAGAGGAAAGAATCTTCCTTTTATTCTGTGAGAACTTCTGAGTTTCCTTCAGTGGGTATGGGCCATGTTCTCAAATATCCTTTCAATTCAATATCTTGCTTCAGACTCCCAAGCCGCTACCTTTTTCTGAGGCCATTTTCTCTCTATCTCCTGAAGGTACCCTGTTTCACCATTCACCAGGTGGCCACGTTTTGCAGCCAAGGTTAAATGTAGGAATCAAGGTCACTGAGAACAGACAATAGGCACACCAGGCTCAAGTAACATAGGGTTTATTGAGAGCAAGAGGAGAGAAAGAATGCACAAAATTCAGCCTCTTGCTATGTGTCGGTCCCCTGTGGTCAGCAGATCCACTTCTCAGCCAACACAGGAGATGTAACTGCACACACTCTGCACTTCATACTCTAGTAGAAAGACCCCAACTCCACCCCCATGAGGTCTGAAATACAGAGAGCAGGGGGCATGCCTGAGAGCCAATGACGCATGCTCTTAAGCCGAACAAAGGAGTCCACATTGAGTTTGAAACAGGGAAAGGTATTCCTACACGAAGTGTGAAGCGCAGCACAAGCCACGTGGCCTCTTTATCTCTTGGTTAGGAGTGTTCCAGGCCCAAGGCTCATTTTTATGTGTCTGAGTAGGAGTTGAAAGGTTGCATGCATGAGACTGCCTTTCCCAAAATACCCCAAAATTCTCCTAGATCTCTCCCACCTTCTCATGAGTAACACGTCAACAAAACTTAGATACAGGAGGAGAGCCCCATCTCTATGGGTTTTGCTCTTTATTTTTCTGTGTTGAAAAGGGTGGGTATTGAAGTCTGGAGTCCTAGAAGGATAAGTCCTAAGCCAGGACTACACTGGGCCTCTGAAATATATAGCATTTTCCCTGTGGGTTTCTGTGAGGATTAAATAAGATAAAGCATATATTGTGTTGGGATCCAGTGCTTGGAACAGAGTCAGAGTCGACACATAACATTTATGGAGGCTGTCAGTATTAAGTATCAAACTTTGTAGGTGTAGATAGATGAGTGAGACGTGATCCTGCTTCAGGGAACTTTGTCTAGTGGGAGTGACTGAAGTACAGGGAGGACTAAAATGAACTGCTTTAGAGACACAGAAGCAGGGAAAAGCCTGTCACTGAACATGGGTAAGTTTCCATTGTTGGAGAATGAGTGTTGAGCCTTTCTAACGAGAGAGAACCACATGAACAGGGATATTGAGCATATGGATGCTGTGTCGAAAAAAAGTCACAAAGGCTTATGACTGGATTATGAAGGAACAAATGGTGAAGGAAAGGGGGGTAGGCAAGCCCACTCATGGAATGTTTGAACTACCAAGACTAAAAATGTTTGAACCATGTAATGGAAAGCCATCGAATTTTGTGGAGGAGGATAAGGGTATGACCCAAAGAGAAGAACGTACGTAGAAGTCTGCTTCTAGATTCTTTGGGGTCATCTTCCAGCTCCCCTGTTTGCCTCCTCTGATAATCTGCCAGTCTCCCAGCTGATGTTCTCCCAACCCAAATGGCACAGAGTATGTGTACGATAAATACTTATTGAATAAATAGTTGGACAAGAATAGTGATGTGAATTAAATGATTGGTTTGGGACTGAGAGGGGCAAGTTCCAGTTCTGGTTCTGTGGTATCTGACTGCTTCAAGGTCATCTAATCTCCCTGGGTTAGCTTTCAAAAATGGAGGAAATAAAAACAACTTGCCTCCTAGAGTTTTAGAATGACAAAACTAATTAAAATTGTTTGCAAAATCTAAGGGAAAACATTAAAAGCCAGTTCTCAGAATCCAAGATCAAACCTTGAAGGATATGGATATATATACATATATATGCGTGTATATATATATATATATATGTATATATATATGTACATATATATAATTGATCTTAGTAATGAAGCAGGCATGATAAATAGATGAGAATCTAGGCCATTTCAATTATATATATGTATAATATATATATGTATATATATACAATTATATATATGTATAATACAGTTATATATACATATATATAATTGAAATGGCCTAGACCTCTCACCTACTTATCATGCCTGCTTCGTTACTAAGAAAGGGGAGGGAAAGATACCCTTTTAATGTATTTCCTTTTACAAAGACCATGCTTTGAAAGATTTTATGTATCAAATAACCTGTATTCATTTAGCAACAACTAATTTGTCAGATTATTTTTATTAATCGAAAATATATATCAGTCAGTCAGGACTTATGATGTTCCAGCACCAAGTTACAACACACAAACTTGATATATTCCAGCCAAAGGCAGAGCAATTTATTATTTTAATTAACCTTTATATGGGTAAATGTATTATTTGTTAGCCTTTTTGGACAGTAGAAAATAACTTTCAGTTCCCATTATTATCTCTAAAAATTCTTATGTACATTTACCTTGGAATTCTAGGTTGAATATCAATGGTAAAGGGCTGTCATTCTACTTGTAAACAACAAAAGAAGAGGAGGCAGTCAACACAACACTGCCAAGTTTAGCTGACTGTGTTAGTAAAATGATACTGTTTATTCATTCATTTATTTACTATTTCAATAAACATGTTGAGCACCAACTATGGGCTAAGTATACAGGACAAATGGCATGGTCCCAGCCTCAAAGGAGTTAATGGTTTGCTCATTATTAAACAAATACTTATGATGCATCCGTTGGATGCCAAGTGCTGTGCTAAGCACTAGAGATCAGAGAGAGAAGATGTTCCTTCAATAAGTTCATGGTTTATGCAGTAAGTGCCAAACCTCATTCATACAGCGTACTGGAAAAACATGAAAAACTCTAGCAGCATCACAAGCTTCTCACGACAATACTTCTTTCCATGGGAGCAGAGGGACAGGAAGGACCCCATCAAGGAATCTCAAGAGCAGGTTGGGAGAAGAATGGCTCAGTTAATTTGTGAAAGTACCCCTGCTTCCTACCACACACGCATATGCCTTAAAAACCCACCTGAGGTGATTCTGATATGGCAAAGAATCACCAGTTCAGTGGGGAAGACAGTTATAGGAGGACTTTTGAAATTAATGGGAAGACTATCACAACAGGATCACTTTAATCCAGAAGTAGGTTATGTGCCTCTGGATTATGAGAGTGAGAATAGAAAGGAATGGACAAATATAAGATATTTCTGAGATAGAATAGACAGGATGTGGGACATGAATGTGGAAGAAAAAAAGAAGTTTAAAGCCTTGATTGCTGGGAGTTTGATCAGGATTAGGAGTTTTCTTGATCAGAATCAATTTGGGAGTTTGGGGGAAGAAGTCGCTATGTAAGAGGAAGAGGAGGTGATGTATCCGTTTTTAGATGTGTTCTGTGATATAATAGACGTGTCATTTTTCTGAGCATAGCCTTTCAAGACAGAATCAAATCATGATTCTGACTCTGTTTTCTGAGAGTGCTTAAGCAAGCTTCTCCACCTCAGGCCACCATTTTCTTATTCATAAAATGAGGTCAATAGGATTTGCCCCACAAGGATCCTGTAGGTACTATCTGCAAAGGTGTAACACGTTCACACAGGAGCTGCTCAGAAAACATTTCTTTCTTCCTCTTGTCATCACCATTGTGGTGCACATGCTTAGTGAACTCCTGGTAATGCCCACCTAGACCTTCAGAAAAGACCATAACATTTTCCACATCTTTCTCCATAGTCTCTGTCCAGCTCCCCTCATAGGATTATCTGATGATTAATTGCCCAGCTGGGACTGGGTTATTAAATATTCCCAAATGTCATTTCTATCATTCCCTTCAGTGTATTTATGTCACTGCTAAAGACAAATGTGCTTTCTGCCATTCTGGCCACTGGGAATGTATCTGAGTTTTGGATGGAGCCGTGCACAAAGTTACCTGTTATGTCCACCTCCAAATGGGTCCTTATTTACATAGCTGTTGAATGAAAGAATTTCAAACACTAAATGGAATCCAGGTGAGTGGCAAAGAAACTGGAGAGAAAGGTGTTAGGAGAACGGTTTTATAGATGCCTGTGTCTGAGGACTTGACAAGGAATAACTATAAAGAGCTCTTGACTTTGATATTCAGATTATTGAAATGAGATGAAGAGAGGCAGATCTCCATTGCATTTTCCCAGTCTTTTTATTCTTTCTCTTGCTCCATCTCAGCTCAGATATTTCCAACAGTAATTTTATGACCCTCCTTCCAACTTCTTTTAGCTGCATCATATGTGTTTTGACTAGATGGTTTGGGGTGCTGTTTGTTATTTATAGGCAAAATGCAGGAATTTAAAATTGGGATTGGGACTTGGCTCTTCAATTTATTCTCTGCTTGCCCTGCACAATGTTCGTAACGAAAGTGGTGTGTGATTAGCCTTCGCTTACTCATTTGCAAAATAGGAATAATCATCAAGTCTGCTCACTCATGTTGGCATAGTTATTATCGTAAAGATGTCATATTGCCAAGACATGAAAACAACCAAAGTGTCCTTTGATAGATGATTGGATAAAGAAGATGTGGTATATATACACAATGGAGAATTACTCTGCCACAAGAAAAGGTGAAATAATGCTATTTGCGACAACATGGATGGATCTCAAGATCCTTATGCTAAGTTATATAAGTTGAAAAGTTGAGAACCATATGACTTCACTCATATGTGGTATATAAAACTGAAGGCAACAAAGGAACAAGGCAAGCAAAAAAAGAAACAAAAACTCATAGACTCAGACAACAGTTTAGTGGTTACCAGAGGATAACGGGGCAGAGGGAATGGTAGAAGAGGGTCAAGGGGGTTAAATATATGGTGATGGAAGGAGAACTGACTCTAGGTGGTGAAAACAAAATGCAGTGTATAAATGATGTATTATAGAATTGTACACTTGAAATCTATGTAGTTTTGTTGACAATTGTCACCCCAATAAATTTGAATTTAAAAAAAGATGCCATATTTATATGATGCTTTATAACTATGTCTTGGTTTTCATTGATATGGTTTTAAGTGGTATTTACTACCTAATTTTCTTCATCAGATCTGATAGTTCTAATTATTTTATTAATCTTTTCAAGAACTGTCTTATTTTCTCCTTCTGTGATAGTAGGTCTTATCTTTTTTTTTTTAATTAAAATTTATTGGTCTTACCTTTCTTATCTGTACCTTCGTACTTTCTGATTTAGTCTGTACCTTTTCTACCTTCTAAAGTAGATCGTTAGCTTGATCATTTTAAGCCTTCTTTTCTAATGAAAATATCGAAAGCTAAAACTTTACCAGCAGTACCACTTTAGCTGCACCCTGCACAGTTTTATATGTAGGATTTTAATAATTAGTCAGTTCTTAATGCTATATATATGTTAATATTCATTGTATCTTTTTTGTCCCATGAGTTATTCGGACGTATTCTATTTTTAATTTCAAATGTGTGGGGATATTATGTTTATGTATTTCATTATTGACTTGTAACCTAATTGCATTGAATCACATAACTTGGTCAGTATGACATCGGTTGTTTTTAACCCAGTAAGATTTATCTACAGATCAATGCATGGTCGGGTTTGTAACTATTCCATAGTTTTTTGAGAGGAATGTGTATTTGCTAATTGACTTGATAGAAGAATTTATAGTATATGTCTTTTAAATCAAGATTTTTGTTGTTTAGGTCTTCTAAATTTTACTATTTTTGGTAAGGTTTCTGTTTGACCTGTCAATTATTAAAAGAAGAATCTTGATTTCTCTCATGATGATGGTGGAATTGTCAATTTCTCAGTGTATTTCTACCAAATCTTATATACTTCAAAATATTGAGATATATGTATAACATCATATATTTAATTATATATATAGAAGTTTAGGAGTGCTATGAATTCCTGGTGAAGAATTTTGGTCATTGCATAACCTTTTATGTTCTCAATAACATTGCCCCCCTTAAGTTATATACCTATCCTGTATTTTTTCTTGGTTTGTATTCATCAGTTATATTTTTATCCTGTTAGCCTTTCTACATCCTAATATTTTATATTTATCTCCTATAAAAACATATAACTAGAAGTCTGGTAACTCTTTTACCTTGTTTAAGTTCAGTGGGGGCTGAACTCATTTTACCAGGTTTTTTGCTTTCTGTTTGTCCTGATTTTCAAATCTCCCTTTTCTTTCTTTTAAATTTTATTTTTTTTCAATTACAATTGACATTCAATATATTAATTTCAGGTGTACAGCATAGGGGTTAGACATTTATATAACTTACGGAGTGATCCCCTGATAAGTCTAGTACCCACCTGACACCATACATAGTTATTAAAATATTATTGACTATATATCCTATGCTGTACTTTAAATCCCCATGACTATTTTGTAACTGTCAATTTCTACTTTTTAATTCCTTCACCTTTTTTACCCAGACCCCCAACTCCCCTCCCATCTGACAAATATCTGTTTGTTCTCTGTATCTGTGAATCTGTATCTGTCTTGTTTATTTTGTTTATTAGATTCCACATATAAATGAAATCTCATGGTATTTGTCTTTCTCTGTCCAACTTATTTCACTTAGCATGATACCTTCTAGGTCCATCCATGTTGCAACAAATGGCAACATTTCATTCTTTTTTATGGCCGAGTAATATTCCATTGCATATATGTACCACTGCTTCTTTCTCTAGTTGTCTATTGATGGACATTTAGGTTGCTTCCATATCTTGGCTATTGTAAATAATGCTGCAGTGACCATAGGGATACATACATGTATCTTTTCAAATTAATTTCTTGGATTTCTTGGGGTAAATACCCAGAAGTGGAATTGCTGGGTCATAAAGTCATTCTAGTTTTATTTTTTTTTAGGGAACTCCATACTGTTTTCCACAGTGGCTGCACCAATTTGCAGTTTCAACGACAGTGCACAAGGGTTCCGTTTTCTCCACATCGTTGCTAATACTTGTTGTTTGTTGATTTATTAATGATATTATTCTGACAGGTGTGAGGTGATATATATCATTGTGATTTTAATTTGCATTTTTCTGATAATTAATGAAGTAGAACATCTTTGCATATGCCTGCCTGTTGGCTATCTATATGGCCTCTTTGTAGAAATGTCTGTTCAGGTCCTCTGCCCATTTTTTTAAATTGGATTGTTTGGGGATTTTTGGTGTTGAATTGCATAAGTTCTTTATAAATTTTGGATATTAACCACTTATTGCAAGTATTGTTGGCAAATATCTTCTCCCATTCAGTAGGTTCCTTTTTGTTTTGTTGATGGTTTCCTTTGCTGTGCAAAAACTTTTTCAGTTTGATATAGTCCCATTTGTTTATTTTCTCTTTTGTTTCCCTTGCCAAGGGGATATATCCACACACAAAAATTACTAAGAATAATGTCAAAGAGTTTGCTGCCTATGTTTTTTTCTTGGAGTTTTATGGTTTGGGATTTTATATTTAAGTCTTTAATCCATTTTGGTTTTTTTCTTGCGTATGATATAAATCTTTCTTACTTTCTTTGTTTGTTTTATGATTCAGCTTGTGATTGATTGATTGATTTACTTACACATTCCACTTCCACCCCCCCGACCCCCAATGCTTTGGAACATATATATTCTTAAGTAGTTTCCTTTTATCATACAATTTTAATGAAGTATAATGTTAATATTTTAATACCAAGCAAGTTGGGAACTGGAGAATATTTTAACTTTGATCACCCTCCAACTCATTGCCCACTGTTATTATTATCTACTATTCTAGTTTGGTTCTTTATAACCCCTTAAATAACACTGTACTATTTTCATACAGATAATATTTGTGTTGATTTATCTACATATTTACCAGTTTATGTTTCCGTTTCTTCTTACATGTAACATCTTTCCTTGAAGATCAATTTCTTTCCTAATGAGTTTTAACTTTAGAAGTTCCTTTAGTTAAGGACTGTTGCTCAGCTGTTAGCAAACTCAGCTTTTGTTTTTCTAAAACTATCTTTATTTTCATTCTAAGATCATTTTCCTGGGCACATATGTCTAGGTTGAGATTTATTTCCTCTTAGCATTTTAAAGTTGCCATTTCACCTTGTTCTGGCTTCCATCAGTTCTCCTGTTAGTCCATTTGTCATTCTTCCACAGGTGATCTGTCTTTTTTTCCTTTGTTGGCTTTAAGATCTTCTCTTATTTTGTGCATCCTGTATCTGTGAATTTGTATCTTTCATTAGTTCTGGGAAATTCAGTCATTTCCTTTTCAAATGCTTCTGAGACATGTTAGTATGAAATCAGGCAGTTAGAGTATCCTTGGTAGACTGAGCAAAAACAGAACAAAAACAGAGCACAGGGCAACCGTACTAGGACAAAAATGTCACCAATCATACATACGTCCATACTTTCAGGGCAAAAGGGTTTGTTTCAATGGTCTCCCACCAAGCTGAGCAGTAGAGCGAGTCTGGGAAACATTGTGTCCATAGGCACCCACATCTCAACTTCCCCTTCCCAGATGGAAATAAAGGTATATAAACACAAGCTTTTTGCCTTAGCTAGTGGGCATCCCAGCTTCAGGTACCCCCTCCCACTCAGGACCTGTGACTCTTTGCTTACTATAATAAACTATCTTCCTGCGCAACTCTCTGCCTCTCCCTGGTCCTGATTCCATTCTTCAGCTCCACGAGACTACAAACCCCGGCATTCACTAAGCAACATCCTACATCACTTCTACTCCATTTTCTTTGTTCCTTTCTGTGCTCCAATTGTGCATATTAGGTGTACTCAAGTAAAGAGATATGAAAGACATACTCTCTTTATATTTTCTCCTGTCCCTGCTGTACTCTGTGTAACTTCTCCAGCAGAGAGAACTAGCAGTGAAGTGTTTTCTAGGTGTCTGGCGATCCTTGATTGACAGCCCCTCTTTCATTGACCTTAATCTTGTAAATACTGGAGGCCTCTATTAGGATCCTTTATTACAGTGAAGGTCTATACTTGTTCTACTTGGGACTAATCTGATTGCCCTTCAGGGTCCCTGGCAGTTATCAAACCTGCCACTGTCCTGAAAAATTATTTTCTTCAGAAGAGATGAAATTACTATAATATCCTCTATTGTGATTCGGTTTAGCGAAGGGTTGGTGGTGTCTTGAATTTGTCTCTTTAATTGGTAAAAACCCAGCAATACCATTAAATGGAGTATTGTATCTAATACCTAGTAGTTTTGATGTAGGACCTTTAAGAGTGTCTGGTATTCCATACTGTGAGGAGCATAAGTCTGAACTTAGTTCTCATCACATATCCCAAGAAAAGCAGCATTTGGATTCTCAAGGAAAATATTAACATTTTCAGACCATGGTTTTGTATTTATTCATAGTTATTGGACCCTGCCCTTCCATAATTTCAGTTTAGATACCCCAGGAAAGTTAATGGGAACAATTCAAAATGACATCCAGAACTCAGTTAGAAAGAAAGTTAAAGATCCTCAAAGTGAATCACACATACTCTTTGAATCCCCTCTACAGCATATTCAAATGTCCATGTATCCTGCCCTGACATTCATCAGTGATGCAGAGCTCACTATTCGTGAAGAAGCCCATTCATTCAGTCATTCATTCATTCGTACATCTATCTATCTATCTATCTATCTATCTATCTATCTATCTATCTATCTATCTATCTATCTATCTATCTAACCATCTAACCTAATCTATCCATCAAAAGTGAAAGAGATTTATTGCAAAGAGTTTGCTTACCCAGTTGTGGGGGCTGGCTAGGCAAATCCAAAATCCATAAAGTTGGTCATCAAGAAAGGCAGACTGGAAACTCTGAGGTAGGAGTTGAAGCTTTAGTCCACAGGCAGAATTTCATCTTCTTCAGGAAAGCCTCAGGTCTGCTGTTAAGGCCTTTCAACTGATTGAATCGGTCCCGTCCCGATTATCTAGGACAATTGATCTTAAAATCAACTGATTGTAGATGCTAATAACATCTACAAAACACCTCTACAATAATACCTCGATTGGTTTTCAATTGAATAACCGGGCGGGGACTTGGGCCTAGCCAAATTGTCACATATAATTGGCCATTACAGGTGCTTTTGATGTACTAAGAACTATGTTAGGCATTTTGCAGCTTCTGTCTTTACACCTTTTAATTTTCCTTGAATTAAATATTACGCTTCTTCCTTTAAAGAGGAAAAAATTGTAAATCAGGAAAGTTAAGCAATTTAATATTGTTGTTGTTGTTAATACATGTGGGGAAATTAAGACATGAAAATATAAAATAACCTGTCTTCAGTGCATATGCAAAGCCCCTGGAAAATTGTCTGCTACATTATAAAGCTCAGTAAATATTAGTGCCTTTACCAAGTTGTTCTTGAGACATCTTTGTTTTAAGACAGCTGCTAGTAGTTGTGCTTTCCACTGGGAGTGAATTGATGCTCAGTACATTCACGCAGAGTGTGTTTGCACACGAATGAATGACAGTGTATGGGGGGGGGTGTGTGTTATTGACGAGGGGGCTTGCAGGTTGGTGCTATTGTGATGGTGTAACTAGAATGAAAGGCCAGATTCTTGCCCTCGCTGGGATGTTACTTCTGTTTTTGGAGATGCTTCGAGGCTCTTCAATTAGTACAATGTGCTATTCTATTGACTGAATTTATTGTTTTGATGAGAGGAAATTCCTTAGTGTTCCCTTTTCTCCCAATAGCAAGTCATCCTCTGTGTGCAGAAATTAAGGCAGTTGGAATACCAAATGCAAAATGAGAAAGTCTAATGTATTGTACACATGGTCTCAATCTGTCACGAGACATATAAGACATATATCAACAGACAGTGGGACGATGCCAGTCTAAGGTTGTGTTGGTATTGGGTTGAAGGATGATAGGGGCAAGGAAGGAGGGCCGAGTAGACTTCTTTGTTTTGCCCGGACTCACTGAGGAAATAGAGCCAGATGTAGTGGCATTCTATGGCCCAACCAACTTGTGTTGGCACAGCCTCCTTGCTTTAATTCAGGACAATTCAGGACTAATCATAGTTTTCACAATAAAAACGAGTATCACAAAATACTTTTGGGCATATTTACATAAATAGGCTTTCTGAAATCAGGGTTCCAGATAGGCCCTGAAGCTTATTCATCTCTATAATGAAATTTTCTTTGTATATAAAGACTGGCATCGATTGTCTTTGAAGGCAAAACTGAAATTGAAACACATGATTTCATAAATGTAGGAGCAGTAATATGAATAACACCTTTTGTATCACAGTCTACAGTTGATAAAGCATCTGCCCGATATGGCAGAACGGGAAGAACACTATACATAGTGTAGTGTGGGTTATCTCGCGGTCTCCAATTTTCTCTGCCTTCCCTATGGGAGAACTGCTTTTCTCCATCCCATCCTTCCCAGGCCCCACAGTCATGCCGACTTGGCCATGTGACTTGCTCTGGTCTGAGAACTGTATGTGGAAGTAGAGCAGTGCATGGCTCCATTAGTCTTCTTTCTCTGCTACAAGACAAGCACGGGCTGTCTCTCTCATCTGGGGCACAGAATGGCATGGATGTGAAGCTGAGCCGTAGCCAACCTGCAGGGGGCATTCAGGTGTGTGAGGAAGACTTTGCCGTGTAAGGCACTGACATGTTGGAGCCATTTTCTACCACAGTAGAAAATGGCTTATCTATTTTCCCTTATCTATTTTTAAATTCAGGTTCTATAAAAATAGACATTTGTTCCGAAGCTAAAATTTTATGAAGGACAGTGTTTCTAATTTCCTTTCAGAGAGTAGCATTTTTTAAACATATAAAATAATTAGATTCAATTTGCAAACTAATGACACATCAGGTTTAAAATAAGCTACAGTTCAAAGTTTAAATTGAATGATCAAAACCCTCATAATCTTTCCTGCTGAAGAAGCAACCTTTCTGGAAGAAGGATAAACCCAAGGCTACTTCATTTTACACAAGTTCTCGAGTATGAACTATTCAACCTGGAAATAAGGAAGTGGCAAATTCATGGCCGTAATTACATGGTGTGACTCATCTGCTGAGAAGCAGATTATAGAAAACCCAGAGGACCTCTAAACAGCCCGTACAAGCTGGGTCTACAGAAGAAAGAGCCAGAGTCTTCCTGCTCTGGGGAAATGCAGAGGAGAGATTAGGATGCTCTGGTTTCCTTGGATACCCCACCCTGTACTGTTCCTGAGATAAACTCTCCTTTGCCACCACCCTCAGCCTACAAAGTGGTCTCAGCCCCAGGTCATATGGCTTGGTACTGTCCCAGGCTTGAGCCTTTTATTCCAAACCCACTCAGAATGGAAAGAGAAGGACACAGGAAGGGACAACCATTTACTAAGAATGTCCATGTGCCTTTCCTTCCCTGAGTGTTAAATACTCAAGATTTGTGCTTCTTGGACTTCATTTCCCAGAAGATTTTGAGTCGTGGAGAGCCCAGGAAACTTTCAAACATCTCACAGCTACTAGTCCATCTTTAACAGCCTTTTCTATCTGGGATTAATTAATTAAAAACACCCTCCCCCCCAAAAAAAATACCAAGAATTAAGGAAAAACTTAAGAATACTAATAGCTACCACTGATTAAGCCTTGATATGATCCTGATGTTGTGAATATAGGTAATCTTTAATCCTTACAAGAACCCATTGTACAGATGACAGATGAAAGGCTTTAAGAGATTAAAGGAAGTTGTCCAGGTTCACATAGTGACTGCAGACCAGAGCCCCCATCCATACCTGTCTCTCTTTTGGCTTCAAAATCAAGGCTCATTCTTGTATGTCCTACTGAGCTGTATGGTCATCTCGTGTGATTAACTGCTTCAGGAAGCCCTAGGAAAGCAGTGAAAGATGAACTTCATTTGGTTTTCCTGAGGTCTGCTAGAGGCAGCAGGTTACACAAGGACATAAAAACTGTCTCTTGTGAATTGTTATACATTTCGTTTTAAATAAAGAATTGGCTTACTTTTGTAAATAGCATAAAGAGTATTTTATTTTTATTATTATTCATTAGAATGTCACCAAAAGGGAGGCTAGAATGCTGGACCTTTTCTCCAGGGAAATGGCTGAGCCAATTCACCCAAGGTCCTGCTGTAATGCCAAATTTTTCTCATTCGGCTCAAACATGACCTACCCCCATAATCTCTCTTGTTGCTCCCCCGGGAACATCTGTGCCTGCCTCCGTGAAACACTGATTTTAAAAAGTCACTCAAATGTGGCCCACTGTCAACAGGGCTTATTTTTCAGTAAACACATTAGACACCCGTCTCCTTAACATTTCAAAAATACCCTTTCCATAACCTCCTCCTGCAGGTACCTGATCCTGCCTCTTGGGAGAATTATAAGAAAGGGCAGGCACTCTCCTGTCCTGACTATGAGGAATCAAGGAAAACCCTTTCCCGATCAGTTCAACCCTAGACATTCATGAGACCTACCGTGTTTCCCCGAAAATAAGACCTGGCCAGACCATCAGCTCTAAGGCATCTTTTGGAGCAAAAATTAATACAAGACCAGGTCTTATTTTAGTATGACATAAGACCAGGTCTTATATAATATACTATAATATAAGACCGGGTCTTATATTAATTTTTGCTCCAAAAGACGCATTAGAGCTGATGGTCCAGCAAGGTCTTATTTTGGGGAAAACACGGTACAAGGCGCTGAGGTCACGTGAAGCTCCAGGATGATGAAGCTGAGTTCTTGCTGTAGTCCTGCCTGCACCAGTATCTGCTACTGAACATACCTGGTCTTCAGATAGACACATCCTGTCTTCTGTTCAGGAGAACTGGGGAGGATAAGGGCTGACTTAACTTCCATGAGCACCTTGCTGCTTAAAGTATATCTGTGGACTGGCAGCATCATTACCTTTGAGCTCAACAGAGATCCAGAATCTCAGGCTTATGTCAGATGAACTGAATCAGAATCTGCCTTTTAACAAGACACCCAGATAATCTACATGTGCATTCAATTTAAGAAGCACTGAATTAAATAGCAGTTGTCAGTTTGGGCTGCATGTTAACATTATGGTATTGCCAGGAAGTTTTAAGAATGACAGATACCTGGTTTCCACCCCCAGAAATTCCAATTGAATTGGTCTAGGGTATAGCCTGGGCACTGGGATTTGTGAAACCTTTCTGGGTGTCCCTAATGTGTACTGATAGTTGAAAACCACTTCAAGTTTCTGAACAGTCCAAGCATCCATATTGATTATTTCAGAAGAAAGGACAAGGTGATTTGCAAAGAGATTAATGGGGGAAGTTGTGAGCTATTATCTGGGACTCATTTGGTACCTGGTCCTTCTTCCCATCGGCAAGGGGCTCATGCCACAAACAAAATTTGAAAGAAAAGCAAAACACAAAATTTCCTAAGAAGATTAGTTATAGAATAGGATACTGATTATCCTACTTTTAAGTCAAATACAATCAAGAATGAAGTGATCAAAGAAATGAGGACTGGGAAGAATATCGGGGATTGAAACCTACTAATGAGCTTCCGTTCAGTCTTATCTTACTCCCACGACCAGTAGCCAGCCACATGTTCCTTTAATTCAAATATCTTCTCCACTCTGGCGTTATATAAACCTGTCTAATCTGAATCATAAAATGTTCCTCATAGAGACATCTCTACCATCAACAGTTGTCTCAACATTTCTTTTTTAAATACTAAGTCCTGAAGTGTTTTCAGTGAGAAAAAGTATGTGATAAATATTAGTTTTCTGTAATCCAGCCCAAAGTTGAAGACGTATGCAACCAAAATGGAGATACTAAGAAAGCGAAAGCTAAATGGAAGAAAGGTGACCTGCCAAAGTTTGAGGCCCCAAGGGGTTTCACGATGGGGAGAACAAAGTAGTGGAGTGCTTCTGTGACTGCTTCGTTTTTTTCTGGACCAGGACTGGCTGATGGCACAGTTCCTTTAATAAATATCTCCTTGAAGACATTTTTCCTGGAGTGCAATTTATGCATCAAACTAATTCCAGAATGGGCCTGTTAAAAAAGGTATTTAAAAAGAGTGCAATAAGAGAGGAATGCCATTTCATCTTCATGTGACTCTGTGTGGCATTACATTTAAGGGTCCTTCACAATCAATGGGACACTTCTGAGCGACATCTCCGGCTGAGAACGTTTTGAAATCAGAAAAAACTGTAGCCAGAGCCAGAGAAGTATAAACTCCAGAGGTAGCATGGGGCTATAAAGATTATTTCCTTCCCTTTCCCAACCCTGGTGAGAAGACAATGGGGATACATTTTTCAGAGGACTAAACTCTAATGGTTTGTTCTTTCTCCCACTTTGGTTTCAATCTTCCATACTGCCAGGTTATGATTTAATATAATTCCTCCAAGAGTTCTTGACAGTTACTGCAATGTTTTTATAAATTTCAACTTATTTCCAAATAAAAAATTTTAAATGAATTAATAAAACATAAACTGTTACCTCTTCACTTCCAACGCTGTGCGGTGTATTGACAAATCAAGAATAGCTGTATGCATTTCTACCCTGTATCAAGAATGAGCCCATGCTGCCTTTAAATTCCTTACATTATTGCTGAATTTATCGGAACTTCTAATAGATGGTGAGCCCTTCCAGGGCAAGGACCGTGTCTGATCCATCTTGTTAATCACATATACGTAGAAGAGAGTCTGACACAGAATGAGTGCTGTTCACATAATTGCCCCCACCCCCAAAGAGACATGAATAGTGTGCCAAGGCAAAGCTGTCAGAATAGTGGCATTCCTGAAATTCTTTATATGAAGAACATGGGACTAAACGAGTTTAAAGAAAGAAAGCTGCGTATTTTAAAGTATTCTATTTATTTAATTCTTAGTATAGATTTTCTATTCCTTTGAGTCCATTTTAGCTAAGTTCCAACTTTCTAGGAAATTCTTTGTCTAATTTTTCATATTTATTGATAAAATATTTTTAAAGTGTTATTTCAGGATTTAAAATTTCTGATACATACATAGTTTATTGCACTTTTATTCCTAATCCATATCTCTGTATCTTGTTTTCTTTTTAAAAAAGAATAAATTTATTGGGGTGACAACAGTTAGTAAAATTACATAGGTTTTGAGTGTACAATTCTGTATTACGTCATCTATATCTCACACTGTGTGTTCACCACCCAGTCAGTTCTTCCATCACCATATATTTCACCTCCTGTACCCTCTTCTACCATCCCTCTTCCCATCTTACCCTCTGATAACTACTTTCCTGTTTCCTTGATCAATCTGACAAAATATTATTTTGTTGCTCTTTTCAAATAGCAAACTTTGAGCCTTTAAATCCTCTCTACTTTTTCTTTATTTCCTATTTCATACATTTTGTTGATATATCTTATTATTCTTTATTTCTATTGTATGTGTGTGTTCTTTTTGCTTTCTTCCTAATCGCTGAGGTTGAATGCTCAGCTAATTTTCAGCCTCCTTCATTTTTAATATAAGCATGTAAAGGCCATAAATTCCCTTTGAGGACTGCATTAGCTGTAAACCATCACTTTTTAAAATGTATTGTTTTCATTATCATCCATTTGTAAATATTTCCTAATTTCCACTCTGTTTTCTTTGACTCATAAGTTAATTAGAAATATGGTTTTTAATTGCCAGCCAAAGAGGGAATTTTCAATTTACCCCCTTGTTTTGCCCTGTGGTAAGAGAATGTCCTCAATGATATTGATTCATTGGTATGTACTGAGATTTACTGTGTTTGCTAATACATGATCCACTTTTTGAGGTATTGCATGTTTGCTCAAAATACGTTCTTTAGTTTGCTCATTATATCAAACTTGTTAATGTTCATCACTACTATAGTTTTAATAACTTTAAAAAATATTTTATCTATTAACTTCCAAGATAATTGTGTTAAAATCTATCAACTATAACTGTGGACTTGCCAATTCTTGCCAATTTCTTTGTGTAGTTCTTTCAATTTTTGCTTTACATACTTTTAAGGCTAGTTTTGTAAAGCATACAAATTTAAAATTGATAGGGCTACTCAAGAAATTATTGTTTAATACATTATATGATGATCCTCTTTATTTCCAATAATGCCTTTTGCCCTGAGATCTATTTCATTAAATGTTTTATATAGATAGATAGATAGATAGATAGATAGATAGATAGATAGATAGATATAGATATAGATATTTAAAATTTATATATTTAAATTTTAAATGAACTACTAAAACATAAAATATTACCTCTTAACTTCCCACACTGTGTGGTGTGTTGAAAAATCAAGAATAGCATATCGATGGCCACGGGGTTTGAAAATTAATCTGGGGAACGTAATTTGGTGGTTACCAGAGCGTAAGGGGGTTGGGGGGTGGGGGATGAGGGTGAGGGGGATCAAATGTATGGTGATGGAAGGGGAGCTGACACTGGGTGGTGAACACACAGTGTGATTTATGGATGATGTGATACAGAATTGCACAACTGAAATCTATGTAATTCTACTAACAATTGTCACCCCAATAAATTAAAAATAAATTAAAAAAAAAAAAAAGAAAAAAAAAAAGCGTGATAATCTGGCTCTATTCATGCTATCATAAACAATTAGCTAAGCAGACACAAATAGTTCACATATTTGAATGTCTGTGTTAAATGATATAGAGTATATAAAAATAAATATTATAAACCCTCAAAAAAAAAAAGAATAGCATATCAAGACTAATGTGTGTGTGTGTGTGTGTGTGTGTGTGTGTGTGTGATTTGACTAGCCTATCTTTTTTTCAAAAATATATATTTTTTCATCCATTTATCTTAGATTTTGTGTGTCCTTGTGTTTTAGATGTGTCTCTAAAGGGCAAGTGTAGACTATTTACATTTATTATAAATGATTTATTTGGAATTATTTCTATCACATGCTTTCTCTTCTGTTTTTTTTTTTCTTTTTTAGCGTATGTTCTGTTAAATTGATCTAATTTCCTTTATTCTACCCTTTTTGATTCTTCAATTTTCTAGGACTTTCTCCTCCTCTTCCTCCTTCTCCTCCTCCTCCTTCGTCGTCTTCTTTCTATTCTATTCTATTTTCTACTATTTTGCTGGCGACCATTAGATCTTTAAAGTTATCAATATCTTCACCTTCTTTTCTAGCAACACAGAAACTTAGAACACTCTACCCAAGTCAGTCCCTTCTGTGTCACCTGTTATTGTTATCTAGTGTTTCAGTTCCATCTTGTTTTCACTCTCCCTAAATTAAATATTGTCACATTTTTTTAAGATTTACTCATGTGTTAATCAGATTCTTTATTTCCTAGTCCTTCACTGATCCCATGCCTTCATTGTGGGTTCAGTTTTCCAACTCCTGAAATAGATGCTGTTGTATTTTCAGCTCAATCTCTTAAACAGTAAATTCCTTTAGTTTTTATGTATCTGAAAAACATCTTTATTTGCCTTTACTCTGGAATGGTAATTTAGGTGAATATAGAATTCTAGGACAATAGTTTTATTTTCGCAACCCTTTGAAGGTACTATTTCATTGTTTCCTGACTTCTTTGCTGCTAATGAGAAATCTGATGTCAGAATAGTGGTAATTTATTTCTGTGTAATCTGTCTTTTTAATGATCTTCTCGCTGTTTTGGTATTCTGTAATTTTACTGTGATGGTTCTAGGTCTATGTTGACTTTATTCTGCATGGAATTCACTGTAATTTTAAATATGAGGGATTATGTTTTTCATCCATTTTTTAAAGTTTTTGGTAATGAGTTTTTAAAATATTGCATTACCTACTGTCTCACATTCCTTCGGTTTTTTCTTTCCCAGCTACTATTAGACCTATTTTTGTATCTCCTTATTCTGTTTCCCATGTCTCTTAACTTCTTTTGTATTTTCTATATTTTTTTTCTCTCAATGCTGTATCCTGGATAGTTTCCTTAAAATATTTCAGTTCACTAACTCCCTCTTTATCTAATCTTTTGTTCAACCCATTACTTCACTAGGTTTTCATTTAGAAAAAAATTATCTAGAAGTTCTAGTTTTTGTTTTTTTTTAATCAAACCTGACTCTTTATTCTGGACTTATATAGTTTCAACTTATACTTTTATATTTGTAATTATTTAAACATACTTAATTTACCATCCTTATCAGATTCCACTGTTATCAGTGTTCTCAGTTATTGAGAGAGTCTCCTTCGAGATGGGCTTTTGCGTTTGTTTCTACCAGGCATTTAAGGATTATCGCTAAACTAGAACCAATCTCATGTAAATTTCTCAGTATGGAGTTTCTTGATACAAATTTGAACCTCAAATCCACATGAAGCATGGATCCAAGATTAAAATAGCGTTTTCTTTTTCTCAAAGTTTAAACACAAGCAGCAGTATGAACTTGCACACAAAATCTTTGCCATCTCCCCCTTCGAGATGAAGATTGTTCTTTTCTTGTCCCATCCTTTGATGATCCTGGATTTATAAAAGAGTCTTGGTGAAAGCTGATTGTCTTGTGCAGGACAAGGTATCATCTCACGTCTCCAATTTGTAATAAAATGTTATAGAAACTGATCTCCACTCTCACCTATGTCCTGAGGCCAGACAGCTACATCAACGGTTCTCTCAGACTATGTGTTCAGTTCCCCTCATTTCTTCAAACTGAAGGACTAGCTTTCTTTATTTCAAACTCAGCGTAAGCATTTACAGTTGTATAAGTGCCATAACAGGGAGTACTAATAACAGAAGGGTCTTCAAATCATATATTCTGCTGTACATATTGCCAAAACCAGAAAGACCTTTGAATGACTTTTCCACTGTCTTCCACCATTTGCTACATTTTCTATGAGGTCCATGTGGGAAAGCATAGGAAGAGAGGAAAGGTGTCAGGGGGTGGGAGGAATACCAAACAGGGAGTTTTCAGTCATGCATAACAGTCCTGGCTTTATCTCTACTTTGCCGTGTGGCCTTGGGCAAATTGTGTCCTCTTTGAGTTCTGTATTCTCCATCCATAAAATAATGGGTTTAGATAATAAAAGATAGTAACCCTGTTGAGTCCCTTTTTGAGGACTCAGCGTATGTGTGGCACCGTGCTATATGCATTATATCATCTACCTTATGTTATATACTCACACAAAAATCCTTTAAGAAAAGTATGTTGTCTCTGTCTTTCAGGTAATAAGTTTCCAATAAGAAAGGTGTACATAAGTTGGCTACCTGTGTTACTTTCCCTCGTATTTTCTACAAGATGATCATAGTGATTTCTCATCTCTAACCTATCTGAGTCTCGAATCAGTCTTCAATTCCATCGTATGTGTAACTTTCATTTTTCACCCAGTCTTGTTCAGGGTCTTATTGTTCTCATCTCCACAAATCTAATTCACTTCTTGTCCATCTCACCCCAGGTCATTGCCGTGTATAATTATTAGTTGAATTAGTATTGGATGAGTGTTTCAACACAGGCTTCTTGAAATATGGATTCTAGAGGGCTGGGAATGATTCTGCATATATTCACACACACAGATCATAACGAGATCAGGTGTACAGTGGTCACTGCCAAGAGCTCCTTTACAAGAAAGGAGTCAGGGTTGTGTTTTCACGGAAACTTTCAGCGAGTGAGCTCAAAGGTGCATCTAATGCATTTAAAATGCAAATGGCCCCCCCCTCTCTATTTAGATGGGTTGTAATATAGCTCCTTCAGCAGTAAAATCACACTGGGAAGAAAAAAGAAAAGTAAAGCATATCAGAGCCCTAGAGTTCTTTATAGTGCAGGTTCATCAGATTTTTCTTGTTTATTCAGTGCTGCAATTTATATACTTATTAAATAAATAGTTATTGAGCATTCATGTGCTTGTTAATTATTTACAGAGCACCAGGAACTTTGCTAAGAACTGAGGAAAAAGTGATGAATGAAAACAGATAGAGCATCTGTTCTCATGGAATTTACAAGCCAGTGGGAAGATGAAGAGTGAACAAATAATCCCACAAATAAATACAAATTGTACTAGACAAATTGTCTGTACAAATTGTACTAGCTGGTGTAGAGGGAAGGATTGGGCAGTGGCAGAGGACAGCACTTAGAGTGGGGGAAAAGAGGGCCAGGGTAGGCTCTTTTGTGGACGTGACTTGTAAGCTGAGCTCTACAAGATGTGACGGGTGGAAAGAAGAGCATTGGACAGCATATGGGAAGTCCTGAGAAGACAGAGAGATTGACACTTTCAAGGAACTGGAGATCAGTCAGGAGTGACCCAACATGAGGCTGAGTTCCTAGGGAGCGACAAAGTCACACTCTAGTTCTTTGACCACGTTAAGGCCTTGGGTTTTCACTCTTAAGAACCCAATTAAAGTTTTATGGTGGAGAGTGGTTTGACCCATTTTATGTTTTTAAAAGCCTCTCTGCTGCATTGAAAATAAAGTGGACAGTATCAAAATAGAAGGGGGGAGAACAATTTTGGGGTGACTGCAGTACGATGAATGGTGAGGACTTACGCTAGAGCAGGGGGTGGTAGGGATGAAGGGACTTGACTATAGATATATTATAGAGTTAGACTGGAGAACATAGACGCTGGGTTGCAAGTCAGAAGTAAGGGAGAGAATGTTTTCAAGGATAGATCCTAATTTTCTCTCTTAGACAACTGAGTGAACGGAAACATCATAATTGATGCAAACACATCAACTATCTGTCAGACCTTAAGCTCAAAACTAGTACTGACAGTTCACACTGGCAGTTATAACACAGAGTCTGGGTATTTTGGTTTTGTGTATGCATACAAATTTTCATCGCTAATATCATTGTGTTTACTCCCTGCCAAGCACTATTCTAAGCAATTTTGTGTCTCAACTCATTTATCTTCATCACAACGATTTGAGGCAGGTAATATTATTATCCCATTTTTTTAAATGAAGAAACTGAGGCACAGAGATTCTAAGTACCTTGCCTACAATCTCTTCAGCTAATAAATGCAGACTTTAGATTTGAACCCATGTAATCCTGGGGCAGAATTGACATTCCTAACCACTTCTAACCTACTCGCTCCTTTTTTTGACCCCAAGAATCTCTTGGTCTAGTCTGGAAGAACACACACAAGGAAAACAATAATAAGAGAATAGTATGAGAATGGCTATAATAATAACCACTAACATTATGTGGCAGAATATGGGGATGCACAGGGTACTGAGGGGGCAGGGAACAGAGATTTGTAAGCTTTCAATTAGAATGAGAATTAAAGGATATTTTTTAATGTAGTAGGAAATAACACAGAAATGTGTTATTTTGCTGAATGGTAAAAATTTCTTTGAGCCAATATTGTGCTCACCTTTGTATCTCGAGAACCTCACCTTGACACATGGTGGGTGCACAATAAATGTTTCATGAAGGAGACTGAAATGAAAGTCTCTGCAAACAAGGACGCTACCTCCTGACAAACCACTCTACTCTCTTCTTTACCAGGAACTTTCATTTCTCCAACCTCCTTGAACAAACAAAACAAAGGCAATGGCTTTATACAGGAAAGAATAACGTTGCCAGGTCAGCTTTAAAGTCAGTCTTTAAGAATGTTTGATCTAAAAGCAAGGACAGTCCACATTTTTGGTGAATTTGCCTGCAGAACTCTTTAATGAGTTTACCTATAAACTAGCATTGATTATTATTTCCATTATTAGCCAGATTTTAGAATGCTATTGTAAAAAAATAAAGTGCACACACATATACAAATATGCACAAACAAAGCCTGTCCCTCCCATATTCATTGTGTTTGTATTAGGCTTTCCAGGAATTTCCAATCAAAAGACTTTTGCATTCTCTCTCCTGTGGGCGGTCAATTACAATTCTGCAAAAATCGAATCAGAAACTTTAGGAGGATTACAAGATGTTTGTGTTTTTCCATCTGACTTTGCCCACTGCATCTCCAGACACTCTAGGGGTACCTTATGTGAAATTAACATGTTTTGTCACTTTGTGGCAGACCTTGGCTGGCCTTCTTTACTCTCTAGGGTTCCCTCTACTTAATCAAAGCAATCCTCTCTTCTTAGTTCCAACTTCCCATTTCTTAAGAGAGGCCTATTGATTTTGCCCCTGAAATGACCACAATCTTATTTTCAAGTGTTGAGGATATCTCTGCAAGTATTGAGCAAGGAGATTTGGGACAAAGCAGAGTGAAATTAGTATTGAGTTATTTTGCTCCATCAAAGAACAAAAACATATTTGAAATACCTCTATGCCTGGTAAAATGCCAGGTGATGATAATAAAAGATTAATAAGGCACCTTTTCATTATTCAAGGAGCTCTCCATCTAATAATGAAGGCAGGCATAGAAACAAATAATTTTAATCACACAATGGAAGTGCAATGATAGGGGTAATTGTTGGATATTGTGGCCATATGCCAGAGTGACGGGGATGGTAATGGCTTTCTGAAAGAAGTGATGCCTGGACTGAATCTAGAAGGAAGAAAAAGCAGGAGTTAGCCAGGTGAGGAACACCTTTCCAGGTGTGGTGTGTTGAAGGGAAAATCGTGTAATGAGGTGAGGGAACATCTAGATATGACAGACAGGAAGCAGGATGTATGTGGGAAACAGCTCAAGCTGGATTGTAAGGTACATGGGGAGAGACAAGATGAGGCTATAGGTGGGGCTGGTGATGAAGGACTATGTAAAAACTCTACTAAGGAATTTGGACTCTATCTTAGGGCTACTGGGGAGTCATTGAAGGAATTTAAGTAGGGGAGTATTAGGGTCATATTATTGGGTTTAAATAGATCACTCAGATAATGATGACTTCTTCACACAAGGCCACAAGAGGGTTTTGAGTTCTCACAAGGGTCAGAGCATTGGGTATAGAAAGCCTTCTGGACTGCTCTGCTCTGACATTCCATCAGAGCATTTGGGAAATACAGGAGACTAAATAAGACTTCGGTACAGGTGACAAAGGAAAATAGGGAAAAGGACTGCAAGTCTTTAAAATTATTTTTAGAGCATTTCTAAGCTATTTCTCATAATTGTCTCATTCCTATCAATATTTTATAGAGAAATATAGAGATCTCTTGGGGAAAACCCAGGTCTAGAGATACGTTTTGTTTTTCTCTGAGTTATGTTATATTTTTATAAGTCTACCTATTGGGCCAAAAATATCAATATCATACCAAAGCAATTATAAGGTATTTTCCCTATACAATTTTTTCAACAGTGTCTTTAGTGACCTTCACAGACATCTAATGGAAGCCATCAAAATTTATTTGAAAATAAATCATGGAATTTGTCACCCTCCATGATCTCAAATGACATTCCTATAACAAAGATTTAGCTTTATTATTAATATTTTTCTCATTTAAATTCTTCTTGTTTCCCACATTTGTTATTTGTTTACTATTCCCTTATTGGCCCATTGTGATAAATGACTATGTTTGCTTAGCAAGAGAATAAATGTTCATTTGAATATGTCTTATTCCCTGCTAGATGCTAGAAGGTGGCTTTTCCTTTTGCAAGCTGCTTGGTTACTGTTGTCCAAATAAGTACATGTTAGGAAATAAAGGGGGGTGTCCTAAAGATGAAAATCTTGTCTTAGTCTTTCACTCTCAACTCCATCCTCAGACAGATGTTTAGAACTATAATTGAAATAAACGTAGGGCAGGGGTATGTGTTGAGACATTTACTGTTATTTTAAATAATGACTGCATTTTTATCAATATAGAAAGAGCTTCCTAAGATGAGCTCAAGCTGACATTTGATATGGATGTATCCTGGCTCTTGGGAAAATTTGAACATTTTTGCACTGGGCATTTGACTATCTTTTTAATACCATTTAAGGTATGAATGTCTGTGACTGTGAATTGCCCATTTATTCATTCTGCATCCGGGTATATAACATCCCCCCAGCAAATGACAAGAAAGTAACCAAAGGGCAAAAAGCTGTGGTCATTTGTCAATTTTTTCATCTCCACTTGGGTTTCTGTCATCTCAAATATAAGTTAATTGTACCATCTTCCCCAACACTCTGTTCCAACCTATGTTTTCCTCATCTTCCCCATCCCAGTAAATGGTACCACCACTCACCCAGTTGCTCAGGATAGAAATCCTCCCTCAGTCAACCTTGATTCCTCTCTCACCTTTCAACCAACCATCAGCAAGCATCATCAATTTTGCCTTTGAAAAAAATTTGACACAATCTCATTTCTTCATCCCCACGGTCATTGCTTTGCTTATCACTTTTAGTGTTTGCCTGCTGCCCTTGCATTAAAATCCAAACTCCTCCCCAAAGGGCTATGTAATTCTCGTCTGCCACTCACCTTGGTCATCTAACTCTGAACATGTGAGCATTGTTCCAGTATCAGGTCCTTCACTCATTCTTTTCCCTCCTCTTGAAATGGGTGTCCCATCGTGTTGGCTCTTTCTCATGCTTCAAACCTTAGCTGATAATCTGCAGTGAGGCCTCCCTTGTCCATGCTCCCTCTACACATCCTATCCCATTATTGGTTCTTTGTCTCACTTACATTAGTTTGTAATTGCTCTTTTTAACTTGTGGCTTTTGTGTTTCCCCTGATAAATTATTAGCACCATAGCGTAGGGATGACATATGTCTTGCTCAGCAGAGCATGTCCTGCACTGCATGTTTGTCTAGCAAATAGCAAAACTCATGAAAAATCTACTTGAATACATGGAACATGCTAAGAACTGAAGGTAAAAAAAAAGGACTAGGACACAGTTTCTGCCCGCATGGAGCTCACATTCTAATATAGGAGACAGAAGAAAGAAAAAAGCAACAAGAGGTCATCACAATATCTAGGGAAAAGAGCTGTAGAGGAGATACCTGCAAAGCACAGTGATGGTGGTAAAGACTGTATGAATAGTGTAAAGATATCGGCCCTGAAGACAGACAGACTTGGTTGAATCTTCAATTGCCATCAGTTTTTTGTTTTGTTTTTCACCATCAAGTAGCTCTGATGATTTGGGCAGGCTACTTAGCCTCTATGAATCTTATTCATCTATGAAAAAGAAGAAAGGATGTTTACTGTCTCAAAGAGATAGTGTGAGAATTCCGTGAAATAAGCCACGTGAAATACTAGCGCCTTGAATCAGAGCTAGTAGGTAACCACTTTACGTAAGCTTCACTACCGTCGTGAAGAATGTTCGTTTCATTAGTCAGTGTATACCCAGAGCTCAGTGTGCCCTCGATATGCTGTTGAATTCAAGGCTTTTACTCTCAAATTCGTGCTCATTTCAAGACGGTGCATTACACCTCCCTCGGAGTTGTTTCCGTGCCTTGTGATTCGGAGCATGTTGTTATTTTAAATAAGTATCACTGCTCTACTGTGGCCAAATGTGGGGTCAGATGGAAAAAACGCAACTGAAGCGATAGCTTCATTCCCGAGCAAGAAGTTGAAGACACAGTTTCCTATGTGAGACTCAAGAATCCCAGAATAGACATACAAAAGAGGTGCTAAAGAGCTACAGGCCCCCCAGACTTCTTTCACGGTAGATACATAAATGAATAAAGACATGCATTAATTAAAATTCTGCAAAAGGACTATTGGGGAACATGATGCTTGGGGAATATTTTTAAGAACAAGACTTCTCCACGTGGGCCACAGGCCTTTCAGGAAGTGGGAGGCGAGGTAACATAGCTTTCATGGTCCCTGAGCACTTTTGCTGTCATGGATCTTATTTGCCTTTGTTAAAAAAAATATAGATAGATAGATAGATAGATAGATAGATAGATAGATAGATAGATAGATAGATAGATAGATATAGATACATATAGATAGATATCTATATAAATATAGATATATATAGATATAGATATGTCTATAGATATATAGATAAATATATCTATATCTATATAGATACATATATATATCGCGTTTCCCCAAAAGTAAGACCTAACCGGAAAATAAGCCCTAGCATGATTTTTCAGGATGACATCCCCTGAACATAAGCCCTAATGTATCTTTTATAGCAAAACTTAATATAAGACCCGGTCTCATTTTCGTTCGGGGAAACACAGTACACACACACACACACACACACACACACACACACACACAGTCACTACATTGGTATGAAGGTAAATATAATTCAGGATGGATTATGTTCATTTTTTTCTTCTACTTTTAAATTTTTTTCTCCCATGAAAACATTTTTGTTAATGCCTAAAAGTATCATGGTCCCTAGACCATGATACCTAATTTGCTTAATGGATAAGTCAGGTGAGGAGAGCAAAGGACAAAGACCCAGGGGAGACATGACTTAGAATGTTTGGAGAACTAGAGTAGTGTGATGTGATGAAGCCTAGGTAGCTGTTGAAAGAACCTATGGAAGAAATACAGATGTTGCAGCCAAACTCGGGATTTGTGTGTAAAACTATGTAATATTATGACACATGTTTAATGAAATTATACTTATCCTCATTACCTGTTATGCACTCCAGTATTTCCTCTTGTGTTGTTTTTTCACACTGCTTGTGACCCATTAAATTTATTATTGTATAAAAGTTGTGACTTGCCATTTGAAAAACCCTGGTGTCAGAAAAAGAAACAAGAGGAGAGGTGGAGAAGGAGCCGTGGCAGGGGCGCGGAGTGCCAGCCCTGCACGCCAGGTCTTTCCTGGGGGGCACTTTCCTGATGGACAAGCTCTGGCAGCATTTCCCGCAGAGGCATGAAGTGATGGGATTTGTGTATTTGAAAGCTGACTCTGAAGGACAGGTTGAAAGAGGGTAAGGCGGACAGCAGAGAGCCTACCAGTAAGGACACCGCTAGCATCATATGATGCGAGATGGGGAGTTTCAAACTATGGGGGTGGCAGCGGGGAAAGAGGCAAGACATAGAAAACATTCAGGAGGTCAAGCGAAGTGCCCTTGACTCAATGACCTTTGTTTTAGTTTTACTTCAAATATAAGAAAACAAAAAAAACAAACAGTACAGTTTTCTGCTCTTCCCATTCTCCCATGCAGTGTAATTAATTTCACATATACAGAGGGTGCCAAAACAAATGTATACACATTTTAAGAAAGAAAAACAGTATTAAAACTATAATATACAATATTATATGTACCAATAACAAAAGATGAATACAAGTCATGTTTGACTTCTGCAATTACAAGAGGTGCTCAAAGTGATTGCAGTCAATGTCCAGACACTTCGGATTATGGCGAAATACGGCTTGACCAACATTGAGCAAAGTATCCACTTGTATACATATTTTGGCACCCTCGGTGTGTGTGTGTGTGTGTGTGTGTGTGTGTGTGTGTGTGTGTGTGTGTGTATAATATATAAAAGTTATGCCTTCTTCACTAAGTTGCATATATATGTGTATATATATACACACACACATATATAAGTTGTACACACACACACACACACACACACAACTTAGTGAAGAAGGCATAACTTTAAAGCGTTAGGGAACTGACTCTGGAGTCAGCCAGCTTTCTCTTCCAGGCTCCACCATGTACCACCTGGGAGGTCTGAAACAACAGCCTTACTCTCTCTGAGCCTCATTTGCCCCCAGCTGTAACACTGGAGTGATCATAGTACGTTCCTCGTAGGGTTGTTGTAAGAACTAAATGGGGGTACGTACATGTACAGTGCTTAGCATACTGGCAGCATACAGCAACCACAGAATAAGTAGACACCGTTACAACATATTTTGAAAGTTATGTCCTCATTCTATGACTCGGGAAAGTAGGCAAATGCAAAGTTTCAATTTTAAAAATATACTGTGTGGCTTTGAATTTGAAGCCCTCTCTCTGTCAGAAAGCCAAATTGTATTGTTCCTTCCAGCTGTGTGTGGGTGAGTGCGTGCACATATGGGTGTGTTTATATGACCCATCTTATTACATGGGTTCATATGGCTTATACATTCCATCTCACCATTGTCTCTTCACCTGACCCTGTGTGTAGTGTCCTGTACTATTCCAGGTCACGCTTTTTAAAGCTTGCAGGATGTATTCCATCATGGATAAGTAGCAAGTGCCAGCAACCATCAGACTCTTGAGTTGCTTCTAATTAAATCCTATGGAGTTAATATTTTCAGGTTATTTAAAAATCCTCCATCAAGTTCTAAATTTCCCTTGGTCCCTTTCTTCTTTCAAGTTTACTATTTTTGCAGAGAAGTGGAGGGAAGCATAACACACATCCAAAGCCTTTGAAATGTCTACCATCCTCTGAGAGCTCTGAGGGGTACGGTAATGAATTGCTTTGAGGTTAAGTTGTCTGACTGTCTTGTTATGAGAGATCAAACCTGAAGGTGTGTGTTTGCTTCCAATTAACGCCAACTGTTGGGATTTAAAAATCATGTATTTCATTCATTAACCTTCAGGATGGCATTCAGAGGGGAGAATATTTGAATTTTCAACCTACAAATTATGAATTTATCAAAAGCAATAACATTATTGTAATACTCACGTTAAAGACCATTAGTATCCTTAGTCTCTGCACTAGATCATGAGGAGACCGTGTCTGCCCTGAGGACATCTTCTCTAATAAGAAGAATCTTTTATACTCTGCAGTGAAGAGAGAGATTTCTACATGACAACTCTCTTGTCATCTGCACTATAACCTTGGAAGGAAATAGGCCAGAAGTTATTATTCTCATTTGATGGAAAAAACTGAGTCTCAAAGAGATCAAGGGACTTGCCCAAAGTGACACTCTCCTTACAAAACGGTAAAGACAGAAGGTGAGATCAGAATTTTTACCTCCGAGTTCTCTGTTCTTTCCATCTCTCCAGATTGCATTCCCCAGTTCTGAGATACACAAAATAAAGAGGGCTATTGTAGGCCAAAGTGTAAAGTAGGCAATTTTATTGCATGGCCCACTCACTGCCTGGTAGGCAGTGCTCTCGCTCTCCAGGAAACATCCACCAATGTCCCTAGGTCACGCATGTCTGCCCCTTCTTTGTCCTCCAGTTGTCCCATCACACAGACTGATGGCAAGAAGAAGGTACAGTGGCTTGGGGGACGGTAGGCAACACTGTAGCATATTTCAGGAGATGTGAGATTTCAACATCAGACACACAAAGTTCAAATCCCAAATCTGCAACTGTCCACATTTATGGCCTTGGTCTACTTAAATGCTTTGTTCCTCGGTGATGTCAACTGTGAAACAGTGACCACAATATTTATTTATGACGATATATCTTCTAGAATGATTTTAAAAGGAAGTGATAGAATATGTGACTAAAGGTCTTTTTAACAATAAGAACTTCTAATTATCTCAAGTAAATCCAAAAGTAGGCTTTTCCAAGTTGATTAATCAAACCACTCAAGGATATCAGGCTTCTGGATAAGCTTCTCTATTTTGTTTTGTTTTGTTTTACCTTCTCAATAGGGTTGAAATGGCTACCATAGCTCCAGACATCACGTCCTCACATAACAACGCCCTAATCAGGAAAGAAGGGGTTGGGTATTCCTCTTGTGCATTCTCTCTCTTTTTACAAAGGCAGCATGATAGGGTCTTTACCAGGAGCCTCTAACAAATTTCTCTCTTATTTCATTGGCCAGAGTAGATCACATGCCCATCTCTACACCAGTCCTTGGCAAAGGAGAATGGGGTTGTCACAATCACTTTAGACTACCCAAGAATTATCCTCTAGGGCTAGGATAGGAGTCCTTTATCCTTAAACACACTCAACTTACATCTGGAAAAAAAAAAAAAAAAAGAAAGAAAAAAGGGTTCAGTGAGCAAGGCAGGAGGGTAAGACAATGACTAATGAGGAGGTAACCAATTGGTCTGCCACAGGAGGGTTTTGTGTCTTGTGTTTATGACCCTAGTATAGCACCTGGTACACAGAATGTCTCAGTGCATGCCTCCCGCCATTACCAACTTTACAAGCTAGACCCACATCCACTCATTTTATAACTTGGACATGCCGTTTAACCATAAAGCTGATTCCTCCGTCTTCAAATTAAGGATAAGACTTGCTAGTCTGCAGGGTTGTTGAGAAGGTCAAAAATGAAATAATATCTGGGCAAGAGTTTTATAAGTTATTGATTGCTATGCAAATGTGAAGTATCATATTTAACATTTAGAGTCAAAGCTGCAAAGTTGAGTGAAGCAGGGTCAGACTGCAACATTATAACAGGTATTTGTGAAATGCTGATAACTGAGTGTAGGATTTTTCTGTTTGGAAATGTGATGCTAAGATATACAACAGTCATCTCATTGTCTGAACATTTAAAAATAAAGTCAAGCTTTTGTTCTGGGCCACCTTGTACCTAAATAGAGTGCAATGCAAAAGGAAGGAGGGAGGGAGGGAGGGAGGGAGAGAGGTAAGAAAGAAAGAAAGAGAGAGAGAGAGAGAGAGAGAGAGAGAGAGAAGAAAAAAATTTATACATTAAAACTGACATACAAAAAAAGACTGACTGCTTTGCCACTTTCTGTTTCCAAATTCCCGCTCACAGCTCAGCACCTGAGCTTGCTATTGATGTCAGTTGGTTCCCATTTCCTAAGTTCTTGTACTCCAAGTCCACATAAAAATGTTTCTGACATCCAGTTGCAAGAATATCTACTTTCTCCCAGAAGCCTTAAATGCATGCCTTTCCTCCAATATTCTCAACAATTCTGTAAGATGCTTATTCGTATTCCCATTTACTGGATAGAAAACCAAGGCTCACTGAGATTAGAGAACCTGCTAAAGTCCCATAGCTGAGAAATGAGGAAGCCTAGATTTCTACTCAATGCTCTCAAGCTCTAAAACTTACGACATTTCTACTCTCCCTCCACTTTGCCACCTTTTCCGAAATACCCTTTCCAATTGAACATCATGAAGATGTCTGACCTCCTGGTTTCTTTGCCTTATATATTTATAAGGCCCAATTCTACAAGTACTCAGTTTGCTACAGAATTCCATTTGAGAGACAAGTCTAGTAGAGTCACCCTCTGAAGTTCAGCATGCACTTCAAATCAACCCACGTGAAACCACACCCACAAAACGTGGGATGCATAATTATTTATTGGCACATGATCCCTGGGGCAGAAACAGATATCTACCCTACAATGAGATCTTAGCCTGTCGATTGCTATTATCAAGAATATTCCTTATCTCTGGATCTCTGCTATGAGTGTTCTCTCCTGTTGCTCTAAAGATGGCACTCCAAGGTATGTCACACAGGTGTCTGGGTCTGCCCAGAGGTCACATGAAGGTCCCCTCTCCAGTTCTGTGCTATACTTTGATACCAAGTCCATAAAACTCTCTGAGTCTCCTGAAGGCCTTCTGCTTCCTCACCAATTGAATCAGTTTTATTCATTGCATAAGCCAGAGAACTATTAGGAATTCATTCAGTACACTTCCAATTTTCTGTGGCTTAAGGCTTAGAGGTTCATTTTTCTAACCTAAAACGGTGGAGGTAGATGGTGTTGACTTCATTGGTTCATTGGTTCAATAATGTCACATTAGCCTCTCCTTCACTCTCCCAAGATGGCTGCTGCAAACATTCAGCATCCCCACCATATTGAGTTCAGGAGGGGCAGAAGGAATAGAGGAGGAAGTATCAGCCATATCTCTTTTATTTTTATTAAGAAAATGAAAAGCTTTCCTAAAATAACCCAGCAAACTTCCACCTACATGTTGGTCAACAAAACTTAGTCCCTTGGCTACCTGGGGTTACAAGGCAGACAGGGAAGTTGAGTAGTTGGCTCACTGGCCTCTACAATGGAGGCAGGAAAAGGATAAGGTGGACGGGACTGGATGCTAAGGTCACTGTACCATTTTCTTACTCAAGGATTGGTACTGCCCAGAACAAAGGGATCACAGCTTGAGTTTTGAGTTTCAAACACAGATGGTTTCAAGTTCATAACAAAACAGTAATCTGATGTTCGGGTTTGTTGGGAGAAAACAAAAAAGGAAGGTGTTCTCTAAATTATCAAAGTTTTCCATTACATAGCAATACCAAAGCTTGATCAAGTAAGGTAAATGGTTTGCAATAATCGGGAAAATAAATATATGTTCAAATAGTAATAAGGAAATTGGAGAGTTAATTCAGGGTTGAGGGAAGAAAAGTGATGGAAACCTTGAAATAAATCCAAATCAACTGAGGGAGGATTCTACAACATCTAAGCTGATACCTGTGGTAGACTCTGTCCAGACTGCTGTATTCTAGCCCTCCAGCGCCTTGTAGAGAAATATTTGTGTGAGCCTTAGATTGGTCACAAAGACACATGCATTGGCACTGATGGTGTAGGAAGAAATTATAGCCAGAAACAGATGTGAAATAGGCTTAGCTTTGTTAAATGTGGTTTTCCCAATCTCATAAGGTGACGGAGTTTCAGGGTGGCATAGTGAAGGGTTTAAGGTCTTGGTAAGCTTACACCTGGTGCTTCAGAACTAGGTTAATTAGTGTCCCACCAAAAATTCATGCCCTAATGGAACCTGAGAATGTGACCTTATTTGGAAATATGATCCTTGATGATGTAATTCATTAAGATGAGGTCATACTGGTAGACCTGGAATGCAGTACGACTGATACCCTTAGCAAAAAGAGACACGGAGAGTGACACAAACAGAAGATGTTGTGAAGAAACATAGGGAGAACACTGTGCGATGACAGAGGCAAAGATTAGGGGTTTGCAGCTGTAAATCAAGGAATGCCAAGGACTGTTGGCAACCACCAAAAGCTAGGAAGAGTAATTAAGGAAAAGATTCTTTCTTGGCCTCTTCATTGAGGAAAGCCCGCCAACACCTTGATCTCAGACTTCTAAACCCAAGAACTGTGAGACATGACATTTCTGTTGTTCTAAGTTACCTCATTTGAGGTACTTTGTTAGGGCCATCCTAGGAAATAGTACCTATTCCTACAACCTTAGACTATCTTACATTGGACAGGCTGACACCACTGCCACTGCCTTGAGCAGATCTCTTTCTGCCAACCCTTGAGTGTGTGTACCGAGCAGAGGGCTCAGTTTCTTTGAGCCTTCAGCCCAGTCCCCTACTGGGCCTCTTCAATGCTTCCCTGGCCCACAGAACCCATCCCCGTGGAGAGGAAGTATAGCAGAAGGAGCATAGACAACGGCCAGCTTACGTTTTCTACATTTCATGTGAGGATTACCCACCAGCAAACTACCTCCCAAGAATCCCCCAAGACTAGGAATGTGGCCCTGCTTAACAATTTAGATTACCCCATCATCCCTTACTCTCCCTCTCTATTGCAGTGGACAACCAATGGATCATCAAGTTTTACTGTTTCTACCTCCAATTTCTCTCTTCAAACTCCTGCCGTCTTCTGCCCCCTTCTATTGCCCCATTTAAAATCCTCACATTTTTCTTACTCCTAATAAGTCTCACTTCCTCAAGTCTCACTTTTCCTAAATGTGTCCTCTGCACTATAGCTACAATAATCTTTCTACAACAAAGTTTTTAGTATTCAGTGTTCTGCAAAACCCTTTGGTGGCTTCTCATGGACTCCAACTTACTGCGTGTGAGTCCAGCCACTTCAGGAAGCAGATACCAAGACAGAATTCAAAGTGTACAAGATCTGTGAGGGAAAAGCCTGTGAGGGATAAAGGCAAGAGAAAGTAGGTAGTCAAGGAGAGCTTCAGACAGTGGTACAGATTTGACACCTGTGAAGGGGGAAAAGGAAGGGAGGAGAATTGAGTAGGAAATGCTGAAGACTACAGCTCTGAGAAAGTCAAGGTCAGGCTCACTGGGGAGCCCCAGTGCAAAGACTGCCTTTAGAAGAGTCCTGGGATGTTAGCTGGGCGCATCCCTGGGAGAGAGAGGTCTCAGTGTGAACCCAAAACTGTGGCAATTGGAGGCTGTCGACTAGTTAATTCTCTTTGCAGCAGGTTCTCTCTTAAAGGATACCTGAGTGGCTCACTGGTGCACCTGCCACAAAGTCAAACAAGAGTCTCCCTCGTCTTGTCCTTGCAGATATTCCAAAACTCGCCTCTTAGAGCTCCATGATAATAATCCAGAGCCCAGCTATGAAGCAGCAGCCGTGAGTCATATTCTCTTGCTTTGAAACCTCTGTGCATACACGACTATTGTCTGCCTGGAATGCCCTCCCCTTCCCACCTAGTTACCTGGCTAACTCTTCCTCTTTATGTCTAATCCTGTTCTTACATCTGTTTGCCACCACTAGACTATGAGTTCCTTGAGGGCAGGGGCTTCTTAGTTTATATATTCATTCCTACTGAAAAGCACAAGTTCTTAAACTTGCTGAGTTCAATAAATGATGGATGGATAGATGGATAAAAATATATCTTCCAGAATAGGATAAAGTCCCACTGTCAGAGGAGACGTTTGGAAGTAGAATAGTTTAGCCTTTGGCAGGAAAGTCACTAATCTATCTCAGACAGGTAAGAATTTCTGAAACATTTTAACACTGACACAGAGAGATTTCTCTAGTACTGCCAGTGCGTGTTTCTTAATGTCTAACCTCAATCTCCCCTAATGCTATTGTTAAGCCTAAGAACCAAATTAAGACTAATGCCAGCAATTCTCAGACAACAACTAACCGCACTCATTCGAAAGTAAGAAGTATATCCATTATCCTTGAAATACATGTGGAGAGTTGACCAGCATAATTGTACCTGTCTATACAAGTGACAAAAGTAAAACTAATGTATGCACCATAGCACGACGATTAGCTTAGTGTGAGTAATCTGGGTTACTGTTATATATCTGCTGTCAAGGCCAGTCATCCTTCATTTCCACAAATGTCTTCTGCCTCCTTTGAAGTCATCAGTGCCATCAGTAACTAATAATGTGCTAGACGTCCCACAAGTAGGCATTTTTTATTTTTTAACATGAGCCTTGTGCTTACACTGGCACCAGCAGCAAAGATAAAAGCTAACAAAGGATGACCTTCCTCAAGAAACATATAAACAATCAAATAGCGAATTGTGTTCATTGTTCTCTGTAGACATTAGAACCTATTTATGTGGACTGTTTCTTCTTTAGCTGGAATCTAATCATAGAAAATGGGCCTGATGTGTGGGCTCCAAAGGAAAGATGAATGGAGAGGGTCAGGTGCCATGACTGCAACTGGTTATGGACACATGGGAAATACTATTTGGGGACTTCCCAAAATCATGGGGAAAACTGGGGAGGAGGCCATAAAACTAATGATGTTTTATACAACCTCAATTTGAGACCAAACGACAACATGACGACAACAGAAAAACACAAACAAACAAAAAAATACCCGCAACAAGAAAATCAGCATAAAAAAGGATTAGAAATGTCCTTATTTTAGTCCTAGATTGATGAGATCTGAGTTATGCTTACAAAACATCTGGCTTTTCTAGATGCTACAGAACATGAGAGCACACTTTCTCTCAGCTCCTCCTTTTGCAGATCTTCACTCAGTGATGGCACTGCCAGTGGCCAGATGAACAGGACAACCTAGAGCCACAAAATAGAGCAAGATTACATCATCAGGAGAGCTGATGATGTGGGAATTACTTATGAAGTGTTGGGATAAATAGAAATTGGTATTATGGCAGTAGAGGGAAATCAGAAGCACTAGATTTAGGTGAGAGTCCATCTTTTCAAAGGTTTGCTTTGTGATCAGATGAAGAGTGCACCATTTCCTCTTTACAAAGAGTTCTTCAGATACTTTTCTAGATGTTGAAGGCATTTCTATTTTCACCAGTTTCCATGATAATGGGTATGTTCTATCTATCTCTTCGTGCCCTCCATTCTCCTTACTTCTCTTCTGTTTTTCTTTTTCCTTCCTTCTTGTCTCATTCTTTTTTCCTTAACTTTCTCCATTCCCCTTAAAAGTGCCACGGCCATGTTATTTTGAAAGTATTAGGAAGACAGGTATTTTAGTAGACAGTACTTGTCAGAATGCATTTTAGAGATGTATAAATATAGCTATACACTCCAAGGCCCCTTAGCATCCAGAAGAGCCACCAACCAGTTCAAACGTTGCTGAGCAGGGGTTGTGTACCTGGCCTTGAGCCATGTGCTGAGACATGGAGATGATGAAGAGCTAGTCCCTGCACAGATATATGAAAGTCTAACAATTAAGTTCGCAAACTCATCCTAGAAAAAGTGCTACATACCTCATTGCTGACTATCACTACAGTCACCTTCAAAGTACTCCCATTTGGAAGCTATGCACCTCACACCAGCACCTAGTCCACCCTTCAAAGCAATTTTGGAACTTTTTCTGGAATGGCCATCACAGCTGTCATCGTATTACCCTTGATTACCCAAATGTCTTCTTTTTAATATTTCCTTTATCTTCGGGTAAAGAAAGAAGTCATTGGGGACCAGATCCGGTGAGTAGGGATTGTGTTCCAATACAGTGATTTGTTTACTGGCTAAAAAGTCCCTCACAGACAGTGCCTTGTGAGCTGGTGCATTGTCGTGATGCAAGAGCCATGAATTCTTGGTGAAAGATTCAGGTCGTCTAACTTTTTCACGCAGCCTTTTCAGCACTTCCAAATAGTAAACTTGGTTAACTGTTTGTCCAGTTGGTACAAATTCATAATGAATAATCTCCGTGATATCAAAAAAGGTTAGCAACATTGTTGTAACAAGTGGGTGAACTTAATTGTCAGACCTTGTATGTAAGTGCAGTAGACCAAGGACTATGATAGAAGGATACACTGCCATATAATGTATAAAATGGAAAGACATAAGTGAATAGTTCAAAGAATTCCTTCTTGTAAGTGACATTTGAGGTGAACCTTGATTTAAGTAGTAGTGGTTCCCAATCAAAGAGAAAAGAGCGTCTTTGGCCAAGTAAGAGCATGAGCAAAGTCATAGAGAAGAGTAATGACTAGTTCAATGTAAGTAGCTTGGTAAATAAGAAATTGGTAAACTGAGGCTGGAAAGGGAGGCAGGGTCCACATCACAAAGATTGTTGTGATTCTACTTAATGGCTTGAATCATTCAGTAGGCCATGAGGAATCGTGGAAGCCTTTTTAAATAAGAGTAGTAACATGGTCAAGTTATCAGTGTAGAAAGATCACGTTGGCAACAGTAGGACAGATGGAGGACGGGGGAAGATCATACAGCCTCGTGGCAGTGATACTACTGAAGGAACTATTGCAGTAGCCCAAGGAGAGATGACGACGTCTGAAGTAAGAAGAGATGGAGGATGGAGTAACTTGAGAACTGTCCAGGACTTGATTACCAGTCGCTGTGTTGCTGAGAGAGGAGAGAGTTCTGGTATGGCGGACTGTTTACGGTGGTGGGAAATAGGGGAGCAGGAGAAAGTCTAAAGGGAGTGGAAAAAGAGGAAGAAGTTGAATTTAGTTTTGGCCATGCCTAGTATAAAGTGCCAGGAGGAGGGCCAAACAGAGAAGTCCAAAAGGCAGTTGTTACTGATAAGCAGCTGAAAAAGGAAGACTAATCGGGAAAGAAGAGATTGGGCGTTACTGGCATGGCGTGGCCTTGAAGCCCTGAAGATAGACGATCACTGTTTGTGGAAATCATTGCCTTCTCTCATCTCAGATTAAGCACAACCACTTCCCTCTTTTTCCATTTATGATAATCAGTAACATGTGTAGATTCCTTAACAGCCCACAAAGCACTTTCACAACCCTTATTTTATTTGGGTCCCGTCCCTTACACCACTCTCTCTCGTACATGTTATCCCATTTTGTACACCAGGGAAATGAAGTCGAGAGGTCAAGGGGTTTTCTCTGTGTCACACAGCTCATAAATGGAGGAGCTAGGGCAAGTCTGGTTCTCTGGCTCCAAATTCTTGACAAGTTCAGGTTTAATTTTGTGTTGGTTTCCCTCCTAACATTATAAGTTAGAAGAAGTATGTTGTGCACCATTGAGTTATTCCTGGCAGTGTTTAGCATATAACAAAACACTCAATAAATAGTCATATCATAAATTAATACATTGCTTGTCATCTTTTTTTTTTTTTTTTTTTGGCCGTGTTCCTGTAGTTCATTTCCCCCAGGTTTATTCTGAATCACTTGCATAGCTCGTAGGGGTCGTAGTTTGAGCCAAACAAACTAGTGACTCCTTCCTCCATCTGTAGATAACATTGTCCATTTTCTTATTACAGAACTTGACGTACAGATGTGTGATCACGTGTGTGTCTGCGTCCTGCATTAGATGGTTAGCTTCTGGAGGGCAAAGGCATTATGAATTAATAATTACATGAACCTCTCTTTTGTATAGTTAGGTGATTGCCGAGGGCCGTGCCCCTCCCTGAGCCATCCCTGGCTACAGCCAGTCTGGCACTCTTCTGAAACTTGGACAAGTGTCCATCACAGTAATTAGATTACCAGAGTGCAATTGTCTGTTTGCACTTCCCCTACAAGATTGTGAGCTCCTCAAGACAGAGATCATGGCATTTTATATCTATGTTTCCAATGCTGAGACGCAGACAACCAATTACACAGCAGCGAGTTAATTACTGCCATGGAAACCGATGCATGCAATAAAATCAATACTTATTTATTGAATAAATGAGCAAGCAAATACAAGATGAATTTAGTTCTAAAATGTCAGAACAGAGACCTTAGAAACTATTTAGTCCTCTTCATTTACAGATGAGCAAAATAAGACCTAGAAAAGATAAGAGAGAATATCGCAAGGTTCCACAAATCTAGTCAGTGGCTCCAAGGCCCTTTTCCCTTCAATATGCAGAAATTGAACCGAGGAAACTGAAAGGAAAGAAATGCATGTTAAAATAGTCTATGTCTGTAGCACCTAGCAGAGCATCCAGAGAAGGGGCGGGGGAGTAAACATAAAGTGTGGCCATCATTGTCAATTAAACCAAGGTGAATGAATCAAATAATTCATCATTTCAACTTGCGCAGTCTTTAGCTGAAAGAGAGGCTTGAGGCTTTAAAAGCTTCTCAAAGCTGTACATCACTTTAGCAAGACAACAACAACAAACCCCAAACAGCTTCCCAGTTTACACTGCAACACAGAATTAGAGGCAATGTTTAAATATTACAAGTACCAACAATGCCAGCAGCAATTACAGGGTGGTTTTCCTGGCTCTTCCTCAAGGCTGGTGGGTGGTGAAGAATCCAGAGCCAGAAAAGCTGGTAGCAGTCGCCCCAGGGCACTCAGTGCTCAGTACTTGCCAAGCACCATCACTAACTACTTCAACCTTGCAGGGACCCCCTGGAATATGATTATCCCTAGTTTTTATATGAGAAAACTGAGACCCAGGTTACCCTTGGTCACACATTTGGTAAATGTGGAGCACCACGATTTACTCCTAAAGATTTTTTATTCTAAACCCAGATGTAAACCACCCTTTTAGTGAAGCTGAGGACTGATCTAACCATTCCTGCCTGCCAGGAACCCAATCCAATGGCCTCTTCAGTGGGCTGATCACGCCTGCCTTGAATCATCCCAGCCCCTTTCTTTTTACAAAGAGAACACTGATAAATATTTTCAGTTTGCTCAGTGTGGGGACAGACCGGTCTGTATAAAGTCATGGGCAAAGACTTCAGGTTTGGGGATTTGACCATAGGTGGTGTGACATCTGAATAAATCAGAGGTCACTTACTGATGGCCAGATTTAACCCAAAAGTAAGTTACATTTGACTTCAAGAGGTTTTTAAATTTATCCAGTCAACATTAAACAACAGGCAATCTCACACAAGACTTTTCATTTTTAGTGTCTCTTGATTTGTCAACACTAAGCACTCCTTTGGCTAGAGCTGGGAATCAGCTGCCCGTATCTAACTGGGTGTGTACACTCCCTTTCACTACCACGGCCACCATTCCCTCTTATCTCCCTGATTTAACCCTGCTGGGGTCATTAACCATCCTGGCCTGTCCTTAGGCATTTGAACTTGACACCCATAGAACACACAGATCAATGATACACAGCAATACTAAAAAAAAAAGGTCTTCAGTTATTCCTGCTTCTTAACAAAATGTCTAGTTATGCTATTTTTACTATTACACTTCAAAAAATGCTATGTATGAATATAAAATGCATGCAAAATAAAATGTCAGGTTTAGCTCTAAGGGTTTAAAGCAAAATGACACTTTTTTTTTTCTTCTTTAGTTTCAGGTGCACAAAACAATGTAAAAGTTAGCCATTTATCATGTACACCCCTCACAAAGTGATAACTCCCCTCCCCCAATCTACTAGCCCTCTGACATCGCACACAGCCGTTACATTTCCACTGTCTCTATTCCTAATGCTGTACTCCACTTTTAGTGAGTGTATATTTATATATATGTGTGTGTATGTGTGTATATGTGTGTGTGTGTATGTGTATATATATATATATATATACACTATATACACATACACACTATATATATATATATATATATATATATATATATATATTATAGTTGACATTCATTATTATTCAGCTTCAGGTGTACAGTGCAGTGATCAGGCATCTACATCATTCCTGAGGTGGTCTCCCTAATAAGACAAGTGTCCATCGGATACTCTACAAAATCTTTACAACATTATTGATTATATTCCACAAACCGACTTTCGTCTCCCCATGACAATCTTGTGGTTACTGATTGTGCTTTCTAATCCCCTCACCTTCTCCCTCACCCCCAACCCCGCTCCCATCTAGCAACCCTCAGTTTATTCTTGTACATGGTGTAAGGAGGTGGTCCAGCTTCATTTTTTTGCATGTCTGTCCAGGTTTCCCAGCACCATTTATTGAATAGACTGTCTTTACCCCACCGTAAATTCTTGCTTCCTTTGTTATAGATTAAATGACCATATAGGCATGGATTTATTTCTGGGCTCTCTGCTCTGTTCCATTGATTTACGTGTCTGTTTTTATGCCAGTACCATGCTGTTTTGATTACTGTAGCCTTGTAGTATAATTTGATGTCAGGTATCATGATACCTCTCACTTTGTTCTTATTTCTCAAGATTACTGAGGCTATCTGGGGTCTTTTATGGTTCCATATAAATTTTAGGATTATATGTTCTATTTCTGTAAAAAATGTCCTTAGTAGTTTAATAGGAATTGTGTTGAATCTGTATATTGCCTTAGGCAGTATGAACATTTTAATGATATTAATTCTTCCCATCCATGAGCATGGTATGTGTCCATCTATTTGTACCTTCTTTGATTTCTCTCTTCAATGTCTATAATTTTATGAGAACAGGTATTTTACTTCTTTGGTTAAATTTATTCCTAGGTATTTTACAGTCTTTGAAGCAATTGTAAATAGGACTGTTTTGTTTTTTTTAAATTTCTCCTTCTGATATTTTATTATTGGTATACACAAATGCAACTGATTTCTGAATATTAATTTTGTATCCTGCTAATTTACTAAATTCATTTCTCAGTTCTAATAGTTATTTGGTGAAGTCTTTAGGGTTCTCTATATACAGTATCACGTCATCTGCAGATAATGACAATTTACTTCCTCCTTACCAATTTGGATGCCTTTTATTTCTTTTTCTTGTCTGATTGCTGTGGCTAGAACTTCCAGAACTATGATGAATAGAAGTGGAAAAAGTGGGCAACCTTGCCTTGTTCCTGATCTTAAGGGGAATGGTTTTAGCTTTTCCCCATTGAGTGTGATGTTAGCTGTGGGTTTATCATATGTGGTCTTTATTATGTTGACATATGGTCCCTCTATTCCCAGTTTATTAAGAGTTTTTATCATAAATCGCTGCTGGATTTTGCCAAATGCTTTTTCTGCATCTATTGATATGATTTTTATTTTTCATTTTGTTAATGTGGTGTATCACATTAAGTGATTTGCGGATGTTGAACCAACCTTGCATACCAGGGATGAATCCACTTGATCATGGTGTATGATCTTTTTAATGTATTGCTGAATTCTGTTTGCTAATATTTTGTTGAGGATTTTTGCATCTATTTGCATTAGGGATATCGGCCTGTAGTTTTCTTTTTTTGTAATGTCTTTGTCTGATTTTGGGATCAGGGTGACAATGGCCTCATAGAAAGTATTTGGGAGCCTTCCCTCCTTCTGGAGTTTTTGGAGTAGTTTGAGGAGAATAGGTGATCATTCTTTTTTGAATGTTTTATAAAATTTACCTGTAAAGCCATCTGGTCCAGGGCTTTTGTTAGTTGGGAGCTTGTTGATTACTAATTCAATTTCCCTGGTAGTAATCAGTCTATGCAGGTTTTCTATTTCTTCTTGAATTACCCTTGGAAGGTTGTATGCTTCTAGAAAATTGTCCATTTCTTCCAGATTGTCTAATTTGTTGGCAAATAGTTGCTCATGGTAATTTCTTACATTGTTTTGTATTTCTGTGGTGTCTATTGTCATTTCTCCTCTTTCATTTCTGATTTTATTAATTTGGGTCCTCTCTCTTTTTATGATGAGTCTGGCTAAAAGTTTGTCAATTTTGTTTATCTTCTTGAAAAACCAGCTCTTTGATTCACTGATCCTTTGTAATTTTTTTTTTTTTTTTTTTTGTCTCTATTTCATTTACTTCGACTCTGATCTTTATTATCTCCTTCCTTGTACTTCCTTTGGGATTATTTTGCTGATCTTTTTCTAGATCCCTCAAGTATAAAGATAAACTGTTGACTTGTGATTTTTCTTGTTTCTTTAGATAGGCCTGCATTGCTATAAATTTCCCTCTTAGGACTACTTTTGCTGCATCTCATAGATTTGGGGTCATTGTGTTTTCATTTTTGTTTGTCTCAAGATATCTTTTGATTTTTTCTTTGATCTCATTGTTGACCCACTATTTTTTTTGTTTGTTTTTTGTTGTATTAGGGAATATTTGGGGACAGTGTATTTCTCCAGGGCCCATCAGCTTTAAGTAGTTATCCTTTAATCTAGTTGTGGAGGCCGCAGCTCAGCTCCAAGTCCAGTCACCGTTTTCAATATTTAGTTGCAGGGGGCACAGTCCACCATCCCATGCGGGAATTGAACTGGCAACCTTGTTGTGGAGAGCCCATGCTCTAACCAACTGAACCATCCAGTAGCCCCTCCAGAAGCTCAGTGGCAGCTCGTTATCTTCAGTCTAGTTGTGGAGGGTGCAGCTCACTGACCCATGTGGGAATGGAACAGATAACCTTGTTGTTCACAGCCCATGCTCTGACCAACTGAGCCATCCAGCCTTCCCTGACCCATTCCTTATTTAGTAACATGTTATTCAGCCTCCAGGTATTTGTATGTCTCCCAGTTTTTTCCTCTAGTTGATTTCTAATTTCATAGCACTGTGGTCAGAGAAGACAATTGTTGTCATTTAAATTTTCTTAAATTTATCAGGACTTGTTTTGTGGCCTAATGTGGTCTGTCTTGGAAATTTTTCTGTGTGCATTTGAGAAGAGTGTGTATTCTGAAGCTTTGGGGTGAAAAGCTCTGAAAATATCAATTAAATCCAAGTGGTCCAATGTGTCATTTAAGGCTGTTGTTTCCATATTGATTTTCTGTCTGGAAGACCTGTCCCTTGTCAGAGGTATGTTGAAGTCCCCTACTATGATAGTGTTACTGTTGATCTGTGTGTTTATAAAACAGTCAATATCTGTTTTATATATTCAGGTGCTCCTGTGTTGGGTGCATAGATGTTTACTAGGGTTATGTACTCTTATTGGATCGATCCCTTTATTATTATATAGTGCCCATCTTTATCTTTTAATATATTCTTCATTTCAGTCTATTTTGTCAGATATAAGTATTGCTACTCCAGTTTTTTTCTCATTTCCATTTTCATGAAGTATCTTACTTCAACCCTTCACTTTCAGCCTGTGTGTGTCTTTTGATCTGAGGTGAGTCTCTTGTATTCATCATATGCAAGGGTCTTGTATTCTTATCCACTCAGCCACCCTATGCCTTTTGATTGAAGCATTTAATCCATTTACATTTAAAGTGATTATTGATAGGTACATAGTTTTTGCCATTTTGTTATTTGTAGTTAGATTGTTTTCATCTTTCTTCTGCTTACAGAAGCCCTTTTAATATTTCCTGCAATTCTGGCTTCATGGTAATGAATTTCTTTAGCTTATTCTTTTCTGGGAAACTCTTTATATCTCCTTCAATTTTAAATGATAGCCTTGCTGGATAGAGCAATCTAGGTTGTAGGCCTTTGTTTCCCATCACTTTGAGTACCTCCTGCCACTCTGGCCTGCAAAGTTTCTGTAGAAAAGTCATTTGATAGTCTTATAGGAGTTCCCTTGTATGTAACCCGCTGTCTTTCTCTTGCTGCTTTTAGAATTCTCTCTTTGTCTTTAACCTTTGCCATTTTAACTATAATGTGTCTTGGTGTGGACCTGTTTGGGTTTATCCTGGTTGGAACTCTCTGCACTTCCTGGGCTTGTATGTCAGTTTCCTTCACCAGGTTAGGGAAGTTTTCGGTCATTATTGCTTCAAATATGTTCTCAATCCCTTGCTTCCTCTCTTCACCTTCTGATATTCCTATGATGTACATGTCGTTGTGCTTGATGTTATCCCACAGGTCTCTTAAACTATTTTCATTGTTTTTTATTCTTTTTTCTTTTTGTTGTTCCGCTTGGGTGATCTCTGCTAACTTGTCTTCTAAGTCGCTGAGTCGATCCTCTGCCTCATTTAACCTACTGGAAATTCCTTCAAGTGAGTTCTTTATTTCAGTTATTGTATTCTTTAGTTCTAAGTTGTTCATTATGATTTCTCTATACTTCTTTATATCGTCACTAAGCTCCATAAACATTCTTATCATCAGTGTTCTGAACTCTGTCTCTGATAGGTTGGTTACCTCTATTTCATTTGGTTCCAATTCTGGAGGTTTCTTCTGTTCTTTTATTTGGGACATGTTTCTTTGTTTCCCCATTCTGGCTGACTCTCTCTGTTTGCTCCGATGTATTAGGTAGATCCCCTAGGGTTCTTGGTCTTTGCTGGGTGATCTTATGTAGTATGTGTCTTTATATTTGACTTCTACCACTTCCCTATTCTCCTGTGCATGTGCTCCAAAGGTGACCCTTGTGTTGTGTATGTTGTCCTGTTAAAGTTGAACTTTAATTGCTTTGGCTTGTCAGTACGTGGGATTGACTCCTAGGCTGACTAGTTGTGAGACTTGGTTCTGCCTACAGTGGATGATCTGCTGCATGAGGGTTGACCACTTGAATGAAGCTTAGCCCCTATGGGCTCTTGTGCCTTCAGAGAATTCCCTCTGGGTGTGTCACTTGTAGGTCAAACCTGATAATATTCTGGTTTGGTCTGGAGTTGGCCTCAGGGTATGTTGACTCTTGTGTCTCTTAAGCTGGGCCCTGGTAGGGCAATTTCAGAACAAAGCAAATTACCAAGCACAACAACAACAACAACAAAGAAAAAACCAAATACACTCACATGTAAAAACAACTGATAAACCACACTCAACACAGGCAAAAATAGAAAAACAAAACGAAAAAAGCAGTGCAAGTCTTGGCTTAAGCCCGCCAAGCTATCTGCAGGTTGTGCTCTGCTGTGCAAAGAGTCCTCTGTGTCTTGTGCAGACAGAACCAGCCACCTGGCACCCAGAGTAACCCTGGCACTGCACTTCTAGATGAGCTGGACTGTGGGGTGTGGATGGTAATTTTTACAAAGTCAGTGCAGTTCCTGCTCTTGCCTGCACATACACACGCTGGGAATACAACAGCCAGCCCTGTGCCCAGGTCTCCTTAGTCTTAGGGCACTTCTTCCATCAGGGAGGGCAGGGGGGTGGGTAGGGTGGAGGGCTTGAGGTTTCTGAACTTCTGAAAGCCCAAAGCTGCCTCTGCCACCTGCTGCTGACCCCTGGGTATGTCTCTGTAGTTGTAATTGCCCTGCCCTAGGCAGGCCAGAAAAGGTGGGGGCTGGGGGTGGAGGGGGTCCTCTCTTTCCCAGACCATCAGTGTCACACTCTTCCCAGCCTCTTCCCTGGGTCACAGCTGCAAACTGGGTCTTCCCAGATCCTGAGCGCTATGGCTCCTCGGTAATCTGACACTAGTCCTCAGTTCAGTGGCCAGCTTGAGTCCCTGGAAGGACGAGGGTAGGATTGGGAGAGTGGGGGAAGGGGCCCAGGTATGGCATTTATTTCTTTGTTTGACCTAGGGCCCAGCTGGAGGTCTCAGCTGAGGTTACTGCCTCAAATGGTGGATATGCTGCTCTCTCCGCAGAAGAGATTAGCTGTGGGACACAGGGAAAGAGCCCACCTCCTGGCTCTTGTGATCTATGTTCTGTCCTGGGGCCCCCTGAGTCTCCCCAGCTACAGATGTGGGCTGCGTCTCCACTCCGCTCCCTTCCTTCTTCCCCTTCTCACTCACTTTCTCAACTTCAAGTAATCCTCGTATGAGTCTCTTAGCTGTTCTGTGTGATGAGCAGAGAGTCCTTTGATGGGTTATAGATGTTCAATTTGTGCTAAGTTCCGGAGAAGAACTCAAGAAAACTATCTCGGTACCACCATTCCTATCAAAAAGTGACACATTTTTAACCCAGCACTTTAAAAATGTCATCATCTGTTTCCAGGTTCACATATAGTTAAGGCAATATGTCCCATGAAAGCCACTTTTGTGTTTTTTTTTGTTTTTTACATCAGTCCTCCCTTCTCCTCTGACCTCATTTGCTGATAGCATAATTTGTCTTACAACCCTACGTAAATGTACGACATAAGTAATTCCCCTCCAGGGCTGTTTTCCCATGTACCCTGTGCAAGTAAATGGCTTATTTTCTTTTTCCAATATAGAGCAGAGGTCACCATGACTTCTTGTACAATTTCAATGCAGAACAGTGGTTTCCTCTTTGACTTCCTTAAATGAGAACACAAGTGCTTTTTATGTCACCTTTGCCTACTCTTCTCATTCAGTATACTGGGGCCAGCCATTAATCTGAAACCACAAGGGGAATCCATTGGGGTGATGCTTCCCTGTTCTCAGGTGACCTGCACCCCTGGAGTAAGGTGGGAGCCTCATGCAGAGGCAAAGAGGAGACAAGGAAGACTTTTAAGTTCAATGAAAGAAGGAGACATAAAGAAGGGATCCATTGGGCCGGGTCACCTCCCAGCAAACTTATGAATGAACGTGTGTGTGTGTGTGTGTGTGTGTGTGTGTGTGTGTACGTATATGTACATGTGCGCGCACTTTATTTATTCCCCAGTATTTTTACTGAATTTCTACTGCATGTCAAAATGAGGTCGTTCTGGTACTATGCCAAACCTTTTATGTGCATTAACATATTTAAGTTTGACAGAAATCTCATGTTGTATGTACTCGAATTATTCCAATTTGACAAAGAGGAAATTGAAATTTAGTGAAGTTAGATGTTGAGCCCAAAGTCACACAGCTGTTAAGTGGTAAAAAAGGAATTTGAAAGATCGCAGGCTGACAGAGAAGTCCCCAGTCTTAAACACTCTACTTTCCAGCTTGCATTTATGCCCAGAGTCATTTATAAAAAATAAATGACATGAGTCTAAGGTTGTGGGTGTACTACTAAATTGCTAAGGCACTGACAGTGTGAAAATTCTTCATCTCTCCCCTTTTCTCAGGAGACCTCAGGGTCTGTACTCACCAATTTGCACCGGTCCCTTTCTCCCCAACCAACGCTCGCCTCTGTATCCTACTCTGAGTGCACAGAAAGCTTCATATGAATCCAAGCCATGAATGCGGTTGATAATGTCACTTTTATCAGTCCATTGGAATTGAACAGAGGATCAGCTTAATTCACATCAGCCAGCACTTCCTGATTCACCATCATTTGCATTTGTGATTTTTGCTGCCCCTTTGCTAAATGGGCATTATTATGATCAGTATTTTACCAGAAAAGATTTGACAGAAAAGTGAAGTCACTTGCAAGGCCTTGACGCTTGAGGAAGCCACCGACATTTAGGATCAAAGAAAAAGAATCAAGTTTCATTCAGACACGGTCTGCATGAGAAAGGCTGTCTTGTCACCGTCTCGTCATTAACCATGTTGATGACATTACTTCAAAAGTATTACGGCCTTTCAGTAATGTGCTCTATAGCTTCTCGGTCACTAGGCAGGGTACGTCAAGGACATTCAAGTAAGTCCCAAACCTCCTCTTGACTCAACGTGCTGGGGCTTTTCCCTGCCTGCTTGACTCATTTCCTCCTCCTCCTTTCTTTCTTCCTCCCTCCATCCCTCCCTGATGAAATTCACATTCCAGCTTTTGCTGAAATGAACAAGTGTAATATTGCAGGAAAGGGCATGCATTTTGGGATTCAGATGAGTCCAGATTTGACTCCCGGTTTGGCTGAGCAAGAGCGATGGACACTTGTCTCTGATCCTCTAAAACAGTGGGGCTCAAACTTTAGTCCCTGATCAAGCAGCGTTAGCAACCTGTTCCATTAGCATCACTGAGAACTTTTCAGAAATGGAAATACATAGGCTCCACCCCAGACCTACTGCACTTGTTAAAAATGAAAATACGGGGCCCCACCGCATGCCCCAGAATCTTTGGGGAATAGAGCCCAGTAATCCCAAGTTTAGCAAGCCCTCCAGGTGTATGTGATAAATACTAAAGTGTGAGAATTACAACCCTAAACAACTTTATATTCATCAAAGAACAATTTCTTTGAGGATTAAATAAAATAATGCAAATGAAGTTCATGCAAACTGTCTGGTCCCATAAGAGATGTTATAAATATGGTAGTTTTTAGCAGTTCTTGGACTAGACTGGTAATAATGGAGATATTAAGATATTAAATGCACAGCCCATAGGGCTGTTGGAACTCTTTATATATCACACATGTAAGCGTTGGCTCATTTTCTTAAGCCCCTAAACCCACCTCACACATCTACTGCCCCAACACATGCCCAGAGACCAATGAAAAATTAGAATTTCCTCCCTAAGGTCCATTTCTTGCTGGTTCCTCAGCCCCACAAGGCTGCCAGCTCTTACTGGCTAAGACAGTCATCTCTGTGTGTGCCTGGTTATTTTGGTTTTGCAGAATAATCATTAAACAAGGAAAATACGACTAGAACCAGGTTCAAAGAGCCTAGCCAGAGATACCACATCAGAGAAGAAAATACAGAATTTAGCTGAGGCAGGCAACATATTTCCGTGGCATGCACCATTAGAGAGCTTCCGAGAGGAGCGCAGGAAAAAACAAGGAAACCAAGGACCCTATGGGATTTGAGGAACATCTATCATTGGACAGCATTGCCAATAAAACATGTACAATCTAAATTTTAAAATACAAATATTAAAAATACTCAAGTCCCTGTATGATTTGGTGATTGTCAAAAGATTTTAATAATCTGCATCTCACTGGACTCTCACAAGGGTCCAGAAAAGAAAATAATAATAATAAAAATAAATATATATGCATATATACATGTGTGTGTATATATTTATGGAAAAAAATTAGACAGGGGTCATGTAATTCAACCAGGACCACAGATCAGGTGTTAAGGCCAAGGATGAAACTCAGACACATCTATTAATATATATTCTGTTTGGAATACCCTCCCCAGTCATCTCCTGACCTGCCCTATTTCTAGTCTGACTAGATGCATTAGGATCAAACATAAAATTCCAATCTTTCCTCAGTTCCCCACCTAGTCTTTTTAGCACCGGAGTCTTTGTTTCCTCTGAATGTACAGAAGTCTCGTGTCCTCTATTTGTATATTTATTATTCCATTCCTGTAGCAAATATTTGTGGAATGCCCAATACGAACCAAGTTCTCTCTAGGCACTGGTGCTGTGATGCTGTGTGGAGTCGATATTCTGGTGTAAGATATAGACATTAAATATGTAACATACAAGTAATTACATGGCGTTATGCATGATTACAGTACAGAGTACATGCTATGAAAGAGAAAAACAACATGCTAGGAAGAGGAGTGACAGAGATGCACTTCTAACTTGGAACCAGGGGACTCTTCCTGGAGAAAGAGCATTCTTGATGATATCTGAAGGACATGCAAGAGCCACCCACATAGCAACTGGTGGCAAAATCATAATAGCCACCAGAAGGCCCTGAGGTGCATGGAAGAAAACCAAAGAAGGTTGGTGGGGCTGGGGAATAATGATTAAGAATGACAGGTAAGCCTGGGGGTTATAGGCAGCATCATGGGCTGTAAGGGAGTATCACTAAAGATTCTTAAGCAGAAGGGAGACATAATCTGATCTGGATTTAACAAAATCACATGGGCTAGGGTGTGGAGGATGGATTAGATGGAGCGAGAATGGTATTGGGGATACCAGCTGAGAAGTTATTGAAGAGAGTACAGGTTTCGGGTTGGGGGTCATAAGAGGAGAACAGATGACTTCGAGGAATATTTTGGAAGTCAAATAGGCAGCACTCAGTGATGGATTTGATACAAATGGGGAGGAGAGGGAGAGATTAAGAATAACCACAGCATTTGTGCCCTGAGCCAGTGGATGGATAGATGAAGGTGCCTTACACCCAAATGGAGGAAACTTGGGGAGGAGTGAGTCTGTGAGCGGAGGGAGGCACTTAACTAGTCTTCCCTTATGGCGTCAATCAGAAAATATTTTCCATTTCACTTCTAGAAACATACATTTTATGTACTTACAATGTCTTAGAAACTGAGTCTGGATGGGTTTGATTTGTCACTTATCCATCCACCAAAATGCCAAATAAAGTCCCTAACTATACTGTGTTTCCCCAAAAATAAGACATAGCCGGACAGTCAGCTCTAGCGCGTCTTTTGGAGCAAAAATTAATATAAAAACCACTCTTATTTTACTGTAATATAAAACTGGGTCTTTAATATAATATAATATAATATAATATAATATAATATAATATAATATAATATAATATAATACCAGGTCTTATATTAATTTTTGCTCTAAAAGACGCATTGGAGCTGATTGTCCGGCTAGGTCTTATTTTCAGAGGAACACGGTAGTAGGAGTTCAAGGAATATGTATCAATTGGTGGGTTGGTTGAACAAATGAATCTAAATATTCAGCCTAATGCCTGGAAAATGGCAAATGTTTAGGGAATGTTGACTATTGTTATTCCACAGTAACAGTGCCTTTTGAAAACTGACCCTGTGTCTCCCAAAAGCTTCCAGAAAGATTAAACACAAAACAGTTTAGTATATGACCAAATCCCTAGGTCCTGATACATTTCTAGTTTAACAAAACACTGAAGCTCCTAATTAAAAAATAATAAGCCTGTCTATTCTGGCAACACAAGTGTGACGGGGCAGTTCCATGCGCTACAGCTGTTACCCTGCTCTGGAAGCTTTGCCCTCAGAGCTTTCAATTAAACGCAGTCCTGAACTCACTGCTCACAGCATATGCAGATCCTGAAAGCCTTTTCTTCTTTCTTTGTAAAAAGTTAAATGAAAGACAGAGTGGAGAGGGATGTATGTGAGACACACACACACACACACACACACACACACACACACACACACACACCATATTGAGTAGCTACCTCCTCATCCACGTTGGCCCTTCATTTGCTGTGTGACCTTGAACAACTTACCTGATATTTTTGCACTTCTTTGTGTGTAATTTAAAAAACAACACCAGTACAAAAGCTGGTTTCAACCTGCATGACTGAGATTGGGTTTAGAATAGTCAACACTGTTCCCAAACACATCCAAGATATCATGCTGAATATAATTTTCATATCTGTGCTAATAATTGAACATATTCAGTGCCATGGTAAGCTAGTAAACTTAATTTTATCACATTACCAAACACTTGCAAATGTATTAATAGGGACTTTTCTACTCTTAAAAATACAAGAAGCAAACTATAATGTCGTGTTATGGTTATGTAGGAAAGTATTTTTTTATTCAAATTTGTTGAGGTGACAGTGGTCAACAAAACTGCATAGGTTTCAGCTGTACAATTCTGTAATACATCATCTATAAATTGCATTATGTGTTGACCACCCAGAGTCAGTTCTCCTTCCATCACCATATATTTAACCCCCTTTAACCTGTTCGACCATTCCTCCTTCCCCCTTACTCTCTGATAACCACTAAACTATTGTCTGTGTCCATGAGTGTTTGTTTCTTTATTTACTCATCTTATGCCTTTGTTGCTCTTAGTTTTATATTCCATGTATGAGTGACGTCATATGGGTCTTGACTTTTTCTGTCTGACTTATTTCACTCAACATAATAATCTCAAGATCTACCCATGTTGTTGCAAATGTCAGTATTTCATCTTTTCTTATGGCAGAGTAGTAATCCATTGTGTATATACACCACATCTTCTTTATTTAGTAATTTATCAAAGGACACTTTGGTTCTTTCCATGTCTTGGCCACCGTAAGTAATGCTGCAATGAACATCAGAGTACATATATCTTTCTGGATAAATGTCAGGAAAGTATTTTAAGAGTACATGTCCATAACTAGGGCAGTCCTGTAAATGAGGCTAAATGGGTCAGTGCAACAACACTTGAGAGGTCCTTGGACCTATCTACTCTGGAGAGCACTCTTTCCCACAACTTGTCACACCATCTTAAAGTTTACCCTTGGCAATTTGAGGCTATGTTGTGGAAAGACTGTGTACCATCTACTTCGTCCATTAGCAAATATTACACAGAAATGTGGTTCCTTGTTTCCATGACTGTCTCGGTAGTGTAACCTCCATGAGGTCATGGACAGTATCTGAGTTTCTCTCCATTTTATCTCCAGCAATAAGTGAAACATCTGCCACATTGTGGGCCATTGATAAAACATTGTTAAATGAATTAGTGCACTCATGAACTAGCATGGCAGGTCGAGTTGGACAGATGTGAGTTCAAATCCTAACTCTACGACTTACTAGTCATGTGACTGTGACTAAATTACATATTCTACCTGGAAAGTACCATTTGCACCTGGGTTCAATATCTCTCTCTAAGGTCCTGAGGTTCAAGTAAGAAAACATATATAGACTACTCAGTTTAGTGATAAGCATACCGTGGGCAAGTAGTAAATTTCAACTCACTTCTACCCATACTGCTGATTTTGGTTGTCAGATCTAATTCAACATACATGCCAATCCCAGATAGACTCATGGAGAGACGTAAAAACAAAACAAATAAACAAGACAAAAATACTATAGTCCTTCTGAAGCTTGAGGAGATAAGACATAAGCATGAGACTTCTAAGTTAGTACTGCCCATCGACCCCGACCCTTACTGCACTACCCGTAAGGTTGAATATCCTTAAAACTAATCAAATTCTAAACTTACTATACGTTCATGCAATGTGCAGACCCAATTATCTGCACTAACCAGAGTGAGAGACTGAAAGGCCACATGTAGAGTAGAACCTCGGTTTTTTTAATGTCTCTGTTGACAAACATTTCAGTTTACGAATGCCGTAAACTCAGAAGTAAATGCTTCAGTTTTTGAACACATCTCAGAAGTCGAACATGTCACATGACTTCTACTGAGTGCAAGATTCTGAGGCCTAGCTGTCGGCTGTTTTCAAACATTTCAGAACTCGAAAGGTCTTCCAGAACGGATTACTTTTGAAAACCGAGATACCACTGTACCAGTGTTTGAGAGAAAAAAAGACAAGCATAGTAGGAGAATGAGAATGAGAGATACTTGTTGCATTCCCGGGGTCCTTTTATCAGTCGTTATATGGAAGACTCGGCCTTTAGCTGTACCTAGAAGGTACTAGAACAGGAGAGAAGTACATAGAGAGAAAGGAATTCAGATATAGGTACGCTCAACCATTCCCACTAACACTTTGATAGATCGACCCACAGCAACCGTGACCAAGTCCAGTGTTCTGGGTGCCAGTGGAACTGGGCAAACCTAGTTGAAGATTCTCCCTCCACAGTGTAGTGAAAAGGGTTTGGGTGGGAAAGGAGAGATAGACCCAAGAAGATTTAGGGTGCACCCCAAAGACCAGTATTTATTATCACTGGGAAACAAAGAGAAATAAAGTTCTCTGCCCTCAGGAAGGTTTGCCTGATAGAAGAGAGGCCCACAACAGTTCTAGAACAGAGACATGAATAAAATATTGGGGGAACATCCAACAGTGCATTCTTCTGAGATGGCCCAGAGTAACTTTAATTTGTGAGTTGGATCTTGAAGAGTCTGTTAGAATTTTCCAAGGTACAGATACCTGGCAAGTGGCACATGGTAGGTACAGAAGTATGAAAGGGATAATGGAGAATTTCTAGCAGAGGACACATGGTTACTGAAGGTAGAACAGGATCTAGATCACAAAGAATTTGGGGTGCATTGAAGCCCATAGGCACTGGGCAGCCTTTGAAGGGGTATGGCTTGTTCACAGTTTAGAGAAATCATTCCAGTGTGTGTTTTTAGAAGAAACCCTTGGATGACTTTTGTAAATAGTAGCGTCAAGTGCTTGGTTTTATCTTGGAGACTGAAGTTATCTTTAGTAAGCAGGCCCCTTCCTACCTTGGCCCTAGTTCTGGGGTTGCTTGCAGGATGCGCAGGGATTCTAACAGAGATGTCCCACCAGATGGCCAAATTCAAGGAGCCTAGTTCCTCACGGATACCTCTTCAAGGCCGTCTTCCTTAGAAACACTGAGGTTACTCCTTTCCTGAATCTCTCCCCATGCGCCGGGCTGACAGGACCTTGTGTGACTGACCCTGCTGAGAAGACATGCCCTGTTCATATATGCCCCAGTGCTGGGATTTGTTAGCCTCTGAAGGACAGTGCTGCAGGTGGGAGCTGAAGAGGCTCTAAGAGCTTCTGTGAATGAACCTTCAGAATCTGATGCATTGTCTTAACCTGGTTCTCAGAGCAAAGTCACAAAGTACAGAATGTTCTCCAGCCCTCTCAAGGGGAAGCTGTGGGAAGGTGAAAGAGCGATATAAAAAATTACAAGGAAGGATCCACTTGCTTATGCTTTCAGAGCAAATTCTGTCCTTGAAATGTGTGTTTATCTTCTCTTTCTGTTTTGCTTCTGGTCTACTTCAGAAGGGAGCGATTTAAACAAATGCTATTTAACTGAATAACAAAAAATGGGAGTACGAACGAATAACAAAAAATGGGAGTACAAAGACAAAGAACAGTAGGATAAGTAAGAACAACTAGGGAGAAAGGGAGGGAAGAAGAAAGAGGAGTCTAAAGAAAGCAGGGAGTAACATGTATACGGCACTTGGTGCTTTATAAAGTGTTTTTATAGGCATTAATTCTCTTGATCTTCACCTGCTTGCAAGATGGAAAATTTTACAGTCAGGAAACCAAGGTCCAAAGAAGTTAAGTACTTAGCCAAGATTTCATAGGTATTAAGTGACATATTCAGGATTTAAATCCAAGTCATTCTTCGTTCACCTAATATGTGTCTGCCACTATGTTCTCTACTGAGTATAAAAAGATAAAAGTGACAGTCCCTGCTCAGTAAGAACTCCCAGGCAGCTGGGGAAGCAGAGAAGAAAGCAGGTCATAACTAGTGCAATAAGCACTAATATCACCGTGCCTGTAAATAGTTGGTACTCAACAAATACATGCAAATTGCAAATAAGTGAAGAATAAATGAAAACATTAGGTCCTATGGGAGGCCAAATGAAGGTGTGATTTGCTACAGTCTTCTGTTATTTTTCCTTCTAAAATTCTAACTCTGAACACTACCCACCGCCCCCTCACCCCCACCGCCACACACATACGTCTTTCCCTTTTCCCAAGGTCTCGTCTGATTCTGACTTGCGCTCAATACATGGCATGTGAATCATTAAGAGGGACCACCTGCCGTTGGTCTCCTTCCAGCCCCGTGGGTCCAAAGGGGCTCAAACGTGCCAGTGATACCAGTACAACCCAACTTCCCTAATACGCACCTCAGCCGGTCAACATCAGGATGACTATCCTGAATTGTTCCCTGACTGCTTGGTCATTCAGTCTCACAGCTCTGCCTGGAGACACTCACCAAGTCCCTCAGGGATGACCAAGGGGGTTCTCTGCTGCCTTATGATAGCACAGAAATTAAGGACGCAGCCTGGAATCTCCACTCCATCTCCTTTATCTCTTAAACCTTGGGCAAGTTACTTAAGCTTTTTGTGTCTCGGTTTTATCATCTGTAAAATGCAGATATAATAGTACCTACAGGTTTACTGCCAAGCTGCTGAGAGGAATAGATGAGGCAAAAAGAGCTAAAGCTCTTAGCTCCACTGCCTGGAACATAGGAAGATTTCAGTAAATATAGTGATCATGGTTATTTTTATCTAGCGTCATACTTGCAGCCATTACCACTAAACTGAAAGACTAACCTAATTCAGGGTACATTTCTGGCTTTCCTGGAGACAGTCTTGGGATCACAGATACCTCCCCTTTTTAGTTTGAGAGAAGTAATTCTAGTCACTCTCATACCTGACAATTAGACCTTATTTTTTTTAATTTTTATTATCCCTGCAGACCAGTCTTGAAACTCCAGAGTTCCTAATGCAATACTTAAGGTAATGCCTCCAAAATTTCCAGACAAATAAAATAGAAATGGCCTAACACCTGTCCAAAGCGAAAGCGGTGACCTTTCTTGCTTTTACATTTTAAAGTCTCCTTTTTTCTTTAAAAGTTTGTAAATGGGAAAATTCTTTCTTTTTAACAATAGACAAAGTCCTCTAATCCTGGATTGTCTGAAAATATGCATTTCACCAAACTTCCATGTATAGTAGATGTACCAAAGATGAGTGAGAAAAGATTAAAAATATTTGAGATACTACCTTTATCATTTATTAGAGTTTTACATGTAGTTTGTCTATTTCTGGACTTCTTGTTCTAGCTGGTTGTTATCTCCATCTATTCATGTGCTGATAGCACGTTTTAATTATAGAGGCTTTACAATATGTTTTATCATCTGTTAGGGTAGTCACTGAATGGACTGGGATAAATGGTATTGAGACCACCAGAGAGCCATTTGAATAAAGGTGAAAATAAATTCAGTTCTCACACAAGAAATTCCAAGTGGGCTACATATACCCTATTTCCCTGAAAATAAGACCTAACTGGAAAAGATGCCTTAGCATGATTTTTCAGGATGACATCCCCTGAACATAACTCCCAATGCGTCTTTTGGAGCAAAAATTAATATAAGACCTGATCTTATTTTCGGGGAAACACGGTATGTAAATGTGAAACAGTGAAATAATACAGGTACTAGAAGAAAACGTGAGTACAGATTATTTACAGATTAGTACAGATTATTTAATTCTGTAACTTATAAACCTGGTTTTGTAAAATAGTTTTATAAAAATGACTCAGGATATGGATGTAATAGATTGGGAATTTAACAAAAAGGCAAAAAATAAATCATGCACAATTAAAAAAAAAAATCTGTTTAAAAAATAGGAAGTCCCAGCTCTCACATTCCATGGGAAGAAACATAGATACTTCTTCTGAGGTATAATTTCAATTGAACCATTTGCTAGTTTGTATTGTGTTCACAATAAGATGTCTCAGTGTTTTTGTAGAAAAAGACAAAATAAATGAGACACAGTAGAAAAGTGGTTTGAATCACTGATTTTGTTGTCAGCTAGATCTGGGTTTAAATCTCTGTTCCAAAAATAACGAGGAATTATCTCGGACAAATAACCTTTGAATCCTCAGGTTTTGGGGTTGATTTGCTTTTTTTAATCTTTAATATGGAATAAGATTGTTTTGAGGATTGCATGAGTTACTATGTATAAAGGATTTAGGACAACACAGTAGGAGCTAGGATATAATTGTCATAATTATGAACTCATACATATAAACTTTAAACAACACATTGCATTAAAAAGTCATAACAGAGTTATATGCCAAGTGCTGTCTCCCAAGAAGAGGTTCAGACATAAATGCTTCATGTTCTTCTTTTGAACAATCGTCAGGACTAAGCTGAGCAGCTCCTCCACTGTGCAAGTGAGACAGAAGAATGTGATTCTCAGAGGTCCCAAAGACAGAAATGATGGCAGATGTTAGTCAAATTGCCACTTTAACTGGGGGACATCTCAATAGACAAGAAATGCAGCTGGTAAAACATTGCTATTATACTAATTGGCTCTCCATCTATCAGCCATGGCTACATATTTTTCTAGGCCCTTGGGCTAGATACGGGTCTCACAAGAAATCTGCTTTCCATTTTCTCACACAACAACCTGTCCCTCTCAGGGGTAAGCCACTGGGCATCTCAGAAGATGGCCTTTATCACTTCTGGAAATGCTCTGGGTTATTTATACAGATTGAGAGTACATTCTTAGAAATGTAGGCTCTCAGAATATAAAATAAAATCTAATTGTGCACAAAGATACTTTTAAAAAGTGTTATTGAAGAATAATTAAATTATAATAAACTACCCTTATGTAAAGTATACCATTTGATAAGTTTTGACATACATACACACTCATGAAACCATCCCTACAATCAAGATAATGTACATATCTGTCACTCCAAAAGTTTCCTGGCACCCCTTTCTAGTTCCTTCCTTCTGACCCTTTTCTCCTTTCCCCATCCCAGGAAACAATTGATCTGCCTTCTGTCACTATAGATTAGTAAAAGAAGTCATTCAGTTAGTATTCTTTTGCCTTTTTTCTTTCACTAAGCATAATTATGTAGAAATTCATTTACATTGGTCCATGTAGCAATATTAATTTTCTTTTAATGGATATACCACAATTTGTTTATCCATTCGTTTGATGAATATTTAGGTTGTTTTTAGTGTTGGACTGTTATAAATACATCTGTTATGTACTTTCATATACAGCTCTTTGTAGGGATTTACGTTCTTATTTCTCTTGGCTAAATACCCTGGAGTAGAATGACTGGCTCATGTGGTAGTTGTATATTTCCTTTATTTATTTTTTTAGGGGGAGGGGGTGTAATGTCAAACTCTTTTAAAGCATTTTTTAAATTTTATATTATCACCAGTTCCAGTTGATTCACATCATCACCAATATTTGGTAGGTCAGTCTTTTACATTTTAAACATTCCAGTATATATATTGATATTTCCTTGTGATTTTGATTTGCATTTCCCTAATAAATAATGATGTTGATCTTTTATTCCTGCATTAATTTGCCAACCATATATCCTATTTGGTGAAAAGTATGTTCAAATATTTTTTTTCTCTTTTTTTAAATGTGGCTTGTTCGTTTACTTATTACTCAGTTTTGAGATTTTTCTTTTAGCATATTCTGGATACAATCTTTTACCAAAAATATTTGATTGTAAATATTTTCTCCTAGCTTTGTCTTCTCTTTTCATTCTCTTAAGAGTGTCTATTGAAGAGCAGAAGTTTTGATATTAATGAAGTTCAATATATTATTTTTTAATGAATTGTGCTCTGGATGATTTAAGAAGTCTTCATTTAAACAAAGGTCATAAAGATTATTTTCCCTTCTTTGAAATATAATCTAAATATAATAAACTACGCATATTTATTCCTAATAAAATATTAGGATTTTTATGTTTTTCCTCTTACATTTCTATGATTCATTTTGAGTAAATTTTCATGTGATGTGAGGAATGGAACAAAGTTTTTTTGTTTTCTTGTGCGTTTTTTTGTTGTTGCTGTTGGTGTTTTTTTGTTTGTTTTTTGTTTGTTTGTTTGTTTTTTTTTTTTGCATAAGGCTATACAATAGTTCCAACATCTTTTGTTGAAAAGGCTATCCTTTCTCCATTCAGTTGCCTTTGTACCTATGTCAAAATCAATTTGTATGGAATTGCAGAAGACTCCAAGTAGTCAAAGCAATCCTGAAAAAAATAAAAAATAAAAAACAAGGCCAGAGGTATTACACTCCCTGACTTCAAATTATACTGCAAAACGACAATAATCAAAATAGTATGGTATTGGCAGAAAAGTAGACACATAGATCAATGGAACAGACTTGAGAACACATAAATGAATCCACATATATATGGGCAAATAATTTTCAACAAAGGTGCCAAAAGCATACAATGGAGAAAAGAACCCCTCTTCAATAAATGGTACTGGAAAAATCAGAAAGCCACAAGTAAAAGAAAGAAACTAGATTGATATCTGTCACCATACACTAAAATTAATTCAAAATGGATCAAAGACCTATATGTAAGACCTGAAACAATACATTGCCTAGAAGAAAGCATAGGTAGTAAACTTAGGGACCTTAGTTTAAGAGATGATTTTATGAATTTGACCTCAAAGGCAAGGGAAGTAAAAGCAAAAATAAATGAATGGGATTATATCAAACCAAAATGCTTCTGCACAGCAAAAGAAACCATCAGCCAAACAAAGGGGCAACCAACCAAAATGGAGAAGACATTTGCAAATAACACCTCAGATAAGGGCCTAATATCCAAAATATATGAAGAACTCATACAACTCAGCAACAAAAGAATACAAACAATCCTATTTAAAAAAGGGCAGAGGACTTGAACAGACACTTTCCTCAAGAAGACATACAAATGGCCACCGCATATATGAAAAGATGCTCAACTTCACTAACTATTAAGGAAATGCAAATCAAAACCACAATGAGATACCACCTCACACCTGTTAGAATGGCTATTATCAACAAGACAAATAATAACAAGTGATGGAAAGGTTGTGAAGAAAAAGAAACCCTCATACACTGCTGATGGGAATGTAAATTGGTACAGCCACTATGGGAAACACTATAGAGGTTCCTCAAAAAATTGGAATAGAATTACCATACAACCAAGCAATCCCCAAAAATCTGAAAACGTTTATCTCTAAAGATATGTGTACCCCTATGTGCATTGCGGTATTATTCACAGTGGCTAAAGACAAAGAAACAACCAAAGTGTCCTTTGATAGATGGTTGGATAAAGAAGATGTGAGATATATATGTATATATATTATATAAAATGGAATATTAGTCTGCTAGAAAGAAAAGATGAAATACTGCCATTTGCAACAACATGGATGCATCTTGAGATTATCACTCTAAGTGAAATAAAACAGACAGAAAAAGTTGAGAACCATTTGATTTCACTCATATGTGGGATATGAAACTGAAAGCAACAAACAAGCAAAAACTCGTAGATGCAGACAACAGTTTAGTAGTTCCCAGAGGGTAAGGGGGGTCAAATATATGGTGACAGATGGAGATTTGACTTAGGTGGTGAGCACACAATGCGATATATAGATGATGTATTACAGAATTGTACACTTGAAGTGTGTGTGATTTTTTGAACCAATATCACCCTAATAAATTTAGTTACAAAAATAATTGAACATATGTGTGTGAGTCAATTTCTGGACTCTATTCTGTTCCATCGATCTATTAATATATCTTGATACCAATACCATGTTGTATACGTTGTACTGATTTCTATTGCTTAATCATAAGTCTTGAAATTGAGTATTGTAACTCCTCCAGCTGTGTTCTTTTTCAAAATTGTTTTGGCTGTTATCAGTATTGTGTATTTCCATATGGATTTTATAATTACCTTGTCAATTTCTACAAAATTTCTGCTGGGATTTTGATCCGGATTATGTTTCATCTGTAGATCAATTTGGCAAGAATTGACATCTTAATAAGTGAGTCATTCAGTCCACAAATGTGGTGTTCTTCTTTATTAGATCTTCATCAATTTCTTCAGTATTTTATAATTTTCAGTATATAGGTCTTGCAAATTTTTCTCAACTTACCTTTGTGTTTTTTTAAAGCAACTTTTAAAATTTTTATTATTTTTATTTTAGTGCATTTTAGTGTATTTGATATACACTTTATTAGCTATGTCCATTTCAGGTGTACAATATAGTGATTCAACATTTTAAATGAAATATTTTTAATTTATGTTTCTTATTAATTGTTAATATACAGAAATATAATTGATTTTTATATTGAGCTTGTGTTCTTCAACTTTCACTAAATTTACTTAATAGTTCTAATACCTTTTCTTTTAGATTGTAACAGATATTTTACATAGATAATCATATCTTCTGCAAATAAGACAGTGTAACTTTGTACTTTGTACTTTCCAGTTTGGATGACTTTTGTTTATTTTTCTTGCCTTATTGCACAGGCTAGAACCTCTACTATAATGTTGAATGGAAGGGATGAGAGTTGACATCTGTGCCTTGTCCCTGCCTTTGAGGAAGCATTTAGTCTTCACCATTAAGTATGAGGTTAACTTAGCTTTTATTTAGATGCCCTTTGTCAGTTTGAGGAAGTTTTCTGATTCCTCATCTCCTATATGTTCCACTTTACCATTATCTAAGTGATGATAGCTGTAAAAGCATATTCTCTTCCTTTTAATGGCACCAAATTCTTAAAGTACACAGGACATTACTTTGAATGTATAGAAATTTGCTGTGGCTCCATCTTTCCAAGGGAAATGAGTGGGAAAGAGAGGAATATTGAAACTACATTCTAGAATTAGAAAACTCCAGGTCCAAAGAAAAACCTTTTGGTCTTTTTTGTCTCCTTATATTCTAATTACATCCTCAATATTTCCTCCAGCTTCCTCTTCACTAGACACACCCCCTCCAAAACACATATCCAATCAGTCACCACTGACTTCTAATATTTTACCCATCTCCTACCTGGATTGTGCAACAGGCCCCTTACTATTCTCTCTACATTTTTGCCTGTTTCACTCCAGTCTGCCATCCTCCAAAGTCAATAAGCTTTCAGAAAATAAAATCTGACCTTGTAACTCCCCTGCTTAAAACTCTTTTGGTGGCTTCTCCTTAGAATAAAGCCTAGAATCTTCACTGTAGTTTTTATTGCACTACTCAGTCTGGTTTCAGCCACAGTGGAGAGCTAGTACCTTTCCTAGTACTGTCTGCCTTGAAGAGTATACGTCTCTCTGTAGGAAACCCATCCTAGTAACAGTGTTGTAGTGATTAGAGCTGCGGGCCCTGTAGTCAAACTGCTTAGGTTCAAAGCATTGCTCCACCAAGGATTCAATATTGAGTTCTTCCTTTCCTTCGTTTTCAGTAGCGCATTGATTGCAAAAGGATAAAAATAGTCCATAACTCATATGGCTGTGAGAATTAAATGAGATTTGTCACATAAAGCCTTTGAAACAGGGGCTGGTACATGGTCAGAAATTAACTTATTTTAGTTTTTATTATTTGTATTCCTTTGGTGTTCACCTCCAATGGGCTCTGGGAAGCAGGTGTGAAGATTAGATGAAGCAATGCAGACCAAATTCCTAAAAGAGGTTCTGGAACAGGGCTGGTCCTCTGTACAGAGTGTTTCCTCCCTTCCTTCTCCCCAGTCTACATTTAACTCAACCTCAAGTCCTATTTTCTCCCCAAAAGTAAATAGTTCTCTTCTGCAGGCAGGCCCACTTCTTTCAGGAGTGCGGATCAGGGACGAACAGTTTCACAAGGTTGTAATTTCATGGACTTTGTCATTGTGAATTTTATTAAGTTGGCACTTTTATTTATAAAATAGGAGCTTTGTTTTGTTTTTGCTGTTTTTTTCATCCTCCCTCTCTTTCCTGTGCCATTGCAACTTTTAAAAGTTTAATTAGAGTAATAAAAAAAAATACCCATTTTGCTTTTCCCCCTTTTTAAGAACAAGTAAAAGTGGAAAGCCAGCTGTGGGTAAATGCTATTTGAAAGCTGCTACCCATCTGAAGTTTCATTTTTCACTGCTTCGAGGCACATTCGAAAATCAGTGCTGACACATGCAAATGAGTTTGTGATGGAGGAAAAAATATATAGATACAATGCAAGATGCTCTGATGACTATTGTGGATAATAAAGATGACTAGTGTGGGAGTTTATGCTTGATGTCGGGGCAGGGTGAATAAAACAATCAGATTCTCTTATCAATTTTTCCACTGCAAAGGACTATGCACATTTCTTTGATGACGATCCCTAACTGTGCTTGGAGCCTTCCTTGCTCCCTTCCTCCAGCTCCCTGGCCAGTGCAGGACTTCGCATCTCTCACAGGGTGGGCATCTTCTTCACACATCATCTTTAACAGGATGTGAATATGAAGTTGAATTTTTGCCAATTTGAATAATGTCCTGAAGCAGATCTGCAGATTTCTTTTGCCTTCCTTAAAGTTAAAATTTTAAAAAATAATTAATTAAAACTTCTCAAACTTTTTCTTCAAATCTCTCTAGTTAAAAAGTACAGATAGCAATTGGAATCACCACACATATGGCTTGTTAGAAGAAACCCAAAAGAAATAGAGTCCAGCCAAGGAAGGGTGACAATGACAGAGGGGAAACTGTAAACCCTGCCACAGAAGTGAAAGGAAGGAACTGGGAGTATGTCATGTAGAGAAGAGAAGAATAAAATGGGATACTTCGAGCCAACATGGGTTCATTGAAGAAATGTTTTAGTGAAGCCCTCAGGCCTTTCCATCTGGCCGCTCCTGTCCCATCCAGGCCAGCTCTCCAGCCTCCCTGTTCTTGTTTTCATCAGGGCTGTTATCAGCCAACCCCTCCTTCCATAGCTGCCTCCCTGTCTCCCTCTACCCATCTACCCTCCAAAGCCCAAACCCCCTTATACAGCAGGGCAGTTAAGAGCAAGTATTTCCACGTCACGTGGTTGTTCAAGATTCCACACCGTACTGCAGAGTGACTGAGATGATCTCTGCATTCACTAGTCCGTTCAGTCATTCAACAACTATTTGTGTTCTTGCTCTGTGCCAGTCACTTACTCTCTCTTAAGCTCACTTTTGTCTAGGGATAATGCTAGTCCCAGTCTTACCTTGTCATTAATAAGGACGAGAAATAATACATGGGAAGGGTTGAGCGTAATGACTGGCACCTGGGCGGTGCTCCCAAACTGGTAGCTATTCTTTGTGTTGTTATTATCATCATTATTTTTTTTCTGTTGCCAAAGAAGAGCATATAGGTCTCATGTGTTTTGTAGGTTTTAGAGATGCTCCCACCTAAGAACAGATGAAATATAATAAAGTAAATTACTCAGCCAGATGAGCAATAATGTGAAGAGAGGTGAAAAGGATTTGGTGGAAATGCAAGGAAATTGAGGGGACAGGGAGGCAGGGGCAGTCGCTTCAGGCAGCTGGGAACAGCTAAAGGCGGAGCTTTGCATCTGGTGGTGCTCAGTGTTTTTGTTTCCTTCTGTTCAGTTTCTGTTTGGGGGAAATTTTTGCCATTTGTGTAAGAGTTATAGGACAAATAGAACTGTGGCTTTTGTCTTGGAGTTTTTGTCTTTCCTCCCTTTGTATCCCTTCAGTGGTCTGGTGGTTGGTCCAGCAGGTGGCCCCATCCCTGTTGAGCATTGTGATGTGACATCAGGTGTCAGGGCATTTGAAGGACATCTCTGAGGGGAAGCCCCTCCCCCAACGTCACACCAATCTCTTTCTATTGCCACATGTGTCTTTCCCATGACACCCTGGCCCTCATATCACAGGGCTGTCCTATTTTATAGTAATGTGTACACTTTCCATGGCTCCTCCCCACCCTGAGGCCAAAAGCTTGAGGCAAAGTCTCCAACCTATTCATCTCTTCATCATAGGTGACCAACCAGTGGTTGCTGTATTGAACTGGAGAGAACCAAATAGGCTATGCTAGAATAGAAGAATACAGAAAAAAATAAAACAGAACAGGATAGGATTAGGTCGTGCAGGGTGGGGTAGGATAAGACCGAATAAAACTCAGAGCTGGGGCCGGCCCGGTGGCTCAGGCAGTTGGAGCTCTGTGCTCCTAACTCCGAAGGCTGCCGGTTCGATTCCTACATGGGCCAGTAGGCTCTCAACCACAAGGTTGCCAGTTCGATTTCTCGAGTCCCGCAAGGGATGGTGGGCTGCACCCCCTGCAACTAGCAATGGCAACTGAACCTGGAGCTGAGCTGCACCCTCCACAACTAAGTCTGAAAGAACAACAACTTGAAGCTGAACGGCACCCCCCACAACTAAGATTGAAAGGACAACAACTTGACTTGGAAAAAAGTTCTGGAAGTACACACTGTTCCCCAATAAAGTCCTGTTCCCCTTCCCCTATAAAATCTATAAAAAACATAAAACAAAAAAACTCAGAGCTGATAGATATCTGCAAAGTAGAGCATATTGATTTGAAAAATAAAGTTTGTATTAAAAAGTTTTGCAAAACTCTGTTAAGTGGAGTACTTATTAGATCAGGAGTGTTGACAAATTCTAATTTAAAAATATCTATATTGAAAAAAGTTTTATTCTGCTGTGCTTTTGAGATTTGAGTCCATAGACTTGAGGTGGTGGTGGGTTTTTGAAATCATTTTCGTGTGCCTCCATAAACACCTAGGCAGTATCTAAACAGCCAAAGAGAATGTGGAGTTGGTAATGGAGGAGCTACTACAAATATTACCCTTTAGCCGAGCTTTTATTTGATTAGACCATAATAACCTCAACTAAAAATGTTTTCATATGTCTGCATTACTTAACAACCCAGGAATAATTCTAATTATTATCGAGTTTATCATTGTGACTGTGGTATTCTTTGAATTCCTAAAGACTAAGATGCAAATGACGCGGGCTTTCTGAATAATTGTTGGGATAGAAGATTCATAATTAATTTGGCCCCTCCCTGCCAAACACACACACGTGCGCGTGCGATAAAACAAAATAATTTCTTAAAATTGCCAAATGATTTACATGAACATGGAATGAATAGTATTATATTTAGCAAAATCAGTATTGGCAACCATGCTAGGCATGCTGGGTGAGCACAGAACGAGGCCTCACACAGACAGCAGATGAGTACTCAGTGCCCACTAAAGGATGTGTGATACAAGAAATTGTCTATATTCAAGGAGGATTAATTGGAAGAAAGGGACAGAGGCGGGAAGAGGAGCCATGAGCCATAGATCAAGTCACTGTCTAAGCAGCAGGTAGTGGTTATGGCCAGGTAGGTAACAATAGATCTTAAGCAGATATCTAGATGTTAACTAAGATGACGATTTCTAATCAAATGTGATCCAGCAGGTTCCAGCCCTGGGGATGGGTGTTGCAAGGACCTAAGAAATAAATCAGGTCTCAGGGTACAGGCAGGTCTAGGAGGAATAGGAAGTGCTGGAGAGGACAGGGAAAGTCCTGTACTGGCTTAGCCATAGTCCAAGTTTTACTCAGGCCCAGGCTGTGGTGGCGCGGAGGTTCCTGCTCATGAACTGCACACAGGGCTGACCTTCCATGTAGGTGAGTCAGAAATGGGGGGTGGTAAGAGGGGGCCTGGAGAAGGCAACTCCCGGTATGACCTTGAGACCCTCATATCTCGTCATTCAGCAATTCCTAGATCGAGTTGATTGGAACCACCACACCCAGCTCCTGGTCTGGGCACCTGGAGTCTTGTCTTTAACATGTTCCTCTCAGGTCATGCTACTGATCGGCCTGGTTTGTGACCCCTGCCCTAGGGGAGAACCCAACTTTGGTACCTAGCATCTACGCTGTGGAGGAGTCAACAAGCTGGTTTCCACTTCTGCCAGAGAATGCTCCAGTTATGTTTCGTTTTAGGAAACACAACAGGAGGGAAACAGTCTGAGCCACATAAAGTTTTGATAAGCACCATTCTGAACTGCATCAAAGGTGCATAGAATTCCTAGAGGTGGGGCTCAGAAATGTGCATGCTTACAACTCCCCAGGGATTCTCACGCACAGCCCTGGTTCAGAGTGCCAGCTTCTTGGACATGAGGCAGGAACTTCCATAAAGTGCCTACCTGGCAAATGTAAATGCAAATTTTCGTTGTATTGATTGTGTGTATTATAGTTTATCTTGTCTTAGAATGATTCATTATTTATACTTGACAACCTATATAGTAAAGTTCAGAGAGAGCTGGGGAGGAAAAGCCACTGACACACACGTGATAGCTATGATATGCCCAGAACTGCACTGGGTGATTTCCATGTATTCGCACCGTTAAACCTTCAGCAATATGTCTAAGACAGTGCCTGGCATATGTTCTAGAAGGCCTCTATGATGTTTGGATGAGAGGCTTCCCCAGAGAATAAAAACCATACACTTAAACCTTAGCACTTCCTCACTTACCGTCATTTTTAATTCAATAACTAATAACTAATAATCACCTACTATTATTTCCAAGGGCCATGCTAGATGCTGGCAATAGGACAGTGAATACTGTAACCACGAGCTAACAGTCCACTGCGGAGGCAGACGTAAACCAATAGTTGCACAATTAATCACTTAAAATTCTGACAGTGCTGCAAAGAGAAAGGACATAGCACTGAGAACACAGACCGGGTGTACTGACCTAGTCCAGAGGAGGTCAGGGAAGCTTTCCATCATGAGATGATACCCAACAAATGATATTGTTTTTTACAGTCGGAAAAGGAAAAGCCATGCTCTGGTAGCATTTAAGAGAAGATACTGAGAAGAAGGTTCAGTTAAATTTAACTTCAACATTTTCCACCCCAAAAAGGTTCTGTTAACCTACCTCCTATATCACAAATGATATTTTTAGGGTTTGCCTGTTCCATTTGCCCCCAGCCCCTGGGGTGCCCCCACCACTGTAATTAAGATGCCTTCTGTCTTGCTTGCCTGCCTCCCTAGTTTCTCTGTGGTCTCACGCCAACCCACTGTCACATTCCCAACAGCCTTTGCTGCTTGAGCCCATTCTCTATTTCCATCATGCCCTTGCCTCCGTGAGTTCATTCTTTTTTTTTTTTCTTTTTAATTTTTCTTTTTAATTTATTGGGGTGACAATTGTTAGTAAAATTACATAGATTTCAGGTGTGCAATTCTGTATCACATCATCCATAAATCACACTGTGTGTTCACCACCCAGAGTCAGCTCCCCTTCCATCACCATACATTTGATCCCCCTCACCCTCATCCCCCACCCCCCAACCCCCTTACCCTCTGGTAACCACCAAATTACGTTCCCCAGATTAATTCATTCTTGCTCCATGTCTCAATTTCTCAGATTCCTCCTCCTACCCAGAAAGTGTTTAATTCCATTCCATTTAATGTAGCTGATATTTGTGAAGGCTTACTGTGTGCCAGGTTAGATATACCAAGATATAAAAAAGACAGAGTTGTTGACCTCAAAGATTTCCTAGTCTAAGAGAGGAAAGATATATAAACCAAACCAAAACAAAACAAACAAAAAACACAGTGTGGTAGGTATGATGTGAGCAATGATGAAGATGATGATGATAAATAATTATGATGATGGCCAAAATGTCCTAGACAATTATTCATTCAATAACAGATATTTATTGAGCACCTATTATAGGGGTGAATGATATTGGTAGGTAAAACAAACATGCTTTATGGAATTTATAAGGGGAGTGAAAGGTAATCAACCAAACAAATCCATGCTTTTAATTTATGGTAAAAACAGTGAAGGAAACCAACAGGAAGCCGTGGTTAAGAGCAGTGGGGAGCAGATACCTATTCAGGTAGGGCAGTTTGTATCACGAGTCGAACATCCTAGGTAAAAACTGTGTATCTTCAACTTCTTACCATGTTTCCCCAAAAATAAGACCTAACTGGAAAAGAAGCCCTAGCATGACTTTTCAGGATGACATTCTGAACATAAGCCCTCATGCATCTTTTGGAGCAAAAATTAATATTAAGACCCAGTCTTATTTTTGGGGAAATACAGTAGCTGTGTGATCTTAAGAAAGTTACTTAGACTCAGATTTCTCAAAATGACTATAATAATACTTAGATTTAGTGTGAGAATCAAATGAGATACTGATTATAAAAGGATTTGGCAATTCCTGCCCTGAATCAGAAGCACTCAATAGAGCTTGCCATTGTTCTTTATATTATTACATCTTATCTAAATCTTCATCTTTCCGAGCTTCCGGCGCCTGTTCCATCAAATGGAGTAACAACCTCTAGCTCCGAAGGCTGTGACTATTCTGTGTGTGATAGCAGCTGCCACATCTGTACAGTATGTAGGTGTTCATATGACTATGAGTCGAATTCTTGACATTGTTTAAACTCAAAGTTTTGTTACCCATGGCAAGAAACTGGGATTGAAATATGTTTAAGATATATGTTGCTTTTTTAGGAATGAATTGACATAAGGCTATGTTATCCAACACAGTGGCTGCTAACCAAATGTATTAGCTAGCACAGACAGTGCAGATCTGGCACATTTCCATCTTCACGGAAAGTTCCATTGGACAGCAAGAATATAGGAATTCCGGACACCAATGAAATATGTTGACAGAAGGAATTCTATACACCAGATAGTAGGGGTCAGGTAGGCCTTTGGGGGTCATTTAAATGATTCCTTTGGAATATGTAATATTAACAACCCCTCACATTTGAGCAGTGTCTGCACCTTTCAAACCACTCTCACATCCATTACTTTTGTCCTTACTACTACCCTGAAGTAGGCAGAAAGGATATTATAATTTCCTCCTTACATAGGAGAGAAATAATTAACAGGAGTAGTACAAGCGATTGCTATTATTAATTGAATGCTCAGCTATGGTTCTATGTTGAGTACGGTGCTAAGTGCTTTAATGTTTTTAATGAAATAATGCTGCTCGGAGAGGTGAAGTGACTTCCCTGTAGACATTCAGTAGATGGGGGACGTGTCTTCCAGTTCGAGCCCAGTGCTTTCCATGATCCCTGTCCGGCCTTCCTTGTACAAACTGAATTCCAGCTCCCCATTATTACCGAGATAAAGTTCTTCCAGTGACTAAGTTGCCAGAGCAGGACGTGCCGTGTGGTCTCCGCATTCTGGGGCACGTTGAGTTGATCGTCTTCTCCATGGAACTTCCAAACGGCTGACCCTCTCTCTTGCTGAAACAATGCAGCTCATGAAAATGAACAGTCATTCCCATGCAGCCTCCGTGTTCTAGTCAACAGCTGCAGAAACAGCTGCTCCTTTCTCAGGGCCACCCTCTCCCCCTGTCCCCCACCTAATTGCTGCCGGCTTGTAGAGTGGCCATGCATATTGTAGGCCTCGGCTCCTTCAGCAGCCTCTCTCCAGCTGTGATAATTTCTGGGACCTTCTTGATCAAGAATTCAGATTTGTTCTGTTTGGATGATGAATTCTAAAATCTAATTGTTGGGTATTTCAAAACCCCATCCAACATTCACTTTGAATCACTATGTTTTCTATAACTTGAAGTCATCCTAAGCAGGCGTTAGCCTTAAAAATCGTCACTTACCAGTTATCTGAAATATGTTTATTATGTGCCAGGCACTGTACTGGGTACTGAGCCTGACCCTGAATTTTCAGGCCTAGCGGGGAGGCCTGGCTCCCCATGGAGACATTCCTTGTCCTATAGCTAAATAGTACCTGTTATACAAGTCAAGTTAACTGTTAAATAAAATTGTTTGATCTTCTACCCTTGACAATTCTAACTTCATAAAAACCCAGATGGTCAGGTTCTACTTTAAAAATGTGGGGCCCTTCCAAGTTCCATGGTAGAACAGGGCAGGGTCGAACCAAATGGCAGCCCGTTCTGTCTCTTCCCATCGATGTTGCAAGGGGGCTCAGTTCACATGCACGCAGACACCTCCGCTCGTATGTCTAAGCTCGTCCACACCCCCACAGGAAGAGACTCCCGTGGCGACTCCTCAGGCCCAGGTTGATACACCAGCCAGTGCATAGCTTCCACTGTTGGAAGGATTAAGTAGGAAAGAGGGCTACGCAGGGTTGGGGTCATGTGAGCAGGGAAATCTGGATGTATGTAATGCCTAGCAAAATATCAGGTAGATAGCGGGACACCAATAAATAGTATCTATTATGATTACTATCATGGAATAGACTACATGAAATTTATTTAAAGCTACATAAACCACAGTATATACAGCAAAGCATGAAAAATACATCATGTGTCTCTGGCATTACTTCAGCGCCTTCTCACTGAGGACCTAGGAAAACCCTTACCCAGAATAGCCAAAGCACTCATCTCTTTTCCTTTTTCATTAGCCCTGGATTATCCCGATCCTTTATGACGCCTTGATTATCTTTTCGGGTCCCTGCCTCTGAACATCACCTTCCTCTCTCTGTGGCCTGGTCACATCTGGCATTAAGGTTTTACACCAGTGATAGCTACTCCTCTGTCCTGTTTTCGGTTGCTCGAGGTTTCATTTTAAACATAGAGCCTTTTTCAGTTGCACTTAGAGACCTAGTTTATACTGTTTCTCATAGCGTGAATCCTGTGCTGCAGTAAGAGAAGTGAGACTCTGCTCAGTCCCCATTGCCACCCTCAGCTTTTCCTGTTTCCTTATGCTGCACCATGAGAATGGATTATATCTACATACTCGTATGTGGGGGTGTGTGTGTAAAGGGCATTTTCCTCCAAGCTTTGAACCAGGAATAAGTAAATACATAAAAATATATACTGTGTTTCCCCGAAAATAAAACCTAGACAGACAATCAGCTCTAATGTCTCTTTTGGAGTGAAAATTAATATAAGATCCGGTCTTATTTTATAGTAATATAAGACCAGGTATAATACAATGTAATGTAATATAATACAATACAATACTGGGTCTTATATTAATATTTGCTCCAAAAGACGCATTAGAGCTGATGGTCTGGCTAGGTCTTATTTTCGAGGAAGCGGTATGTATATACGAGCTCAGAAAATTAAGTTTGTGAACTTTGTTTCAATGATGTTGCTAACATTTTTTGATATCAGAGGGATTATTCATTATGAATTTGTACCAACTGGACAAACAGTTAACCAAGTTTACTATTTGGAAGTGCTGAAAAGGCTGTGTGAAAAAGTTAGACGACCTAAATTTTTCACCAACAATTCAGGGCTCTTGCATTAAAACAATGTACCAGCTCACACAGCACTGTCTGTGAGGGAATTTTTAGACAGTAAACAAATTATTGGAACATCATCCCTGCTTACCTGATCTGGCCCCCAATGATTTCTGTCTTTACCTGAAGATAAAGGAAATATAGAAAGGAGGACAATTGGATGGATGACATTCAGGACATCAAGGGTAATACAACTTCAGCTCTGATGGCCATTCCAGAAAACGAGTGGACTAGGGTGGACTAGGCGCTAGCATTGATGCATAGCTTCTCAAGGGAAGAAGTTTGAAGGTGACTGTAATGATATTCACCAATGAGGTATATAGAACATTTTCTAGCATGAGTTCATGAACTTAATTGTCCAACCTTGTATGTGGATACATGTATATTATGTATATTTCACATACATATATACTTATTTTTCTAATTTAATCTCTACACAGTATTTTTTCTTTCTGTTGTAAATATTCCCAACTTAAGGAACTTGGGTTATAAAGAACAGAAACATGTTCAAAAGTCCTTTATTTGTTTTGAATGGATAGAGAGGAATTTAATGGAACCTAAATATAGAAAATCCCTCTCCTCTCCTGCCGTTTTCCTCTCCCCAGATAAGACTCTTGCCCCCTTGTTCTCTAGAATAAGAGCTTTCACAAGACTTTGAATTGCTGAGGTCCCACCTTGGGCCCCATCTTTACTCAGCAGGACTTTACCAGTGCCCAACACTTTCCTACTCTTAGGTTCTTAAAAGAGAGAATCTGAATGACCCAGTTCATCAATTCAGGTGTCCAGCTGTGGTTCTGTCAGCTCGGACATACCAACTCTTCAACTATAATGGTGTGGTTTTAGATAAGGGACTTGACCTTCTGGAACAAGGTCACCTTGCTTATCTGTGAAGACGAAAATAAATGTTCTTACCTCATAGTGAGCAATGGGTTTGATAACATTGTCCTTTTCCTTCACTATGTTATTTAGTTATCCATCATCCGTTTCATCCAGAGATGTGGCTATCCATCGTCCATTTTTCTTAGATTATTTTCAAATTACCTATCTTTCCTCAAAGTTTATACTTTTTGGAAAAAATAAAATATTATGAAACCCCAATATTCTACGAAAAGTATAACTATGGATGATTTTATAATTGTAATATAGGTGGGGAAAATGAGGTGAGGGCAATTGTGATTACAAAATAAATTGAAAAATCACTAATACTTCAGTTTAGTTGTAGGCTTTTTTATTTTCTTATGGGAAAAGTTATTTTAATAATTCCAAAGTCTTGTTTTGTGTATGGTATAACTCACATACACTAGAAAATCGTAAGATTTTTTTGTTAGCATCTCATGGTGTATCCCCAATTTTGAACTGTGGTGGAGAAAGTAGACTGTTTCCCTAAAACTTAATATGCCCTGGGTCGCAGTCCATAAATGCTACACTTATCATTTCCTTTAATTCTTCTAGCAGCCCGGGAAGGAAGGTGGGGAGAGTTATGATCCCTGTGAAAGGTGATGAAATCAATGCTTCTAAAAGTTAAGAGGTGTGTCCAAAGTCACGTGACTAGTAAATGGCCAGGCGGGAATTGGGATCTAGATCTGTCTACCTGGAAAAATGTGGCTATAATATCTTACTGTGTCACCCCGTCGAGGTTCTTTGTGAAACTCTCAATCCATTATTTTGCATCAATAAGTTAGTGAGGGATAGCAATGATAGAGTCTATGAATAAAAATACTTACATTTTTCTTTCATAAATATTAGATTTTATCTTATCATACCCTGCTTTAAAGTTAATTTATTCTAAATTAACAAAGAGCAGTGACTCCCCTGGAATATGGAAGCTTGCTGAAAAATTATGATCTAAGGAAGACTGAAACTGTCTCTGCATCTATGCCTAGAAATGAGATATTCAACCATGGTTCTTCCTTGACTCTTCTTTGTAAACACCTAATTCTGTTATTCAACATTAAATTAAACAAGCTTTATTCAATTGCCTTCTCTGTGCCAAGTACTGTGCCTGGCATGGGGGGAGGGGGTGACCTGGACTCCATGATCTTGCACCCAAGTGTTTGCTCAAATAATGAAAACTAACTCTTGATCATTTTCTTTCTCTTGCTGATGAAACTCTGCAATATATAGAATTTATTAACAGTCTTTATAAGTCTTAGGAGGACAAGAAAGTAGAGTCCAATGCAGAATAAATAGCCCAGCTCTGCAATATTAAGAAATGATCTCCAGATTTATTTGTACTGTGGACAAAGGGTGGTAAAGGGGCAGTAAATAGTACCTATTTAGCACTCTTTGTGTTTAAGGGCTTCTCACACATTACAGGCCCAGGCAGTATCTGAGAGTGTTAATCACTATTTTGAAGTCTAGGGGTGGGAATTCTGGAATGAGAAAGGGAGGAGAGGGGAAGTTAGTGGATATAGGCAATATGGTTACATGATTTACTCCAGACTGAAGTCCTGGAGACAAGTTCCCAGGCTGCGCCTAAAATGGTCATTCTTTTCCTCTCAAATCACGTTTTGATTGTTTGTTTGTTTGCTTGTTTGTTTAAAAAATTCACAGGCAATGCTGGTATCTTCACTACAGTCATCTTAGTACATTTGTGTTTGAGAGACATGAGGCAGAGCTGTTGTGGTTTTCTTTTCATGCTGTGGCTTTAAAGAGGAGGAGATGAAGAATTAAAATGCACAGTTGCTTTCAGAGCACCTACTGGGCATCATTCTTCAAACACAGGCACTGGCTGATAGCTCTAGCGCAGGGACTGGCTGGGGCGACTGCCATGTACTTGCTGTGTGACCTTGGATAGGTCTTTCACCCTCTCTGAGCATCTGCTTTTTTATCTCTAAAGTGATAGATCTGACTTGCAGTGGGGGGAAGATGTGAACAGAAACAATACTCAGAAAGCTTAACAATTCGTGGGGGGACTGAGTCATCAGAAAGGGTTGAGACCTTAGCCCTAGAGCAGGGTCCAAACTCCTCCACCAATGCCATGTGTTCATCCTTAGGGTGCTGAAACAAAAAAAGAAGAAGCCGGTGGCCAGGAGACAGGGCTAGCAGGCAGAGGAGCAATAGCTATTCACCAATATCAATAGAATTATTTGAATATTTTAACATCCGGTACTGCTATGCCTGAACATACCAACTAAGTAGCCTGGGTTTGAAGATTAAAAGCTCACCTATGTAGAGTGTTTAGCATTTGACCCTCCCAGAGAACTGGGCCCAGCAGGTATAGTTCACTTCTTCCCTGTCCCTCCCTCTAAGTGGGTCTTCCAGCCCACCATGCCTTTCTGTGCTGTACAGCAGGATCATTACTAAAACCGGGCTACATAGCCTGTCGCTCTTCACAGCGAATTTGTGTAGGCATGAAAAGTTTCAGGTCGATTCTCAAAGCATCTCTGAGTCAGAACTCGACCTCATACCTTTGCAAATAGAGTACCACAGAGGATTTGAATTGGCAGTGTGATGGAGGTTGTCTGAGACCAGAATTCCAGAGTGAGGTTACTCTGACGTGGTAGGGAGCAAAGACCCCAGGAATCGAAAACCTCAGTTTGAAATGATGAGACTTAGGGCAAGTCACTTCCCCTCTCTGAGCCTCAGCCTCTCATCTAAATAAAGGGGTTCAATGTCTGAGCTTAGTTGTTGTCAACCTCAGTTGCACATAGAATCACCTAGAAGCTTTAAAATAGACTACTGTCTGTGTGCCACTCACAGGGACTCTGATTTAAGTGGTTTGGGGGGAAGCCTGGACGTTGGGATTTTTCAAAGCCCCGTGGGTGATTATGATGTGTAGCAAAAATGCGAACACATGGACACGGTGACCTCTAAGCTTCAATCCTGTTCAGTATGTTCAATTAGTCCTTGATTCTATATGGCCTTAAAGCCCATCAGAAAACTGCATTCGTGTAGCTTTCTCTTCATGATCTGTGGCAATAGAAGGCCTGAGAGCTGGTGAGTAAGAGAGCTCTGGTGGTTATTCCATATTTATATCTTCCGCTGTGTTATCACCAGAACTTATTTGTGTGTATGTTTGCGATGCTCTGTTATTTTGTTTTATGTTGTTGGCATTTTGTTAAAGCAGAGGATTTCTCAAACTGAAACCAAAATGGTGATTTAAAGTGACTCCAACACCTCTGAGGAATGACTGAGAAAGAGCAATACTAAGTTACTGTGTGTAGTTGTCCTGACAAAATTGTCTTCTCCTAGCTAAACTCCTCTCATTAACTCCTACTATTGCTGATTCCAACACTTCGCAAAGCTTTTTTTTTTTTTTTTAACAGAGTTAAATAGGCATCCATGTGCTGATGGATAGTTATAGAGGGAAGTGTTAAGGTATTAAGATGATAAGGCAAGCTGCTCTCTAATGTATTCAGTTCAACACATGCTATGTTCTCCAGTGATTTTTGTGAACTCGTAGCCTGCAGGATGGTAAAAGACAAGGGTCACATTCAGATACAACGGCCTCATGTGCTGTCTGTACGCGGAGGCCTTACACGTAGCAAACGCTGATTCTTGCCTGCCCTTTGGTGTAGCAATTGACATGTATCAGAAAATATGAAATGGCAGCCTGAGAAACAGGTAGAATCTCAGAAGAGCAGACATTTAAAGGTCTAGTTATTTCATTTAGGTTTCTCCTTTCAAAGGTGAGGAAACTGAGCTCAGGGAACTAAGGTGACTTTCTCAATGTTACATATAGCAAGTTACCTGGCAGAGCTTGAACTTGATCCAAGCTCAGTGGGCACCCAGCCCAGGGCTCTCTCCTTTGTATCACAACAAACCAAACAGGAATAAGGATTGTAATCATCTGTAAGAAAACCTGCTATAGTGGCTTCAATAAGTACAAGATTTGGTGTTTGAGCATAAGCAGATCAAGGGTGGGTGTCTGAGGCTCATGTGCGTGCTCAGTAATTCTATCAGGGATTCAGACTCTTCTCACTTTCTGCTTCGCCAGCCTCAGCATGGACACTGGAGCCCAACTACCAGGCTTCAAATCCTGCTTTTATCACTTGTTAACTACAGAAACTTGGAGAATTTACTTCACCTTTCTATGCCTCAGTGTTCACATCTTTAAGTAATAACTTTTATGACATTTAAATGAGTTTGTAGAAAGTGATTAGAAATATTGAGCTTCAAGTAAGGGCTAATTTATATCAGTTATAAATTAGCCCTTACTGTTTACTGTTATGGTTGTGGATTCTGCTGTTGAAAAGTAGGTATAGTACCATCAGGCACCATACTTGCTTTCCAGGTAGAAAAAAGGAAGAGCCCTTTTGTTGCCAAACTCTTGTCTTTTTATTCAGAAAATGGACATCTTCTAATAAAACTCCCCCTTGTACCTTATTGGCCATCACTGAGCCATATGCCCACCCCTACCTGAAGAATCGTGTAGGCGATCACGTAATTTAGACTACACACATTGCCATCCTAGACAAAACAATGGATTTGTTACTAAGAAGGGTGTCAATGGATATTAAGTGGGAGTTCTCCAGTGATCTCAGAATCACTGCTAAAGCCACTGACCACAGACTTCCGAACTATAGAGATAAGATACCTGCCCTACCTAACTCAAGAGTGGCTATGAAAATTAAATAACCGATGCATCATAACACACTTTGTCAGCTCCAGAGTGATCTGTAAATATTTAATTAGGTAGCCACTTCAAGTGGTAAGTGTATAGTCCTTGACCCCAAATCACTGTGAATGATACAAATATAAAATGATGGTGGTCCAGAACAATGGATGGGAATGGATATAACTCATTGCATGGTGCAGAAAACAGTGGTTGTCCCAGGACACCAAATTCCACCTGAACTCTCTCCTCCTACCAGGCATCTCCCTGTGGCCTACTGAAACGAAACTCTTGTGTTCAGAAGGTCAGGGTGGACCAGACAATACTAACAGCAGCAGTACTGTGGAAGACTATCTTTAGTTCCCCTCATAAGAACCATTACGTAAGGGCTCACTCTACATATCTTAAAGACATAGGAAATGGCATTATCCTCATTGAAAAGAGTAAGCAAAATCAAAATGATTAGTGAGTGATGCTCTCTGAAGGTGTAAATATGTCAACAAGTCTATGAATAATTCCATATGTGCATGTTTACACAACTTGCGAGTATGCACTATTTGTGTTTATGTCTCCGCATATCTATTGTGTCTACTGTGCTAATATGTGTGTGTATGTGCGTAAGGACGTGTAATCTTATGGTCAAATTATTTTGAGACATTATTAACATCTATTCTTAATATTTAGTATCAGAACTCTTTTGATCAGCAAAAACTATGTTACTTCCCTGGCATGTGATGACTTCCCTGTCACTAGAAGAATTCAAGCAGTATCTGAACATTCACTTGATGGAGGTATGGTAGAAGGAATTCAAGCTGGAAAAGGGTGAGAGTTAGGGGAAGAACTGGATTAAGTGATTTTTCTTTTTAAGGAAGATTTTTAATTCTGTGAATTTTGAATGTATCAGTGTATGAAATACCATCCCTCTTTATCATATAGATAGAGATCTAATCTTCACTCTTCTCATCTCAATTAGATATAGATATATTATACAGGTAACCCGCGTACAACACAGTATCCTAGAACACGGTTTCACTCTAACACAGTTTGAGAATTAGAGAAATCCCCGAACAATAGGGAGCGTAATAAGAGCTTTTAAGAGCAAAAAGTATCTCATTTGAAATTAGGGAAATCCCCGAATAACATGGAATGTAATAAAAGCTTAGTAGTAATGACAAAGAAAACATTATTTAACACATATTTAACTTTTGGTGAAATTTGCTTTCATGAAGATATTTCTCTTAATTATAAAAATATAATAGTGTGGTGTTTTTTTTTAATTTTTGGAACCTAACGCCCTTTTTTGTACTAGTACTTTGTTTCGTATAACATGGATTCACATAACAAGGCATTTTTAGGAACCTAACAACTGTGTTATATGGGGGTTGCCTGTATTATATTATGTTATATGATATGATATTATGTATTTAATGAAAAGCTTTGCTTTTTTATATCCTGTTTTGCATTCTTTTTTCTGAGCTAATTGGTAAAGCTCAATATCACTTTATCTGAACAAAAAGAAACAATAGGGATCGATTTAATCTAATGCAATTATTTTACCTGAGGCCAAGTTCAAGGAAAAGAGACATACTTAAGTTCACTCAGCTAGACGATTTCAGTTTTCTATTTCTCTTTCAAAAATACATTCCAAAATGGAATTTCTTGATGAGGACTTGATTTACTATCTAAAGGATTGCCTCTGAAAGGCTTTAGATAGATAAATAAGTCAAATGAGTAAATTCACCAAAGAGATAATAGTATCAGGAAGAATTTTTTTTCAGGTGATAGATCTTTCAGCAGAAAGAATGAGTTGTCTTGGAAAATTGGACATTCCCCTTCACTAGATGTGTTCAATCTTAAAGTAGACTTACTAGAGAGTCATTGCAAAGAAGACTCTGGAATTGCTGAGAATATTAGTTAAGGAATGCTAACTACTACAACAGAAAAACTCTGATCTCAGTACCTTAACACAACAGCAATTTATTTCTCATTCATGTACAGTTCATTCAGAGACAGGGGTTGAAATGGTCTGTTCTGTGCAGCCATTTAGGAACCAAAGATGATGAAAGGTCAGCCATCTTCAACATGTGGTTTCCAAGGTCACCTGTGCGTCAACATCCCAGACAGAAGAAGAGAGGAGGATTACGAGTACATAAATTGTCTTGTACAGGCCACACGTAGAGGAACACATCACTCCCTCATATATTCCATTAGCTAGAATTCAACCATGTGGCCATATTCAACTTTAAGAGAGGCTGGAAAATATAATCTAGCTTTTTTGTGCCCAGGAGGAAATGAAAGTGTTTTGATGAACTTCTTGCCAATTTCTGCTATAGTGGATGTGATCTAGATGACCTTTAAGATCTCTTCACTTCTTTTCTGTATTTTTCATCACTCGTATTTCCATTTTATATGTTTCAAATTTTCCAGTTCACTAATTCTCTTTAATTGTTCTAACCTGTAATTAAACACTTCCGTGTTGTTCTTAATTTTAATTTTTGTATTTAAAAGTTACAGAATTTCCATTTGGTTATTTATAGTTTTCAATTTTCTGTTGAAATTTTTAGTATTATTTTTTTATTTTCTTGAATGCATAGCTATTTTAAATGTTTCCAACTTATACCTTTACTGTCTGAATGTCCCATAAGCCTGTTGTGTGTGAGATATATATATATTCTTTTGGGCACATTTATTAGTGTTAATAGCTATCCTGATCAATCCAATTTGAAGTTAATATGTCTTGAAGCTTGACTTCATTCTTTTGGAGGGAAAATGCACCCCGGGTTCACTGTTACTCCTAGGTGCAGACTTTTAACTTCTCAGTTGGAAATAAAGGTGTTTATTAAAATGTCACCCCATTGCTTGGGGAGCCCAAACTCCATATTTTGCTCTCTCAGTTCTAGGAATCTGTTGAAACTCTACGTACAATTTCTCAGCTTCTTAGATGCCAGCAGACAATTCTAATAGAAGAGCTACCTTAAATTCTAGTGCTAGGCTCATTTCTCCAGATTTTCTTGTTTTCCTGAATCTTAGATCTACATTTCTTTAATGACTTTGTAGGCTCCACCTCCTTCAAAATATATTGTTCATTTGTTCGGTTTGGTTCAGCTTTTCTAGTTATTCCTAACAGGTTACCAGTTACTTAGTACATCCTATACAGTTAGCTAGCTAGCTATAACCTGTGCTGCAACTCACTTTTCCCCATTAACAATATACCTTGACAATTTTCCATGTCAATATGTATGCATCTGCCTTATTATTTTTTAATGATGTCAGCCCATTACATTGTAAGTACATGCTGCTTTATTTAGCCAGTTCCCTATTAATGAGCATTTAGGTGTTCACAATTATTCATAGCAAATATTATTAGGCATGCATGTGAATATATCTATAAAATAAACTCAAGAAATGTTTTTGCTACATATTACTAAATTGTCTTCTAAAAATTTGAACCAATTTACATTTCTACCAATAGTGTGAAAGAATACATGTTTTCCCAAAGTCTTCCCAACACTAGATTTTATCAAACTTAAAAATGTTTAAATCAACTTTTAATTGTACTTCTAGATTCTATTCTCTTTCCCTTCCAGTCCAATCTCCTCCATATTACGGATATGCACATTTATAAGTTCTAAAATCTGACCATGTCACTTCCTTCGTTAAAAACATGTTGCCTCCCCATAGTTAAAGGATTATTGCATTTGCACAGACTAACACTTCCTCTACTCTCTGCTACCTCCCACCCCATCTCCTGCACCACTTTACCTGTACCCAACAAGCCATATTCACGTTTTCCTAAATACACCATTCTTTCCTACATCCTGGAAGCTTTGCATATTCTCTTTTGTCTCTCTGGAATGCCCATTCACCTTTACCTACATAGAAAAAAATAAACTCCAACATCCAGCTCACAGGCTACACATTCTTTTGAGAAACTGTCTCCTCCAAGCTTTACATCTTCGTCCTTACCAGTCCCCCCGCCACCAACACATAGAAGTAGTCAATTAGTCCCTGCTTTATATCACGGTCGTTCCTTATAAATACCTTTCTTGCAGCCCTTAGAACACTGCATTATATGTTTGTAAATCTGTCTCCCCCACCATTACATTATAAGTTTGTTCAGGGAAGGAGCTATGTCTTATTCATACTCTCCACTCCTATGCCCAGCAGATTACCTGATGCAGAGATAGTGCTCAGAAATAATTTCTCAAAGAATAAATTCAGTACGTGTTACCTCTGCAAAACACTCCCATTATAAGTGTTTTCAAAGCAACCTCCAAGTCCCCAGAACTGGGAATTATTTGAGCAAAGTTCAGTTGGTCCTAGATTTAGCATTCAAATCTCAGTCTGAGCATAATAAAACTCAAGGGGAAAACAATACAGATTTGAGTTATTAGATAGAATTCAGACTTTGGGCAACGGTTTTCTCCTCAGTACCTAAAGCCATCTGTGTTCTTGACTATGTGACTTCAGTGAAAATTGGAAGTTACTTAGAATTCAGACCCTTAAGCTTGTCACAAAAAGTGTACGTTTTGATAGCACTGGTTCTACAACTGCCATCAAAATAGGCAAATGTTTTGAGCCTTGTTTGACCTCTGGTATGGGACTTTCCTTATGTTTACTCTTTGTATCATCCCTCTCCAAAACTACACTTATCTTTTAGACAGATTTTTGGCAGGCTTGTTTCTTACCCTGTTGATAGAAAATATAGGAGAAGAAAAGCATAAGTGATTTATTTGTTTTAGGAAAATGAATCTGTGTGCTTACCGAGGAATATTTTATCACCCCAAGGAGATAATATTTTCTGCCTATTTCATTGCTGTGTAGCACAGGACCCAGAAGACGGTAATGACTCCAGCTATGATTGTAATCTGTGACTCATCTTCTCCCTTAAGGGGCTCTGATTTGCTATACCCCAGGGGCTCGTCCATTTGGTACCTAGTGTGATTGGATTCTGTTCCCGACTAGATATTCCCATCTAAACAGCCAGGACACTATCCATCTCCTCAGATGTCTAGAAACATGATAATGCCTGTGGTAAATATGGTTTCAGTGTTATTCATTTGGATTCAATGCAGCCATCAGAATTAAAGGGGCCTGAAATGGCAGGAATTTTAAAGGCCTTCACAATTCTTGAATTTTCTCGACAACATCCCCACCAAGTGGTCATAGCAGCTTTATCGGAGCATCTTCCATGATGGCAGCCCACCACTTTTCCCCACGTAATTTAGAAAAGTTCATCCCTTTTGAGTTGAGAAGAAACTTGTTTCTTGGTTGTTTCCACATATGGGCCCTAGGAGGAAATCTAATTTTCCTTGGGGTTTCTGTCCTGGTTTTGTTCCTTCTTCTCTATGAATGTCCTCCACATACTGGAAGAGTCCTCTCTTAGATATGATGAGTCATTCATTCCCCTGCCAAAAACGTCCAGACTCTTTCAAATTCCCCTCAGAGTGTGGTTTTGAGTCTTCACCGTACTGGTCGTTCCCTATCCTGAAGGTATCCAAGTTTTCTGCATGATCTCAGCTTTTTTCCAAGGGCCCATTCGAAGGATTCCTTGGTGGATGTACAAGAACCAGAAAACGGGAGACGAGAGGAACAGACTATTTCATTCCTGCTTCCTAAAACAGCCTTTAATAACAGAGCCTCTCTCTCTTCACATTCTGAGGTTTTCCAGACCCTTTATTTACTTCTTCAGTGAAATGACCTTTTCCTTCCACCTACAGAGACTGATTAAATCTTTATTCTCCTTCGGGGCTTTTTGTCTGGGTTTCTATGCGCTCTTGCATATTACAAGAGAATTGGGTGAATATGAAATAAAAACTTCAAGCATGGGTACAGGAAGATTGACGTTTTGGTGTCAATTGGATCCAGATTCAAATACTAATTCTGCTTCTTGCCTGTTGTGTGTTCTTAGAAAAATTACTTTGTCTCTTTGAGCCAAAGGTTAATTCTTTATCTGAGGTAAGGATAATTGGACATGATGACGTACTGTGTTATGAATTAGTGATAATATACATATAGAAGTTAACACAATTCGTGGAAAATAAGATGCTTAATGAATAGTAGATTTGATTAGTTAAAGAATGTTCTCCCCCTTGTAACTCGGTTCCAGTTCTGGATCTCTTACAAGATGTAGCATCTTGGAAAAGTCATTTGATTCTCTTATTTCTAAAATTTCATAACAATTAGAACTATCTTTCAAGGTTGTTTTGTTTAATGAATTGAGATAGCATACTAAAGCAGTTCTCACAATTCTTTAAATATGGTAAATATTCTAGAAGTGAAAATTCAAGAGGAAGTACTTTCTTTACTTCAGCTTCATGTTCCCATCATGATGTTTGGCACACAGGTACTATTACTTTCTCTAACACCCTTTCCATGACCCAATTCCAAATGTTAGTGGTGTTCCTTCTTTCCCTATCAGCCCACATATATGACCAGGTTACACAGTGCTACTCCAGGTTGACGGTGTCCTATGGAGGTCGGAATGGGCAGAATTATGAAAAGTACTCTGTCCAATACCCTCAAGGAGTATCCAGTCCAATGGGGAAGACAAGAGGTCAGTAATTAATTGCATTACAATATTAGAATGGAGATAGGTGTTGGGGATAAGACACAGTCCACTCGTGGAGGAGGGAAGCATGGGGAAGGAGGGAGTGATCAAAGACAGCATACCATAAGGTCTTAAAAAATGAATGGGTGTTAGCTAAGTAGGTCAGGGGAGGAAAGGCATTGTTAAAAAAAAAAAGGGAGAGAACTTTGCAAAGGCATGGAGTTTCAGGAAACAACGTTTTCATTCTGAGAAGAGCAAATATTTTCTTAAGACTAAAAGATAGAGCATCAGGCAACAGAAGCTTATGGGACCAGACAAGAAGGGACTCACATTCTCCGTTAGGAATTTGGCTCTGATCCTGTAAGCAGCAGGTTGCTATTGAAGGCCTTCAGTCAAGAGTGAACTCATCTGATTAGAATTTTCAGAGTGTTTTGCCTGTCCGTGACTTTGTGGAGGATAGATTGAAGCAGGGACAAAATTAATCAGCAGAGGACCTCAATTAAAACTATGTTACTTTACCTCCTTCCCGGTCTTAATCCTTAATATATCTGAGTCATTCATGCAGAAATTCAGAGTGTCAGCCATTTGGCAGTAAAACTCCAGAAGGAATTGAAATGCCGAGAGAGATAATTGTTGCATTTTATTTTCTTTTTCTTACTGCTACTTTGGCAGGCCCCAAAGATAAATAGAATCCAGACCCCAGAAATCAGTAAGTAGCACTCTTGCCCATTTCCTCCTCCCGCTTGCCTAACACTCTTGGTCCTTTCACAATAAAGACGGCTGCCTATTCCTGGTAATTAGCTTTGGCTTCATCATTAGAACACCCCACCAAATTGTGTGCTGTCTTCTTCAACCCGTCTTCTGTGTGTGTTTGATTGTGGAAGTCATTCCTGCCCTGTTTCCCTGGAACAGAGTGTAGGAGTGAGAGCGGTTTCTATGTCGTAAGCTTCCAAAGCCAAGAATCATTTATTCCAGGACATTTCTGGAGAAGGTGGTGTGTGCACAAGGGGTGTGCAAACCACGCTTGAGTTGCAAGCTTTGTAAGCATGAACAAAGCATTGCAATTTGACATGTGTGGCAAGCCTTGCAAAGGCCCAGTGTTTGTGTATTTGGAGTGTATCATGTGGGTGGCGCATCGTATCAGGACCTTTCTCATGCCAGAAACATAGTGTGTAGTTTAGCAAACTTTGTCACTAATGGTCTTCCCTAGAACAGAAAGTTTTGGGTGTACTCAGGTTATAAGGAAGATAAATTCATTCAGCAGACCTATTGGTACCTCCCATGTACTGTAAATATGAAGGTGAATAAGACCGATATAATATCCTATAACTACACTGGAACATTAATAATGGCTACCCTATATTGAGTGCTTACTACATCTAGTCACTATAGGAGACGCTTTTCATTTGTTAGCTCTTCAATCTTCATAAAAACTCTATAAAAGAGATACAATTATTATCTTAATTTCAAAGAAGGAAGCAGAGGTATAAAGAAGTTAAATGACTTGGCCAAGTTCCTCTAGTTACTAAGGGTCACAGCTGGAAATCTACACAGATCCATATGACCAAATGTCTTTGTTATTTTGACTGGATTTCCTGAGTTAAGATGCAGACAGTGAAGTATATAAACAGAGAAAGTAACAATTCTGAGGGTGAGTGATGATCCCAAAATGCCAAGAGAACACAGAGTAAGAGGCTTGGGGTATCAGAGGCTTTGATGAGGGCAAGATATTTTGAACAGAATTCTACGTGATAAATTATGAGTCTCTAGAAAGGGAAAAGGGATGAGCATTTTGAGAAAGGGTATGGAAAGGACCGAAGTTAAGAAAGAACAATGCCTCTGTATTGGGGATGTTCTATTGGATGGCATCATGTGAAACTGTGAGAAGTACAGGCTGGCAAGAATGTATGCTGTTTGGAAGAGTACAGATAACGCTGGAAAGGTAATTTGGGGCCAGATTTTGAAGGATTCTATGTAGTATGATAATGAATTTAGATTTTATCCTGCAGCCAAAATTTCTTCCATCAATTAGCTGGAGAACTATCTGATAGGTTTTTTAAAAATACAAATATCAGGCCACAGCTCAGAACATTCTAATTTATTTGATCAGTGATTAGCAAACTGCAGTGTTTATCACCAGGAGCACTAATGAAAAAAATACAGAGACTCTAGGACAAGAAATAAGAATCTCTATATTTATTAGTTTTCTGGGTGATTTTTATATGCTACCAGATCAGGATACAGGAAACCAACAGAAATCTTGCTATCACTGTTTTAATAGTTGATGCTAAAAAATTTAATGGTTAGTCTTTAAAATACTAGCATAACAGTAAGGTTAAAAATAAATATTAAGGTTTGGTGTCAGAGAAACACTCCCAGAAAAATCAGTGTACTATAGCAGACTCCATCTTTTTATCTGTAAAATGGGAATAATAACAGGACCCATCCCATGCAGTTGTTATAAGATTAAAAATAGGGCCATACCCCAGACAGCTACAGGTATACTTTCTTACACTATAGAATTGTTTGCATTTTTGAATTTTATACGGATGAAATTATATAGTATATGCTCCTTTTTTTTTAATCTGGCTTCTTTCTCTCATCCTGATTGTTTTAATATTTATTCCTGTTCTTACATGTATTCACTGTTCTTTGTTTTTTATTTGTGAGTGGTATTTCATTATATAGATATGTGCCAGGGTTTGTTTGTCCATTCATGTGTTGATGGACATTTGGTTGCTTCCAGTTTGGGGCTATTTCAAATAAAGCTGCTATGAACATTCATGGAAAAAGAAAATGACTGTGTGTGTGTGTGTGTGTACGCACATGTGTGCGTGTGTCTGTATGGATAGATATAAAACAGAGTAATTGCTCAAAGAATCCTTCTCTTTGTTCTAGCACTGTACACCTAGTTCAAGTACTAGCTCTTCTATTTCAGAATTCTTCCAGTCTTATCTTGGGAATGGCCCTAAGCATTATTTCATTTCATCTACCTGAACATTTTTAGGGTGAAGAAAGAATGAAGTAGCCACCACCCTTATCTCTAAATTTAGGAAGCCCAACTTTGATTCTCTGTAGTTCATCTGTTCAGCTTTCCTCTGTCTTAACTTCAAGATCATCCTAACCGAGGGTATTATTTTTCAAAGTCAAATCCACATGCCTTTGCCTATTTGAAGTCTTCTGTGTGTTGACTTAGCCTGGCGCATCTTCCACTACCCTCCCCAAAGCATGCAACCATCTGGCCCCTCCAAAATGCTTGCTAATTTCCTGAACCAGCCTGGCTCTCTTCACTGAAACTTGCATAGAATCCATTTGCTATCTGATCTTCCAGGTAAACACTCTTTTTGACCTCTCAATGTTACCTTCTATAGATCCTTCCCAACTCCTTAGTATTTAGGTACTTGCTCTTTTCTATTCTTCTGCTGTAATATTGACTATTCAACACTGAGATTGAGTGAGTGTGTGTGTGTGTGTGTGTCTGTCTGTCTGTCTGTCTCCAGTCCTGTCTTTCTCTTTGTATTCCCAGAGCCTTGTACAAGATCTAGTATATAGTAAGTACCCAAATGCAAACACACCATTAAATTACCAGCTAGTTTCTAGAAACTCAAATCCATAACAAAGGTGTTTGCAATCATGCTTAAATTTCTGAGAGTTGGACATTTGATAAACTAATCAATGCCAATAAGCTGATCTCAGCATCCTGATCCAAAATTGGTCCTTATAACTTTCTCTTCTCTAGATGATGCTTCAGTTTCACTGGGAGGTCTTTGAGATTTCAAAGGGGACTTCCAGTTTGGGGAAAGACCACTTAACATTTTTGGTGAGTCATTGCATTTCTTGGGATTCAGTAGTTCATGTCAACTTTGAAAAAGCATGCACATTGTCATGAAAAAATATTTTCATATCTTGGTATCACATTAGAAGATCATTGATGTCTGCCTAAACAAATAATCTCATCAAAGAAAATCTTAGGCAGTCAGTCAACAAATATTTGACTATATGAACCAGGTACTTTTCTAAACTACAAAGCAAAGAGCAACAGGCAGTCTACATTTTCAAGAAACTTCTACTTTGGTGGGAAGAGGCAATAAATATATCGAAACATGCCATAGTATTAGATTCCGAGAAGTGCTATGATAAAAACAATATTGGGAGGAACTGTTTAGGTAGGGAAGGAGAGGGAACTCTTATCTGAGCAGATGATATTCAGTACCTTTATAATGAGGAGTCAGCTATGCAAATATCTTGGAGGAAAACATGCCAAGTGGAAGATATAATATCACAGGGTCTGGAATAGGAAAGATCTTGGAATGCTCTTGGAACAGAAAAGCCACTGTGGCAGGAACATAGTAAATAAGAAGAGTGAAAGGAGATAGGGTGAAAGATACAGGCAAGTCCATGCACTCAGGACTGTGCAGACCACCATAGTTTGGATTTCTTGCTGGTTGCCAAGGATAAGACATTAGAGAAGTTTAAGAAAGTGGTATGGCTCACTTTATGATACTAAATGTTCCCTCCTTCTGGCCCTCTGACTGCTGTAATGAAAGATAAACCATGGGAGGGGCTGCCAGGGTCCAACTCAGACATGGTCGTAGCTCTTAGACTAGAATTGTGGCAATGAATAAAGATCACATTTCAGTTTTTGGGTTTTTTTTTTATTTGATTCAACAGGACTTACTGATGGTTCATAATTAGGTCTGAGAAAAAGAGCAATCAAGAGTGACTTCTAATTATTTTTGTCTGAGTAATTGAAGGGATGGTGGATCAATTTACTCAGATGGGGAAGGCTTGAGAGGGTCTGTTTGGTGTGTTTGGGGCCATGAAGAATCTTCTTCAGTCATGTTGTCTGAGATGCCTATTTGACATCCAAGTAAAGATATTGAGTAAGCAGGTGGTAATCAGTGCATGATTGGGATTTAAACCATGTGTAAAGATGAGATATGAGCAAAAGATAAGATAGAGTAAACAACATTGTGTAGTGCTGAGCCAAGACATGCCAACATTTGGAATTCTGGAAGAGAAGGGGGTTCTAGCAAAGAAAAATAAGAAGCAGTGTCAATGGAGGAGTTTAAAGGACACAAGAGTGTGGTGGTATGGGAGCCAACAGAAGAAATTGTTTCAAAAATGGAAAAGCAGACAATCACGGGGGTAAAGTGCTACTGCACAGCAGAGTAAGATAGAGAATTGACTACCAGCTTGTTTAAGATCTAGATCTCTACTGAATCTAAGCGCCATGAATAAGCACTATATGATTCTAAATTGTGATAAGAGCTACAAAGCAAAATAACAGGAAACCATCAGAAGGATTAATGAGGCAAGCTGATATTGGAAGAGGATCAAAATGATTACCGGAAATAATGTACAAGGATGGGTATGAAGCATGAATAGAATGATCCAGGTGAGAGAGGAAGAATATATTCCAGGTAAAGGAACAACATGAGTAAAAACTACACATGGGAAAGAAATTGTTATATTACCAATAACTAAAAGCCCAGTACAGCCAGGCTATTTGTAGCCATGAGCAAAGTGGAAAGAGATGAGTTTGATAAGATGGACAGGACCAGATTTTGTTTGCTACACTAAGAAGTTTGTCTTTCAATCTAAGTGCACTTGACTTTTAAGCCCAGAAGATACATGAACCAATGTGTATTATTTTTAATATTATTTAGAGGATTATTATTGTTACTTTGTAGAAAGCAGATTTTGTGGAGGCAAGAATGGAAGTTGAGAAACCAGTTAGGAGACTGTAGCAGCAGTCTGGTTAAGAAATGATAGTGTCTTTGTGTGGTGAACACACAGTACAACGTATAGACGACGTATTACAGAATTGTACACTTGAAGCCTATATAATTTTACTAACCAATGTCATCCCAATAAATTTAATTAAAAAGTAAAAAATAAAAAATAATTTTAAAAAAAGGAAAAACGATAGTGTCTAGACTGCAGTGCAAGTAGAGAAGATGTAGAAAACAGAAAAGAACCAAGTACATTTGGAAGTTGGAATGCAGGTAATAATACTAAGCTCACACTATCCTGATGAATAACAAAGGTGATATGTGAAAGGCAATCATAAGAGCTGGTACCTAAGGATCGTTCAATAAGTTACGAATGTTTCTCTCTCAATTCCTCTATCCACAACTATGTTCCAAGCCTTGTACTGAGTCCCTGGAGTTGGAGGGGAACATTCATGGAGAATCAGGGAGTATTCAAATGGCCAAAAATCAAGATGGCTAAGAGACTAGGCTTTGAAGCCACACAAATCTGAAAGTTGAGTCCTGAATTTGAAACTCACTAGCTATGTACTTGGAAGAGATCCTTGCACATAGCGATGTTCAATAATGTTTTGATTGGCAGTGTGATTACATGACCTTGCATAAGTTCTATAATCTCCCTACAATTTAGCATCCTCCTTATTAAAATAGAAATAATAATAATACCGCCTCACAGAACTGTAGTAAAGAATAAGTGAGATGATATATGTAACACCTATCAGATGATGAAATGAGGTAATGTATGAAAAGTTGTCACATAGTAAGTGCTCAATAAATTAGCAGCGGCTGTTATTACTATTGCTGTTACAAATGTTCCTGGTACCAATACTGGTATTGGTTTGTAGGTAGTGGAGAGAGATGTCACTATAAAAGTATGCAGAATCAGATTATGAATGGTTTTATAAGCTATGATATAAATGAAAGTCATTGTTTTGAGACTTTCTTTTATAATATTGGTGTTTTACTGCTATACATTTTCCTATAAGTATTGCTTTAGCGGCACCCATGAATTTTTAATGTTGTGTTCAGTTTTCATTTAGTTAAAAAAAAATGTCCAGTTTGATTTATTCTTTGACCCATGGGATAGTTAGATATATATTATTTAGTTTCCAAATATTTGGGGGTTTTCCAGAACTCTTTCTTATTGATTTCTAATTTAATTACACTGTAGTCATAGAATAAATGTGGTATGAGTTGAATCCTCTTAAATTTATTCAGACTTGTAATATTGTTTAGAATATGGTCAATGCTAGAAAATGTTTCACGTATATTTGAAAAAATGTATATTCTGCTATTCTTACGTAGCGTGTTAGGTAGACTGTAGATAGGTCGAGTTGGTTAACAGTTGGTTGATCTACTAGACCCCTACTGATTTCCTTTCTACTTTTTATATAAATTATGGAGCAGCATGTTGAAATTGTTGACTATAATTGTAGGTTTGTTTATTTCTACTTGCTGTTCTGTCAGTTTTTTTCTTCAAGTATTGTAAAGCTCTATTTCTTAGGTGAATAAATATTTAGGAGTTTCATTTCCTTTTGATAAGATGACCCTTTTATCATTACCCAAAAAATCTCATTTTCTCTCTGGTAATCTACTTTTTGATATTAATATATACTATGATTTAAATACAGCATCATATTGATTATTTTTAGCATGGCACTTCTTTCTATTCTTTAAGTTGTAACCTATTTGTGTTTCTAAGTATAAACTGGGTTTCTTGAAAGCAGTGTATAGTTGAATCTTTCTTTATTTATATAGCTATATAAACTGTCACTTAATTGCCACTTAATCATTTAATGTGATTATTGATATGGTGAGGTTTAAATCTAGTAACTTGCTATTTGTTTTCTTTCCATTTTTATCTAATCTATTCTTATTATCTGGTTGTGTGCTGGATGGTTTGTGTTCTATAAATATTCTTAAACATTATTCTGGGACGCAGTTAAATTACTTGGGAACAATCTAATTCTTTCTAAGTTTGCCTAACAAGAAGGACTAGAGGAGGTTTTTGTCTAGTGCTAAATTTATCTCACCACCAAGGCAAAATTTGTCTGAATACTCTACCTGTTTCTCTACCACTTATGAGAAATGTTTATTTTACTCTAGCTGGTGGGAACAAAAACTATTTCCAGCCCAGTGTGAGCTCCAGTGATTATTTTCTATATTGTGTCTGGGGAGTTCTTCCCTTCTCCTTGGAAAGTTTCCTCACATGTGTGTTGTGATCGGTGCTCAGATAAAGACTGGAGGACGCTCTGTACATCTCTGGAGGTCTCTGAGCAGCTCTCTTTTATCTGATACTCTGCCCGGGAACTATCTTACCTACTCAAGGTGTCCTGGACACTCTGCCTTAGTCTCCCTCCTTGTGCTGTGGCCTGGGAACTCCCTCCAGAGAGTAAATTGGGGCAATTGTAGGACCCCTCTCATATGTTTCCCCTCTAGGAGGGATCACACTTTTGCACTGCTTAATGACCAGTGTTTGAAAACTGTTGTTTCAACTATATATTTTCTCTAGTTTTGTTTTTAGTTATTTTAGACAGGCGGTTCTATGTGGTCCCAGTGATTCCACCTGGGCCAGAATCCACAGATTTGAATTTGATAGTCTTGAATGCTAAATGAGGCGTTTATACTTTATCTTGTAATGGCAGCAGTGGGGAGCAGTTCCAGTCTGTTCAGCTGGGGAATATAAGATGTGTGTTTCAGCTGATAATTATAAGGAAGATAGTTTGAAAGGGAGAGAGGCTGGGGCACAATGGTTATAGATGGGAGATTCTAAGTCATTATTTGTTGGATAGTAGATGAGGGAATAAAACAAAATTGAACAAAGGAACAGTCACGAGATGATCCTGAAAAATTGAGTGGGAAAATAAGGAACCGGAAGCTTTCTGGGCAGATCCAGGGAGTAAGAACCCGCCCGTGTTAAGCTTTCACTTTTAGTGGGGAGGAAAGAAGTGCCTTCATTGACAGTCTTGTCTTTGTGTGAAAGAATATGAGAGGAAATAAATAAATAAAAGCAAATTAATAGACCGAAATAGGCCCGAGGATAAGATTTTTAAATTCACAGCAGGTAATTGCTCCTTTTTAATGGAGATTTTTAATTATTATTTTAAAACAAATAGCAATTGTACAAGGGTCATCATCTTCTCTCCCCTCCCGTCCTGAAAACTAAAGGGAAGAAAGCCAGAATTCTGATGTTTTCCAACTTCTGTCCATTTCTGATCACATACCTCCCTATACTTACCCTTCTGCACACAAGATGTGTAGGAATCTTCCCCGTTAATGTTTTCTTATTCAGGTCTGAACACAGCTCCCACAGACCTTAAAATTGAACTGGACAGAGACTAAAAGAAACTACATTTGTGAAAAGGCCTGCCAGGACCCCCAGGGAATAAGAAGCTGATCTATTATTTATGCTTTCTACTTACATTATTTGGATTTTCGAGATAAACCCAAACACAATGGCCTCTGGGCACTCAAACACAGGAAAAGGCAATGATTTATTGACAAATAATGTTAACAACACAAAGATAGACTGGAACAAATATGGTGATGGGGAGTAATAGCCCGACTGCAGATCACTGGGGACCCTGTATTGGGAAAACAGAAACAGAGTCAAGTTGTTTGCATTACATACACACAGACCTAGCACCAACTTAAAACACAGAGCCAAGAATGTGATATAAGTTGAGGAGAAACGACAAGAAGCCTTTGACTATTGTGATTAGAATACATGTGCCAGCAGTCATTCACAGATGTCTTCCAGACCCCTTCTCTCTTTAGGGCCTTCTAAGGTGGGTGGGACATTTTTCCTAGTGGCACAGAAAAGGAAATGAATAAAAAAGAAATGAAAAGAAAAATGGCGGGATGTTACGAAACTCGTTTTACATATCATCTGTCTTAGGACTCACGTACCCAATTTCCTCCCTTTGTGGTGAAGGCCTCATGCGTGCTATCAAATATCCCTGTGGTTTTAATCCTAGGACCACAGAGATTCTTTCTGTGGGGTTTTATGCTCCCCTCCAAACCCTTGTGCTCTATTCTGGAGATTCCACTTTATACCCAGTTACCTCCTACTTGGATTGACCTTTCAGTAGAGCTCACTGTGTGAGGTGATGGATGTGTTAATTGTCTTGATCTTGGTAATAATTCTACAATGCATAGGTATATCAAATCATCATGTCATACACTTTAAATATATACGATTATATTTGTCAATTATTTCTTATCACTTAAGGTTAAAAAAATAAAAGACTCCGTTATGCTTTTTAAATGGATTAACAATCCCAAAGACACTTTGTTTCTGTGGGTTACAGCCAGCAATATTTACTGTATGAGAAATCAAAAGTGAGAAACTTTAAAAATATTTATTAGTCACGTCAAATAATAATAAATCTGGTCTATGTGAACACAACATACTTTATCAAAAGTAACTATATTTTCCCAAAACAAAAGAAAAGTAAATTGTTTTACATGTTTTCAAATCTCTTTAATGTGATTTCATAAAAGACGCCTGGATTACCATATCTGGTACCGCATTCAGTCTGTTGCAAACATTTCACATCACATAGCCTTTTGAAAACTCCTCTCCATATCCCCGAGACAATAAATGTGAAATAGGCAGGTAACATCCTGGTATTATTAAGAATATAATAGGTTTCACCTCATGGACTTCTTGAAAGGGTCTTGGCAACCCTGGACCATACTTTGAGAACCACTGGACTGAAACAAAGAATGGGAGCGGGGATCCTTAAAAGGAAAGAATACCGGAGAAAGAGGCAGGACTGGTAGTTAGGGGACAGTTGGTACGGAGCATTGACCGCCCCGCTGAGGTGTTGCGACTTTATTTTAAAGGCCAGTGTTTCCTAAACTGATGTTCAATGAGCCGTTGTGCTGAGTGATCTTAGTAGGAAAGTGCTGGAAAAGAGGTTTCATGACCAAAAAGTTTGGGAAATGGTGTGTGTTGTGCCCTTTCATACGATTCACAATTCACTTAGCATATTCAAGGCTCATAGCAGTCCTGCAATAAAAAATAGAAATTAAAAAATTAAACGTGGGGCAGCGGATGGCTCAGTTGGTTAGAGCGCAAGCTCTTAACAACCGGGCTGCTGGTTCAATTCCCACATGGGCCCGTGCGCTGCACCCCCTGCAACTGATCGAAGACAACGAGCTGCCGAGGGACGGCCTGATGACTCAGTTGGTTAGAGCACGAGCTCTCAACAACAAGATTGCTGGTTTGATTCCCACATGGGATGGTGAGCTGTGCCCCGTGCAACTAAGATTGATAACGACAACTGGACTTGGAGCTGAGCTGTGCTCGCCACAACTAGATTAAAAGAACAATGGCTTGGAGCTGATGGGCCCTGGAGAAACACACTGTTCCCCAGTATTCCCCCATTAAAAAAATAAATAAATAAATGTGTAACCTAGTGTTTTCCAGGTTACTCGAGCAAGGGAAACCTCACTCATTGCACATATTGTGCCTTCCTCCAGGAGAATATTTTGCTAGATGCTGTACTCTGAGGCCCCTCAGTCAGTTCTGGGGAACCATCAAAGGGCTTTAAGCAAAGGAGTCTCAGGTCAGGGTGCCCTCAACAGAAATACATGTCAGGCTTTGGTGTGGAGATAAAGTTTACGGATAGAAAGTCGAGAGGCAGGAGAACCAACTAGTATACTGTTACCTGGGAAAAACAATGATGATTGAACAAAGGTTATGAGAAGAATAAAGAGGAGAGAAGTTGGATTTAAAAGACAATAAAGTAATCTAAATCAGCTGTCTCCAAAACAGGGGTGATTTGACCCTTTGCAGTACCAGAAGAAGAGACGAGAACTTCTGTCTGTTCCTTTTCACTAATTCTTTCTTCATTGCTAATTTTGCATTAGTTTATAATGTCCCTGATTCATTGGAAGAGCACCAATGTTAAAACCAATAGCAAGTCAGATGACACGAGCACTGGGCCGCGGGAATACACATGGATCTAGCGGCTAGAACAGGGTTATTCTGATGGTCCAGGTATTAATGCTTTAACGGCTGCATCAAGGAGAGGTCTGCAGGCCCCGGGGGAGGAGGCGGAGTAGCCACATTGCCTGGGAACAGGACACAGAGCATCTTGAAGCATGAAACTGAGCAACTGACACAGCCCTACCAGTGGACACAACTGCCTGTCCTCCAGATAGGTATAGCTTTATAACTATGCGTATAAATATAAAATCAATTCCCTGGAATGCATGACTCTTTAAGAAATGAAGATCCCATGCCTCACGGTGGTAAAGTGTGCTGTTGAGGCCTATGTACAATATTCCTATTGTAGTGTAGTCAGCGAAGCAGGCAGAGGCCTGTCACATCTCTCCTGCAGGCCATAGTCTTTCTATTGGTACAATTGACACCCTTTCCGTTGATTCGGAGAAGCTTACAGGCAATGCTCAGCGACCTGAAATTTTCAACCCAGCTTCAGGATTCGTTTTGCCTTTACACCAGGAAGGTGTAGGTGAAAGTAATAAAGGGGGTTCTGAGCATACATGTATGTTTTCATCCCGGCCAGGGATGTGGCTGCCCTCTGGCCTAGAGGAAGCACCTACTGACATGTGGAAACCACAGCTTCCAAGGGGCAAGGGACTCCACTGAGTCTGACACAGCAAATGATAACTGCTGCTTTGGACTATTGTCTAAGCGTTTTTGTGTCTCCAGTTTGGTAGCAAAAGCATGGGCCGGGTCAGGCTCTCGGAGAGCAGTTATGCAATATATATATATATTGAGTGATGCACTGAATGAATGGAATAAGACGGGTGCACAGGGCACATTTAGGACTCCTCCATTACCGGGGCCAAGACGGTGTAGCTGCCCCGCCTGTCCCCATCCCACAGCTTGGTTACATACAGCTCCAGAACAGAGCGAGGGTCTACTTCTTTCTAAGGAGGCCAGCAATTTAACCACGCCGCAAGCATCGAGAATGCTCCAAAGTCAGAATTGAGGGATGGATCATCATTTTAACACCTTTTGGGAGTGAGATCATGCCAGGGGCATGTGGCTTATTTAAAATGAAAGAGGAGGAGAAAGAGAAGGAAGAGAAGCAAACTGAGGCAAACAAAATCTATTTGAGCTTTATAGGTTAAAACAGGTGTTAATGTCTGACAAGGTGTCTAAAAGCATGTTTCAAACTCAGTAGAACTCTGTTCTTTTCAAGCTGGAAATCATAGTCATCTGGGCCAACTTGCCCGTTCCACAGATGAGGAAACTGAGAGCCAAAGAGGTGCTTGACTGAGGTCTAGGAGAAAGTTATAGTATAGCCAATGCTGAGACCTGGATTCCCTGAATACTTACCTATTCGGTGCTCTTAAGTCCCCAGAAAGTACGCAAAGGAGGAGCCTGATGACATTGATTTGACCTTTGGTTTATTGAGAGTTGGAATTTTAAAGTGCTTTACTCAAGAAAAGGTATGGTACTTGAAGTCAGGAAACGTCTGGCCAAAACTCTGAAGTAGTAAGCAGGAAGGCTTCAGGAGGGCCTCTGGGTCTCTTGCTTGCCAGTTTTTACATTTGTAAAATGGAGAGAACCCCTACTTCGTGTGCCTCACACAACATTGAAGGATTCAGTGGAGGTTATAGAGAAGGAGCCTTTCTATTCTGTCTCTTCCCACACTCTTTCTCAGAAGTGCTCACACAGTGCCATGGACAGACTACCACTCCTAATAATGCTGGTATTACTCGTGAAGAGCCTCAGGAAGCGTTTGAGGAAGAAAGAAACTGGTTTTCAGAAAGTTAAGTCATTTGCCAAGACCATGTCTTCTGCAAAAGAAAGACCACAAGGCAGGAGAAAGGAATAGAGGAAAGAAAACAGATTGAATCTCCGTGTGGACATCATAGAGTAGGATGGGAGGAAATGAAAAATGAGGATACAGAAGAGTGTCTTAAGGAAGGTGGGAGAAGCAGAATGAGAAAGGATCTCCTCCATTTCCTCCACCCCACCTTCCCACAGCCTCGGGAGTTGGGGATTCTCAAAGAGACCAGGACAATCTCCTGGTCGAGGACCATGGGCTCAGGAGCCACCAGGAATCGCTTTTCATCCCCTGTCTCCTTCTCCCTGTCTTTCTCCTCCTCCTCTCCTCCTTTTCTTTCTCTCTCTCCCCACCCCCTCTTCTCCCCACACACACATATCATGTTTTTGCTCACCCCCAGTCCTTTGCAACTACTGTTCCTCTTGCCTGGAGCACTGTCTCCCTAGAGCTTCCTTCAGGCCACTGCTCAAACGTTATGCCTGTTCTGAAACCTTTCCAGAACTTGAATAGGCTGAGTTAGATGGGTTTTTTTTCCCCATGGTGCTCTTATAGCCAGGAATTCCTACTCTGTCGTAATCCGTTTGTTCATCTGTCTCTCCTCTTAGACTCAGAATTCCTTGTGGACAGACTGTGTCCTGTGTGCCCTTGTATCTTCAGTATCTAATTCGGTGCCTGGTGTAGCTGATGTTCGTAAAAAATGTGTTGAAATAATAAATAAGCGCAGAGTTCATGTTTCTAGTAAGTACAGCAAGTCCTCTATCATCAAGACTCAAGTCTTGAGTATCTCTGGATAAGTAGCACTACTAGATTAGGAAATGCCATTTAAATAGTCTGGACTTAAGCAATAATAAAGCCAGCATTATCTTTCCTGTATGCAAACAAACGTCTAAGTACTTTGTGTTTATTCATTTATTTAATGCTCACAACTCCATACCCATTTGATAGGTGAGGAAACCACGGCACGGAGAGGCTGAGTCACTTGTCCATGGCCACCCTAGTAAATGGTGGAGCTAGGATTTAAACTGCAGCAGTTTGACTCCAGATCATTACAGCCTTAGCAAAGCAATTTCCCATCCACCATCGGTCCCAGTTTTTTTATCATGAAACAATACCTACACCTTTATTATAGATGAAGAAATCAAGGGCCAAAGAAATCAAGTTGTTAGTTGTAGTCTCTAAAGAAGGGATATAACCAAGCTACATCCCTTTCTAGCTACCTGCGATAGCAGGTATTCCTGTATGTGAGGTTAGACAATTAAGTTCGCGAACTCATCCTAGAAAAAGTGCTACATACCTCATTGCTGAATATCACTATGGTCACCTTCGAAGTACTCCCCTTGGGAAGCTATGCACTGACGCCAGCACCTAGTCTATCCTTCAAAGCAATTTTGGAACTCTATTTCTGGAATGGCCATCAGAGCTGACGTCGTCATAGTACCCTTGATGTCCTGAATGTCATCCAAATGTCTTCCTTTCAGTATTTCCTTTATTTTCGGGTAAAAAAAGAAGTCACTGGGGGCTAGATCAGGTGAATAGGGAGAGTGTTCCAATACAGTTATTTGCTTACTGGCCAGAAACTCCCTCACAGACAGTGTCTTGGGAGCTGGTGCATTGTCGTGATACAAGAGCCATGAATTGTTGGCGAACAGTTCAGGTCGTTTAATTTTTTCATGCAACCTTTTCAGCACTTCCAAATAGTAAACTTGGTTAACTGTTTGTCCAGTTGGTACAAATTCATAATGAATAATCCCTCTGATGTCTAAAAAGATTAGGGACATTATTGCAACAAGTTCGCAAACTTCATTGTTAGACCTCGCATGTCTAAAGAGAGCACACCCATACACCCCTGAGATTTTAGCCCTAGGCCCTACCTCACATGCCATCCTGACCGTGGTAAGAACTCGGAGAGGGCATAATAAGGACATCTAATGCTTCTTCAATATACAACCTAGAGGCAGGATTAGGTGCTCCATTTTCCCTCTTTGGACCCGCCATACTTGCCCTATTGCCTTCCAAATCTGGAAGGAGTTATCATTCAGTACTCCCTGAACATGTACCTTGCCAGCATAGAAGAAAAAGAACAAACCATAGTGACATAAGATTGTTTTGTTGTTGTTTCTGCGGTCAAAACTCTCGATCCATCATTGTAGTAGTTTGATTGTCTCCTAAAAGTCACCATTTAGTCTCTAATCCATATTTCTCTTTCTTGAGGATTATTTCTGTTTTGAGGAGGGAGCTTTGAGTGACCAAAGCATTGCACTGTGACAAACACCATTGCTCTTTCCAGAGCCATGCATGTTAGCAGACCTTTTGTTCCATATGAGTAAGTACAGCACAGTCTTGTTTGTCTTAATTTTTTGTCTCTGGCTTTCACTGGAATCCATATAAATAGAGGCCAGGTCAAACTCTTTCCAGATGCAATAATCAGAAAAACACTTTTATCTCGGTGTCTTTAAATATTAACACAAGGATAGTTTTAACATAAGAAAAGTTTGGAGATGCTAACAAAGGGGGAAGAATGCAAACATGTTCCTGATTCCTATGTGTGACTTGGATACGAACATTGGCTTCAGGTTGAAACTTGGCAGCACAGAAGTATTTTAACAAAAGTAATTCAAAGCAATAATAAAGGCAGTTTGCCATTTTTATGCAAGTAAGAGAAGTTCAAAAAAAAGGCAAGTAAGAAAAAAAAATCAACACATTATTAGTTTGGGGGTTTTTATTGTACTCTCATAACTAAAAGAATTAAAGTTCCATTTTTCAAGGGCAAAATCTGTAAGACAGTTCTGAGCACCGATGGCCACAAAAGATAAGACGAATAAGTTTGATTCCCGTGTCCGGTGCATGGAGTTAGTAGTTAATAATTAAAACAAAACATGTTTGCATATGTTTGAAAAGCCTGTGTGAAGCATTGATATTGTACTAAGTGCTAGTGGACAAAATTAAAAATAGAAGACTTTACTTTCACTTTCAAAGGAGGCTAAAAGCCGTGCACGTAAATAATACAAAGCAGAGAAGAGGTAAAAATGGGCGGTGCTAAGTATGGGGTGGGGAGGTAGATCACCTAGTGACTTTGGAGTTAAAGAAACTTGGGATCAATTCCCAGCTCCAATCCTGTGTGATGTGGACCAATTATGACTCTGAGCCTTGAGTTATACATCTAAAAAATGGGCACATGTGGCGCGTCCAGCGCAACACGGGCAGTGAGAGAAAGAGAAGGGGCGGCGAAGGGTTAAGAAAGAAATAGAAATCAAGAAAGTTTTGAAACAGGGGCCAAGGGTCTCACAGCCTCAAAGGACTGAGAGCCCCGAATCGGGCCACCTTGTGGCTTTCATTGAGGCACATACAAGGAAGTAGCAGTGCTTTTTCTAGGGTCTGTGAGTCTCATACACCATACCAGAAAACTGGTTCAAACCACTCACCCTTCCCTGCCGAAAGTCCCATGATGTATGAATAATTATTGTTTGTACCTCCCCAGGGGACAAAACCTTTATGTTGAAAATTTACTGAGTTGGAGAACTGATGTTATCACATCAAGAATCACTTCCCAAGCAGGTTTTGGGAAGGAATACAGCCACAGAGGCAGACACTCTCCTCAGATGGGGGATGGTGAGCGGCTGTGCCCACCTCTATCAACCCCGTGAGTTCTTCTGGATGGATGGATGGATGGTTGGATGGTTGGATGGTTGGATGGATGGACAGACGGGTAGCCACTAGACAGAAAGACACTGTAAACTAGCCAAAATATAAAAGATAGCAACTGAACATCCAACTAGAGGCCTTTTCTTTCTTTTCATTTGAGCTTCCAAAGAACCCTGAAAGAGGTATAAGACATATATGATAAGTCCCATCTGAACTGCGAATAAACCTGTAGCCTGATCTCAGAGAATGTCCCCCAAGCTCATTCAGTTAATTTAACTCTTCATCAAATTTAACTGCGTATCCACTCTTTGCCAGGTACTGTTCTAAGTGTTGGGGATACAGTAACATACAAGAACACCCAAGAAAAACTTGCCCAGATGAAGCTTGCATTTATTGTTGGGAGTAAGGGGGGAAGTAGACGATGAACGCAACAAATAATTAATGTATATATTCATACTTTGAGGAGCTGAGGCAAGGAGAGGAATCCTAATCCTCATCCTGTAAGATCATATAAACTGGAATCAAAGACGGTGCATATCTGTAACCCATAGACTCCAAGTAGCGTGATCAAATACCCACTGCCTCAGCAACCACTTTCTGAACTCAATTTTGTTTCTCTTAATATTGCACATTTAACTGTGGCATGCATGTGGCCACCGTGGTGCCAAAGTGCAGAGGTCCTCCACTCTGTTATAGCTAAACAGCTGAGAGCCCCAAGAAGAGCTGACCTCAGGGCTTTCAGACCAGTGGGAAAATTGGGGTCACTTTTTGGTCTGTTGTGTTACATTACGTGTGCTGTGGTTTTCCAGCTTTGTGGAAGTGAAGCAGATGGAGTCCCTGACCTTGGGTATTGACAAGCTAAAAAATAAAAAATATCCTCCAGACTCCATGCAGTATCTGGCTAATCTCACACCGTAGCTAAAAGCCAGACCCTCACCAACATTCACAAGTGATGACAGTATGTTAGCATCCATGTAACGATGATGACTCTTTTGTTAAGCGCTCAGACTACAACCCAGACCTGTAATGAGGGATCCACACCACAGAGAAAATGCGACCTGAGCCGCCTATTAAAACAGAGAGAGACCTCAAATTCCTACCTCCTAATTATCTCTCATCTGTATACTTCTCTCTATTCCCACGGCTATTACTCTAGGTCAGATCACCACCGTCTGTCTCTTGAACTGCTTCAGCAGCCCTCAAACTGGTCTCCCAGCTTCCTCCAGTGGTCCCCACTGCTCTGTGGGAAAAAAAAAATACACCCACATTAGCATGATTTACAAAATCCTTCTAGACCTGGCCCCTTCAGACACCAGCCGCACCACTGGCCTTTCCTCTCTTTGCCCTCTCTGCCATCGTGAATCCCTTGTTGCCCCTCCGATATGCCGTATTTCCTCTGGTCATCAGGTATTTGTGTATGTTGTTCCCTCTGTTTGGGATTTCCTTCCTCCTACTCTTCAGCTGGCCAACTCATACTCACAGACTCTCTCATCTGAAACGTTCCCTCCTAACATTAATGCCGTCTTCCTGAAAGTTTAGACTAGGTCGGCGGTTCCTCCCGTGGAGTCTCATGTAACGGGACCTTCCTAATCAGTGAATTTTAGTTGATTAAATAACTTCATGTATGTAAATGAATGAAACTGTCTCCCAGAGACTTAGTAGCAAAGCTGCATCCTAGATCCGGTATCCCCAAACTCTCCTATCCACCCCAAAACTACCTCAGCCCAAGAAATACGTGCTCTCTCGTATTTGGGGGGAGGTGCATGGGTGGGTGGATGGTGACTTTGCCCTGGGCTGCCTGCTGCCCGTGCGCTTTTCGCTCCTAGGACTGTATCCCCACCCTGGGGTCGTATCTGTACACTTCAGTCACTAGAGCTGGAGCTCTGCCGGTGATAGCTCGTTCTTTCTGCTTCAACTCACAACTAGGACTTCTATGTGAATTTAGCTTTCTGGGGAAAGTGTTCTGCCTGTTGGATGATGGGTTATAAAAAGCAGGAGGCTCTCTGGGCCGTTGTCCCGTCGGCACATCAGAGTAGAAATCTAAGTTATCTTCTGCCACTAGGAATAGACCTACAGAGTCTTAGAGTACTGATGATAGAAAGACCATAAAGATTATTAGATCCATGTCCCTTATTTTATAGATTTTTTTCCTTCCTCCTCCTTTCCTCCCTCCCTCCTTTCCTCCCTCCCTCCTTCCCTCCCTCCCTCCCTCCTTCCTTCCTTCCCTCCCTCACTCTTTCCCTCTCACCCTCTCTCCCTCTCTTCCTTCCTTCCTTCCTTTCCTCCTCTTATTTTCTCTTTCCTTCTTATGGTACCTATTGTATATCAGGCAGTATGCTCAGAATTTGTCATTTAATCAGGCAATAACAGATCAGTGTGCTCACCTTACAAAGCTTATTTTCATCTAGGGCTTCAGACGAGTAACCAATCACAACACTGTGTGCTAGGTAAGGACTGTTTATTCATTTGTTTGGCCGTTTCAGGACATGAGGCATAGGACTAAGAATTAATTAGCCTCAGTTTTTGTGCAGTAGTTGTGTTCTATTGAATGTTGTGTTCTCATTTGGAATGTCCATTAAAATTAGGAAAACCAAAGTTTACGTTCAGTAACACTATGAGAGAAGTGAATATACCTCATTACCCATGGTTTGGCACTAGATCCAGCAAACAATAGATGCTAAATAAATATTTGTTAGATAATCTCACCATATTTTAAACACTTTCTCACCTTGTCCAAATGTACTAGCTTTTCCTTCTAAATGCCTTTTGGCTTGACCAAAACATAAGTGTATCATCAGAAGCCAAAAAGAAAGAGAATCAACAGATATTAAGTGACAGATTTCTTGCCAGGTCTTGTGCTACTTCTTTCTCATTTATTAGCTCATTTATTCTTCCTGAAATCTTCTAAGTCACATGTACACCACCCAATTTTTCAGATGGAAGGACTTAAGGCCTATAGAGGGTTGGTGACTTTCCTGATGTGACACAGCTGGGAGTCTGTAGAATATACTTCGCTGTCCACCATGTGATTTGAACAACTAGCATTCTAGAGTTGGTTTACACAGCTTTATGGGAATAAGAATCCCATCTTTTTAGGTGACCATTTTAATCCATGAGGAATGATTTTTATGTTTAAATCTGATCTTCCTGTTAATAAAAAAAACAAAATCAGTCTCATTACTTCACATGCAAGACTATATATTGAATGATTATACCTAAAATCCACCTCTATTTTTTCCTGTAATTTACATCTCCAAGGATCTTTCTCTTTCTCTCTGATGAAGAAGGCTTTTTGTGCCAACTCTCAAATTCTGGCAGCTCTGAGGTTTGATTCGTTCTAATTTTCATGTTTTCTTTAAACTTACATCAAGTTTGGGCAGATAACTCCCCCCACCCCCACCACCTTCATCTTATAAGGACTGCGCAGCAGTGTTTCCCACGGTAACTCCCCTCACTCTCATTGTGAGATGGTTTGTGATACCAGGGTTCGTGGAGGTGGCTCCCTTTCTCCCCTTTCCCACTGTCCCACCCCCAGTAAGGTAACTGATTTTAAGTTACAGAAACCAGCCTGAAGTAATTTGAGCAAAAACGTGGGATTTATTTTAAGAGTGAAAAACTGTCTCATGGAAAACAAGTCAGGAATGCAGGTGAAGCTCAGACTTCTACCCGGAGTCTCTCCATCTCTCATTTCTGCCCCTCTCGACAGGGCCACTCGATTCTTCTGCCTCTGAGGACTGGCTTTCTTGGGTGTCTTTTCCACGTGGAAAAAGTCATGGTCATTTCCAGTTCCTAAATGTACCTATTACCATCCAGCCACCTAGAAGAACTAATTCTCATGGTCCGATTTCCAAATTTCTGGGGGGGAAACTGTGAGTAGCAGGCTGGCAGCAGTTGGTCTGAGCAAATGTGACCAGGAAGGTAGTAGTCTTATACCCAGTGGCTGCCAGGGGTCTACTATATGGAACAGGCTGGGGAGGCTTAGAGAGAGAGAATGATAAACCAGACTGTAAAATAAGTCTGTTCCTTTCTCCTCATTACATTATCCATATTTTCAGCACTCTGCTGACAATGAGGAAAGTGAAGCCAGAATCAGAGACTTGAAGATCATAGTGATAGTTTGCAGCAACTATCAAGGGGATTTGGCAGAAGGAGAACCATGAGGGCAGTTGCCATATCCATCTGTTCTTAATGGCCAACATGGTGCCTGAAACTCAGTGGAAATGAGAGATCTAATTAAATGATGCATAAACCTCAAGAGAAAAGTATTGTTTGTTACACTCCCTCACTAGTCCGAGAAGGAAGGCAGGAAGTGAAGAAAAAGAGATGAGTGAAATTATTTTCTAAGTTAACATATCAGAGATAGCACAGGAGGACATTTTCTTTCTGATTGGCACGTAACACATGTCTTGTTCCAAATGAGCGTTGGATAAACATTTTCAGTGTCTAGTGTTTTGAAAGTGGCACTAGTGCTTAGAGATGTATTTTTAAGGCCTTTGAGGAGGCAAATCCTGTACATAACCCAAGAACTATGCATATTTAAAGAAATATATGTTTGCAGTGGAAGAAGTTTCTTCCACTTATATAGGTTCTTCAATCTCATATAGGCAGGATTGAAAAAAGTGAGCAATTCTGTTTTTAAATAATTAAAGACTATTCTCTACATAGAAATCTCTATTCTAAAAATTCACAGATTATTTCCTATAGCAAGCTAATCAATGAAATGGAAATATCTTCAAAATTTACCTACTCTGGTGGATATTTTGTACAGGTTCTTGATTTGTTTTACTTTTATTGTTTAATCATTGTGTCTATTTGTAAGGTATACACTTTACTCACCTGGACTTTATGTGCCTCTTTAAATAAACATAGATAATAGTTCTGGGCGGGGTTAGGAGTAGGAGAGGGAATTAATAAAAGCATTCTTTAATTTTAAGTCCCACGCATAAGTTTTCTATTTGCTCTCAGTCCAGTGACTTTTCTTAAAATGTGAGATCGGATTCAGTGATCTCTAAAATTTACTTACACTGTATTATCTTATAATTTTCAACCAAAAAGTATTTATTGACAAGGAATAGTTTTCTGGGAAGAAACTTTTAAAAATAGCCTTAAGTATGAGAAAGACTTGTAGCAAAGCAATCTTATTGTGGCATTGTTTATAATTGGAAAAATATAAAAACAACCTAAATATCCAATATAAAAAAAAATGATCACATAAACTCATAGTCTTTCCCAGAGAGAATATGGTAAAAATGATCTGAAATTATGATTTTTGAGACTCATGTAAAAACCTGGAACTTATACATAACCATGTGCTGGAGAACTGTGAGCAAGGGTGTGACAACCAAGCCTAATGTAACAGACACTGGACTCGTGCTTCCGTACAAACACAGTAGCTGAAAGTAGGACAGTGGTGGTGCCACTCTGCCTTTGGGGCAAACCGCACCTGAAAAGGCACCAAGAATGGTCAGGGAACCAGTGACAGTGTCCCATGGGGAAAACATGGAGAGACTCAAGATGTTCAACCGGAGGTGGAGGAAACTCAGGGATTTAAACTTCTGTAGGGTTGCCATGAAAAAAAAAGGAGGAGACTGGTGTGGAGTCACATGGGAAAAAAATTAGAACCAATGAATGGAAGCTGCTACAAGACCAATCTCACCATAAGAGATCAAAGACTTTTGTAAAAGTCCAAGAGTGGGCTGTATTGCCTGTGGGGAGAGTAAGTACCCCGTTATTGGAGCAATGCAGTATGAGCCTGTAGAGAAGGGGATGGAGGAGAATCTGAGGGACTAGAAAGGAGAGGACAAACGCCTTTCAAGCCCTTCTAGCCAAAGCTTGGTGGTCTCAAGAACTCTGCGAAAAGCAGATCAAAGGCAGGGAGTCCAACAAAAAGACTCTCGTATGACTGTTTTTATAGGGTAACTATCAGTGGTCTGTTTAACCTCGTTGACTTCCTATTTGACCCACTAAAGCCACCAACACAACTCCGAAGCTACCTGTTTCTCCTCATATTCCTATTTGGGCTGCCACTGTTTCTGTTCGCCACTGTGTTGAGTTTACAGTCTCCCCTTTCAGAGAATTTCAGGGAAAGGTTCTATCACCTCCATAGTGAACTCAAGTGAGTAGACAGATCTAGGACAAATGGATAACAGTGTTTATATTTTAATTTTTTCCATTTATGGAAGCAATGTTCTTTCACTTAAGAAAAAAATAGTTTTAAAATCTAGTACAGTAAAGTAGACAAAAGTCTATGATTCAAATATACAAGTGACTAAAAAAGTTAACATTTTGGATTCTTCTTGCCTTGTTCTCTGCCTTTATAGCTTATAGATTTATTTTAACATAATGGAGATCTTTCTGTGTTTGATCATCCAATAAATAATTAAATGAGCTTCTTCAAGAGTTAAAAAAACTAAATAATTAGCTATCAGGAATATTGTAGAGGGAGATGCCGTTTTTAGGAAAGAAGATGATCTGGATCAGGAGTTGACAAACTTTTAATGTAAAAGTTCGGATAGTAAATATTTTAGGCTTTGCAGCTCATATAGTCTAATTCCAACTACTCAACTCTGCTATTGCAGCACAAAAGCAGCCAGTGACAATACGTAATCAAATGGACATGGCTGTGTTCCAATAAAACTTCATTCATCACGACAGAAACTGGTCTGGATTTAGCCTAGGGGCTGTAGTTTGCCAACCTCTTAAACTAAACCGAATAGTTTTGAAGTTCTTATTAAAAAACAAACAAACAAACAAACAAAGTTGAAAGCTTCATTCAAAACTAAGAAGTGTTCTGACAAACTCCTGTGGTCACCCGAGTTAAGAGTCAAGTTCAAGTAAGTCCAGTAAGACAGATCTTGTCGGGCAAATTCCAATTTGGGATAATTAGGCAACTGGAACTCAAACTAGAAGACTGAATAACAAATAGTCTTCAGAATAGAATAGGTTTGAGAATCAAGACAAGTCATTTGTACCATAGGAAGACAGAATCTATGCAAGAAGAGCAGAAAGAGAATATTTATAATGAATTTAGCTCAGGGTCTGGTATACTGTGTTTCCCCAAAACTAAGACCTAGCCAGATGCGTCTTTTGAAGCAAAAATTGATATAAAACCCAGTCTTATACTATAGTATATCATATAAGACCCGGTCTTATGTTATAGTAAAATAAGACTGGGTCTTATATTAATTGTTGCTCCAAAAGACACATTAGAGCTGATGGTCCGGCTAGGTTTTATTTTCGGGGAAACATGGTCTAAGTGCTTGATGAATACCAACTAAATTATTCCCTTGTTCTGTCTTATGCTATAATGCACTAAGTCTATATAGTCATGATCAGACACTTTTTGAGCACTTATTATATGGCAGGAACTCTACTAGGTACTGAAAATACATGAATAAATAAGATGTATAACAATACAAAACGATAAAGATCTGCTTCTGGCAAATGGTCACAACCCAAGCTGCTAAACGCTAAAGTAGAATTAGCAGTAAGTTACTGTAGGAATATGGTGAGCATGCATCTGAATGAGATTGGGTGTCAGGAGAGGCTTTCTGAGGAGATGGTAATTGAATGAGTTCCTGAGCATAAGTGGGGTCAGGCTGGCAAGAGGTTTTGTGGGAACTTGGAAAGCGTTTTCATACTCAGTGGCCTATGGATGAGGGTGATTGTGTGACTTTCTAGAGATGTAAATGAGTTAGTAAGGAAGGAATGGAGACAGCAAAGTTAGGACGGCGAGGAAGCTGGGATCAGGTCCTGAAGAGCCCTATAAACCCTGGGAAAGAGTTTTTCCTTCCTCAAAGGGAGAAGCTATTTAAGCAGATATTTGATGAGATCTGCAGTTTTGAAAGCCCAGCAAAAATACACTTAATGCACATTAGAGGTTTTAATCAAAACCTTGCAAGTTACTTCTTGCTGAGGGATGGAACTGACCTCCGTATGGGCCAGAAGGAATAGTTGTCCAAGAGATACGTGGGGTAATAGCTGAAGGAGAAACAAGGCAGTTCTAATATGCATGCCCCTTCCCTTCCCATCCCAAGGTTGCCTTGCAATATGGTTCTATCAGAATGCAGTCAACTACCGTGTTTCTCTGAAAATAAGACCGGGTCTTATACCATATTTCCCTGAAAATAAGACTGGATCTTATATTAATTTTTGCTCCAAAAGATGCATTAGGGCGTATTTTCAGAGGATGTCTTATTTTTTCATGAACAACAATCTATATTTATTCAAATACAGTCATGTCGTCTTCTTCTAGAACATCATCATAACGTACTAAATGCGTCCATCTGGCTGCCGATCTTAAGTGGGGCTTATTTTCGGGGTAGGTATTATTTTCGGGGAAACACAGTACATTCCTTGCTCACAAATGTCTCCACTTCCACAAAAGTGATAAATAACACTCTTCCTTTCTCTCTTTACAGATCAGCCATTGATAGAGCTTGGATTTGTCACAGGTCCCTCTACCCAAATAACTTGGTTATGTTGGTGAGTACTCTGGTTCTTTATTTCCCATTTGTCACCTTTGGTCGTGAGCCAAGTTATGGTAGCTTGACTAGTGCTGTTTATTCTTGGGTTATTTTATATCTATGATTTTCAAACCTCCTCCGAGTTGTCTGAGTCCTACACTGCTTGTAGCTAGGATACTCCATTAGATATATAGGTATACTGTGTACTGTTAGAGGCATTCACCCTTTAGGCCCCCTTTGCATTGCTGAAGAGTTGTGTATAAACCAAATGTTTGTGCGGCATATATAAAGTTTAAATCCTCTAGAGTATTATTATGTTCAGAGGAATGCTTTGTAACACAAATTATAGTTACAAAGTGACAAATATATCTGAAAAATTAACAATCACTCCTTTTTCATTGTCTTCAAAAAAGCAATCATTTATTCACACTGGAAGTGTACCTTATGTTCAATAATGAAACTTTGCTACCCTAATGGCTTTGATTTGATATATTGGTGACAAAATACAGAGTTTGCCCCATGTTGAAAAAATATCAAAGGGTAGACATTAAAATGAGATATTTCAAAACTTCCTGGAAAGATTTCTGACCTTCAAGTAAGTTGCATTCCTGCAGAAAAATGGAATATATTTCCAGGTATTATCTACTTTGGTCTCTTCATCAGGGTGTGTTTTGTTATTTTTGAATGATCAATTGAGATAGTGTTCTGGTTATTTATTCTGGGTTTGTTGTTGTTGCTGTTGTTTTGAGGGATGTTGATTTGGAGTTTTGTTTACTGGTAGGCACAGTACCTAGATGTGTGTGATAAGCTTATCTTTTGTTTCTATAAAGAAAAGAGTTCATTCTAGAGACTAAGTTGTTTTAGTAAAAAATATTTCTTGATGCATAAATGCAGATTGGGGATAATAAATGTACTCAGTAGACACGGTTAACACTTTTTTTTTATACCCACACATTTTACTTGTACTACTATGAATAATTTGTGGAAAACAGAAACAGGTTTGAAATATAATTCATTTTGCAGCAATTGGTTTCTTTTTGTAGTTTTTTTTTCCCTCCTGTATTAACATCTCTGTCAATGTTTCACTACCTTTTTATGCACTCCTGGAACAACAACTTTTGGATTTTCTGGGCCAGCCATAACTTTCCATCCTTATTCTCTCTGATCTATTTGGAGTCTTAGATTTTATGCTCTGTTTTTTGGTTCAAAAAATAAAGTAATATATGTCTTCTACCAACCTGTTTACATATTCTTCCCTCCCTTCCTACAAACCATCATCATGTCACAAATGGTAACATTTTTACTTTTGGTTCTCAGCCAATTTCATTTCTATTTTTCCCATCCAAGTAGAAAGTAATCACTTTTGGATTGTCAGCACATTGTTGAAAACATTGGTACACTCAAGCTTTTTCATTTTTTAACATCATAAAAAAACAAAATCAGAATTTCAATTACATTGGAAAAACATACTGCGCACATCTTAAAAATCCCAAAATGCCACCTGAAATAAGTTGCAGGGAATATTTCTATTGCGTCCCTCAGCACACTGTGGGAAATTATTTATATCCAGTTCAGTTGCTAAGAATATAAGAAAGAGCATTAAATGTTTCAGACAATTACTTATGTAACAGGGAAATAGTATGTTTACATCATTTAAAGTCAGTTTTTACTTTTATGGCAAGTTGGATAGAAGACTTGTCTATTATCTCAACAAAAATATTTCTGTAAATGTTCCATAAAACAATAGAAAGATCATTGTGTTAGTACCACAAGAATGATTACCCTTTCAGATGATGTGTTTTGACCTTTTTCCTCAGGTTTTTTAATGGTCTGGTGGATTCTAACTTTCCCATGTGAGACTCTTAAATCTAAAAGAGATAATCTAAGATTCACCGTCAATGAATGCTTGGTTTCACTTTGAGGCTAAAGTTTATTAACTCAAGATTAAAGACAAATCTTTTCTCATCGGGCATTTGCCTTTCATTTTAAATATTTCAGTAGCCACTTAATAATTCCCATTGGGTGAATGTTTTAAATTTCTGTATTGATGCGACATGAATGCTGTCAAAATTATTATGTATGTATTATTCTGCAGTGGTATTATATTCACATACTCATTATATTTTAATTAGTTCAGACAACTCAGAATACTAGTACCTATTTTTAAAATGTATATCTCTATCGGAAATATAAATCTTTCACCTCAGAGCTAAATCTGGTTCTTGGTCAGAATTCTCTCAGTTCTGGAAATAAAGGGGTTCTAATTATCACTCGTATATTGTTAGTGATTCCCACCAGGGTAGGCAACTTGGATTGACCATCTGATGATGGGGTCTCCAAAGTCCAGCATTAAGGCGGTTGTGGAGCTGACCAGCATCATATGTCCTTACTTTTAAGACAGTCAGTTATGAAATGAACCATGAATTCAATTATTGGGTTTGGGGCAGCTGTTGGATAGAGGGAATGGAAATAAGTGTGCAAATTAACTTTAAGAAAACCTAATGAACATTGTTACTTTATCTACCCATATACACACCACTTATTTTCAGTGTCACCATCAAAATTTGAGTTTCAACCTCTTTAATATTTAGGATCCTTTGGAATCTTTTGGTCCTCAGCTATGCATTACATCGTGGGGCAAGCCTGGTTTTCATCTCCTATTCTCTTTACCACATTTGCAAATGGCAGTGTGATATCAAGGCAAGTGGAAGGAGACCACCATTGATTTACGTTAGCTGTCTGGTTAAATTCATAGTTATTTTTTTTTTTCTTTTTGCTTAACTGAGCTAATTATCTTTAGAGACTTCTCTTAAAAGTCAGCCTTAGCTTCTGACAGAGCGCAGGCACCTAAGTCTGTCTTCTTGAAGCAGGACCTGCCAGCATCAACCTCTATTAAGATTTGAAAATTCTATGAATCACGTGAAGATATTGGATGATTTTCACTGCCTTTAATTGCACTGCCTGGAATGTGCAGATCATTCTATGCATGTTGTAACTTTTTGCTATAGTGTGACATCACAGTAACCCCCCTTTTCTGCGGACATTTTGAGCAATTAGTGCATATCGAAATTCAAAGTAAAATTGCAAGCGCGGTCCTACCCATGCGCATATCTCATGGGAGATGTCGTCTGAACAGACCTGCCTTCTACACACTGCCAAGTCCACACAGGCATTGGCGATAACAGTTCTGTCACAAATTATTCTTCTTCCTAGGAGCTAGAAAGTTCTTTTTGTCATCCCTTGTAATACACATTCGCATTTCAGAATCATTAAAATATGAAAAAAAAAAAGTATTCCTTTTGGAATTAAGGAAATAGAGCAATTAACATTTCAAAGGACAAGTATCTCCTGTATAAATACAAAAAAAAAAAAAAAGATCTAAGCTAGGAGCATTAATACAGTACCTAGAGAGACTATTACCTGCACCGTCTTCCCCTTTTGTTCGTTCTTATCCTCCCTCTTCTTTCTCTGTTTTCTTTCTCCCACTCACTCGTCTGGACAGTTTTATGTGTATGCCTCTTTCCCTCTGTTTCTCTTCCTCTTCAGAAGAAAACAGACTAGTTACTTGCTGTGTGATCATTTTTATTACAAACGGTAATAGGATAGTTTGGGGTTGGAGTATCTATTTACTGTGTCTATAACTGGAGTGACCATACATCCAGCCTGAACAATTCATCTGTTGTCCCCATGTAGTTATTAATTGGCTCTAGTTAACTCTCAGGAGTGTTCATGTCTGATCAATTCTGTAAGTGGACAAGGAGCCCCAATCCCATCATAAAATGCTTCCAGCTGAGCGAGTGCCTGTAAGGTTCTCATGCCCATCAAACAGGTGGCCGAGGACTGTGGAAGTGTCATCGTCCTCATGACAGTCCGAGATTAAGGAAACTGGGTATAAGTTGTCCAAGGGAACTAAAGAAACGGTTTTGGGCGCTTCAACTGGGAAAGTGATAAGGACTCAAGCAGGCCTGGATGGCAAGTAATAAAGTGGTAGTGGTGGTAAAAGGGCAGACCTGGAACTGAGAAGGCAGGAAGCCAGGCAGGAAGCCAAGGGTTTGCACCAGCCCAGTGGGTCCCAAGCGTAACTCTTACAGAATCAAAAATCTGTGTTCTATGAATATCACAGTCGCTCTTGTACCCTTATTTTTTTCCCCTTTGGGGTTTCCCTCGGTGTTTGGCCATGTTATATTGAGAGATGTCAGGTGCTCCAGTACACAATTCCGCCAAGCCATTGCTCTACCCTGAGACTAGATTTTAAAAGTAGATCAGGGGCCAGCCCGGTGGCTCAGGTGGTTGGAGCTCGATGCTCCTAACTCCGAAGGCTGCCGGTTCGATTCCCACATGGGCCAGTGGGCTCTCAACCACAAGGTTGCCGGTTTAACTCCTCGAGTCCTGCAAGGGATGGTGGGCTCTGCCCCCTGCAACTAAGATTGAACACAGCACCTTGAGCTGAGTTGCCTCCCGGATGGCTCAGTTGGTTGGAGCGCATCCTCTCAACCACAAGGTTGCTGGTTTGACTCCCACAAGGGATGGTGGGCTGCACCCCCTGCAACTAGCAATGGCAACTGGACCTGGAGCTGAGCTGCGCCCTCCACAACTAAGACTGAAAGGACAACAACTTGAAGCTGAACGGCACCCTCCACAACTAAGATTGAAAGGACAACAACTTGACTTGGAAAAAAGTCCTGGAAGTACACACACTTCCCCAATAAAGTCCTGTTCCCCTTCCCCATAAAATCTTTAAAAAAAAAAAACAAAACCCTCTAGGAGCACTGACACTGAAAACATTCTTAAAACAAAACAAAACAAAACAAAAAAAACATAGATCATATTTTTAGGAGCCAGAATACCCCAGAAGCATCGGGGATCCCAACCCACAGGGAAAATAAAATTCGCCAGAACAGAATCCTGGCCACCAGAATACTTTAAAATTGAGCCAGTTCTGTGCATTGCTTAATGAGCAGAACATTCCCTACTGTCCGTTTGCTTTTCTCTCTACCTACATTCCCTTCCATGTTCTTCTCTATTTTGTCTTCCAGTCCCATCCATCGTCATGCCAGCCCTCTCTTTCCACCAATTGTAATACATCTTAGATAGAATTTGATGGCCCCCTTCTTAATTTTAAAGACAGTTTAAAATGAATATTTTAAACTGTCTCAATGGAATCAAAGGAAAACGATATGATTTTGAGCTAAAATATTTGTTTTTATTTTAAATTCATATCACTAGCTATCTAGGTAAAATTTTCTTTCTAGTGCACAGCCTTTTACTGATCTGTTTTTTTGTGTGGGTTTTTTTTGGTGTTTTTTTTTTTTTTTTTCTCTCTCTTTGATAATGTGGCTACAATCTCTAAGCACGAAGCTTGAAAACCAAGCTCGGTATGGAAGAGGCCAGGGAAGCATTCTGGCTGCTAGACGTGTGCTGCATACTGTGGTGAGGACTGGCCTCAGATAGGCGGCAGGGTGTGCTAGAGGCCATTGAAACATCCTTCAACAAATATTTACAGCTATCTACTGGATACCAGATGCTGCTGGGCCCTGGGGGTTCAACGATGAAAAAGATGATTAGACAGAACGCAAGGATGGAGACTGAAGATCAGTAAAGAGCACAGGTGTAGAAGACAGACAGATCTGGCTTCAAAGTGTGACTTTGCCATTTAGTTGGTTGGTCTCGCCACATGACTTCATAGCTCTGATCCCCAGCTTCCCTAGTAGGGATGCACATGACTAGTCAAAGTGAAATGATTCATTTGAATTAATTTTGTGTCTGGTCAGAGGTAGGGATGGAGGGCCATGGTGGGGTATTTTTGTCATTGTTTTGTAAATTTACAGTTACTAAGCACATTTGTTAAAAGTGTTCCTGGTGCCTATGTGACCAGGTCCCAGTAAATATCTTAGGTGCTGAATCTCAGGTGGGCTTCCCTGGGCAAAAACATCACACACATGTTACTGCAGTTTTGTTGCTGGGAGAGCAGTGTGCTCTGTGCGTCCCCGCATGGGATGGGGAAAACATGAGGAAACCAGCACGTGAATTTCTCCAGATTCTGCCTGTGTCTTTCCCTTATGATCCAGCTGCATAATGTTTTAATCTTTACTGTGTCACTGTAAGAAATCCTAGCCATAGGTACAATAGCAACAACAACAAAAAACTTTTCGGGACAGATCTGGCTTCAAAGTCTGAACAAACAAAACAGTAATAACGTGTTGGTGAGGATATGGAGAAATTAGAACACTTGTGCTCTGTTGGCGGGAATGCAGAATAGTGCAACCACTGCAGGAAATGGTACGGTTGTTCTTCACACATTTAAAAATGGAATTACCACACAATTCAGCAAATGCTCTTCTGGGTATATACTCAAAAGAATTGAAAGCAGAGTCTCAAAGGCATATTTGTACACCCGTGTTTATAGCGGAGTTATTCACAATAGCTAAAATGTGGAAGCAGCCCAAGTATCCACTAATGGATATGAATGGATAAGCAAATGTGATGTATATATACAATGGAATATTATTAGCCTTAAAAGAAGGGAAATTCTGACACATGCTACAGCATGGATGAAACTTGAAGCCATTATGCTAAGTGAAATAAGCCAGTCACAAAAAAAAAAAAAAAACACAAAAAACAAAAAACGAAAAACAAATACTCTATGATTTCACCTCTATATGAGGTACTTAGAGTAGTCACAGTCATAGAAACTGGAAGTACAGTGGTGGTTGCCAGGAACTGAAGGAAAGAGAGAAGGAGAAGTTATTATTTAATAGATACTGAGTTTCAGTTTTGCAAAATTAAAAGAGTTCTGGAGATGGATGGTGGTGATGGTTGCACAAAAATATGAAGGTACCAACTGCCACTAAACTGTCACTTAAAAATGATTAAGATAGTAAATGTCAAGTTTATTAAGGTAGTAAATGTTAATACAAAATTTTCTTTCTATTGGATTGATTTGATGCCTTTGTTAAAAAGTAAAATGACAATAAATGGGAGTCCATTTCCATCTCTCTCTTCTGTACAACTGATCTATTTCTTGATTTTTATGTCAAGACCACATTATCTTGACTACTGAAGCTTTATAGTAAGTCTTGAAATCAGATAATGTTAGCCCTCCAAGTTGTTTCTTTCAAGATTGCTTTGGATATCCTTACCTTTCCATATAAATTTTATAATCAGCTTGTGAATTTCTACCAAAAAAAGAAAAGAAAAGAAAACCTCCTGGGATTTTTATAAGGATTGTGTTGAATCTTTAGATCAATTCAGGATCAGTTGATATCTTAAACTGAATATGGTATATTCCTCCATTTGTTTAGATCTACTTTAAGTTCTTTCAGCATTGTTTTGTGGTTTTTAATGTAGAGGTTTTCCACATGTTTTTTAAATTCATTCATTGAAATACTTTGCATATTAACTGCTAGAATATAATACTACAAGTGATTTATGCATATTAATAGTGACCCTACTGACTTACTAAATACATTTATTAGATCTAATATAACTATTGTAGTTTCCATTGGATTTTCTATGTAAATGTTATATTATCTGCAAATGGAAACAGTTTTACTTTATTCCCGTATTATGGATTTATTTATTTTTTACTTGCTCCTTACCAGTATTTCTCTATTAGGTATGATGTTTGCTATAGAATTTCTATAGGAATTCTTCATTAGGTTATAGATATTCTCAACTATTCCTAGTTTTCTGAGAGTTTTTTTTTTTTAATCATGAATGGTTTTTGAAATTGGTAAACTTATTTTTCTGTATCTATTGAAGTGATTGTATGTTTTTTCTCCTATATTGTGTTAATATGGCAAATGACATTGATTTTAAATGTTAAAACAACCTTGCATGGTGGGGGGATAAAAACTACTTGGTCATGATGTTTTATCCTTTTGTAATAGTGCTGATTCAATTTGTTAATCATTTGTTAAGTATTTTTGTATCTATGTTCAATAGGGGTTTAGTCTAATTTTTTTTTTAATGTTTTGTCAAGTTTTAGTATTATGGTTATGCTGGTTTCAGAAAACAAATTGGGAAGTTTTTCTTTCTCTATTTTCTGAAATATTTTTGATTGGTTTAATTTATTTCTTTAATGTCTGATAGGATATTATTTCTTCCTTTGATATCTGATAATATTCTCCAGTAAAACTTCTTAGGCCTAAAATTTTCTTTGTGGGAGGATTTGATAATGAATTTAATTTATTGTTAAATACAGGGTTATTCAAATGTTCAGTTTTTTCTTAAGCTATTTTTGCTAAGTCACATTTTTCATGGAATTTGCTGAAGTCTTAAATTTATAGTATATATTTATCCATAATATTCTTTCACTATCCTTTAAATGTCTGTAGAATCTGTAGTAATCATCCCTCATTTAGGCCTGATATTAGTAATTTGTGTTCTCTCTCTCTTCTTTAATTAGTCTAGTTTTACTAAGTTTTTTAGGCTTTACATAAAAATTATCTTTGGGCTTTGTTAATTTTCTTTATTGTTTACCAATTTTCTATTTCCTTGATTTCTACACATTTTTATTTTTCCCTTTTTTTTCTACTTGCTTTACATTTACTTTACTATTCTTTTTGTGTCTTCTTAAGGTAAAATCAGAGGTCATTGATTATTTTTTTAAGCTTTCTTCGTTTTTAATACAAAAATTTAAATCAGATTTCCTCTAAACACTGCTTTAGTCCCATCCTAAAATTTTGGTATGTTGTATTTTTGTTATCATTCAGGTAAAAATATTTTCTAATGTCCCTCATGTTTTATTCTTTGAACCATGTATTATTTAAAAGTGTATTGATTAATTATCAAATACTTGATCTATTCCTAGATATTATATTGTTATCGTCTTCAATTTAATTCCATTGTGGTCAGAGAACATACTTTATGTGATTTCAATCCTTTTCAATTAACTTTTTCTTTTTTTTTTTTAATTTGTGGTCTAACACATGATCTATCTTGATGAACATATGCACTTGAGTAGAATGAGTGGTTTTTAGTTGTAGAGTATACTGTTCTATAAATACTAATTATGTCAAGATGATTGATAATGTTGTTCAGAACATTTATGTTTTTACTTTTTTTTCTAGTTGCTGAGGGAAGGGTGTTAAAGTTTCCAACAATGACTGGAATTACCTATTTCTCTCTTTAAATCTGTCACTTTTAAATGTTTTCTTCATCAGGGCCCTTTTATCATTATAGAAACACTTTCTTTATCCCTGATAAAGTTCTTCGTTTTGCAGGCTGTCACTCTGGGTCCAGAAATCACATGGAATTTGAACAGGGCAAGTTTAATATGAAGACATGTTTATTAGTAATAGGACATTAATTGCTAAGGAGCAAAGAGACTTCTAACGAACCCAAAAATAGCAGATATAGGGAGCAGCCACTACCTCTGGGGCCATGGGATAACGCCTAAGGAAGAAACACAGTTTGAAGAGCGTCCTAAGCATGAGATTATTAGCCCTTGTTGGAAAGTGTGTGCCTTTGGCACACTGGATGGTGGAGAAGTTCTCTGAGGTGCTACAGACCAGAAGTAGCATGCAGGAAAGAACACACTAGGGTGCTGATGAAATTCACTTGGAAATTACTGACTGACATACCACTGATACTCATTGGAAAGCCTCTGTCTTAGCCACCTACTAAACTCTGGGAAGATGCCCGAGTTTAGATGCGTGTGAAACTCACTGAGAAGGTGCCCATGGGGCACCTAGGAGAGTCACGGAAAAATTACCTGGGTTGCTGGTGTGAACTCGCTAAGAAGCCACTCACAAGAATGCCGTTGACACTCAATGAGTAGAAGGCACCACCGGAGGTCCTGCACACACACTGCAGACCACCACATGCCCCGGATAGAAAGCACAAAGGTACACCCATCAGGAAGAGAAGCCCTTTCTTCTTGCAATGACCCTGCAGTGCCCTCTACTGACAAAACTGAACAAGGTAGCAAAGGTGAAGTGTTTATAGGGTCCACCTCCAGTACCACAAAACAGGCCAAGCAGGATAGATTTGGAGCTAAGAAAAATAAACGGATTAACTGGCAAAAGGTGTAATTTGTTTGATATGGAAACAATCCAGCCTTTTTTTGTTTACTGTTTTCATGGTTAATCTTTTTCCATCCACTTATTTTCAACCCATCTGTGTCTTTGTATTTAAAATGTATTTCTTTTAGACAGTATATATAGTTGTTTCTTGTCTCTTTTTAATCTATTCTGTAAATTTCTGATTTTTAATAGGAGTGTTTGCTGTATTCACATTTATTGTAATTATTGGTATGGTTGGTTTTAGGTCTACTAGTTTACTCTTTGTTTTCTGTTTGTCCCCTCTGTTTTTGTTTGTTTCTTTTTTCTTTACTACCTGTTTTGGAATCTTTTCAACATTTTTTTAGAATTCAGTTCTATTTTATCTCTTGGATTTTTAATATATCTCCTTCAGTTTTCTAAGTGACTGCTCTAGTGAGTTCAATATACACACTTAACTTTTCTCTCTACTTAATCTTCAACACTTGTCATAGAAATGTACAAACCTTGCAATCCCATAAGTCCATTTATCACTCTTCACCTTCCTTTGTGTTATAGCTGCCATATTATTATAACTATATATGTTATAATCCCCATAAGACAGTGTTACAATTTTTGTTTTAAAGAGTCCACATATTGTAAATATTTTAAGAGAAAAATCTATTATATCTACCCACATATTTATAATTTCCAATATCTTTTATTCCCTCCCGAAGATTTAAGTTTCCATCTGATATAAGTTCCCTTTAACTTGAAGCCCCTCCTTTATTATTTCATGCAGTGCAGATTTTCTGACAATAAATTCTCTTAGTTTTGTTTTATCTACAAATGTCTTTATTTCAGTTTTACTCTTAAGAGAAAATATCAATGGGTATTCTTATCCTGGGTTAATTGTTCTTCTTTTAGCACTTTAAAGATATTTGCACCACTTCCTGGACTCCATAGTTACTAGTAGTCAGCAAGATTCTGAATTGTTATAGCCCTTTATATAATGTGTCATTTTCCTCTGGGTGCTTTAAATGTTTCTCTTCATCTCTGGTTTTCAGTGATTTGACTATGATTTCCCTAGATGTGATTTTCTTTATATCTCTCCTGCTTGGAGTTCTTTGTCTTCTTGAATCTGTGAATTTATGCCTTTTACAAAGTTTGAGAAATTTCAATTGTATTAGTTAGTGTTCTCCAGAGAAACAGAACCAGTAGGACATATATAGATATGTATATAAAAGAAGCCAATTTCTACTTATTATAAAAATTGGCTCATGAGACTATGGAGTATGAGAAGTTCAACAATATGCCATTTGTAAGCTGGAGACCCATGAAAGCTGCTGGTATAAATCAGATGAGTCTGAAGACCTTGAAATTGGGGGTCTTATGATGTAAGTCCCAGTCCCAGTCCGAAGGCCTGAGAACTACGTAGGAATGTGGATGCCTGAGGTCAGGAGGAGATGGATTTCTCAGTTGAAGCAGAGAGCAAATTCACCTTTCCTGCACTTCTTGTTTTATTCAAGCCCTCAACAGATGGGATGATGCCCACCCACATTGATAAGGGTGATCTTCTTTCCTTAGTCAACCAGTGCAAAGGCTAATCTCTTCTGGGAATACTCCCACAGACACACCTGGACATAATGTTTTAGTAGTTGTCTGGGCATCCTTTAGCCGAGTCAAATTGACACGTGAAATTAACGATCACCATCAACCATTATATCTTTAATTAATTTTAATTAATTATATATTTAACTAATTAAAGAATTTAATTAATTCTTTCCTCTCCTTCTGGATATTCAGAAGGAAACTTTTTATTATTCTCCTCTCAGTTTGGATAATATCTAGACTCTTTCCTCTGTCATCTCCATTCTGCTATTAAGCCCATTTAGTTAATTTTTATTTCACATGTGGTATTTTTCAGTTTGATAATTTCCATTTGGTTTTTTCAGTAGTTTCTTTGTTGGGATTTTGTCTTTTTATTCACCACAAGCATATTTTCCTTTACTTTATTGAGCATAGTTACTATAATAGCTGCTTTAAAATCCTCGTCAGCTAATTCTAGCACTTGGGTAATCTTAGGGCAAGTCTCAGTCTTTTCTCTTGCAACTGGCTTACAAGTTCATGGTTTTGGGTACCTCAAATAAGTTTGGATTTTATCACGGTCATTGTGAATATTATGTTGTGGAGCCTCAAGATTAAGTTGTAGTTCTGAAGAGTGTTGATGTGTTTGTTTCAGCAGTCAGTGACCTTGGTGTCTCAGTCAGGGTTCTCCAGAGAAAGAAAACCAATACATATCATTATGATAAAAGAAATTTATTTTAAAGAATTGGGTGACACAATTAGGGGGCTGTCAAGACTGAAATATGTAGGACAGGCTGGAGGCTGGCAACTCAGTCAAACTGTATTTGCAGTGTTGAAGCAGAATTCCTTCTTCTCCAGGAAACCTGTTTTTGTTCCGATGGCCTGCAGTCGATTGGATGAGGCCCATCCATATTATCAAGAGCAATCTTGACTTAAAGTCAACCTACTGTAGATGTTAATCTTTTCTACAAAATACCTCCACAGCAACACCTAGACCGGTATTTGATTAAGTAACTGCATACTAGTAGAAACTGTCCAAATTGACACATGAGACTAACCATCACACTGTAAGCTTTCACACAAGTAGTCGACATGTGTTCTTTAAGCCTTAAGTGTGAGCAACTTTCTGTTTGCCCCACACATGCAGGAGTAAGCCCTGGACTTGGACAGAATTTATAAACAGAATTTGACTCTGTCTCTTTTTCTGAAATTCCTTTCTCACTTTTCAATGGCTGTGGTTACCCTGAACTCTGTTATTTTGTTCTCTAGGCTGGAAAAACTGTGGCGTTTGTATCATACATTTACCCACTGTATGTAATATCAATTTGGCCTCTCCTCAGGTTAAAAGCTATAAGAATGAAAAAAGAAAAAAGAAAGAAAAACACGCTACCCGCTTCTCCCAAATTTTTTATTTCCTTTCAGAATTTGCCTGCTATTTTGTTACTTTCTAGTGCTTGCAGGTTATTGTTTTGTTTTGTTCATTTTTGTTTTGTATTTAGTCCACAATTTCCAGTTGTGATCAGTGGAAGGGTGGATCTGGTAGTTTACTTGGCTATACTGAAAGCAGAAACCTCACATATATCATGAATATTAAATGAGACAATGAAAGAAAAAGTTTGGCACATTTCTGGCACATGGTGAATAGTAATCAATAAATGATGAGTAGCTAACAGAGGGGTTGTTCTAGCTCATAGCCAAACTCTAGATGGTTCTAAGAGTTCAGGGGGCAACATGTCTCCAGATTTTTAAGGAAATAATCTTTTAGGTGCAAGTCAGGGTCATAGCCAAGGTTGTTTTCCAAGGCTGTTTCCAGCCCCTTCTGAGAACTAGTGCTAATTGGGAAACTGAGGCAGCCATCCAATTATGAAGATGAGACAATTCCAGAAATTTTCCAGAAAGCAATAAGAGAAGACTAGGGCTTGGCAAACACCTAAGGCTAAATTATAGGCCCACTACTATAATGTAAGCTTCAGTAGGGACAAGAGTGTCTGTCTGTTTTATTAATGGCTACATTCCCAATGTCCAGTTCAGTGCTTGGCACATAGTAGGCACTCTGTAAACACTGGTTGAATGAATGGATAAACATTCAGACAGCAAGACTTGTTCGAACTCCTGCTTGATGAGTTTGAAATACTTTTCTGAATGAAGATGTTCTCAGAGAAGAAGAGAGCTGAGTCTGTGGGGTAGGACATCTTACCAGTGGCAGCAAGGAGAGTCTGAAAGGGCAGAGAAAATCCTTCTGCTCCGAGCTTCCCCCAGTCAGCTCAGCCACAGGAGTGATCTTCTGTCTCAGAGCCTGTCCTGGGGCTGGAAAGCATTCAGACTGAATGAATGGCCTATGTGCAACCTCTATTTGAGGTTTCATCGACATCTTGAAGCAGTTTTTGATCGTTTGGGGTTTGGCACCACCAAAATACGCTTTGCCAAACCCTCGCTTTCTTTCATGTTTCAGCCCGAACACCCTTAAAACAACGTTTTAACACCCTTAAAACAGCATTGAGCCTGTTGACTCTACTTCTCCGTTTTCACTTATATCATCAAAACATTCACTTTAAACATATCACCAGCAATCAAAGGAATTGTCAGTTGTTAAGGTTAGAGCACTGAATCAGCTCGACCCGGGTTATTTTCCCAACCACTGCCCTGATCCCTGTCACTGTCATATCCACTCAGACTGTCCCAGCTACAGAATCTTTGGACCGAGCCAGCCACATTAACTCTTATTTAAAGGAGCTAATTTTTTAAAAATATATATATGCTCATTGGATGATATTGGGGAAGTTAAAATCAATATAGACCAATCTGAGGACCATATTACCACCCAGAGATAAGCACAGTGAACATGAATTCTTTCTTTCCATGGTTTCTCTCTGTTATATGTTCTATACAATTGAAATCATGGTATATAGCACAGTTTTGTGTCGACTGTTTCACTTAATATGAAGAGAAATTTCATGTTATTAAATATTCATTTATACAATTATAATGCCTACACTTATCCATTCCAAGAAGTTTTTATTGAATATCTGCCAGATGACCAGTAGGGAAGGCCAAGCTCCTGGCCTCATGGAGCTTACTGACAGTGTTCTAGAGGAGACGCACGATAAGTAACTCACTTCATGAGTTATAAGTGCTGTGAGGGAAACTAAGGCAGGGAAGATGCAAGTGTGCTGTCTGAGAGAGAGCCTGTCTGAGGAGATGACAATTAAGCAAAGATCTGACTAAAATGAGGCCCTATAATACTCCATGAAATGGATGAACAATGATTCACATAACCACACATCTGATGTTAAACATTTAGCTTGTTGAACATATTTCAGGATTAAAATATCACTGCTGAAAACACTTTGAGGTCAGCAAGTATTTTGAGCTGAGTACTACTCATGGAAACTAAAGCTGCCAGAATAAACTGAGCTAAAGAGAGGAGAAAGGGAAGAAGGAAAAGGGGAAATCAGAGGGAACAGGAGAAACACAGAGAGGAGAGAGGGGAGATGCTTTGCGTGCATGCGTGTGTCTGTGATATTATGGTACCTGTGTCCCGATAAGGGAATGGAGAGATGGTGCTTTCCTCAGAGAGCAGAAGTAGCAGCAGAAATTTCTGTTTGATTGGCTATGAAAGAGCTAAAGGAATACATCTCACTTACAACAGCGTAACATTTATCTGTAGTAAGTGTTCTCTTCTCTCCAGTATTGCCCTCCTGGTCTGCCCAACAGTGCCCTCTTGGCTGCAGGTAGCTAGCCAAAAGTGATTACTTCCTTCTGAAACTCATGTAGAATTTGACTTGTGCCAAGCACAGTGCTTGGTAATTAGAAGGGGTTGTTCAAAACGATTTCCTGCATGAATAAACGCCTTAAGAGTGACACTGAACATAGCCTATCCCATGTTCTTGTTATATGTTTTGTTGTCAGGGTCCCAGGAAAGAGTCCACCTTCCATATCTACATTATTTGGTGCAGTGCAGAGTATTCTGTGTAAAGGGAGAAAGGAAGAAAGAAGGCAGGGGTAAGATGCAGGAAAAGGCAGCAACAGCAATTTTAAAAAGGGCATGGCGACAAGGGGCCAAGAATTCCGCAGGAACCAAAACAAGGGGAAAGAAGAGACGAGACAAAAGGTAAATAAATAGAAGGAGAGGAGGAGAATTGAGCAAGAAGGAAGAAACAAAGGCAGCCACACTCACCATGGGCAGAACTTTATCTTGAACCATCCTCTGGATTAGCCAGGAAGCAGCTTCTCCTCCCTGCCAGGCCAGCTGTGAGACCTGGCCAGTATGAATTGGATTCAGAAAAAAAGCCAAGTCCTACCTGGTTCCAGTACAGAAGACATAGGAATTATAAAAGCTGCAACAAAACAGCAACAACAACCACAACGTCCACCATTTATTGAATACTTACTATGAGTACCTTAGAGGTTTCACAGTTTTCATCCTGTTTAATTCTCACCACAGATGCGGCATTATTACTTCTCATTTCAAAATGAGGGCAAAAACGCACAAAGAGTAAGTAACAAGCCCCAGAATCCTAGAGCAACGAAGCTGCAAAGCCATTAATTCAAACGCAGGTCAGTGTCAACGTGGATCCCCTGCTATGAACTAGTCCATGGAATTGCCTCTTTGTAGAACAGCTAACGACCGTCCTGTACTTCAGAAGTTGTTTCATGCTTTAAAACCCCTCATTGCAATCAGAAGCGCTCTCAGATGGCCACAGTCTCCCTGGGGGCCCCATGGCAGCAGACATCCAAAGGTGGATCTGATCAGCTTCCTGTGCTGCTAGGCTCGGTATGGTCAAGGCAGCAGGTCGTGTGAAATCTCAAGGCTCACTGCTGCTCAGGGACTGCACAGGGCTGTGTAACCCCCGCCTTCACATTTGCTGGCAGCCCAGCCTTTCCTCTGTTCTGTGCCCACGGTCACGATGCAGCAGTGTGCTGTCACGTACAGCTGGCACCCCACATTCAGTCAGTGCGTGCTCAGGTATGTCTTAACACTTCTGGGTGGAGGGATGAGCTCCTCCTGCCATGGCGTTCTAAGCATGTGGTCTAAAATAGGCCATGCAGACTACACGCAAAATGTTTCAGTGTTCATTTGTGAGCCGCTTCTGCAATTTTGTGTCAGTGTCTCCTCTAGCCTTGTTACTAAATCCCAGCAAGGCAATTCCATGGATTAGTCTTTAGCATGGGCTTCACATTGAAATAGACTTGGGTTTGAATTTGTACGATGCAGCTTCTTTGCTCTGTGGTTCTGAGCTAGTTACCTAACCTCTCTGGCCTTGTTTTCTTTTGAGGTATAATTGACCTACATTATATTAGTTTCAGGTGTACAACATAATCATTCAATGTATGTATATGTCGTTAAATGATCACAGGAAGTTTAGTCAGCATCTATTAACACGCACAGTTACAAATTTTTTCTTGTGAACTTTTTAAGATCTACTCTCTTAGCAACTTTCAAATGTACAATACAGTATCATTAAGTATAGTCACCATACTCTACATTACATCCTCAGGACTTATTTATTTTGTAATGGGAAGTTTGTAAATTTTGACCCTCTTCACCTATCCACCACCCCACCCCTGGGTCTGACAACCACCAATCTGTTCTCTGTGACTATAAACTCGGTGGAGTTTTTTTTGTTTGTTTGTTTGTTTGTTTAATTTCACATGTAAGTGAGATCATATAGCATTTGTCTTTCTCTGCCTGACTTACCACACTTAGCATAATACCATCAAGTTGTCCATCCATGTTGTCACAAATGATAGGATTTCCTTCTTTTTCATGGCTGAATAATATCCCATTGTGTGTGTGTGTGTGTCTGTGTGTGTGTGGTGTGTATACAGAAAATGTTTTATATATATATACACACACGTACATATGGCAAAAAAATATATACACATTTTAAGAAAGGAAAAAAACTGTATTAAAATTGTAACATTCAATATATACCGATAACAAAAGATGAATACAAGTCATATTTATACATTCTTTTGGCACCCCCAGTATGTATATATACCGTGTTTCCTCAAAAATAAGACCGGGTCTTATATTAATTTTTGCTCCAAAAGATGCATTAGGGCTTATGTTCAGGGGATGACATCCTGAAAAAGCATGCAAGGGCTTATTTTCCGGTTAGGTCTTATCTTGGGGGAAACACAGGATATATGTATTACACACACACACACACACACACTGTATTTTCTTCATTCATTCATCCATCAATGGACACTTAGGTTGTTTCCATGTCTTGGCTATTGTAAATAATTCTGCAATGAACATGGGAGTGCACATATCTTTTTGAGTTAGTGTTTTCATTTGCTTTGAACAGATACCCAAAAGTTGAATGCTAGATCATATGGTAGTTCTATTTTTAATTTTTTAAGGAACCTCAGTACTGTTTTCCATAGTGGCTGCACCAATCCACATTCCTACCAAGAGTGCACAAGGGTTTCCTTTTCTCTTTGTCCTTGCTAACACTTATTTCTTACCTTTTTGATAGACATTCTAAGTAACAGGTGTAAGGTGATATCTCTTTGTGGTTTTGATTTGCATTTCCTTAATGATTAGTGATAATGAGCACTTTTTCCTGTACCTGTTGACCATCTGTATATCTTCTTTGGGAAAATGTCTATTCAGTTCCTCTGCCCATTTTTAAATCAGATTCTTCTTTTTTTTCTTTTCTTTTTTGCTATTGAGTTGTATGCATTCTTTCTGTATTTTGGACATTAACCCCTCTGTGCCTTAGTTTCTTCATTGTGCAATGGTGATAATTAAATAATATGAAAATCGTAAAACCCCTAATATGCCCATAATAGGTATTCAGTAAATGGTGGAAATTGCGGTGCTAGTTGTTGTCGCTGTTTTGCTGTTACTTTTATAATTCCTAGGCCTTTTGTACCGAAACCAGTCAGGCCTTGGCTTTTTCCTTCTACCTGTTATAAACTATTAGTTCCTGAACCCAGTCATAAGCTTCCATCGTCATCTTCTTTACTCTTCAAAATAACTCTGGAAGGAGTTGCAAAGGAGATATTCATGATTTTGGGGGAGAAAGAGAGTCTTTCTGGAAGAGGTGGTGTTTGGGCCGGGCAGTGAAAGAAGGCTTTGATTCCATGGCAGCGCAAAGTGAGAGGAAGAGCTAAGCTAAAGAGTGGGGGCTGTGGGTCTCCCTTCAAAGCCTCCATGCAGTACTTCCCAGGAATCAGGTTTGGATATTCATCTCTGTCCTGAGAGATCCAGCAAGGTTGTTGAGGATCTCTACTGCCCTTCTAAATACGGTGTGCGTTCATACATTATACAGTTCATGTTAAAGGACGACAACCAGCTGGAGATGGCAGCAGAGTTCGCAGACTGTAAAGATCTGTCAGATGTAAGGTGACTTGGGGTTTGTGGGCTGCAGAGCGCAGTCGTAATGTTTTGGGTGGAAGTGCCATTAATCAAAAGCTATAATAGTATGTCTTTACAGTACTTAACAAGCATTCTCCTAATGGGGCTTCACTTTGTATTCAGCGACTCTTCTATGGTTCAGACCATCTGTCTCTTAGTCATGCTAAACCATGCACATCACACGCCCACGCATACCCACATGTCCACATGATCAGGTCTCAACACCCAGCGACTTCTTCATACTTGACATTCTCTGAGAGCCCCACCTGAACTCTTGCACCTCCCTTCCAAATGAATGGAAGTGTTGAGTGAAAATCCATCTATTTCTAAGTTAAATCAATCAGACCCTAAGCAAATCAACCAAACTGTGCTCTGGCTAGTACTTGGATTTCTGCTTGTGAAAGCATAATTCAATTGCACATATATGTTAAGGGCAGTGTATGGCAACTCACGATTAAAGGCATGCTAGGGGAGTACCTCTCCTCAAATATTTGTTATAAATTAAATGAACCATGTTGTTGTTGTTGTTGTTGTTGTTGTTGTTATTTGAAGGTTTTTACTTTTTCTTTTATACTAGAAAACATGGAAATATTTTTGCCACATATCATAGCATAGCACCAGCAGGTATTCATACATCCTTTGGGTTTGTAAATCTGATTGTTAATAGTTTTACACCCAAAGGAAAATGGTAGAGGCAAATAAAATAAGCATTAGATTGAGAACATGAGATTATCCATGAGCAGAAATCTTATAATTTCCTGGAGAGTGGTTGGCAGTAATACTGATTAATATAATTATTTTATTTTTAATTTAATTTTACACGTGACATAAAATTTTAAAATCTCATAAGGGTAGAATAAAAATGAAAATTAACTTTCTTTTCACCCACTTTCCAAGCCTCACTGCCTAGAGAAAGCCACTTTTAATTGCTTCATTTTTAGTTCTTTTATAATTACCACCTTAATGCTAAGTAACGTTTTTATGCTTTTGCTTCATGATTCATCCACTAAAGACTGCATCTTGAGCTCCATTCTGTAAAAGAAGAATTTGATACCCTTGTATTACTTTTCTTGTCCTCCCATCCTCCTGTGGGTTTTATTGTTGTTACTATATTTTCCTGCTCTGTTTTTCTACTGGTTACCTTTATAATTACAAATACTAAACTTAACCCTGGTTTCTTTAACTCTCACTATAGATAGTATTAACTGGTTTACCACTGTGCGAGACGAGGAAACCAGCTCCTCTCAACTTTCCTCGACTTTTCCTTCTGAGTTTAGTCAGCTTTGCCATATTGTTATTTTGTCAAGGTTTTGGTGTTGCCGGATAGAATTCAGGGTACCAGTTAAATTTGAAATTCAGATAAACAGTGAAAAAGTTTTAGTATAACTAGGTCCCACATGGGACATACTTATCCTAAGGAAATATTTGTTGCTTATCTGATAATCTCATTTAACTGAACACCCTAAACTTTTATTTGCTAAATCTGGAAACTCTTCAAGATTTATACCATTTCCATTATCTTCTGAAATGGAACACAGAGATTTCATATTTTATCTTTAGATTGGTTTTCAAATAAAAGCCATTTTATTTCACAATGTTGCTTTCCACTATATGATAACAGTCTCAGCTCATGGCATAGAATCCCAGGAATGTTAAGGCAGAATGTAGCTTACATATGATTTAGTTGCTTGATTTCCTTTTACTAAAGAAAAATCTCATATCCAAAGAGGATGACAAACTTACACAAGCTCAAAACAAAAGTTGGAGGTGGAGATTTTATTCTCCTTTTAGTCTTTCCTACCAATTCCTTCCTCACCCAAAAGTTTTGATTTTTCTGCCCACCTCAGTATTTTAAAGACACTGAATCTGAGTCCAGAAAGGAAGGTGATCTTAACAACTGGCAGGCATTTGTCATCCTACAGTGATGCCTGTGCTGTACTCAGTAGGAAGCACTAATGCAGAAGGCTTGGAGTTGGACAGACTGGAGGTCGAGCCCAATTCCACAATGACTGCTCTGTGACTTGGGGCAAATCCCTAACCTCTCTGAACCTCAGGCTTGATAAAGCCTGCTTTGCAGTTGTTATTAAGATGTTCTGAGACAATATATGTGGTACCCCGAGCATTGTGCACGATGAACCACAGCAGCTGATATGTACATGGGAGCTGGGATGTTTAGCGAGAGGCTAAGTCAAATCACTAACCCCATGTTTCACACGTACAGAGGAATTAGAGACAGTTGCACTGTGGCAAGTTATCAGATGACTTTTTCAGGGCGCCGTTTACTAGACCCTCACCCTTACTCCACACTTCATTGTTTCTGATGTCTTTATGCATTTATTCCAAAAAAATAAAATAAAAAAGACGTGCACTTCAAATTCCCCTAGGCCCTGGAGTGCTGTATTTAACACCTTAGTTTTGGCTTTTAAATTTTTGTTTAAGAAACTCATTCATCCTTGGCCTTTCCCTGTTTTGTTGGTTTTTGGGGTTTTTTTTTTGTTGTTGTGTTTTCCCCTCTCTAAATAAGTGTTGAGTCATCTGAATGGAAGAATGACTACCCAGCCTGTGGCAGTGGACACTATGCTATTCAGCTGGATGAATGGATGAAACCCGAAGGAGGGCCTTACAATCTCTCTGGGGCAGTTGCAGCAGCCACCCGACCTGTCTCTTTGTCTCCTGTCTCTGAGCTTCTGGTCCATCTTCCCACAACCCCATACCGTCCCACAGAGGCTTGTGTGCTGGGCAGATCCTACCAGCCTGCCCCTCTGCATACATCGGCCACAAGCCCAGCAAGTCCCACTGGAGAGAGCCCAGATTCCATGACCTGGCATTCCAGTGGCCCCAGAGTGCCCTTACTGTTCACCTGTCCGCAGTCTCCCCTGTGCGTGGCTTTACCCACATCATCCACTGTCTCAGATGCGTCACCTTCACCTTTGCTGGGCCCAGAATACCCTCACTTCCCTTGCCACAGGGTGAGCCTCTTTGAATACAAATATCCCATCTTCTGGGATGCTGCCCCCTCCCTCATCCCCACCCCAGGCAAGGTTAGCGAATCCGTTTTCTACAGCTTCCCGCTAGTACATTCCGATGCTCAGCGGGGCCTTTGAGATATTAGTCATCAAATTATGCCAGGACCATTATAAATCACTGAGGGCCAAAACCTTGGCCTCCGGGCCTTCCTCCAGGATGAAGTGTCATCAGCTTATTTCAGTTGTGGGTGCTCACTCCTCTTCCATCCCTTGCACACAGATTACAGTATATTCCAACAAAATCCGATCCTCAGCCTCTGCGGCTACCCTGCCTGTCACCAGCCAACGTGAACCGGGCACCCCGCTCTGCAAATCCACTGCCAGTTCTGGTTTCCGCCTGCCAAAGCTTTAGCTACCAGACATAACGCGTACCTTTTTTATTTCACTTATCATTTGAAAAACTTACCTTCTTTACATCCTTGCATTGCCTACTAGATTGGGATGTCCTCCACATTAAGGACTAAATATAAATATGTATTTTTAATCCAGCTAATGCGTAGCACAGTACTAGGTTCACAGTAGATACTCAGATGTACAGAAGAGTGATGAATGAATTAATGTGAATGAATGAATGAATCAATTAATTATTAATTAATACATACATATAGCTATGGGAAGTCTGACCAAATAACCAATATATTACCATGATATGCCACTTGAATCAGTTAGCAGCTAAATGTCCGCAAGCCAGAGAAACAAGAACACTATTTCATGTCATAAGTAGAGCATGTCAGAACGATAAAGTAATCTGTCTTTTCTTCTAAAAACATTTTCTTAATAAAGAATTTTCCAAGCTGTCTGTCAGGAAGGTGACCCTCACGATAAGTAATGAGAGAGCAGTGCCACAGTTGTCAAGGCATCAGCCCCAGAGTCCCGGGCGTAAGCAGGACTGACGGCTCCTGCACAGTTCCCGCGACCAGCACAGGGTAATGCCTGACAGGTGGTGTCACTCAGCGAACAAAGCAGCCGTGGGGCCTGGCTACCGCAGGCTACGCTGGGGAGCCCGATGTATCACAGGAGGCCTGACTTGGCCTCGAGGGGTCTTTCGGCGTCAGAATGGAGGGTTGAGGACTGTTTGTTGCTCAGTCATCAGGAGGAAACAAGGGCACTGATTGAGCTCTGATTTTTGAGTGTCTATTGTGTGTGTCACGGCATGTCATTCGTTTTTTTTTTTTTCCCTAAACATTGTTTTTGTTGTTGTTGTTCTTTTTTAATATTGTTTTTAAAATTGGGCAATGTTGGGGAACAGTGTGTTTCTCCAGGGCCCATCAGCTCCAAGTCGTTGTCCTTCAATCTAGTTGTGGAGGGTGCAGCTCAGCTCCAAGTCCAGTCACCGTTTTCAGTCTTTAGTTGCAGGGGGCGCAGCCCACCATCCCATGTGGGAATTGAACCAGCAACCTTGTTAAGAGCTCGGGCTCTAACCAACTGAGCCATCTGGCCGCCCCCGTCATGTCATTCTTACCTCCCTAGATCACCATCGTTTGTTCCATTTCACAGAGAACAGATTACACAAAGTATTCGAAGCCGAGCTTCCTTGTTACCTGAACATGCTATATGCATGTGGATGCACAAGAACTGAAAGCAGCCTAGACTGGCTGTTCCCCAGCTGACTGACCCCAGGTCTCTGGGCCTCAGTGTGTCCACCTGTAAAATGAAGATTGCATGAACAGTACTTGTGAACAGCTGCTTTTGAAAATCAGATGAAATAACTCTATGAACGCTTTTTGTAAATTACTGCATGCTATTACCATCGGTCTTAAATTTCAGCATCCACATTTTGGAACCTGTGCAGTTAGAAGAGATCAGACAAGTACAGGAAAATGCCTGATGCATAATGATTATCGTCTCGCTAGCCAGAGTTTCTCAGCCTCGGCCCTACTGACATTTTGTGACAGATAATTCCTTATTACAGGGGGGGTGTTCAGTGGATTGTAGGATATTTAGCAGCATTCCTGACACCTACCCACTAGATGCCAATAGCATCCACTGCCCCCAATCCTACAGTTGTGGTAGTGTCTCAGACATTGCCATATGTCCCCAGGGAGGCAAAACCATGCCCGGTGAAGGACCACTGGTCTAAGTATTCATTATGTGTTAGACTGTGTTAGTAATTTCATATATCCGTTTAAACTTCACAACCCTTCTAAGAGTCAGTGTTAAGTAGCACCGCCCCCATTTTATAAGTGAAATGAAATTTCAGAGGATGTAATGAAAGAACCCAAGTTCATTCAGAAGACGGGAGCCCAGATCTGGGCCAAGTCTCTCAGATTCTAAAGCCCAGGACCTTCATTCTGCCCTACTGAAAAGGACAAAAGCCCAGCTTGGGTGGCTCGGGGTTCACTGATAGATGAGAGTTGCCAAGTGTTAAAACTGGCCAGATGTGATGGAAGGCCTCCAGGGCAAATAAATTTCTCTACTAACAGTAGGATTTATTCTTATTCTGACTCCCTAGTCCTCCCATTGTTAGACTTTAGCTCATTATAATGATGGTGTTTATAGCATTGACCTTTAAAGATATCATGGTCTTTTGGACCCCAGACACTATGGAAAGAGTTTCAGAACCAGCAAACTGGACTTACGTCCTCTTTTGTTGACAAAGCCCATGTTTTTGCCTACCACCGATGACTCTTGACTGTGTAATATTTGGCTTTTTAGCAACCAGGACTTTTCTACTTTATGCATTGTTGTCATTCACTTGATGAAATGATCACTGTGAACATGGGATTTCTGTCCCCCAGACAACAGTGGTTGTCTTCCTTATCTGTGATGACAATACCAGTCATGATAATTATAACAGCTAAGTGGCAGCTACAGCAAGTAGCAGTAGGTCTTATTACCTTAATAAAGCTGAGTCAAGAAAACAAATTTTAAACCTATTCAAAAAGTAAACTCTGGCCTCCATTGGACACATTTTAGACTGAAACCTGCCAACTTGTGTTCAGTTGTGTAAGAAAAGAGCTAAATTAAACAGCTTGTACAAAATGAAAGGACTGCGTGTCACTGTTATGTGTAAAAAGTAAGAAAAATTATGCTTAATGGCATTTAGCTTTTATAAGAATGTCCTTATTCTACACGTTTTTTTGGTTGACATTCTCCTTCTTCAGCTTTCACACCCATTTTCAAGGACACACAACTAAGTGTAGGGTATACCATCCTCTCAAGAGGCCTTCCACCACATCTGGGTTAAAAGTTTGAAATTTCAAATCTCGTACTTCCTTGGATTCCTAAGTGTGTGTGTCTCTCTGTCTCTCTCCTCCCCCTTCCTTCTTCCCTTCCCTCCCCCTCTCTTTCCCCTCATCTAATCTAAAAAAGTGATCAGCCAGAAGAGGATGTGGGGAAAGACTTTTACGTTGGCATGAAAAATGAAAGTCTTACGAAAGGGGATCTGTCTAGTCTAGCAGCAGACTCAGACTCTACCGGCAGGCGATGTGCAGATATCACATTTGGCAACAGGAAGAAAACTCAGTGATGGTGTGATTGAGAGTGGACAGAAATATTCTGTGTCCTGTGGAGAGGAAGGGAGAGAACAGGCAGTGAGCCAAAGGGATCGCACTGTGGACTCCGCGTGAGGGAAACACACATTTCATAAACCCAGCCATGGACAGCATAGCTCCCTGATTTGGGAGGCCCTGTTGTTTTAGAAGAAAAGAAGAGTCAGGCAGGGTGGACGCCTGGTGCCAGGGCCTGTCTCAGTCGGGCCTCTCTGTTAGTCAGCCATGGCCTACTTCTCTTTGCTGGTCAGACTGCATTTTAACTGGCTGCCCCTTCAGTCATCGTACACCACCTCTTTTTGGAAGCTTACAAAAAGGTTAAATGAATTCACCAAGGAAGTGAATGGTTTTACTAGAAAGCAAAGCCTCTAACCTGTTGAGATGCCATCAGGTAGGCCCTTCCTTCTCTTTCCCAGGTCCCCTTATCATGGCCCCTGCTTGTCCTCTTACGTTGGAGATACTCAGCAGCCTCTGTCTGTAAACAGAGGGAGGTGGGAACAGATATTGATTCAAGGGACTAGTCCCACAATAAAGAAAAGAATCCTCTTGCTGCCAGCCAAACAGGGCACGGTTTAAATGAATCTGCCAACAGAATAAGTCAATCTTGTACCCCGTCAATGATCTGAGTCTTTGTCATGCCAAAGAGGAAGTGGCTTTCCGTCCCTGGGTCACCCTGTTGAGTGAGCCGGAGTAAGTGGTGGCCAGAGGTTGCTCAGAAGTGGGTGGAGTGCCCACTGCTCTGCCAGCTGATGCTAATGAACTCACTGCCAGCAGAATGCAGCAGGAATACACAGTGGAAAATGTTCCCTTCCCTTCCATGACATTGACTTAGCATCACCCGGTGCCAGACCCTATGCTGGGAACTGAATACCTACTAGCAATGGCACCGTCTTTGTGCCCCAGAGGAGCCCACATTCCATCCTAAGAACCAGGGATGGAATGCAAGGGAGAGGGGAACAAACCAGAGTGTATGCGTTCATTCGTTCAACAGATACGAAATGAGTGCCTCCTTGAACCAGGCACTAATGTGGACCCCAGGAGTGAACAGTACAGTAACAGCTGGAATGCGTTCTCGGTCTGGCACTAATTTGAGGTATAAATTGTCCTTATAACGTGCCTATCAGTTCATCATTATCAGCTCCATTTTACTTCTGGGGGGGGCTATGGCAGGGCAGGTGGCGAGGAAAAGAATTAAGTGGGGAAGAGAATTAAGTAACTTACCCAAACTAATAAGTGGTAGAGTTGGAATTTGAATTTGGACAACCTAGCTCAAGGATAGTCCAAAGAAGGGACTGGTGGAGGGACGGGATATTAGATAGGGGCCATTTTCTAGAGATATTTGAGCTGAGAACCTGAATAACCACAGCCAGGCAACTGCTGAATGAACCAGATTCTGTGCTGTGCACTTTAAATGTTCCCTTGCTTTCTCCCACAACAACCCTAACAGGGAGGTCATACATCGCACCCTTGTTTCCAAAGAGGAAGTGGAAGCTCACAGTTAGGCAGATCACACCAGGGAGCATGACTTTTGTGCGGCCCAGTTGCGATTTGTGCCCCGATATTTCCAACTATGAAGTCTATGCTGTACCCACCAGCCACACCACATCACAAAATGAAAAATGTGGCCGTAATTATATCTAGAAGATGTGGAGGCTCACAGGTGTGGGTATGTCTTACCTGAGACAGGCTTACTGGAGAAAAAAAAATATTAGCCTAACAGAGACCTTCAGGATGTGTTGGTCTGTTGTTTTTTAAGGAGGTGAGGCCGGGTTGCAGGAATTCTAGGAAGCAGAACGAGCACGAGCAAAGGCCCAGAGGTGCTAAACATCAGGGTGGATCCAGGAAACCGTATCAAGTGTGGTTGGAACTGTGTGCAAGGGGTACAATGTTAAGAAATGAGAAGGCTAGGTTGGGGCAAATTTTGAAGAGCTTCGATCGCTCTATTAAATTGAGTGGCATTCAGAATAAACTACACTGAACTTTATAATAAAATCTCACTATGTCATGAACTCATGGAATGCATTTCCACCAGCCTTTATTAAGCACCTCCTACATGTAAGGTTCTAAAGTAGGAGCTCTGGTTAAAATAAATGCCTTTTGCTTTCCATTATTGTAGCGAAATCTCTGTAACATGTATTAATCTACTCTCTGGACCCCCAAAGTATCCTGCACAAAGACTGACTCAGTCATTGTTTTCTCGTTGAGGATCCTGCCTTAGGATCACCAGTTTGAGCATCAGTTTTCATTTCAGAGTCTGTGGATCTAGGAAGAGAGAAGATTGGAGTGAAAATCTGTATGTATTTACCTCAGAGCAGACTTTGGAAGTTGCTTTTCTAAAAAAAATCGGATTCGGCACATTGTATTCTGTTTTGCCTTTTTTCTCAGAAAAAAGAAAAATAAACAGAATGTAGCAAGTGTAGAGAACATATCCTGTAAATAGCAGACTGCCTTGTTAGGTAGCCTCGGACTAACCACAATTTTATTGTGTATGTCCACAGGCAGTGGCCAAGTGCCCCAAGAGACTCGTCCCTGCTCTCAGCTTCAGTTTCCTTATCTATAAAAGGGGGTCATAACAAAGGCTACATCATACAAATGCATACGGTATCGTATATGAAGTACTTGACATATAAAGTACATGAGCAAGCATCCAATATATGTTGGGTTGAGTTATACTTATCCCTGATAATTATACCAAGTATTACTTTTAAAGTGTGAAGAACAGAAATTGGAAGGAAAATCTTCTATTTGGGAACAAAGATCCCCCTTATCAGAGGCAAAGGACCTGAACCACATTCCAAACGCCTATCTAAGAACACAGACAAGAATCACATTTAATTCTCAAACCACACTGAGAGATATGGATTATTAGCCCCTCTCAAAGGTGAAAACTCTGAGACTTGGGAAGTGAACAAGAAACTAAAGATAGGCTTTGTTTGATATTTGGTCAGCACACAAGATATACACCTGTGCATCTCACAAAATATTTTTGAATGCTTACTGTCTCATGGGCTATGCTAGGTTGTGCTGGGGGTACAATTAACCAGACTGGCATACAGTGTACTCTAGTGGAACTCAAAGCCTAGTAGGGGAGACATATCGTGATATGCTTTACAAAGAGGTAATGATAGGCAGGGCTCATTTCGAATGGGAAGAAAAGTTGGGTGGACAGGGAGTCCAGGCAAGTGAAATAGAATGCTCGGAGGCTATGGAGTCGGAAAGAAATTAGTATTTTCTTGGAAATGATAAAGCGTCCAGTGGGTGAAGCTGAATGCATGAAAGGTGGAGTGACACAACATGAGGATGAAAAGGAAGGGAGTGGCTAGATTCTAGTACTAGCCTTAAGAAATTTGTATTCGGAAGTAATAAAATCTCTTGGTGGAACATCTTTACTACCTTTTAGGACACTGCTGGACATGAGGCTCTAGAGTGGGGACTAAGTGGGTAAAAAATGTCATATCAGTCAGAATGACATCCATCTGTCATTCACAGAAAATTAGATTTGCAGTCTTTAAGAACAGGAATTTTTTTTTTTTTAAATCACATAATCAGGAATTTGGAGATAGATGCATGTAAGAATTGCCCAGGCCAGAATTTTCATGAATCTCTTAGCCTTTCCCTCATGCCCACCATATGGCTGTTGTAGCTCCCAGCATTACGTCTGCATTCAAGTCAGGATTAAGCAAAGATGGCACAGGGTTGTGACAGCTGTGCCCATAATCTTTTTATCAAGAAAGCAAACAATTTCTCACATACACCCACAGAAGACTTACGCTTATATGACATGGCCCAAAAATGAGTCACATGGCCACCCCTGACTACAGAGGAGTCTCTGAAAGTTATTGGCTTTGAAATGTCAATATTGTGAGGCAGCAAGAGAAAGGGGGTTAGAAATAACTTCTGATTGGCCCATTCAGATGTCAGCCATAAATACTATAACACTAAAAGAATTCCCCTTTCCTTCTAATCAGTAATGTGAGCTACATGTCAACAAGAAAAGATCAGTCAGAACAACAGACAAATGGACAAAAGACTTGAACAGGTATGTCACAGGGAAGGAAACACAGGGAATGTCCAATAAACATTTAAAAATATTTAAGGATATGCAAATTGAAACCGTAATGAGAAATATATGGGCAATACCAAATAGAAATTATTTAAAATACCTGAGGATGTAAAAGAATGAAGACTTCTATTGTGTTTCCTCAAAAATAAGACCTAACCCGAAAATAAGCCCTAGCATGATTTTTCAGGATGACATCCCCTGAGCATAAGCCCTAATGTGTCTTTTGGAGCAAAAGTTAATATAAGACCCGGTCTTATTTTGGGGGAAATGTGGTATATACTGGTAACAGAGTATAACTACTTTGGAAAACTATTAAGTAATTTAGTAACATATAGTAATATATATTCCTGCCAACTCATGGTATGTACCCTAGAAAAATTCCTACACACATGTACCAGGAAACAAATATAAAAATTTGCATGATGGTATTTTTTTTAAATAGAAAAAAATAAAAATAAAAAACTTGAAACCCAGTTGTTCATCAACAGAAAAATAAAGTGCAATATATTCACAGCAATGGAAGTTTTGAAATACAGCCTATGCTTAATAACTTGCATTATAAATATATAATGGGTTCAGAATAATCTCAAGAAAAACATACACTAGTAAAAAAACCACTAGTACAAGATTCAAAATCAGCACAATTAAAAATATTGCTTAGATTGTTTAGAAACCATTTTTTTTTTTTAAAGAAGGGGATTATAAACAACAAATACGACATGGGGAATTTGGGAGGAGCCTACAGATTCAACCATACTGATGATATTTGAATCTATAAATTGGATGGTGGCTTCATGGATGTTCATTTTATTATCATACTTTATAACTTACATATACCTTACTTATGGTCCTTTATATGTGCCTAATATTATATAATAAAAGATTTTAGTAAAAGTCAAATTATCATATAACAAATAATATGAAATAATTGTAATTTCTAAATATAGAGATAGAGACATATGCAAGAATTTTAAATACTACATGTAAACTAATGGTACTTTATATATTCTTCTTTCAAGCTTTTCTATATTTTCCAAATTCTTCAATATGTTATTTTAGAAAGTAGAAAGTAGAAAAATGTATGAAAAAACTGTTACTGAAAAATTTTAAAGCACTGCTTTTTAGCTCATTGGTTCTAAGAGTTGGCAATTTCCATTCAATTGTCACTGAGTCCCTTTGACTGGCTTTGGTAAATAGAATTAAAGAATTTCTAAAGTTAAAGAATTTCTTTTAATCAATTAAGGGGCTCCCAAAACATGCTGTTAAGTATTTTAAATTTTCCACCAAATTGTCCTCATCCATTACAGGAAGGAAATTTCTAAAATATTCTTGAGTGATCATAATACATTAGGATGGATGAAAGGGAGAAAAAATAATGCTTTGTCTACTTCAAAAAAATTTTATTACCTCTATACCCTTTAAACACTTTCATACTCTTCTCATAATATGGGGCTTTGTTTTTATGTCGTGGATATTGTCTGTAAAGAAGAAAATCAATTTGAAAACTAGAAAATATGTTCCTTGGCTTTTGTTGAGTATTTTCTACATCAGTGTTTGTAACTATGATTAGCAAATCCCTTCTTATCTTCGGGTGAAAGAAACTGCCCTGCTTCTTCTCTCTGCATTAGATCTACAGGCTTCAATCAAAACTGAGGCCCAAGGCTCCGTGATTTCCAATTTTCCCAAGAACAAGAGCTTAGGGAGTTGGAATCTTTATAATAATAACTATTTCAGTTCAGGACATGGATATCTATTTAGTCTGGTCTTTTAAAAATATTCTTCATCGAATTGTTTATCAGTGGGCATTTTGGTTGTTTCCATACCTTGACTATTGTGAATAGTGCTGCAATAAACGTAGCAATGCATTAAAAAAAAAAAAAAAAAAAAAAAAAAGAGAGCTTATTTCTACTGTCAGAGTATTTTTGTGGACCTCACCACACCAGATAATTTTATTATTTCTTGATTGAAAAAAAAGGCAAAATAGATTCAATAATTTTAAGAATGATTTAAGAGTCTTGCATTTTATCACATCTCCATATATATGAAAACATAATTCAGATATGAGAGAGAGATACTAATTTTTTAGGTAGCCAACCATGTTTGATACCCTTTTGGGTTGATTACAAGATACCTTGCAATGACACCCTGAGACGGAGAACCACAGACACACGTTGGTATCCAGTCTTCTAGTCCAAACCATTCATTCTGAAGGCCTGAGGCTTAAAACAAGGAAGTGACTTGTGAAAGGCAGCTCCACTGGTCATTCTAGGGCTGGGATTGAAATCCAGCCTTTTGAATTTCAAATCCAGTTTATCTTTAAGATACCACAACACGTGCACTTCTGGGGCTTCCCTTTATGGTTCTTCCCTTTATGGTACGTTGACTTCCCGGGTGATTTATAAAAATAACACTGCGTGATTCTACTCATATAAGGTACCTAAATAGTCAAAGTCGTTGAAGTGGAGAACACAGTATTACTTAGGGATGATGGAAAAGGGGAGTTGTTCAATGAATATAAAGATTCAGCTATGCTACATGAGCAAATTCTATAAATCTGTTGTACAACGTAGGGCTGATAGATAGTTAATATGGTATTTGCACCTCAAAATTTGTTAAGTTACAGAGGGTAAATTTCATGTCAAGTGTTCTTACCACAGACAAATAAATAAAAAGGAAACATAAGCATAAGGAAACTTTAGGAGATTTTTGATATGTCCTTGACTGTGCAAAGGGTATTGAGGTTGGTTGTTTATGGCCAGGGTCATCAAATTGTACATTCAATATGTACAGTTTTTTTGTAGGGTCAGTTATAACTCAGTACAGCTGTTTAAAAAAACAAATGCTTTTGAAGGTAAGCATGAACTGTCTCCAACTGACTATGGAAAACACATGGTAGTTATGAAAAAGAGTGTCATCTCTACTTCGTTCTTCAGCAAACATTTATGATACCCCTTGGTGACTAAGACAGTCTTGAGGAGCTGGCAGTCTAGAAGGGAAGAGGAGAAGAGAAGTATGCAAATACTGACAATATAAATTGATTTGGGGCAATTGAGATCTGACTTAAATTCAGTTGGAGCCCAGAAGAAGGAATGAATGAAGAATTCTTCTGTAAAACAAGAAAGGCTAGCTGATGAAAAGATAGCTGGAAATGGCCAAGCTCCCCTGAGGATTCTTTTCTTCAGAAGTAATCATTCCTTCATTTCTTCGTCGTGGATGTGGTTTCCAGATTCTCACTGTCCTCTGAATGTGGTCCAGTTTGTCTATACCTAGAGCAGGAAACATCTTGTATGTTCTGGCCTGGGTCCGGGAAAGAGAAGCAGGAATCTCTCTGATTCTAGACACTCTCTCTTACCAGTGAAGTAGTGATAAATACAATTTTAAAAGATGAATCAAAGGTCACGGGAAAAAGGTCGGTGCTGGCAGAAGTAATGTTTTCTTTGCGGCTGACATTCCTGATCCACTTCTGGCCCCAGCCCTTCCTCCCAGGTGAAATTCCAGCCATCTCCTACTCAGTGATGAGTCAGGATCCCTGCAGGAAACAGGAGGCATTATTCTCAAATGGAGTGATTGAGGAGAAGTGAATAAAGGGAGTAATTATGACAGTATGGACAGAATGAGGGCATCCGTCAAGGAATGGAAAAGCATCCTGGAGTAAGTCTGAAGGAGCAGTTTGAGCAGTGGTTCTCAAAGCTAGAAACCTGTTGGGGACCCTGAGACTCTCACAGGTCCACAGGGTCAAAACTATTTCTACAATAATGCCAAGACAATTTTTTGCCTTCTTCTCTCTTATTCTCTCCAGAGTGCACAATGGAATTTTCTAGCGGCTATTTGACTTGTAATGGAGTCATTGCTCTGATGGCTAATGGAATCTATGTTTGTGTATTCTTGTATTTGAGTATTTATCAGTTTTAATTTCTAATGTGGTAAATATTGAGAGAGGAGCAAAAGCTTTTTGGGGTGCTCAATAATTTTTATAAGTCTAAACGGGTCCTATGAACAAAACATTTGGGAACTGTTGGGTGACTGCAATTCAGAGGGAATTAATGTAGAAGATAGCCATCTGGCAGGACCTGGGCAGCCACCACAGCCACCTGTCAGGGAGGAAGTCTGGGGAAAAAATTACCCCAAAGAGCACCGTCTCTCTCCTGCCAATCTGAGAGCAGGGCCTCCCATTAACTAAATACAGCTCCAAGCCAGAGGTCAAGGGTAGCTGTTTCTGGAGCGCAGATCAGGATGGGAAAGAGTGGTTCTGGAGGAACCAACGGAAAACACCCACATACTTGGAGATTGGAAGGAAATTTTAAAAACGAAGAAGAAGGAAGAAGGGGAAAGGAGCAGAAGAGGAAAAAGAAGAGGAAGAGGAGGAACAGAGGGATAGTGGGGATCCTTCACAATGAGATCCAGAGAGAAAACCTCCAAGCCGTTCCCAGGCTCTTTGCTCCATTCACTTAGCTGGCTAATGAGGGAGGATCTGGGTTCAAATTCTAGCTCTATAATTTTCTAATTATGGTTCCTTGAGCAAGTTCATAAATCTCGGCTCAGTTTCCTTATCTGCAACGTGAGATAATAATACCTCTCTCAGAGTGCAGATGACAGAATTGACCTAGTTAATATGTATGCAGTATCTAGTGTAGACCCTTCACTAGTCTATGTCCCTTTATCCTTCCTGTCCAAACTCCTGGAAAGAGGTCCCAGTAACTATAATATTAAGATACCTTGGACCTCGTGTTGGACTTGATTTTAAACCACAAAGGCTGGGACTCTAATCATCCTCATTTCTTTCTGAGGGTTTACTGCCAGGTTAACTATTCATAGTGGTTAGACATTTGGATTGGAAAACAAAACAAAACAAAACAAAAACTCGTAATAAAATGTATAAATGCTAATTATGTCTTAAGGGAATTATTATAGTCCTTTGAAACAACCAACTCTTAGAATTCTAAGATTCCATTAAGACAAAAAAAGGGGGGGAGGGGAAGAAGAAGAATTAGAATTAGAATTATTTCTGCAGGGTTTGCTGATTTGCATGCCTTCCACTACGTTTCTATCATGGTTCTCTTGAGTTGCTGACATTCTGCGCGGCGGCAAGTGGGACGAGACATTTGTTTAAGCCGGAGAAGACTAGCGCTGTATTTGCTGCACTAGTTTTTCTGCCCCTTTCTGAACGTTTCTATTTGTCGAGTTCCTCCACAAAGCTCCAGTTGCTAAGGCCCTTTGATTCTTCCCTGGGATGTTCACTGTTAACACGTTTGAAACCTGCTGGGAGCATAAGCCCTGCTTAATGAAAATAAAGGTGTGATTAAGGAGATAATCTGGTAAACTGTCAGTCACATTTTGCAAAGTTATTATTATCCGGTTGCAGTATTAGAGGTTTCAGTTTTTTTGTTGTTGTTGTTGTTGTTGTTGTTGTTGTTGTTGTTTTGCTTTGATCAAGAACAGTCATTGCCTGGGGCCCCAAGTGAAAGAATTTAATTTTCTCATTTTAATTAGTGGTGTGCATGTCTGCAGTTGCAACCTCTTCACTTCTGATTCTTCCCCATGCTCAGTCACCTCTCTCTGTCTCTCCATACACACATCCTATGTGGATATAATATACATTTAAAATGAGAAACTCTTTAGTAAGGAAAGAAAGCCCCCCCAAACAAACTCTAGGTCAAACTGCAAATTTGTGTTGCTAACATGCAGTTATTCAATTAAGATCAGATAGAAAGTGGGCAGCCAGTTTACCATTCAAATTGATGGATGGGATAAGGAACTGCCGGACCATTGTCGAAATGCAAATGATTTTAAACTCCAAATACTCCGAGAAAATGAGATTGATTGTGAAGCTGGTTTTTCCTCCCATTACTCAAATGGGTAAATAGATGATAGATAAGGAGGGATGGGGGTGGAGGGTGTCTGGATGGAGATTGCTGCAAAAGCTGGTGTTTTCTTGTCACAGAAGGCATTTAGCAAATAAGTCTCTCTTACTCTGATAAAGCAGGTTGAGCAAAGACTTGTAGTTTCCTGCCAAATTTTGGTTTTTTGATATTGATGATGAAGCTGACAAGTGAGGGGGAAAAGAGATATACATCCCCTCCATACATGACGAACTTCGCAGATCTGTTAACTCAGGGATCCCTTCTCTCCCTGCACCCCACCACCCCATAAGCCTACACACACACACACACACACACACACACACGCACACGTTCATCTCTAATGCAACCCAAAAGTTAATGGTCAGAATTTGCACCTTTGACAATTGCTCTCCAATGAACTTCCTGTAGGATTCTGGGCAAACACAAATTGCGTTCTCCCAAGACTCTTCTCCGATGAACCAAATATCCCGTGGTGTAGTAAAAAGGGAAGGGGTCAGGGAAGGCAGGAAGAAGAGCTAGATGTTAGAAGATCATGAATTGTGTGTTGGATATGTTGGATTTGACATGCTTTGGGGATAGCCACGTATACATGTCAAACATATATGAAACATCAAGGGCCCGAGACGAGGAGCAGACTCTGATCTCCAGGCACTTGCTTCAATTGTAATTAATTATCTGCTCAGTGTCTGTCTTTCCTGATAACCGTGAGCCTGTCTATTCACTGCCATATCCTCAGTTCCTTCTCAATAAATAGCTGGGGAAGGGAGGGAGGGAGGGAGGAAGGGAGGAAGAAAGGATGGAGGGAAAGAGGGCCAGAGGGAGAGAAGGAAGGGAGATTGATGATTAGCCAGGCATTAGTTATCATCAGCTTCTACTTGGTCCAGCAGCAGGTGGGCTATGGATATAAACTATAAATCAGTTTCTCAGATTATTTTACAAATCCTTACCACCAAGAAAGCAAAAGGAAAAAAACTAACATTTATTAAGAGTACACTGTTTGTCAGGAAGACAAAATCCTAGGATTTCTACCTTTATCCCCTGCTATTTCCACCAGAGTACTGTTCAGCAGTTGCTGAAGACGCCTCATTTTGTTGGACTATTTTAGCTGCTCCCTTCACTCCATAGCAGATATCGGTGAATAAATGGACTGTTCTAACTTGTTTTCTTCTGTTACTTTACACTTCCCACCGCGCATCTCCTGATCTGAAGCCTGGATATTTTCTGTTTGTTTTTCAATAGATTATAGCACATACCTTCCTTCCTCTTCCCTTTGAACAAGTCCTCTCCAGTTGTCTTCTCCTAACTACACGGAGAAGCCTGTTGCATTGTTCTGATGGGTCTCTACATGTTCACTGGTCTGTCAGACTTGGACATATGAATAACTGTCGACTAATAGGACCCTGGCTGAGCTTTATCTGCCTGCAAGTCTAACATGTTCAGAAAACGTTAAGTGGCTCAGTGTAGCTTAATTTTGGAATTGTGCTTAAAATACTAGCAGGGAAGAGCATGCGTTGGTGTTTACTAGGTGGGAACCCCTGTGCCAGAGACTTGTATACATCATACCTGCTGTGATCAAACAATCCAGTTTGCTCAAGGTGATACCACTTGATACCTATTGTTCCAGTACAATTTTTAGCAGGACTCCACCCCACGCCCCTGCCCCGTCCCACTCACACACACTGACCCTGTTTGAACAACAAATTATATATCTATCCTACTGATATGTCATTTAATAGCCCCTCAGTGTTCTCCTCTGGGTGGATATCACCAACAATCCCATTTTCAGAGGAGGCAACTTAGGCTCAGTGAGGCCAAATCATTTACCTGAAGTCTGACAACTCAGGTGTTAGAATCCAGCTTCCAATTTAGGAACGACTGATTCTAAAGCTGGCTTTCCAACATCCCATGAGGTATTCAGTATGGATTCAGAAGAATAAGATGATCAAAGTTCTCAGTTTCCAAGTGAAACACTTCTGTGTGATCACGGCCCAGTCGTTCCCATTCTGCAAATAAAATGAGCCTACACAGATGTATTTTTCTCTGTTATTAATGTACACCTGGCAGGATTTTAGTCAGGATCAGTGCTTAATGAGATTGGCAAAGGTAGAAAATTTGGCTTGCCTGCCTGCCTTAATTCTTCTCTTTATTCTCTATCCACTCCTGTAATCCGGCACGCTTAATCTCCTCCCTAACAAAACCGAGGGAAATGCGAAACTGTCAGCAGAGACATCTGAATTCAAATCCCAGAGCCAATATTTGTAGTTCTATAAAAGCAAGCAAGTCAGATAACCTCTCGGTGACTCAGTTTCCTCCTGTGTAAAATGAAGAATACTGTCTCCTTCAGAGGGTTGTGGTAAAGATTACATGTGAAGACATATGAAGCACTCGTGGGGCCAGCACATCGTAGGAACTGAACAAATACTAGTCCCCTCCCTGACCACTCAGCAAAGAGCTGATATTAAACCTCGGTTTAAGGGAACAGGATTCTCTTCAGAGGGTGTTAACTTGGACTCATTTAGATGCAGCGGTGAATAGAAAGACGTGTCAACTATGCCCGACAAGTAGGAGCCGTGGGTGCTTGAGAAAGGGGCCCTTTAAATGGTTCACTCATAACATTATTTGGTGGTGGTGTTAGTGCTATTTTTTGCATGTTGGTTTTGCCTCAAAGATTACAAACTCTGGGAATGCATGATCTTGTTATATCATACACCTCACTAGGGTGCCATTTGTAATGGGTCTTAATGAATCAATAGAGATTTATCCATTCAAGAACAAAAAAAAGGCCTATGTCACGTGAAGAGCAGGTGCAAAGTTGGGGCATGTGGAAGGAGCCCCGGAGCAGCACAGGGACGCTGTCCTGGGATAAGGTGATCCACACCTACGGACTATGCGCCATGTGCTCAGCTCTGTGGTAAGCACTTTGCTTGGATGGACTCAGGTATGCTTCATTCACAGTGAGTCGATATGAGGGAAGCTGTTATTCCAGTTTAGACATGGTAGGCTCAGTCTCAGAGGGAGTATGCGCTTAGCACACAATAGAACAAAAATCTGAACCCAGGTATTCTGATTGCAGAGCCTGGACTCGGCTAAGGGTTGAAAACAAAGCTGCTGCTCTGTGTTGGACTCTGATGGAGGGGGGTCCCAGTGGGCCAGAGAGGAGGATTAACTTTCATTCTGGAGGCCCAGGTGGTGGAAGTCTCCCCAGGTGCTGAACCAGAGCAGGGAAAGTGAAGACAGTTGTTGAATTTAAAAGTGAATGAATTTCCTAATTGACCTAAGTAATTCCTCTTTCTGGCTTTGTGGTATTTGCCAGTGCTTCTCCAATTACTTCAAGAGCTGTTGTGAAATTCTCAGTGTAATCTCCAAAGATAATCAATTTAAAAACACATATTTGTGAATGTGAATTATTCATGAGCATTAATATAACTTAAGTATATATGAATTTAAATTAGTTTCATTTGGGGATTTTTAAACATTTCAGAGGTACACATACACAAGTGATTCGTTCCATATTTGTTGAAGACCTACTATATGGTAGGGAACATGTTAGATACATACCTGAAGACTAACAGATGGCCTGGTAAATAATAATAATAATAATAGTAATAATTATATTCCCTGGGTGTTTGCTGCATGCAAGATACTATTCTATACACTTTACATATATTAACCCACTTACGCCCCAGCATACCTCTGTTACTGTAATGCAAAAACCGCAATTACTTATGCACCAACGTAATACTACATTATCTCAATTTGAAAGAGGAAGAAACTGAGTAAATTGTCCCACGGAGCCCAAACGGTTTATCATCAGAGCAGATGCTATGAATCCTGATGGTTCACGTAGATTCTTAGTACCTATTTGTTGAATGAATAGACCAAACATCGGAAGTACAAAATAACAATAATACCTAATATTGTAAGATTTTGTCATGCACATTCTCATTTAAAAATAATGTATGTAAAGGAGCTTAGTTTTTACTACAGGAGGTAAGATATGAACATCAATAGCAAAGTACATATTCATTTGAAAACATAATTTAAAACATAAAAAAATCTTCATTCTACATGGAGGAATGGCGGTGGTCCGTGGATGGAGTGGCACGGGGCTGAGCTTTGGGGGGGTGGATGTATGCACACAGTGATGGAGGGTAGAGCAGAGAGGATGGGTCCTATGAGGGAGCTCCCTGTGAGAAAAAGCACAGAAGGAGGGAAATGCAGAGCCTGTGTGGAGAACATTGAATAGTTTTCTTTAGCTGTAATGTTGCTGCTGAAAACCACCTCGTGACTTTTTTCTGCTGTCTTTCCATTACCTCTTTTATCAATTAGGCCTACATTCAGTGACAAGTGCACAGGAAACCCAAATACAGTGGCTTAAACATAGAGTTTATTTTCCTCACGTGCCAAGAACTCTGGGTAAATGGATGGCTGTCGGCCTTGGTGCAGACTAGGAGCTCCCCAGCGTTGGGCTGGTCGGCATCTGTGTGAGTCTCTTGGCCTTTACGGTTGTGAGTTAGCTGTCCCAGCCTCAGGCATCTGCCTGAATTTAAGGCAGGACTCAAAGGCAGAAGGGGGTTGGGCCACACCGACTGGGTCTCTTCCTTTTATCATGGAAGTAAAAGCATTCCCAGAATCCCCCAGCAGTCACTGCTCGTGTCGTATTGGCCAGAACTCTGTCACATGGCCACTCCTAGCTGCAAAGGAGGCTGGGCACTAGAGTATTCTGTTTTTGTAGATTCTATAATATGAGAGGAAAACAGAGAAGGGGGAGGGAATGGAAGTCAGTTCAACTACCCAGCAGTGTCCATGCGATCTAATAATGCTGATAATAACCACTCCCCTTTACCTGAGTGCTTCCTACGAGCCCATCACAAGCGAAACACTTGACATACATTTCTCTCACTTAATGTTCATTACAACATGTCTGTGAGAGACCCGTCATTACCCTCATTTTACTGAGATTCACCTATGTTCGGTCACTTGCCCAAGGTCTAACAGCTGCCAAGAGGCAGAACTGCTACGCTTCTACTGCTGGTCTTAGCTGGGATGCCCTTCTGTCCCCCTGAATAATGATCACTAACTGATCACCTATCATGGGACGAGCTTTGTGCATTTGTTTTATCGTTGATTCTCACAAAGTTCTCTGAGTGGTTTGTAATACGTATTACCATTTGACAGGTGAAGAAATTGAATTTCAGTGAGTTTACATGACTTGCCCAAGGTCGCATGCCTGTAGGAGCTGAGATGAGATTCAAAACCCAGACTGCCTCATTTGAAACTCCATACCTTCGCTTCTGTGCTGTGCCACATTTTATCAAGATGCTGTTAGAAAAACATGACTCTAGTGTATTATATCCAAAATACCTCCCATCTTTCCCTCTTCTCCACTCCACAGTCATTTTGCTGGCTCAGGTCCTCATCACCTTGTAAATAGATTATTCTAAGAGCCTCCTAAGCTGCTGTTACCCTTTTACTTTCGCCTACCAGATTCACCTTCTCAAATCATAAGTGGTCCACCCCTTATGGACCCCTCATGTGGCCCACCCCTCTGCTCCATGGCTCCGCACTGCCCAACAAAGGGAGTTCAGTTATCTTAACCAACTCTGCCTCCCTCGGACTTTCCCACCTGGCCTCTCATTATTAGTTATCCTTTGCTTTGGACTCTTCCCCTACTGTCCGCTGCAGGAAGGCTGGTCTTGCCACAGTACAAATTCAGCCAGTCCAATAGGATCTTGAAGGAGGAAAGGGAGCCTCGCTGTAGGTGTGGAGAAAGGACGTTCCAAGTCAAAACACAGCAGAAGGAAAGGCATGAGGGTGGAAGGACGAGGGTATTAGTCAGTCTTCCCATTAGTCAGATATGGCTGCCGGAAGGAATGGTGTTATGGAAATCGCTGGAGAGTTCTGCCAATTCATGGGTTCAAATACCAAACTGGGAGAGGGAAAAAAAAATCATGGTCAGCCTTATATTAGTATGTGCCAATCTCTGATTCTTTGGGTTGGTCATTATCTAATGAATTTGACTAATTCTCCCAGAAGAATCACTCCTCTAATTAGCATCTTATAAATAAAGTTTGCCAGCTAGAGATAGGAGAGTCGGCCCATTTTCCTAGTCCTTCCCAATTAGAGAAGGAATCCAGTGTGGGCATGATGGAAAGTCTTTAGCATCAGAACAGCCATGAGTTTGAACCCTGGCTGTGTGCGGCTTTGGGCACAAAACTCGCTTCATCTCTCTAAGCCTCGAGGTCCTCATCTGTCAGTAGCAGAGAATGGAGCCTATCTCGCAATGTTGTCACAAGGTCTTGAGAAGTACCGGGGAGGAAGAGTGGAAGGATCCGTGTGTAAGCAGACCCAACCCCAATCACTCTGAAGCCACATGGTTTTGTTGGGGAAATTGCTAGGGACCAGCTTCTGCCAACCTGAAAATCATCAGGGCAGGAATTACAATCAGTCTGGAAAGACAGTTAAAAGATGCAATTTGTTTCATCTGGCTTCCTTTTATGTCTAAACAGGGAGGGCCCGTGCTAAACCCCACTCATGACAAGGAAGCCAAACTACTTGTGTGTGACAGAAGGTGGAACTACTCGGTAAGGGTGATTTAATGGGACGAGGAATATGCAACACCGCCTTATCAGTGACGTGCCAGCCTGACACGGCTGAGCACACATGGGCCAGCTGCTGGCCTTCGCCCTGCTGGTAACTAGTTCTGTGACCTTGTGTGGGTCATGGCAAGCTCGCTCCCTCTCGTGACGTCTATACAATGGACACGAAAAAGAGACGATGGCTCTGAGAATAAAAATGTGAAAATCATTTAAGAATTATATTTCATTTAAATTATTTTGCCATCAAATCATTTTAAAAAGTGAAGCAGATTATGGATGCTATTAACATTGGCCCTTCACACAATAGCCAAAGTCATCAAAAGTCCCTTCATAAATATTTCTGTCCTCAGGAACTCACATTCTAGTGGGAGAGGCTGACACGTGCGTAAATCACTCTAATACAAGGTAAATAGTGGTAAGCACTGCAGGGAAGGGACAAGGCAAAAGCCCTGGAGACATGGGAGTGGGGAGATTAATTTCCAACAGGGGGATCTGGAAAGGTTCCGTGAAGAAGATAGGATTTGGGTTGAGCCTTGAAAGCTAGGGAGAGCTCTGATTTATACTGTCTGGTCTTGTGGCTCGTGGAGCACGTGGAGCTTTCTTCTCTCAGTGAACTCTGAGTTCCTGAAGGGGAAGGACGTTGACTTTCATCTCTCATTGCCAGCTCCCCAGCATAGAGCCTGGTGCTCCATAACTGTTGTTTGAGTCCAATTAATAATGACGACAGAAGAAGGAGGAGGCGTCACACTAATCATATCAGTCGCATTTATTCTTTTATGGAGTGCATGTTATGTTTCAAGTGATTGAACACATCATCACACCTGACCATCCCAGCAATCCCTGAGCAAGGAATTATCATCACAAGGTCTACTCCCCACCTCCTGCTTGACAGATGAGGGAACTGAGGCCTAGAGGGAGCGCGGCCTACACCGGGCCCCACACTTGTAATCAGTAGGATTGGATTCACTCTCGGATCACTTGAATTTCAAACTCATGACCACGACATCATATAACCAGAATGAGAGGACAGCTTTCCTGGAAAAAGTCTGAGAACAATGGATTTTATAACATTTCTGGTGGAAAAAAAGCTTAGACGCAAAGAGATATATATCAGTCAGGGCTCTCCAGAGAAACAGAACTAAAGACCACATTTCTATGTGGAATCTTTGACAGAATTCCTTCTTCTCTAGGAAGTCTTAGTCTTTGCTCTTAGGGCCTTCAACTGATCGGACGAGGCCCACCCACATTAGGAAGGTAATCTGCTTTACTGAAAGCCAACTGATTGTATTAGGTTGGTGCAAAAGTAATTGCGGTTTTTGCAATTATGTTTAAACTTTTAAACTGCAATTACTTTTGCACCAACCTAATAAATGTTAATCACGTCCCCAAATACCTTCTCAGCAACATCTAGACTAGTATTTGGCCAACACCTGGGTATCATCGCCTGGCCAAGCTGACACATAAAATTAACCATCACAAGATGGTGATAAACAAGGACCCCGGAAAGTTTTTAAATTTAAGCCACTGTACCCCTGTGCTCACCCTATTGTTTCGTTGTTTTTCGTTAGCACTTTTTAAATGCATGAGAACAAGAAAAGCAGAATTTGAAATTCTGTGTATTTGTGAAGGGAAAATATACTTTTCTCATAAAATGAAGACTATTTTTTAAAAATTCATACGCAGATAAAAAGGGAATAGAAAATGCCAAGGTTTGATTTAAGCATCAAAATATTTTATGCATGTTTAATTTTAGATTTTGTTACACAGGAAAGCGTATTTGACTCTCCTGGTATGTGTGCGCTGACCTGTTTTAAATAGATTTCTACAAGGTCAGTACGGGGAGAAGATTTGGGGTGTCATTTTGTGCAACCTCATGTGTTACAGATGGGAACGCTGGGACTCAGAGAGGGCAGTCCAATGGCGCAGCTTGTCACCTCAAGCAAGTGGTAGAACCAGGACTCCTGCCCAGTCTCTGCCAGGGCTTCATTCATCAGGCTCATTATCCAATTTTATTATCAGCAGAGAAAAGAAAAATAAACACATACAAAGCCCATATTCTACGCCTTAGGGTTGCATGAGCCATGCTCAGGCCAGCTGTGAGCCAGATGTCTGCCCTCCCCAACGGGGATGCAGGGGATTCCCTGGTTCTCGACGAACAGATGAGGGAGAAGCTGAGGGCTGCAGGATGGGGAGAGTCCAAGCCCCCTCGGGGACAGGACGAGCTGCTGAGATAGACAGTGCCACCTGAAGCGAGGGAGACTATGTGCCCTGGGAAACATCAGGTCGGCCATGAGGTGTTGGACAGAGTGAAACTGTGAGTCTGGACTTCTGAGATCTAGTCCCTGATCGCCTTCTCTATTAGCTGTGAGTTTGCTTTTCTGGGCCTCGTTCTTCTCTGTAAAATGAGAGAAATCGTGGCCTATCTATATGAAGGCAGATAAATCAGAAGACCCAAGTTTGAATCCTGCCTTTGCCACTTACAGATGAGGTGTCTTTGGGCAACTCGCTTAGCCTCTCAAACCTCAGCTCATAAAGACAGGTGATAATTCCTGGTTAGGATTTAAGTAATTCATGTGAAGTTCCAACCACGTCTGTCCCACGGAATGGGTGCTCCATTCCTCCTCTAACTCTCCCTTTCCTTCTCAGAAGCTAAACTCATGAGACTTCTGCTTTCCCGAGATCTCCAGTTATGCCCTGAGACCCACACCATAATCCTGGCTTCACAATCTCTCTGCACTAGTTAGTCATTCAACAGCGATTCCTTCAAGGACTCTGCTGGATTTGCCCCTACCTTCACAGAGCTTGCACCCTGAACCTCCAAGCTACATCTTCAGCCATTACCCACAGATTGACTGTCCCCTGGGGATGACACATTTTAGTTTCACCTTGCCTGTGTTGCTTGCAGGCTCCAGCCCCCATGCTGGAAAAACTTGCCAACACTCTCTGGTGGGAAAACCACCAGCCTTGCAAAGAGGGGTGGAGTAGGAGCCTGAGGGTGGGTCCTGACAGCTGGTGCTACTCAAGTATTGATGACATCCCTCCACCCACGCTTTGGAAACTAGGTGTGGCTGCCTTTGTGTCTCTCTCCCAAATAGTAACAGAGGCCCACTCCTTTTCATCTGTTGAGGACCTTATGAGGTGAGATTTCTTAAGATCATTGTTTCTGTCAGGCAAAATGTCAGTAGTCCCCGGGAGGCCTCTGTGACGTCTGGAATCCAGTACTCAGCTGGTCTCTGTGGGGCCTGAACCCCACCTGTGCACTGTGTTTGCCCATGGAAACCAGGGCAGGAGACAAAGAGCTTTCTCTGGAGCAGGCCTCACGTGCGTGGGGGCCTGCGAAGGCGCTGATTGTAATCTGGTGTCTGTAGCCTGGCAGACCCAACGTTTTTCAGTGAGTCACTCTCCCATCTGAGCTCATCCCAGATACTTGTTTGTGGGGTTGCTCGAGGAAGGCAGGGCAATGAAATCAACACATAATGTGTGACTTGGGAGGGAGCTGAGACATTGTCTAAACCAACCTCCTATGGTGGGAACTTCTGGAAATTTCTACTGCTCAGGCTGGCAACCAGGTCCTTTCCTTGCCCTCTCACAAGCGCTGGGGCCTCATTTGCTTCCTTCCACCTTTAGCACTGCCCCTGTCCACTGCTTCCCTGAGGGCCCTCCTCACCCAAGCATGGCTGAAGAAGAGGAGGCAGCGTTCACTGAGAGAATGGGCCCTGCACCTCCACACTAACCACTCCCCAGATAAACAACACACAAGCCCTCTACAGGTTCATTGCCTGAGACTCAAACTCCGGTAACCAAGCAGCCAGGGGGCTAAAGCACCCAACATCCTCTGGTGAGATTATGTTCATGGCCCCTGGTCTGTGGTTCCCAAAGCCCTCCCTGCGAGATAGAAGGTAAGGGACACCCCATCTCATTTTCATTTCAGAAGGTTGAGGTCACCGAATCTTCTGTCCCGTGGACCTAAGGTAACCTATCTTTCCAGGACTGACCTGACTAGAGGATGTAATCCAAGCCAGATCACGGGTCCCTCTGCCCTCCAGACAGATCTTATCCCCCGACAGTATTGTTCCCTCTGGGCATATGCTCACATTCCTTTATTTTATATATGAGAAAATGAGGCCAAACAGGTTTAAGAGATTTCCGAAGACCACACACGCTATGGGGGCACAATCCAGATGAGACCAGTGGCTTTCCCCCTGCCACTGCTCTCTCCACATAAGCAGCTTCTGAGCCTGAGGAACATCCATCCAGGTCCCGTATTGGTTATTTTCGCTCAGCTCCCTAAGAAGACATCAACAGTCCTTTTGGTTTGGGGAATAGATCCCACATATGCTTTCCAGGGTGGGACAAAACACTGTCAGACCATTTAAGCATGAACTCCCTTTGATCTTCTTTGAGGGCTGTTACTAATCCTCCATATACTTATTCTTCTGGAATCTGCAGATGGAACCTGTCTTGCCTAAACAACCTGCTGGTACACAAATAGGGTCAGTTCTCAGAGGCATCTGGGTAATCTGCCTCTCCCTGGTGGGGTCTAGGGTAACAGGGATGGTGCCATTCATTAGAAAAAGTCGTAGGGGAAGAGGACAGAATGCTTTTCGGAATTACGCATAAATGTAAAGCTTGGCCGAGCATCTTGGTATTGTGTGACCCTGAGAAAGTTACCTAATCTCTCTGAGCCTCAGTGTGTTCCTCTGCAAAATGGGAATAACGATACTTACCTCTCAGGATTATTGCAAAGATTCATGAGGTAATGTAGGTGGAGCCCCCAGCTCCTTCTATGTACTAAACACGCATTTCTTTCCTTTGTTTTCCCCACCTAACCCAGGGTATTTTTTTTTTTAAATAATAATAACTTTACTATTTACAAAGCTCATTTTGCTGGGTGCGTGATGTGTGTGTGTGTGTGTGTGTGTGTGTGTGTGTGTGTGTGCACGCGCAGTCTAGATGTGGCTAGAGAAAAGGGTACAAATGGCCTCAGCAAAAAAAAAAAAAAGCCATGTAGCTTGGCGACCAGATACCCACCATATAAATCAGAAACCCTTACTTCCATCTGCCTCCTCCTAGCTGTGTTCTCTAGTATAAGTCACTTTACATGTCTGTCTTTCACTGTCACTCGTAAAACACAAATAATGCTATCTTCCTCACTTCTTCCTCTAACAGAATATAAAATACTGGATACCATGTACCTCGATGGTTATTATCTAGAGCGGTGCTTCTTAAAGGGTGTAGGGATAATGTAAAAAGTAGCATTCCTGAAACAAATAAGTTTAGGAAATACTGGGTTATAAAGGTTTCTCATTGCAGGACTTCTCCGTGCCTTTATTCTCCCGATATGCCTTAGGGATCTCCGAGACTGGGATATAGTGTTTCCCAAGGATAGGTGACCACTAAACTTACATTTTGAAGACTATCTCATGGGCCCAGTGTTCTACAGGACACACTGTGCAAAACACTCAGCAGACATGCTTCAAATTGCTTCCCCACAGCCCAGAGAATGAGAGATTTACTTGTCCCACCATCTTACCTGGATGCAAGATGCAAGAAAGAGAGGCAATTTAGTAGCATAAAGGTTGGCTTTTAAGAGCGATTCCTCTGGCAGCGAGAGGCAAAGAGAGAGCAGGTACCCAGCGTTAAGAACCTGGGGCAGGACTGTAATGGCATTTAATGAAGGTGCTGTTGGGAGGTCCAATGTACCCTAAATAATTTGGGGAGGTCTCAGCTTAGAGGTGGCACCCCCAGGGCAGCTAAGGAGCAATGGATGTGAAATGGCTGGATTTTTTTTACTGCTTAACAGCAAGGGGAAAAAATGTGAAAGTCAACTTGGGATTGAAGCTCAACATCTTATACAGAAAGAACCATCGTACACTCAGGAGCACATATGGCTGGGGAGTGTGTGCCCTGTCACAGCTCTAAACAGTGTAAGCTGTTTGCTCACCTGAAATACCTTCCTCACTCATTCAGGTATTGGGGACCACCCCGCCTTAATATCCTGCTATTTATTATTTTAAATTAACCAGTGTTATAAAACGAAGTGGCGTCCAAATGTCTGTTGTCTCTTCCTTCTCCTCTTCGCCCTAGACACCTGTTACACCACCACCACCAAATAAGTATACTGCACGTAAGTATCAGAAGCAATGCGGAGCTTCCCAGGGAGTCCACAGAGGAACTGTGGAGGGAATTTACATGGCATAGCCACAAAAGACTTTTTTATTTGACATTTCTTACCTGCCCTAGGCCCTCTCTCTGCCAAGTTCCTCTGGGGGTTCCCCCTGTCTATTTTACCCTTTTATGCGGTTTATAGCCTAGCTGTCACCTGTCTTTCATTCCCATAGCTTAGAGATTAAAGATAGGGCTAGAGATAATGCAGAAGAGTGGAAGACGCGTAATTATTGAAGTCAATACAGAACTCTGTTCAAATCTGTGCTCTGCAGCTTCCTGGTTGAAGGATGTTGGTCAAGTCACTTCACTTTTCTAAGATTCCATCTCATTTTGGAGACTCTGGAGAGGATACTGTGTTGCATGGTAGTTTTGTGGATGGGAGAAGAGGAATATGAAACACATAGCATGGTGCTGGCCACAGAACAGGCCCTCTGTGAATCTCAGGAACGACGATTCAGAGTGGAATTGTGAAGTGTCTGAACCCAGATGGTGGCTGTTAGGATGGGAAAGGAGAGACAAGTGCGTGAGACATTATGTCCCAACATAGACTGGGGCTGTGACGGAGTAAAGGAAAGTGGTGACAGGTCTCCGTTAAAGAGATTCAGTGCTTGGCCTTGCATGGCGCCCAGAGTGCCGCCAGGACGTGGCGTGACAGCTGAATATCAGGGACCATTATGAAAAGAAGCGAGGTGTCTCCCAAGGCCCTTCCTGGGGACAAAGGGCTGAATGAATTAATTTAAATAATAGTTGTAGATATGCTTGATGTTCAAGCAGATAAATGACAGGACCACCTAATTGGTGAATGTGGATGGAAGAGTTAATAAATGGTTTTTTGAATGTAATTTCTAAAACATCTCTTAACAAGTCATGGTTTGTTTTAAATTTTGTTTGCTGACATGTGTGTTTCATGTTGCTTTACAGAGTGACTGCTGAGGCAAAAAGTTGAAGTACCTAGCTCTAATTTTCAACCTACCTGGTCACAAGTGACAAAGCAAAGCATAGTGTAATAGTTGCTTCCTCCAGAAGGAAGAACAAGTCAGAAGAGTCTGAAGGTCTCCAATGCTTCCCAGTGCTTTTACTGGAAAAACCTAGCCTTCAGCGTTAGGAAAAGAAAGATCAAAATTCTAACTTCGACCCTTAAAAGTATGAAGTCGGCCATATTATTTAAGCTTTCTGAGCCTCAATTTTCTTATCTGTGTAATGGGTGTGAACATGCCTTCCTCTGTTGGTTGTTCTGAGGTGCAATTAAGACAACGTAAGGGAAAGTGGGTGCCTGGCACATGGGTGATGCTCAGTACATGTCGCTTCCTCTTCCTGAAAGATTGAATTGAAAATATTTACATTATTGTGTGTCTTTCTGTTGCGTAGAACAGAAAAGACAAAAGAAGACTGTTCAGAAGTGTATGTGTGGCTGCAGTGATCTATGGGTGGTTATTGGGAGTAGAGGTAGGAAGCAAAGAAAATTCAGGAATGCACACCAGGAACTCCAGTATCACTTCAAGGCTTTGGTGGCCTGAGTTGCAGGACCATAATATGACAGTGGAAAGAGAAATACTGCTTAAAAAAGAAGAAGAAAGGAAAAACTCCAATGAAAGAAGGGTTTGAGGGTCTCTGCGTACTAAGATGCGGAACATCTTCATAGTGCTGGGGAAGTGTAACATGAAGCACTTGGGTCATGGATAAAAGGAACGAAAGACACACAAGTGATGTGGGAATGAGCTGCCAACCACGCAGCAGTTTCATCTGGCGGAAACCCTAACAGAAGCCAGAACTCGTGCAGGGTCGAGCCATACATAGTAGAGCCCCCACAAGTCTCTCGGATGCTGGGAGGACAACCGACACATTTGTGTTTCCTTGACCACTTTATACTCAGAAGGAAGGAGCCACAAGAAGATTTGCTCTTCGGGGCTGAGTGGAACTGAATCACTGACGGTGATGCACAGGCGACATGAGTTTGGTAGAAACAAACTGTGCCACATTGGAGTCAAATGAGGTCAAGACTTCCTGCTTGAGCCCTCATACATTCTTGACTTTAGGAAAGCAGATTTCCAGAACCTCGGCATGACCACTGCCCTCCAAGAAAACAGACTCAAGTTTGCAAAAGGGGGATTCCAACTGCACCATCTTGAGCGGCCCAGTAAAGGCAGAAAAGGCGGTGTGAGTCTGCACGGGTGCACAGGAAGCCAAGCTGCTCTGCTAGTGACCTTGTAAATGTCGGTGTCCTGGAAGCAGCAGGGACTGGAGCTGGGTGTGCCTGGGTTTGAATGTTAGGTCCCTGTCTATATAGCCTCTGGCAAGTTATCTAAGCTTTCTGAGTTTCTTTCTATGTGCATCAAAAAGAAACAATGCTACTTATATCACAGTGTCAATATAGCGTTAAATGATGTAATACTCGTGTATGCAAAACATACTACCTCTCTCTGAACCATAGAAACCGCCCAAGGTAAAATATGAGACTCCTTTCCTTTTCCTTTGTAGGATTATTTGGCACGTAGATTACAGGAAGACCTGGGATTGTGGGGGAGGGGTAGGGAACTGGAGAAGTGAGTCTGTAAACTTTCTCCAGCCCTGAGAGCAAGACGAGAGAGGGGCAACATCGTATCCCAAAGTAGTGTCTTGAATGGTGGAATTGACAGTCTGTTTGGGGAGATTTTGGATATACTAGATAGAGGAGAAAGAGTCAGGCAGAATTTTCCCAAACACACTGTGCCGGCAGGCACCAGTCTTGCCAGAAAGACCCTTACTTGCTCATTAGGAAAAGTTTACAGGTTGCCCAGATCACCACTCTGACCGGCCCACCAGCCCATCTTTCTAAAACTTTAGCTTGGATCTCTCTTTCACTACATTGCTTTGGCAGAGAAATGACTCACTTGCATTTTATGTTTTTTGGCGGTTCCTTTAAGGAATTGGAAAAGCTTTGACACCTGAAGGCCACAGATACAACCTGGGAACATGGAACCCGTATGAAATTCTGGCCTGAAAAGGCTGACCACTGGAGGAGGAGCCAGGGGCTCGGGACCTAGTCCTAACTCTGCCAGAGTCTTACTCTGTGACTTTGAGCAAATGGTTGTAAATCTCCGGTCCTTAGTGTCCTCATCTGAAAAGTGGGGGAATGTGAGGGAGAAGTGTGCAGAGAGCACCGATCTTAATTCAGACTGTTGTAAAAGCCTATTCAAATGTGAGATTTTATGAATTTCCAGTGTGGTGAAGTTGAAACACTAGCTAAAATGTATTGAGTAACTACCATGTGTCAGAAATTATTAAAAGTCTTATATTTTAGTTATTTCATCCTCACCCTCCTATGAAGTAGGTGTTATTATTATTGCCATGTCACAGGTGAGAAAACTAAACACAGAGAGGTTATATAACTCACCCAATGTCACGGAGCTGGTAGGTGCCAGAGCCAGAATTTGAATCCTATCCGTTGACTACGGAGCCTGTAAGCTTTGCCACTGATCTCTGCTTGAGTTAGACAGACCTGGTTGTTAACTGAGGTCCCCTCACTTATGATCTGCTATGTACAAGCCAAATCCTTTAACTGACCTCAGTGGCCTCATTTACAAAGTAGTGGTGTTACATCCTGCCTCGGGGAGTTGCTGCAAGTCACAAGTCAGGTCAGTATGTGTAGCAGGGTGAATAAGAAATAAACTGGTGTTACCATGCCATGTCCCCCCCCCAGGAAGGAGAGGTCAGCTGTGATTCTGTAAGTCTTGGCTTTCCTAAGAATAGACCACAAACTGACGGAAATAAAGTAGTAGAAAAAGAAAATAGTGGTGGAGTATGATAAATACTAGGAGGAGGTACCCAGGATGATAATGCCGCATGAGTAGGATGGTCAGTAAAGCAACACTGAGGAGGCAAATCAATCAGATAAAAGGCAGTGGGGATCTGGTGGCAGGAGTTGGAGGACCTCTGGTAATGACTGAGGCAAGCTGGGAGCTCCAGGAATAATTTATTTGAAAGAAATAATTGAAGGTCGATGGCATTTCTTTTGCCTGAGACAAAGAATCCCATGCACCTTTTCTGTGGATAGTTAACACCATGAGTAGAACTTGATAGGTTCTAAACAAATCTGGTTTCTTTCCCTCTCTTTTGTTATCATCTCCTATTATGCGGCAGTAGCCATGGGAAGGATGTATGATGAAAGCGTTCTTCTTTCATTTGGATAAAAGTATGCCACTGTGATTGGATTGAAATCTCTCTTACCACAAAAAAAAAAAAAAAAAAAAAAAGAAAAAAAAAAGAAAAGATTTTAATTTTAACATGAAAATTTGATGAGCTGAATATGCAGCATTGCCTGGGTCAATATCTACATTTCAAATGCATTTACTGTCATTACTGAAAGAATCTCCACTTGGTGAGCCATTAAGACAAAGCACTGAGTAAATTAGCTAAATCGTGCCTAGGGTAACCGCTCTGCAGGGCTTGTTGGGAAAAGACTCTTCCTGCAAGTGATGATTGGTGAAGGAATGCTTCTGGAAAACGACCCTTCTAGGAAGGATTAGTTGCTAATCAGGAGAACACGAAATGGAGACAAGGAAGGTGGGGGCGGCATATGGAATATATTGGAACGAGAGTACATAGATCCGAGCGAGTCTCCTTTCTGTGTCACCAACCAGCCATGTGACCACATATTTCACAAATATTTATAGAGCACCTGCTGTGTGTAAGGCAGTGCTCTAGGCACTGAGGACTTAGCAATCCATCCGTGAAATACACAGACAAACCCCTGCCCAACTGGGGCTTACAATCGGGTGACAGGAGATTGTTAGGGACTAAATGTGCCCTCCCCAAATTCCTATGTGGAAGCCCTCACCCTCATGGTTAGGGCCTTTAAGAGGTAATTGGTTAGATGAGGTCATGAGGTGGGTTCCTTATGATGGGATTAGTGCCCTTATGAGAAAAGACACTAGAGAGCTTTCCATCCCTCCCCGTCATGTGAGGACACCGCAAGAAGGTAGTGGTCACCTTGCTGCAAGCCAGGAAGCCAGCTCGCGACAGGAAGCCAGAATGAGACTACGCTGGCACTCCAATCTCAGACTTCCGGGCCCCAGAACTATGAGAAAATTAAATTCTGTTGTTGAAGCCACCTAGTCTATGGCATTTTGTGATAGCAGCCCAAGCTGATGAAAAGAACGATAAATAATAAATAAATTCTGAAAATGTCTATAGTATGCCAGCTGGTGGAAAGTGCTATGGAGTAAAGGGGCCGGGCATAGGAAATGCTGACAGTGGACGGTGGAAGGGGAAGAGCTGTGATTTTAAATAGAGTGGCCAGGAGAAACTCCCTGGGCAAAGCCCATGGGTGGTTACAGCATAGAAGTTAAAAGCACAGCTGATTAATTGTTTTCAACCATCCCTCAGATGGTTCTAAATCTCAGCTCCACCCCTTACCAGCTGGATAATATTAGGCCAGTGCTTCGTACAAGTTAATCCAATTTTAGTGTATGTCATACTTACCTGAAGCGCTTTGTAAGCCCCTATTTCTGTGTCCACCACCACGATTCTGATTCAATAGGACTGGGGTCCTCTGGCTATTCCGCAGTTCTCTTCAGTTTCCCGCTGATGCTGAGGCTGCACGACTGGAGAGCCACACGTGGAGAGCCACAGCACTAGATAACAGATGGCCCTCCTAACCTTAGCTTTCTCAGCCGGAAACTGGAAGGGACAGTGTTTGCATCACAGTATGGCTGTCAGTACCCCACACACAGTGAGATCTCAGGACGTGATAGCTGCTGCTGCTGGTATCGTCATTCTTGTCAGTAACATTTCCGCTGTCTGGGCTCCAGTTTCCTCAGTGGTAACATTAGGCCTGTCATGCAGGGTGTCATGAGGGGTCTCTGGTCCCGCTCCCCACATAAGAACGCAGGACATGGTGAGGCCAAAAAGGAACACCCATGGAGCCATAGATAGGGGAGTCATACCACTGTATGGAGGCTGGATTCACATGACGTGCGACCTGCTGTCCGCTTTTCTGCCAACCGACCGACTCCCCATATGCTAGCTGCAATCCGCCTCTCTGCAATCCGCAATCCACACTCTGCCCCTTGCAGGCTCAGCCACCATCTTCTTGGCAGCCCCCATTTATCTGCTAGTGTAGCCACGGCAGTTATATTAGTGGCCAATGGGTCACTGGTTACAGCTGACGGCCAACTAGCCACAGCTGATGACCATCCAATCACAGTTGATGGCCATTTACTACCCGAGCCAGCACCTTTCCACGTGAGGCCGAGAGCCTGGAAACTGCACTCCTGGCTCTGTCCCCACAGGCCCATCGTGGGAAGAGGTAGCTTCGTGCTAAGGCTCAGTGGCGGGGCCCCCAGTCTGTCTCGGGTGTTGGGGATCACAGAAGGATTAGCAGAAATGGCACTTGAACTAAGTCTCAGTGTCGACCTGGGCTTTAGCTGAGAGGAAGGGTGGAGAGGAGGAACTTTCAGAAGCCTTCTGAGCAGGGGACGTGCGTGTGCAGAAGCATGGCGATGAGAGAAAACAGTCAGTGTTCAGGGAACCGCAAATGTATCATGTAGGTAGGGGTTCACCGAGAGATGAAGAGCTCATATGAGGCTTGGCAAAGCAGCTTGGTTTTATCCTGAAGCCATCAGTGGCCAGGGAGTGTTTGTGCAGGAAGGAGGGTGACTGGGCCAGATTCAGTTTGAGAGTGATTCCCTGGAATGGTGTGGAGGGAGGACTGGAAAGGATCAGCTGTGTCTGGAGGCCAGGAGACCAATGAGGGAGCCAGGGCCACAGCTAGTGGGGGAGTAGGTTGTACACCAGGCTACAGAACCTGGCTGGGAGAAAATGGATGAAGGCTTTGTTTTCTAGCCGAAAAGAGAGCCAGCATGCCTTGAACATTTACATAAAGAAGGTTCTCGGTGTCCACAAGCTCAGATTGAGTCACTGCACACCTCCCCAGCCTCCTGCTCGGTCCTCAGTCCACACCCTGCTCTCCCCTGCTCTGTGCCAGTTCTGTCCCACTCTCCTGGAAGCTTCACCTGTCTCCAGAATGCAGTGAGACACACCCCATCATCTATTAAAACACAATACTGATGACCTGGGCCAAAATGAACACTGCCATTCCTTCCACCACAGAAGCAACACTGCACAAAGGAAGCAGGGGTTGGCTGTTAATACTGTCTCCCACTCCTACACGCTGCCCTGCGTCTCCGGAGTCAATTCCAAGCAGTTTATTAACCACATGATAAACTGGCCTCGCAGGAAAAGCGTTCTTCTTAAAGCCGAGGAACTCAGGAGTTCTAAACATTCCCTAGTTCTTCCCAAACACAGTGCATTGGACAGCAGTAGACCCCAATTAGTAGACTCACAAAAGAATTATCTCTGCAAAGATTTTTAGAAGCCAGTTCTGAGGTTTCAGATTGCATCATCTGTGTGCTCCTCTGTTTGCTCACTTTCGACTATACTCAGAGGCTGGTACAGATACCAGATCACTGAATGGCATCAATACATTGATCGAGCAATCATGATTAAAGTGGGACAGTGAGATTTATGTTCTAAGCACAGGAACTCAGTAAATATGTTGAATAAATTAATAAACAGTAAACAAACCAAATGAAATTCTAATATCTTTGTGCATCACTGCTGTTTGACAGAACACATTTACTGTTTTCTCTCACCCAACCCATAAGAATTATTATTATTATTATTATTATTATTATTATTATTATTATTATTTTAATGTAATGTGTCCTGACCTCTTAAACCCCAAGATGGCTTGGAGGCTCCATCCTCCCCCTTCCCACTGTTCTGGTACATTCCTCCTATGGTTCAATCACCTTATTCTATAGCAAACAGTTGCTCATGCGTGTGTTTCCCACTAGACTCTGAATTCCTTGAAAACAAGGATGGTCTCATTCCTTTGAGTATCTCCAGCTTCTTGCACAGGGCCTGTCCCACAGCAGGCACTCAGAAGTTATCGTTGAATTGCTGTTGGGTTTTGAAATTTTACTCTCCTAAGTTCTTGAGGAGGAAGGGAGGCGTGTGTCATTTCTATCATGGAAATGAAAATGTTAAGACACAAGCATCACCAGTGACATTTCCACACAATGTTTAGTGGTAGAGCCAGAAATGGAATCTCAGTCCTCAGGCTGCTCTCCCGAGGTCTCCCACTCCGCCCCGCTCCAAGCTGTGATCTCATCTCTGAACACAGCTCTTCTGTTCAGGACGGCTTGCTACTAGACCTTCTGACATGGACATGCACAGGTTCCAGAGCTTGTTTGTAGATGGCAAATGAGAGCTAAGTGGCTCTGCATAATTAGATAACAGAATTTTTGTTTGTTTGTTTTACTTTTCTATCTGTGGTTGGTGACGGCAGGAATTGGGCTGGAGTTGGGCGTAGGGGGTCTCTGGAGCCAAAGGAAAAAATTAGAGATGGTACAAAATGAGGCTGGCTGCAAGGTACAGGAACTCTAATCAAAAGCAAGCTAAATTTCTAGGCCCCATACATAACTAGACAGAGGTGCACATGGGATGGGTGTGTACCAGCTAAATGGAGCCTGCAGACATGTTTTGTGTAGGCACAGGGTTGGGAGGTGTTACATAAAATCCAGATTTCACGCTTCTCTTTAAAAACCACAAGTTGTGACAACCCAGGTCTGCTCCATCTGAGGCTGGGTAGTTGCTGCCACCTTTTCTAGATGGCACTCTCTAGTTTGCCGCAGTCTCCAACACTCCCTGTTGTCCCCAGGCTACTCTAGCCCACTTGAGTGATCTGCAGTGCCAACCGGCACCTGTAGGACTTTGAGTTTGCAACGTCTGCACCCGAGGAAAATGACAACTCCTGAAAGAAAAAGATAGAGACTTTAGTCCCTGCTCTCCTGTGAGGCACCTACCGTGTGGCAAACATTGTAACACCTGTGAGGTCAAAAAGGGGCAGAGAATTATCCCCATTTTAAGGGTGATGAAACTGAGGCTCAAACAGGGTAAAACTCATGACCATGGTAACAGAGCAAGTACATGGTAGATTCAAATCCTGGTTCCTCGGATTCCAGACCCTGTACCCTGTCTGAACTACTCCTTTAAGCATTTGTTAATCCCTCTCTCACCCCACCCCAACTCCTTTGATTCTGAACTTGAATGCTGACCCAGAAGGTCTAATTTATTTGCATATTAATTGAATGTGGTCTGAGAGAAGGGCCATTGGTTCCAGGGTGCAATCTACAGTCGCATTTTTAAAAATCCTAGATAAACCAATGTGTTGTGTGTTGGTTCTTCATAGCTAAGGGAAAGAGAAGGAAAAATAATTAAGTGACCTGGGTGTTTGGACTTCGATGTTCAGACTATAAATTGTTAAAGGCAGGAAACTGATAATCGAGGGGCAGGAGCTGTGCTTTAATGCTTCAAAAACCCCTGTTTGTTGCAGACATGACAAGGGAAGTTATAGCTAAACAGGAGGATGTGTATAATTAAATGTCAAAACATATTTTGAAAAACGGTTTTTAACTCCTCAAATCTCCCAGCAGGATGAAAAAGAGAAACTCTGTAATAGAGCTGGTTCTTCCTCATCGGAGGCCACTACGTCCTTGCTAGGTAGCAGAGACCTAAGGAGGAGTGGAGAAGGTAGCCTGAATGTTTGGCAGCTTGTGCTTCTCCTTCTAATCAGATAATAACAGCTAAATGCAAGGAGGCCTTACACACATGTGTCAGGCACTTAAATGCATTATCTCATTCGATCTCCGCAGTCATTGCTTAAAATGTGATTTACTCCCATCTCACAGATGAGAAAACTGAGGTTCAGAGAGATTTAGTTGCCCATCATGTCTGTCCATTCCCTTCCCTCAACTCTCTGCCTTAGCCAATAGCCAACTACTTCTTGCACAGATCCTGTAAATCACCAGTGTGTGAGAATTAGAAAGAGACAAAACTGTGAAGACTTCCATACAGCTCGCCCTCCAGCAGTGGAAACTTGGCCAATGTAATCCAGCCTCCCTGAGATTCATTTTCCTCATCTGTAGAACAACAGAAAGACTGGACTTAGAGGATTCTTAGTTAATTAAATGAAATAGTCTACACGAGAGCTAGACATACATGCAGTAGGTACTCCACAAGCAGTACTGAATTTTCATCATTAATTTACACTGGTTGCTTCCCTGGGTTTTCCTGAGAGTGAAAGAAACTTTCATTTCTTCTAGTGGAATCAGTGGCTTCCTCCACATTAAGAGGGTTTCAGTCTTGGCCAGCAGCAGGCCATGGCCACGGCCAGGCCTGACTGACGGGAGGCCTAAGTCCCGGTGTGGGAGACAGCTGGATCCAAGTGTGGGTCCTGCTGTTGCCACTTTGCAGCTGTGGGACTCGAGCCAGGTTCTTTTATCTTCAAGACCTCAGTGTCAAACATCACTAAGTGGAGCTAGTAACACTCCATAGCAAGGTGGCGAAGATCAAATGAGATAAGACTGTTAGAAAGAAATTGAGGGACCGTGTGAGACCTAATGAAAGACAGGGTTTTACCCACTTTGAGGGAATGAATAGCAGTAACTCTTACACTTTTGAGAGCCACAAATGCTTTGTAAACCCAGTGACAGTCGTGGACTCCCTGACCACCCACGTGGGCTCATGGGTCCCTCCAAAACCCGTCCGTGACCTCCAAGGGAAGCCTTGGATCGGCTCTGCTTCATCCCTTGCTATCTCCAGGCCTCCAAACCCCTTCCTACCTGTTGAAGGTGGGGACTGGATAGATCCCACCATGGCTGCTGATGTTTATTAGGGGAACCTGCTGCAGAGCAACCACAGGTACATGCCAAGCTAACGGCCAGGGACAGTGAGCCCTAAAGACCTCACCCCCCCCACAAACCACTCTCCCCTCCATCCTTTCCTTCAGGGGGATTGTGCCCCAAGAAGAGAGGAACAAGGGAGGGCTGGTGGCCAACAAGGGACTCATCCAGTAGGCCTTCAGAAACATGTTCTGGAACTAATGTACAGCAGTGGGAAGGCGGTAGAGTTCCAGTGAACTTAGGAAAAACTTAAACCATAAATGCCTCCAAATTGGGACATGTGCCTTCCTCTTGCCTGTATCACCCACGTCTGACACAAAGGTACACAGGATCAGTGGACAGATAGATGAGCTAACAAGGTTGCAAAGTCTGAGGATGAAGACCGGACAGAGAAGGGTTGAATAAGACATCCTTTAAGTGAAATCGAGGTCCCAAAAGTTGTTCTAAGAACCAGCCGTGTCAAAATTACCTGAATCATTTGTTTTGTTTTTTGGTTGTTTGTTTTTTGTTTTTTGTTTTTTTTAAAAAACAACACATGTTGTAGACCCCACTCACATATACTAAATCAAAATCTGCAGGGTGCTGTCTGGGAGTGTTTGTGTTAGTGTGTGCATGTGTGTTTTGTGGTGTATCTTTCCTAAGTAATTCTTTTAGCCTCACTTAGGCACCACATCTCTACTTCCTTTTTGAGTAGAGTGTGATCATAAAGGGTTTATCCTGGTAGCATGATGAATCTGGGTTCAAGTTCTGCCTTGGCTGCTTAATAGTTGTGTGAGATTGGGGAGCTTACTTGAAGAACCTTAGCCACAGCGATCTCATCGATACAATGAAGGTAAAGACACAGTTAACCCCAGGACCATGTAAGGGTTAAATGGGGTCCTGCCCAGGAAGTGCCTAGCCTAGTTCTCGGGACCAACAAAGCTTTCTCTAAGCGTCAGGTATTGCTCGTGGTGGCAGGGCTGGTAGCAGAGAATCGTTAAGGCGTTTACAGGAACCACAGGACATGGACCAGGCAGGTGCTCCTCATTCCTAATTTAAAGATGAGAACACTGACACTCCGTTCCGTGGTGGAACCAGGGTGTGAACCCCCACGGGCTAGCTGGCTCACTCCTGGGTGACGTCATAATATGTGGACTCCCAGTAGGACCAGCTTGTTGGTATCCAGTGTGGGACGAAAACGCACAACACACCCCAGGACACAGCTCAGATTGCTCTGGGCTGTGAGTTGAATTAGACATGAGGGGAGGAGGGACTGCTTTTCACGAAGGAGCCCCTTTCCCCCCGTGGGCCTTGGAATGGTCTCACTCGGCCACTCATGTTAAGTGGTGTGCTGACACCACTTGGCGTAGGCAGATAGCTTTATTAGATGAAGGGTCAAATGCAATAAAATGCTTGGAGGCTTTTAAAAAAACACTGGAAACATTTACCGTGACATTATTGACAATCTGGTTAATAAGCTGCCTGGACTAGAGTAATACTGCTGGGATCAGCAGCTTTCGCTCCGGCGTTCACTTCCCCATCTCATTCGCTTGTGCTCCCAAAGTGTTCAGGTTGCGTCTTCTACGGGATGGGTATTACTCGGCCTTGCATCCTGAGTAATCGCCTCTTCCAGGCTGAAGGTTTCTTCAAGGGCAAGAATGAGTTCTTTTTCATCTTAGCACATGGATGCTCAATTAAGAGCACTAAATAATGAATTACCATTGATGACTATACTTTAAAAACTTTTTAAAACATATCTTCACTCATATTTTCATTTCCTCCATTCTTCTCTTCCTATTTTCTCCCTTCTGTCCACTCTCACCATGAATGATCCATTTTCACTCTCTGGTTCGCCCTAACAAAAGAACCTCGTGGAAGAATATACAAAGTGAGTAAATCCCAATAATTAAGTGACTCTGTCTGATTCTTGCTGGGTTATTGGGTGATTCTCCCCTACCTCTACTCCCTGAAAGTCAGAGAGTGTATGTATTAGCAAAAGTAATCACCTGTTAGACAGAAGTCTTGGGCTTGTCGCTCTGGCTAAGAAACAGTAATCATTTTTGTACATAGTTTTAAATTCAAATGTAGTGCTAAACTGAACCTAATTTAGTTCCCTATGCTGGTGAGCACGGCTGTGTTTCTCTGGGACTCAATGTTCTCATATGTATAACAGCAGTAAAAATCATGCCTACATCCCAAGGCTGACGCAAGGAGTGAATAAGAGAAAATTATCACTGAAGAGAGCCGTGTGTCTTTCTAAGGGGAACAGTCCTAGCTTTCCCAGGCTTCTCAAGTTCATCAGGCTGCTTCCTGGGTGCGTTGTTGAAAATGCAACATGTAATTCACAGGACATGCACACTGTCGTAGGAGCAAAGCACTCCCCTAGGTACTATAGGTGAGAGATGACAAACACCGCCCTGCTCTCCAGCTGCACACTGTCTGTTACAGGAGGAAAGCACAAATGTTTTAAAAAATAAAAGGAAAGTGTGGAATGATCACTGCTTTGGAAATAAAAATGAGGGGTCATCGTAGAAAGATCCACAATACAACTCTCGATTGTATTGTTCACGAACACTCTCTCTCTGTCTGGGAGAGGATGATACTTCCCCACCCTATGGATGGCAGACTTGGTCGCGTGACATGTTTGGCTCGGGAAATGTTTCTTGGCAGTGGATGTGCTACTCCTGAGTAGAAGCTTTAAGATCCAGTATGCTCTTTTGTCTAGTCCCCATGTTCTGTTTTCCTTTCTGCCCTGATAATTGGCAATGGAGCTGAGCTGCAGCTGACCTGCAATGGTGATATGGAATGAGAAAGGAAAAAAAACCCTTTGGTATAGTAAGTCACTGCAGGGCCTTTGTCACTGCAGGATATCCTAGCCTGCTCTGACAGACAAAATAAAAGAGCAAAGAATTCCAAAGTAGAAGAAGCTGCTGAAGCAAAGGCTTAGAGGCAGAAGAGATATAGGTAGCCCATGGAAGGAAGTTTTGCAGACTCAGTATATACTGAGAACATAGTGGTAACTGAATTGTGTATGGCCAAGAACACATACTCCAGGAGTTTTGACTTCATTCCATACTCAGTGAGGAGCCATACAATCCTTTGAATAGGAGGGTGGTGGAATCAGGAATTCTTCCCCTAAGCCATTGAAAAGCATAACCAATGACCTTGTAATTGATCCATCAATCAGAAGGGCTGGAAAGGCTGCAAACTCTAGAGTGTGTAAACATTACTGGCTTTGAAATTGTTGGCAGGGTAGCTCATATGGACCCACAGAAGCAGAGCCCAGTTTAAAACCTCAGCCCAAAGATATTTATGTGCATGCCCGCAGTAGTCTAATTACTCTGTATCAAGTACCATGTATCAAAATACCCTTCAAGATTATAACAGGTTTAATTAAATGCACAGTGAAATCCACTTAAGACGAGCTAATTGGGTAGAACCTGATTTTCCTTCCCGCTGCGTCTGACAGACAGGAGGACATCCCAGGGAAAGGGCAGCACGTAAAGTGATATTGAAGGAGGCAGGTGTAAGAAGCTGGTGCTTTAGGAGCTGTGACAGGACTGGGGTTTCCCAAAGGCAGGAATGTGGAGCTGGGAACGGCTGGGAACAAGCCCAAAACAGCAGTCCTCTCCTACCCTGGAAGGGACGTTATTCTGAATGCACTCCCGCCCCTGCTCTCCCCCGATTCAGTAAATGGCAACTCCAACTGTTACCCTTTCCAAAGACACTGGAATCATCTTTGACTCCTTTACTGCCTTCACACCCCACATATTTGCTCTATCAGCCTACCCCATCAGCCCGGTATTCAAAATGCAGACTATTTCTCACCATTCTTCCACTCCTGCCCTGGTTCAAGCCACCATCGTATTTCACCCAAATGACAGACGTAGCATCCCAGCCCATCTCCTGTGCCTCCATTTCCCACAGTCTATTCTCAACTTAGAAGCCAGAGGAATCCTTTTAAAGCATAAGTCAGATCATGTCACTTCTCTGCCCAAGACCCTCCAAGGGCTCCCATCTCATTCAAAATACAATCCAATGAAGAGCCTTACAGTGACTCGCAAGGCTTTATTTTATTTCCTCCATACACAAAGCAAATTCTAAAATGGGGGCGGGGTGGGGTTGAAGGTTCTGATGGATAAACTGAGTCACCTCCCTAGGTGAAATGAGTCCTAGAATTCTGGACAAATAGACTGCTGCCTGACACAGACATGGAAATGAGAATTTTGCTCTCAGTGAATTTCTCATCTTATTAGCAAGAGATACACATAAGCTCAGATGTTATAAAATTATGTGACCACTGGTGAGGGTAGAGATAAGCATCACATTTCAAAGGGCCAAGAAGCACCTAATCTAGCCTGTGGATAGATTAGTTTTGATAGCAAACAGTTTTATTTCAAGTTGACCTTTTCACCAATAGTACTCATTATAAACTAGATTTAATTTAGAAAAACAAAGAGAAAGAAAACTAGTAGGTTTCGTGGGGTTTTTTTTGTTTTGGGGTTTTTTTGGGTTTTTTTGTCGGTTTTTTTGTTGTTGTTTTGTTTTTTCAGTTAATTCATGGATAAGATATAATACCTGTCAAGACATTTCAGGATCACACTAATGTCTTCCTCATTGCATTTCTAATCTAACAATTCCAACCCATCTACATATTACTGAGCCAAGAATACACAATGAGAAATGAAGTCTTTCAATAAATGGTGTTGGGAAAGCTAGATACGCACATGCAAAAGAAGGAAATTGGATCTTTATCTTAACACCATACACACACACACACACACACACACACACACACACACACAAAAACCTCAAAATGGATTAAAAACTTAAACATAAGACCTGAAATCATAAAACTCCTAGAAGAAAACATAGGGAAAAAGTTCCTTGATATTGGCCTTTGTAGTGAATTTTCAGATATGACACCAAAAGCTCAGGCAACAAAAACAAAAATAAACAAGTGGGACTACATCAAACTAAAAAGTGTCTGTACAGTGAAGGAAACAATCAACAGAATGAAAAAGGCCTACAGACTGGGAGAAAATATTTGCAAACCATATATCTGATAATGGGTCAATATCCAAGAAATCCATACAACTCAATAGCAGAAAAACAAAGATGAGCAAAAAATTTTCCAAAGAAGACATTCAAATGGCCAACAGGGACATGAAAAGATGCTCAATATCTTTAATCATCAGGGAGTGTGACAATGAGACATCACTTCATACCTGTTAGGATGATATTATCAAGTAGATAAGTATTAGCCTGGATGTGGAGAAAAGGGAACCCTCATGCACTGTTGGTGGGAATGTAAATTGGTACAACCACTATGGAAAACAGAATGGAGATTGCTCAAAAAAAACCTAAAAATAGAATTAGCATATGGTCCAGCAATCCCTCTTCTGAATATAAACCCAAAAGAAATGAAATCAATACCTCAAAGATATCTATGCTCCCGTGTTCATTGTAGCATTATTCACAGTAACCAAGATATGAAAATAACCTAAATGTCCATCAACAGATGACTAGATAAAGAGATTGTGGTACCTATGTAATGGAATATTATTCAGCCTTAAAAAAGGAAATCCTGCCATTTGTAACACCATGGATGAACCTGGAACACATGACGCTAAGTGAAATAAGCCAGACACAGAAAGAAAAAAGCTGCATGACTTCACTTAGGTGTGGAATCTAAAAAAAGTCAAATACATAGAAGCAGAGAGTTGAACAATGGTAACCAAAGACGGGGAGGTGGGGAAAATGGTCAGAGGGTACAAAGTTGTAGTTCCATAGCATGAATAACATAAATAAGTCTAGAAATCTAGTTTATTTATAGCATAGTGACTATAGTTAATAACACTGTATTAAACACTGGCAGTTTGCTAAAAGAGAAGATTTCAGGTGTCCTCACCAGAGGGGGGGGAAGAAAAAAAAAGACAACTGTGTGATAAGATAATGATAATTAGCTTGACTATAGTAATCATACAAGTATATCAAATCATGTTGTACACCTTAAATAGATACAAATTTTATTTTAAAAAATAAAAATAATAGAAAAGTAAAACAAAGCAAAACAAAAGGGCCAACTCTTCTGACCCAAACAAGTTCAAATGCCCAGCTTTCCTCGTTTCCTGATACATCTGTTATAACAGGGCCTTGGTAAGATATTCAGCCAGAGAGTTGGGTTGGTTGAGCCAACCTGGTCCACAGTTCAGATGTTCCCTGTCCTGCAGGAAAGGGAAATGTGCCAGCTGAAGCGAAAATTCCATAAAGCCAATTAACACTGGCAAGGAGACACAGATCCCACTGAATCCAATATAAATGGTTGGCCTTGGTGCTCGCCACACAAGCAGATACCTAATAGGTCAGAGCTGGACAAAGAGGAGCTCCCTCTTATACTTGGGAGAACTCCAGTTCTTCCCCAAAGGAAATGGAGGAGACACAGCTGCATTAGCATCATTTTATCCAGCATACATGTAAAAATGAAAGCAGTCCGTCGTCCAGCTGCCTCTATGCTGCCCATGACTGACAGGCACCTGTGGATGCTGGAATGAAGATAAAACAAAAGTTCAGCATGACCCTCTGCTTCCTCCCTTGAAGCTATTTAAATGACAAGCCCTCATCACAGCTCTTGGAAAATCAGACGCATGATGAAAGTGGAGGTTTTGTCATCATGGTGTTTTGTTTTGTTCTGAGCTTCTGCACAGTTTGTCATTAATTATAAACTGCAAAGTTGGGTGGAGATACAAAAATGCTTATACACATACAGCAATAGGTCTTGAGCACCTACTATATGTCAGATGCCTTGCTGGGAACTTTTAAATGTGAAACCAGGGAGTCATATAACTTTTCATCAAACCAAGACATTTTGGAGTTAAAGGGGCACAATGACTAATTATGTCTGAATAATGGGCAATAGACCAGCACTGTCCTGGGCAAACCAGAGATACAGTCCCCTAGTTGTAGCTCACATATTGTCTTCAGTAACCCTGAACAGTAAGCAGTACTAACTGCTATTTTAGCAATGAAAATCCTGAGCTAAGAGAGATTGAGATGTCCAGTATCATACATTTGAATTTAAGTCTTTCTCTCTGAAAGCTATGCTGGCTCCATCTTACATGGCACAAGTAACCATAATACAAAGCAAAAGTGGCAGAAGTTCAATGTAAGATGATAGAAAGAAGAGGAAATAAATTGAACAGGAAGAATCAAGGAAAATATGCTGTAGGAAGTGCCATCTCTAGCTACTCCCAAGAGGTGGGTAGGATTTAGACTCATGGAGGTAGGGGCTGCATTTTCTGGGAGGGAGAATTAAGAGAAAGAGAGAGATCGGCCGGTGTTGGGCATGTGTAAGGACCTACTAGGAGAAGCAATTCCTGGCCTTCCAGGATGGCCTAAGGAGAGGAGCAGAATCTTGGTAACTTAAGTAAACTTTGATAGTTTCCTCCATTCTCAAAGACATAAAAGCAGGATAGGCTATTTACATATTTACTATTTGCAAAGCCCCAGTGTGAAATGAAAATGCAGGGTCTTTTGTTCAAAACAGTGTTAAGAATTTCAAGATCACGACAGCAGAGCATTAAACCAAGCTTGGAGCCCTTGTAAACGTGGGGCCCTGTGCAACTGACTAGATTGCATGCTCCTGAAGCTGGCCGTACATAGAAGGCTTGTTCTGCTTAAATTAAGATCTTGCTGAATATGGGCTGAATAGAAACAGCCCAAAACAGCCCCTTCGGTCCAGGCAGCAGAGTGAGTAGAAGTAGAATCCTTGCCTCCTGCCTCTAGGGACTGCTCTGATTGCCAGTTTGGTCATGTCTCTTCCCAGGCTCTATCTTCCTTTCCATCCCTGACAAGTCAGGAAGATGGTCATGGCACTGTTTTTCCTGGTCTGCTTTCACTCGGTTCCTGGTCTGCTTTTCACTCCCATTGTAGGACAACGTATCTTTGGGATGTGGTTTACCTCTTGGAATCCATGGCTTTAAAAGGGCCTTTTCATGGGTACCTCTCTGTTCTCTTTTTCCCTTCCTTTCCTTACAAATAGTCAGAAATCTGCAGAGGGCATCAAAAAAGAGATGGTGACAGTATCTGTCCTAAAGGAGACAGGTGGGCTCAAATGTCTGGGGTGGACTCAGGATTCTCTCTGGGCCCGAGCATACAAGTCAGTAGATGTTCAGTGGGATAGCACCACTGCTCCGTGCCATACCTCCCAGGAAGAGACTTTCGGATTCACTGCAGAGCCCATCGGCAGTGCCCATTGGCAGTGCCCGGCACTCAAGGTCTTCTGTGAGCCAGCCCCTACCCACTCGTCTTTGCTTCTTCCTGCCTCTGTCTACGATGAACCTCTGGTTCCAGCCAAGTATTTGTTCCCAATTGTTTCCTGTGCTTTGAACCTCATAACTTTGCTCCTGCTCTTCTGGAAGTGCTCTGCCTACATTGATTGACAAATTCTATTCCTCTCTGAAGGCCTGATTCGGACATTTCCAAGTGAGTCTGACCTGAGCTGTCAGTCAAAGCGATCGCCTACGCTGGTGGCCTGATTAAAACATTCCCACCTGTTTCCGAAGCTCTCTTCTGAACGCTCTAAGCTTTTCGTAGAGCCCCCTTCCTTTTTAATGTCATGGGTCCATGCCTCTACCAGTTGGAACTCTCATGTTAGAAATGTCTGATAACTCTGACTCATATCATTGTCAGCACAAAGGAAACTGCACTGGCCATGAGCTTGGGTTAGAGCAGTCTCTTGGCCCTCCTTGCTCTCGGCTGGCTCCGTTCTCAACCCGCTTCCCTCCTAGTAGCCAGCTGGTTGCAGAAGCTCCAAGCATCGTATCTTTACATATAACAACAGTGGAAGCCAGGGTCCTCTCTAGCTCCCTCACCCCTAACACCTAGGGCTCATATTTATTCCCTGGTAAGAATTGGCCTAAGTGCCCACCCCTGAATCAATCTCTGGAATGAGCTCTGTGTCCCTATAGCCAGAGGTGGAGGCCCATCCGAACAAACAACATGACCCAGAAGTACAGAAAGGTGGAATCTTCTTGTTCAGCAGCGGATAGATGCTGGCCAACAAGAAGCAATCAACTTACTTGCTAAGCTCCTTGGGATGAGAGCATGATTCTCATCTTTTACTCATTCGTTTCATTCAACAAATATCTAAGGAGACCCTACCATTTCCAGGCACTTTGATAAGCACTAGGAAGTTTTAAAATGTTAAACATTGTCTCCACATTCAAAGAACTGAGAGTTCATATATTCAATCTGCAGCTATTTATTGAACACCTACTATGCAGCCAGTTAGGCACGGGAAATATTGCGGTCAACGTTACACACATCATCCCTGCCCTCATACACTTTATAATCTGGACACAAAACCAAAATTTACCAATAAGCAAACAGAGAGTTATGTAGTTATGATTCAGGACAGGAAGGTCCTTGTTTAGCAAGGTCCGGGGCAGTTTGGGAACACAGAGAAAGTCACCGACCCAGTTTTTTCTGTAGGGGTAGGAGGATGGAAGAGTAGAGCCAGAAAGACTTCCTGGAAGTAGTACCCACCTGTATTGAATCATGGGGTATTTGAGGTAATTTCCAGAGTATCTTAATCTGTGCCTGACATGGGATAGGTTTTCAATAAATAATTGATGAATGAATGCATTAATAGAAAAAAAACGTTCAAGCCTTTCCTTCAGGGAGGACAACTGCGTTAATTAAGCCCTGATTCCAGTGACCCATCCCAATGGAAGGGAGAGTTATTTCTTGGAAAAAAACCTGCAAATCATTCATTTCTGGTTTGAAAAATGCATCATGATTCTTGTGCATCCAAATGTTTTGCCTAAGCTAATATTGAATGAATTTTGTGTTGCATGTCCTCACTAGAATTGGTCAGAGGCAGCCAGAAGTAACTTAAATGAAAGGAAAAAATTAATCTTGGACTGAAACTGACATGAGTAATAGATGAAGTGAATAGATCAATTGGGATTTGCTGCAAGTTAACTCTATTCAGGGAAAATCCCCACAAAGCATAATGAATTGCCTGTTATTGCCTCAACTATAAAATCAGAATAATAATATCTACTCTATAGGGTTGTAGTAATTTGAGATTAATGAATGCAAATTATTTAGCTTTGACCTTACCTTTAATATTTGCTCAAAATATATCAGCCGTTGCTGCTATTATTGACAATGTTATTGTTACAGTTCCCAAAATGTGTTACATTTTGTGACTCTTTTATCCATGATGTTCTGTCATCCAGAGCTCCTTTTCGCACCAGTCAATGCCTATTCAGCCATCCTTCCAGGGGCATTGTAGCCACAAAGCCTTTTCTAACCATCTCCTCCCCCAGGCTGTGGAGATGCCATTTCTGAACCACCCTTGGATACAAGCCCTGATCACACTGGCTGTTACTGCATGTGTATGTATCTGTCTCTTCCATTGTCCTAGGACTTCCTCCAGGACAGGTATTGGATATTGTTTTCAATCTTTGTCTCCAGTTGTGAGTACACAGCCTATGCTGTAACACATGTGTGCCGACTGAATGAAAGAATGAATGCATAAGCTATAGAAAGTTATTTATTCAAAAAGTATCAGGACCAAAAGAAGTCTTTGAGATTATTTTTTCCAGTTTGTATTTTGGGGGGGTATTTTTTTTAACTGTTTTTTTCTTTTTTTCTTTTTTCCTATTAGTTTCCGGTGTACAAAACAATGTAATAGTTAGACATTTACACCCCTCACAAAGTGATAAACCCCTCCCCCAATCTACTACCCTTCTGACATCGTATACAGCTATTACAATTCCATTGACTCTATTCCCTATGCTGTACTCCTCATCCTGTGATTATATGTGTGTGTGTGTGTGTGTGTGTGTGTGTGTGTGTGTGTGTGTGTATTAAATTATAGTTGACATTCATTATTATTCAGCTTCAGCTTCAGGTGTACAGTGCAATGATCAGGCATCTGCACCATCCATGAAGTAGTCTCCCTAATAAGACAAGTGTCCATCTGATACTCTACAAAATCTTTACAACATTATTGATTATATTCCCCAAACTGTCTTTCATATCCCCGTAGCAATCTTGTGGTTACCAATTTGTGCTTTATCCAATTTGTTATAATTATATGGAAGAAGAGGTCATGATTTCCCCAGGGTGACACTAAAAGACAGAGGACAGAACTGGACTTAAAGCGTGGGTACCCCTGAGTCCCACACACCCAATTCAGGACTCTCTCTACTGCATCACCCTTGGTCCTGAGCCTCAGAAAGAATTGCCAAGGGTTTGAATTCATTAGGCCAAGACTAGTGTAGCATTTCTCCAAGTATGGTCTGCTGAACCTTGGTTCTAGGAGAAAAGGATTATGCAGGTAAGTAAGTTTTGGAAAAGTTCTATATCTCAAACTCCTGAACATTTTCAGTGCGCTTTAACTCAATAAAGTCTTTTAGTAAATAACCCTGACCCAATTTGACCATAGAATCCCCCCTTATTATTTTTTCTCTGTTTTTATTGTTTGTTTTATTTTGACTTCTGCTTGATACATATTAGCACCCCATGGAACAATATTTTGAGAAATGCTGATCACACACAGGAGACCCTAGATGAATTGTCATTTTCCATTGTCATGGAACATTATATCTAAAGGCAAACTTAGGGAACATCTACTCCTACTTCCCCATTTAACAGATGGGGAAACTGAGATCCAGGCAGGCAAAATGGCATTACCTTCACTGGACAGCACAAATAATGGCATATGCCCTTTTTAATTGGCTTGGTCTCTTAACATCATGTGGCTCCAGACTCTCCCTTGACTGCTAATGGCTTAAACAGTGACAATTTAGGGAGTTGTGAGCTCAGTTTCAGGGCTGGGCTGGGTGGAAACCCTGATGCCTGCTGCCTGATGGAGAAGTGGCTGTAATAGGTATGTGAGAGTCAAGTTCATTCTCTCTCCTCCTGTCATGGTGACCTACTGTTCTGGGCCCTGTTGCTGATATTCATTATTATATTATTCCCTAAGTTGACAGAGTGCCTTCGCCACCAGTGACTTCTCACTGCTGTTTTTGTAGTATCAAATTTAACCTCATAACAGTTCCTCAGACCATTCTTGACAGATGGGGAGAAAAACGTTAAATAAAGGTCAGAAGCCTTGCCTAACTAAGGTGTCATGTTTAGCCAGAAAAAGAAGTGGAACAAAATATCTGAGCCAAGTTTAAAATTCTTTTTGGTCCCTTCTGTTTTTTACTCATCTCATTCGTCTTTATTTTTGTTCCCTAACCAGAATTAGGTGTGTGCTTTCCAGACTCTAAAGGTCCCCTTCACTGCTGTTTCCTTTCCTTTTCTCAGCTTGTCAAAGTCCTATCCATATTTCAAGACCTAATTCAAAAAGATTCTCCCCTGTTAAACTGGAACGCAGCCGTGAACTTGGCAGCTCACTTGCCTCTGGGTGGCACTGATCATACCTTGACTAGAGTCTTAAAACATCTTCTCACATCTAAGTCTTACCCTCACAACTAGTTTCTTGAGTGCAGGACCTTGTTTTATTCTCTTCTGTATCCCTTCTAATGCAATGCCTTGGAATTCAGTAGCACTCAAACACAGCCTTTGAACCAGAAGGATGGACGAGAAGTCCAAGTATGGCATTGGGTAGTCATTACCTCTCTGAATCTCAGTTTCTTCAAAGGTAAAATGGGGACAACCATGCATAGCCTACAGAGTTGTTACAATGACAAAAATGAGATGACAAGGGTAAGTGCTTTGCAAGGTACATTGGAACCCACTCAGCAGTCTGTGACTAATAGCCAATTAGTATTCAAATCATACCCAACCAGCACTCTCATAGACATACAGGTGCGCCGCACATCACACAGTCTACCTTGCCACCACCCAGAGACACCATTCTCCAAATTCTTTGGAGACCCAGGTACTCTCCTTGGCTCTAATACTATGTCATAAGCCCATCATGCATTTCCCTACCTTATTCTTTAACTTAAATATCATTTCCTTCAAGGAGTCCTTGATCACAGGTGTCCGAAGTGACCTGTCATCTCAAATGTATCTTGTCCTCTATTTTTGCATTTTCAGTTATGCTTAACTAATCAGTAGTTTATAGGCCTGTAATCGTCCTTGGATTATGTCTTTTCATCTCAGTATTTGCGTCATGGTGACTAAGCTACTATCAACACTCAGCATAGGACCTATGAATGAATGAATGAATGAATGCACGCATTTGATTTTTTTTTTTTAAAGAAAATATCCACAACTTCACAAAATGAATCCCATTTAAAATGCTTTTCTCAAAATAATGGATTACTTTCATCTACTTCATGGTCACAAGAAAGTTTATAAACGCCTGTAGACTCTTCTAAAAATGAAAATGCTCTCTAAAGGCTTGTAGGTCTCCTCTTGGTAGAGAATTTGGCATTCCTTCCATGCGTCTCTATCCATATTTGGATGCAGATGAGCCAAAACATCCTTCTATTTGGAGATCAGGTATCCCAAAACCCCACTTACCTGAGATGTACTTCCAAAGCCACAGATAGGACGAAAGAGCCTTGGGATTTTTCAACCAGCTGCCTCACAGTTCCAGCTTCAGATGTAAGTGAAAGGGAACCAACATTTATGGAGCCTCTGTGAGTACCATGCTCTGTGCTTTGAGGGAGGAAAGTGTTTGCTGAACACCTGTCAGACCCTGGTCCAAGCATTTCCATAGACATGATCTGATTTAATCTACACCATGATACTGTGGATGTAGTCCTTATCCTGTCTGGAAAATACGAAATAGAAGGTTGAAAGAGTTCACAGGGCAGTTAAGTGGCTGACCCAGCATTTGAATCCAGGGCGAGCTGTCTCCAAAGTTCTCGTCCTTTCCCTCCAAACCGCTTTCTCTCTGATATCAGGAAATTCCCTTTTTGTGCACTACCACGTACTCTGACAGCACCAGACAGCTGAGGCTGTGTTACCCGTACACTCACACCCAGCTCCAGCCACGCTTACCTGTGATACATCAAAAGCAGGTGCCCAACCCTGGATCACAGGCACCCATTTCTCGCTTATCATTGAAAACTACCTTTCCTGTTTTTCCCCACCACAGTATAACAGCGCTATATTTATTTCATTGTTATTATCATTTTCATCATCCTAACGATTATTCAGTATATACCAAGGGGCTCTGATGAGACATGCAGGAGATGAAAAATCCTTGGGTGGGTTTGCATGCTTCAAATTGTTAGTGTATTATTCATTAGTGTATTAATATTGCATGGGCTGTATTTTTATATGCAATTTAAAGAATAGGTAGCTTAAAACGGGAACAAGACAGTATTATCGGATCAATCAGGAGCTTGCGCTTTCACTCAGAGCTTTTAAATGATCATTCCAATCTGTTGGGTGAGAGAATGTGTTGTCAGAAATGTGATGCATCGGCACTGGCTGTTTTCAGGAAAGTAAAATGCATCTGAGTCTTGAGAAGTCAGGACTGTTAAAGTAAATGATCTTTTGCATTATGCAAACACGGGGAAATTGGGTCAAACCCGTGGCCCATTCTAGCGGGAGACTGTCTCAGGCATGGGTGACGGAAGGAAGGAGGGTGAGCTAAGTTTGCCCAGAAGGCGTGTGCCGTGGGACTCTCCTTGGAAGGGAGCTCAAAGCACACATGTGCGTTTTCGTGTAAATCCCTCTCCTTCCCCAGCTTCACAACGTCCTGGAAGCAAGAATGCACGTGATTGTGACAATGTGGGAGATTAGGAAGGTGAGGCTCAGTCAACCCCTCGGCTGTCCGTATTCAGGCAGTCCACAGGAAAAGGGCCCCTCTGTCCTGAGCACCCATAGGCTCCTTTCCAGGCACTTTTTCACTTAACCCCCCCCCCCAGTACTCTTCACAGTAGGGAGAAGAGCAGGGTCATACCGGTTATCATAAATGAGGAAACTGAGGCCAGTGCCATCTGAGATACGGCTTTTGTTCTCATTCTCTGTTCTTCCCATTAAAATCTACTGTTATGTAGAGAAGACTCTGTTATGAGACACCCCCTCACCCCCCAGGGTAGCTCACTTCAAAGACCTGCCTTCCCCGTTGCCCCTGTACTTGAGTCGCTTCTTCTGATTGCAATGGAGGAAGAAGGTCAGGGTTGAAAGTCAGAAGTTCTTGTTGGAGTCCCAGAGGAGGGACCTTGGACACATCACCTTGCCTCCTCAGTGGATGATGACTCATGTATAAAACGAAAGACTTGACTTTCAAGAGTCACACACTGAGATGTCTTGAGAAGCAGACTGGCAATAAGAATCAGTAAATCAGGATGTGCGTTAAGATAAAAAGGGATTTTAAAACATTTAAGAATGATGACAGTCAAACCACACCTTTCTATGGGCCAAACGTGGCCAGCAGGACTTCAGAGCATCAGGTCTAGACTAGAAGACACCTGTGTGGTTCCTTTTAGGATGATCTATGTCATGTGTAACCTTAATCACCAACCGAGTTTATTACAGTAAGTATAGCACCTATAAGCATTCGAGGGCTCCAGAGAAGACCTGCAGAAAACTCACACAAGCACTCTCCTCTGGGCATTCCTCAACCTACAAATCAAGCTAAACACTTGCTTCAAAAAGGTCACTTACAGACGTGGGATTTCAAAAGCCGAGAGAACCTTAAAGGTCATTGAACGTAAATGCCCCATTTTATAGAAGAGAGAACTGAGAACTGAGAGGAGGATGGGGCTGGCAGTGCTCACACAGCTAATGAATCCTACTTATTTGTCTGGTGCCCCCAGGACTCCGCTCAAGTCCTCTAATGGACCTGGGACACGCAGAGGTAGGCAGCAACAGCCAGCCCTGCACTGGCCTTCTCCCCCAGCACTGGGTCCGTGAGGCCCATGAATGCGGGAACCAGCCCAGATGCAGGGGCGGTAGGAAATAGCTGCCCTTTGAGCCCCCCTAAGTGTTCCCGGAGAGCTAAAAGAGAGAGAGACTGCAACGGCCCCCTTGTCTAATTACTGCCGGCCATAAAATAAGTTATCATTTATCACGTTTCTGATGGCAGGAAGAATGGTCTCTTAGGTACTGTACTTCCCGAGACCAGACCACATGGCTTTGTTATATGCTGTGGGCTGATGGTATCTGCAAGGATTGTCCATTTTGACGTTGTTCTCACAAGCATACATTAGTTCATTTGTTCATTCATTAACTTATGAATTGCTATTTAAGTACCTTCTTTAGGCCAGGCCTCATGGTGGTTGTAGATGAGAGATGAAAACAACATGGGCTGTCATTACCAGCCAAGGCTAAGCAAACTTCATATTTATTGAGCATCTACTTTGTGCCCTGCTCAGTGTCAACTATGCTTGTTTAATCCTATCCGACACTTACATATAGGAATCTGATGCTGGTAAAACATTTTGCTCAGTATCATCCAGCAAGTAGTGATTACATCACAAATCCACCTAGCCCCCAGCCTGCTGCTTCTTCCATATAATACCATAGATATATATATAATAAAAAATCATTAAAAGATAGACGCTCAAATAGAAGTTTAGTTATTATACAAAAGGTAGTGGCGGTGAGATGATCCAAAGTGAGCAACCAGCCTTACCCTCTCCTTCTTTCTTCTCACTACCCATCTTCCACCTTCCTTCCCCACTTCCAATTCCAGAAAGCTGAGAACAGCTAGAGCACACCATGTCCACTGCGCAGGGTCTCTCTGCCACTTGGAAAATAATTATTGATTTCTCAGAGTGTTCCTAATATGTCGCAAAGACTGTAATCCCATGACCTCACCTCTTAAGAAAAAGATGGTGAGAAAAATAAATGGTAACAGCTTCTATATATTAAGCACCTTCTTTGTTCCAGGCATGGTATTTGCCAAATTATCTCTGAACCTTACAACATCATTACATCCACAGCCGCCATCATAGGTTAGATGAGAAAAAACAGCCTCCCTTAGGATCTCCAATTGCAGTGCTGTAAGTATCCAAGCCTGGATTCCAGCCCTGGTCTGTCTGAGTCTAAAGGGCACCGCCTCCCCTGCACACTGCACTGCCTGTTAAGCATCAACAGCAGTTACAACGTATTCAGTGCCAAAGACGGGCCAAACACTATGTGTACTTTTTTCTAATACGGACCACAAGCCTGAGCTGGAGGCGTTAAGTATCTGCACGTAGTAAGTATAACTAAGGCTTCCACAGGTAAGATTACAGAGCTAGTAACTTCGATTCCAAACTGGGATCTATCTGCCTCCGAAGATACAACCATCTGAAACAAAGCCCTTCATTTTGGCCTTTTCCTGCCCTCCTGTTTAGAGAGCAAGGGCTCTGTCTCCAAGCCAGACTCAAGCACCCTCTCACTGTGCACGGCAACATACGCCCCGCCCTTCGGCAGACCTTACTGAGTGGATTATCGGCTCACAACGGTACCCTTCCCGTGAAGGTGATCAGGTCTACCCAAGCCTAAACTTTTCTTTTGCCTTGATAGTCTCTCGCCTCCCTTTCAGCCCAGAGCTTGCTGAGGCAGCGGACTACACTCTTTCCCTTTCATACCCTCTCACTCCTACATTCCCTGAAATCCAACTTCTGCTGCTACAGACCTTCCGAGGCTGCCCCCTTACAGGCACCAGCCACCTCCTGCCCATCAAGGACAATAGCCTGTCGCCTCACCCTCATGTCCCCGCTGTGGGATCGCCTCTACCTGAGCCACTCCCATCTCGAAAATCGCCCCTTCCTTGTTTTGCTGTGACCCTGCACTATCCTTGTTTTCCTCAACCTAACCGAAGATTCCTAGAGCTAAGAGGGGAATTCAAATATCTTGAACGAAAACCCCTCCCAGAGCAGGAATCCCAGCACTTAATCAACTAACCTCTTCCAGCTTTCTTCCTGCAACGGCTGGCCCATTCCCTTAGGCTGGTTGATAACTAATATAATTTAATCATCAGTTTTCAATGGTTCTCTTTTTGTAAGCCCATTATTTTGATTTTATTTTAATTACTAAAGTAATGGATGTGCATTCTGACTAAAAGCGAATAAGTAAAAATCTAATATTTATCCCCCACTCCACTCCCTTTTCAACACCTTTCTCCATGCTCATAAAAATACACATACGTGCACAAGTAGCTTTGATGTTATTTGTTTTTACACTCCAAATTATGTACATTTTGCTTGCTTTTCTCATTTAGCAGTACCAGTAGGAGTGTTCCAGGTCAAAATTTATAAAAAGATATAAAACTAACTTACACAGCCTCCTAACTGCACGAGATTCCATAGTACCGATGTACTACTATTTATTCCCTATTCCCACATTAATGGGCATTGAAATTGTTTCTTGTGTTGATGGTTTGTGTTGTTAGCTACAAACAAAGAATTGTTATAAATAAATCCTTACGTAGCGATACGTTTGTAAGTATAGAATGGATTTCCAAATTTGGGGTCAAATGGTATGTGTAATATTAATTTTAAGAGATATTCTCAGGTGAGTTTCCCAAAGCATCACTAACTCATACTCCCACCAGCAGTGTTTGAGACCACCTGTTCCCGAGCATCCTCCTTTTAAGTCGGTACTTTGGCTGTCTACAGTGTCAATCAAGAGAGTAAAAAATGGTATCTCACTGTTGCTTCACTTTCCATTTTCTTCCCTTGCTCCTAGTCAGGTTGAGCATCGTCCGTATGCTTGTTGGCCAGTTAGATGTTCTCTTCCATGAATTGCCCGTGTATAATCTTGGCTTATTGATTACATTAAGTTGCTTGACTTTCTCCTGTCAATTTGTGAAAGCACTTTTTATACAGACATATTAACCTCGGTCCCTATAACCTTCTTTTCTATGTACTGGAAATATTTTTCCAGATTGTCATGTGTTTCATTTGGTTTGGGGTTTTGGCCTTTGTTTAGGGTATCTTCACGTGCACCGATTTTAAATGCTTATCTGTTTATCGTTTCCTTTTAGGCTTCTAAATTTCCTGTCTTATTTAGGAAAGTTTCCTTGTATTTCCTTAATACATATATTCTGCTAACTCTCTTCCCTTTTTCCATTTAAACCTTTCATGCACCTGGAGGTTCTTGTCGTGTGTGGTGGTAAGCAGTGTATTCATGATAATGTCACTTGCTTGGGTTGAGCCTGAGGCTGCCTTCCTGTCTCTCATCCCTGGGTCTTGACTCTGCCCTTTATGCTGCCCAGCTCAAGCTCAAGGGCTGTGAAGCCCTGAAGCTGTGTCTGGCTTTCTTCACCTTCTCCTGCACAGGCGGAACCATCAGCCTTCCACGGGGTTCCAACCAGTCCCACGTGGGAAGACTTGTGACATTTTAGTTTCATTGTGGCGCTGCACCCTCCCTTCCCCAACCCCTCCCCATATCCTCCTCTACATTGCGAATCCTTAATGGTGTGATTTGCCCCTGAAGCTTAGCAAACCCAAATAGCAAACACTTGTCTGGTTGAATTTCTATCACTGCACCTCACATGTCAGCACCCTTCACCCCTGAGGCAACACTCTCCTCTGTGCTGTCTGGGGCTAGAGCGCATCTGAAATGTTTTGTCCCATTTATCTGGATGGGCTCATGGGAAAGTGCCACTCAATTAAGCCCTTTTGGGTTTCCTTGGAGCATTTGCCAAACTCATAATTGCATATTAATTTGCAAGTCAAGCGGGTTTCCGTGAGTGCTGTGGGAGGGTGGGGTGGGGCCACCTGTGCCTGAGGGAGGAGTGGATACTGCAGAGTCACAAATTTCTCCAAGAAGGGAGATGGGAGCCTCGCAGAAAGCCTTCAGTCCGTCCCCAGAGGTCTGATGGGTATCACAGTACCTCGGTTGAGGCTGCCTCATTTTCATGCACGTGCATGTCTGCAGGCTCTAGGAAACAGGATTCTTTTTTCTTGATGCTCAAGGGAAAAACAAAGACGATACACACAGAGACATAGAGAACAGAAGGCAGTGCTCAGTCTGCTTCATCCTGTTTCCTCCCCTCTACTTTAATTCAGTTAATATTTAGTCGGGTAATTATTATGACTTTTGAATTCTGAGTCCTAATAGTTAATTAACATGGTACCATCTGTAAAATGGGAATGGGAATTCATGAACTCAGGGATGTAAATGAAATGAATCACGTAAAATGCTTTGCATAGTATCTGCTAGTGAGCGAGTGCTCAATAAATGATAGCTACTGTCGTTTTCCTCCTCCTCATCATCATCATTTGGTTCCAGACACTGTGTGAGGCATTGAGGGTAAAGTGGTGAATGACAGAGTTCCTGCCCTCAAAAAACCAAATGCCCAAAAAAGAGACAAGAAAGAAATTCTTTCTAAGTAGGAATAGAAGTTTTATGGAGGCAATGAGTATGAAATGTGAATTATTAGCAAGACTGAGAGAAATGGGGAAGAGGCAGAAATGTAACCCGATTGAAATGCGATTGGAAACAGAGGGAGAAATTTTGGAAGCCAGAGCAGGGAGACCCGAAAATGAAGGAAAGTTCTCGGCTCCGTGCATTTCTTCAACACCAACTGGCCATTGAGGATGGTTCCTTGCTAGAGGCTGGGACCCCAGAGCATGAACCAGTCATTTCCCTGCCTCTGGAGGCTGAGGCTCTACTGCCCCAGAACTTCAGTGAAGACAGAGCGCCACGCTGTGCAGCAATTCGGTCTTCTCAATCCACAGCACAGAATGTACCTGAGTTTGGGACCACAGTCACAGCAGCCTGCTTTCAACATTAGAAGGGCCCCCAGATGTCAAATCTAACCTGTGGCTGTTGGGAGGGTTTCCTCTCCTCTAAGTTCTCCCTATCTCTAGAACCCCTAGTTCCCCTCTGGCAAGCCAAGTGCTTAGGGTACCTGATGCTATAAGCACCTTCAAGTTCTGCTCTCTGGGAATTCTCTCTGGATGCATTTCCCAAGAGGAGTGGAGAATAACCACTTGTAAGATGAATCAGTTTTTTCCTTTAACTTATTCAACAAACATTTATTGGATGCCAAGCACTCTTCTTGAAGTGGAGTTGCTGCAGTGAACAAATCAGACAAGTGCCTGCTTTTGTGAAGCTCACATGTCAGCCAGAGAACAGACAGTACGCAGTGTTGTCAGGTCGTGACCACTGAGTGCCAGGGAAAAAATAAAGTAGGCTAAGGGGGATTGGTGAGGAGATACATTAGATGGTGTGGCAGAGAAGTCCAGACTGAAAGATAACATTTAAGCAAAGGAAGGTAAAAGGAAAGGAGAGAGGGAAGGAGTCCAGAGGTCGACAGTTTCTCGAATTAGGATAAGCCTATGCCACAGTCTGTTCATTGTGGCTGAGAGAATATGTGTGAACGACGCTTGCCCACGTTGTTGCCCGTCAGCAGCTTGGTAGCAGCCTCCAAAACGTCTGTGTCTTTGACACAATCCAAAAGGAATCATTTATTCTGATTAGCCAGGCTCCAGGTCAGAAGTTCTACGGCTCCTGTAGCAATCTCACCACGGCGCTCCCTCCTCTAAACATGATGCTTACAGTTTACAAACTCTGGCATTGTAACCTCTTATTTGACCCTCATGAGGGCCCTGCAAAGCAGGTCAGGTTCATTTGATTGCAAAGAGAGAGAGAGAGAGAGAGAGAGAGAGAGAGAGAGAGAGAGAGAGAGAGAGAGAGAGAGAGAGAGAGAAAAGCCTCACTGGTTATCTGGTCCAGTCCCCTGCTATTACAGATTATGAAGAAGAAATCCTTAGAGGGAAAGAGGCCCTCAGAGGCCGAAGGACCCACATGTGAATGGTAGGCAGTAGGACCCAGACCTCATAAATCCCAGGGCAATGCTGTTTTCCTCACCGCCACTCAACTTCTTGGTCAAGATCCAAAGACGTTGGGAAATGTTTGCTTTTCTCTTTCATAGGCCAGAAAACAGTACCCAAAGAGCTACATAAACCTGTCCAAAGTTATACACCTGGGTCCATGTCTTGTCGTTCTTTGCTGTTTTTCCATCTCACCACTCTCTCCATCTATCTCATAGTCATAGTATGATAGAGTACAGCTGTAACATCAGACCAACCTGGGTTTGAATCCTGGCTCTGCCCATTAATTGGCTAGTATATGTCATTAGGACTTGATTTCATAATCTGAAAAATGGGATCACAATAGAACCTCTTTGCACTGATCAAAATAGGTCAGGCTTTGCTTCAGTAATAAACATCCTCCAAAACTCAGTGGCTGTGTATTACTTGCTTATGATAAGTCTGATGTGGGTAGCCTTTCTCTAGCTTGTAGCCACCCACCTGGAACACATGACCTCTGGGGTTGCTGTGGCAGAGAAGGAAATAATCGGAGGGTTAAATGGGGCCTTTTATAGCCAAGCTTGGAAGAGGTATAATGTTGACCCACATGCTATTGGCTAGGACTTAGTCGTATGGACCCCAACATAACTGCAAATTGGGATGGAAAATGTCTTCCTGATGTCTGGGAAGAGGCAGTGGTATGAGGAACACATAGCAGTGGCTTCACCCTACTACTTCGCACAGTCAATGTGAGGATTAAATAAGTTCAAATTGTCAAGGTGTCATGCGCAAGATATGAGTAAATTGCAGCTGCTCAACAAAGGGCAGCAATGTATTGGCATCATGTCATCACCATCTAATGGAGTTCTGGGACTAGGTTAACAATGAGGCCTCAAACCTACCACTCCTCTCTGGGCCTCCATTTCATCATAAGAAAAGTGAGGAGGATTGGAGTAAATAATCTCTCAGGTTCCTTTCAGCTCACTGAAAATCATATCACTTGAGCAGTTCTTCCTAATACGCAGCAGTTCTAACGGGCAGACAAAACATCTCCCCTTTCTAGTGATTACTCTAAGTCTCCTTTACAAAGCATTCGAGGAGTCCTGCTTCCTGGGGGCTGAGTTCCCTGGAAATGCCTGAAAAAAGTCCTAATCAGACATTGATAATCCTTCACCCAGTCCTACCACCTCATAGCTTTTCAGGATCGGGCACCCTCAGGCAGCCTGCCATGCAGGCCTTCTTAGGAAGATGGACTCCAAGAGTCTCCACTAAGGAGGAAGCTCACGGTCAGTCACAGGGCAAAGAAGTTTCTGGTTTTGTTATTCTTGGAGAGGGAAGAATTGGTCGCGATGACTCCTGTCTCTAATACCCCCGGGCTCTGCTAAGAAACCATTAAGTAAAATAAGGAAACCCCATTTTATTTTTATTTAGTATTTATTTATTTATGTCTACATAGATTCTGCCTCTTATCCCTAAAATTACTTTTTAATCTTAGTTTCACTCCCCAGACTCCAATCAAGCTTTTCTCGCTCACTCCCCACGACGCGTAGCATCTCCTCAGGCGGATAACACTCGTGACCTCCCCATGGGCACCAGCCTTCCCTGCCCAGAGACTGGCATTAGCAATAAAGATGAGATGGAGCTCAGAGTTCAAGCAAGAAAGTTTCAAAGAGCACGGCGAGGGGCTCAGCATGTTTTCTCTCTGGCCAGTGTGCCGTGATAAGCTGTGGACAGCCAGCTGATGGCTGCATCTTCTGTTGGCAAAGGCTTCCCAGGCAATCTCAGAATCTGTAGGCAAGCTCACCAATGCCAGCATTGCCCTTTGAGTGCCAGGTGAGCAAAAGGAAAGGCCAACATCTCCTTTCAGGCAGACTGGCCCCTGGCTGCCCTCAGGCCACTCAGTGAGAACCATCCTGACACTCAAACATGGCAAGGTTAATAAGGAGAGTGACTTCTGCTGACATTGGCATAGTGAGTTACTTCAGTGGGACACTTCTATTTCATTTCATTTAACCTCACAATGCCCTGGGAAGTTCCTTTCAGATTTATTTTGCAGATGAGAAAACTGAGGCTTAGAAAGGATTCCTAGTTACCCCAGGTCACTCAGTTAGAAAGCTGCAGCTTCTCTAGGATGAGATCTTTATGTTACCAAGTAGATAAATCCTAAGTGCTTACACATCCATATAACCAATCCATAAATATCAATTGTGTGCATATTATGTGCCCAATAATATAGAGATATAGAGGCAAATGGATACCTGGACCCTACCCCCAAGATACATAGAGTCTGTGTTGTAGATTAGGGGGAACCTTCAGCAGACAATGGCCTGATCCACATGTAGGAATTTCTGGAAGCAGATAGCAGGGCACAATGGAAAGAATATAGATTTGGCCTTAGGGACACCTGAGTTCTGTTCTCACTATTCACTATGTGACTTGGGACAAGTCACTTCCTTTTCTGATTTTCATTTCCATCTGATTCTGGAGCCAAACTGTCTGTGTGCAAATCTATGCACAGTTTCCTGTGCACAGGAAACTGCCTCAGTCTCCTCACCTCTAAATGGGTATACTGTTCGTACCTAACTTATAGGATTATTGTGAGGATTAAATGAGTTGCTAACTCAATTGTTATTATTGATTAAATCATTGTTATTAATTGAGTTATTATAGGTAAAGGGTTTAAGACAGCGCCCGGCCCACAGTAATCATTCAGTTACTATCAGCTCTTATTGTCAATAATATTATCGTTATTATAAAAATGGAGAGATTGAACTGGACAACCTCAGAGCTCCCTACACAAATGCATTTAGCCGGTTACAGTTGAACTGGAAGTGCCTTGGAGAGGCAGTGCCTGAGGCGGTGCCTAGTTTAAGGATAGCCTGAAGAGTGCTACGCCCAAAACAGGGCCCCTGTCACTTGTCTCCATTCACAAGTCTCACTCCTTCCACCTTCTGATGTTCTTGAGATAGATGCTGTGCCTTTCATCTCTTATCCCCAAACCAAGTATAGAGTCAGGCACATAGGACACTTTCAATAATCCTTTATTGAGTGAATTAATGAATGAACAAACCAACAGGACTGAAGAAGACTCCATGCCCTGATGAGCTAAACACGTAAGGAGGAATTTCAATGACATCTATTTTCTCTGTCCTGGTAACATGCTAATGAGCTGGAGAGCTCTGACTAAATTGCGATTTCCCAAAATGAGTTAATTAATAAACTGATTTTGGGATGATTAACAGGGGGGCACAGTTAACATGATTTTAATGGGAAAGCGTCAGTGAAGCACAAACTCATTAGCGCAAAACTATTTCCTGCCCCAGCGGGCTTGTCACATACTACTTTTTATGGAGGAAGCAGCAAAAGCCACAGTGACAAGGGCTGGGCTCGTGAGCAGCCAGGAGTCCCTAAGGATAACACACACTCCTGCAAGGCAGAGCCCCTTATAAGAGGATTCTTTGCTGACTTCTCATTGGTTTCAATGAATTGTCGATTGCTAATAAGCATGTTTACTACCTTAAGTGCCAGGGTACTGTTGTTGAAGAATAGGAACTCAGAGTGTGTATACACGAGTGCTGTTTGTTTCCCAAATCCTGAAACGTAATAACTGTAGTGATAAGTACTCTTACAGTAGTCTTTTACCAAGCACTTTCCCTTCCTTATGTGTAAAATGGAATTATAATGTCATTTCAATGTGAAAGGGTTATCATGAAAATCAGCACTGATCATTAGAAGCTGCCATTCTTGGAGTGCCTGCTCTGTGCCAGCTGCATTAGGCACCTACTCTGAGGATAACCTAATCAGCCCATTTCCGGATGAGGAAACTGAGCCTTAGAAGAGTAAAAAGAATTCACCGATGTAAAAAATAGTTCATACAGCCCAATTTACATATATTATGTTCCTACCATCTTCTGAGCAGCCTTCAGAGCTGAATCAGAAAGGTGTTAATGACCCCATTTTCCTGGTGGGACCTAGAGGTTCAAGAAAGTGTTGCCAGGCCCACCAGAGTCAACAAATAATACAAGTGAACATTTTGGATCAGCTTGAGAAAACGAATCCTGTGTTCGATTATAACATTCTGCTTCTTGGTATACACAGTGTACAAATAAAATGTGTAAAGCAAAAGGGTGTTGCACATCCCTGACTGGAGGGAATGAGATCACAGTAACAAGAGAATAATAGAAGATTCTATGCTAGATATTGGCTATAATCCAAATTCTGTTCTACATTGAACAGAAAACCCAGTTTTATCATTTTGAAATATGCTTTGCACTGTGGCAATACCTAGGCAGTAGATTTCTGAGCTGATTTGGATTTGCTATTGATATGCAATGAAGGGATAACTGACTTGGACACCTGAAATCTGTTTGGTATAACAGAGCAAAAGACAGGTATCTGTAGGGTAGCGGAGAAGTGGAATCCTAAGATTTCTTAGCAGACTGCTGGTTTACCCTTAAAGAAGGTCTACGGTAAAAAACTGAGAGTTGCTAGATGGGCGGGGGGGTGGGGGTAAGGGGGAAGGTGAGGGGATTAGAAAACAGTCGGTAACCACAAGATGGCCACGGGGTTTTGAAAATTAATCTGGGGAACGTAATCAATAATGTTGTAAAGATTTTGTAGGGTATCCGATGGACACGTGTCCCATTTGGGAGACCACCTCAGGGATGATGTAGATGCCTGATCACTGCACTGTACACCTGAAGCTGAGCAATAATGAATGCCAACTATAATATTTCATATATATATATGTGTATATATATATGTATATATATATGTATATATAGGTATGTATACATTTACAAGAGGCAGAGTACAGCATTGGGAGTGGAGATAGTGGAAATGGGATGGCTCGGTGAGATGTCAGAGAGATAGTGGATGGGGGAGGGGGGTCCACAGTGTGAGGGATATAAATGATAAACGTCTAAGTAAAAAAAAAAACCAAAAAACAAACAAACAAACAAACAAAAAACTCATAGACACAGACAATAGTTTAGTGGTTACCAGAGGGTAAGGGGGGTGGGGGTGGGAGATGAGGGTAAGGGGGATCAAATATATGGTGATGGAAGGAGAACTGACTCTGGGTGGTGAACACACAATGTAATTTATAGATGATGTAATACAGAATTGTACACCTGAAATCTATGTAATTTTACTAACAATTGTCAGCCCAATAAATTAAAAAAAAAAACTTAGAACGGAACTTCGAGACACTCTAGAACAAATTTTCTAGCTATCATCTGTTTTAAAGATGAGAAAATTGACATCTAGAAAGGTAGGTTACTATAATTCTGGGTGCACCAGGAGTTAATGGCTGAGTAGGCATCAGAATTCAGTTACCCTGGCATGCAATCCACTTTCAGCATTAAAATACCCTTTCAACAAATAAGTAAGGAAACAAAAAAAAGGGAAACTTGTTTAGCACTCACTGTGTGCCAAGCAAGTACCCCTGGGTGTTTTTAATGTTATATCATTAAATTCTTTCAATTCTGAGAGAGAGATGGTATCTTTCCTATTTTGGAAATAAGGAAATTCAAGCTTAAAGAAGTTGCTTGCCTAAAGAAGTCATTGGCAGGGCAGGAACTCAAATCTTGACCTGCCTGTTCTAAAATCCACATCCTTTCCACACTACCACAGATCATCGAATGTATCACTGAGTACTAAATGCTAATCTGCATTGGTCCAGTCAGAGACTGACTTTCTGGGTCCAGAGAAGAGTTGAGGTCAGGTTCTTTCCCCCTAAATGAAGGGCTTTCTATAGAGAACACAGGGTTAAAACCCCTGTTATATTTCCCAGGTCCCAAGAGGAAGAAAAGGAGGATCCCTGGCCAGAAAAGGGTCTTGCTTTTCACCCCCTCGAGACACATACTTCTCTTACAATAGAGAAGGGGCGGTGCCAGTACCCTGGCAGCATGTTGGTCCCCAGGAAACCTCCAACAGGAAGAAAACGGCAACTTCTGAGGCTTGACTGTGATGCAATGGCCAGAGCTTGTGTCTGGTGCACAGAAGGTCATAACATCGTGTCTGTTCATGGGCAATCTGGGTGTGGGGTTTTTTTGTTCGTTTGTTTGTTTTTTATAGTTTCTTAAGTGCATTTGGCCTCATCCAGCTGAAGTTCTTTTTTTTCTTTTTTTTTTAAATTAGTTTCAGGTGCACAAAACAATGTAATAGTTAGACATTTATCATCTATATCCCTCACACAGTGACAACCACCCTACCCCCCATCCACTATCCCTGTGACATCGCACACAACCGTTACATGACCACTGTCTCTCTTTGTAAAAGTTTCCAGGCATCAGGACTGAATGGCCCAGATACAAATAAACCCACCAAGCCTATTACAACATAGAGTTCCAGTCAGCCTCTCACACTCATTTCAACATGTCGTTTGCCTACAAGCAAATGACTGCGATGCAATCAGTGCTATCAGCATCAGACCTTAGGTCTGTAGGTGCCAATTAAATTACAGAACAACTGGTGACCCCAGAAAGCAAGCATCATGACACAGTGTTCTCTGTTTGGGGGCAGAGGGGTGAGGCAGCAAAAGGGGTTTATCTGGGGAGCTGAATCAAGACTCAGCCTAGGCCGAAGGCTGGGAGGGCACAGGGATAAGTGAGCTGAGGTCCCGGTGCTCAGGGCGTAGAGGAGACATGACACAGACAATGAACAGAGACAGCAGCGTAACTTACAAAAGAGGCGTACAGTGTGTTACAGATGTGGGAGAGCACGACCGGCCATACATTATTGTTAAGTTCACTTGTGGTGCTTCGTGCTGGGAGGTAGGTGTAAGTTACCCTTTGTTGTTGAGTGCTTGTCATGGACCAAGCTCCACAGTGACAGCTTTACATGCTTCTCTTATTGCATCCTCACCACAGCCCAATGAAGTCACTACTAATACTAGCCCCAGCTTAGAGAGGAGAAAACTGAGATTCAGAATGGGTACGTGACCTGCCAATCTTAAGAGCTCAATATGAACTCAGACATAGACTCCTGAGCCCCTACATTTAGCCATTATATTAAACACTTGTGACCAGGAGGTCACCTCTTGGGTCTCTTGTTCCTTAACATCAATACGAAACCGGCTTAAAATCCCATTCTAAGTCCTGTGGCATGTCCAACCTTCTCACCAAGAACATTGCAGATTCCATGGTCTCTAGTCCTGCTTTTACTCCCTACAGAAATTCTACCAGGAGCCACCTTGCACCTGAACTATCACCTCCTGTGGAAATGCTTGTCTCAGGATCTTCTGCAAGTAGCAACCCAATTTCTAGAACCATCCAGGCCCATTATGGCAAGTGGCAAGGTAGGGTGAAATGCATCTGCCGTAAAAAACGCTCCCTTTTGGCTCCTCATAATTCCCTGATTCAATGAAGGGATTACATAACCATTCACAGCGACAGTTTTGAACTCCATCTAGGAAAAGGACATTTAAATGTGTGAACAGCATCAAAAACCAAAAACTAGATTCTTCCTTCGGTGGTTGGAAGACTAGACCAGACCAGACTTGAATTTTTTTTACCAAATCTCTATAATAACCCAAACTATCTTCCTCTAGAGACCTGGAGGCTTACATGAAGGCAACTGCTACACCCTTAAAGTTTCTTTGAGGTTTCCTTTATTAATCTTATACTGCCATGCAAAAAGCATATCCTACATAAAGCATATCTTTGTTGTAATATAAAAATAACACCTTAATTATTTATCACTTAACTCATTTAACGTTTCTCCCAGTCAGGGATTTGGGAGTGGGGGAGGTATATTCCAGAAAGTATACTTAGAGCTTTGTGAATGCTGTTTTATATGATTCTCACAACAACCCTAGAAAAAAGTTATCCTTATTCCTATATTTTAGTTGAGGAGACTAAGGTGTGCAGTGGTTAAAATGTTCACCTGTTGTCACAACTAGAAAGGAGAGAAGAAGGATTCTATTAATAAATCCAAGTTGTCTGACCCCAAAGTTGAAGTTCCTGAACAGAGAAGCCCCTCTGTTAACTGTATAGGGTTTGCTGAGCATCCACGTATCCACATGCCTTTAATTAAAAGAAATGTCTACATCCAGTTTAATAAGATGACACTGAGGATTGCATTTAACTTAGGAAAAAGATAGTGTGACAGCTCAGCCTGCCATCAGAACCCAGGGGCCCACAGCATCTAAAAGATGATTACATCAGATAGAAGGAGGCCTCCCAAATTAGTCCCCAGAGACACTCTCTCAGGAGCCCCCATGCACCTGGACTAACACCGCCTGTGGAAACGACTGTCTCCAGCTCTGAAAACTGCCAGCCCAATTTCCTAAGGCATCGCGGGGCGATTAGCCTAAGCTGTGGTGGAGTGAAATGCACCTGATAAAATAAAAAGGCTTTGCACTAAAATATCCTAAATCTGATAATATGGATCTCAGCAAGTTGTCTGAAATCCAAGTATGAAAATAGCTCAAGCAATTTAGCTACAACTTGCAAAATGAAACAAGAAAGATAGATCTCTTTCCTCACTTGCTCCACCCCACTTCTTTCTGGAGATCTGAGGATCGCTTTCAAACAAATGGGAAATTTTCAACACTGGAAGAGAATACAGTTGCAGAGAAGCAGACACTGTGCTCACCTTCGGGGTTGATGCTGACAACAGTACTTTGGGGAATTGCAGGAAATTCTCATCCCTTAGCTCACAGCTCCCTGTCCCCCACCTTATACCATGGGAATGAGAGCGAGACCTAGGCTCAAACTTCAGCCCTGCCACATTCATGCTGTGTGGTCTGAACAAATTACTAAATCCCTAATCTTCCCCTCCCCTTATCATAGGAGGGACAATGCTTCCCTAGCAAGACAAGTGAGATAGTGAAATTAGACATCAGAGATAAAATTCCTGCACATAGTAGGTGCTCAACAAATTCAAGTTCTCTTTTTTCTCTAGCTACACATCCTGTTTTTACACCTCCATAACTTTGCGCAGGCTGTTTCTTTTGCCTAAAATGCCCTTCCTCATTTTCTGTCTAGAAAAATCTCCCTGATCTTCGATGGCCCACCTCAGAAGTCATCTATTCAAGGAAGCTTCCTAGGATCTACCTCCCACTCTCAGTCACAGAAGTTGTAGCTTTTCTTTTCATGCTCAGCCACCATTAGTCCATACTTGGAGCAGGTGATGATTTAGGAAAGCGTCAGGACCAGTGGGTTCACGTGCTCATCCTGAGACATACGACCTGGTGTAACAGAGCAACCGCACGGCACAGTGACTGACAAGGAAGCTGCGCCATTAAACTATAGCTCTGTCAGTGCCACAAATAGTGATTCGGTTCCTACTATGGACAGCTCCTGTGGCACATGCAAAGATGAATCAGTGGAGAATTCAGCTCCAAACTAATTAATTGCCTAACAGATGAAAATATATGGACAGGACTGTAAAATTCAGATAGAAAGCCAACCAAGTCCTACGACTGACTCAGATAAAGTGCGATGGAAATTGAGAAGCGAAGTGAAATATACATGCATACAGCATCCTGTCTGTGCCAGGCACTGGGCAAAGTACGGGTACAAAGTCATCTCCCAACCATCCCCAGAGGAAAATGTTATCCCTATTTCAATGGTGATAAACCTGAGACTGAAAATGGGTTCAACAGCATGTTCAAGGTTATACGGCTTGTAGGGAGGGAAACTAAGATGTGCGCCCATGCTGACTCCATACCGTCCCTGTTCTCTGCCCAAATTCCAGTTTGCATGTAGTCACGATGACCTGAGAGTGATCGTTCCAATCCAAATGACACCATTTCCTTTATATTTGAAAGCACAGCAATACTTTAATCCCCAGCATTTCGACAGAGCACGCGACGGCCTGTTATTAATAATGCTGATACCCTGCGTTAGGTCCTCCAGGTCAATACTGGCTCATTTTGTCATAATAAATGCATGTGCAAGTCAATGTGACCAAAACTCCCACTGCCTGGCTCTCAGTGCCAATATTAAGGCAGACTGATCACTTTCTCTAAGCGGAACTCAAGCCCCCTCCCCCCCCATGTATGTAATTGTTACGTAGTTAATTGCCTTCTACTTCCAAAGAGCCAGGCATTTGGAGACCCCCCCTTGCCACAATTCTTCAGCATTTTATCTTTCTTGACAGCCAGCCAATCCACACAGGGCCCCTTTTATAATTTGTATTGATTTGCATTTATCCACAGCAGAGTCCATTTCCAGACCATCACTGGAGTTCTTAGTTAGTTTTAATGACCAGAAAACCTGTCATTTGGCGTTGACACAACCATGTGAAACTCAAGGGTGTTCATCCCGCTGACCTTCAGGCCCCCAAGATCAGCCCAATGTCAGTGACTTTAAATAATTCGACCACAAAGGCAATTGTCTCTTACTCTGCAACTCTGAGTCACTTGATCCATTGCACCATATCCAGGGTGACCTTACAGAGATAAAAAGCAGGGGTCACCAACTGGCAGGCTGAGACCTCATCTGACTCAAAGAGGGCATGTGTTTGGACCACACGGTATTTTTAATTAGAACTCGTCAGCAACATTAAAAATGTTGTGAGATGTTAACTTCCCATGGAGCCTGAATGTCTGGCAGAGCTGGACCCACCTGCCCACCTGATGGTTGTCAGTTGAGCTGTTTCGTGGCGTCTTACCTACACAGTTTTCCCACTTCAGATTGTATTTTACCCACATGCTTTAGTGCTTATGTAATGCCTGATCCCTTTTGACATTTGACTGCGTGACCTCTAATTTAAATATAAGAGATTGATGTTCAAGTCGTGTTTCCTCTGGCAACCAGCTGTATGGATTTCGGCAAGACATTTGTGCTCTGAGCTTTGATTTTCTCATTCCTAAAGATGAAGAAGTGATTCTGTTCATTCTTTTATAATCTTGGCTAGACACTCTGCTAGGTGCACTAAGAATCCAAAAACTAATTAGAGATAGTACTTACCCCAGTCTTATTATTTAGGTTAATAGGTTAAAATGTTATTTTATAGGCTTATTATTTCAGACAACATGTACAAATGTGTTTCGAAACCATATGTCTCTGCAACAATGCAGAAATGTGCAAGAGGTTTGGGGGACCGTGGGTGCATCATCCATTCCAAAGATAAGAGAGACTTTTCAGAAAGATTGCCCAAGGAGCGATGCCTGGGCAAGGACTGCAAAGGAGAGACAATGTGTGTGAGGCACGTTCAGGGACCAAGCCAAGGTCATTCTTGACTTAAGTCAAGAGAACAGGAGGCAGGGAGATTTAAGAAGCTTTGAGCACCGCGGTCTGAAGACCTTCGACTGGTATGTGGGCACTGAGGAGTTACTGAAGGTTTTGGAAGGCATATAGGAGGAATATGACCAACGGAGCTTATCAGAAAGGTCATTTTGGAAGAAACTGGGCACGTGGGCTCTTCCTGCCTGCGTGAAACTCTTGGACTTGGTCCAAGAAGGTCGTAGGAGTGAAGAGCTACAAGTCACTCTCAGACTGGAAACTACCAGATACCTGATATCCCCAGCCTCTGACAGACCTGATGGAAACCCCAGGCTGGAGGCCAGCTGGGAGGGCATGTGGGAGTGCACCATGGGAAAAGATCGTTAAGGGTAGAGATGCATTTGGATTATAAGAAACTGCACAGATCCAGGTTGCTTCAAGGAAAACTTGTCTCACATGTGCCAGATTATCAAAACCACCAGCAGACCCTGAAATGGCAGCTGTCATTCACCTCAGGGAAGACCACACGTGGAATTTATAGCATCAATCTTGGTTTTTGTTTTATTTTTCAGAGGTATTGTACTACAGTGGTGAACAAGAAGAAAACAATAGGGCTTATATTACAAACATGAGGGGGCAGGCACGTAACAAGTAAACAATTCAGTAAGAAAAACAAGTCATGCCAATAAAGCAAGACAAGAAGAAAACAAAATAGAATGATACAATAGAGACTGGCCGAGGATAACATTCAATAGGGTACTGAAGGAGAGCCTTTTTGAGGTAGGGTCACATGAGTGAAAACCTAAAAGATGGGGGAAAACCGGCTTTGAAAAGCTGGGAGGGAGAATATTGCAGATCTCACAGTCTACCAGGACCTAGAGTAAGAGCACGGAGAGGACACTGAGTCCGGAACAATGGAGCTACTGTTTGTATTGCCATGACTTCTAGCAAGGTAGGATGCACAGCAGTGCCATTTGGAAGGATCTCCTAGCGATGTGCCCAAGAACTGGAGAGAGAGACCTTCTCTACTGATTCCCCAAGCTGTTGATGGAAACTTCTATGCTCTGCTTGAATTATGAAGCGATGCCAAGACAAAATATATTCAAGCAACACTTTTGGTGTAACTCCTTCTTCCCATCTTCCCGTCTCTCCACTCCACATCGTGTTCATGTTGTGGACATCCAGGTGTGAAGTAGATGGATATCCCGGCAAGCTCAGGTCACATCTTAGGATAAGGATAGGCCTCCCCCACTTAACTGATTGAGGATAAAACAGAGAAGAAAGATCCAGGATGGGAATTCAGTTCACGGCTATCAGATAAACAACTCATCTTCATCGTCTTCATCATCTCCCTTGCATGTGGCAGACATTCTTAATAGGCCATGGCTCTCTTTCTTGTTGAGACCAGTTGTGACTACAGAACTCTTCCCAACTCATGGTTCCAAGCAACCATGATACATTGACCAACTTTGGAACAGAAGATGAAAGCTGTATGTCAACCCACAACTTCAGCCATTCACTGAAGCAAAACAAGACATTTTGAGGCAGCTAGGTAGAAATGGAAAAGTTGTCTAACCGAGTAATGTATGCAGAGATATCCTTGTTCTTCATCCGATCATGCGCGCGCGCACACACACACACACACACACAGCTCTCATCATTGATTATTAGCTTAAATAAAAAATGTCCCCATGTCAAAGTAGCTATGTTACCATTTTAACTACCAGAGTAGTTACCATTCGGACACCTCTGGGGAGGGTTAGTCACTGAGCCCATTGAGTACCTGTGTCATTGAGTCTTCTCAACTGTTGGTGAGGAGAACACATGTTGGTCAGTCAAAGCTCTGTATACAGGGTCTAATTATTAGGTCAAGCTCTGGAGCCCGATGCCCAGGTTTATACTGGCTCTGCCATTTAATAGTCGTGTGACTGTGTTATTCAACCTCACTGGACCTTAGTTTTCTCATCTATGAAATGGGTATAAGACGTATGCCTACCTCATAGGTCTGTTGAATAGATTAAATAACTTAATACATGTAAAGTGTTTAAAATCATGCCCAATACATAGAACTTAATAAATGTGAGACTATGTAAACAGAATCCAGAGGCAGTTGAGACTCAGAAAACGAGACAGGAAGTTTGTCTTCAAGCAGTGAGAGGCCCTGGCACCTGAAAGGACAACGAGGAAGAGAAAGGCAGGGCTCAGACCCAGAAGTGACTGGGTTACCCTGGGCTATAAAACAGACATGGGCTCCAGCGCCAGGCAGGGTCATGATCTGAGCTCAGCATCTTCTCAGCAAGTCTCTTGCCCTATAGGAGGCTTATTTTCCTCATTTGTGACATAGGCACAGATATTAACACCTCACTCACAGCCTCGATGTGAGGATCAAATAGGAGCATTGTGCCCTACTCAGAGGGCACACTCAGAAAATGTGAGTCGTTGACCAACAATGGAGGTTCTCAGAGCTAAGGATGAAGAGTACGATAGAGTGGGAGGGAGGGAGAAGGAAAGGAGGGAAATGTTTTGGTGCCTTGATGGGGACTGCAGGTGAGGCTGAGAGTCAGGAAGGTGGAGACTAGGAGTCGGTGCTGGCAGAATCCCCATCATCAGAGCGTGGCAAAGTCAGAGCCAGGCCTGGAGCCAGGGCCATGTGGTGCAATTTGCATGGCATCAAGTCGGATCCTTAACCTCTCGTGGCCAAGGGCAGAAAGCATCTTAGGAGTACAGGTTACAGGTCATGGTGAGGGGAATAAAGGGGTGGGGGGGGGCTGGGACCAGTAGAGCCTTACTGCGCAGAACTGCTCAGCCACAAGAAAGCCAACGATCCTAGATTCTTCAAAGCTGTGAATTTTAACCTGTTTTTTGAGGGACTGAGGAGAAGGTCAGGAGAGGAGAGCCCTGCCTGTTAACCAGAGTCACTTCAGTTGTACTTGCTTTATAAGTTGTGATGCCATGGAGTTTTGTTTAAAGGTAAAGTCATGCTGCTTTCTAAAATAGTTTCAAAACCGCAAATTTGAAGAATAGAAATCTTGACTTTTAGAATCATAGTAGCTTAGAATGAAAAATCCAACCTAGAAACCATTTACTCTATCTTCCCAAAGCAGGAAAACATTTCCTGCTGCCTGTGAGGGCAACATCCAACTCTTTCTTGGATATGTTTGTTGACAAGACGTCACTACCTTATCATGGTCAGTGTGGAGCTCCTCTAATTTTTAGAAAATTCACCCTGTCATCTTGAGATGACATCAGACTTTCTCTGACTTCTATCTATTGCTCTCATTCTGCCCTCAGCAAATTTGTTCCCATTGGCCCCCACAGCAGGTTATACATTGTATTTTCTAAAGAAAACATCCGCTCACATCACTCTCCTTCTAAACCACTTCCATTGCTCTCGTATGAGTTTACTGAGTGTAGGGACCATACTGTACCCACCTCTGTATTTCCATTGCCTGGCAGAAGGAGAGAGCTCAAAATGTTTTTCATGAATATGTAGATAAAAGGATGGATGGATGGATGCATGGATGGATGCATGGATGGATGGATGGAAGGAAGAAAGAATAAATGGATGGATGCTCTGGCTCTTACAGAACATCAGTTCAACAATATCATGTTATTGAAGAACCATCAAAAGACCAGAGAAATTATGTGAATTACCCAAGAATGCTTAGTGGCAGAGCCAGAATCAGCATCTAGGTTTCCTGATTCAGAACCTAGAAAGGACCGTGGGAAATGTGAATTGCTAAGGCACCTGGAAAGTATGGTTAGCAAGAATCAGGGCCCTGTAATCCAGGGCAGAGCAGGGGAAGGGTGGGGAGTGGTTCTGAAGGCACACAGGCAAATAACTGGTTCCACACACCCTTACTGAGTACACTGTGAGTAAGGCCCTATGCCAGGCCTGAGGAGGAATCCAAGATGACCAAATCTCCTGAAGGAATGTGTTCATGATGAGGTATAATCCAGGGCAGGTTGTGCCTCGTGCTATTATAGAAGTGTCAGCAAAGTGCTGTGAGAAAGCAGGGGAGGGAGTGATTCATTCCACCTGGGAATATCTGAGAAGGTTTCATGGAAAAGGAGACATGTAACTTAAGCCATAAGTGGGGGAATAAAAGGTGAACAAAGGCATAAAGTCTTGAAATGAAGAAGAGGGTCTTGGTGTGGCTGGAGTCGTAGGGAGCAAGTGGTGAAGTGGTCAAGGAAGTTACAAAGATAGGCTGGAGCCTCACACAGGAACCTCAAAGCCTAGCTCAGGACTTTGCCCCTTTTCTATGCCAGCGGAAGTTACCGAAGGCAGGGCTTTGATCAGAGGAGTGATACGCTGAGACCTGTGCTTCAGGAATATTGTGGGGAGCCTGTCCTACAATACACTAGCCATGCCAGTGCTGCACCGACTCTTCCTCCAGCTTCATGAGGAAGACCAAGCCTGTGACCGTCTGCAAGGTGGCTTCACCCTCCCCACCGTCGACATTTCCTGTAGCAATTGAACTGAAAAGATGGACACGCATGGATTGAGACAATACAGGTAGCAGAGAACTTGATCCATCCTCCTCCTTTCTGAGGCTGGGAATGGAGGGTCTAACAGCTGTGGGAAGCTCACCGTGGGCCCCACATGTACTGCAGGACTAAATATCCAAGAACCTTGTCATTTCGTGCAGTAATGATATGTATCTATCTCTCCCACTAGTCATGAGCGTCTCTAAGCAGAGGCATAATCAAATGTGGCGGGACCAACAAGTCCAGTGCCTCCACTTCCCAACTATGTGACCCGTAGGCAAACCTCTTGGATAATCTAAATTTCAATGCCCTTATCTTTACAATGGGAATTAAAATGCTTATGTCTAGAAGATCATTATAAAGATTAAATGTAAAACTCCTAGCCCGGTGCCCAGCCAAAAGTAAGCAATCAATAGATGGGAAATCCTTTCCTTTCTCCTCCTCCTCCAAGACAGGAAGCAAGACTTACCAGACAGTTGTTCCAGTGCTAGCACAGAGTAAGGGCTTAACAACAGAGTGGTGAGTGAGTGTGTGGGTAAAGCTCCGCATCTTATTTGTGACCTTTGCACCAACTATGCAAAGCCCCTTGATTCACCTTCGGCTTCCCCCGCCTCTCAAAGTGCATCTTTCCCTTTTGGAACATGAGACGCAATTTGACTAACTGCTCTGTGACTCACCATGCAGAATGAATAGAATATTGTTCTGTTGTAGGCTGTTTTGAATGGAGCAGCTGCAAGGTATGGTGGAAGTACAGAGTTAAAAAATAGACCACAGAAGTGTCTTTACATGAAGCTCTATGTTTTCTCACATTTAATTGATACAGAAATCAAGAACTCTGGAACCATTTGTCATCGCTGCATAAAATGGTCTGGGAACTTTCACCGGAGCTGACACAGCCTAGGGAAAATGAGTCAGAGAAGGTCTGAATTAAGAGCTAGAAGGCAAGGTGGAGGTTGTCATCATGACAGTGACTTGGATAGTACATAAAGGGTCACAAAGCACTTATTTACATACATGCGTTGTATATATTGTATATCATCATGTTCCAAAAATAAATATTTAAGGGGGCATATACATACATACTGACATTTATTGCAGAATTACATTATACAAGGTACTGTGATGAGTCATTTATGTGTAGCATCTCATTTACTCCTTGAAATAGCCAAATGAGGTACATATTACTTGATATTACCTATTATTGATACTAATATGTCAATAATGACTATTATCAATTATTAATATATAATAAGTAATTGCTATTACCTATTATACAAGCAATTCTATCGTGGACTTGCGATGCTCAATTGAAGGCTTGGTGTCATGCTAGCCCCCTGGCAACGAGCGTGGGCTCTGGAGTCAGAAGAGCTGGGCTTGCTTTCCTGCTCTGCTAGTCCTTGCTCTTTGACATTGAGCCTCTCAGAGCCTCCATTCTCTCATATGCAAAATGGAGAAAATGATATCACTCTCCTCATCAACTTGGAAAGACCCATTGAGATAACCCAAATAAAAGTTTAGAATAATACCTGGCACGTGCGACATACACAGTGAATATTAGTAGTAAGTAACTTACAGCTAGTTACCACACAGCTAGTAACCAGTGAGAATCAAACCCCAGTCTTCCTGAGCTTGAAGCCATACCATCCCTGCTAGGTTTAAGAACCCACACACGGCCACAGCGTGAGTATGTGGCAGGTCCCACAGAAGAACCTAGGTCTTTTGATCCAAGTAGAATTGTTTGCTTTTCGTGACACTACCCTGCCTCCCCAATCCTCCACATTATATGTTCAGAAAAACCAAGGTTCAGAAAGGTTAAACAACGTGGCTCGTGATACCTAATTATTAAGTGAAAGAACCGGGACTGGAAGCCAGATTCCACGCTTCCTTATTCTTTCCCAAGTATTCTTTCCTATCCAGTGTACTCTATTGCCTTTCAGAAAGACTGAGTGGATAAAAGACAACAGGGAGGAAGGCACAGACAGACAAAGCTATAGACACTGAAATAGAGAGAGACAGAAAGAAAAAATATAAAGTCAGACTCCTATAAGCTAAGAACATTTTTAAATCTTTCTTCCAAGAGGTCCTTTAAATGATGAAAAGTTGGTAATTTTTAGGAAGAGGAGGGTGAACAAGAATAGAATTCTTTGGCAAGTCTGAATACATAAGGAGCAGCGCTGAAATCATGGAATCATGACTCTGACAAGCTTAACATTGTTTGGTCAAATACTTGTTCTCTCCACCCTGCCTCCTGCGTCTGATCTGTAGAGGAAGCTAATGAATATTGTAATGAGGATTACCCAGGTGCCCTTGTGCAGTTGAAGATGTGAGAATCACCTAATTAAACACTCAGAAAGTGAAGACAAGCATTTTGCAAGTGCTGGTCCCCATCTCTTCTTCTAGTTAATCTCACTTGTACCTGTTGAACATCAAAGGTGTCCTAGATAGGACAGCCAGGAGATTTCTAAGCTTTTGCCTGCATTGACACAGAGCCCAGCAGAGGGGATAGGCGAAGCAATGATCTGGGTAATCCGAGCCACCAAACCACGACATGGGAAAGTGTAACTTGGGGCCTTGCATGGTATCTCACCTAAGTTTTCCTGTGATCTGACACCCAGGGCAGTGATTGGTCTTCAGTTGGTACTTACAAGATGCTGAGCAAAACTGCCCACTCTTTTTCGTGTACAGATGCACTTTGCCTGTGTGTAGGCTGGTTGCTCAGCCTCACATACCCTTTCTGCTCAGCCCCATCTCCAGCCCTGAGTCCTACTCTCGGGGCTCAGCTAAGACACCTTTTCTCCACAAAGATTGTCCACTCCACTAGCTACAATCAATCCCTTCCTCCTCTGAACATGCATAGGGTCTTCAAGTTTCTTGTGGCTTATGTAACTTGATCTTTCATGGGACTTTATAAAGAAGACAAAACTATTTATTGACACTCTACATCAAGGAAAGAAAATATGTACTTTATTATTCATGCAGTTCAGTGTGTGTGGGACTGTCGTGCCCAGGGGCTCCTTCTAGCTAACTCAGTTCTGCCTGCTGCTCCCAGTTCAGGGAACAAAGGCAGCTGTTCTTTACAAGGGCTGGCCACTGGCTGGATCGGGGCAAGTACCAGTCCCCAAATGACTTCTTTATTGGCTATCTAGAGACTCATGCATTAATAAATATTACTTGAGCAGTTATTATACGCCACTCATTGTTCTAGACACTGGAAAGATGGCTGAAAACCATAAAAGGTGTCTACCCTCTTTGCAGTTTGAGATAGATAAAAATAAACAAAAAATCAATAGTAAGTCAGGCTAGTTATAAGTGTTTTGGAGGAAGAGAAAGCAGGGTAAGGGGATTTGAAGGAACGTGACAGGGGAGAGGAGTGTCATTATATACAAATGGTCATGTGAGTTCAGACAATTAAGTTCGCAAAGTCGTCCTAGAAAAAGTGCTACACAACTCATTGCTAAATGTCACTATGGTCACTTTGGAAGTACTCACCTTGGGAAGTTATGCACCAACACTGCACGTAATCCACCCTTCAAAGCAATTTTGGAACTCTTTTTCTGGAATGGCCATCAAAGCTGTCGTCATATTACCCTTGATGTCCTGAATGTCATCAAAATGTGTTCCTTTCAATATTTTCTTTATCTTCGGATAAAGAAAGAAGTCATTGGGGTCAGATCAGGTGAGCGGGGCGGGGGGGGTGTTCCAATACAGTGATTTGTTTACTGGCTAAAACCCCCCTCACAGACAGTGCTGTGTGAGCTGGTGCATTGTCGTGATGCAAGAGCCGTGAATTGTTGGTGAAAAGTTCAGGTTGTCTAACTTTTCCACTCAGCCTTTTCGTCACTTCCAAATAGTAAACTTGGTGAGCTGTTTGTCCAGTTGGTACAAATTCATAATGAATAATCCCTCTGATATCAAAAAACGGTTAGCAACATCATTGCAATAAGTTTGTGACCTTAGTTGTCAGACCTCGTAGATGTTCTCTCTTATAAAACAACAATTACGCAGAAATCTAAAGGAGGTGTAGGAGTGAATGTGATGATTTATTCTATATATCAACTTTACTGGGTCATGGGGTGCCCAGATATTTGGTAAATATTATTCTGGATGTTTCTGTGAGGGTGTTTTTGGACAAGTGTAACATTTTAATTGGTAGAGTGAGAAAACCAGGTTGCCCTCCATAAAGTGCAGGAGCCTCATCTAATCAGTCGAAGGCCTGAATAGCACTAGAGGCTGATCCTTGCCTGAGTACAGAGAATTCCTCCTTTCTACGGCCACACCACCCTGGACGTACCTGATGGCATCTGACCTCCGAAGCTAAGCAGGGTCGAGCCTAGTTGGTGCCTGGATAGGAGAACTCCTCTTACCTGACTGCCTTTATGCTGGGACAGGTTTTTCCTGCCTTCAGACTTGAGCTGAAACATCAGCTCTTCCTGGATCTCGAGCTTGCAGGCCTTCAGCCTAGAGCTGCACCATTGGTTCTCCCAGGGGTCCAGCTCACCAACAGCAGACTCTGGGATATGTCAGCCTCCATGATCACATGAGACAATTCCTTATAACAAATCTTTTCCTATATATATATATATATATATATCCATCCTGTAGGTTCTGTTTCTCTGGAGAACCCCAGTACAGTGAGCCTTGTAGGTAATTGGAGTGGGAGAGGTGTAGGTAGTGGGAAGAGTGAGCACAGAAGCCCTGAGGTTGGAGTCTGGCTGGCTGGCCAGGGAGCAATGAGAGCAGATGGCACGGGGGGGTGGGGGGGGGCAGCAAGCAGTCCCGGGGCCCAGTGGTGTGGGACCTTGAAGGCCGTGGAATGGCTTTGGGTTTCATGCTGCATGCGATGGAGGGTTTTGAGCAGAAGAGTAACATGATCTGACATACTTTTAAAGGATCACTCTGGTTGAGGTGAAAGCAAGGAGGTCGCTGAAGAGATCACCCCAAAGATCCAGGATAGAAATAATGGTATTTAAACCAGAGTGGTGTTTGGTGGAGGTGGTGAGGACGTGCTGATTTCTAGACCTCGTTTGAAGCCAAGAGTATCTGCGGGTGGTATGGACATGGAGTGACATCAGAGATGACACCAAGTGGCTCATCGGGACGGATGGAGTTGCTATTTACTAAGGTGGGGCAGGCTGCAAAAAATGCGGGCTTGGGATAGGGCTCAGGAGTTTGGTGTGGTGTAAAGTTGAGAAGCATCAGCGTATATGGCGTTTAAATCATGTCGGTGGATGAGCTCACCAAAGCAGAGGGTGAGAGAGAGAACAGAAGAGTGACCAGGCCTGAACGCGGAGGCCCTCCAACACAGATCAGTGCATTTCGAGGTGAGGGTTTCAACTCATTCGTGGCTTATGAAATCAGTTTGGGGAATAATAAGCAGCGGCAATGGGCTAGAAAGGAATGGAAAATATCAGAGTACTTTGAGTACAGTATTGTTTCATGAAAACTTTCTCGGTCATATACGTTTCTAAAATACACATATGTGTTTATATATGTACATATGTATTCGTATCTTTGTGTGTGTTGTTCATATGAATTTATATCTTTATCTCATGCTGTGTATATCTACGTACCTGCTAATAATGTAAAATATGCTTTTTGCAAAGAATCATAATGAAATGATTATTTTTTTTTTCCCAACATGAAAGTCACTGTTTTCAAATCCCAGTGAGGTGCCCTAGCAGCTGAGCTCTGCCCAACTGGGAAAATGGCTGTGACTAAACCACTCGCACTGGCCCCTCTGGGTGGACTGGGGAAGAGGGGAGGGCTGGCCAGCCAGTACGAGGGCAGACTGGGGCAGATGGGCAGAGAGCACGGAAGTCTCCATGAAAAAGAAACAAAGGCAGAGCCAGGATGCCATCTCCCTGAAGCCACCTCTTCCGGCCAGTTTGTGGCTCCATTTTGGGTCCACACACGGCTTTTTTCACAAAAACTTATTTTTGGTATCTTCCGTATAGCAAGCAAGCTGATTCCAGTAAAGCTGTGACTCCAGCAACTAACTTCTCTTCTTGACCTGTCCATTTCCATGTAAATCATGCTAATACTATCTTCTTGAGGATGTTATGAGGACTGAAAAGTAAAAAGCAGTAAATGCTTTGTCGAAGAGCGGGCAGCTGGTGCTCTTCTGTGCCCTGCAGCGTTCCCCCAAAGCTGCTCTGTGCCTGGGCGTCAAGCCCATTGGAGTCATAGTCCAGGTGCTGGGGGAGACCACGGCCTCTCCCTGAGCAGGAGCCCTAAAGTGGCCCATGCAGGCACACACAGTTAGGCCTCTGGAAACAAGCTGGGACTTTAAAGGAAAGGCAGAAAGGGCTGATAAAAGGAACTAGACTGAGTCTACAACTGCCTTCCCAGCCGTGGCTCCTCTTTCTAATTGCCTGGGCTCCCTCCTCTGCAGCTTGCAGGGAAGATGTGCAAGTGTCGCCCTAACAAGGGCCAGAACAGAGCAGAAGAGAAGGGAAACACAGACAGGTCGTTAAGTGGCTCTGAACTAGAGGAAGTCTTGGAGGAAAAGGACGGGGTCATCTTCCCTCCTCACTTTCTCCTACAAAATGGTGGTGAATTTTTAAGGTGAGGAAGGACCGACTGCAGCACCGATTAGAGGGAAGTGGTCTAGTGACAAGCGTCTGTGACTTCCTCTAGTCTAGACCTGAAGTTGAATGTGCCTAAGGAGCATTTGAAACTCACACGTAGGTCTGCCACATTATCAGGTAGGCAGGATTTGGACCCACACCTGATTTCCCATCTTTGATTCTTCCACTCTGTGACACTGTTTCGAATGGTTCTAATGCCATAATTTTACAGAGGAGCTTTCATGAACGTGTACAGTTTCCCAGAGTGTGTCCCAAGGGCTTTTGTCCTGGTTGTATGGTGGTTCACACACACAGGGTGCTCAGAACCTCCTGGAGGCCACCTGACCCCACTGAGCAAGCTCACCATGGTGACCGTACTGGATTCCTATTGAAAGTCCCTGTTGAAGTCAGGGACGGTGTGCCAGTCACCACCTGCTGCCCGAGGCGCATACAGCCAGCTCTCTTGGCATGAGGCCAGGGGCCTGGCACTCTTACTCTTGTTCTTCTCAGCACGGAGGCCTGACTCCTGGAGGAAGGCAAGTCACCGTGCTTGGTTCCCAGTGGAATACGTGCCATACCACAGGGTGGAAACTTGCAAAACCAGAACTCTTTTAGTTTCATTTAGTTCTATATTCTTTAGTGACCAAGCTCTAAAGCTCAGCCAAATAGGGTTCCGAAGGCAAGCCCTGATAGGATCCTCCTCATGTTGCAAGATCAAGACCGACTGGCTGTCAGTGGTCCCTAGCTTCACACACTCTTCGGTTGGGGCCTATCCTTTGGACTGTGGGTACATACTGTATATTTTAACTTGCATCACTGGTACGATCACGATGAAAGGAATGGCTGCTTAGGTAAATCAAACATACCCAAAATATCAAAGGATTAGTCCAAACCTTGCCTTAATCATCCCAGTCACACTAATTTTTGTGCTCTCTAAACCACTTAGAAGTGGTTCACTTCTAAGTAGTTACTGCTTCATGGTGATGTATCTATGTATTTAATGTACGTGTTAGCCATCCCATCCCTCTGGGCTCCCATAGCACTTCACGTGCACCTCTGTGATTCCATTTATGACACTTTGTTTTACATTTTATATGTGTATCTGCCATGTCACAAAATAACCGCACGCTCCTAGAAGATAGGGTCTGGATTCTCTCCTTAGCACCTAGCACATAGTAGGTGCAATCAATATTTTTTTGGCCAAATGAATTTGTCAGTTCAGTTCAGCAAGCATTTATTGAGCATATACTATATACTAATCCCCATGCTGGATGCTGAGGGCACAGTTATTTCCCTACCTTTCGGTATCTCACATTCCAATAAGGGAGATAAATATTTAACAAAGGAATATATCGTTGAGAATAAAAATAGAAGTGTGTTAAGATACAGATTTAGCCCAATTAAAGGAGTGATTAATTTTTTATGAGATAATGGAGAAGCTGCTGGGAGGAAGAGATCTCTGAGCTGGGCTTAGAGGATAAATAGTATTTCAACAGGTACACACTGGATGGTGAAAGGCAAAAGCATGACCAGATAAATTAATGATATTAACAATCAATGAATGCAGAACCCTAGCTGCAATGTACATATCTTAAGGTCATAAACGTTTCTATAGTACTGTGTGCATGGCACCGAGCATCCAGTGCCTTCTCAGAGACTTTCGGCTGATAATGGTAAAAGTGGCTTACGCCTCCTGTTTGGCTCATGTTGCAGTAGCAACGCAAACATGCCTTGGGAGCTGTCAATAGTAAAATGAGGTAGTTTGGGAAGATTGTGGGTATGAGGACAATTGATATTCATCTTTTTTTCCTACTTAATTTTTCTGTCTAAGGATGGTTGAATCTAATTTAACGTGTTAAGCAATTTGTTCAAATGAACCAGCCTGCCTTCGGGTGCTGAGGGGAACTCCAGAGGGTACGTTACACAGAAATGTAAGTGTAGAGCAATCCAGTTGATCAAAAATGAATTAGCCAGAGAGTGCCACGAGTTATGTGATCAGAAAAGATGCTTCACCGCAAGATGAGATAATTAAGGTTTAGTCTGGAAAAGGCAGCCAAGGACAACGTAAGCTAATGTCTCAGTCCCATCATTCAAACGCAGTGGCATTTATGGGGCCCACCTACTGTGTGCAAAGCCCTCCCTGCGAAGGACTATTGAGATGAATAAGGTGAGGCCTGATCCTTCTAAGTGCTCATGATTAAAAGAAACAAGTATGATTGTAAAGAAAAGAAGCAGTTTGCGTTTTTTTGAGCACCCATTCTATGATAGCTGTTGTGGAATGTCCAAATCCATCATCGTAATTCATCTTCCATTCCACACTGTGACATATGGTTAGCACCATTTTACAGATGGGGAAATCAATAGATGGATATGAAGAAATGCCAGGTGAGCATAGAGGCAGGAATCACCAACTCGACAAGAGACAATCTTGAAGGGTTCACAGAGGAAGGTCATATCTCATTCAGTCAGTCATTCATTGAAATGACATTTAATGAGCTATTACCAAGCATTGTGGTAGACGCTAGGAGTATAATCATGAACAAAGAAAGATGGAGCCCCTGCTATCATGGCACCTATAGTTGCAGCAGGAAGTGGATATGGTTAAACAAATGCATAGCTGCAATTTGCAATAAGTGTTCTGAAGGAAAGGAACAAGATTTTCTGTGAGCATATTACAAAAGACCCAGTTACCTAAGGAGGTTTTGGGGAAGGGAGGAGTCAACAAAGACTTCCTGAAGAAGTGATGCTTGAGCTGAGGGATGGGGAAGATGGGTTTGTCGGGGCTGTGAATAGCAGCGTTAAGAGTTGTGACATGGCCCAAAAAAGTCCTGTTGAAGGACAGAGCACAGCACAGTCGAGGAACTGAAAGTGGGCTGGAGCCCACAGAGCCAGGGTGAGAGTGGGATGAAGGTGGAGAGCGGGTGCTTCGGGGCACATAAGCCATCTTATTTTAAGAGAAGTGGCTTCTAATCAGATGGATGATGTGAACCCATGGGTGTTTTGAAAAGATAACCCTGGGTACCGTGTGTAGAACGGACTGGAAGGGAATGGATGCAGAATGGCCAGGGTAGGAGACTACTCATGGAAAGTATCCAGACAACCTGGGATGGCAGCTTGGCTTACGATAGGGGAGATGGATGGAAGTGGAGCGACTCTAGGAGCTGCTTAAGAGTGAAACTGACAGTGTTTCAAGGTGGACTGGAGGGTAATGTGGCTGAGCAGGAAGGAGTGTCAGAGCAAATCAGGATGAGGACACGAGTGAGGACACGGTGCCCACTTCTCTGAGATGGGGAATTGGGAAAGAATGCCGCATCCTAGAAAATGAGGGGAAGGTTCAAGCAGTGACAATGTATTTCAGAATTACAAGTGGAGAAGACTTCACTGGTGCCACTCCCCAAGGGTCAGCATTGCCCAGGGGGAAAGGCGGATGGGCCCCCACTTCAAGCACGTCCTAACTGTAGAAAAAAACAACTCCCACCTTAATCACACATTTTTCATTGTGGCTTTTGTTGCTAACTGGCTTCCTGGAGAGTTGCTGCTTATTTAAATGAAGCTTTGGAAGTCAATGTTCTCTATCTTCCCCGAAGCACCTGCCATCCCTTCTTCTCAATAATAACTGGCCACATCCCAAAATGCACTTGTTAAAGGAAAACGGGGGAGTGTTGTTTTCCAGAAAACGGTAAGGTTTAAAGTTTCTCCAGAACGATCCCACTCCCCGCCTGGCTGAGGCAAAGTTCCCAGTGACGGTGTTGGATGTCCACGTGAGTCTTCATAGAGAGTGAGGGGATACAAAGACATTGCCTTCTATTACCCGTTCCTACATGGAAAGTTCTAGATTGATCATTGCCTTCAGCTCTGGGCGACAGATCCTATACACATCTGGGAGTCAGGCAACCTGGGTGCCCAGCCACGAGCTCATTTTGAATCCTCAAAATTGATCTCTTGGCCTCATGGCCCCCCTCTGGCAATGAATGAGGAAATCCTCATTTCTTCCAGAATGAGGATTCCCCATCAGCTTTGTGTGACAGGAGGCACACATCAGCACATGTGTCAGAAATATCAGCTGTCCTGGGGTTTCCCAAGTATACCTTTCTTATTCCTCTGCCTGCTTCACGAAGACAATAAAGTACCTTCTTTGCAGAGGATGAAAAAGGTGACAGGTGTAGGGACAGGAGAGTCTGAAGCAAAGCAAAGGCTCTGGAAAGATAGAACAAGTCTTCAAAGCTGACCTCAGCAAAGACTCCAATGCATTATTGTCACTACCGTCAGTGGGATCACAAAATCAGCCAAGCTCCATGATGAGGCATTGATGGCGGCAGGAGGGACACAGGACAAGCAGCAATGGTACGAATAATTGGGCTCTCTCTCAAAATTCTGTGACGTTCAGAGAAATATTTTGATGCAGTTGGGAACAGATCTCTCATAATTCTAGTACCCAAAGGCAACCACTCTGCTTCCAGCCTCTCTGTAAGTACATTACTTATATCACTGAGATCACACTGTATACACACCTTGCATCCTATTGTTGTCACATAGCATTGTAGCTAGTGGTGTGGTGGAGCTGGCTCACATTTGTTCACAAGAGCCCATGCACTTCTCTTTCCAACTCTGAATTCACTGACATTACATTGGGAGCTGGAAATAAGCCATGGTGGGAATATGTACACCACAGAAAGTGGCAGACACTACAAAGCAGGGCTGTTTTGTTTTACGTTTTCAGAGAGCCTGTTGTTAAACCTTTGCTAGCGCACCACTGATTATATCATGAACACTTCTTGGGTCTTGCTGTTTTCTTTGAAGTTAAAATTTTAATAGCTACGTAATAGTCCATGAAAAGTTCTAATTCTGACATTATATCCATTTTTTTCATTATTATAAATAATACTGTAGTGAACATCTTTAGTACATAAATAGTTCACATTTCTTACTCTTTCTTTAGTATAGATCCCTCCATGGGGAATTATTGGGTCAACGGATATGAACATATTTCAAGCCCTTGCAATCCACTGGCAAATTGCTTTTCTTGAAAAGTTACATCGATTATATTCGCACAAAAATAAGTGTTGAAATACCTACTTGACTCACCAGCATTGGTGAGTTACTAACACACCAAAACAAACAAACAAACAAAAAACACAATTCAATGGAACAGAATACTCAGCCAGACAAATGTTAAGATACAAGGATTATATAAACACGAGAAGTTTCCATAAGTACCACCAACAAAATTGAGACAACAAACAAATTAATTTAAAATGCGACACATTTGTTATATGGTAGGTTATTATCTTTAATATAGCATTTGTTCAAACCAATAAAACACATTATAATAAGTAAAATAGGTAAGAACTTGAACATACTAATATTGGAATTCATCTTCACATTCAAATTTGCGGACATTCAAGTATCCAATTCAGAGACCAGGAGCAGAGTAAGTCTAGAGATGTCATGGCTTCCCTGGCCAAGTCTCTAACATATCTGGTTGTTTGAGCAGTGCCCATGAATGGGACTGGAATTTACTACCATTTGTCATAGTTTGAATAAAACCAAATTCTCTCTCCTACTGAAAAAGCCATGCTTAAAACAACACAAGGATCATGATATAAATAGGTCATGTAGTTTGCCACTCAAAAAGGGAGACATTAGGAGGATGCAACAGTCTAAGGACAATTCGCACAGAACAGATGGCTCTTCTCTGGTGAAACGGAAACTTTGTTGATGCTGCCCACCTCCGAGGTTCCTGGAGAGGAGTTTATTATTCCTTGAAGATTTTAGCTATTTCTGCACATTTCTGGCTCTGAGACTGCAGAAAACTGAAGGAAAAGGGAGAGAAAATCACCCAAGGCATCCATTGTTCCTAGATGTCAAATTGCTGTCAAGAGTCTGGGCTGTTACAAGTCTGAGAAAATTAGTCTTCCTGCCAGTAGGAATCAGAGCCAGAGAGAAACACACTGACATTTTGGTACTTTCCATTATGTAAATTGCACAATACATCTATCTAAGGTTGTGATCATTCACCAAGTGCGTGCGGATTACCGTTCAGCATCAGTCTAGGTGTATGGGGAACTATGGCGACGGGCCATGATCCTTATCCTCAAAAATCTCTGTATCTTTTGGACACAACTGTCTGGGGTTAGAACCAGAAGTGGCACAAGGGGCTAACTTCTACAGAGCAGGCACGGTACCGTTGGCGGTCAGAGACAGGAAGGGGAAGAGCTACAAGCGTGTGTTGTGACAATTGCAGAAAGCTTCATGCAAAAAGTGGCGATGAACTGGGCTTTGAACTAAGAAGACCCTAGCAGTCTGCTGTCTGTCAGTATTGTACCAGTGCCATTACTTTCCCAGACCAATATCGGCATGCATCTATTTACCCAAATACATTGCACACCACCCGGAACATGATTACGTTGCTTGGCAGGGATAAAATGTTCCCAGTCAATGCATGGGCTGACCCAACATCATGGTCCCTCCACTGGAATATTGAAAATGTAAAAAAAAAAAAAAAAAAAAAAAAAGGTATTGTTTTGGCTTTAGCCTATCACGTATTAATAAACAATCAGCTTCAAGCATTAATAAGCAATCAGCTTTTATTTCCCCCTATTTATTTATGTTTTTATGGTAATATAGGCATAACATAAATTTTACCACTTCAACCATTTTCAAGTGGATAGTCCAGAGGCATTAGGTTTGTTCACACTGTTGTGTAACCATCACCACCATCCATCTCCAGAACTTCTTTTTATCATCCCAAACAGAAACTCCGTACCCATTAGACAGTAACTTCCCCTTCCCCCAGACCCCAGTAACCACCATTCTACTTTCTGTCTCTATCAACGCGACTATTCTTGGTACCTCATATACACGGAATCATTCCATTTTTAAAAAATGTTATGGTGACCATCAGTAAGGTCCCAGCAAGAAACAGATGGCATACTCAAATTGGATAATTGAAGTGAACTTCAAAAAAGGAGTATTTGCAAAGATTTGGACAGGATTTAAGGAGACGAGAAGGGAGGATATAAACCACATGATTAGGAACAGCAGGGAGTTGTTACCACCCTTAGGCCTAGAAGGAGAGTTTCCAGGACCAGGAAAGATGGCTGTGTAGAGAGTACCCCTAACAGGAGCTGTGGCCTTTACTCGACGGCTGCCCCCAACTCACAGTGACCTAACAGGGTGGGAGCCAAAGGACCATATACCCTGACCTCCACTCCCCTCCTGTCCTTCCAACTCCTGTTAGTGCTTCCCATTAGCTAAACCCAGTGAGATACCAGAGGTCAAGAGCATTGATGCATTCCCTAGAGGGTGGCCTCTGTGGGTACAGCAGGGCGGAGAAGAGTGGAAGGTGGTTCTGGGCGTCATACGAAATAGATCCAGCACAGCGACCTCCTCTGACAGACACTGGTCATGTGATTAAGATGACTGAGCCAGAGGTTGAAAATGCAGTAAATTAAGAGGAAGATGATGTGGGAAGAAGAAAGTAAAAGCAGTATTTTAGAACTTATCAGAGAATGGAAAGAAGCATATCATTATCTGTCAAAACAATCCCCTAGAGAGGTTAAATAAACAGGTCTAGTATTTGGGCAAGGAGTATGAATCCCACGTAGTAATTATTGCACTATCAGACTGTCAGATGTGAAAGATTCCTAATCTTCTCCGCTTTGATCATTTCCTATTTGAGGATTCTGAGATGCAAAAGGGGGTTGTCTCTCTATCCTGCGTTTTCCCCAAAACTCCACCTATTTGAAGCTTTAAATCAGTGGTTCTCCTGAACCTCCTGTTAGCCCTCAGTTCACATACATGTGACTTTGAACTCATCCATCACTTTGATCAGCATTACCTACAAAACCTAGAGGGTCACTTACCTTTCCTGACCTTTGGTCTCAGCGGTACAGCAGCGTAGTTTTCAACTATGAAGCTCCATATAAACATAAAGCGATGTTTATTTTTGTCATTCCGTATGTTTTTATTATTGTCATTCCGTATTAAGAAGAAAGCAGGGAACTAGAAGGCAGCAGTAGAAACTGAACAATATAAGTCCAATTCGCTTTGGAAGGTTACAGGGGAAGGGAGAAAAGATCATTTTGCAAAGTCTAAAAGAAACCATTAGCGTTTCCTTGCACCAGGCACAGGACTAAGTGTTGTAGGGTACAGGAAAGTAGGAGAGGGAGCCCCTCCGCAGAGCAGGAACTTCCACTTGGAGAAATAGTCACACGGATGAGCAAGAAAGTCCCTTTGCAACAGGCAGGCAATGTGAGGGTTCTGTGAATGTCAGAGCCTGAGAGGTCATAGATGAGAGAGTGCCTCCACACTCTGGGTGCTGGGTGGTCATGGAAGGCATCCTGGAAGAGGAGGGAGCTGCACCAGGCCCCCAAGGGGAGTAGAGGATTTGGAGAAGACAACGAGGGCATTCCAGGTTGTCAGCAAGCACTGGACACAAGCATTCACTTATACCTGCGGTCACAGTCAGCATCTGCTGTGTCATGGTTTGTGCACTGGGTTCTCAGTGCTTCTGTTCGGCAGCCATTACTTGGAAGTCCCTGCCCCCCACAAAGCATCAGGCTGAGATGGGAAAGCCACGGTATCACTCTAGCTACCTGCCCTTTACACAGAGGCTGGAACCAGCACTCGGAGAGGGGGGGTGCAGGAGGGGGGTGGATCTTGTCCCAGCCCTGTCCCTACTTTTTTGGGCAATTCCAGAAAGCTTCACAACAGCATGAGGGGATGTCCCTTCTCTGGGCCTCAGTTTCCTTACTGGTAAAATAAACCATTTGGACTAGCTGACCGCTCAGGTTCCTTCCGTCTCCATAATTTTGTGGTTTTTGCTTCTGAAGACGAGTTTGCTGACGCCTATTACATCATTCACCTTCCCATCATAACACCCTGTTCTTAGATTTTCTTCTTTGAATGAATATTCAAGCTTTATGTTCCGACAGGTCCCACCTTCTTACAGCTCTCCAAACATGCTGGGCTCCCTCTCAGGCTTTTACACAATCCATTTCAAATGCCTAGAATTTGTACCCACCCTCCCTCGACCCAGCTGAATGGTCTTCCCTGACCTCCCAGGCAAACTTCGGTGTCCCTCCCTCTGTATCCATTTCCCCTTCTACGTTTATGCATTTTGCTATGTCATTGTCCCTTTACACATGCCTGTCCCCCACCGGACTGAAGATCAAGGGTCTTTCCCAATCATCCCTGTACCCCCAGCAGTTATCCTGGGCTTCATTTCGGCCCTTTTATTGAGCAAATGCATAAATAGGGCTTTCGTGGTTCAGGGAACAATCCATCCAGGGCTCTGTGGCTCTCTAATCACGAAACCTCCTTTCTCCACTCGTCTGTCCCATTCTTCCCTTCCCACTGGCCACGCCCACTATCTCCACACCATGGCTTCTGCTTAGTGTTCTGTTCCCAGCTAACCGCAGTTTGCATATAGCCCGTCAGTGCCCACCAATTTCTCTCTCCATCTGACCTTTCAGCTTCAGTTCTTACCTCCAATAGCCTCATTCCTGGGGGATTTCTTAGTTCTCATTCCCAAGACACTAAGTGCCATTGGCCCCGCTGATCTTTGCACCAGACCACTAGGTCGCTGGCAAGCCTGTAGACTGGCTCTCTTAATGAATTCAATCAGCACTGTCCAGAGGGCAGAATGGTATTTATAATTTGGGGCTACAGAGGGCCAACACCTTCAGCTCAGGCTCCAAGTAGGGAAGCTTGACCTCTAGAAAAGATCCATGTTGGTCCATCAGGGCCGACATCTACCTCCAACGTTAGCTCAACTTCCTAAGAGTAGTGGATTACTATCCAACCTGCACATCCTAACTCTGAGGATAACAATACGGTTAAGTGATTCCTGAAGGAGAGAGGTTCCCAGATGTGGCTGCCAGAGACGTCATTTGCTATTAGGAGGCATTGGGCATGGAAACCAGTTTCTATAAAAGACTTCACTGGCCAGAAACCATCACCCAGCACCATGAGTATGACCCACATGCCAGCTGTGGGGGCTGCTGCAGCCCTGGGACATGCCGGCAATTGCACCAGTGTGTATTACAGGGAATCAAATGTTCTAATGTCTGATTTCCTAAAATTGCTCCCAGAAATAAATACCAGGCATCTCCTGCAAGCCCTAGTGTCACGCTGGCAGAATGTAGCTGGAATGCAGACGTGGCAGTAGCACAGACTGGACAGTGCCCACAAGCCGCTTCTGCTCCCAGACCTCCGGAACAAATTCACATATTGATTTAGAGAGGGCCCTTTGTAATAAATTGTTCCTTTCTTCACTTGCAGCAGGGGGCCAGCTGCTGCCAGCTTTCTCAGCATGGAGGGCACAACTGTGGATTTAGAGCAGATGGGCGGCCTCTCATCATCTTGAGGATGGCTGCCAATTTGGGTTTGTGCTGCCATTTGATCTATTTTTCTCTCCTGATGCTCGTATTATGCAATGTGTGGAGCAGCGTGGTGTCTTGGAGAGAGCACTGGACCAGGAAGGCCAGGCTGGGACCCTGAGTGTATTTCTGGTTGTTCCTCACACAGATTTGAACTCGACTGGCAGCATGTCTTCTGCTGACCTCAGTGGGCCCCAGCCCTTTCCCTAGAAGAGCTCACAGTCCAGTTGGGGACAGACCAGTAAGCAGTCACCATGCAATGTTGCAAATGTGATGATCCGTGCATAGAGCCAGGGGGACCTACCCCAGAGCAGGGAAGAGCTAGCTAGCTCTGGAAGGCTACCAGGAGGAGGGTAAGCCTTAACAGAGGATTGAAAGGTAAATAAAAGGAGGACCTCTCCGTGGGAGAAAACCAAATGATCAAAGGCCCAGCCTCACACAAAAAAGCAGTTATTTGACATTTATTCAATCAGTCAATGCAAGGGTAGAGCCACTGTTGTTCTGCTTTACAAGAGAGAAAACAATCACCAGGAGCAAATCCTGGAGCAGTAGGCAGGGGCCAGGTCATGCAGGACTGTGACTGTCATCTTTAATTAAGGGTGTGTATAGGTTGGGGATCATCATTTGGATCCTTAGGCAAGTAAGTTGTCTGAGATTCAATCTCTTCTACTGTATAATTTGGGATAATAAAAGGTCCTACGTTCACTTTACAGGACTGTTGATGGGATCATTCACTCCTCGTCAATAAACATTTATTGAATGCTTCATATGTGCCAGACTTGTAGGCAGGCCGGGGATGCAGAGATGAATAAGACATTATTACTACTCTTAAGTGCCCACGGTCTAGGGTGAAGGTACCCATGAAAGAGCTAATTAATCAATTAATGAAGTTAGGGCAGAGAGGGCCAGACGAGGAAGATGAAGGGAAAGGGAACTCATATTTATGTATTGCATGGACAGGCATTGTGCTAGATGCTATGGTAAAAGGGAAGGCACAGCTCTCCAGATACCCCATCTTGGTGGAATCACAAATTTCACGAGAGATGGAAGCGTTGGCCCAAGACTCTGGGTCACGCTTGCTTGCTCAGCCAGCAAAGACTAGAAAAACCAGCCCTTAAAAATATCCAACCTGACTCTTTTTATTCCAATCATTTGCACTCTTTCCACTCTTTAAAAGAGAATATTCATTTGCTTTCTTAGCTTCATGACGAGAGCTTGATTTACAGGACTCATGAAGAACTACTTGAATATGCTTTTGAGTCTGGGTGTTTTGGGGTGGAGGCCATCTCCTGCTGAGATACCTGTTGGCAAAATAATTCATGTACAGAACACAAATGAAAATTGTTTTAATTAGGATTTTGTTTCAAGGAATAGTCATCACATTTGAGGTTATGTTTTGCATTATATCTTTGTCTCATTGCAGACCTATTGTGAAGCAGATTTGGATTATTGGAACTCTAACAAGAGCCACCATTTTAAGCAAAATCCATTAATTAGTATCCTCATTAATGATAATGACAAATGAAGTAGCCATTTTCATTTATCCACTTGATGATTCATCCAATCACTCAACAAGTGTGGTTGTTTTTTTTTTAACTGAGCACATAGCATACATAACAGAGACACAAGTCTCAGTTCTAGGCATATAGTAATAAGCAAGACAGACATGGTCCCTGCTGTAGAAAGATCTTAGAGTCTGCAGAAAGACAGACAGTAAACAAATTTAAAAAACAACATAATTATGATTGAAATTGCTATGTTGTAGATCATATGCAAATGGTATATTATTGTGATATAGAAGTGCAGTATACTTCAAGAACATAATGTAGGGAGGCCTAACCTAATCAGAATGATTAGGGAAATTTTCCTTGAGAGACTGCCTTTAGGCTAAGCTCTGAAGGACAAAAAGGTGTAAGTGAGGTGAGAATGGTTAAGTGAACTCCAAGGAGAGAGCACTGTATTAGAAAACCCCAAGGCACAAAGAGGCTTTCATTTGTTTGTTTGTCTGGTTCATTTGTTGCTTTCAGTTTTATATCCCACGTATGAGTGAAGTCATATGGTTCTTGATTTGTTCTGTCTGACTTATTTCGCTTAGCATGATAACCTCAAGATCCATCCATGTTGCCACATATGGCAGTGTTTCATCTTTTCTTATGGCCTAGTAATATTCCATTGTATATACTTGTATGCACCACATTGAGAGGTCAAATATATGGTGATGAAAGGAGAATTGATTCTGGGTGGTGAACACAAAATGCATTATATAGATGATGCATTATAGAATTTATACTTGAAACCGATATAATTTTACTAACCAATGTCACCCCAATAAATTTAATTTAAAGAAAAAGAAAAGACAAATAGAAAGAGGTTTTCATTGACTTGAAAGACAGACAATATGGCTGTTTGGGTAATAAAAAATAAAAAAGGGAGGGGAACAGGGGTATTGTATTTAGTGCCGAGTGAGCAAGATGGGCCAGGGAAATGAAACAAGGAAGAGTAGTATTGAGGAGACTAGGTATCACAGAAAGACCCACAGAGTCCATTGCCGCTGTAGCCTACTAGCCAGCAACCAGATCTAATGTCTTATACTCAAATTCTACCCACCCTTCAAGGCACAGTTTTAATATCACATCCATCTACTTTGGGAAATGATGTATTACGTAATCTCCTCCTCAGAGACTCACAGTGCAGATTACGATACCAACAACTCTGAGAAATCCTATAACTGAGACATATGTTTATTCCAGCATTTCCTAAACATATTAAACTACAGAAACATGAGATACTGGTGTTCCAAGGAACACCTTTGGGGAATTGCCCATTTAGTGGCCTGAGTTGTCCAGATTTAGATTGAATTCTGACTGTGATGTTTACTAGCTGTTGCTGTTTAATAGCTATGGTGTTTAGTGACTGGGACAAATTATTCCATTGCTCTGAGTCACAGAGTCCTCCCCTATAAAATAGTAATGCCAATAGCTATCTTAAAGATTTTCTATGAAGATAAAATAAATAGCACATACAAAGTCTCTGTTTCAATGACTGAAACATAGTAGCTGTACAATAAACTTTAATTGACTTCCAGTCTTCCAAGTCGAATAAAAAAGATTAGGTCAAACTTTGGGGATCTTTGCACCATCAATCAATGTGAGACAGGAAAATTCCCCAGAACTAAAGAACAGGTGTCTCCAATTCAAAGGATCCGCCAAGGTCTGAGTGCAATGCATGCCAAAAGACCTACACTGAATCATATCATCAAGAAATTTCTGAACTTGAAGAATAGAGAATATCCCAAGGCTTCCAGAGAGCATAAAATGTCACATACAAAGAACTTGAAATTAAATTGGTGTCAGACTTCTCAATACTAAGACCAGAAGTTGGATGATAATAGAAAATGCTTTAAATATTCTGAAAGAAAATCATTTTCAAACTAGAAATTTATACCCAGCCAACTGTCACATAAATTTAAGTGAGTAATAAGACAATCCAAGACTCAAGAAACATTTTATGACTCATATACCCTTTCTTAGGAAAGTAAATTGAAAAGTAAATCACAACATAGGAAGCTATGGCTGCAGGAAATGAGAAATCAAAACAGAGAGCCACAAAAGGACTTCCCAGGGTGATAATCAAAAGAAGACCCCCTGCACCAGCTGTGCAGCCATCCTGGAATGCAACTAGTTCAGAGTGGAACAGGAGGACAGATGGCTCCAAAAGGATCATCTCTAGGGAGAAAAAAGCTAAACAAACAAAAAACTGGAATGGATGTGTTTGCGTTCATAGAAAAAAATATGGATAGGTGAGTGACAGAGAGGTGAGAACATGTGCAGAAAACTAGAGAATAGATTGGAGGAAAGTATATAAATAAAAAGCAAAGCAATCATTACCTTTTAAAAAACAAAGTATGATACACGAAGGAGATACAACTTGACTGTACAATACCCACAAAGTCATAACGAATCCTCATGATTTAGGGATCAAAGTGTGATGTAACTGTGCTGGCGGTAAGGAAGGGAAGTGAAGGGAGGGAGAGAACAGGTCCTCATTTCCTGCTTGAGGAAGTCGATGTCTACAACTGACAAATTAAGGAAACGCAACATACACATATTATTTACCAATGTGGAGATCAGTATCAGAGGCAACAGTTGGAAGAGACTGAGTAAGACCAGGAATTGCTGTTTCCTAAGACATGTATTGTACACTATTTGGATTTTTGAAAATATTTATGTATTACTTTGATAAAAATGAAACTTACCCTGAAAAGAATACCAAACTATCGCTGTAAAATAATTAAAGTTTTAGTTATGTATACACATGGGCAAGGCCTGGAAGGGAACTTAGTAAATGAAAATACTTTGATTTCTTAGCATAATAATATCCAAATAAATCGAGAGCCTAGGCATAGAAGTCAGACTTGCCTGTTGGAAGCTAGTGACTCAGAATCTCTTTGAAGCTTGCTTCCCGCTTCTGTAAAATGAGGGTAAGCTAGAACCCATTTCATAGGAATGTTATTTGGATTACATTAGAGAATTCATATTAAGTCCTTGGCACAGGTTTTGGACTGTGATCGCTAATAGGTGATAGCTTTTATTAATGAAGGAAGAAAGGAAAGAAGGGAGAGAGGGAGATTTTGTTCCACCTTAATCGTGGGAGGGAGTGCCAACTACAGTCTCCAGAGCGGCATGCCTGGGCAGGCTGTCCTCTTAGTGACCATCTACTTAAAAAGACTTCGTCAAGGTTGACAGGCTCAATTTAATATACATTAAAAAGAACTTAGCTTGTTTCCTCTGTTCTGAAAAGGCTGTCAGTGCCTGAGAGAGGGCCAGCTTCACTGCAAGGTTAAAAGACTTGCTCAAGGAAAACATGCCATGGTCCAGCACCTCCCTAATCATTCCATTTTGTTTTTACAGCATCCATGTTCTCACTTGGAAAATGTTCTTTGCCACACATACACATCATTGCAAGCCCGGGTCCTGCCAGGTGAAAGATACTCCCTGGGTATAATTAGGCTCTTCCAGGCAGTGTTCAGGCTTCCCTCTCACAGGTACATGCTGTCAGACTGCCTTCTGTGAACTCAAAGTGGCTAACACAGACCAGGCATTCAACCCCCAGAAGCAGTTCCTCTCTGTGAATTCTGTTGTATTTGCTTGTAGAAAGCAGACCACAAGACAGACTGAGAGAGTCTGTACGGTAGCAAAATATGGAGAGTGGAACTTAGCTACTAAGTTTTGAAGTCAAGATTTGGGACGGGGTCTGGCTGACTGCAAGTCCCATGCTCGTCTCCAACTACCACTCCACCTAGTCTTCAAACAGGGCACCACGTAGCCTGGGCAAGTGGGAAGAATTTCTAGGTTTGATCCCAGCTTTTCCATTTCCAAGTTCTGCAACCTTGACCAAATCTCCTCGATCCCTCAGCTTTCAGTTTTATCATCTATAAAAAATGAATAATTGTGTAATTGGCCCTTGTCTTAATGACTTCATGGTCCAACTCACCAAAGTGGGACTGGAATGTACAGAAGCTAAGAGTAAGGAATGGTGGTACTGGCCAAAGAGCAGATAACAGCAGCACTCTTCCCGGGCCTTGACATAGCTCAGGCCTGACCCACCTCATGCCACGGAGAGCCGGGCACATCAGAACTAGTCCCTGGCAGCAAGCCTGGGCTCACCGGGAACCTCCCTCCTGCTGACTGGCTTTGATGTGACCTCACTGCTTACATCTTCCCGGCCCTTCCCTTCCCTGGCTCCATGGACTGGTTCATTATGGCTGTTCCTCGCTTTGTTTACCAAGCCAATGCAACTCCCTCTTTCAACATCCGATGCCCAATTCCACACAGCCCCTGGATTTGGACAGAACCCACCACTCCAGGTTGAAGACGTTTCTCTGGCCTCTTCGCTGAGTGACAGCCCAGACCAGAGGATTTGAGAGCATGGTCCTAAGCTGCCGGGGTTGAGCCACGGCCAAGGGCTCCTTCAGTCTTGGGCTGCTCATTGCTGCCCTTCAGTTTCATGGCTCATGCCAACGTTGGAGCCTTGGTGGCTCCTGCCAACTTTGCAGCTCACAGTATGTCAAAGGAAAGTTTTCTTTCCCAGGGCTCCTTTATTGTTTTCAGAGTGACAACCGTATGACCAGTCCTTGATCAAAAATTGATGAGAATGGGGAGGGAGAAAGAACAGTGGAGGATAGTTTGGGGGAAGGATGGAGATGAGACAGAAGGAAAAATGAAAGAGTAGGAGTATGGAAAGGGAAAACAGAAGCAGAAGAAGGGAATAAGGAGGAAAGAGGAGCAGATTAGTGTTTTGGCCTTGCCTGGCAGTCTCTGTGCCACAGATTCTGGAGTTCCATGTGACACTGGCACATAATGCACCAATCCCTGGCTTTGACTTAGATCTGAGATCGAATCTTGTGCAGTCATCCATTCAAGCACGTCTTCATACCCTCTGAAGGGTCACTGTCCTCTGTACAGCCAGAATATCACCACCCGCCATGTGGGATTGTTTCCAAGATTTAAGGTGCACAATACCCAGCACAGAGGAAGTGCTGAGTGAGCGGTTGTCACCGTGAGGACGATCAGCTCCTGGAGACAGGGCCACTGTATTGATCACAGTGCCCGGTAGCTGTGACAGATCCCACGCTGCTGCTACTCTACTGCTGCTGAGAAGCAGCATGGTTTCAACGGGTCCGGCACACCGGTTCCCTTTGGTGAGCAGGCTCTGCCCTGCAATCAACTTTCCTCCTTTGCTGGACCTCTTTTTCATTAGTTTCATGCAGTTTCTCAAGGAGGAGACATAGTTGTTTTTAATCGCACAGGCTTCTGAATTAGCACTTGAAAGCAGTTGTAAATGCGTAAGCCAAACCATAGGAGAAAGTGTCACCATCTCGGAGGACGGGATCTTACACCATCTGCATCTCATCAACATGCACTCACAAATGTGTGGTTGGGAGCAGCGTGGGTGCCCCCGAGGCCACGTACCCACCCACAGGTAGATGTCACATCAATAACTTCAAGTCCACTTTGCTCACCCCATCCTCCAAGGGACCCTTCAAATTCCTAGCTTCTGTGTGCAATTAAATACATTAGATTGGCTGCTGTAATTGAGTTCAGTTCAATTTCTCACTTCAGACTTGGAAAATTATGTGTAAGGAAAGATTCACATGCCTTTCTAATCAGCCAGAGTTGACAGGAGAAAGAAAAAAAAAAAGAAAGAAAACTTCTGATCACTCAACCGTTAAACAAACGCTGGCGACAGTGCCAGTCTAATTACTAGGTTACTATAGGCTTCTGGTATTTTTAAAAATAACACCCAAAGTTGTTAGGCCTCCACACTCCAGAAATCAATGGCTTTCACCCTCTTTGCTTCTGCACGGGCTGTGTGGGGCCCAGTCTCAGAAAAGATGGGTACTGAGTGGGCAGCGTGCTCTGACCCATCATGGCAATAGCTCCGACGCTGGTTTGTGAGCTCCAACACAAGGTACATACATTTTATCAGCATCATTTCCTTTACTCTTTAGCTTTCCTTCTGGTGGCAGACATTTCAGACACAGGGGAAGTGTTCTTTGCAATGTTATTCACAATAGCCAAAAAGTGGAAACACCCCCAGTGTCCATCAATAGATGAATGGATAAACAAATTGTGATAGACCCTTACAATGGAATATTATGCAGCCATAAATAGAAATGAAGTCCTGATATATGCTACAGCATGGATGCACTTTGAAAACAGTTTGCTGAATGAAATAAGCCAAACAGAAAAGGAAAGGAATGGTATCGATTCCACTTATATAAAATACCCAGGAAAGGTAAATTCGTAGAGCTAGAAGGTAAATTGGAGGTTACTCGGGGCTGAGGAGAGGCGTAACAGCGATTTATTCATTCATGGTTACAGAGTTTCGTTCAGAGTGATGAAAAATATTTTGGAACTCGATAGCAGTGATGGTTGCACGTTATTGTGGATGGAATTAATGCCACTGAATTATACACTTAAAATGGCTAAAATGGCACATTTTATACATATTTTACCACATTTTTTAAAGCAGTTAAAAAAAAAAGGGTGAGGAGGAAGAAAGTGAAGCCCATTTAAACCACTGAGTCAATTAGAATTCTACTGGATGCAAATGACAGAAACGCAAGCCAACCGATTTGTGTAAAAGGGGAATTTGATGGAGCGCGTGAAGTGGGCAGTCCGGGGTAGGGCTGGATTCAGGGCTGTGCTGGGTCATTTTCCTTTGCCCCTCCAGGTTCACTTGCTGCCCTCCTTCTCCCTGCCTTCTGTCCTGGCAGCCTGCACTGTCTGGGGCACATCAACAGGGCTCCCGCAACTTCGGGCTTCCAGGGGGTTTGGCCATTGGGAAACCCCAACAGAAGTTTGGAATGAGGGAGCAAACGGAGGTCCGGATGTTTATTCCCATCTTCCTGCAGGCTCACCCCAGGCTGGCTATGTCCCTCAATCCAAGGTCACTGTTTTTCTCTACCTGGCCCTGTCCTATAGGTTCTGCTAACTACTCCCTCTCACATCGCTTTGGATCTAGAGGTGCTAACAGCTCCACTTCTACTGGCCCTGGGTCCACATGGTATTTTTGCACTGCGTAGTTTGGCACGCTACACTCTGCCCACCGTGAATGGTCGGTCACTTTATTAAACCTTCCTCATATTATCTAGTTCCAGGAACCATCTGTTTCCTGTTGGATCCTGATTCTAATAAGATCTCTAATGTATCTTTCCAGTGGGGACCTTGACTGTTTATCTCTGCGATCTATCTTTTCTTGGACTGGCTTCAGCCTGAAGTGTTCAGGCTAGCAGGAACAGCTGCAGCCCCTGCGTTGTCTTAGTTTCAGGGCCCAGAAGAAAAACTGAGATTCTCATTCCCACATGTATTCCCCAAATTCCCATTTCCTCTCAGTGGCTCTGAATGTGTCATGTGCCCCAAAGAGCCCAGCACAGGGGCCGGAGGAGACCTCTGTGCTGACTGGCTGGAGTCACATACTCCACCCTGGATGAACAGTGTGGGAGAGAGCAGTTCCCCAGGGGAAAGTCAGGAGACCATTACTGTGACATGGTGATTTCTAATTATATATATATGGTCTTCATCCCCTTTTCGGGCACAGAGTTCCCAAGACCTTTGTACTTCCCTAAGTGATGGGAACCATAAAGCCTCTTTGGTGACTTTTGCGTGGGTACCGGTTGCCAGAAGAACCATCCAGGTGATGAGAGGATTGGAACTTTCAGTCCCACCCCTTGACCTCAGAGAAGGGGAGAGGAGCTGCAGGTGGAATCAATCCCAGATGGCCAATGATTTAATCTATCATGATTATGTGGTGAAGCTTCCGTAAAAACTCAGAAGGACTAGGTTCTGAGAGCTTCAGGGTTGGAGATTTGGAGAGAGTGGTCTGCCCGGAGAGGACATGGAAGCCCCGTATCTTTTCCCCGTACCGTCTTTTTCTGGCCTTTCCATATGCGACTCTTCTGGTTTGGGTATTGATAGAACCAAGAGCCTGCTGCCTTTAGGCCAACCTCACACAGCCAGGGGCCCAACAGAAGTTCCGATTACTCACAATTTCAAGGGAGAAAGTAGCTCTTTACTTCTCTTGAACTGTGCCCCCCCTTTTTAATTATAAAAAATTACATAATCATTATTTAAAAATTGGAAAATTCAAGCAAATTTTATCCCATCCAAGAGTCAACCACTGATCACATGTTGTTATATGCCTCTGAGGATGTTTCTTAAGCATATTTTATCATTACGACTTATTATTGATAATTTTTTTTCTAAAATTTGTTCTGCTTGATTTTGCTTAACATTACATCATGAGCATTTAGCCGTGCCATGAAAATGCCTTCATAAACATCATTTTAAATTGCTCCAGAATGTTCTATCTTATACAGATGAGTCATGATTTACATAACTAATCCCAGATCAGGCATTTAGATTATTTCCAATATTCACTATTATAATATGCAGCCCTGTGATAAACGTGCATGTGTATAAGCCTCTATTTGCATTTCTGATCAGGTCCTTAGGTCAGATTTGAGGAAGAGGAATCACTGGGTGAAATGACATGAACAGTTTTCAGGCTCTTGCTATTCAAGACCAGGTTATTTTCCAAGTCATGTTGCCCCAACACGGGCTCTACCAACACAACATGAGAGAACCATCTCTCTGCATTGGTCGTGTTGTCCTGATTTTCTCTCTCCCTTGCTTCACTCCACCCATTCACCCTGGGATCCCCTCCTCTTCATCTAAACCAACCATCAAGGTCAGAGAGACCTGGAGAAGACATGAGGAGGGCTGCATATATTGCATTTAGATTCTGCTCCTCCTACCCAGCAGGGGAAGCAAGGCCACCTCAGGCGCTGGAATTTTAATTAACCTCCTAGCAGCAGGAATCTGATCCCTGAAGTTAGCCATTGCTCAATGCCAGGCCCCTGGAGGGAAAAAAGAGAGACACTGTACAGGTGATTTACAGAAGCTGGCTGTGACCGTGCATGTAATAGACGGTCTGGGGCGATGAGGGGTGGTCTTAACCTTCTGGACAGGGAGGTCACATGACTTCCATGAGCTCAGGAGCAGGGGAGGCCATAGCCCATCATACAGGCAGAAACATACCCAACTGGCTTTCCAAGGGCCTACATCAGGAGCAAATATCCTCCATGACATGTGGCAATGACAGGTCCAGGCACGACCCCAGAGAGACAAGGACCAGGAGTGGGCTCAGACAAATGTCTTGAGCAAATGGACTTGAGTCTGGGAATCACAACCAAGAGAAACAGAGGTTAGAAGGAAGGCAGGAGGCTGCTGGAAACATACTATGAGAAAGGTCACTGAGTTTGCAAAAGAAACAAGGGCTCTGGGAAGGAATGCTATTACCACGTGTTCAATGGTAGAAGCAAGATGGGAAGCTCGCATCAAGTGCTCTTTCTGCTATAACATTCTGCCGATATTTTGTTCAGAGAATTGGTTGATTAGGTTCTTGTGGAAATGTAGCCATAACAAATGCCAAGTTGTCTGGACAGAACATTTCCCAAGAGAAGCCACATTCCCTAATGGGCTAGATCCTCGCCTCCCCACCCCTCCAAGCTACTTTGGAAGGGGTGCAAGGATTTTTGCACATTTTTTTTTTCTTTTTCTGAAATGCCATGTTCTCTGCACCCCTCAGTCCAGTGACTCTTTCCTCCAGAGGCCCCTCCCAATTCACACACACAGGCTTCTGAAACAACAGCATACCCAGCCTACGCGAGGCCACCTGGGAGGACTGGCAGACCCATAGAGGACTGGCACACCTCTCAGAGCCCAGGCTCTGCAACGTGGTAGCTACTCACTGTTTCCAGACTGTTTTCTCATCTTTAATTCGGAGAGGACCCCACTTTTTCAGTATGTTTCTCAGGAGCCATTGTTGCGATCAGTTGAGATAATGTATGTGAAAGCTCTATAAACTCTAAAACACTCCCCAACCATAAGACAGACATGTTTTGTTGTGGTGGTGGTTGTTTGTTTGTTTGTTTTTGAGGTTTTTTCGAGTAAGAAGGTACTGGGGTGGGGAAAGGAACAGTGAGTAGCTTTCAAGGTAAGCAGCAGCTGTCAGCCGCCCCCTCTCTTGCCTGCTCTGGAGATCTGCAGATCTTCCTGAGCCATCTTGTGGCAGCTGATACCTTGGAGCCGTGGTTGTAACGTTTTGTAAGCCATAGAATCTCTACAGACAAAGAAATATTTCATCCCCCACCCCCACCCCCTCCCCCGGCCAGTATGAAATTGATTAATACTAACATTATGTATTATGTAGTCTAATGTTTTGGTTAGACTGGGGCTAGAAGCGAGGCAGTGGGGAGGTGGGGCAAAGCCATGTCTTTTGTTTTTAACTCCTTAGGTGCCAACTTACAAAATTCTGAAATATTTGTCCATTTATTCAGAAGACATGGACTAACACTCCTAAATATTTAGGTTCTGGCTGGCCTAAGTCTGCCTCCCACCCCTGAGGGGTCATCAGGAAAGAAAGGGCCTCTGCGGACTGGGTACTTCCACTTAAGATTAAAGTGAGACTCTCCTTTGCTAGCTTGGGAGGTCTTCTTTTAGCCTTTTCACCAATGAACGTTTTATCACTCATTCATTCAGTCAGTCATCTAATCATTCTAGAGCAATAGATTACAACTCTTTGCGGTAGCCAGTTTCTGTCAACAGTACAAGGCAGGTAATAGGTATAATACAAGGAACTTATTGTTTGAAGCTGGATTAATCTGGTTTCAGACTTGTCTCCAGTCTTTATTGTCTGGCTAATCCTGAGATAATCTCTTAAGGGTTCCAGGCCTCACTTTTCTCAGTCGTAAAATGGGGCTAAGAGTGCCTGCTGCCTCCCAGAGCTGACCTTTCTGAAATACAGTATAGTCTCCATACCACCTAGTCTCATCTCAGGGAATATACTCAAAAAGCATCCCAAATAATTAAATAATTACCGTATTTTGCCGTGTGTAATGTGTTCCCATGAATAATGTGCACCCACGTTTTTGGCTCAAATTTTCACGGAAAAAAAATCTTTCATTTTAACACATTAATTTAAAATTTTGTTTGTTTACATTTATTTTCTACTTTTTTTGTATAATAAAGGAATTTTAGCATTTATTTTTTAACATATTATGGTACAAGAAATTTTATGTAATAAGTAATTACAAAACACAAGAACAGATACAAGGTACAAGAAATTGTATGTACCAGTGACAAATTTACGGTATTTACCCGTCATAGAAGGCCAAAAACTCTCCGTCATTGCAAGTCTGTTGTAAGTTCAACAAAACTGATTATTTATTCCGGGTTATTATTTTGCAAACAGATATCGTTATTGATTTCTAGAGTTATACTATTAACTCATAAATGTAAATAAAAGAATTAAAAACATTTATATAGATACGGAATTAGTACTACCCGTGCATCATACATGGCAAAATATGGTATGTTTGTTTCATGAATGTTTGTCTCACCAATTAAGCTGTGAACTGTAGGAGGGCAGAGACTAGACTTGGTTTGTTCATCATTGTAACCCTAGAACCTAGCATAGCCCCAGCATACGGTACACCCCATATACGAGGTCTGACAATTAAGTTCGTGAACTCATCCTAGAAAAAGTGCTACATACCTCATTGCTAAATATCACAACAGTCACCTTTGAAATATTCCCCTTGGGGAGCTGTGCACCTATGCTAGAGGCTACAGTATTTCCCTGAAAATAAGATCAGGTCTTACATTAATTTTTTTCTCCAAAAAAAGCATTAGGGCTTATTTTCAGGGGATGTTTTGTTTTTCTCATGTACAACAATCAACATTTATTCATGTATATAACAATCTACCTTTATCCATTTATTCATGTACAAAAATCTACATTTATTCAAATGCAGTCATGTCATCTTCTTCCAGAACATCCTCATAACTCTCCAAACCCCGAATTCCAGCTTGAATTTCTTGCAACTCCATTTCCTGTAGAACCATTGGCCCCAATCTCTCATGTCCAGCAATAGAGCTCTCCTTAAATGAGCACTTCTTGTCCATGTAGCCTGCTCACAGTGCATTGGCAACACAGCCATCAGTGATTTTATCCCAGGAATTCTTCACCCAAGCCACGACCTCTTGCAGGCTGGGCTTCACAAAGTTTACATGCTGATTTCTCTCCATTCTGTTTTCAGTGTAGTCATTGAGTTCCATGCCCAAATGGTCCTTGAATGGCTTGTTTATTGCAGTATCAAGAGTCTGGAGATAGGCAGTCGTTCCTGCAGAAGTCATTATTTAATCTATTCTTCTCTCTGCAAGGAAGATCTTCATGTCTTTAACGTAGTGAGTGCTGGCTGAATCCCAGACTAGCAGACCTCTTTGGCCACCTCGCAAAACAAGTGTCAGCATTAAATCGACCCACTTCCTTATAACTGCTTGTGTGCACCAGGCTTTTTCAGTTTCAAGAGTATAAATGCCTGAAACACATTCAACCTTATCTTTCTTGCCCTTAGGGATGATTACCATGTTTCCCTGAAAATAAGACCTAGCTGGAGCATCAGCTCTTCTGCATCTTTTGGAGCAAAAATTAATGTAAGACCTGGTTGACTATAATATAATATAATATAATATAATACAATACAATACAATATAATGTAATGTAATATAATGTAATATAATATAATATCGGTCTTATATTAATTTTTGCTCCAAAAGATGTATTACAGATGATGGTCCAGCTAGGACTTATTTTCAGGGAAACACGGTAGAGGTGAGGCTTTATTTCCATCCAGACGAATTGCCAAAATACAGGTAACACATGCACTTTCATAACCAGTGGAGGGAATGTAGATTGACGAGGCACCCCTCTGATCAATTGTCATTTGAGACCCTTGGCCCATAAACAGTACAGTTTCATTCATAGCAATCATGTTGGAGAGTTGGTATTTAGAAAAGTCGATGCCATCAACAAAGGACTTGAATGCAAGTGCACGTTTAATAACTTCAGTATCTTCCAGCTTGAACAGTATTGTCGATCTAGAGACAGTTCCTATCACTGAAGGAAGCCATCCAGCCAGTGTTGTGATGCTTTGAATTCTTCTGGGGATATTTCTAACTGTGGTGCCATTGCAAGGGCAGATGCTTGAATATCAGCCCTGCGCACAACCAAAGCCTTTGCTCTACTGTCTGCAATCCTTTCACAGATGATGTCTTCCAGCTCAGGAAATAATGATTGCCAACCCGATCCACACTTGTGCTTCTTAGCATTTCCCTCGTCCACCTTCTGACTAAGTTTATCATACTCTGCTCACCATTTTCGGACCATTCGGAGATCTCACTTCTTCCCTTTGCAGAAAAACGTAAGATTCTTGTCTTGGAGTCCTCTACAATTCCTTTCTTGTGCTAAACGGAATAGCTCTTTTTTTTTCATTCATCTTGTCTGGGGGGTCAAAATATTATTCTCTTTAAATCTACCAATAAATAAAGTGTTAATTGAAGACTTACAAGACAGGAATGGCAACAGAAATGATGAAAGTTAAGAGTGACGGTCCACACAAAAGCAACGCTAAATTGCAGGCACCAAAATTCAGAAAACGTTTCTTATTTCACACGAGTGCATTAAGTACGTCCATTACAACACACGACATATTGAATTATGAAGATTCATATTAGACACAACCATGTCTGTTCGTTAGCAAGTGCAAATGTTATTCACACGTTACGTCTGTATTCCGATTGGTCATTCGGTAGCAAGTCTTGAGTTCATCTGTTTATATACTCATTTACCTTTCATCCAAATGCGCCCACTTGGGTATTTACAAATACTTAATTATAATATATATTATCATTTATTTGAAGTACTAATGTCAATAATATTATTTATTTATATTTAATTATATATTAATATTATTATTTTATAATTCAATACGTTCGTCATGTGTTGCAACAGATGTACTAAATGCGTCTGTCTGGCTGACGATCTTAACTGGGGCTTATTTTGGGGGTTGGGCTTATGTTATGAGCATTCTGAAAAATCATGCTAGGGCTTATTTTCCAGTTAGGTCTTCTGTTCGGGTGGAAATACGGTAGTCCACCCTTCAAAGCAATTTTGGAACTCTTTTTCTGGAATGGCCATCAGAGCTGTTGTCATATTACTCTTGACGTCCTGAATGTCATCAAAACATCTTCCTTTCAACATTTTCTTCATCTTCAGGTAAAGAAAGAAGTCACTGGGGGCCAGATCAGGTGAGTAGGCAGAGTGTTCCAACACAGTTATTTGTTTACTGGCTAAAAATTCCCTCACAGACAGTGCCGTGTGAGCTGGTACATTATCATGATGCAAGAGCCATGAATTGTTGGTGAAAAGTTCAGGTCATCTAACATTTTCACTCAGCCTTTTCAGCACTTCCAAATAGGGAAGTTGGTTAACTGTCCAGTTGGTACAAATTCATAATGAATAATCTCTCCTATATCAAAAGAAGGTTAGCGACATCGGTGCAGCAAGTTTGCGAACTTAATTGTCAGACCTCTTGTATTGAAGGAAGGAATGAAGGGCTTGGAATGACCTGGGCGCCATGCTCAGCACCTTGCCTGCATCATGTGAGTAAATCCTAGCATACTCTCTGTCATCATCACTGTTCTTTACAGAGGAGGAAACCAAAACTCAGGGAGGCTAAGTAATGCCCTACCATGTTTCCCAAAAAATACGAAAAATAGCATGACTTTTCAGGAGGACATCCCCTGAACATAAGCCCTAATGCATCTTTTGGAGCAAAAATTAATATAACACCCGGTATTATTTTCGAGGAAACACGGTAGTTCACATAGGTACTAACAGGGTAACCTGTGCTTAAGAACCCAGGTCTGTCTGCTCCTTAGGCTCTGCTGCAGCCCCCACACATGACTGCCTCTGCCTGGAGGATTGGAGTGGCCTATGTAGGTCCACCAGTGCTTACACAGTGGACTCTAGTCCACTAATACTTGGAGGAGGACAGGGAGGGCCCATCAGGTGTCCAGGTGGAAGGCCAAGTTGAGAAAAAAGCAGGAGGTATTCAGAGACTCTCATGTGCTCCAGAGCTGAGGACTATGGAAACTGAAAGAGGTTGGAATGAGTTTATGGGGAGCGTTGGCCACAAACTGAGGACGTGGGATGTGTCTGAGGACGTTAAAGAGCCCATGAAGGGTTTTCATCAGGACAGTGACACCACCAGACTTGGAAAGAGCAGTCTGGCAGCAGGTTGGAGGATGGACGGGAATGGGGAGAATGCATGTAGGGATCACGTAGGTTCAGGAAAGGCTTTCAAGTCATGGTTCCCCTCTGCCACCTACTAGTGTGGGTGTGGGTAAGTGATTTCCCCCTCTGCATTTCCGCCTTCTCATTGACATTGTGGGGATAATGTAGCGCCTGCCTCGTGGGGCTGCTGTGCGAGGAGAATGTCCTGAGGGATAGACAGGATCGGACACTCGTGGGGCTTCTTTTCTGTAAATGGAGGTGGAAAGAGAAGATTGAGAGAGGGAGCATAGAAGTGTTATTACAGCTTTTTGGCTAATGCTTTGAGATAAGGGATAAGAGAAAGAGAAATAAGCAAAGAGTTCTGGATGTCTACAGAAATGGGGGGGTGTCATTAGGGACGGTGTAGAATTAGACACACATACCCCCCCATACCCTGCCAGAACCCTGAGCCAAATTCAGAATGCATCTGCCTTCCCTGCTACCCTGTGGCCATATTCTAGGTATTTTGAAACACTGCTTAACTCTGTGTCACTTCAGACCAGGAATTATGCTTTGGATTTCTAAAAGAACATTGAAAGAAATGAAGAAAACCCTCATGTTATTTCTCTACTCCTATTTGCAGTGATTATTAATCATAACCAGCATTTGTCTAGCTCATTCCAGTTTACAGAACATTTTCATCTGTACTGTATCAGGAATAAAAGAAAATTCATCAAACATAACTGGCTTATTGAACAGTCTGAACTCAACAGGGCACAAATACAAATAGGTTTTATTTTCTCTGTTATCACCACCTTCAACCATGTTGTCACATCTCACTTTCCCACCCTTGAATGACACCTTTGGCAGGTTCCATATTTCTCTGGTTCTTTTTGAGTCTAAAACATGCCCCACCCAGCTTGAAACTTCAATCTCATGTCCTAGTTCATGCTTCCGGCATCCTCTCTCCATAAGGGTGAGCCAGTCTTCAGCCTCAGCGATTTATCAAGGAGGTAGTGAGGAGGGAAGCATGTCCCTATCTTCAAGTAGGGACTGGAAGATGGGATGAAACAAAGTTCTCTTACTTAACCTGGATTCTGTTGTGATCATGTCTGTTTTGAGGTTCTCGGGCTAAGCACAGTGTCTGACAGATAACCGGTATCCAAACACTGGCTCTCTTGCAAGCGCACGTGAGAGTTCTTAGGGGAGCAGGGGCGGGCAGTAAGGTCAGGAGATCTTCCCAGTGTTCAGGTCTTCTGATGAGGGAGGGAACTCACACCTTGGCCAACGTCTTCCAAACCTGCCCCCTCCCCCAGTGGCCATCCAATGTGGTCCATCCACAACCTCTTACAGCCAAAGTCTGTATGGGTGGTTTTCACCCTGCTCATGGGCCTGGCTAATGACGGGCTGTTGAAGGATTTGCTGCTGTTTCCCTAGTCTTCTGCTTAAATAGCTTTCAGGGTGAGTGGGCGAGGAGGTGGGGGCCAGCGTGTGTGGCCACGGAGTCTGTTTCTTAGAATGTGATGCTTTTCTTCTCTTTGCTGCTCACGTTAGACTCTGGTAGCAGATTCCCCACTCTCCACCCAGTTACCTAAGCTGTGGGTGTTTATGACCTTTGCCCTGCCTCCCTTCCCCTCTCCTAAGGAGGAGTTGTTCTAGTGTGCAGTATCGGCCCAGGACCCTGTTTTGGGTAAAGCCAGGGAATGCAGGGATGGGAGGAAACAGAGACCAGAGACCTGACACGGGTGGTTTTTATGAGAGAGCCTGGGCACAATTGGTGTCCAGAAGGAGAAAATCTCTGGGGGAACTGTAGTGTGTGAAAGATGTTGAGAAAAAGAGTGAAGGAGAAAACGGTATTTTAATAAATTTTATTCTATACTATGAGTACACTCGATATTTAATGTATTTGAGAGAGTATGTGGTAAAAATGAAAATGCTTGCCAGTTATTTTTAATGCCATTTGGATATATGACACTGAAATGGGGTTGGTTTTTAGCCAAGTGATATTACCTTTCAAAAATCATAACTCTGGAAAGTTGGTGCTATCATTCCCATTTCTAAGATGTGGAAACTGAGGTATAAAGAAGTTAAGAGGATATCCCAGAATCATAAGTAATAAGCAGATCTCAGACTCAAACTCCAATGTTAGTCTAACTTTAACTATCAAAATCATTCTGTTATATAATACTGTTCTAAGTTAATATGGAAGCGAATACTGTGTCTCATGAAAATTCTATCGAAATCAGAACTGTACAAGGGAAAATACCTCCACAAATGGTCAGAATTGATATAGGCTGATACTGGGGTCCCCTAAAGGCCATTTCTATAATCTGAAGTTGGCGATCAAAATGTCTAACCCTGAAATCATGTGAAAGTCACCTTAAGGACACAAGCAGTATCCCTCTTACAGATGTCCCCCAATCCCACCCCACAGCCACTCATCATCAGGGCTCCCAGAACCCAGTCATAGCTACCAGGGCCTGGCCTCTGCCTTTGGCAGGACCACCCTTGACAAATAAGGAGCCATCTCTACAGAAAAGTAGATTGCGAAGTCCACCTCCAAATACAGGCTCCTGGAGAGCGGGAGCAGGTCCCGGTTTTGAATTTCACTCTGGTCCACAAAGGGGAGCAGAGGGAGAGGATGTGACCATTACACAAGCTCGGCATGAAAGTAAAGCACACCAGATGGCCGAGCTGTGAGGAGACTTCAGAGGCTGGGAGCCTGACCCAGAACCCATGATCCATTGGTGGAATCTATGTTGAAGTTCCTCAGGCTACAGGGCCCACGTCTGTGCCTTTGGAGAGGTTGTGCCTCCAAAAGGTCTCTGTAGTTCAGCCTAAACAAGGTCTCACTCCAGGCTGGAAAACGTTCTAATACAATGTTTAAGTCCTGTCTCCGTGTTGAGGAAACATCCAGTTTCACTGAATATTGAACTCGGGTTTTAGCCAGTGTTTCTTTTTTCTTGATTTCATTTCTAATTCAAACAACAAAACCCCCTGGCTATATAATACATATGCACATAATTAAAAGATATATAAATATGTTCATATGTATGGCCCATTAAGTGATTGCTGCCTCCTAGAGTTGTTATTTTTTATTCCTTTTATTGAATGTATTATATGCCAAGCACTTTATTATACCTCATTTGATCCTTTCAATACTCTTAGGTGTCAGGAATTCGATCCCCAACTTACCGGTGGAGGAACTAGGAACCATAGCGTATTTGTGATCGTTCTCAGGCCTCATTTTATTATACCATGAGATCAACGTTATAATGGAGATAGGGATACAGCAGCCTCCTGTGTGACAGCACTTCACAATTTACATAGCATGGGATAAACAGAGACCACGAAGAGGGGAAAGGCCAGAACAGTTTTGGTCTGTGAAATGAGATGGGGAGGCAAGGCATTGCTGTGGTTTGTTTGAGCACAGTCAAGGCAAACAACGGAAGGAAAGGAAGCGAGATCTCTGAGAAGGGTATCGTCTCCACCCAGTGTCACGCTCCTCCCCTTTCTCAGGAATGGGGGAAAATAACAAGAAAACAATAGGTCTTTAACTAGGCAGGGCACTTTGCACTTTTCTCATGTGTTTCCACATCTGTGATACCTTTGGTCTTCAGGTAAACTCAAGAAGAAAGCGAGACAGGATTATCACCTCCATTGTACTAGTGTGTCTTGAAGCCTCCACATGACTTGCCTAAATTTGCACACAGAATGGCAGAGCTGTAACTGGCTATGGTGGGTGTTCTATGTGTCATTATTGTTTCTATTAGGATAAGCAAATCTGATCACATCAGTCTCTGGCTAAAAAGCTTCCTTATCTCAGAAAAACCTCTAAATCTTCCATGACCCCTGCCAAACTGTCACATTCTGCCACTCACCCCAACCTCTGCTTAATCCAAGTTCCAGAATTCGCTAACAGTGCCTGGCTCCCCATATACATCATGTGGTTTCACCCCACTGTGTCTTCATAGCTGTTATTCTTCTGCCTGAGTTGACCCACGACACCACCGATGGCCGCAGGCTCCCTAAGACACCCCTGTGCTTTCAAGACCTAGTTCATCCATCTCTTCTTTTGAACAGTCTTTCCCCTTCCCTTTGGTTGGCCTCCCTAGTAGAAAGTTTTTTGTTTCTTTTTCCATATTTGAGCTAAAATTTATCTCTCCATAGCTTTCACTTTTTGGTCTCTTAGAGAACATATACAGTAAGTCTCTATCCTCTTTTCTCAACGTTGTTCAGTACTTGAAGATCCCAACATTGTCTCCCCCAAATTTCTCCTCTTCAAATTAGACATTTTATCTCCTTTCGACTGGGCACAGGACATGGATTCAAGTCCTTCACGATCCTGGTCAGCCTTTGAATCATATGTTGAACTATTATTGAATTTGTGCAGAAGGAAACAGAATAGTCCAGGTGTCACCTGACCAGTGAAAATGTTGGAACCAATAGGGACCAATATGTATTGAGCGGCACCTAGAATTCTGCCAGCTGCTTTATCAACATTATCTCATTTTAATCTTCATTGAATAATGTAATAGTGTTAATTATCTCCCATTTACCAGTAAGGACATTGAAGCTCAGAAAGATTAAATGATTTGTCCAAGGATGCACAGCTGATAGATAGAAAGGCAAGAATCCAAACCTCGATCTGAACCACACCAAACCCATGCTCTTTCTACTACATTATCAGGATCACTCCCCTTTCTTTACATATTTCACTTTAATTAATTCAGCTGTACAGGAGAGTCAAATATTAAAGCCACAGCCTATTTTTTCTTGCTCTGCCAAGTATCCCATGATTATCTTGAACTTCCTGAAATCCAGATAATTTTCTAATTTGTGAAGGTCAAAACTGTGATCTCAGTTCCCCTCTTCAAGAAAATCAAAATAATTGGTTTTCTTTATCTTGTCTATACTTCTGCACCTCTCTTATTGTGCCAGTTGCTGAACAAACATGCCAGCTAAAATAGTGACATCTTTAGCAGTCTCCATCTGCTTTATTGGTTTCTTTAAATAAAATATTACTCTGATGAATAATACCATCTAATTGTAAATGTGCACATTGCAGCTCAAATACCGCTACTTCTAGTGACTTCCCGGAGTGCCTGATGGGGACTGCAGAACGCAATGGCTCTCAGAAGTACCCCTGAAAAGTCATTTGGACAGGGACCACAGCCCACCTCTCAGCCACACAAAGCAATATCAATGTCCACCTCTCTCTGTTATAGCTGGTACCATCCAAGATTCAACTGATAAGGCATGGATGTGACTATATCCAGGCACTTTCTACTACACAACTTCCCAATTAGAAATGAATGGTTGGGTTGAATGAGTAATTAATTAGTGTAAATATGAATGGATGAAAGAGTAGATGGAGTCGATGAATAGATGGACATTCAGTGGTTGGATAGATACTTGAATGGATGAGTGGGAAGATAGGATGGGTAATAGTAGAAAGAAGAAAAAGGGAGGGAGAACAGAAGGGAAAGAGGAAGGAAGGGAGATTCAGAACAAAAGCATGGTATCCATGAGTATTTAAAACATGAAATTTGGAAGGGCCACTTGATAATAGTAATGATAATAGAAAACTTTAATTGAGTACTTACTATGCCCCAGGCAATGTGCTAAGCAGTTTACAAAATTATCTCATTTACTTTTTCCAAGTAGCATTATTACCCATGTATAAATATAGATGCAAAAAGTGATAGAATAGCTCACCATGAATTTCCCTCTCCATATCTACCCTGATCCTATCCTGTCATTTGGAAGAATACAGACTAGGGGTGCCCCCTCTTCCCAATAATTCAAATTAAAATCAACAAACATTTGTTGAGGTCTCATACTATTCGAGGAATCGTATTTGATGCTAGCGATTTAGGGGTGAATAAAACCGAGTCCACCAAGGAACTCATAGAGAGGCAGGAGAAACAGATAAGTAAATAAATTGATAGATTATAGTGTGATCCGTTCAAGAGCAATACGCAATGTTTAGAGTTTCACGAGAAAATATGAGGGGTGACACCATGAGGGGGCAGTTATATACACACACTTCTGGCACTCCCTTTTCGAGGAGGAACTTTCCTTCCTTCTTAGTGTTCTTCTTCAGACCCCTTAACAACCTGGCACTATCCCCTGGGTGGTGCCACTTTATCTACATCTTTCTCAGAATGTGATTCCTGGGAGAATCTGATTGAGGAGGAGAAAGGATGGTATGGGAAATATTTCCTGCCCCATCCCGTATCCCCTTTGCTAGAATAAAATTGTTAACCAAAGAAAACCATGGGTCTAGAAATCTTGAACCCCTTCCTGAGTGCATGCTGGTTTAGGCTACACGTGCTACTGTCCTCAACAGCCAGCTGTCTCCACTTTGCATTGCTAGGAAACAGTGAGAGTAAATAATATCATATAGCCTGTCTTTACTCATTCATTTTGTCTATTTCTTTTTCAGATAATGTTTCCTTTTTTTGATTTCTAACCCAAATAGGACTTAATGATATGTGTTACATTCAAATACATACCAAGTACCTCTACCCGGTAACGATGAATTTCTAACAATGGTGCATTGTTAGAAAATGGAAAGGTTGACCATTCATTCCCAATTAGTTGATGGTAGCTGAAGCCTACATCTACACTTCTTCACATTAGCAAATAGATGAAATTAAAGGCACATTGTCTCAAAGCATGTATCATCAGATGTCATGTTTTTCCCAGACTTCATTTACTGGGTCATGGACTCATGAAAAGGTATAGTGAGTCATCTCTAGAAATGTGAAGTTTAAACAGTATAATGATAACGTTCCTCACTAGTCTGGGTTCCTCTGGGATCCTTCAAGGCCCGGTCCAGTCCTTCCTCCTCTCTGAAGGCGTCCTAGACCATCCTAGACAGTGGTTCTCACACTGTGGTCCCGGGACGAACGGCATCAGCATTCCTGGGGACTTGTTAGAAATTCAAATTTTGGAGCCTTACCAGATCATACATTTTGGGGTGGGGCCCAGTAATCTGTGTTTTCACCAACCATCCAGGTGCTACTGATGCTACTGAGAACCAGTGCCCTAGAATGATGGCCTCAGGGTAGTAATCAGTTCAGTTCAGACAACAAACATTTATAGAGAATCTACTATAAGGCAAGTCATGAACCAGGCATTGGAGACATCGAGATGAATAAGACACAGAACACATATTTTAAAAACTAGCAGTGCAGTAAAACCACAAATGTGTCTAACTAAACAGAGGCAGGCTAGTGCTGTGCTGCTGCTGGACCAGGCCTGGGCATAGAATAGCTAGAGCTTTAACTATATATGTTTAATTACATATTTGTATGTAATTATATATCCATATTATACACACACACACACACATACATGTACCGGGGGTACCAAAAAATATATACAAATGGACACTGTTGCTTAAGCAGTAGTTCACCGTCATCAGAAGTGTCTGATTGTAAGTGTCTGATTGACGCTGATGATAACCACTTTGAGCACCTCTTGTAATTGCCGAAGTCAACCGTGACTTATACTCATCTTTTGTTACAGGTATATATTGAGTATTACAATTTTCATAGTTTTTATATAGAGGGTGCCAAAAAATGTATACACATTTTAAGAAAGGAAAAAACTATTAAAATTGTAATACTCAATATATACTGATAACAAAAGATGAATACAAGTCACGTTGACTTCTGCAATTACAAGAGGTGCTCAAAGTGGTTACCATCTGCATCCAGACACTTCTGGTCACAGGGACCTACTGCTTGAGTAACGTTGACCAAACAGTCCACTTGTATATATATTTTTTGGCCCCCTTTGGGGGTATGTGTGTGTGTGTGTGTGTGTGTGTATATATATATATATATATCTCCAGAGAAAGTCTAGCATGGATCCAGGAATCTCATTATGCTTGAAAACACAATGTTGTGATTAAAAGCACAGGTCTGGAGTCAGACTTTGGTGTCAACCTTGCCTTCGCCATTTGTTAGAGGTGTGACATTGGGCCAGTTTACCATTCTGCTCAGCCAAAAGGGTGTGATACAGTGATTACAAGCATGTCATCTGAAGCCCAATTGCCTGGGCTTGAATCCCACCTCCACCACATACTAGTTGTGTGACCTTGAGCAAGTCAGTTAAATTCTGTATGCGTCAGTCTTCCTATCTGGAAATTATTGTAAGGGGTAAGTCAGTTGTGTGTATAAAGGACGTGGAACATGACTCAAACTATGCAAGATTTATGGTGATGATGATGATGATGAGCTCAAATGGAAAATAAAATAAAAACAGCCCCAATTTTACAAGGCTGCTGGGGCAATATTAAGTGAGAAAATGCAAAAATAAGGGCTATTTTATGGGGAACATACTTAGTGAAGCTCTAGCTTAAAGTTTACTTTGCTTTGTTTTTCCTCCTCTGGGCATACATTCACCTCCATAAATTTACTATGAGGAGAATGGCAGGCCAAGGAGAATTCAGGTACCCCTGGATCTCCTAGCCAAATAACCTAACAATAACATCTTACTGTCAGCCTTTAATATTATTCAACATCCCCATGACTTTTGACTTCTGACTATGCTATGTAAACTGTTTCCCCCGAGCCTTAGCAATTCGATTGCAAGCACTAAACTTTTGAATATGTCTCTTTGTGCTCTTACCGTAGATCTCAAACTTTATTGTGCATCTGAATCACCTGGAAATATTGTTAAAATGTTGGTCCTGGCCAGGGCCCGAGAGTCTGTATTTATAACAAGCTCCCAGGTATTGCTGGTCCACAGTCCACACATTGAGTAGCAGAGCTGTAGACAGTTCCTACCAGGCCTTTCTAGACCACATCCCTTCATGCTCTCAGAAATTCCACAAGCGGAATTCCAAATGTTGTTAGACTCTTCTTTGGAGGTTACTTCAGCTGCAGTTCTGATCTCCTGAGACCATGAATAGAGCCCTGGAAGAAGCGTTGGACTGGGAGGCAGGAGAACTAGTTTCAAGTTCTGCCTCCCTTCTGCAAAAGCCATGTGATCTTGAGAAAATTACAACTTGTCCACATGTTCCTTAAGTTTCCCAGTTATACCCCCATTCATGTTTCTCACAGGGTGTAGTGAAAGTCAAATGAGATATTGTGTTGAAAACATTCAGTAAACTGAAAAGCACAAAAGAAAGAGATTGTTGCCAACCTTAAAGTTAGCTAAGGACATGCATGTTCTACTTATTTATCAGCCCCCTGAACTAGAAACTTGGGGTGCAAACTCCCTTCCCTCCTTTCTCACACTCCATTTACTCTCAAATTCAGGCATCTCAGCATTGGTCAAGGTTCAATGGTAGAAAGGAGAATGTACTCTAGTTAGTTTTAGCGTAGGGATGTTTTATACAGGGCTCAGCAAACTAAAACCCGTGGGCCAAATCTGGCCCACTGGCTGCTTTGGTGAATAAAGTTTTATTGAAATACAGTCACACTCACTTATGTATTATCTGAGGCTGCTTTCATCCTTCAGTGACAGTTGAAAAGTTACAGCAGAGACCAAATGACTCACAAAACCTAAAATACTTTCTACCTGGTCCCTAACAGAAAACATTCGCTGGCCTCTGAATTATAGGACTACTGAGAGCTGAAGAAACTGAGGCTATGCTGAGCTTCCAGGGATAACTTCAAAGTTACACAACAGAATTGAGCTTCCAAGAGAGCAGCTGCCCCTGCTATCCTCGGGAAGCAGTAGAAATGGGAAGTTGGCCTAACCCAATGAGAAACTACCACCGCACATGCTGGTTCTAGAGCAGTACCCCCTTTGCTGTGATAAAAATGCTATCCCACTGGGACCGCTGCTAGATCCACACACATCAAATTCCTCCATGACTGTCCTTGACAGCAGAAATAGTAGAAGCCCAGTGGCACAATGTTCTACCTTGCACGGGTGTGTCTACAAGGAGGAACGTAGACCTCAGCCGTGGAGCAGTGTGGGAAATAGTTATTAGTTTTCCAGTCTCTGTATTATAAGAAGACAGGATGAAACAGATGTTGAGCAAACCAGTATCCACCACAGTTCTCAATCAGGAGCAAATCCCATTCCGAAAGATTAAACAGTTTTCTAGCTTTTCAAATGAGGTCCTAGCATAGTGATTACAAAATTGTTTGGATCCCTGTCCGTAACAGCACCTTCAGGGGCCCTAAAAATGAAGGCTTTATAAGCTGAAGGAATTACGTAGAGAACTGAACCCACACTATGGAAGTACTCCAGCTCACTAACAGATCACTTAAGCACAAATATAAATAACTCAGGGTGCAATTATAAATAACTCAGGGACCGGCCCCCTCCCCCCCCACAGTGAGGTGCCTGTGAACCCCTCACAGGAAAACTGCTCATATCCTATGACTTCATCTCTAATCTGTGGAGTCACTTGGGGAAGCCATTCCTCTTCCATTAGCCTTGTCTCCCTGAACTGGATGTTTTCTGAGGTCTCTTTTTACTCTAAAAGTCAGTGATTCTCAAAACACGTTGGTTCCCAAGAGATGACAATGGGATTAGAAAACATGTGGAATTAAAACAAGTATTGTAGAAATCCAGGATTTCGGTAGCCCAAGGCAGGCCAAAGAGGAGACCTGGAGTTTTCGCATCATGTGAGAGCCAGGCTTTGTGTACCAGGTTAGTAAATGGACCTGTCTCCTGGAGATTATCTGCTTAATTCCTGTGTCCAGAATAGCCATTTCTGAGGAAGCGCTGACCTGTCACCCTCGCCTGGGGGCTTCGCCACTCCTCCCCAATGCCTCAGTCCCCTTCTGTCTTCCCTCAATTTCATCTTGACAACCGACAAGATGACAGTCACAAGATGGCTGCAGCCCAGGAAGATAAAAACAATGTGAAATGCAGAGATTGGGAGCTTATCAGGCAGACAGGACATGGGATATAAAAAGTAATCAACCTAAAGCTCTTATCAAAATCTCTCCCAGGGAAAGGTTTTAAAATCCTGTCATTGCTCAAGGAAAAAATTATCGGATTATTATAATGCAATTTCATTCGCCGTGCACTCTGTACACAGAGAATGCACACGGCCGTGCCAGAGGCTACAGGTAGTTTATGTCTTCAGAATGATATCTGGGAATTTTAGGCAGCTCACTCTTTAATAATAAGACATAAATGATACACATACACACGGGAGAACCAAGCCCACTATCATTACAAGAATTGTAATGCTCCCTATAATGCTCCGAAACATTAGGCTTGATATGTCATATATGTTGTTTCATTTATTCCCTCAACAATTCTATCATGCTTGATATCACCATCTCCACTTTGCACATGAAGAAACGGAGACTCAGAGCAATTCCCCAAAGTCACACAAGTGAGAGTATTAGGGCCAAGATTCTCATCCAGGTCAGTGCCCCTCCAATGCCCATGCGACACTTGGGTAAATCAAAACTTTTCAGTGGTTCCCGTCTAACTTTGGAATAAAATCCAAACTCTGCCACCCCAATCATTGCAAGGGAATGTAGTATTAGAAAACTTTTTACTAACTCTCAATTCTGTGGAAGGAAGAAGAAGAGGCCCGCGGTGAACCCTGAGAACACGGAAGAGGGAGGGAGCCAGGGTGTTAGAAAGAGAATCTCAGCTGCAAATCCTGCCCCACCCCTCCCCTCCCCCACCGCCCACCACCTCACCCTGCACCATTTACTCCTCCTACCTTCCCCAACTTCAAAATGTTGTTAAACGGTGGCATAATTTAGAATACAGTACCTGATTTATACATTCAGCGGTTTGCCCCTGTAGGGCAGTCTGTCTCCTTTAATTGTTCAAAGCACACATGATATAGTCAGTATGTTCAAAATAGTGTCATGTTTGAGGAAAGCTAGTTTGGAAATTTTCTTAACTATCTGTTAGTGCATCTATCTGAGCACTTTACTAGAAAGAGCAGAGCATAGGGGAGAATCCTGGAGCCAGAGGGCATTCAGACCAGGCCTCTCCATAAAACTGAAGAAACCGAGGGCTGGTGAACAGGTAAGACCAGACCCGTTCCAGCAGCAAGTCAACGGCAGGGGTGCCTGACGCCCATTCCAAGGACTCCTTTTGCTCGACCCCCAAGCTTAAATTGTTTGTTGTCTAGAGAAAGCTTTAGTCAGGTACCTTGAGACGCAGCAAAGGGAAAGGAAAATGGTATTTGGGCATTTTCAATGGTATAGGAAAATGCTTATAATATTAAAGAACAAAAAATAAATTTCAAAATTGTACTAAAAAAACAGAGCTCAGTTATATTTTCTAAAAAAAAAAAAAAAAAAAAAAAAAAAGCAAAATAACTTAAAAGGAAAGGTGCCAATATGTTTATAGTGACTGTTTTGGAAAGATAAGATCATAGGTGAATTTTCCTATTTGGTCATACTTCTCTATACCTTCCATACTTTCCAGATATTCTGCAATTAGTATGTATTAATTTTGTCACCAGAAAAAAATTAATATTCTTCCAAAATATAGTGATGAACGCTATCGGGAAGGGTAATCTCTCGTGAGAGCTGAGCCCCCATCAGGCAACCCGACGAATGGTCCAGAGAAACGATCGCTGCCTTCAGTTCAGGAGGCGGAAAGCCTGAATTCGGTCCTGGCCTGCCACTGTGTGAAGTTTGAGTGTGCCATCACCTTCTCTGGCACACTTTCTCACAGTCTGCAAAGTGAGGACGCGGAGGCCTACACTCCAAGGCCTTTCCTCACTCTGGCATCCTGTGGACAAGAGGCCTGTACAGCAAGTGCCCTACACAGAGGGAGCCGTGGTCATTCTGCAGGCATGGGGCCTTGGTGTGCACTGGGGCTTCTCAAATGTGTCCTTCAGTGTTCTGGAGGCAGGCCAGCCAGCTTGAAAGCATAGCCATGGAATGCAGCAGTTGGAGGGGTGGTCATCCTGGGGTGAAGGCCATTGTTTTAGCTCAGTGGGCTATAGAGTGAGAAAGCTCAAGTAGGTCCTGGAATCCCACTGTGAGAGAACAACAGTCCCAGGATCCTTGCCTGGCTGAGCCCCAAGCACAGTGGAGACCATGCCACACTCTTCTTACACATGCAGAGACTCCAGCTCTGCAGGCTCAAGACCTTATTGTGAGTCCTGGAAGACATGATTCCATTTCAGAAAATACCAGGAATTAACTAAATAAAATGGCTCTCAAACCATACATAGCTCAGCCATTAACCTCTTCCAAGGAAGCCTTCCCAGTCCTTACCCAGCCACCTCCAGGTTATACCACACGCCCCTCCTCTGCACCCCTCAACAGCCTGAGTTTCCCCACTCCTGTGAACTAACTATGCTGTGCAGAATATGTAATTGTGTCTCCCTCGTCAGACTGTGCACTCTTTCAGGCAGGGTCAGGCTTCATTTACCCCGCACGGTGCCTAGACAGTAGAGATCAGGGGTCAGCAAAGTATGGCTCACAGCCACATCTAGCCACTGCCTGGTTTTGTAAATACAATTTGATTGTGCCCATTGGTTTCCTTCGTGTCTATGGCTGCTTTTGCTTTACAACAGCAGAGTCGAGCATTTGCCACAGTGACCATTTCACGCATAAAATCCAAAATATTTACTGTCTAATCCTTTAAGAAAAGTTTGCCAACCCCTGATGTATTAGTTTGCTAGGGCTGCCACAATCAGGCACCCCAGACTGTGTGGTTTAAACAACAGACATTTCCTAATCCAAAGTTCTGGAGGCTGGAAGTCTGAGATGGAGGTGTTGGCAGGGTTGGTTTCTTCAGAGGCCTCTCTCCTTGCTTGTGAATGGTCATCTTCTCCCTGAGTCTTCCCATGACCGTCCCTCTGGTGGTGTCCATTACCTAACCTCTTCTTAAAAGGACATCAGCCATATCATATGGGGGCCCACACTCATGACTTCAGTAAACTTAATGACCTCTTTAAAGATGCTATGTCTAAATATAGTCACATGCTGAGGAACTGACGGTTAGAACTTTACCGTATGAAGCTGGGAGAGACACAATTCAGCACATAACACCCTGGTGTAGACCCTCAATAAATGTTACATGAGCTGAGCTTTTTTGCCCACAGTGCTGGGCACGTAGTTGGTGCTCAATAAATATGTTTCCCTCCTCTTCGCCTCAACACTAGCCCAAACAACTTCCTTAAAGTTATAAAGCCTCGGGAGGGCAATTTCTACAGAAATGGAAATTAAAGACCTGTTTATTTTAGTATCTTTCCAACATTCATTCACTGGTTTTCAGAAAGCTCTTTCCTACCCTCAGTTGTGTTCTTTCATAGGTTGGGGAGTTTCTGTGTTGTACATTTGCCCATCAAAAAAGCTCTCCTTGTGTATTGGGTACTGACAACAGGAATGTGGAAGCTGAAACGCAACGGCATGAAGCCATAGCAGAAATGTTACTCCATGGGAGCCATGCCCAGACACCAACATAAAAGGTGTGATGCGATTTTTACATGTCTTAATTGTGAAATGCCAACGCCCACCAAGGAAAGTCAGCTGTCACTCCCCTCCCTGGCATATTCAGAACTGAGTCGTAAAGCACGCATTTCCAAAGCTTGGCCCAGAAGTTAGGCAAATGGGCGGGGGCAAGATGCTGCAGAAAACCCCCAGGGGAAGGGTGCTCGTGCAGATGTGGCGACACCAAGCAATGGCGGCTTCTTAACAGGGGTTATTTGACCCTATGGCTTCTCTGACTTGCCCTGAGTAGAACTAACCCTTCTTGACTCTGTGCTTCCACAGTCTGTGTATCTCTGAGGCCTAGAACATTATGGCCAATATTCCTGGCGTGAAGGATTCCAGGGCGTCATGGGCATCCCTTAGTTATATCTGGCAGGAGTTTGCACATCCTAGATGTCAGTCATTTCTGCTAGAATGTGACTTCAACAAGGAAGGACGCTGGGTTTTTTCTGTCTCCAGGACCTGGCACTGGCTTGATAAATAGTGGATTTTCCTTCCATTTCTAACCTGAAATTCTCTAATAGAATCAAAGAGGAGGTGTTAGAGAGAGACAAGGGGAATTAACAGGCATGTAGCATGTTTTCCTTAGAAGGTGTAGCTGGGCTTGAAAATACTGGCAGCATATATATGCTGTTTGTTGAATATCTACTTACTACCCAGCACAGTGCTTGGCACTTTTGTAAATGTGCTACTGTTTAATTTTCCCAGTAACCCCATGAGTTTGGTACCATGATCTCCTTGGCGGGGAGGGGAGACCCACATAGCTCAGTACCTAGGAGCCCGTGTCTTGGGATCAAACAGATTGTGTTCCGCTTCTTAAATGGCTGAGTGGCTTTAGGTAACTCAGTTGGTCACCCTCTACTTCAATTTTCAATCAGTCAAATGAGAATAAAAAGAGAACCCATTTACAGGGTTATTGTGGGGGAATGAAAGAGAGAGTACATAATATAAAACAAGTGAGATAATACATATAAAAGGCTTTGTACTTAGTAAGAGCTCAATAAAATGGCTATGGATACTATGGATTTCTTTACAATTACCAGTAAAGGAAGCTTTCTACAACACCAAAGTATTTCTTCAAAAGTTACCCTGTCTGAGAGAATTAAGATCTAAACAAAAGATTTAGTTTAGTTTTCTGCTACAGACCAGTTTGTACTCGAGAGGCAAGGAGGCCCTCGTGGTTTATAATTAGGGTGATAATAAGACCCAGTTTGCCTAGGAGAGTTCCAGTTTACTTCAGTTGCCCCAGTATAATTATTAATAGCACTCACTTTCAAAATCATCCCAATTAGGATGATAAATTATATATCTCCCTAAATATAATGGAATAAGCAAAGGTTTTAAAGTCACAGAGATCTGGGTTCATATCCTAACTCTACCACTTAAACAGCTGCACTCTGTGGTAATTTATTGGACCTCTCGGAGTTTCACGTTCTCCTTCTGTAAAATGAGGTCAATACTGCCTATTTTCTAGGGTATCGCGAAGACTCAGAAAATAAGCTAAGTAAGGAAAGCCCCTGAATGTGCTAGATGTTTCGTGCAGGTGAATTCTCTTTCCCTTACTCTCCTCTTTCCCCATTCACCCAACACTGTATAAGTTAGAAGAACATGGAATCTTATTTTGTAGTTCTCTATGCACCTCTTTTGGTTATATACCCATTTAACCATTCAACCCAACACATATGGATGGAAAAGAACATTTCATACCCTACGGGTGATGCAGCCATTTTCACAAATAGCTCTAATACAAAGTAGCTTATAGTAAGCCCTAGAGAGGAAATGCAAGCTGCCATAAGGTTTTGAGCAGGGAGTGGTCACCTCTGGTTGGATGTTCAGGCTTCCTCCAGAAAGTAGTATGCAGGGGAGATTCTCAAATGGTGGGTGTGACTACAATAGACATAGTTAAGTAAGGACATTCCAGGCAAAGAAAACAGCCTGAAGACATGAAAGTATAAAGAGGCAGTCAAGGAATGGTACTAGTCCAATTTAAGTGAAAGTTTGGATGAATTGGGAACATATTGCAGAAGGCCTTGAAAGCTAAAATAAGCAATGGGGAGCCACTGAAGTTTCTGTGAGGGCGAGGGCTGGTCTTACCACTGCTGAGCTTTAGGAATAGTTCTCTGGCTGCTGTTGAGTAAAATCGATTGCCGGTAATGCACAGACGCAGGAGGTGGGTTGCTCAGGTAAGAGCATTGTATAGTCGACTTTGTAATCAAGAGTTCAGGTCAGGTGGCCCCTATTGCCTCCTGACCTTGTAGATCCAAAGAAATCAAGTCTCTATAATCAGAATTGTATACACCAATTTCTCCCTTTCCTAACCATCCATCTTAAGAGGAAATTAAGTTGCTTTTGTTTGATTTCTATCCAGAAAGCCATGTTGATTGCTACCCAACTGGTCACAGGAAAAGCTTTAAAGAGCTCACTTGTCTCTTAACTTTATGATCAGGTATTTTCTATAATACATGGCACAACCTCCTGTTTTATTTTAAGGAAATTCCTCTCCATGTTTACATTTCTTCTGTCTTTATCTTTCTCGTCCCTATAGAGCCTTCATCTCTAGGGGACTGACCCAAAAATGCTGACCTGCAATACTCTCAAGCTTGTTCCCTGTGAGTTGTTCCATTTTATAGGGAGTCTTAGCCTAACTTCCTCCCGAAGCAGAGCCTAAGGCCATGTTTGGTGTGTAGGTCACATTTGGGAATGGGATCCTAAGGGGCAGAGCTGTAAGAGAATGGCGAAATAGAGAAAGCCAAAATAAGTATGTGATTTTGAGTTAGTCACCACTAAAGCAAGTGGTTCTCAATCCTACCAGGACTTTCCCAAAGCCCCTGTGAAATGTATCTCAGAATGAACTACCTGAGGGAGGAGAGGGAGAAGCATTTATCCTTTTGGGTCCTTTCCCCCATTAGTCAAGGATGGTCTCATAGATGTTAATTCCTCTTAACTACCTAATGGCATATATATATATGAGTAGAGCAGGTTCCATAGTGTGTCTGAGAAGCCCCAAGGAAGGAATAAAAGACACGTGGCATGAGACCCAAGGCAAGGTTCTATACAATCATAGCTGCACAAAACTGCCAAAGCTTAATGAAATTGATCATCAGGGTAGTGACCGGAGTAAGAGGTTGGGCCTAGAGAACGCTGAGGTGAGGCATAAGAGACATCCAGTATGTATGTTTCGTCAAAGGATAAGACACTCTACCCTGGGCTTACTGAGTGTGTTTACAGAAGTCGTCCTCTTTGATGGACAGAAATCCCAAAAAGTGAAACTCTAGTTATATATCTGGAAAAAATTAAGGATTGTGAGTTTCCAATTGATGATATCATAAGCGAAGTACCATATGTTGCCTCGAGTTTTGACTTTCTTTATACAATACCACCAGTCTCTTTCCTACCTTAGTAAGCGTAGGAACCATGCCTGGATCATTCCTGGGTTTATTCAGGATCCTGCTAATATGCTAGAGACCAAGAATTACAGCTTTTTCCTCTCCACATCAATTACTCATTAATATCAACTGACCCCATCTTTCCAATGTCTTTCAGGTACCTTATTTTTTATTATGTCTGTGATCACTGAAGTACAGACCCTTCTTTACTCCTCAGTGGAATTATCAAGAGACTCCTTAATTCCATTTTCTGTTCCTTTCTAACTCAGGTTTCTTCATCTGCCAAATGGGAATAGCAATAACTACTACTTTATGGGAATTACATGAGGCTAAAATGAGATCTATGAAATCATGCATATGAAACACCTAGCTTGGGGCCTTGCACGTTGAAGTATTTAAAATTGGGTTTGGCTGCAAGTAAAAAAAACTGAAAATTATGGTGGCTTAAATGATACAGTAGATATTTCTTATTCTCTTTCTTTTACACACAAGTATAATCTAACTTCCAGCCATGACGTAATTACTAGTACTAGACTAGTCTTTTTCCATAAGCAAGTAGGAAACTGAGCAAACTATATGAAACAAAATTTTGCAGACATGAGCCAAAAGGCAATGCGTGACTATGATCCTTGAAATAAGGGAAACAAAGAAGGTATAACTAAAGATTGCCCCACATTTCTACCTGGAGGCTTCCTGCATGAAATGGGGAAGGTGGGGAACAAGGAAAGTACAACAGTCTTACCTAACTAAAACATTTAGGGAGACTGAGGCAGCTAACATTCAGAGTACTGTAGCAGAGAAGCAAGAACTATCGATAAAAATAATTCAGAAAAATCACTATGGATTTTTACTTAACCCTAAGCTGTACATATGTAGGATGAGACTCCATGAGGCCAATGAAGAATACCTAACAGAAAGAGAATAAATATGGGGAAGCTGTAAGTTGAATGATGCCCAGAGTTTGAAACTTATTGAATACTCAGTAAATATTCTGTAGGGATACCAGAGAGATCACATCTTAGGTACAGAGCTAAACTCTCCTTGGAATAAAAGCTCTTGACCTACCCTAACAAAAAAAATCTTTATAAAGCCTTAAAGAGATCAACCTGTTCTAAATAAGTAAATTGACTGCTTGCTAAAATCAAACTCAATACTCTTTAAAAAAAGACAAGAAAATCTAGACATTCAAAAACATAAGATGCATAATATCTAGAATCCAATAAAAAATTACTGGATATGTGAGCAAGCAGAAAAATGTAATGCATAACCAGGGTAAAAATCAATGAATAGAAATAAATACAGTTTACAAATATTTCAAAATTAGCAGAGAAAGTCTTTTTAAAAGCTATTACAGATGTTTGATGATTTCAGGGAAAATATGAACATAATGAAAACTATTAAAAAGGACAAATAAAAGTTCCAGGACTGAAAACTACAATATTTGAAATGAAAATTTACTAGATAGGCTTACCAGCCATATAGATACAGCAGGAAATAAAACAGTGACTTTAAACAAGAGTAGAACCTATCCAAACTGAATCACAGAGAGAAAAAAAAAAGTGATACAGAGTCTTAGGGATCCACAGGACAATATAAAGCTATCAAACATGCATATACTTGAAGTCCAACAAACCAGAACTGGGTTGGGAGACAAAAAACAAACTTTAAGGTCATAATGACTAATTTTGCAGATTTCACATGCCTCAAGAAGTATAAACACAAAGAAAATCACATCAATGTACATCATAATCAAATTGCTAAAAATCTGCAATGAAAAAGGAAATCTTAAGAGCAATGAAAGAAAATGACACATTACGTAGAGAGGAACAAAGATGAGAGTGAAAGCAGACGTCTCGTTGGAGGCGGTCCAAGCCAGAAGAGTGGAAAAGCATCTTCAAGTGCTGAAATTAAAGAAGTCTGGAGGCAGCTCAGTCCAGATACGATGCTCCGTAGCATCAGGCAGCTGAGCTCTCTCTCTCTCATCGATTCACTCTTCCTAGTGCAACACTTTCACCAGTGGTGCAACATGGCTGCTCAGCCTTCAGCCATCGCGTCTACATTCCAACCAGGAGAAAAGAAAAGGGGGAAGAGTGATGTAGTCTCTTTCTTTAAGGATATTTCCCCTAAGTAGCAGATAAACATTGAGTGGAATTTAACTACATGATAACACCCCAAAGCAAATGAAACAGGGAATATATTCTTAATTCCAGAGGCCATGAATCCAGATAAAAATCTGAGGTTACATTAGTAAAGAAGATGGTGAAAATGGATATTAGGGAAAACAACAATCTTTATCATGGTAGTCAAAAATGTTAGTTTCTTTCTTTTCTTGATGGTACTCTTAACAAAGCTGTGTCACCCTGAGTAATCAACAAATCCTCATAGATAAAATGAAGGACTTGGAATTCTGACCATCTTTATTTCTATCTTGTTGCTGTCGTAAGCTGATACATGGTAGGTGTTCTTTTATTAGAACAGGAGCCAGCAAATTATAGTTTACAGGCCAAATCCAGTTCACCACCTGTTTTTAGAAATAAAGTTTTACTGGAATACAGTGACCCCCATTCAGTTTTGTATTGTCTATGGCTGCTTTAAGTTACAACGGCAGAGCTGAGTAGTTCTGAGAGATTGTATGTCCCCAAAGCCTGAAATATTTACTATATGGCCTTTTTATAAATAAAGTTTGCCAATTCCTTCTTTAAACAAATAAATGAATCCATGTGACCAAGCAGTTTAAGAAAACTCTGCTTTCAGCAAAGTATACCTTTCTTTTCTGCTATTTACTCCTTTAGCTTATTTTCTGTAATTTGAAAATGAATACAGTATGGTCTTAATTTCTGAGGATTTTAAGGGAAACAAATGTAGATACTCTGCCAAAGAAATAAGTGATGGAGTGTTTTCTTAATTCGTGAAAGAACTTTCATCTGCCCTTGAAATATCAGGCTTTAAACACAATAATCTCTCTCTCCAGAAACTACTAAAAAAAAAAAATTGTTTTGGAACATATCCCCAAAATTGTGAGCACATAGGGGATAAGATCCTGGCAAAAATGCTCAAAACAGTTATTCATTTATAGATTATGTTTTCACATCAAGGAAAAGGATCATAACCCAGGGGAACTCAGAAAGAAGAGTAAGCCAGGCAGGGTCTGTCTGGAACTCAGGCTAAAGAAAATCACGAGCTAAAGGAATGGCCCCTGGACCAGGTAACCAGAAGTTCAAATTATAAAGACTGAAAAAATAATAATAATAATAATGTGGCAAAGCTGGGCCTGATTCATGGCATTTGAGACTCAGCAGCCAAAATGACTATCAGCAGTGATGTCCAAGGTTCAAAAAGTGACAGTTGACCATTATATTTAGAGAAGACTTGTAGCAGTGGTTTCTCAGGTCATGATGGACAGGGTCCATCTCCTTGGGCAAGATTCTGGAAAATACTAGTCAAGATGTCCTACTAACAAAGGGCTAGTGCATTAATCATGAACCATGAAAGAGATCCTGTCCTTGAGCTAAGACCAAAAATGCGTGTGTTTGAGGTGGGCTGCTTCTTAGTGACTACATAGAAACCTGGATTTCCTAGTAATAAGCCCCCAGTAGTGGAAAGAACTCATTCTCTGGGGTTATAGAGACCTGGCTTCAAACACCTGCTCACCACTTCCAAGATGTGAGATCTAGGGCAATGGATTTGTCATATCTGAGCCTCAGTTCAGCGAGGCCGCTTGTGACCTAAAATGAGAACCTTTCCTCTAACACTTACCTCTGCCCTTTTCTTTACCTTGCTTCATTTTCCTCCATGACTCTCATCATTGCCAAACATATTATTATACATTTATTTGTTTATTATCTACCTCAGCCTATTAGACTGTAAACTCTGAGGCCAGAGACTTTATTATCTTATGTCTCTGTACCTACGTTGAAATGTACTTGAAATATAATAGACACGCAATAAGTATTTATTAAATTAAATATTTGTTGAATGAATATACCCCACTTGCCTCTAGATAAAAAAAACAAAAAACAGTTTTTTGTTTTTTGTTTTTTGTTTTTTTTTTTAAGGCAACCAGTCTACAGATAGCAGGAAAAAAAATATCTTTAATAGAAAGAATTTAAGTGAGGATAAGGAGGAAAGGGAGATAATTATCCCAGAAAACTTAAGGTATGTGCAGAATTGCAGTCGGAAACATATGATAGTTCTGAGCATTGTGACAGCTACCACAAAAAGAGAAAAGGAAAAGCAATGATAATCAAAGATGACAGCTTTTAAAGCAAAAAATACATTCAGTCATTGATTTTTCTAACATTTTAATAGTGAAAACTATTTTCCCCCAGTGAAATCTTACCAAGAGCCCCAATTAGAAAAACAAAAGTCTGTTTAGCGTCAATTTAGTTTTTTAAGTTGAAAATGTAACATTGACTTAGGAAGTCAATGAGAACAATGAATTTGTGAAGTTACAACCTTCTGTCAAGCTCAATATTCATTTTTCTTCTCTACATCATAATAGTTTTTGCCAGCCTCAAAAATACCCTTAACTTACCTATATAAGTAGCTGTAAATGGTACATTTTTAATAGCTTGTCTTGCAATCTCAGGAATCTTCTCAAATCACCTGGTCCAAAACTTCAAAGAGGAGCAGAAAGAAATTTTCAAAGTTGAATTACTAATGACTTCCAATAATACCTTGTGTATATATATATATATATATATATAGGCATAAAAGATAGAAAAGGAATACCCCAAAGTTATAATAAACAACAAAACGATTCCTAATTTAATATTACCACAAAACAAAATATGTGAGATGTGGTTGCTATTTTTTATCCAGCTGTCCACTTTGTTATGACAGGAGCGTGCTAAGGATACAGGCACCTCAGCCTTGCTGGGAATCAATAGACCACATCATTCCCTTCAGCATACCCTGGGCCGTAGGGTTGAACAGATTCACATACACTAGCAACATGCACAAACCTGACTTTTAATATTGAAAAAATGTAGCGCTACAAATCTCCTGATCAATGATACATATGCAAGAACTTCAAAGTATGCACTAGACTAAGGAAGTCAACCTTTTGTCCGTCACATGCTCTATGCTCCTGCGTGCATGTGAGTGTGTGTCCATTGTGTATATGTGTGTTTCCTCACACATACTTTCTAATATTCATTTTTAAGGTTTACATCTTACCCGGGAATTTATTTTCATGTAAGGAATGAGTTGGGGGTCCAGCTTTTTTTGTTGTTTTTATTCTAATGGTTAGTCATTTGTCCCAAAACATTTATTGAAGTTTGTTTTTGTTTCTTGGGGGTTTTTTGGAAATGTCACCTTTAATTATTTACTAAAGTCTCGTATGTGGAGTTCTATTTCAAGGTCTTTTTCTATTTCATTAGAAAAAAAATTAAACTTTTGAAATTCAAATTCAAATCAAGCGTCTGTAGGACCCTATCGCACCTCTGTGGAATCCTGAAGTTTTTACATTAGTTTTACATTCGAGCGCTAACCGAGCATCAGGCTGACCTGTAACAGACACCTCTGTACACAGCAGTCAAGTACACCACAGAATCTGAGCTCCTGGTCCAACTCCTCACCCAGTGCAGGAATCCCAGCCACAGCATTTTCAAAACCAGAAGCTCAACCCGTAACACCGTCTCCTATTTCATTGTTGGATAGTGTTGATGGTTAGAGAATTCTTTCTTGAATTTCTGTCAATGGATCTAATTCTGTTACCTACTACCACACAGAACAGGCCTAACTTAATTCTCTCTCCGTATGATCAGCTACTGGAAGACAGAAAGCATGTCTCCTTTGGCCTTCTCTGACTCATCCTCTTAATTTCTACTTCCTCCAAGGATGCTGGGAAATCCCAAAAGGCAGAGCAGAACTTTTAAAATTAAATGTTAGTAGTAGAAAGATTCCTAAATCTAGAATAAGACTAGCTGAGTTTGAGACCCAACTGTGCAACCTTGAATTGATCAAACTCCCTGAGCCTCAGTTTCCTTGCCTATAAAATGGGCATGACGATAATTATTATGATTACTATAAACATGAAAGAGATTTGATACTGACCACTATAGCATCAACAATATCACAAGACTTTGCCCTAGAGTAATTGTAAAGGGTGAGAATACATCTCTTTCTCTCACATGCCCCACCCTTACCACCTCCACATCCTTAGACAGATTCTTACTGCTCTGACTTCATATCCAAGTAATACGATTTTACTTCATTATTTGAGAGGGGAAAAAAGTGCACAGCCAGAATTCACCAGGGTATCACCGTATAGGTGTTTCCCCATCTACGTAGGACAATATTTGCAATGTAATAGGAATGCATTTTCCTTCTCACTGTGGTCAGGCTAAGTCAGTTTCTCATCCCTCGTTCTAGAATTGATGCCAAACGTTGATCATAGTGATCAGGACTGAAAAGGAGGCAGCCTTCAGCCTTGCCGAGTTTGGTGGTTTAACCCTGGGGGAGGCAAAAGCTGGGAGAACAAGTCGATGAAATGTGCATGTCCTTCAGCTCTCTTCTTCAAAGGACAGCAGAAGTTTACTCACAGTGTCTGATGAAATAGACACAGGGTGCTTTGTTGGATATCCTATTAGGTTGGGACAAAAGTTGTTGCGGTTTTTGCAATACTTTTTAACCTTTTAAACCGCAATTACTTTTGCACCAAATTAACACCTTGCTCGTAAACAATACGATTCATAAATGTAGTTAGTGCCATTCAAGTTTTAGAGGAGAAAGCTGCACCATGAAGTTTCCTCGTGGTTCCTGAAAGTAATTCACGCGCACATCATATTTTGAGACACTTGGTCAGGCTTGAATGGTGCAGTAGGTGTTTCCCAGTACTCAGCGGCTTATGAATATTTAAGGGTAATAAATGTCAAATTAAGTGTTTAACGATCTTGTTTACATGTAAAAGTCCTTGAGAAGGATCTGTTAAAGATGAAGCTGGTACCAATTTCAAAATGTCTTTATTCTTTTATCTTTGTGGACAGGGAGATGTCCTTTAATACAGTGGAGATTTTGTGGCTGCTGAGTCCTACATTTTAACACTGGTATAAGTAGATGTCTGACTGTGTTTGTTGGAGTTTTAGGGTTTTTCAAAAAGACATTCTCTCCACTATTAACACAAGACAACTTCAGAAGGAAACTTCCCTCTACTTCGCTACTTAGCGGTTTTGTGGAATTAATCTAGCTACAGACAAGGAACCCAATCAAAGTTGCTGATTTGTGGCAAAGAAACCTCAGTCTTTTGCATTGGACAGAGCTTGTTTTAAACCTTGTCTCTGTGGCTTATTTAGCTGGATAATCTTGAGCAAGTCCTTCACCCTCTCTGAGCCTCAGTCTTCCTTGTCTGTAATCTTCCTCATTGGGTAGCTGTGAAGCTCAAATGGCATAAATTCAATGAGATAAAAGGTATAAAAGTAACTGACTCCCATATACTCAATATATGCTTGTTATAAAATTATAATTGCTAAATATATTCACTATGCAACCTACTTTGTATATGAGGACTAAAACTCCAGCAAATGAGGGAGCGTCCAGACATTCGATAAAATATGTAGTATCTACAGCATGAGAATGCAGGTGAAAGTCGTCGAGTTTCATCAGTTTAGTTGGTTAGTTGCCGTACAGCAGAGCTCCTATTTACCCTGAGTCAGGAACTCACTGTAGTACAGCAAAGAGCACTTGACTTGGAACAACTTGATTTCAAGTTCTCTGCCATTTTCTGGGTGAGATTAACCATGACATTGCTCCTCTCTGAGCTTCAGTTTCCCTCCCTCTGGCACTGGGAGTGACAATAACATTCAGTATTGACACATGAATCCAATGAGAGGCCTGAATAAGCCATGAAGTGTTACTGTCTTAGTTGTCTACTACTGCACAGAAGAATGACCCCAAAAGGTGTTGGCTTGAAGCAGCAGAGTTTCTTATTTCACAGTTTTTTGTGGCTTAGCTGGGTCCTCTGGCTTAAGTTCTCTCACAGGCTGCAATAAGGGGTAGGGATTACACAGGGGATGAAGACCCAGCGAGAAGAAACGCTGAGAACCATTTTAGATGCTGCCTCCCACAGTCACCCAGATTTGAGGGGTCAGAGTTCGTGTCACATCATGCACGTGCCTGTTTTCCTCCATGAAAACTTTGACCTTTTCTTTCTCTTGCCTCAACTCCTGTTGGCCTGATAGACTGAACCATCCAATGTAACTCTTTTTTTTTTCAACTTCACCTTGGCCCACCTTACAGTAAGAATACACATAATGCAGTGGAAGTGTAGTACATGATAAAATATAAAAGATGAATTTATAAAAGACATAAAGGCTGAAGGTCAAAAATTGGGGCCAGAAGAAGAACACATATGTAATTGCTAAATAAATCTAAAAATATCCCTCAGATCTGGCTCTGAGCTTCTTGGCGGCGGGAACTAAAAGGGAGACCCAGTTAGTTATGTCGTCTTAATCATCGGAGGAAGAAATAGAGTCATTTCTCAAGAGATAGAAAGGATTTAAGTATTTCCTAGCTGTTAATGCTTAGAAAAAAAAAAAAAAATCCCTGCACCAAGTGATGTAGTGAATAGTGACTTTAAAACCTCCCCACAGAAATGCAGGAAACAGTTTCATAAGGCAATGTTTGTATCATTTCTCAATAAAAGCCGACAGCATAGCTGCCAAATGCCAAGAAAATGTGATACAAATGCAAACCCACCTAATTGTCCAGCTTGATCTAGGAACAGGATCTAGAATGCTTTTGATGTCAAATAGGTTTCATCTTGAATGCCAAGCCCAGAGAATAGGTACTGACACCCCATGGGCTGTAGTGAGGAGGATCTAAGCTCAATAGGAAAGAGTGCGGCAATCAATTGGTAATGTCTGACACAGGCACAGGAGGAACGAGGAGAGAAGGCACAGACTCTATACATGCGCCCTGGTCTGGGGCAGAAGTCCTCTCATTTCTTTTGACCAGAGCCTACTGATGTGAGTTAAAAGATACTACAGCCCAATTATGTCCCCTTTATCTTCTTCTCAGATGAAAAAGGACTCAGAGACAACAAAGAATTAAGAAGGCAGAAATAACAACCAAAATAGAACAAAACATTACTTAGATAATAACAAAAGAGTGAAACATCACATTTCACAGAGACTCCAGATACTGTGTGTCATCAAATCTAAAATGCCAACGAAGACTCACCACTATTGTATGCACATTAATACAGGGAAAAAAAACTCCACCAATTAAAGTGTGGCCCAATGCTTCTTTATTATCTATATCTTAGAAATAAGGCATATTGTGATTGGTAAGAGAATATCAGCAATTGAAAATTCTACCCAACTCCAGATGACACAGATAGGCTCTGGGGACACAGGAACAGTGTGTTTCTGAAACATCCCTGGATAACCCTCTGTGTTTGTGCACTCAGTGTGTCAGTGCTGGAGGGGGAGGAAGCAAGGTCCCACCCTCAATATCTCATTTTCTAGTCTCATTTATTGTTCCACTTAATCATCCAATTAATACCTACTGTGTGCATAGTCTAGTTTTAGGTATAATCTTAACGGGGTGTCACAGACATATGGGAGCTGGAGACTAAATCCAAAATTTTGTCTTCGTGAAGCCCTACACTTCAAACTTCTAAGAAAAACTTCTAAGTTTGGTTAGCTTTTTATTGTTTTGTTTTGTTTTTTCCCCCTCACCATATTATGTAAAATTTTCTAAGTGGGTTTTGCAAAAACAAAGAATGTATGCATAATTGACTCAAAATTTTTTTTTGTTTTTAATTTAGAAGTAGAGGTAAAGATTCGATATAGATGCCTAGTACAAAGTAGGTACTAAGTATAAGGGCTGCTTTTTCAGTCTCTGAATTCTCTGTGAGTTGTGATTAATCAAAGGGATGTCCCCTCCACTGAGCAGTGTTAATTAGTTGGACATTTAACATGAAGACCTGCCAGCATGGGAGCTGCCTGCCCTGCCCCCACTGTGCCTGACTCAGGCTCCCCTGGGGTTGCAGGGAATGAGTTCTCTTCATGGTGAAGAATCCCCACCGATCTAAATAAGGTGCCCTGATCAAGCAGTGCTTCCAACAAAGGAGCCAGGATGCTGGGGTTGCAACAGCAGAGATCAAAGGAGCCAGCAGTTATAATCGCAGGTGTGTTCCCTAAATCACCCCTGCCCCTTGACACTCTCCCAGGTATGTACATTCTTTCTCCCAGTATTTAAAAGTCTAAAGCATGGAATTATATTCTCTGATGGTGACCTCTCCAGAAATTGACCACGTAGAAAAGCAATCTACCTCCAGCAGAAGAGTCAGACAAGTGACCTGGAGGAGGAGGAAAAAAAAAAAATCACTGCCATATACAACATAAATTAATAGTAGCCTCTTGTGCTTTCTAAGGGAGGGGGGAGGCTACTTTAATTTATATCAGGATAATCTTATTCCTAAAATACTCCCTGAACCTCACTGAGATAAACGGGGGCAACATGAACCCAAATTCCAAGGCCTCTGCCAACTTTTTATTACTGCTAAATGATAGGCCTCAAGTAAATAGCTCATTGTTTAGCAAAGCTTGTTATTGAGTCTTTGCATATGGCAAGGTGGGACTTTCTGGGGAGGAGAAAGGGGGAATCGGTAGAGAGGAAAGCTGGAAAAGCAAAAAAGCCTGAGGAAGAGCAACTTGGCCCTATCAATTCTTTATCACCTCTACCCTGCAAGGTAGCTGTATTTGAGAATGCCTGTGAGCAGTGATTTAAGGAAAGAAGTTCTGTTCCCCATCTGCAGTAACAGAACCAAGACAGACCAAAGAAATGGTGAGATGATCCCTTATCTGAATTTATGAAGCAAAACAGAACCTTGGAAGCAGAAGGGACTAAGGAAACAACATTCTCTATCTCTCCTCTCTCTCTCTCTCTCTCTCTCTCTTTCTCTCTCTCTCTCTTTTTCCTTTTCTACACACACACACACACACACTCACACTCAAAATCATCAGAGATGGAGAGAATTTGAGGCTACCACTGCCCAAGGATGGATTTCAAGCCAAATTAATTTGTTAAAGGATAGAGAACCTCAAATGGCATCTAGGTTATCTATAAAACCAACTAGAATACTGTCCTGGGTGAAAGGTATGCTAAAGAAGAAGGCAGCCAACATACTTTGAAGCTGCTGGAAGAAAATGTTTTGAACTTGATAGAAGAAATGACAGAAGAAACTATTCATTGATCCTGAACAACGGGATGTAGAGACAGACGGGTAGTTAGTTGGGCCTTTTACCAAGAACCCCATTGGCCAGTTTTTGGAATTCTCTCTGGTAAGAAAAAATGAGGATTCACCAAACGCAGTGTTGTGGTAGTTAAGAATGCCGGCTCCAGAACCTAAGTCCCAGATTCAAATCCTGTGCCCTAGGTGAAGTTACTTGGATTTTCTAAGCCTTGGTCTCCTCCTCTGTAAGATATGGGTGATTGTGGGTCTCAGCATTGAATGAGATGACATAATGTGCTTCACAAAGTTTATGACACAGAGTAAGTCATCCCTAAGGGGTGGTTCTTATGACGTACCAGCTGGCCTCCCCAGGGTTAGGCTGAAGAACCATTAACCACACTGAAATAAGGTACTCCTCCCTACATCTCACCTGGAAGGCAGGCACATCGAGTCGCCCTTACGAGAAGTGGCTTCTTTACAAGTGAGAGCCTGCAGGTCCAGCATCTGTCCTGGGGCATTTCTGTTTGGCCCTGATATTACAAGCCACTGTTCCTTTTCACTGTCCAAGGTCTCTTGAGATACATGACCTAGCTCTCCCAAGCAATAGTTGCATGGGCTTTTCCTGAAGGATGATTGTCTATCTCTTTGAAGAGGAATCTTTGAAGGCAGCCAAGTAAGTGCACGTCAAGCATTTGGTCTTATTTTTAAGCCAGACCAACCCAAATGAACTGTTCCCAACACATGCAGTTATTCAAAGGTTATACAGTAACACTTCCACAGAGAGAAATTCAATTCTATTTTTATACATTACTACTGGTATTGTCATCATCATCATCATCATCATCTAAAGGACAGTTCGTTCCCTAGGGCTGCCATAACAAAGTACTACAACTGGGTGTTGGAAAAACCACCAAAATTGACTCTCTCACAGTTCTGGAAGCTAGAAGTCTGAAACTGAGGTATTGGCAAGGTTGGTTCTTTGTTGGAGGCCCCAGGAAGAGGATATAGTCTGTGATGCTCTTCTAGCCTCTGGTGGTTGTCAGAAATCTCTAGTGTGGCTCAGCTTGTTGGTGCATTCCTCCAGCCTCTGCCTCCGTCTTCACATGATGTTCTCCTTTCTGTCTAATGTCTGAATGTCCCTCTTCTTATAAGACACTAAGACACTCACATTGGAGTAGGGCTTACCGTAATTCAGTATGACTTCATCTTAATGACACCTGCAGAGATGCTGTTTCTAAATGAGGTCACATTCACAGGTTCTAGGTAGACATGATGTGATGGGGTGGGGGTTGGAGTATATAACCCAGACCACAAGGCAATGACTATTTTGCAAGTTCCAAATTCACACCAAATATTGGAGATGGTAGTGATGGAAAGCCACAAGTCTTTTGATTCATGACAATTTTGTGATTCATGACAATTACTTCTATCTGACCCTCTGTCAGTTTTACAGATGAAGAAGACTGAGGTCTCAAAGTCACACTGTGAATGACTAACATAACTGGGTCTAGGACCGAGGTCCTTAATCTCTAGTCCAATGCATTTTCCTGTACCTCTGCTTCATCTCATAATATTAGAATATACATTATTGTTTATGTTTCAGTATGTGAATTCTGTCTTCTCAGTCAGGTTAGACGATCTTACTCACTTATAAACAGGAACAAAACAATTTGTACCACATAGGCTTGTCATGAAGATTAAATGAGAAATTACGCATAATGCACAGTTGGAAACATAGTAAGTGTTCAGTTAATGTTAGCCAGTGTGATAACTGGGCCTTTTACATCTCCAGTTTCCTCCCAAATTCGTAGCACAGGGCAAGATGCATAACCAATGACCATTAAAACTGTGTAGTATGGTAACCTGAATTACCTTCTGGTTCTGCCTAACGTGGCGTTACCAGTGATGCCATCTAATGCTATCATATGGGAGTTGGCTCCATTCAATTCAGTGGCCATTTATTGAGCTGTTCGGTTCCCATGCATCAGACACTCGCCTAGGCGTTAAAGTCTAATATAAAGTGCAGCAAAGTGGGAAAAAAATACAGTCCTTACCATCAGAGAACTCAGAATCTTCTGGTATAGAAATAGTGAGCTGGCATTCAAATCACAGTATGATGGGTGCTATGGAAAAAGGCATAGTAGAGTGCTTTGACAGAACAGACAGTATTACAGATTCCACCTGAGATACCCAGAAGAGTTTACACAGAGATACTCTTAGAATAGGGCCTCTAAGTAAAGTAAAAATGTTCTGGGTGGAAATAACATCCCAGGCAGAAAAAAATTACAAGGCAAAGGCATTCTGATATGGAAGTCCATGGTGAAGTTGAGTTGTGGTAGGTACTCTAATAGAAGTAGACAAATTGTATGTGTTGGGAAAAGATGAGGAGAGCAGGGACAGATACCATGTTTCCCCGAAAATAAGACGTGGCCACACCATCAGCTCTAATGCGTCTTTTGGAGCAAAAATTAATATAAGATCCAGTATTATATTATATTATATTATATTATACTATACTATACTGTACTTACTATGTTATATTATGCTATATTATATTGTTATATTATATTATATTATATTATATTACATTACATTATATAAGACAGGGTCTTATATTAATTTTTGCTCCAAAAGACGCATTAGAACTCATGGTCCAGTTAGGTCATATTTTCGGCGAAACACGGTACAAAGACTAAGCTGAGATCATTTGTGAAGGCTCCTGCAGGTTGAAACAGGACAGAGATGAAGTGTAGACCTTAAATATCTGACCCCACCTTGATTTCACTCCCAGTCCCACCACTTACCTGTACGGTTCTTCCAGCAAGTTACTTAACATCTTTAAGTCTCAATGTCCGCACCTATAAAGTGGGGACAATAATGTCTTCCACACAGGGTTTCTGTGAAGATTAAACAAGATAAAAATAAAGCTTTACACCCAATTAGTACCTACTAATATTTTTAAAATTTGAACTTTCATTTTTTGAGTAAACATTGATTCTTTCCACGAACATTGATCAGTTGCCCATGGTGCTATTTTTTTCACCAGGCAGTAGGAAGTCAATGGAGGTTTCAAGCAAGAAATTAAACATATTGGGACTGGTGATAAAAAGAACACTGCTAAAGACAGCCAGAGGCTAAAAGAAGAGGCAGATGATGTCAGGCTAAACCAGGACACTGGCAAGGAGGATGGGAAAACTGGGATGGATAGCATAGATAGCAACATAATAGAACTGGCAGGGCTCGGTGAGTGAATGGATCAGAGGTACAGACCGCGGATGGCCTCCAATTTCTAAATAGGGGGACAAAAATGTCATTAACACGGCCACAGAACTCAAGAGGAAAAGAAAGTTCTGGAAAGGAAGATGATGAGTTCAGCTTTGAGCATCTTGATATTAAAATATCTGTGGATGAACATGGCCAGCAGGACATTGGCTAGAGCTAGAGGCATTGGTGTTATCAGCACATGGGCAGTAGCTCCTGCCTTAGCAAAGGGGTACACCCCCATCGTGCGTATGTAGAGAGAGAAGAGAGGCAAGCAGAAGATCCATCCTGGGGAACCCCAACACATAGGAGGTAAGACAAAAGCGAGCAAGCAGAGGGAAGTACAATAGCAAAGTCACCTCTGACTCTACCACTCCAGGTCTGCTTGCCTCTTACTATGTTAGACCTGACAGGATGCTTCGCATCCCATACATCAGCCTCATAAACACATAAGCAAACATGGCTTCCCCAAGGTAACACAGCATGACAAAACTTGTGGCAGGACTAGAACAGAAGTCACTTGACTCATATATCCAGTGGTGTATATAACACCTTCATTCAAATATCCAAAAAACATCTTCAAATTGATATCTAAAAAGTGCACTTGTGATTCCTGCTCCCTGACCACAAACCTACTCTTCCTACAGTCTCCCATATGTTGCCAGATGGAAACCCTCTCAGTCCAGTGGCTCAGGCCAAACACATTGGAGCTTGATCCCTCTCTTGCTCTCATTCCCCACATCCTCCATCAGCAAGTGCTGTTGGTCCTCCTGTCAGCATGTACCATGATCTGTTCACTTCTCACCTCCACCACCACTGCCAGCCTATGTGCAGCCCCCGTCAGCTCCCTCTGGACCCAGTCCAAGAACCATCCCTTCCCCTGCTAGCCAGCTGCGTTCTCTTCCTCTCACCTCACCATCTGCTGCCTGTCTAGCACCCAGCATAGGCCTTCTAAAACCTAACCAAATGAGGACACCCCCTGCTGTCTAGCCTCAAAAGGCTCAGCGCTGCTGTTCCCTCTTCACTGAAGATCTTCAGACATTCAAATGACCTACTCCCTTCTATCATCTGGGTCTCTACTCTTGGCACTTCCTCAAAGAGACCTTCCCTGACCACTCTATCTAAGAGAGTCCCCTGACACTCTCCCTCTCCTTAACCCACATGTTTGTTTGTTTGTTTGTTTTTTCCAGAGCATTTATCTCTACCAGATACTGTGTATTTGTTAGTTCATCACCCCATTCGAATTTAAGCTTGCCCAGAGCAGGGACTTTTTCTGCCTCATTCACTGCTCTATCTCCATCACCTGAATAATACTTGTCGCACAATAAATGTTCAATAAACATCTGTTAGAGAGATAGAGGAGCCGCGGAGGGAGGGATGGAAGGAGGAAGAGAGGTAAATAATATGTCCTAGATGAGGTGAGGGTTAAAGCCGTAGAAAGAAGGCAGAGCAAGTTCTAGTCCTACTGTGCATTCCCCCACAGAACCTAGCAGAGCTAGGCAAGGCACACAGTAGGTGATTTATAACTACCTTTTGATTGATTGATCATGTTATTGCTAGTTTTCACTCTGCCGATCACCTTTCATTCGCAGAGCTAGATTAAATTCATAATATTTCAGAGAGTTACTACTGGGTACCCTTTCTTAAGCAATATTATGTTGACTACTAACCACTATCCCTTAATTACCTGTCTACAAACATGTAGAATTTCAAAAGCACTTTCACATCGTGATATGCTGATATTCAGAACGAGCCTAGGAGGGAAAAAAAAAAGGTAAACCTTGTTCTTCCTATGTCTCAGTTGAGGTCACTGAGGTTCAGAGAGGTTAAGTGCTTGACAAGAAGCCTCACAACAAATCATTGACAAAACCTGACATGGAGACCAGGTGTCCTTTCCCTAGCATCATACTTCTGGTACTCCAGAAACAACTGGGTTATGACATCAGAAAGCAACTAGTGTTTTATCTACTGTCTCCCAGTGCCTTGCTGGGCTGGTTTATTGGGGAAGGAGCCTTTAAACCAACTCGATCTGCCATCGCAGGGGGTTGGAAAATATCTCTCTCTAACAACGGTCTGAGCAGAAGTTAGGCACCATGTGTCACTTTACAAAGACTGATTTATTTTTAACCATACAGAAGTCATGGCTGAGGACAATTCACTTTCTATTAGCAAAATGGAACCAGAAATTTTTCAAAACTGCTATTAATCGTAGGATCGAGAGGTCCCCTTTGTTCCCCTATCAAAAATGAGAGAAGACTGCTACTCCGAATTAACGATGTGTACTTCCAACTGCACCCTGGGCAAAACGACAATAAGCAGAAATTAATTACAATGATGACATGCTTGGTAATTAATGGAACTGTTGTGATGTCTAGGGGAGACACCCCTCCCCCTCTTCTGAATCGTCAAAGATTACTTAGCAATAGCGGTCATGCTAAAACCTTGAACAATGCATTGTAGGATTTTAATTGTCAGAAGATTATCACAGTCATACTCAGACTTACAGAGTGGTGTTTTGTTTTATTTTTGGCTAAAACAGGATAATATAGAATTGTCTGATGATTTTGTTTTGTTTTAAATAGCCACATGAATATACCATTGCTTTTGGAAATGCATTATTCTTATATGGAATAGATCTTGCCCCATGCACTCAGTCTCATTTATATGTATATATATATATATATATATATATATATCAGATAAATTCAATTCATGCTGTCTTAGTGTCTGAAGTTTTAAGCTGAGAAAGTCCTTGGAGACCATCTAGTTGAAACTCCTTAGTTACCAGATGTAAAAGCAGAGATTCAGAGGGGTTAAGGATTGACTTGGTTTCCTCTTTTGACAAAGGTAGACTCCCCTCTCATCTACCTTTTCAACTTCTCAGCAATGTGGCAGGGCTCTCACAGCACAAAAGGAAAGAATGGACGCAGAACGAAGCCACAATCATAAGCTTAAATCAATATTCATACGCAAAATTACCTTCTCTTCATCACCCTGGCATTTCAAGGCACATAGGCTGAGAAGAAAGCAAGAGGACAGAAAACATATGGCCATTTCTCCCAAAGGGAATGACGAAATACTGACAAAATCAATTTAAAAAAAAATAATAATCTTGAAGCAAGAATCAATTAAAAGCAAGACTGATAACAAAGATTACATAGTATTTCCTAGGCACCAGGCTCTATTCCAAGAATTCAGGAACTTTACATGTTCATGAGCTAACAGCTCCTAAGACAATTATTATTGTTATCTCCATCTTGCAGATGAGAAAAATGAGGCTCAGAGAGATAAAATTCCTTCCTCAGGGACACTAAGGGAGTCACAAGGATGGGATTTGAACACACAGCTTTGTACTAGAGGTGATATTCTCAACCATGATCCTACCAGATCTCTTGTTGGTCAGTCATAGTTTAATCCATCCCATCCCTGGGAATAGCCACTGTCTCTAAGGGAAGGAACACATTCAGAGTTGGGGAAGTGCTAAATGCGCCTCAACAGCTTATCTACAGAGTTAGCTACAGGCTTTTTCTGAGTAGAACAATTGCAATAGGCAGCTTCTCCAGGTGCCCTTGAGAGTCTCAGTGATGAATGTAGGGTAGGGTACAGATATCTAGAGAAAAGGAGACAATGGTCCTACGTGTACTGAGGTTCTGGTATGATCCAGGTGCCTTAAATATCCTTATGACCTTCATCCAACAGGTGAGATCCACTGAGGCCCAGAGCAATGACCTACCTCACCCAAGGTCACACAGCTGTCAAGTGGTCGGCCATCATTTGTTCCTGCATCGACCAGGCTCCACAGTCCTTGCTCTGAGCTGCTGTGTTATATTGCCTCTTAGGTCTTGTTTTTACGTTGAGTTTATTGTTGATTGTGTGTTGAGTGCATAGGGTGCATATGGCACAAGGGTAGCTGCAGAACCACACTGAAAGAAGCCATAGTGGACCAGGCGCTGAGCAGCTGGGGTCTCAGAAAGAAACCTGACTGGCTTAGGCTGCCCCTGAGGCCAACCATCCCCCAGGGTAACTTCTGCTGCATCAAGTTCCTCTGGGTAGCCCTGTGCAAAGTCGTAATTGTCAAGTTAAGCCTTATGTGAAGCTTATGCTCCACACAGAGTGAACCATTCTTCTTAGGCAAGTCTTCCCCACTGCCCCGCCCCACCACAGAGAAAATTACAATCATTAATCTCAATGAAGGGAAATATCAGACTTTGATTTCCTTACCATTGGTCCCCATTATTCATACTTTAAATATTTGGTCGTGCTAAGATGACAAGTATAGAAATAAGTTCCCAGGAAAGGGAAGAGCCAAGACTGATAGGTACTGTTTCCTTCTGGCTAGAAGGCCATGCTTGAAATATGTACCTGCCTGTTGCTTTGCCAGTTCAAGATATAACACAGACTTGACTCTATCACATTCCAAAAAGAAATCTTGTTCTTTGACGTAGACCTGAGTGTCAGGATGCTTTTGCCCATCCGCCCTTCCACCCACACCAGGTTTTCTTACTTTTTCCTCCTGATAATCTACCCTGGGTTCTGTAAGGACCAGCTCCGAATTTGCTTCCTGATATTCCAACCAGAGGAACACACTCAATGTACACCCTGGGGAATTCTACATAATTCTCCTGGAATTCTGAATTGCCATTCGAGTCCCCAGATGTCCAGGCATTCCTTGAGGGTAAGAAAAGGCTCTTCGTCATCTGTGCCAGAGGGCTTTGTCATAGCTGTTCAATCCTGGATGGCATAGTCTGTCCTCTCACAGCCAAAGGCATTTAAGGTCCAACTATCAAAATAAAAAAACTATAGGTCAACAAAATGAAATCAAAGAGATTCCCCTCGGTTGATGGTAGGTTGGAGGTCTCCCTCTGCCTGGGTAGCCGCAACATCTTACATTCTTGGTTGAGGGACTTTTGAAAAACATGATGCAAGAGAATCATTTATAGTTATTACACCAGACTCTGCACAGTCCAAATGGAATGAAAGTCGTTCAAGTTGACTTGGAGCAGGCCGAGCAATAACAATAAGTTCCTAAGTGATCCGGAGCGTTTCAGAAGAACCAGGGTAACTGTGTTTCTCAAATCAGGGGGCACTTACTCAGGGGATATTAGATCAACCTTTCTCTCTGCCTCAGTCTCCTCCTTCATAAAATGGGAATGGCAATCTCTCTCTCTCTCTCTCTCTCTCTCTCTCTCTCTCTCTCTCTCTCTCTCTCTCTCACACACACACCAAAGAGCTGATGTCCAGCTTTAACACATAATAACGATAATATATAGGAAAAGCTCTTTCATGAATGGCAAAAATGAAACTCCAAGAGGCTCAAACTAGTATTTACTAAGCACCCCCTCTGACTCAGGCATTGTCTAACTGTTTCTACTTGTAATGCTCCATTCATTTCAATCTTCCATATGATGGCTATGAGGTCAGTTTTGTTTTCTTCCCATTCTCCAGAAGTGGAAACTGAGGCTCACTTTTAAATCTGAGAAGCCAGGTTTTTAATCTGAATCTCCAGTCTCCAGAGAACTCGTTCCCAGACACTGAAACTTCCACTGGGAGCGTTTCCATTTCAGAGGAGTGTCTCCTGGAAGTCTAGAGTGGCATGTGTACACCTGACCAAGCCCGTACCGTCCAAGAGACTGCAGTGGTAGAGGGCGAAGGTTAAGTATACAGCTTCTGGACGCACTTCTATTTCTTAGCAACTTGGGAGCTTCTGAACAAGTGATTTAGCCAGTCCAAAGTCTCCTCATCTATAGATGATGGTAATAAGAGGATCTACCTACAAGAATTTGGGGGAGAATTAAATGAGTCAGTTTATTCAGTTCAGCACTTGGCACATGTGAATGGTAATCTCAGCTCTCATTAACAGTGTTAGCTATCATTTGCTCAAAATGTGAGACAGTCCATGAGAAAGGAATTGAGAGCAACACTGTGAGATGGGACACCAAAGAAGGAAGGGGTCGGTAACCTCCAGCCTGGACATCTAGATGATTGAAGGGGAAAGGATAAACATTGAAGCAACCCCCAACATGAGCTAAATTTAGTCAGATTCCACTTCCTTTGCTTTGGTTTGCTTTATGCTGTCTGATTTGTCAGGGGGCTTTGCTTGTTATCTGAAATATTTTATTTAATCAGAGTTTCTGGAGGGGGTGGTGGGTCATGATTGAAGAGTTAGATGAAGTTGCCAAAGAAGAGTGATCATAGAGAAAAATTAACAGCAGGAAATACTTTCAAGTGTGTATCAGACGTGTATAGCCCATAGGTCATTTGACTTTCAAAGCAATGCATAGAGCTAAGTAAAACAAGTAACTTCATGCCTGGTTCACAGATGGGGAGACCAGTATTCCAAGGAATGTGGAAAGCCAAAAAGGAAATTGGCGATAATTGAGCAACTACTCGGTAGCATAATTTGAAAGATAGAGTGTAAGTGGCTATCTGAGCTAGGCACCAGAGAGATAGAGCAAACTAAGATACATTTCCCGCCCTCGAGAAGCCTGTCCATGGTTTGATATGGAAGCACAGACTGAAGACCTACCATTTCAACAGAAAGTAGTAAGTACTTTGATAAAGAGACACATAACGCAAATCAGAGCCATCGAGGAAGCTTCACAGAGGAGAGGACAACTATATTGTTGTAAAGCTTGAGTAAGAGTTAGCCAGGTGAAGAGGGAAGAGGAGGGAAGAAGCTTTTCAGGCACAGGGCAGAGCATAAAGAAAGGGGAGGAGGGCAGTTTCCACATGGCATAAAAGATGAAAACCAGTCCCTGGAGCACAGTGTAAGAGGCAGGGCACGGAAAGGTGGGCTGTGTTGTGAACAGATGGGGAGAATCAGATTCAGGTCACTTAAGACCCCGTGAGCCATCCTGGGCAGAGAAGACATTGATGGCGCTACTGGAGCACCACTGGAGGATTTAAGCAGAGCAATGGCACATTCCATTGGTGGTTTTCAAAGATCATTCTGACAGTCATGTGGAGGATGGAAAAGGAACAAGGAAAGGCACTTATGGCTAGAGGCAGAGAGGCCAGTGCAGCGGCTCCAGGGAAGAGTGGATAAAAGGCTGAACTAGGGATGGAGAGAAAGGGAGGAATTCCAGGAGGTAGGGTCAGCAGGACTTGTTGGCAACATGGGAGAGAGTCGAGGCCCCTGATTCATCTGAAACTTCCCACTGTGACTTTCTGACAATGTCACCTTTGAAAGGAGTCATTAGATGGAAGATTGAAAAGATAATCGGTGCAAATTTTACACACCAAATTTCCAAGGAGACAGAGGTGCGAGATGCTAAATGCTGTGTTCCCCCCACCCACCCACCCCGCCACATTTTGGTGTTGAAAAGACTGTCGTTGGATTATTCAAGCTCCCTTGTACAAATATACACTCAGCGATGTGCTGCCTCCATAAATTCCTAGTCAATTTCTTCAGACTTGGGACGCAATATTTAAAATATGGGGGTGGAAGGGGGGACAGGTGAGGGCAGAACAACATTTTATGCCAATCATTTTATAAACAACCTGACTGCTGATGGGAAAATAGACCTTGAAAAAGTGCAATTCATCAATACAGCAGAGGTCAGACTCCAGTAAATAAAAGAAAATTGCTGTAATTGCTGATAAAATGCAGCTTTTGTCATTTCATTTATGCATTTCAATTGCAATTAGATTAACAAGGATTTCAAGGGGGAGAAATTTCCATTGCAAACTACTTTTCAGATTGAACAAGCAAGGAGTTTCAGAAATAGCTCAGAATCTACAATTATGGGCCCAGAGGGATAGCCAGTGCCAGGTCTTTCCCTCCATAATCCTCTAGGCCCATCTTTAGTGAAGTGGCCCTGATTCCAGTGGCATTTGGGGGAGGACGTCATGGAGCGGGGAACAGTCCAATTAGGGTAGAAGCAATAAGGGGCGCACTGTCTGGAGAGAATTTAAGAACAGTGATAAAACTAAAAGTCAGACTATTTTGTGGTACCCTTGTGCTCTGGCAGTTCTAAACTATGTCAATGATAAAATACTCCTCCCAGGGCCTCTGCTCCCACCATATTCTTTGGCAAACTGTTGCCTAAGTCAGTGAATTTTTAGGCCAACAGTGGGGTTCCAACATTGGATGATGGACACTGTTCACTCCTTTATTCACTCGTGAATTCAGCAAGCATTTATGCTTCCACCTCAACCCTCATCATTGTCCTATGAAGTAGATATTATGCTCTAATTTTGCAATGAGAAACCTGAGGCTCAGAGAAGTGAAGAAACTTGCCCATAGAAATCCAAACCATACGTAAAAAAATCAGAATTTGAATCTAAGGCTGTCTTAACTCCAAAGCCTGCAGTTTTCCCACCTTAGCAGGTCTTTTCCTGGAGGCAGATCCCTGCCTCTCAGTCAGCGGGCTCCTCTTGGCACCCCTCAGGCTTCTTTCAAGAGAACTTAGAACTTAGCCTGGCGGGCGGTGGAAGGGTTGGTGGGGGTAGGTGGAAGTCAGGGGAGGAGTGTTTAAGATCCCAAATACACGTGAAATTTCCTTTTAACCTGACAAGTCCTCATATTAATATTTCTAACTCAACACTTAATATGGGGACAAGATACTTCTATGTGAATGGGAAGAGAGATGGGCAAAGAAAGAAGGGATAGGAAAGTTATTTTCTATATGTATTGGGATATGTGGACCTGACTTTTGTTGGGAAAAGAAAAAGCTAGAATGCAGACAAAGATAAGGGTCAGACGGAAAAGAACTGCTCGTAGGAATCTGATAAATCAGCTCCACGACATTTCCCGAGTGTTGACTTGGTGCTTAGGATGCCTAAGGGGTGGAAACACAGCCATGACTAAGTGAGGACCCAGCTTGCTGAGCTCAGGTTTCTCTGAAGGGCTTCTCCTGTGTCTGCTACCATAGGGTACGATAGTCACATGGGTAAACACCTGTCCTCCCCCAAATAACCAAATTTTTATAAAAACACCAAAAGATGACGAAGTTGTTTTTAAAAATTAACTATGAAAATCAGACCTCGTAATCACTACAGTAATGTCTAATTGTTAACCAAGCATCAGTAAGAATGGGTCTTTGTGGTCTAGGGCACTCATGAGCTAGGTTATGTGCGTGGTGGGCTCGGCGGCTTCTCATGGCCTGTAACTCTCCTGCTCAAGGAAGACTCCAGAGGCCAGTGAGTGAGAATGGACGAGAAAGCAAGAAGCTCTGCACAAAGTGCTGTCGGAGCCAAGAGGCTGATGGGATCGCTTCCAGTTTAAGGGCTAGGACAGGCTTCCCAGTGCTGGTAGCCTTTGATATGACGTCTTCTTAGAATTCTGACAAATGGAGCTGGGAAAAGAGCAAGGTTTCCAGTGAAAGGAGCAGTCTGACTAAAAGCACGGTAGTGAGGAAAACACAGACAGGAGACCCCAAAACTAGACCTGCAAAACCAGACAAATGTGTAATAGAATTAGGAGTGTGGTGAAGAAAAGCCTGGGACCTCAAATGCCAATACCGTGCCTGGATTATAATCGGCTCCACAACACAGCTTTTTCCTCCTTAAGCCAGAGCAGACTGAAATTCCCCATCTGTGGAGCCATGGCCATTGTGAGGAGCTTTCTCATGGAAAGGCATTTACTATTAAGTCCATATGGAAGGAAATGGGGGTTCAAAACAGTTAAGACACTGAGAAAGACAAATACCATTCAGTCTCACTAATGTGTGGAATCTGAAGAACAAAATAAATGAACAGACAAAAGAAACGATCAGCTACATGCAATTCAGGTTACTTCAGTCTATAGTATTTAACTGGTGTTGGAATAACCCTTCCATTTTAGGGTTATTCATTTTGATGTATATTTCTTTGGTTGAAGAATGTCATTAAATAAATACATAGATCTGAAAGAAAAACCAAAACAGTTAAGCTACAATGACTAGGAAGCGGTGCAGTTTCAGGTTCGTCAGCTGAGCACCCTGGTGAATCAGATTTAGAAGCCTATGGCTTTTGCAGTGCACTAGGTTGCCTCAGACTCCCTGCAGGTCATCAGCTCCTGACAATCTTCACCAGCAGCGGTGAGAATCTGGCACCTGAGGCTCTAATCCTCCCTGACCAAAATCTGAGTCACTTATGCAACTGAGCTGAAGATGTCCAAGGGGGACTTCCTCAAGCCATCTTCTCCCCGCTATCAAGGACAGCCAGCCACATTTCGGGCCCAAGAGACTTCAATGTAAATGATAATAGTAAAACCTAGCTTATAAGGGTGTCCTTCGGGTTAAATAATGTAATGTATGAATGCAACCACCGCTGTTTCTTATACATAGTAGATGCTCAATAAATAGTTGTAATTATTCACTCATTTAGTAAAGAAAATCATAAAAGATATGACCCAAGAAGTAACATCAGCAAAAATACTAGAGGTGGGAAGTCCCCAAAGCCTATCTAGCTACAAAAGCAGTGAATACATTAGCAAAAAGTATAAGAATGAACTTTATCAGAACTCAAGAAGGTAATCAAGAGTTTATAGAAACCCGTCAAACACTTAAACAAGAAATGACAGCTAAACCTCAGCATTTAAGGCAATCTCTGTTGAATCATTAGATGCAATATATACATGTATCATACCATCACGTTGTACACTTTATACTGATGTTGCAGGAAAGAGGGTCCTTGGCTTCACACAGGAAAGAATTCAAGTGTGAGCCAGGAAATAAAGCGAAAGTAGTTTATTGAATCAAGGTCCATTCCGCAGGCAGAGCAGAGGTTGCCTCTGAGCGAGAGACAACACCGACCCTGCTTTTGGCTGTGGTTTTTATTAGTTAAGCTTCTCAATATGAGAATAAGGGGGAAGAATATTCTTATTAGTTCTCAGAAGGGGTGGGTTTTTCCAGGAATTTTGGATACACCTCTTTTTTGTCATTATATAGTCTTCTCTGGATGTGTCATGGCACAGGTGGGTGTGTCATTTAGCATGGAGATGTCTTACAATGATCATATAATGTGGCTAGAAGTTACTTAGAGGTGACTCTCATCTGCCATCTTGGTCTGGGCCAGTCCTGGCTGGTATTCTTGTCCCATCCTGATTTACTAGTCCTTTGTCTCTGGCTGGCGGCTAATGGTGTTTTTGAAGGCCCGGCCCCTGCCCTGTCTCACTTATACAATGTTATGTGTCAGTTATATCTCAGAAAATCTGGGGAGGGGGAAAAAATGCTCAACATCATTAGTCACTAGGAAAATGGAAATCAAAATCACAATGAGATACCACAGCACACCCTCTAGGACGGTTGTAATTTTTTTTTTTAAATGGAAAATAACAACTGTTGGGGAGAACATAATGAAATTGGTTTATAATACATTGTTGGTGGGAATGTAAAATGGTACAACCACTGTAGAAAACAGGTTGGTGATTCCTTAAAAAGTTTAACATATGAACCAGCAATTCCCTTCTTAGGTATATACCAAGAAAATTGAAAACAGGTTTCAAGCAAAAATAGGCACACACTGGGGTGGCCAGTTAGCTCATTTGGTTAGAGTGCGATGCTCTTAACAACAAGGTTGCCGGCTCGATCCCCACAAAATCTGAGTCACCTGTGCAACTGGGGCGTATGGGACAATGGGAAATGACGGCTTAGTGAACATGGGCCACTGTGAGCTGCGCACTCCACAACGAGATGGAAACAACTACTTACCTTGGAGCTGATGGGTCCTGGAAAAACACACTTAAAATAAACAGTTTAAAAACAAAACAAAAACATGCACACAAATGTTCCTAACAGCATTATTCATAATAGCCAAACAGGGGAAACAACCCAAATGTCCATCAAGTGACAAATGGATAAATAAAATATGATATATCCAGACAATGGAATAGTATTCAGCTATAAAAAGAAATGGAAGTAGTGATACATGCTACAATATAGATAAACCTTGCAAACATTATGCTAGGTGAAAGAAGCTAACCACAAACGACATCATATTGTAGGACTCCATTATGTGAAATGTTCAGAATAGGCAAATGCATAGACAGAGGAAGTTGATTAGTGGTTGTCAGGGGCTGGGGCGTATGGGAGGAAATGACTGCTTAATGAACGTGGGGTTCTTTGTATTGTTATGTAAATGTTCTGGAATTAAATAATGGTGATGGTTTGACAACATTGTGAAAGTACAAAAAAAACCCCACTGAATTATATACTTTAAAGTGGTTTAAATGGTGAGAAAAAATGCATCGTGTGGGGGGATGTCACCCTCAAAGAAGAGCTAGAGTAGTTGGGAGAAGGTGATGTGTACATAAAAAAGGATAAAACATGCCAAAATATAATCAATTAAAACCAATCAGAGAAATGAGAGGAAAATGAAATAGACTAAAATATTAAAAAATTTATGAACATTTCAAAACATGAAGAAGAAAATTACAAAGCAAAACATAAACTAAGAATATTTGCAACAGACAGGACAGATGGTTGTGTGTGTGCCTGTGTGTGTGTGTGATAAGTAAGCAACAGCCATAGAAAAGGTATAAAAACAGGAGCAGAACAAGAAACACAAGCAGCTCATAGATCTGCAAAAAATGTTCAACCTCTCAAGTAATTAAAGAAAGGCAAATTAAAATGAGATGTCATCAAATTGCTATTTTAATAATAATACTCAATGACACAATAGTGTAAGAAGGCTGGCATCATAATGCATTGCTGGTATGACTATAAACCGTTATAATCCAGAAACGAATACAACCATGGGTACTAAAGAGCCTTAGAAATATTCAGACACCGTCTAAGATTCCATGGCTTTTTAAAAATGAGATATGTAGCCATGGACTGAAATACATGAATTTTGCACTGCCAACATTAGGATTTTAAAATAAAGTATTTACGTTCATGGAAAAACATTTCAAATAATAGCAGGTCCAAAAAACGAAGCAAAACTGTCTGTCAAAATCTTACCACCTGTAATAATAAGCAACATTAAAATAAGGTGACCACATTCCAGATACATTTCTGAACCTTATATATAGAAAGATGGATAGGTGACGTTGGTAAGTGTTTGGATAAAAATGAAAATAATTTCATAAAATGGCCTCATATAATGCTAGTATTTGGAAAATAAACCATTCTACCTATTTTACATAATTTACAAAAAATAGTAATTGAAGTAAAACGGGGGGATTATTAAACTATAGGCAAATGTTGTTTTTAACCACAAGAAAGGTCATTTATGAGGCCAGACCTTTAAAACTATTGTGTTGGTTTCCTGGGACTGATGTAACAAAAGACAACCAACTAGGTAGTACAACAGAAATGTATCATCTCACCGTTCTGGAGGTCAGCAATCTAAAATCTAGGTGTGGGCAGGACCGTGCTCCCTCTGAAAGTGCTAGCGAAGGATCTGTTCCAAGCCCCTGTCCTCACTTCTGGTAGCCTCACGTGTTCTGGGACTTGGAGGGGACCACTCTCTCTGTGCGTGCATGTCCTCCTGTCCAAACTTCCCCCTTTAAATAAGGACATCAATCATAGTGAATTCGGGCCCACCCTAACGACCTCGTTTTTACTTGATTACCGCTGTAAAGACCCCGTCTCAAAACAGAGTCACATTCTGAGGTGCTGGGCAGCAGGAAAAGAGGAAGACCAAATGTGTGACGAGTGACCCCATAACAGAAGCCATAGGCGTGCGTCTGCAGTGGCTGAGCAGGGCTGGGAGGACAGGGCGCTGTGGACGTCTCACTCAGAGTCACCATCAGCAGCATGTAACAAACAACAAGGGGTTAGGACTCCAATGAATCTAAATAGGGGGACACAATTCAACCCATAACATACACAAATGAAATCAATTTCCTTTAAGAAAAAATATTCTGAAAAAAGAATCTTAAGAAGTTTGAGTCATTATGTTTTTTAACCATAATCTCATTTTAGGCGGTAGTGATTGACCTTTTGCTGTAAAAGATAAGAAAATTAGAACTTTTATAAACCTCCTTCCTCCCCTGTCTTATTTCCCAATTTTTGGATGTATTAGTACTTTTAATTTGTCGACACTTATAATATTTAAATTCTGTTACATAACTACAATTCCTATAATTGTTTCGTCTTTGTTTTACTTTTGCTTTATTTAAATTGACTTACTACTGACCTATAGTCCTTTTACCAAAGCATATTTATTCTAGAGTTCTGTGTATTGGTTCATCTTATAGCGGCTGACTACCATCAACCAGCTTTTTTTTTTAAACAGAAGGCTCATATTTATAATCTCTGAGTTCCTAAAAGTTCGAAAATGCAGTCCTCCTCCGTTGTACTTATGAATAACAGACAATTTGGCTGACTATAGCCATCATGGGTCACACTTTGCCCCCTGGATCTTGTAGATGTTGCTTCACCATCTTTTGCCTTTGAGTGTGACACTAGCTTTCCTGCTGTTTATTCTCCATTTATGCCATCGACGGCTGCATTTCAACTGAGTCATTTCTCTGGAAAGGCTCGTGGATGTTGAGTCCCTATATTTCAGTTTCAAGTGTCTACCTTTTGCCTATATACTCCCACAATGATTTGGTCAGATATGATCATGTTTAGTCCCTTTGCCATTCCCCCAGAACTCTTCAGACATTGCTCTGCTACCTTCTGGCTTTGAACATCCCTTGTGGAGAAGTTTGAGGTCAGCTTGTCTTCCCTCCTTGAAGGTGATTTGTTTCTCTCTGTTTAGATGCCAGAAGAATTATTTCTTCATTATTCAAGTTTGGTAGTAACAAAGTTTATCATTCTGATTTTTTTCCTGTAAGATGGTATGCCCTTTCAATCCTTAGGTAACAGAATGAAATGTATGTTATGTTCCACTTGCTGGGTTCTCTTCAACAGGGACACCAATTATCCTTATTTTTAAATCGACTTTGTTCTAACTGTCTCAATCTCTATTCTTTTCTTGGCTTTCACCATTATTACAGCAAACCTTTTCTTTATGTCAGAAATACAATTTTTAGCTGTCTGGTTAAATTTGTTTTGTTTATAATTTATGATTTCTATAATATTGTAGTTTGAGTTCTCCAAGTTCTCGGTATTGTGAACTCTCTTTTAATGTCATTGTGTTGCGTTGTCATCTAATTTCTCATTGTTGAGCCCTTGTTTTATTGGATTCAGATTCTTATGTTCTTTTATAGTGCAAAATACACATTGGAAGTTTTCCTTTTTCCTTGGGATACGTTTTTCTCTCAGATTGGGATTTTCATTTGTCTTTTGCAAGCAATAGTCTCTCTCTCTCTCTCTCTCTCTCTCTCTCTCTCTCTCTCTCTCTCTCCATATATATCTTCCTTCCTTCCTTCCTTCCTTCCTTCCTTCCTTCCTTCCTTCCTTCCTTCCTTCCTTCCTTCCTTCCTTCCTTCCTTCCTTCCTTCCTTCCCTCCTTCCCTCCTTCCCTCCTTCCTTTCATTCAGGTTGGACTGGGGTGGGGCCTGTAATGTGGGCTTAGTTTCTACATGGTTTCTTCTCATCTTTCTCATGCTTAACTTGGGCAGTTCTGACTAGTCTTTCTATTTCTTTGTAATTCTATGCGGTGTGGTTAAATTTTTCTCAGCTCCCTTCCCATTATAGCTGATATCTGTTCCACCTTTTCTGGCTGTGGTATTGGACTCCTAGGCACTTTTTGGTGGTCTCAGGCAATGCTTCCTAACCTGTTTCATTACAGAAACGAATATCCTAAAGAAACGGTAAGCTGGGCAGACTGCCTGCATTGACTTTATCCTCAGATCCTGGTGATAGTGAATAGGAGATATGAAGGTTTTCTCTGGACGGCCTGCCCACATCCTTTATCTGTTTCTCTCCAGATGGGAAGTCATTAGTGAGAAGCCCAGAACTTTTCTCAGTCACCTCCTTGCCCCAACCTGGCTCCTGACTTGGTGAGGTTGGGCCAGAAACCATACCAGTGGGGTTGTAACATTCCCTTGAAGTGGAATCAGGGATGGAAACCTACCTTGGGCAGTTGTTGAAAGAATAATGGCTATAAAATAAGTCTCAGGACACAGGCTCACCCAGGTCAGTCCCTTTCTTCAAGGATAGAAGGATGCCTCCATGCTGTGGGACCCGAGGAGGGCGTCAGTAACTGTGCAGATGCATCAGGGACAGTGGCGAGGGCCACTGGACTTGTCGAGGGCACTATCCAGCCAGAGACGAGGCGAGCAGGGGCCAGAAGCTGAAGTATAGCCTGTGGGTTTCTCATGGTGAGAGAGTTCCAGAGAGGGCGAGGACGTCATTGTCACTGGTATGGTGAGGAGAGGCCTGCCGACTCCCACATGCGGAGTATATCGTCAGCTCCATCTTCACACCTCTCCCCCACACCACCCCTGCCCGGGAAACTACCCTCAGAGGCAGAATTGCCATTGGTACCTGCCCACACCCACATCCAGAAGCATCTCCAGCAGCAGCTGGGAGAGAAAACCTGTGAATAGCAAACATATGCTGGCAGCCCTACCCCACCCCCAAATCACGACGCCCCTCTGTGTGGGATTTCTCAGTGTGTTTGCCTCATCTTTCTTTTTTTTCCCTCTTATTCTTTACAACTGTGGAATGAAGTGTGGGATCATAGCTACCAAACAGGCTCCTTATTAGCATCAGAACTATAGTCAAAACACATTATGCTTGGCTAATGCATTTATTTTTTATGTAATGGAAATGCCATCAACGCATAGTTAATCGGAATTGAATTAAATCATAATTGGAGCGCTTGTGCCCAAGGAAGAGAAATTATTCTTTATTGTTGCAGATGGAAAATGTAACAATTGTAATTTACTTTTTTAAGTAAATGACCATTGTTGCCCAGAGGGGTGTGTCTGACCCTGGTTCTTCAGGATAGTCATTGCCAAGATACCTATGTTCCTGGGTCTGCAGATGAGGCAGTGACAGAGAAAATACATGGATCCAGGGTGAGACCCAGCCCACAGGGACAACCTCTCCAAGGCTTTTTCCTTCTCTGTCTTTCCAGCATGTAGATACATGCCACAAAATGTGGCTCTGACAAGCAAATGAGATGTTACACAAAGCTGCTGGTGTCTGCTTAGTCCTTAGTAAAGGGAGCTCAAACCCAGGTGTGGTTCCTACGTCATGACCTGTACACTAGACCAATAACATCTCACCTGGCTAAACAGCAGGAGTACATGGAAAGCCTTTTGAAAAATACACATAGGTACCTGGTTCCCACCCAGGACCTTGCTCTCTAGAGGTGGGTCCTAGAACTCTGCAGGATTTTTTTTCAAGCTCCCAGGTTCTGATGACAGCCAGGTTTGAGAACCACTACCCTAGACCTTAAAGCTTCTCATGGTAACTAGAGCAGCCAGACTGATGTGTGTCTCCAATGGACCAGGTTAACACAGACCGAGCCTCTAGCTTTGTGAGAGAACTTTCATATAATGGAAAAACGCCAAGTGATGTCAAGCACTCGTGCACACATCCATGAAGCCAGAAAAGCTCCCATCACCAAACCACGTGGCTCTTATTCACTGCCCTACCTCAGTGTTTGTGGGAAGCTGTTGGCATCCACCTCTGGGAACTCCTCCCCCGTCCCGAGTTATGTTTGGGGATATTTTTCTTCTCCTCCTCCACAGTACATGCAGAACAAGTGAGAATCTTTGTCATCACCCTATAATGAGGGTGGGAATCATCTCACCAGGAGATGGATCCGATGAACCCAATGGTTTCCACCTTTGGCAATGATACAGGACCCAGAATGGCTCCCACGCAGATGCTCACTCAGCCCTACCCTCCCAGAAATCCAGTCCCAAGGTCACATGCAGAAGTGGAAGGGATAAGAGCTCAGGTTTCCTGGAGCCTTTGAGAGATTTTAAGCTCTCCATAGTTTCTCTAAGAGCAAGGCCATCCAGAAGTGGCAAAAGATATTACTCTCTCTGCTTTTAAAGATGAGAAAAATAAGACAGAGAAACCAGGGAACTTGCCTGATCTCATGGTGTGTAGCGTCAGAGCAGGAATTGAGCTGACATTTACTCACTCTTTCTGTTCTACCACTCATATTCCCCCAAAGTTTGTACATCTCAGTTAGAAGAGCAGGAAGCGGAGAGGGGAGGTAAAGGAAACACCTCAGAAAGGGATACATTTTACCCACCCCCTGAATCACAAACACCTACATTGTGACTTCGCAAAGGCTGGACTAGTTGAATGAGAACTCTGTCCTGGGGGAAAGTGATAGAGATTCAGGAAAGAACATGGATTTAGAGTCAGGCAGCCCTGGGTTCATTCACATCCTAGTTCCCACATTTCCTAGTTATGTGTCCTTGGGTAACTTAGCTGTGCTAGGCTGTTTCGCTATCTCTAAAAATGGGAATAATACTTGCCTCTTGGGTTACATAAGGGTTCGACAAAATGTACATGAGCACTTAGCATAGTGCCTACCAAGTAACTGGTGTTCCACAAGTGGTAGCTGACACTAGCAGTAGTCACAGTAGTAGTAAGAAAACACCGAAGGTCATGCCCAATACATAGTAAATTGCTCAATAAATATTATTTCTCATGTGCCTCCTCCTAGGCTCAAATTCTCCAGACTTTCAAAAAGCAAAGCATTGGAGGCCTGGATTCTGGTACTAGCTATGCCTCTCACAGATTCTGTGACCTTTGGGATAGTCACATTACCTCTCTGGACTCCAGTGACCTCCTTTCTAAACTTAAGGAGTTAAGCTAAAAGGATGATGCTGAACTCTCCATCAGCACACATTAGGGTGTCAGCCTGCATGCACTGAATGGGGGAGGGTCTGTGTCTCGTTTCATTGTCTGGAGAACTCGCACAGGCAAGCGTCAGTTCCTGCAAGCACATGGGATCAACAGGACTTGGCAGGACTACCCCTGTTGCAATTGTGTCAGCGCCCAATTTTCTACCCTTGGTCTCTAACCACCGAGGAAGAGGTGATCTAACAGTAAACCTGGTCAAAATGAATTCTGATGTGGTTACATACATGTAAACAAACAAACAGACAAACACTTGAGATGTTATGGTGGGGAGTCAGGCAGGAGACATTACATCGAAAAAAGAAAAACAAAGACAAAAGAGGGTGAGAGCTTTTAAATATGTGTATTAAATGCATTTAAAGCTAGCAAATGGATTTGTTAAGTCCAAAGTGATTTTTAATGTTTGATGATAGAGGCTTAATTCCCTGGGCTCTGTTTCCAGTAGCCTTGTTTTAAGCACAACTTTCCAATATTACTTTTTTTTTTTTTTAATCCAACACACAGGGAAAAAAAGGCCTATTCTTCTCAACCCACTGAAAAATAGTAATGCCAGCTCCTCAGCCAGCCTCAGCCCTGCCAACACACCTGACCACCCTCTTTTCTGCATGAACCCGTCTGTTTCCACACTCAGCCCTCCTGTCTGCCGGAGGCCCCTACCCTGCAAAACCCCTTGTGGGGAGCTCCATTTGCAGTGCCTCAGCCTGATTGCTCCATACCACCTCTGTTGTTTCCAAAAGCTGAGGCTGACACAAAAGTGGAGCTTTGAAGGTCTTTTCGCTTGATTGACGCTACGAGGTCCTCTTACTTTGTGGTTTTGCCAGGATTATTTATCAGGGTGATAAATAAAGGATGAGAAGGCAGGAAAGAAGGTGGGAAGGTTACTGAGGGACTTTTGGGTGAGAAATGTCAGCTATGCAATGACCAGTGAGACAAGGGTGGAGGAAGGGAGAAGTGGCACAAAGAAAAAAAAAAAAACACCTGGCCCACTTATAAGTTTAACAAGGCTACCCACCCCCATGGGCATTATGTCATTTCTTGAATTGATTTATATGGTGCCTCACTCTAGAAAGGATTTGAGGAAAGTTACCAAAAATGGACATTCATCATAAACTTAAGAAAAATCAGAAAGGGGCGGAGAAGAGAGAAAAAAAAATGTTTAAATAAAATAAGAGAAAACAAAGGAGTGCAAATCCTGGCACCAGGGCTTCCGGACTGCCAAGGCAAAAGGAGGAATTTGATAGTTGGCACAGGGCTCCTGTCACAGCAGGAGAGCAGATGACCATTCCTTGGGATAGACGTGCTTTTCCTTCATAAAAGCCGGAGAGAAATTCCTGATGTGCTGCACTTCCTACAAATCGGAGAGCGATGTGCAAGGGCAAAAAGATGACGCACGAGGCTCCTCTCAGGGAGTCTGGGAGAAGCCAACGCCTTTGTTTTGAGGGGCGACCTGCAGTTAGGGTACCAGGGCAGCCAGGACAACGGGGTACGTCTGCGAGCACTTTGGTCATAGCCAAGTGTCAAGCTGTCCTTGCTCTAGGACAGGTAAAAATGTTCTACCTTCTGATTTTTGTCGGTTGGAGAGAACCTTGAGATTGGGTAACATGGAAAGAAAACGTTTCTCGAGGTTGCTTGTGCACATGCCACATCAAACACGAACGTTTTTATTTCTGTACATTTACAGCAAAATTGTGTCCTGTTTATTCTGCAGCTTGGTTCACCTCCTGGGACCCCATCAACAGTCACTAGCAGTTTGAAAAGCACTGAATGAAGGTGTCAGTGGTCATCTCTAAGCTTCCTTCCCTATCCCACATTCTGGGACTGAACCTTTAGAAAATGACTCTGGAGCACAGTTAGGTACGAGCTTCACAGGCAGGTAGAATTCTCACCACAGCCCAACCAAGTCGGCCCTCTGTCTATCCCCATTCTATAGATGGGACAGCGAAGGTTTGGAGGGAGCAAATCACTTGGGAAGCAAGATGGTGCCAGCAGTGAGGTTGGTACACAAACCTCTGTGTACCAACAGTGGGTCATGCAGCTCCGATCCCAGGGCCACGATTTCTGTGAGCTTTTTAGCAGCCAGGGTAGCAGAGGAAAAGGCGTTCAATACACAAAATATCCCTAAGGTTGAAGACAAGTAATTTTCTCCAAAATCATACAACTGTTTGTCATACTGAAACCACAGATGTCTCGCAAGGGCACTACAATTGTATACATGGAAGTGATCGGAAAGCTATAAACATTACCAATGTCACATTATTTTCATTATTTATTAAGCAAATCATGCCCATGAATACAATAGACAAAACCCCCAAAATCTCAGTGACTTGACATGGTAAAATTTATTTTCCACGTCACAGGTCATTCTGAGTCGACAAGGGAGCTCAGCAATCACTCAGGGACCCAGGCTCCTTCCATCTTATAGCTCCCCCGTGCTTTAAGTCTTCTGGCAGTGAGAGAGCAAGATCACAAGTGGGAGGTATCTAGGAGCCTCGCCTGCGGTGGTTTGCACCCAATCCACCTACATTCCATTGGCATGGCTGAGTCACATGGACACCCAACTGCAAGGAAGGCTAGAAAATTGGTACAGCTGTGACATGCGTGAGCACTAGCAGTTCTGTGCCACAGGTCTGTCCTGGGCCCTAACTCTCTTTTCCCTCCCACAGTCCTATGGGTCTCTGTCGCCCCGATAGTCTTCCACCAGTTTTATACGCAGCGTACTGTGCAAGGTTTTTGAGAGGATCAGTTGTGACGGTGGTGTGAAAGCATTTATGCCAAAGCCCTGCACCATGGAGGGTCCCCATGTCCTTCAGCTCTACGTGGCTGTCGAATGGTTCTCGAGATTAATGACACTTTCCATTTCTCATGAATCTCAGTGAAGTGTGCTTAGATCACTTTGCTGTCATTAATAATACAGACACACCCCCAGGAGGCAGGCACATGCTAATGAAGAAGAAATGGAGGTGCAGACAGAGGTTAAGTGTCTTCCCAAGACAGCCCTGTAAAAGCCTATAAGCCAAGGAGTGACTTTTCTAACTTTAGAGCTATTAATTTTCATTCTTGCTGGAGGAGAAAGCTGACTAGAACACCGACGGAGGAAATAAGGCAGGGGGCTGCTCTAACAGGACCCTAACAGGAGTGGCAGCGGTCCCTCCTACGTGCGTGCACAACCCTGCATGAGCTAAAACCCAGCTCTCATATATTTGCTGGCTCTTTGACCTCAGGCAACTCACTTAACCTCTGTGAGCTTCCTAGCATGCTCAGCTTTCTGACCTCCAATTGGGGGGAAATAGTACATATTCCATAGCGATTTCTGTGAGGATTAAATAGGATGCTGTATCCTAAGCATCTTTATATCTGGAATATACCAAGTGCCCCAAAGATGTTGGGTGGCAGTGATAATGATAATATTGATTACTAGCACCTCCGAGCACCGTGTCCAATTCCGATGCTTCTGTCTCAATACGTCTTTGAGGAAAAAGGAAACCTCTACTGCTCTGTAACATTCACAATGCCTAACAGAGTCTGGACCAATAACAGAGATCCTATTAATACTTGGTGATCTACTGCAGTTGTACAGAAAATTTGGTGACAGCCTGAAGTCCGCATGGCAAGTCATCATGAACTGGATTCTGAATCTGGTTTTCATTTATTTCTCTCTGCTCTTTCTTCAGACACAAATCTCCTGTCCGCCATACCAGGCTCAGGACGGACGAACTGTGTGCCTGGCTGTGGGGCCTTACAAAAATGCCCTCTCTCTCTGTGCCTCAGTTTTCTCCTCTACAAGGGTGGAGTGAGAATTGTTCTTGCCTCATAGAATTGTTGTGAGGATTAAACCCAAGAAGGCGTGTTACACGCCTGGCGTCATCCAGGCACATCTAGAATGTTAGCTGTTTATAGCAAGACCGATTGCACCTCTCCCCGCTGGTGACACAAAGGTTTTTGAGGAACCAGCACCTGGGTGAAGATAAGGTGTAGACTCAGGGCATCCATTACTCTAACTGGGTTGCAAAGGCAGGGGGCAGGGTCCCCATTCAAGGCTATTCTGCATCTTCCCACAGCATGCAGCACAGGGGCGTGGCCACGGTTCATGGAGAAAGAAATCAGATGAATGACATGACCTAGGTGTGGTGACCAGGTGATGTTAATAAAAAGGCATCACGCGTTTAATGAAATTGTGCTAAGATACCCTTATGTCTGGAATGTGCCAAGTGCCCCAATGATGTTGGACGATGGTGATGTGGTGATTAGCAGCTCTGAACACCTTGTGCATTTCAAATGCTTCTGTCTCGATATGTCTGTAAGAGAAAGATAGCCTGCACCATGCTAAGCTCTCTACAAGCATAATCTCATTTATTTTCACTTTCCTCCTCTCCATTTTGTGGATGAGGAACCTAGAGTGCAGAGAGCTTGAACCACCTGCCAAAGGTCAGACGACCAGAAGTGGTGGGGCCAGGAGCCAAACCCAGGTCTGTGTGCCTGCAAAGCTCTGACTCCTGGCTGCCCAACTGCACTGCTCCGCCAAGACAAATTGGCTCCACTCTCTAGCAGCTGCCTAAGGGACATGGGCCTTTGAGTCTGCGATTGTTCAAAATAACTAAAGACCGATGAATCGAATCCCTGCTCTAAACCTTGCTTTGACTATAGCCTCAGGCCAATAGTTTAATCACTGTGTGTTCCAGTTTCTTCATCTATAAGCAAAAACTTATACTTACCTACACACAATGGGACTGAGAAGATTTATCGGATGTTCCAGAAGTGCTTTTAAGATGAAAAATAGGGATTATTTGCATTATTATTTTAATAGCCTTGGACTTTTCTGTCCCCAGTTTACACGGAAGTGCAGAGCTTGGGAGAGGGAGATTGGTGAGATTCATTTTCTCCAGCTGTGTCACCTGAGCCCGGCAGGGAAAAACAGACCCCTCTTAACCTGAGGGTTAGGGTGCGTCAGCTCATGCCCAGCCTGGGTGTGCCATGGCTCTGAGGGCCACCCACAGCCATCTGAAAAGCAGACATCCAAAGAACCAGAGGACAGCAGACTGCTGCCTGTCTCAGGACCAGAGTGCGAGCACACCAAGGACAGGGACCCTTTCTGTCTTTATCAGCATATCCTCAGCTCGTAGAATAGGACCTCAGACATACTGGTGCTCAATAAGTTATGTTGAATGAATGAATCAATGAATGAGTGAATGAGTGAATGAACAAATGAACAACAAAAGGAACCACGAAACATCAGCATAGGAAGAACACACAAGGAGATTCTCTTTGCCAGAAAGGAGAGGCAGAAGAGTCTTCCAATGGCCACCCATATTATGAGCACCTACTGTGTGCCAGGTGCTAAGAGGAGAAACAAAATTTGACAGTCCCTATTTTCAAGGAGTTTGGTTTAAATGAGGTAGCAGCAAGTTCACTGTCAGGTATAGCACCGTGAGTACAGACAACTACAGAGTGTCCCATGAGCAACTAATTTCACCTGGGAGTTCAGGGAAGACGGGAGAAGTAACATGTTAGCTGGACCTCATGGAAGAACAGGGTCTCCAAGGGATGAGGTAAGGAAGCCTCCGCCATAGAATGGAAGTTCCCCAAAGGCCAGGTTTTGAGTGTGTTTTGCTCGGTAATGTATCTACAGCCCCACCATAGTGCCAGGTACATAGCAAGACTCTGAGTGAGTGAGTGAGTGTGTGTGTGTGTGTGTGTGTGTGTGTGTGTTGCACATGCATTACAAATTGGCTGGCTAGCAGAAGCAAAATTGTGAACGTGCAGGATGGTAAAGAATTACTTTATTCTACAGTGAGGCAGACGTGTGTTATTTACTGCGGAGGGAGAAGGTAGCAGCAAGAGATAGGGCTGGTAAAACGGGGCAAATTCAGAAGGGCCTTGAACGCCACACTCAGACTAAGGAATTTGGAATGATTCCCGTACCTTGTCCTTGCATATTTCAATTTCATCTTTCAAGCAACATGTTTTTCTCCTAAGGCTTTTTTCTGCCAGGCCTGAGGGTTTGCTCATAAAATGGAAAATCTGTTTAAATAATTAAACCGGTGGCCAAGAGCAGTGGTCAGGGCAGAGGACTGGGGCCTGTGACATCATAAATCACTGCTGTTCCTGGTAGTTGGGCCAGCGCAGGAACGTCTGGGAAAGCGTGTGAACAGCCAGCGGGGCCCTACGGTGGGAAGCGCCAAGTGCACTGGATTTGGGATGAATTATGGACAGGTGGCAGGACACATACTACCGTCCGTCTGACAGGCAAACCACCTTGCTGACAGACAGAGCAAGGTTTTGACGCCGTCTCTGCTCCACTCCTCTCCTAGGCATCAAATTGGCTTCCTCTAACCCCAGAAGAAGGACTGGGAGTGGGGGCAGTGACTGACATACGAGGTCTGACAATTAAGTTCGCGAGCTTGTTGCAGCGATGTTGCTAACCGTTTTTGATGTCAGAGGGATTATTCATTACGAATTTGTACCAACTGGACAAAGAGTTAACCAAGTTTACTATTTGGAAGTGCTGAAAAGGCTGCATGAGAAAGTTAGACGGAAAACAACAATTCATGGTTCTTGCATCACGACAATGCACCAGCTCACATGGCACTGTCTGTGAGGGAGTTTTTAGCCAGGAAACAAATAACTGTATTGGAACATCCTTCCTACTCACCTGCTCTGGCCCCCAATGACTTCTTTCTTTACCAGAAGATAAAGGAAATATTGAAAGGAAGACATTTTGATGACATTCAGGACATCAAGGGTAATACGGCGACAGCTCTGATGGCCATTCCAGAAGAAGAGTTCCAAAATTGCTTTGAAAGGTGGACTAGGCACTATCATCAGTGCATAGCTTCCCAAGTATTTTGAAGGTGACCATAGTGATATTCAGCAGTAAGGTATGCAGCACTTTTTCTAGGATGAGTTCGCGAACTTAATTGTCCGACCTTGTATGAGGGACCCTACTGATTCTGGCTGGGCCCAGGCAGCTGCCATGCTGACCTCGAGGAGTGTGAAGCAACCCCAAAGGTCTGTGCAGGAAGGAACACAGGGCCACAGAGCCACTGTAAGGCCACCAGAGGCAGGACCCTGCGCTCCCTGCTTTTCCCAGATATTCTCATCCACTTACTAATGTGAAATTGAGCACCTACTGTATTCCAGTCTCTTCACATACATTATTTCAAACAGTATTTAACAGAGACCCTGGTTCTCGGCAAACCAGATCCAAAAACTAATTCTACCACTCATTAACTGGGTGAATTCAGGAAAGTTATTTAACCTCTCTGCACTTCAGTTTCCTCATCTTTAAAATGGGGTAAATAATAGGGTTGTTGGGAGGATTGAAAAAGGGTTACATACGTGTCAATCACTTGGAGCACTGCCTGACTCATAGTAAGTGATGTTGCACATACATGTTAGCTCCAGTGACATCCAACTAGCAAATACTCATTGAACCTCTGCCTATATGCCCAGCTCTAGGATACATGCTTTGTGTATGACCTACTTCATGCTCTCGTTTAATGAGTATAATGAGCACCTACTACATGTCAGATACCGTATGAGGTATTTCCTTTATGTTATCTCACGGATTCATTTTAGAAGGGTTTATTAAGTTTTTGTGCTAGGCCAAGCCAGAGCCAGAGATTCACATAGCATATAATTTCCTAAATGCTTCCTATATTAGTTTCCTAGGGCTACCCTAACAAAATATCACAGTCTGGGTGGCATAAACAACAGAAATGTGTTGTCTCACAATTCTGGAGGCTAGGAGTCCAAAATGAAGTTGTCTGCTGGGCTGGCTCCGTCTGAGGGCTGTGAGGGAGAACCGGTCCCACGCCTCTCCCCTCGCTTCTGGTGGTTTGCTGGTGATCCTTGAGTAGGCGTACCTTGAGCTGTCATTCATCACCCTGACCTCTGCCTTCATCTTCATGTGGTGCTCCTCTCCCTGTGCTCCTCTCTACGTGCCAATGTTCCCTTTCTATAAGGACACCAGTCGTTTTGGATGAGAGCCCACCCTAATGAGCTCCTTTTAACTTGATTACCTCTCTAAAGACCCTGTCTCCAGGTAAGGTCACATTCTGAGGTGCTAGGAGTTAGGACTCCAACATTTTTCTGGGGTGCGGGATTCATAATTTAACACGGAACCCTCGCCAACGATAATCTCCTCTGCTAAGACTTCACATACACCGTCTCAAGCATTCAATAAATGTTTGCTGTAGAGTGAATGACACCACTACTATCTCACCTGGAAAAAACAGCCTTCCTTGAATGTTCCAGACTCCATCATAGGCAGTGGACAGACAGCCACACGACCTCCATATTATGACGCACGTTTTGCAGCCCCAGCACCTCTGTCTGGGGACTTCAGGTCTACCGCAAAGCCTGAATCCTCCCAGTGTGCCTGCTACCTCAGAAATCCAGGAACCTTTGCTTCTGCTGGGGCCCAAGTCACGGGAAAACCACTTTCCCCTGCCCTAGGTGTCCAAGAGATGCAGTTAATATGCTGCTAGTACTCCAGGGCAGCTGAACAGACAAAAAAAGAAAAACAAACCACCATCCAAGAATGGGCAACGAGTCCATCAGTTATTTGGCAGAGCTAAGAATAGCCTTATACTGACTGAGGGGGCATTTGGTGCCACAGCCCGTCTTCAGTACACAAAAGGAATGGGGAATTGCTGGCTCTGGCAGAGTCTTAGTTAGGAGAAAGGCAGGGGAAGAAAGAATAGAAGCGTTCACCCGTAATGAGAAATGACCTTCATAACTCCCTGGGTCTCCCTAGAGTTTCCTTTGTAGAATATTAAATTTTTCTATATCTAATTTGAATTCCATCTGTCTTAGCACTAGTGTGGAAATATTAATAAAGATAGTTGTGTTTAGGCCTTTTATTTATTTTAATATATATAAAGTGATTTTCTGCTTTTTATCCCTTATTTTTTTTCTCTTGTGTTATAGGGTTCTTAGTGTTTATTTTAACATAATTAATAACCCCATGGGATAAGACTCACTCCCTTGGCCCTTTGCTACCTATAGATGCCCTGGCCAGGGCTTGGCATGTCTCTCTCTGCCCACCAGGATGTGTGGCCACCGCCAGGACTGGCCAGTAGACTGTCCACGTCATCCCTCCTTTTGCCTTTCCCCGGTCCATGGCTCTGGTTCCCCAGGCGTGGCCCACAGTTCATGTCACCCTTCCATCTTGTTTCCACCGTTTAGTACACTGTTCCTGGCTCGCAGCCACTGTAATGGCTGGGAATTTTCATTTGGTTTCACATGGCCTTTGGCTGTTTTGTCCCTGTCGACTTAGCTTTGGTCTCAGCCTTACCTCTATGCAGCTGAGAAGTCAACGTAGGCTTTTACACGTTCTGGGATGGATCTGGGTCCTCCTCTCACTAGCTCTGTGCCCTTGGGGCAAGTGGATTAGTCTCTCTGTGGCACCGTTTCCTCAACCATGAAATGAGACTGCTGGGCCCAAGCCATAGCGTCACTGTTATAATTAATGGGAGGATATACACGTAATCAAAAGTTCAGAAATGGCCGATTTAGTTACTACCACGAGATGATAGAGTCTCTGTCAAAACTAGCCTTTATCTAGTTTGGACTCCACACTTTTTTTAAAAAAAGTCATACCCTTACCTGATATGACACAACAATCAAAAAAGGGATGAGTGGCAAGTATTATAAGCCCCCTTTCACAGAAAAGGAGGCTGCAGCACCTGAAACGGCATGAAGTCAGAACCGGAAGGAACCTGAGAAATCCTCCGGTCCCTCATACAGGTGAAAACATAGAGGCCGAGATGGGAGGGAATTGTCCAACGTCAAAGGCAAAGCAGGCCCCTAACTCCCTGGCCTGGGTGTTCATCACTCCCTGACACTACTAGGTGCTGGTTAGATGCTTGGCGATCACACATACGATCAAATATCTTCTTCTGACAATGCTAATGAAAAGTTTGGAGAGAACACTGTTAGGTAAGCCTTAAACTCTCCTGCAGCAATCCAAATGAACACACCTTCTTTGAGCACCTCCTGCTTCTCTCTCCTCACTCACCTCACAGCAGCCACAGAAGCCTTTCTCCCACACGCCACCTGCCAAACGCCTTTGCCTCTCCTTGCTCTATCTGCCTGGGGTACTTCTCCAGGGTATCGCCTGGCTGGCTCCCTCATTTCCTGCAGGTCTTTGCCCAAAGGTCACAGTCTCAGGTTGGCCTTTTCTAACACCCTATTTAAAATTACAGCTGTGTCCCATCCCCAGCCATCACTATCTCTATTCACCTTCAGAAATGCTCAGTAAGTTTATTTGTCGCATTATGTCTTTTCTCCCACTATAATGTAAGTTTCCTGAGGGCCTAAACTTGGGTCTGTTTTGTTCACTGCTGTGGGGCCTAAACCAATGCCCTGCATTTAGTAGTTGCTCCGTAAACATTCATTGAGTGAATGGGTGAAGGAATGAATGAATGAGAGAAAGAGAGATAATGAATGAAGGAATCTGTGCTGTAAAACCTCTGCACCATTTTTTTCATAGAATACAATGGAAGGGTAGAGCTGGAAAGGAAAAGTCTGGAAAAACCAGAGATGTGATCTTATGTTAGTTCTTTCTTGGCTCCCAGAGGACTGAGTAGAGAGATGACACTCTAGGTAGAGGGAACAGCCCAAAGTCTTGGTGGCAAGAAACAGGATGGCATAATTTGGTGGCAGTGAATCTTTTCAGGTAAGCAGAGAAGCATTTTGCAGTGTGTATTTTACAGAGCACCAACCCTGCAAAATGCCCCCGCGATAAAAAAGATTTCCTGTTTCATTTAGAGCACACAAGCTAGAGAGTCATAATTCATGGAAAGACCTGGGTTCAAGTCCCACCCCAGACCCATTTTGGTTCATTGTGCACTCTCTTCGTTTCTGTTTCCTTAATAATAAAGATGAAGACATTGTCACGGGGTTAATGTGACGATTAAATGAAATAATGCAAGTAAGATGCTTGTCACAATGCCAGGTCCTCACGGAGCCCTCCAAGTTCAGGTCTAGCATAGTAGCTATTATGAGTGCTGATTTCAGCGGACCTCAGGGCTGGGATCAGAGCACGACTGCTGACTAGCTGGGTGAATAGAGGCAAGCCACTTAATTTCTCTGTGCCTCAGTTTCCTCATTTATAAAATGAGGCTAATGATAGCACTTGCCTCCCAGAGTTGTAGGGATTAAATGGATTAATATAACTAAAGAACGTGGAATAATGCCTGACGTGTAGCCAGTGTTATGCTGGTGTCAACTATTGTTAAAACTAAGGGTTCATACTGTTTTCAAGGCTACTTTGCCAGTGACCAACTGGAGGGCTTCTGTGTCGTAAATTAGCATAATAGAGTCTCAGAGAAGTCCCCCCAAAAATAAACCTACTGAATCTCATTCACTGTTTTCCCCATAGTAATTTTCCCATGGAATATGCCTCTACCCCCAACCTGCCTATTAATAATCCAAAAGCCTTTTTTTCTGGGGACACACCTTTGAGAACTGTGGGGCTGCATTACTAGGGCATTTGGGGGAGAGGAAGGGACTGCAGATGTGGCTGATGTGAGAGCTAGAACCTCAAGATGGTGATCTTTGGGCCCTGGGAAGCTCGGGAAGGGATGGAAGAAGGGATGTGATTCCAGAGATTCACATTTGAGGAGGCTCCCTCTCAGATAGTCCCTGTGTATTGGGGGAGGGGCCTCGGCCTGTGTCAGGGAGATGAGTCAGAAGGCTGTGGCAATGGCCCAGCTGAAAGATGCAGGTTTGAATTGGGGGTGGAGGCAGTGGGCTGGATGGGAAAGGGGACATGTAAGAGATATTTAGAGCACAGAATGGTCAGGGACAGAGCCAGCCTGGTGGGGCTGAGGGAGACATACCCCGGACATCAGATTATGGGGGCACCACCTAGACTCAGGTAGACCTACAATGAAAGGAGAGCCCCTGGGTTGCACAGCCGCTCACCGTGCACTGAGCATGGGCAGGATGGGAGAGTTATCTATCCCATGTAGGCGTTGGGGGAAGGTCACTCAGGACGACTCTGGCGCTCCTTCTCTCCATGTTTGTTTCAGCACACCCTGGAAGCCAGGAGGGAGAAAAGGGAGCTAGATCTTTGCTAAGCTGAGCTCTGCGTCATGGCTCTTTTCCTCTCCCTCCTCACCAACCTTTCTAACACGTCACACACACACACACCCCACCTTCTTAACACTTGTCCCCTCTGCTCAAGTTCTCAAGGGACACAGCACACAGGAAGCTCCAGCCTACATGGAAGAAAGATCTTGGACATGAGAGAGCAAAGCCTTGAGCTCTAGGCCCATCTCCTACTCTTCCTAGCTGTGTGCCCTTAGGAATTCACTTTATCTCTCTGGGCCTCAGTTTCCTCATACATTGCTGAGCTGTTGTGAGGATATCTAGGATGTACGTCAAGTACTGGCAGATGGCCCAGCAACAGAAGTAATATCCTCAACAGCTAACATTTACTGAGTACTTGCCACAACTCTAAGCACCTTCCATACTTTCTCTCCTTTAGTTCTCCCTAGAAAGCATGGTAGCGCTCTTCTTACCCCACTGTACAGATGAGAAACTGGGACTCAAGAGGGTAGGGAACTTGTCCAAGATCACATACCAGTGAGATGCTAAGGGGCAACCCCTGGGATTCTGGCTGCACCCCTCCCCACTCTGTTGACTAAATGATCTGAGGAAGCACCAACAAAGATAGCTACAGTGATGACTTAAGGAATTCATTTCGTACTTCTGAGGCCCAGTTTCTTGGCCTGCAAAATGGGCAGTGTAGGAGCGCTGAGTCCCCTGGTGGTAAGTATTGCCACCTCCAGTGAAACACAAGCACCAGTGACTGTTGTCCCTCCCGGCCCACTTTGTCTTCGAGCAGAGGGATGGCTGGCTGTCACCAGGAGCAATGCCTGGATCAGATCCCTCATCATGAAGGGAGAGGAACCACAGAGGGCTGGGGTTGAAAGTTGCAGGCAGGCTGCCTTCCCGCTTGGCATTTTCTCCTGGCACCTCCGTGGCCAGGCACTAAAAATAGCCGTCAGTGGTTCTTCAGCCAGCCCAGTTCCCCACGAGGATTCTTGCCCTTTGTGGGCACTGATCATCTGCTTCCTTCTGAGGGCTGTTGGCAATTACAGCACTAGATTATCTCGGCAGAGGCTGCTCCAGAACCTAGGCTGGGCCTGTGAAGGGAAGGAGATCACTGATCCAGCCTCCCAGCCGAGTGGTCTCTAAGCCAGCTGCACAGGCAGGGGTGGCCAGGATCCTGGGGTGGGGGAAGGGTTGCTAGAGAAGGAGGCTAGAAATGGGGGCATGGAGAGGAGAAATGAGGTCACGAGAAGGAAGACAGCAGGAGGCAGGAGAAAGAAATCAGAAAGGGCCTAGGTGCTTTCTTCCAAACAGGGACAGTCTTGCAGGAGAACAAAGGGGGCAAGGGCGAGGCAGAGGAATTAACACAGTCATAACAGCTCCCCATAACAGTCATTGGCAGCTTGTATCCTACAGATGTGCCAGCTGCACACTGCACAGAGACCCCCGGGCTAGGGTGGTGAGTGGTGCTGAATCCTGTGTGGGCTCTGTTGCCCAAAGGAAGGGGCACCTGTCTTTAAAGTCTAATCTGCAAAAGGCACCGTGTGGATTAGCCTTGGCCCTGATCACTGGGCACCTGTGTATGCCCAGTGGGGCGTTAAGCAGATTCTGTTCTCTCATTTCATCCTCACAGTCCTGCTTGCTAGGTCTTATTTCCCCATTTCACTGCGAGCCAGAGAAGGACAGTCACATGCCAAAGTCCACAGAGCCAGCAAGTAATGGAAGTGGCTCTTGAACCCTGATCCCAATAAACAGAAAGCTTATGCTGTTTACACTATGCCACTGGCGTTAGTTATAACAGTAGCCATTGATCCGTGGATTGTTAGGCCAGGCATTGTGTTGAACATTTTCCATACATTCAGTCCTCAAAATAACCCACAAGTTCATCTTCAGGCTGTCGATGAAGAAAGCTAAGATGCAGGCAGGTTCAGTAAATTCTTCAAGGTCACCCATCAAATGGCCAAACTGGAATTCCAACCTGGGTTTCCCTATATATATGAGAGCCGTTGGTTCTGACAACTGAAACCCAGAAGCTGTCTGCGAGTCCCGAGTCCCATGACAGTTACGTAACAATGGGCCTGTATGTCCTACTCCACACCGGAACCCTCCCAGACATGGGCACATTCGCTGGGACTTGGGTCTTCACTGCACAGCCAGTTCTATTTCCTGCATCCCCGACAATGGCACTCTCTTCCTGTGGCTGACCAAGGAAGGCCAGAAGCGGTTGGCCATTACTTACTGGGGATGCACTGGGGGCCTTTCCTACCCAGGCATGCTCCCTTTCAGCCTAGTCTGGACACAACCCTTCAGCTTTTATCTTTGCCGGGGTGTACCGCAGGCTTATGGAGTTCTGGAAGGGCTTGTGTCACAGCAAATACTGTAAAGGGGAATATTTGCCTCCCTAGCCTTTGAAAGCCTGTAGCCAGCCACCCTCAGGAGCTCCTCACTGTCCACTGTTCCTGGTGGGCACCGGTGCAGCTTCCACACACCCTTCACTCTCTTCTTCCTCCTCCCCTCCTCTGCGCCACCCCACAATTCCCTAGTAAAATCTGATGCAAGAGAGTATAACTTGATGTCCTTTCAGGTTCTTCCTCATCTTCCTCTGCATCCCCACAGGAAATGCCCCCCCCCAATGTATTTTCTTAAGCAAATTCAATTCTCCCCCTATAACGAACTCTAGTACTCACTGGTAAAATATATTTTTCATCCCACTTCACCTCTTTGATATACTGCCACAAGTGGAATAGGCTGCTTTGCGAGGCAATGTGTCCCCCACCACTGGAGATAATCAAGCAGACGAGGGGAGAGAAGTGTCAAAAATATAATTTAAGAGCACAGGCTCTGAAGTCAGACGCCTGGGTATAAATGCTGACTATAAATAAGTGGTGACTTATTGCAGAGCCTCAGTATTCTCATCTGGAGAATGGGAAGAAGAATAATGCCCACCGCACTTATTGGTAATACCTACCAATAACCACCAGGTATTGAAAGGATTGAATAAAATGATGTCTTTGAAGTGCTGCTCATAGTTCCTGGAACATAGTACACTTACAATAAATATTAACTGTTTTCTTAGCTCAAGTTGCTACAATGATGTACCATAGATTGGGTGACTTACAAACTACAGAAATTTATTTCTCACGGTTCTGGAGGACAGAAAGTCCAAGACCAAAGGGCTGACAGATCCGGTTTCTGGTGAAAGACTACTTCCTGGTTCGTCTTCTCACTGTGTCCGCACAAGATTTAAAAGAGAAGGGAGCTCTCTGGGGCCCCCTTTGTAAGGGCATTGATTCCATTCGTAAGGGCTTCACCCTCATGACCTATCACCTCCCAAAGGCCCCACCTCCAAATGCCATCACAGGAGAGGTTAGGATTTCAACAATACGAATTTGGGGGAGATGTAAACATTTAGTGCATTGCAACACTCATTATTTTCGGTTTACATATTATTTTCCCCAACCCTAAGACTCTAATTTTGATCTGTGTTATACCACCAGAGTGTATCTCAGGACTTGACACATAGTAGGCATTTGATAAATGTGTTTAGAATAAATGACTAGACGTAAGAATCAAAATGGATAAGTAAATAATAAGAGGATTGACCTGTGCATCAGAAAAACATCGTGGAACAGTCTTAGTTCTCAATGGTTTGATTTCAATTTCTTGCTAATCACCGTGTATGTTTTGTTTACCTGGAGTTGCAGAGAGAAGAAAGTACAATCCGTTCTGCTGTAATGCCACAAATGTGTTCTAAACACCAGTATATGAAATCATGCAATAAAAACCACAGGGCTCATGAAGGGAACGGCATTAAGGAGGCACCATTCAAACACTTCGTCAATGGCACAGTTTTCTTTTTAAAAAGATGGAAACCTAATAAAAAACGGTAGCAGAGTTTTAAGTATATCTAAATGGTTACATAAATACTACACTCAATATGGCACTTTACTTTGAGAAAGACCTGCGGTTTGCTTGTGACCTGGGCATCAGAACCATGAGTTACTGTGAAGGGAGATTGTCTGAAGTTGGACAGAGTTGGAACCCAGATGTGGGTGGGAGTGGCTCATACTGCAGGCAGGGAACTAAGGTAGCTGGGGTGTGTGTGTGTGTGTGTGTGTGTGTGTGTGTGTGTGTACACACGTGCATTTTCTACATTCTTAAGTGACTCCATTCCGTTGGAGTTGTGACGTTAACTTAGTTTTTTTTTGTGGGGGAAAGCTGTGTTATGCTCACAATAAATTGAATTAGAGCAAATTCCTATTTTCAACACAAGCATTTTGGCGGAATGAACTGTCGGTTGTGTTGATGTTTGTAGTTTACTTCTTATTAGTCCTCTTCATGTTTCTGCTTCCTACCAAACATGAGCTAAAAAATGTGTGCCCTTTCCTCCAATCGCCCATGCTTTCAACAAGTACCTGTTGAGCACCTACTGTGAGCAAGCCCTGGAAACACAGGGATAAAAGCACAGATGGTCCCTAACTTCACAGAGCTTACAGTCTAAAGAAAGAAGCAAAAAGTAATCAAAGTATTTACAGCACCTCAAATGATAAGTTCCACCCCTTGGCAGGGACATTTTTAAGCTCAGTGATACCGAGTTCCCCTCCCTGTCGCACATCAGCCCTCACTGTAATAAATCACACCCAAGGTTACAGTGATCCATGGTTTACATTGGGGGTACCTGCCCCCTACTGAATTGGAGTGCCACATGGGCAGAACTAAAACTCCATGCTTCCTAATGAAAATCGGACATGTTCTAAGAACCTGGAAGAATACAAGAGGGCTAATTTAGAGGATGGGTTGGCTCTGACTGGGTATAAGTTTTCCCCGTGTCCTGAGGTCGGGTCTTCTTTCTGCTGGGAACTTTAGACAATACAGTGACAATTTTCCTCTTCCCTTTTTACAATCTTTCACATGCTTCCCATTTCTTTTAGTCAAAAGTCCAAACTCTTTGCCGTAGCCTACAAGGCCTAGTATGAGCCGACTCCAGCCTAACTCTCCAACCTCATTTCCCTAAAACCTAGACACACTGGCTCTGGCTCTGTTCCACATCGCATTGCCTCCTCTGGGCCTTTGCACCTGCTGATCCCTCTGCCTGGAATCCTCTTCCTTAGGCTGGTTCACTGTCATCCTCTCCTCAGAGAGTCCTTCCCCAGTTGTGATCTCATCAAAATGTTTATTTTATTCATAGCTTTGATTATAATCTGTAATTACCGTACATATGAATTCGTTTCCTATGGCCGCTATAACACATTACCACAATTTTCATGGCTTCGAGCAATCGAGAATTATCCCCTTACAGTTCTGGAAATTAGAAATCTAAAATGGGGTAGCAGGACTGCACTCCTTCGGGAGGCTCTGAGGGAGAATCCTTTTCCTTGTCTTCTCCAGCTTCTAGTGGCTTCCCTCATTCCTTGGCTCCTGGCCTCCTCCATCTTCAGTTACGTCAGTCCAGCCTCAGGTTCCATCATCACAGCTTCTTCTCTGACTGTAAATCCTACAGCCGCCCTTTCCTAATTGCTTTTATATTATTATATTGGGCCCACCCTAATGATCCAGGTTAATACCACATCTCAAAATCCATAACTTCATCACATCTGCAAAATCTCTTTTGTCACATAAATTAACCTTCACAGGTTTGGGGGGTTAGGGTATGGACATGTTACGTGTGGGTGGGCATTAGTCAGTCTACTATATTTTATTTATTGGATTACTTGTTTACCATCTCCCTACTTCACTCTAAGTTCCATGAGGAAAGGACCTTCTTTGTCTGTCACTACCATTTCTCCAGAACCCAGCATAATGCCTGGCACATAATAAGTGCTCAATAAATATTTGTAGAGTAAAGGAATTGATGGGAGGCAGTTTGAATAAAACTATAACCAATCTTTTCTTAAAGTTACTTATAGAATATATTCTAGTTATAGGGCAGGAGTACTAAATTTGCTGTAAACAAAATTGCAACTAGCTAGCTGTGTGACTTTGAGAAAGTTTCATCACCTCTCTGAGGCTCTATGACTGTATCTGTAAAATGGAATATAATTTTTTAAAAGATACTTCAGAGATATTGTAGGTATTAAATAATATTGTGACTAGGAAAAGTACTTGCAAACTACAAAGCATTAGCAGTTATGATAATTACTGTTACATAGATTATAGATGAGCAAAGCTAGGTCTAATGGGGGAAATTACACACATAAATAACTAATGCAAGACAGATGTATGCTTTACTAGGGGTACCCATGTGCTGAGGGAGATTGTAGAGTCTAGCATGAAAGGTTAATTCCAATTGGGAGGCTAGAGAAGATGTAGTTTTGAATACTACAAAGGAACCCAAATGGTGGCAGGGAATGGCAGAGAATAGAAAGGCATTAGATTGTTGCCAGGAACCAAATTTAAATAAATCCTGGAGAGCAGTAGAGGCAGAAAAGGGAGATGCTAGAGGACCCATTTGCAATGACCATCTGGCTTGTTAAAATTGATTAAAGGTAAAAGGAGAAACAGAGATTTATGTTTGTGGCATTAAATTACTCCTTAGACGAGCAGGTCTGTGAATTGCAGACTTTCCTTACTGTAATCTCTGAACTATCCAAAGCTATGATTTCAATTTGTAAAGAAAATTCATTTAAAGCTCCAGTAAAAGCAGGCTTCATCGAGAAATGTTTGACATTGCTCAATTACTTTATTAAATCCTTTTTTTAATATTACGAAGGACAGTGTGATGTTCTACAAAAATAAACAGGCTTTGTTTCATGGCCTAACTAGAGAATAGGGCCAAGGGTGTGCATTGTATTCATCATAAACCTTTTTAAAATGTTAAATGTTTTGTAATAAATTTTGAAGGAGAAAAAAAATAATTAGGCTTTGGAGTGAGAGGGACCTGAACACAAGTTTCAGTTCCGTTGCCTTCTGGCTGTGTGATCTTGAGCAAGTTATTTGCATCTCTGAACCTCAGTTTTGCCTTCTGCAAAATGGCAATAATTGTGACTACCTCAAAGGTGGTTGTGATAATGAAAGGTAGTTATCAGCAATATTCCCTCTTCATATTACAGAACCTGCTGCAGAGCAAGAAGTGAATAAATGTTGGTTCCTTAATGTACAAGAAAGAAAATCACTCAGAGAAGTAAATCCTGGTGGAATTTCAGGTGCCCTTGCATCATAATGGTATAAAGAAATCACTCCCTTCTCTGAGCCTATGTCCTCTTCTAGAAAACACAAGTTTTTGTCTAAGACCCAGGAATAGCCCAAAATGCCCTCTTGCCTGCAAGTCTCATCCAACAGGCATAGCCACCCGGGTACTTTGTTGCAAAGGATTCTGAAGCCATATCCAGGTTCCCTGGGGAAGATTGATTAGCAATGCCTGCCATGGACAGGGTTGTAGGTGCAGTGGCATACACAGTTTGTATTTGCTTTCTGAGGTTTCTGGACTCTGAGAAACACTGGCACATTTGCTTCATGACAGCCTCCTCTTCTAACAGTTAAAACACACACATTCACGGATACACACACACACACACACACACACATCATCCTCGTCATCTTCACCACCACCACCATTGCTACCACCAATTCTTCAGGTAAAGCTAATACCAAGCTCTTCTGTATTTTCAGAGCTACGAGTAAGTACACCCACTATTTCACTGTTGCCTTGGTTTGAGGTAGGTATTTGTTTATGTGCCTGTCCGTCCCATCAGGCCCTAATTCCTTGAGGGCAGAGGCCGAGTCTTATTTTTTATAAAACCAAAGAGGAAGCAGGGTATTGTAATAGAATAGGCACCTGCTTTGTTTCACCTTCTGGCTCCCCCACTCCAAGAGCCCTCAGACCTCAGACACGTCATTTTACTTCCTGGACCTCAGTTTTCTCATCTGTAAAGTCCAATGAGAGCTCCTTGTATAGCAGGTATAGGAGCCAAAGTGGGGTTGGGATTGAGAAACCAAGTGGAAGACTACCCCAGAATTCAGAGAGGGGAGAAAAAGACCTACAGGCAGCAAGGACAATGTACCAAGTCAGGAACACAACATCAGGTCAAATCAGGACAAGCTGGCACCACCCAGAGTTGAGAGGCAAGAAGTAAATGGAGTCAAACTCTTGGCTGAATGCATCTCCCGCCTTTATCCCGTGCCTCCTTGTAAACCTCTCTTCAATATTCAAGAGTTATGGGTCTCATCCAGGTTTGAGGATTGATACGAATGCTGATTCAGGTTGGAACAAGGTTATGTCTTGTTTTAATAACAAAGCAGCTGCCACGCGATGCACAGGTGTGGAGATGACTGCTGCTCCCAGCAGCCACCCTTGCTCTTCCCAGAGATACGTGGGGTCAGTGGTCTCAGCAGATACAAGGATGGAGAAATCTTCAGGTTAGAGGAGCCACAGTTTCCTAAATGGGAGATTTATTGCTTCCTGGGTTATAGGACTTCCTGGAGGGTCAGTGAGGCGGACGAGGCCAGGGCATGCCACCAGGGGGAGCCCCAGAGACTGAGGCTGAGGGTGGAGGAAGAAGCCAGGTTAGGGGATCAGAAGGGGCAAGGAATACTTGAGAAGGAGGCGTGCTGTGTCCTCAGAGGAGCTGCTCTGTCTCCAGTGAACAAATGCAGGCATGGGGCAGAATGAGGGGAACAAGGATAGGACAAAGAGGGCAAGTCCCCTGGAGGGCCAACTCTGGCTTTCCCAGCCTCGTTTGTAGGGGAGGACCAGGCGGGCTTTAAGCAGCAGTGTGGAGCAGAAGCAGGGGGCTTGGTAAAGGCTTCTTGAAACGGTAATGTTTATTTCCCACGAGTACACCTTAAATTCATTCACGAGGGAGAAGCAAGATTCCATTCCACTTACAGTTTATTCTTCTTAATGCTGACGAGTTGTAAGATGAGCATTAGTGGGACATAAAAATTACGATCATGATAACAACAATAATAAAAAGCATTTAAAATTGTACAGCACTTTATACTTTACAAAATGCTTTCTCGTTCATTAGCTCATGTGAGCCTCGTAATGGCTCCCTGAGGAAGAAGGCAAGATGATTGTCATCATTCCATTTCATGGGTAAGGAACTGTCTCAGATAGGTAAAGTGACTGGCCCAAGATCACATACCTAGTCAGTGCAGGCCAGACATCTTTTGCCCAAGTCGAGGGCTCTTTCTGCAGTTTTCAGAGAGGTCAGATCATCCAGGGATCTCTTCCTTGTTCACTGCCCTGCCACTGTTCCACAAAGGACAGCCGGGGAGGTATCAGATATCCCGTGAGCCCTAGTGGATGGGCTAGCAATCCACAGTGCAGCTTCCCCTGGCCCTCTGCTGGCAAGGGAAGATTTGGCCCGTTAGATATGAAACACATTGCCGAGCACATTCTCCACCAAGATGCTCAGAATATAAGCAAAGCTAAGTGCAGAAGTTCCAGAATTCCAGCCTCCTTCTGTCACCACTGGGGGACCACACTGATGTCAGCTTCAAAGACAGCTGCATGCTTTGCCATTCAGGAACAAAGGTGCTGAAAAGTGACAAATATCAAAGCTGGGAGGAGCCATGCAGAGAGGGAAAAAACAGGGAGGCACAAATGGAGAGACAGAAGGGATGGGTGAGAACAAAGAAGGTGGGATTTGGAGGAGATGGGAAAGAAAGAGAACAAACAACTGGGAGAGGACATGAGAGGAGGAAAGGAGAAAAAAAGTGTCATTTCAAGAGCAAAAGGAGTAAAAGAGACAGAGAGAGAGAGAGAGAGAGAGAGAGAGAGAGAGAGAGAGAGAGAGAAACTGATTTTGAAAGTAGCAAGATGGAAAGTGTTTATTTTTAAGAAGGCGGCTTAAATATCTGATTCTCCAGTCTCCAGAATGTAAATGTTCCTTTTCCTCAGGAGTTAATCAAGCTTTAACCAACTCTAAGAGCTGAGAGGGGCTTGGCTTAAGTGCAACAAAGAATGTGTCCAGCGGAGCTGACCTCTGTGCAGCCCCTATGTAACAGCAGCGAGGACAGGAGATTAACGAGGCTGCCCTCACTCAGGCAAGGCGGCCAGTCCTACACAAAAGCAGCTTACGCACTTGCTCCCCCAGCAGGGCAGACAGCTGTACCCAAACAAGGAAGAAGGGCCAGCAACAGTCCTGCAGTTTGGGACTCAGGAGGCCAGCAAAACCATATCCGGCACCAGCTCCATCTCTCCTGCCCCAACCATGGGGAGGGTGTGGTAGGGCTTACAGGCTGGATTCTCATTGGCTGAGAGGCAGAAGCCCAAGGGGAGGAGTCCCTCCTGGCAGCTGGTGGACATCATAGCTGGGTGGACATACCCACAGAGATGGTCATAATCATAATAATTGCTCCAATGACAAATACTGTTACTTCCTCGTATCCAGTCTTTATTATGTACTAGCACTTTATTGGAATCCTGTTCCCACAGCTATTGCCATGTAACAAATTACTCCAAAATTCACAGCTTAAAACAACTCAGTTTCTGTAAGTCAAGCTGGAACAGCTCGTCTCCACTCCACCATCACGATGTCTGGGGCCTCAGCTGGTAAGGCTGAAAGGCTGGAAGCATCTGGAAGCATCTTCACTCCACATCTATGCAGCGGATGCTGGCTGTTGGCTGGGGCCTCAGCTGGGACCATTGGCAGAACAGTTCCATGTAGTCCATTCACGTGGCCTGTCCTTCCTCAACCCACAGTGGACTTCTCATGTGACAACCTAGATTCAAGGAGAGGGAAGCTAGACTCTGGCTCTTAATGGGGTGGGTGGGAGGGTGGTGGTTCCACTACCCTTGCGTGGTAAGATTCTAGAAGATCATGTTGGATGAGAGATGATTGTAGCCATCTTTGGTAAATATAATCTGCCACAGCTTTTGAAAGACACTTTTTTTTCTTAAATCACTGCAGTAATGCTATAAGGCAGCATTTTCCCGCATTTTAGGATAAGAAATCTGATCTTAGACATATTAAGTAATTTTCCCAAGATGCGTTAGCTAGCAATTAGCAGAGCAGGGATTTGACCCAAAGCAGATTCCAAAGCTCTTGCTCTTTATCACTACATTTTACTGCTTTCCTAAAATAAGAATAAAAATGACAACTGACACACAGCCCCTGCAGCCCTTCCTACATGCTAGATACTGTCTTCAGCCTTAAGCTTTTTTTGTTCTTTACCTCATTGAAAAAAAGAATTGCTACTATTTATTGAAATTACTATGTGTAAAGCATTGTGTTAAGTACTGCAGATGTGCTATCTCCCATCCTCAGAATGACAGCCGTAAGAGGCAAGCATTATGCCTATTTAATAAATGAAGAAACTGAAGAGAGAAGTGATATAACATGCTCAAGGTCACAAAGCTAGGAAGTGCCATAGCTGGGAATCTACCCTACATTATCTGAAATCAGAGCAGGTTGGCAGGCAGTGCACGGGGGTGGGCACCACTGGTTCTCCACCAGGCTGTGAGAGGAGAGAGATAGAGGGCCCCGTTCCAAGTGGTGCGAACTTCACTATAGGGAGATGGCTAAGAAGCTAGGGAAGTCTGTGCAAATTGGACGTAGTCACCTTGCTTCTGACTTCTAAGTAATTTCAGGGCTTTAGGAAACCAGAAGATAACCTTACCCTCTCCAAACTATCCAATCCATAGGGATAAGGAAATAAAAGTATCCCCTGCCTTGAGAGACTCCCAAGTAAGAGAGGAATACAAGGAATATAAAATGAACACAAAATAAATGTATGGAAGAGACTATTGGAAGTATTGGGCTAAAACATGACAAAAGATATCATTTATTGAAGCAATGAGAAGGGAGCAATCTCTCTACCAAGAGAAATCAAGGAAGGCTTTCTGGAAGAAATGACATTTGAGTAGGCTCTTGAAAGATAAATAGGATTTCATAGCAAAGAAATGAGAGAAGAGAACATTATTTCCCCCCTACCTCTCACCTCTATCGCTTTGCAGAGTCTTAGCATCAAAGATCTATCTCTTTAGAGAGGTTTAAAACATACTAATATGTGAATGATTATTTGCCTCATGAGGTATTTTTACCAGGGAACTTAGAGGAGACTCAGAGGAGTCTTCTTGGCATAGAAACATATACCCTTCTGAGGAAAATGTTGACAGAGACCTTGGAACCTCTAATCAAGTTCCCAAAATGCTGAAATTTAGACCCCATCTCATTCTTATGCAACAAAGTAAGATTATATACGGTAAGTCCCTAACTCATCAAGGATGGACATTTCCAGAGACACATAAGCCACGCTGGTAGACCAGTCAGTGGTCTAAAAGGGAAGCTATTCATCTCCATCCTGGGGCAGTGACTCTCAAATATCATCCAGTCCAATCTGGCAGTTCTAGCCAGATTTTGTCAAGACAGCTTGCTGTATAACCTGAAACAAGTCATTCAATTTTGATAGACCTCAGTTAGCACAGCTGTAAAATAGGAACATTTTGAGTTAAATAGTAAGGACACCTCCAGGATTGCAGTGTTTTACCAGCCAGGCATGACCTGAGAACTCCATCAAAGACATCATATGTGATTTACGGATACTTTTGAAAACCTCATTAAAGACCAATATGTAAGTAACCACGTGCCAACATCTGGCTTTATCCACCTTTTAAAAGACAGTTCTACTGTAAATGAGTTTATAAGGGATTTTGAAAGTATCATGAAAATGTAAATACTACAAATTTATATACAGTTTTTAAAATTTGAGCAGAAAAAAAGGAATTTTCTCTGTAAATACCCAAGAAAGTTGAGGCAAAATAAAACATAAGTAGCAAAAAAGATCTTTGTACTGATATCTTAAAAGCATATCAAAAATCCATCTTACCTTTGAATCATTAAGGGGGAAAATGACATAAAAGATAAATTAAGAAACGATATAATCAGCAGATGCGACAATCACCATTGGTAGCCCAGCAGTGATGTTTGTGAGACATGAGACAGAGGATGGAAAGTCTGAGTGGGATACAGCGGTATCGTCAGGGACATTCTGTTGATAGTCCTCAGAGAGCTGTGTAAGAAGTTCTTGAAACTGGGGGATGCCAGAGTCAGGCCGGGGTTGCTGTTGTTCTGTCCCTGGTACGGGTAAGCTACTGGTGAGGTTGATTGTCCTGGGGGTGGGATGGCAGGGGAGGGAGAGGGAAGGCCACTGTATTACCCTCCTCGTTGTCTCTGAATGATGATTTTGTGCTCCCTGAAAGTGGCGTACCATAAGAAACGGCGCACTGGGATCAAAGTCAGGAGGCCAGTTTAGAATTTCCACCTCTGGCATTTACTTACCACGTGACCTGGGCAAGTCACAAAACCTCTCTGACCTCCAGCCTAAGACGATACGTAAAATGAGGGTGTTGTGAGGGTTAAAGGAGGACATGATGTGAACGCTCTTCAGTGTACGGTCCTCGCGGTGCAAATTCAGACCCCTCGGATTCTTTCTGTGCAGTAAGGAACGGTTTCAGTCAATCCATAAATAAAACATGTACAATTAATTGAATTAGTCCAGAAGGGGGCAGGAGGTTAAACTGCTCAGCAAGCAGGATTAGGGAAAGTGCCTGAAAGCTGGGCATGGGCCAAGACATGGTCCTTCTCTGGGAGGTTGTGAAATCTATTTGGCCTACAGATTTTGGAGAAAGGGTTATTGCTCTCCCAGCTTGGCAGGCTGCAGCGGGGAGGGGGCGGGTCCCTGGTGGCTGCTGGGATCATGTAAACCACTAGGTTTCCCTTCCTCCCCCATTCCTTTGTGTGCAAAGGAGGAGCTGCTCCCGTGCACTGGCTGCCCCCCCCACCAGATCTCCAATCCCCCACACACACACACACATCACATCCCAGCACTAGGGCTCTCAACCAATCACAAGTAACGGTTAAAATTCCACCTTCAGGACCAATGTCCGCTAACCGACAATTAGAATGGATGCATGGCTTTCTGGGCAATCAGCCCCTCTCTCTCGCTTCCCTTGCAATATGAGAACTTGAGTGGGAGAGAAAGGGACAGAATAAGAGCCCTCAGGAAATGGTGTCATTGTGCATGTAGAAATTAGGTAGGTCACAAACAATTTCACAAAATTTGTGGTAACATCATAAAATAAAGTTACATCACATTAAAATAGCCAAATTCTTGGGTTTTGTTGGAAAAATGAGAAGATTTAACAACTCTGTGCGTTCCTCCCACCTGCCCTCCCCAACTGGGTAAGCTGAAACTGACAAGCAGGCACCCTGTTTAAATGGCGTAAGAGATCTACAATTTACCACAGTCCTACCTGCCTGCCTGGGCGTCATCTGCATGACCTGCCCCTTCTCTGTGTGCAGGTAGTTGGAGCCTGAGATTATAAGCTCTAAAATCAGTAGATCTGGGTTTTAATCTTCTCTACCATGTGTTGACCTGGAGGCTTTCAGCAAATTTATTTTGTTTATCTTTCCCCTGAAAGAGGCCTGTTGAGCAAATGTCTTAACCTCTCTTAGCTAAAGTTTCCTTATCTTAAAAGTAGATATAAATTCGTTCCTACCCTATGGGTCATCGTGAGAATTAAAGGAAACGGTGCATGTAGTGTGTGCACGGCACAAAGCAGTCACTCGATAAACATTAACTATCATTGTTATTATTGCCACCGTCCTACTGTTATTACTCCTACCCTCACTAGGGATTTTCCATGCATGGCATTGAAAGGATCGAGCACATTTGGACTCGTGGTTGCCCACAGTTAATCTGTACACAAGGCATGGTGCCCCCATCCCGCCAAGTAAAAAGGCACAGACCCAAACCATACTTGGCAGGAAGATTAGAGAGAGGCATTTGCACTGGGTAGAAAGACAAGTGAACCATAGTTCCCTTTCACCATAAAGATCAGGGCATTCAGTGGCATAGCTGGCTTTTTTTATACCTCATTTCATTAAATCCTCACATCAGCCTTATGAAATAGATACTATTGTTATTATCCCCATTGCACAAATGAGAAAACTGAGACTCAGAGAGGTCAAGTAACTTGCCAAAGGTCCCAGAGCGGTGGAATCAGAACTGGAAGCCAGGACTTCTTTCTGTCACTTCTCAGGAGAGATGTTTCTTGTTGATTGAGGAAACTTCTAAAAGTAGAGTTTCTCAAAGTGGCATTAAATCATGGCTATTTAATGCAACAGTTAATGTAGATTGTTAAACAAGCAAAAGTTATGCTTCCCAAATGGACATAGTCCTGTCCTTGAGCCCCAGGGCCTGGACGTCAGGGCCGGGCTGAACTGAATTGGGTTGGATTAGCTCCTGGAGCCCACAGCGTTGGTCTGCATGTCCCCTGTGGCTGTCTCAGTACCTAACACAGCACTTTGTGCTCTCATTCCCGCATCTGTAGAAGGGAGATGATAATTGAGCCTACCCTCTGGGATTAAATGAGTTTCTCCATGCAAAGCACTTAGAACAGTGTCTGGCACGTGGTAAGTTTTATATATATATATATATATATATTGGCTGTTACTATTATTATGTGAGTATTATCGCTGATGTGGAGTTCACACTCTTTTCACTGTCCTATCCTGCCCCCTATATTAGAGTGTTGATTGTTTAATATAAAACCTAATGCAAACGTAGAAGAAGGATGGGGAAGAAGGGAGTGGGAAGAACGAAATCTGACTGCAAAGTGGAGGATGGAATCCTAGTGTAAGTGCCCATGTCGACAGCTATTGCTATAGGACAATCGAAGCAGGCGGGATGAGATGGGATGAGGTAGGGAAGCTTATGGTATTAAAATCCACACACTCCACGGAGCCAGAGCTCCTCAGCCTCCTCTGAGGAAGGGCATGGCTTCATGCTGGCACATGGGAGTGGAAACAGCCCGTCCTGAGAATCAGCAGGCCTGGTTTCTAAACCCTGCCAGTCACTCCCTGTGTAAAAGCATTTGTCTCTCGGCACCTCTCTTTCCTCGCTCACCTGAAAGAAAGGATTAGTTTTGCTATCCAGGGAGTTCCCTTCCAATCCTGTGACAGGAGGAACAGGGCTTAAGGGAAAGGCGACAGGCTCTGCTGCCAGACAGACCTGGATTCAAACACTAGTTCTGCCCCTCACTGGCCATGTGGCCTTCACGTGGCCGTAACATCCTGGGCCCTATTTATTTCAATGACAAGGCTCAACACTCTCAGAAGGTCCTCTGGCCTCTTGTTCGTTGTGATTCCCTAACTTCTCCACCCAGAGGTGTAGCCACCTGCCTCACAGAGAGCTCTCATCCCTGGGGAAGGCAGTGAGCCTACTTTTCTTTTCCTTCAAGGATTTAGGCCCTTTCGTCTTCAGCTTATTTGAAACGGCAATCAGGACAGCTCTCAGACGGCTTCCAGACACCGCCGTGTTGAAAATTCATGAGTGATGAGTGCTTTCCAGGCATTCCCAGAGTCACCAGTATCTAGCCAGGAAAACGTCCTTTCCCTACACGCCTAAGCCTCCTCACCCCTCCAGTTCCCTCTGATGCCTGCATGTGTGATATTCCTTCAGATGAAGTGAAAGCAAAGGAGGTTGAGACCAAAAACCAAACACAAAGAGTGGAGGGGTTCTCAAGCTACAGACACAGCAAGGAAGAAAACCCCAAAGACCCAAACTACTTCTGGGGATCCCGAGGGCATACCTGGAGGGGGCACAGTGGAACCTCCCCCCCCACCCCGCCCCACCGAGAACTTGAAGATGAAGGAAGGCTCCTTCCTGAGACTCAGAATCAGGTCCTAATGTTGTGTTGTCTGAGCAGGATGCCTGTGGGTATTCCAAAGACAACTTTTTGCAACCTGCTGTGTGAGCCTAAAGCTACCCTCACACAAAAGCTAAGGTCACTGGGGTACAAAATGGCCTCCAGTCACTTCTGTGACACACAGAAAAATGCTCAGTTCAGGAATTATTATAAGGAGCCTATGTAACGGTCATAATTCCAAGTTCATTTAAAGTGACACTTCTTCCATCCCCTGGCTCGGGCCAGCTTCAGGGTGACCCCTGGAGAGAGGAGGTGCTGTCGGGGTTGGAGCAGAGAAGGGAAGAGAGTGAATGGGTCCACAGTCCTTGCTGGACTGGTTCCCTTGCAGGCTCTGAAGGTGCGGCCACACTCCTCTCACAGGGCACCTTCTTGACTGCTTCTGAGACCTCAGTGCTGGAGAGGGTCATCTGCATTGATCTTAACACAGGCGAAGACTTCTCTGTCTGATCATTTATGACCCCTGTCTCAGTCCCTAAGTGTCACCTCTAGCTTCCTTCTCTCTGCCCTTGGCCCCTCAAGGTGACCCGTGTTGTCAGCATGTGGCCCCAACTTGGGCCTGCTCTGTCTCAGGTAGCCCATACCTAGTGCTGAGAAATTCTGGGAATCCAGCCATATCTGTTGCAGCACCTCTCTTTGCTCACCTATCTGTGCAGTAGTCAGCCATGATCTCTTGCCTTTTCGATTTATGGGGTGTGAGTTGGACATCAGGGCAAAGTGTCCCCCAAGCTCCCACAGAGACATATGGAGTTCTTTGAATGGTCCCGTGGATGCCCTCTCCCTAGGCACATGGAGAGAAGGACAAAGCTGGAGCTCAGAGCTCACTGAAGGCTCCCTCCAGAAATTCTCTCCATATTTCCCTAGGCCACTATGATTCTTTAAAGGCGGGGGTCTGTGAACACACATCTGACCAATCTCACCTTTGTGGTTCTCGCTTTGGAACTGGCAGTATTGGTCACCCTTTCTCACAGAGCTTTAGCAGTAACAAAGAAAGGAAGAGAACCTTTTTAACCTCTGACACAACAACCCCAAACTATGCAGGGTCGAGTCAAAATGGCTCTCGGGTCAGCAAGATTTGCACACAGTCACACAAGAAGTGTATCGTTTTCTGAAGAAGAATGTGTCTATAAAACATAATGTTAATATTAGCAACGTTGGGTGGTACGTCAGTGGGCACTTGTCATGTTATTCTCTGTAGTTTTCAATTTTCTTGAAAGCATGAAAAGAAAGTTCATATCAAACAAAAGAAAAAACATAGAAAAAGGGGCATTAGAGAGACTATTACTGGACGTGTCTATTCTGTTCATTCATTCATGTATTTATGCAACAAACATTTATTGAGCACTTTCTGTAAGCACTGTGTTGGGTGCTGGGACCCCACCCTCAAGGAGCACGTGGGTTCTTTACATGTCACCTACCTTTAATGCGATGGCATTTCAGGGTTTGTGCATTTAACTTTTAAGCAGTGGGGTAGGCAAAAACGGGTCCCCAAAGATGTCCACGTCTTAGTACCCAGACCTGTGAATGTGTTACGTTACATAGCAAAAGAGAGACTGCAGACGTGATTAAGTTAAAGACCTTGAGGTGGGAACTTTATCCTGGATGGTCCAGGTGGGCCTGATGAAAGCCCACCTGGACCAGAGGTGAAAGAAGGAGTCAGGAGAGTCAGGGAAGGAGCTGGGAGGTGGGAGCCCAGGTCTGAGTGATGTGATTCACTGGCCTCGAAGATGGTAGGAGCCGTGAGCCAAGGAATGCAGGCAGCCTCTGGAAGCTGAAAAATACAAGGGAGTGAATTCTCCCCTGGAGCTTTCAGATGTAACACAGCCCTGTCAGCATCTTGTTTTTAGACAAATGAGACCCATTCTGGACTTCTGATCTCCAGAACTGTAAGATAAAGTTTTACTTTAAGCCATTAAGTTCGTGGTAATTTGTTACAGCAGCAATAGGAAACTCATATGAGGAATTTCAACAAAATCAATAGGAAAAGGAGGAAAAAAGATATTAAAAATAATATAAAGATTTTTAAATGGAGTAGCAATTCTTTCCACTCTTCTGCCAACAAAGCGTGTCCGGAGCAGACCTGAGTGGGTACATGACACTTTTTCTATATTTGGTCTCAGTTGTAGTGTGAGCGTCTTGCCACACCTATGACTTCAGGGGACTTTCAGAGACAAAGATAACTATGCAGCTTCCCACATGTTTCTTGATTATAGAATGTAAGCCCTACACAAGCAACATTATTTTATTGGAACTGAGAGGCAGTGGAGTCTAGTGGTTAAGGGCTTGGACCGTGGAATTAGAGAGACCTGAGTTGAGCCCCTCCTCTAACCTTGACTAACCGTGTAACCTCAGACAAGCTACTGAACCTCTCCAAGCCTCAGTTTCCTCACCTGTAAAATGGAGACATGATGGTACCTTCCCCCTCCTTTGTGGTAAGGGTTAAACCAGATCATCGGTATAGAGTGTCTGGCATATAGTAAGCTCCTAATAAATGAGTGCAGTTAATACAATTGGAATTATTATTGGGATTATCTGTGTTGTTGGGACAGAATTGCCCTCCAAAGGCTCATTTGCCTCCCAGTTAATTTGCCTGCCTCCAGTACCCCTTGTGCAAGCTCGTTATTAACAAGCTTCCCTCTCTTGTTTGTTTAGTAGGCAAAGTCTCATAAAAAACAGGGTCCTATGGGGAAAATAATGAAAAAAGGGTCCTTGGTAGCAAAAAGAATGGGTCTGAAGGCCCTCGTTATTTTACATATATAACTAATCTGACATACAAAAAGGGAAACTCATGCTCAAAGACAACACCACAGGAGGGCAGACACAGGGCTGGGACATTCTGGCTTCCCAGCCCCCTTCCAGCTTCCTTTCCAGTGTGACACATACATACAGACCATGTCTTATTAAAAGGCTGCTTCAAAACTACAAAATCAGACTATTAAGATCACTGGTGACCCTGTCTCAGACTAGGGTAAGCAGGACTATTTCTTGCTCTGTCTCCTAGTGATTGGTGTATCCCCACTCTCTCAAGTCTGATTTCTAAATTCAAATATAAAATGTCAAATATCAGAAAGAGTGTCTTTTCTGTTTCCAATCTTCCAACATCCTTCACAACCATCACTTTTTTCCCCTGCAGAAATTATAAGATCAAACAAATAGAATAAAATACACACACACATACACACACACAAAACACACACACACACACACACACACACACACACACACACACACACTAGCTTGTCTACAGTAGGCAAAGGATTAAATTAAAGGGCATTCCCTTTTAGCCAGTGATGAGGAGAACTCCCTTCTAGAAAATTCTCCCTTCTCTTTTCCCTCCCCAAGTTGTTAATGAAACAATGTTGGTTCTAGGCTTCTCAATAAGGGCAAACAAATCTTTGGCCTTTTCTATTGAAATTTGGAAATAATTCTGAATCATTTTGAGCCAAATCTGGTGAACATGCTGAGTGGCCAAGTTAGAGACAGTGAATGCTTCCTGAGGTTGTGATGGAAAAAGAGGAGCAGATCCAAAGGTTCCTGTGAGAGGCTTACAAATGGGCCCCCTGGATGCTGTTTCCAAAGAAGAAACCCCTGCGTGAGAGGAACAAACTTTCCTCTACCCTCAAGGTTCTTCTGGATGGTCTAATAATCAGATAGATGCGAGGCCGATTAGCAAGAGGAAACAACCAAATTTAATACATACACATGCATGGAAATCCCGCATACATGAGACAGAGACCCCCACATGCACGAGAGGCTCAGAGATAGAAAAGGAAAATGGGTACGTAAGACCTTCTGAGATAGGGGTGAGGTAATGCACCTTAGGGGCTTCAAAGGGTCACTGCAGGAGGAGAGGAAGAGCAGATACTCAGTAAATAAAAGTTTGCTCTGCCCTATTGGTGGGTCAGAAAGGTGATGGTTGATAATCTCTTATTATGGACCAGGCACCTAATTCAGGTTCTGCTGGGTAGTTAAAGGCAGCGGCAGAAATTTCTCTTGAAGCTAAAATTGCCTTTAGCTCAAAACAATCTGCATACCACAGAAGCACATATCATTCTGAACCCCTACACCCCCAAAGATTTGAGCGATGGTAAAAACTGTGCAATGTATCTTTAACTTGGAGGAGAATTACAAGAATAATGTCCACATGTGCTGAACAATTAATACACGCTAGGGGTCTGCTGATCATTTTTTATAAATTTATAATCCTGATAGCTACCCTTCTAAATAGACACTATTACTGTTTCATAGATGAGGAAACTGAAATTGAGAGAGGCTAAATTATGTGGTCAAGGTCATACAGCTAGGAAAAAGGGAAGTAAGGACTTGAAACTGGAGCTCCTGGGGTCCAAAGTTCATGCTCTTAAAACTCCATGTTGTTCGGTTTGTGAAACTTCTACAAACCATAACCAGCAGAATACAGTGATTTAAAAAGAAAAGCAAGAGAACATCTTTGAAACTTTACAGACATCAACTGGTGTCTCCAGTTGTCTGCTGCATTCATTGTTTTCAACAAATAAACGTGAGTTCTTACTTTGCTCGGAACAGAGTAATTAGCATGAGGTGAGCAAAACAAATCCAGTCTCTGCCCTGTTGGACGGGGAGTCTAACCAGGAACATGGACGTGAAACATTGAAGCATTTTAAGAGGAAGAGGGGGGCGGCCAGATGACTCTGTTGGTTAGAGCGTGAGCTCTGAACAACAGGGTCGCTGGTTCCATTCCTACATGGGTTAGTGAGCTGCGCCCTCCACAGATAGATTGAAGACAAGCTGCTGCTGAGCTTCTGGAGGGGCAGCCGGATGGCTCAGTTGGTTAGAGCGCGAGCTCTGAACAACAGGGTCATCAGTTCAATTCCCGCAAGGGATGGTGGGCTGCGCCCCCTGCAACTAAGATTGAGGATGGTGACTGGACTTGGAGCTGAGCTGCACCCTCCACAACTAGATTGAGGGACAATGACTTGGAGCTGATGGGCCCTGGAGAAACACTGTTTCCCAATACTCCCTAATAAAAATTAAAAAAAAAAAAAAAAGGAAGAGCAATATGACTCCCAATTTTCATATAGGAACGACCTCTTTAGCAACAATGAGAATTAGATATGATTTCTATCAAACACCAGGTTCAAATGAGTTACAACAACTTTTATCTAAGAAACTCAGCTGTTCTCTTCTTCCTCTAAGCTTTTCAGCATTTTGTTCTCCCCCCACCCCCTGTTTTAATAGAAGTAATCCTTTATTTCCGTGTTTCAGAAATAAAGCTGGCTGTGCTGGTTGCTTTTAGGTGATTAGTCAAAGAGACTTTGTTGTACTTTGATTTCCAAATCTGTTGTTACTATTCAGCTGTGAGCACCTTGAGGTCAGAGTTTGTCCAATTTTGTTTCATCAACGTCAAGCAGATTCTACAATAACTTTGGTTAAATGAGTGATTCCTCATTGCCCATAATGTTGAATTATGTCCATTATAGTCGTTGCTATTTAATATGAAAAATATCTAGTCCAGAGATGGCTTTACATGGTGGAAAAATAAATGATTCTTGATTTGCATTTCTAACCAACAGGCACAATTACTTTTAGCCTCTAGGCCTTCGTGAAATGTTTTCATTGCTTGCTATACCAGGTTTGACAATTACATTCATGAACTCATCCTATAAAAAGTCCTACATAACCGCATTGCTGAATATCACTATGGCCACCTTTGAAGTGCTCCCCTTGGGAAGCTACTATGCACCGATGCCAGTGCCTAGTCCACCCTTCAAAGCAAGTTTGGAGCTCTTTTTCTGGAATTGCCACTAGAGCGGTCATTGTATTTACCCTTGATGTCCTGAATGTCATCAAAATGTCTTCCTTTCAATATTTCCTTCTTCAAGTAAAGAAAGGAGTCATTAGGGGCCAGATCAGGAGAGTAGGGAGGGTGTTCCAATGCAGTTATTTGTTTACTCGCTAAAAACTCCCTCACAGACAGTGCTGTGTGAGCTGGTGCATTGTCGTGATGCAAGAGCCATGCATTGTTGGCGAAAAGTTCAGATCATCTAACTTTTTCACACAGCCTTCTCAGCACTTCTAGATAATAAACTGGATTAACTGTTTGTCCAGTTGGTACAAATTCATAATAAATAATCCCTCTGATATTAAAAAAAAAAAGTTTGCAACATCCTTGCAATAAGTTTGGGAACTTAATTGTCAGACCTCACAGAGTCACTAATGTCAGTCAGAGGAAAAGGCCCATTAGTGGCCAGCTGTGCAGGGGACGGGTCTGTATTGATTCTGCTCTTAGTCACTCCAAGTTGGAACACTTAATTAATGACAGCTGATTTTTCTTTAAAGTTGAGTAAAAATTATGCAAATTTAGAGTAGAAAATGGTGTTTGTGTTTATTGCCTGGTTGCAAGGCTAATTCTCAGGATTTCTTTCCTTTTAAAAGGCCCCTTTAATATATTAAGAGTCATATTGAAAAAATATCAGTTAATCAAAAATTACAGTACGAACTGAAATGTCGACATAGACACGGCTTCTCATTTGCTTATTGCTGATCTTAATTAAATGCAATATGTTTTCATATTTTGAAATTACATATGTATTTTAATCTATTCCTTTCCCAGATTATAATTCCAGTTTTTATTCTGGGAACTTCTTATCTTGTCTCCATGACTTTGGGAGGCAGCCCAGTCCCATATCTTTGTGATTAGCAATTTCCTGACCACGAGGGCAATCCCCTGTGCAGGAATGAATGGTAACCCATTCATTCGTTCATTCATTCATTCATTCAGGAACAAACCTGAGCCCTTCCTCTTATCCTGCTAGATAAGTCTATGGGACACTAAGCTGAGTAAGGTACAGTACTTGGTAGGGAACCCATGTCTGCCAAAGAGAACAGACCAACCCAACTCATGTTTTAGTATCAGTGCATAGAATATTTTTTATATGAGAAAATTCACATTGGAAAAACTCGAGTCATGCCTGGTAGATTCAAAATGCCAGTGACATTCAGTTGACATCATACTTGCCCCTTTCTAATGGCATTGCCAGAAAATGCCAGAGAAGTTTTCATCCCAGGCTGGAATGCTGGGAGGATAGAACACATAATGGATATGAAATGCTTTAAAACCTGTCCAGTGCCGAGGAAGAAGGATTTCAGCAGCACTACTTGTGAGGTATTTTAGAGTTCACTCAGGGTTATAAGCTCCTTTACCTCGTTGAATAGGCTGTGCTGGAAAATATCATCTCCATTGTACAGGTACAAAAAAGAGGAGTGAGCAAGGGACTTGCCTATGATGCATGGTTTTTGGGTGACTGTAATTCATAATGATAATTCTGGTTGTTACCATCTCCCAGGTTTAGTCAGACGGAATATTTTAAATCTTGCAGCTCAACTTCAGGTGTGCTATGAATGTTCCCTGAAACTGATTTCCACTGGTAGTTCTGAAAACCACTGTGCAACACCCACTCTCCCTCCAAATGATAGGTGTCTTCCTGGGGACACCATGGAATATAGGGGAAGAGAAGAGGAAAGGTGTGTGACCTCCTTCCAATCAACCAGTGATTGTCCACTGTTTACACTCTGCAGTCATCTGTAGTGAAGTGTACATGTTTTTTTACTAATGATCGTTCATGATACCATCTGATTGATGTTTGCTAATGATTTTCTCTTTAAAGTTAGAGTAGATTCAAGTTTACTCCTATAACAATTGCCACTCACTCTCTAGTGTTCAAATGTGCTTTTTTTGGAGGAGTGCAAAAGGTAAAGGTATAGCCAGGTTGTGTCTTTGTTTGCCCACTTAGCCTCAGGTCCTGGTTTTGCAGCTACCAATCCTGAAAGGCAGGATGTTCTATATAAAGAAAGTCATGACACATCCTGGGCTAGGCTATTAACTACTCACCCACCTGCCGGCACCTTGGGTCATGGGGTAAAGAAAGAGACTTGGACGATGCAGAATAAAGGCTGGTGAGACCTATATGTAGAGAAGAATCCTGAAGAGTGGCGAGAGCCCAGTCCAGCAAGCATTGGCCAAAGTGTATCCGATAGATGGTTGTTCCCTGGTAAGTAGGTGAATGAACCTGTGGAAACTCCAGTCCCCAAGCAGCAACATCACAGTCCCCAGTGAGGCTCTCAGGCATTGCTGGGAGCCCAGAAAGCATCCTCCCACTGACTCAGAGTCTGGCTTTCTCCAGTTCATTGTCGCCTGCTTTCCAGCTGCTTAAATGCTATTGTTATCTTTCCCATTCTCCCTGTTTTCATCAGAGTGTGCCTTTCTAAAAACTCCTCCTGTAGCTTTAGTGTACTGTCCAAGGGAATAAAACCAGACACATGTGCTTTGCCAGGAACTCCCCTTCACACATGAAATCAGAGCCCTTGGGAAGCCTCTGGGGAAGCCAGTACTCACAGTTCACAGTGCAACACTGGGTCTCCACACACCTCAGAATGTGTCTTCTGACTGACAATCTGGGTCTCCCCATCTAAGCCTCTCCTGATTTATGTCACACTGTCCCAGATGGATTCAGGGGGTGTGCCTCAGGATGGTTGCAGGGGTTGTGGAAATACTGAAGTGCTTTCCTATTTATTGAGAACAGCCAAGGTTCCTAATCCCCACGAGTCCCTTCCCCCAACTGCCCCAGGCCCCCACAGATGCTCCCTGGCTGTCCTGGTTTGCTAGGTCTGCCATAATAAATACCACAGAATGAGTGGCTTAAACAACAGGAGATTGTTTTCTCATAGTTCTGCAGGTTAAAAGTGTAAGACCAAAGCCTCAAAAGGGCTGGGTACCTCCTTGGCTTGCAGGTGGCCACCCTCTTGCTGTCCCTTCACAAGGTCTTCTCTCCAGGTGCATCCCTGGTGTCTCCTTGTATTTTCTAATGTCTTTATAAAGACACCAGTTAGACTGGATCAGGATGCATTTTAGTTAAATGACCTCTTTGAAGGACCTGTCTCCAAATACAGTCACGTTCTGAAGTACTGGGGCTTAGGACTCCAACATACGAATTGTAGGGAGGGGAACGACGCAGTCAGACCCCTACTGGCCCACCCCTGATTCTGGGCCTGTTCCCAGGGTTCTGATGGCTCTGTTCCCCTGCCATACCTGTGGTCACATATCTGGAATAGCAGCCCTGAACCTGCCACATTCTTCATGTCTCCCTGCAAGCCTGGGCTATGAAATCAGAGCTGCCAAGACAGCCACAGAGCGGGGTCCCCCATCTTGGAACATAATGGGATACCATGAAGCCCTTTGTGTTTAGTGTCATATTTTTATGCCCCCCACTAAAAAATATTTTAACACAAAAATAAAAAATAATATGTACTGTATACATGCATTGTCTATGACTCTAAAATAAACATGGTCATTTATTCCCTTGAAGATTTGGCCTACCTCTGTTCACTTTCAAGGTTCAGTGAGAAAAGATAGTAAGAAATCTTCAGACAGTGGCCATTTAAACCCCAATTAGATGAGCCTTAAAAAATGGCCACAGAGGGTGGAAACCATCATGGGACAGCACAGTAGATAAAAGCAGAGATTTGGAATTAGATAGACCTACCTTTAGGTTCTGCTTCTATCATTTATTAATTGTGTAACCTTGAGCAAACTGCTGACCCTCTTAGTTTCCTCATTTATAATAATATGTGGCTCATGAGGCCACTCTGATGAACAAGGGAGGTAAGTTCTATGCAGCGTCTACATTAGGTCTGGACAGGAGAGTGGGATGCCCTCCCCCCACCCCGGGCCACAGACCAACATTGTGGGGCTAGCACCCCAAGAATCACACTCCCCCGCAGCTCTGTTATTAATACATTCCTCCAGCCCCTTTCACCCACTGAAGAGGATTTGTGCAAATCCTATGTTAATAGATTCCTTTGGCCAATTCACTGGGCAGGTTTTACATATGAAAGAATATTTGACAGTTTTACTCAGCCTTTCTCAGGGGCCCTAGGGTAGGTCTAGAAAACCTCTCAGGATTAACTTCTGGCTCTCTCAAACTCCTCAGACCAGCTCTTCAGCCTCTCCCACTCTCCCCTCTCCTCTTCCCCCAGAGAAGGTCAAAATAAACTTGGCTGACACAAGTTTGGAAAAGAAATATAGAGGAGAAGGTGAAAGAAAATGAATATTTACTGAACACTTTTTTTAAAAAAAATCTGTGAGGCACTTGACATCAATAACCTACCTCATTTAGTATTTTATAGGTAAGAAACTGAGATTCAGAAAAGTGAATTAACTAGGGCAAAGCTACACTAAGAGGCAGAGCACAATTCAAGGCCAAGTCCAGGAGACTGAATCTAAGTCCAGCGCTCTTCCCAATGTCCCCAGCTGCCCCCACCCGCAGGGCCCCTCTGGTCTCCCTACCGTTTCCCTTCTTGATCTTCCTCAGTCCCTCTCTTTTAGCACCCATCACTTTCTCCTTTGTGTTATGGTTCCTGGTAGCCATGTCTCCTCTCCTTGATTCTCTGAAGCCAAGAGGTGTGCCTGAATCTTTCTTTTTTTTCTCTCATGAGCCCCACAATGCCAAGCATGTAGTATGCACCTAGGATGTATGCTCAGTGGATGAAGAGTTGAATAAATGAGTGCATAAATAAATGAACATATAAATTAATGGACAACATATCTATGAATAAATGCATTTGGAAAAGATGCAATGAATGGATGGGTAGATGTAGGGACAAATACATGTAAGAAAAAGTGAATGCTGCACATAAGTAAAAATGAATGTATGCGCATTTATGAAGTGCATGGATTGCATGAATGGATTAACAGGTGAATGAATGAACATGTCAGTGAATGTGCGATTTGAGTCAATGAACTCATACATGAATGAAGGACTATTAAATACACAAATGAACATATGAGATTGAATAAATTAATACGTAAATGAATTAATGCAAGGAGGAATGAATGAATGAGTGAATGAATGAATGAATGAATATGTGAATGAACTCATGAATGCATGCATGCAGGAATGAATAAATGAGTGAATGAGCCAACACATGGGTAAATGAATGCCTTCCCTATTTCCTCCCAGGACTACCGCACCCCTTTGAATGTGCCCCCTGATCAGAAAACCTAAGATTCAGAGGGCCAGTTGAGATTCCAAGAGGCAGAATTTAAGTTGCGGCTACTGGTCTAAGGGTGGAATTAAGGGCTACAGCCCAACAGTGCGTCGAGAATACCTTTGCTGGGAGTCCCCTGTAGCACCTGCCAAACCGCCTAAGAATGGACACCAAGGTGGTCATCAGAAGCCCACTGGCTCCAGCAAGTGGGAACCCTGTTTTCCTGCTGCAGGGACTGTCAAGTCATGGCCAGTCCCCTTCAGCCTCGTGTTCCTTTTGCCCTACTCCCCATACTCCAATCTAACACCCATTCTATGCCCAGCCCTGCACAAGCAGGCAACCAAAGACAAGGAAATGAATTCTTAGCATCCAAGAACAGCCTCCTTTAATGAACAGGTTGCTGCAATATCTTTGCAACAAGCAGCAACTTACATGTTTGATTACAACAGGTTGAGCCATTCCACACACTCCCCAGTGCCAGGGCTCAGGGAAAGAGGGAGGAAAAAAAAATTTTTTTAAACACCTAAACACTGAGCAAGAATACACACTTCCTGACACAAGCCCAGAGGTCCTGGCTCCATCCAGGCTGAAAGAGCCTTAGTTTAGCATGTTTTGACTGTACATCTCTGAGAGATGCTTTTCTTTGCTTTTTTTTTTTTTTTTTTCCCACTTCAGAATCTGAGCCACAGAAGGTTTTGAGTGATTGACACCTTCTCCCCTCTCTGCCCTGGGAGCTGATTTGTTCAGGATTGTGGCAAACCGGTATTTCAGGTCCCCTTGGCAACCCCCAGTGCCATATCTCCAGAGAATTGCGCTTGAAAAGGATTCTGAGGAGACAGGACTTCTGGGTGAGAATCAACACCTACCTTCCTCTTTGTTTCTTTGCTGCCGCATTCAGGCTGGGTCTCTGGTTCGAAGAGAGGAGAGGCTGGTTGTGAGGAAAGGCTGTCCTGGAAGTTAAGGAATGGCACGTCAAGTGGATCCCCCTGTGTTCCAAAGCCAGAAGGAGGGGAAGCACCATTCAAGATTCCTTCCCATTTTCAATTTTCACTCTTGTCAGGGCTCGTCTTATGATGCAACCTTGGAGTAATACCTGGCACTGAGGTCAGGGTGCCCGTTTGGCCCCAGATATTTGCCAGTCACTGAATTACTCATCCCAGCACTGGTATAGGCAGGGGGAGGATATGTCCTAGCTCACTGTCAGCTGAGAGGCTGTGGAGGGGACCTGTGCAGGGTACAGTCTCAAGACGGGAGGAGGCAGCATTTTAGTGTTTAGTGCTTTCATCTCTACCTCTGGTTTCTTTTGTCCACAAGAGATTGTTTGAAAATTAGGTATTTTTCCATAAAAGTCTTTGAACAGAGTCAGGGAGGTCTACATAGCTATTTCCTACTCCCACTCCTGACTCACCTTTGTGGCTTGTTTGGGGAGCGGGGGTGGAAGATGGTGGACACAGCAGGAGAAAGACCTTGGCCTTGGTGATTACCTTCAGACACTTCAGGCACTGACGAAGACAGTGATGTGCAAATTACTGATTTTTATTGGACACTTTGGGGAATATAGTTGTTTGTCAGGAAATGAAAGAGAATGTTTGTGCTTATAAAATTATATGGAAAATCAATGCAGTGTTAAGTATATTTTTCAGTTATTTGAGTCAAGGACTGTTCTCCAGCCAATTCTAGCAACCTCTAAGGGAGACAGAGATGTCCCTAAGTACAGCCAAGGGGACTGAGCAGAAAGGTCAAACTGCATTTATTGCTGTACTTTTTCACTTGGAGAAATGCCCAAGTGGGCACGAAGTGACGCGGGCAATGCAAAATTCCAAATGTGGTTGTGAGGCTTCAATTATTAACAGCTCAGGGCTGCTCTAGGCAGAGTGCTCTGAAGTCTAGACCTATTTCTAGTTTTCCTTTTAGTGTGCTCCCACCTAGAGATTCTGAGCACTGAGTCCAGGTCACAGATGGGGTGACCCCTGGGAGAATGAGGTCATAAAAGCATGCTGCAGAGAGGAGCTAAGAGCTGTCCGAAAGGTGAGAGAGAATGGGGGCTTCACCTTGTCGCCTTGACTCTCTGACTCCTTTGCTGTGTGACCCAGGGCCAGTCATGGACCTCTCTGGGCTTCCTGTTCTTTTGTCTATAGAATCTCCTTAAGATGTCTTCCTGCTCTAAAGTCTGTGATTCTATGACAAGAAGGTCTTATTGATTCATAGATATGATAGTTCAGTGAAGGAAATTGGGGCCTGTACTAATGGGAATGCAAATTTCGGTTATGTCCCTTATTAGCAGTGTGTGTTTCTTAGACAGGTCCCTTACCCTTCCCGTGCTTCAGGTCCCTCATTGGAAAAAAATGGCTTTGTGAGTTTGGTTGGGTTTTGGCTTTGTTTTTCTTCTTTTTGTTTTTTCCTCCCCTCAGTAGACTTATGGTGAGGATTAAATGCAGTAATTAGTGCCAACCATTGAACACACTGCCTGTCACAGTGCACACATGTTAGCTATCGACATTACAAAAGTGGACCAAAAAAAACAACACCTTTTAACAAAGTGTCCTACTGCTCAAAACACTGATGGGAATAGTTGTAAAAACTAATAAATCTCAACTAATTATTATCAAAGACTAAAATGATCCTTTTTGATCATTTTAACCTCATGATAGATGTAACTGAAGGACTGCATTAAGATATCCACTGCCCCAAACAAAACAAAACAAAACAAAAAACAAAAAGCATCATATTCAAATCCCATCTTTTTCGCTATGCATCTGTTTCACTGTCTGTGACACGGGGATGATGACCAAGGGCTGTTCGAGAATTAATTGTCATATCTTTCACACACTGCTGAGGCCCTTGATAAATGGCACCAGTTATTATGTCAGCACTGATTATTTGAAATCCATAATTTCATAAAAGGATCAAAGAACAGAGGTCAGAACCTAATTCTGTTTTTAACGTAACTTCTCTGATACTTGGGCCCTGTTTTCTCCACAAGAAAGCATCTCGAGGCTTGTCTCCTATCATTTACTCATTCACTCACTGTTTTCTAACATGAGAGGTGGAGATAACCAAATATATTATCTGGATTTTACTGAAGTAGTAGAAATTTCTCAAGGCTTTAACTGTGTTGCAAACACCATCCTCAACTGCTTATTTCAGTAACAGAATCTCCTTGCCAGACAGCAGTGAAATTTGGGGGTGAAACTGGGCTAGCTGTGACTATGACATATGACAAGTATAGACCCAAGAAAGTCTTACAAAGTATTTGGTGGTCTGAACAAGAACCATAAATCCCTTAAAAAGAAAGACCATGATTGGCCTCATTCTTATTTTTATTGACATAGAAATGGATATAATAACAGGCCTTCAGAACCTCAAACTACTAGTTAGATTCCATCCCTCATTTCAGGCCTGAGGATATGAGTTCATGAACATACTGAAACTGAAGCCTCAGTTTCCAAAAGGGGAATAAAAAAAGTTCCGTCTTTTAAAATATACTCATCAATAACTAGGAGTCTGTTTTTGTTTTGTTTTCTTTGTTTTATTTTTTTAGATTCCACGTATAAGTGAAATCATACATTATTTGTCCTCACTCTGATTTATTTCTCACTTAGCATAATGCCCTCTAGGTCCATCCATGTTGTCGCAAATGGCGAGGTTTTATTGTTTTATTTTTTCAAGATTTTTATTAAAATATCGTTAGTATATAATATTATACTAGTGTCTGGCGTACACCATAGTTATTCAACCTTTATGTACCTAAAGAAGTGATCACCATGATAAGTCCAGCAACCGTCTGACACCGGGCCACTGTATCACAGTATTATTGACCATATTCCCCATGCTGTACATTACATCCCCATGACTTATTTGTTTTATTCCTGGAAATTTGGACCTCTTATTTCCCTTCACCTTTCCCCCCCTTTTTTAATTTTTCAATTACAGTTGGAATTCAATATTATTTTATATTAATTTCAGGTGTTAAGCATAGTAGTTAGACATTTATATAATTTAAGAAATGGTCCTCATGATGAGTCTAGTACCCACCGGGCACTATACATAGCGATTACTGTATTAGTGACTGTATTCCCTGTGCTTTACTGTACATCCCCATGAGGGTTTTGTAACTACCAGTTTCTACTTCTTAATACTTTCACCTTTTCCACCCTGCCCCCCAACCCCCTCCCATCTATCACCCCAACAAATCTAGTGCCCATCTGACACCACACATAGGTATTACAATATTATTGACTGTATTCCTTATGCTGTACCCTACGTCCGCATGACTCCTGTGTAACAACCATTTGTACTGCTTCATCTCTTTTCAACCCCCCTTTTTTACCCCCCTCTCACCCCCCCGCATTTGTCAATCATCAAAATGTTCTCTGTGTCTATGAATTCATTTCTGCTTTGATGGTTTGTTTGTTTTGTTCTTTAGATTCCACATATAAGTAAAAATCACATTGCATCTGTCTTTTTCTGTCTTATACTCCACTCGGCAGAGTATCCTCCAGGTCCATCCATGCCGCTGCAGATGTCAAGAACCCATTCCCTTCCAGAACCGAGCAATATTCCATTGTATATATACATATATATGGCACCTCCTCTTTATACATTCTTCCATCGACAGACACCCAGGCTGCCTCCACATCTTGGTCATTGTAAACAATTCTGCAATGAACATATGGATACACACATCCCTTCAAAGTAGCTTTTGGGTTTCTTCAGATAAATACCCTAAAGTGGGATTACTGGGAAGTGAAATTGATGTATGACTTGTATAGACCCAACCTCCAAGTATGTTGGTTGTGGGGTCTCTTACGAAGGGCCCCAGTGCAGATCCCCATCATCCACTGCCTATGACCAGTCGGGGATTACCTGGTAAGAGCTACAAAGCCATCTGGGGTTGTTTGTTGCCTGTGCTAACCCTGGAGGTGCATGGGAGAGGCCACACTCTAAACTGAGGACAGCGGCCATCAGTACCAAGTCTAGGGTAGCTCCACAAAAATCCAGCACACTCTGAGACCTGCTGCCACCTGCCAGCTCCCTTACAGTTCAGGCTGTGATCAAGCCTCATGCGGTACACAAGTTTGGTGAGTCAGGGTCTCAGGGAGTCACTAGAATGGGAAGAGTTGTGGTCAGCAGGTTAATATAGGCTCTGGTCAGTGCCAGCGCTGAGCCTGGAGCTACTCAGCAAATCTCAGAGCACGACGAGGCCAGTACCCACCTGGCCTCTGACAGTGCATACTCTGATAGTTTTTCAAGAAAGAGTGCAATGACAGCAGGGCTAGTGGCTTCTGGAGAAAGTGCCTCTGGCACTGGGGGACTTGGGTGAGGTGAGGTTCCAGTGAGTCAGCGGGGCATAGCTGTGGAGCTCACTGGACCGATCAGATTTGGATTTGGCCGTAAGTGTAGGGTGAGGGTTCAACACAGGAAGGATGGCGCCCACCCTCTGGCTGCATGGGAAAAGGTCCCCACCTAGGGTAAATGGGGACGGTCCTTTAGCCGTCATTTCGAAGCCACACACCTCAATCTGCCCCACTCCTCTTATGCCTCTGATGCCCCCCAAGTTACTGTCCCTCCACTGGAGCTCAAGGTGAGTGCCTGCAAGCGGGTCTGTGCACGGGCCCTTTAAAAGGATGTCTGTATTTCCTGCTGCCTTCCATCCCACCAGGATGGTTGCAATCCCCTCTGTTTTTCACAGCCAGATGTTGTGGCAGCTCCTCTTATGGCACCAGTACTCTAGGCTGGGATGCTGGTGTCGTGTCCGGTGGAGTCTCTCGCTTCTCCAGGGGAAGGCTCCGTGGCCAAGACATCCCTCCCAGTTCTCAACCACCATATGGAGGTTTGGGGCCAGCCCAATTCACATCTCTGCCCCTCCTACCAGCCTCGATGTAGCTTCTTCTTTATGTCCTTTATGCCCTTTATGTCTTCTTTATGTCCTTAGTTATAAAACTTGTGTTCAGCCAGACTCAGATAGTTATCTAGGTTGATTGTTCTATAGTTTACTTATAAAATTAATATGTTCACAGAAGGAAGCAGGCACAAGTGTTTATCTACTCTGCCATCTTGGATCTCCTCTCTTATTGTGGTCTGAGCCACAACCAAGATTTTATTCTTTTTTATGGCTGAGTTATATTCTACTGTGTATATGTATGACATCATCTTTATTCATCTATCAATGGATATTTAGATTGCTTCAATATCTTGGCTATTGTAAATCGTGCTGCAATGAACATAGGGGTGCATATATACTTCCAAATTAGTGTTTTTGTTTTCTTCAGATACCCAGAAGTGGAATTGCTGGGCCATGTGGCAGTTCTATTACTAATTTTTTGAGGTACCTCCACACTGTTTTCCACAATGGCCCTACCAATGTGCAATTCCACCAATAGTGTAAGAGGTTTCTCTTTTCTCCACATCCAAAAGTCAACATTTGTTGTTTGTTGTCTTTTTGATAATAGCCATTCTGAAGGTGTGAGGTGATATCTCATTGTGGTTTTAATTTGCATTCCTCTACTAATTAGTGATGGTGAGCATCTTTTCATGTATCTGTTGGCCATCTGTATTTCTTCTTGGAAAAAATGTTTATTCAGGTCCTCTGCCCATTTTTTAATTGGATTGCTTGTTTTTCTGATGTTGAGTTGTCTGAGTTCTTTATATATTTTGAATATTAATCCCGTATCAGATATGGCATTTGCAAATGTCTTCTACCATTCAGTGGTTGCCTTTTCATTTTGTTGATGGTTTCCTTTGCTTTGCAAAAGCTTTTTAATTTGATGTAGTCCCATTTGTTTATTTTTGCTTTTGTTGCCCTTGCCTAGGGAGAAATGTCTAAAAAAACATTTCTAAGATGGATGTCAAAGACTTTACTGCCTATGTTGTCTTCTAGGAGTTTACATGGTTTCTGGTCTTACATTTAAGCCTTTAATCCACTTTGAGTTTATTTTTGTATATGATGTAAGAAAGTGTGGACCACTTTCAGTTTTTTGCATGGAGCTGTCCAGTTTTCCCGGTACCATAGTTACAAAGAACAAAGTGATGGTTGCCAGTGGGGAAAAAAGAAGGGTGAAAAAGGTGAAGGGGAATAAGAGAGGAAATACAAATTTCCAAGTATAAAATAAATAAGTCACGGGGATGTAATGTACAGCACAGCAAATATAGTCAATAATATCATGATGACATTATACGGTGACAGATGGGTACCAGATTTATCCGGGTGATCACTTTGTTAGGCATATAAATGTAGAATAACTATGTTGAAACTAATATAGTATTGTATGTTAACTATATTTTAATAAAAAATAAATTAATGTAACATTTAAAATATATATAGAGAGATACTGATCAAAGTTGGGGAATGAAAATACCACTACTGAGTATTTTCAAATGTACTTGCAATAGTGTTTGCTTGTCAGTTTTGTCCTGTGGTTTTCTCTGTGAACATCTACTAAGGGTCTCTTCTTCCTTCCTGGGCACAGTATCACTGTGATACAGTATCACTTCCCCTCTCTCTCTCTCTCAAGAACATGCTCCATGAATTACAATTCCCTTAAATTATGATGATCTTTCAAATACAAAAAAGAAAAGGGGCAGCCAATTTAAAAGTCATGTTTTTAAGAAGCAAAATATATTATAATCTCAGTTATGAGGAAGAAAAAGAAGAGTAAAATAATAAAAAGAAAATGCTATTCTTAAGGGTAGAAATACAACAAAATTTGAATTGTGGTCATCTTCACATGGTAGAACTATAATTTTATTCTTTCTAGTTTTCTGCATTTTTTTAAAAATTCCCATGATGTAGGTTTATTAGTTTTTAAGTAAAATTTTTAAATATTTTTAAAAGAATTTTATATTAAGTAATGGTGCTTTCTCAGTACAGAATGTTTCTATTCATCAAGTAAAATAGTAACTAACAACGTTTCTTTCACCTTTATGGCAGCAAATGTCTCATGGGTGTTATACTCTAATTGTAACCAGGTATAAAAATGCATTTTGCCCATTGCCATGTTCTGACTAGATTGTCTTGACTGGGTCAAGTTCTAGGGTCAAGTTCTAGGAGGTTCGTAGCCCTGCCTCTACTCTCCTGAGTCTGACTCAGCAGTTATTCTGTATGATGTAGTCATGTGAAACTCTAGGGTTCTGGGGTCTATGTTTAGACTCTATTGATGGGGCCTCCAACACAGGTCGCCCACAGGTTTTTCTCGTCTGATTTGTTAACATGTTTTGGAGTTTGTTGTTTTTTTTTGTGTTTTTTTTTTCTGATCATAAATGAATTACATGTTCCTCATGGAAAATGTTACAGTTAAACATAAAGAAGAAAATAAAATACCCACAATACCGTATTTCCTCCACCCAGAAGAAATACTGTTGCACACTTGTGAATTTCCTTCATTTTTGTGTGTATATATTTATAGGATACATTTTAAGCAGTTGAGATTATATTGTGTATAGGTACATATGGAGATTATATATATATATATATATATATATATAGTCACGAGCATTTTCTAATGTTATTACAACTGTTTGTTTATAATAGTTTTTGTGCCTGCATAGTAATATATGAACCATAGTTTATTTAACTACTCCTCTTTCTTGGGAAGTTAAGTCTCCTTCCTCCCCCAATTTTTGTTACTGTAGGTAATGCTCTGATAAACATAATTCATATATCCATCTTTTATTATATCCTTACTATGGTTTGCTAGAATTTGGATTAATGGCTCAATGACCATCGACATTTGAGAAACTTTTTATAGTCAAAGAAATGGAAAGTGGAATAATGAAAAGCAAAAGCGAGTATGCATGTATCAAAGGGAAAAAAGTAAGAACATTTCTCACATGCTTACAAACACTGCGAATTATTTTTCTTTTTCACCTTTTGACATATTGATATACAAAAGCTAGTTCTTTAATATTGTTTTAATTTACATTTCTTTGATTATTAGTGAGATGAAACTTTTTCATGTTTATTAGCCATTTGCCTTTATTCTGCTAGGAATATCCATTCATGCCCCTTGTCCAATTTTCTACTGATTTTTTTTCTCATCTTCATAAAAGATCCATCTCTATTAAAGATATTAAGCCCTTATCACTTGTATTAAAAATATCTCCTCAGTGTTATTTGCCTTTTCTTTTTTAATGATTTTTTGACAGGCAGAAATGTAAGTCTTATGTAGTCAATTTGCTGCTATCTTTCATTGTGATTTCTTCTCTTTATTATCCTTAGAAGTACTTTCTCATTCGGAGATCAGATACTTTCAGTATTTTTTAGTTTGTTTGTTTTTAAGATAGAGTGTGAGCTGTGGCAAAGGATGAGTCCTGTGAATTTTAGCAGGTAGCTAGGGCTTCAAGAGGCTCTTTCTACCTCTTGCATCATTAGAACAAATTGAGCATTTGCTTTTGAAACATGCCCAGTGGTTCTGGAGATGCAGGCACAGGGCAGAATAGCAAGAGGCGATCTGCACAAAATTCAGGAACAGGAATTTTGAGTAAGTAGTCGTGGGTGTTTCCACTGTCATATACTAAGTGTGATTTTAAATGTTAGTAACTGGGAAGTCGTTTGGAAGCAGAACATTCTAAATACTGGTCCTAAAAAGTGAGTCTAAGAGAATAGGTTTGTACATGTGGAGAAGTACACGCTCTTCCATCAAGCTGCTGGAGGAACATGGCTGTGGTCTCAGGTGGCGGATATGAAACTAAATGATTCTGAATTAGATCTTTGCTCTGGGTCACATCTGACCAACTCAATTTTCCCCTGTCATTTTGACACAATGGTTTTTAGTTTGGAGCTCAGGACCCAGTGAATTTTGCAGAGAGGAAGAAATCAGGTACCCTGAAGAGCAGCTCAGGGGTGGTAGAAAGAACGTGGGCTTTGGAGTGCAGCAGACCACCACCATCTGACCCTTTGCTCTACCAGTTCCTAGCAGTGTGGCTTTGACTTTGATTTCCTTGCCTATAAAGTAAGGGTAAGAGTCAGCTTGCATGGTTATTGCGAACAGTACAATACTTCATTCATGGCGGATACCCGTTGCCTGGGAGCTCTGGGGATGAATTGATGTGCAGTATGTCTGTTGGATCCCACATGCTAACATGGAGGATTGTGTGTGTGCCAATCCACCCAACTGGTGTCTCACGTACCGCCAATCTACAGGGACCTAATTTTCCCAAGCCAAAATCAGAAGAAAGGATTTGTTTTCTTCAAATTGATGAACTTATACACATGAAAAATCTAACCAAGGTATAAAGGTAGAATCACGTCCCATTGTATACTGTGTTTCCCCGAAAATAAGACCTAGCCGGACCATCAGCTCTAATGCGTCTTTTGGAGCAAAAATTAATATAAGACCCGGTCTTATTTTACTGTAATATAAGACCAGATCTTATATAACATAACATATCATCATGTTATATAGCATATCATATTCATCAGATCATATCATATCATACCAGGTCTTATATTAATTTTTGCTCCAAAAGACGCATTAGAGCTGATTGTCCAGCTAGGTCTTATTTTCAGGGAAACAGGGTATTTAATGATTTGCCTTTATTGAAAAAGGCAAAATTACAGGAAATCAGAAATGTTCTGGAAAAATTAGACATGCCCTTATTCCGTGTCACACTGGAAACTCTTTAAATCTTCCTAGAAAGTGGCCCTGTTTTTAATTGATCTGTGTTAATTATTATTTGAGTATCGCTTCAACATGTTATAATACTGATTCAATATGTTACCATAAAGTTACTTTATTACAGGAGGCATTAATTTTTAATACTTCTGTAAATTAATGTTTACCTTGTTGCTTTATGTATTAGGTAGAATTAAATAGGAATATCATAATAGCAAAGTGAAACTGTAGCTCTTTATTGAGTAGTTAGTCACTGGCGGTGCACTAGACCCCAAGGCTGAAAAGGGGGTGTGGGGATGCTAGCAGGGAGGGGCTATGGTCATGCTGGATCCATCAACTCGCCATTAAAGAGTTAAGTCATCTAGGGGAGAAAGATACATAAGAGCATTGCAATGGTGATGTCAGATTTAAGTAAAAATTTAATCTCCCGCCTCCTTCTGAGCGCTTTAAGAACTAGTGTTATAGTCCTTAAATATTTATGAATTTGATTTATATGACATACTTGAAAAACAGTAAATAAAATTTTAAAATCAAAATCAAGGAACTTTTGTGTCACTACCCAGAGGTATAGAGCCTTAAAAGTGCAGACCCTGAAGGGGAGACCAGGGGGAATCCTTATGGAAGGCACCCAGGTCCATCCCCTTGTTCTATAAATGCCGGAGCTGAGGTTTCCAAAGAGGAGGCCTCTTTGACCTCCTCAGGCTCCACAGTCAATTCAGAGCAAACCTCTCTGTCCCTTAGCTTCCTGTCCAGCACTCCTTCCAACAAACCCTGGTGAAGGCTCCCTGGACACCCACACTCCTCCAGTGGGAGGTGAAGACTCTGCTTTAGAATCACACAGAACTGACTTCAAATCACTGCTTCTTCACAAGACCTAAGAAAGGTTATCTAGTTTCTCTATTCCTTAGTTTTTTTCATCTGTGGTCAAGGATGATAACCCTGGATGGCACACATCCCAGGAATGCTGTGAGGAACAAATGAGGGCACGTCCGTGGGGCTCTTTGAAATCCAGGAGGAGAGCCACAAATGTAGTTATTTTTAAAGCACTGTGAAAATGACAAAGCAGGGGAAATAGAGTCAAAGTCTCTGGTTTAAAAATAATCCACAAGTCCTTTTAAGTTGTGCAGGCAATGCCTATGGTTTCTTTATATATGTTTCTAAATGCCATGTTTCCCCGAAAATAAGACCGGCTCTTATATTAATTTTTGCTCCAAAAGATGCATTAGGGCTTATGTTCAGGGGATGTCATCCTGAAAAATCATGCTAGGGCTTATTTTCTGGTTAGGTCTTATTTTCAGGGAAACACGGTAGCAAATTAGGTAAAGAAGTACCTGTGCAGTTGAGCGGTGTTTACCAGCAGCATCAGACCAGTGCCATAAACATTTTCATCCAAGCAAAGGGAAAAACATTGTTTGAGGGAGAGAAATGGATAATTCTTAGAGCATTAAAAATATGTGTATCGTAAAACAAGGGTAATAACATATTGTCACGGCCTTTGCAGCTTTAAAAGATCTTTGTTAGTTTGGGAATAGAATAATGCATTATGTATGGGTTACTTATAAAATTATCATGTTGGACAATTTAAGTTTGAAGGTACCATCCATTCAGACAGTACTTATACACTTAGTAATATAATTTACTTAAAAAAAAAAACAACAACTGTCGTGTGGTCACAAGTGGAGTTGCTGAACTTCAAGAAAGCTCTCAGCTCCCTGCTGCTGCCAGGTTGAAGGGGAGCAGCCAGCAGAAACCTGAGCCACCAGAAAGCATCAGCATTCGTATAAGAAAAAAACCTGGAATTTCTGGATTTTGTATCCTCACAACTGTTCAGCAGATTCAGAAAGCACTTATTTTCACAAAGGTGAAGTGGGGGTAAAGTGGAGGGGAAAATTCTTTTCTGGAGACAACTTTTGCCATGTGGAACATGGTCCAATCAGCCTCACTCAAAAAATCAGTATTTCTTCTGACACATAGTTGCAAATCATGCTCCCACCATCCCACCCCACCCTCATAAGAAAATCTAGCTGTGGAGAAGTGCTTCCATATGCTAGAAGCTGGTTTATCCATTTTTGCTGAGGGGGAATGAAAAAAGAAAAAAAAATGTAGTGGAGTAGCCCGCTTGCAGATACGAGGAAACAGTTTGCTGTAGCACATATAGATTGAGTAATAGCAGCCTTCAGAGTTAACCATCAATAACTTTCTAAGCTCACAGACCTTAGAAGGGCACACTGATCATTAAGGTTTTGCCACAAAATGGCCTATTAGCAGGAATTTAATTATAATTTACATAGATTAGGGACATAATCTAAAACAGTGAAAATATGGCTCAAGAATTCTGAATTCAGAAATAGTTACACTGCAAGTCGACATATGGCAGACAGAGCTTGGCATCAGAAGTCTTGGAATCTAGTCTCGGCTCTGCCACTAATTACCTGGGTGACCTCGGACAGGCCACCATACCTCTGGGTCAATTTCATCAATGAAATATGGAAATAATAATAATAGTAATTAATAATAGTAATAATAATACCCACATCACAGAATTGTTGTACACTAATTGAAATTGAGTAAGCAAAAGTGCTTTGTCCCTGCCCAACATGAAACATATCTGTGTTGCTGTTGGTATAGAACTGGAAAGGTCCCAGGTTGGGTGCAAGGATCCCGACCATGTGAGTGTAACTCCGAACTCCACCTCTTTGCATTACACTCAGATTTCCTGGCCTGGCTCTCGGCTTCAGTTTCTTTATCTGTAATATGGAGTTATCAATAATACCTATTTCACCTCAGTCAGGCAACGTACGCAGGAGAGTCTGGTAAACTGTAAACCACTCCAAAGGGACTATGTCTACATTTGCTCTCCATGGTATCCTCAGTGCTTCGCATAGTGGCTGGAACGTTGTAAACACACAATAAATTTTTGTAGAATAAAAAAAATAATAATTTCTTGTTTCATATTGTCTCAGAGCTCAGGACAGGGTAACATGCTGTTTTCCAGCCATCAACCTCCTTCCAATTCCAGGATTAGGCAAGTCACAACTTGTTTCATTTTACCTCTGAAGGAACACGTGGCCGATTCTGCCATTTCTGCTCCATTCTCAGAGTCGGAAATGTAATCAGAGAGGGGAGGGAATACTGTTCTGTACCAGCCTCATCATTTGCCTAGAGACACACAGCTAGTAAGCAGTAGAACCAGAAGTGGAACACGGGTCGGGTTAACTCAAAGCTCCTCTTTTCTTCCTCCTTGGATGTATTAACAACCTGAAGATCACTGTTATCCAGAGAGAAAGCCCACTTGCAGGGTAAGCGCTGGAAACTTCTGCCTTCGTGTATGAGGGAGTGCCCACTGCAGGCAGAAATAAACACTGCTATTGGTTTTCAACAATCCGCTGCTTACACAACATACACAGGAATCATAATAATGTATTCCTATGCATGGTTGTAGGTAAAAACCTGTCAGTGGCCCAATCTTGGAAAATTATTTTAAAGGAAAGTCAAATACCCTAACTTAAATATCTGAATCATTCTTCTACAATAATTTCCTAATCAAAAACATTTATGGGTGGAAAAAAAAATGATCAGGAAAGAGTCACAGATTCATAGAGATGTTAGAACAACAGAATTGATGAAAAGATTTCCCTTTCAACTCTCCCAACCCCGTGCCTTCCCCCTGTGCTTTTAATATGTATAAGAGTTGCAGTAACCTGCCAGACAGATGCTGTTCTCAATCTGGTATTTGCAAAGATATCTTAAAAGGAAATTATGAAATCACCAAGCCTCCCAGAGCCCTACCCCAAAGTCCTTGGCAAATGGGATCCCATCTTTTCCCTCTTACCCCAAACTTGAGAAATCTTTGCGGATCTGACTGGCAAAGTCAAAAGCTGTCTTTTCTTTAGACAGTGCTGCCAGCTTTCCTAAGAAAGCCTGATTGAGAAAATCTACGTTGGCCATTGGCAGGTTTTCTTCTACGGGAATAAAAAAGAAAGTCATTTCTTGTCCCACATGGGTGTGCACTTAAAAATGTGCTGCCTGCAATGGTAACATTATTTCATTTCATTTCATTAATGGCTATCATGGCTAAAGTATGGCATTATGCTTAGAATTCTGTGCACAGAATAATTGCTCCAGATATGGACAGAATGTTACTGATACACATAGCAAGGGGAATTTTGGCAATACTGTGCTATTAATGCCTTTTAAGAATACATGGGCATGATTTAAAGCAGTGAGAAATGAGAATTTTAAAATGCTAATATAGGTATGAAATCAAGCTAAGCATGAACTCTTGTCCATAGTGAATATAGTATTAGCTTAATCCTTGTCCTACTGTTCAACCTTGACTAGGTCTGTTCATTTGTCTCAAAATATAGTTACAAGCGTATGCTGGGCTTTCACCATACATACAATAGTCAACAAGACAGGTACCTGCCCTTTTGAAGTGTTGAGAATTGTAGTAAAGACTAATATGGAATAAGCAACTGTTGGTAATGTTAAGTGTTGCTTTTTTAGAAGAGTCAAGTATAACAGTCAGGTTTGAAGATTCTCTTTTTTTTTTTAAAGTCTGTTCCAAATATCATCCTCTAAATACTTGTTTCTTTTCTGCCTAGAATGTCCTGCCCGACTTCCCCATGAAGCGAGGATTTCAGACAAATGTCATGTTGTCTCATATATTCTCTGAACCCAAAAGAGAAATTGGGCTTTTCTGTACCGTGTTCCCCGAACATGGTCCAAGCCCTTTTATTAAGAGGCTTTTTCAGGGGCTTTTCAAGAGCTCTCGCCCTGAAGTCAGGCTCTTTGGGTTTGAATCTGGCAGAACTGTCTACCACTTAGTAACTATGTGGCCTTAAAGAATTAAGAATTATGTTGCCCCTGGCCTCAGTTCCTCCATCTGTCAAATGGAAATTTATAATGGCATGTAACACTTGGATCATTGAGAGGATTACATGAATTTTTCATATACAAAGCACTGAAAACAGTGCTTGGCAGGTAGTAAGTGCTTGTTAAGTGTTGGCTGTTGCTGCAATAGCATGAATTAATACGTTATATTGGGATTATGTTTTTAACAAATCTGTCTTCCTCACTGGACCACAAATGCTGCGATTTCAGAGCCCTTGATTTATTTATTCCTCCATTTCTAGCACTTAGCACATGGTTTGGCACATAGTAGGGACATAAGCAGTGTTTGCTGAGTGAAGAGAAGAATGGTAAGTCCCTACAAATGTGATACACAGGGCCCAGATCAAGGAACTTTAGGCCAAAGTCATTCTAGGAACGTGGCTCATGCCAAGTTTTATTTTATTCCATTACAATTTTATTCCATTTCTTGATGAAGAGCCAGTAAGGGAGGGAAAAAAAGAAAGTGTATCTTTTGGACAATCGCTTGCTGTGCTCCTTGGCTCCTTTATTTAAATGCATGCTCTCCTTGGCTTCCTTGAACACTATAGAAAATAACTGACATTTCTTTAGATTCAGCCATCACATTCTTTGATTGCGAGGACAATATCATGTCTCGCTTTTTTAATTATGCCAAGCCACATGCATGAGAGTCATCCAACTCAGTGCAATCTTATTTTGTCAAGTGCCTTTCATCGCAAGCTGCAACCCTGACATTCAAGTTATAATAAATACTAGAGAACAAGGTGTTTGAGGGTAGGTCAGAGGGGAGTCAAAGGACTGAAACAAAGGAGGAAGGCTATGGGAACAGGGAACCTATAATCAGATTTTAAAGGACCTCCAACTCTTCATCCAGCTGCGATTGTTTGGTAACGTTTCAGACAGAATAACTGGAATGGGGATGTGGTTTAGCAAATGGCTTAAACAATGGCTTTGATTTCATGGTGATGACACAGTTGCACTGTATTTGTCGTGCTGCTTTGGAGCTCTTTCTATACCATGCAGGGCTTTCTATTTAGAAAGACATGTCTCAACAGACAAAATGCTGTCTCCCTCTGTGTTGTCAGAAGAGAATCAAAGCAACTGTGGGGATTTCTGATGGGCACTGTGGAGTCCACTCATGTCCCAGAGTCAGAGACTGAGAGGCCTGAAATTGCAAGACTGATACGTACATTTATTGGTCTTCACTGTCTGGCAGGCATTAATGCGAAGGCTTCACACACTCTGTTTCAGGGGTTGGCAAACTGAGGCCCACAGGCTCGACCCACCCGGGGCCTGCTTTTGTACAGCCCAAAAGCTAAAAAGTTTCACACTTTTAAAAGATTGTTAAAAAAAAAAAGAAAGAAAGAAAGAAAAAGAAGAACAATGAGTATACAAGAAGAATATGCAACAGAGATCTTTTATAGCCTGAAAAGCTTAAAATATTCCTCTCTAATCTTTTATAGAAAAGTCTGCTGATCCCTGCTCTGTCTCATTAATACAGTTAATGCAGTAATGTGAGTGTTTACTGTCTCCAGTCCCCAGTCTACAATTTGGATACTGTGTCTTAGAAAGGGTAACTACTAACCTTCTATTGCCCAGCTAGTCAGTGTAACTAATACCCAGAAATCACAACCTCAGCTACTTACAGGACTTGGGCAGATAATTTAGATGAGTAATATGGACCTGGTAGGAGCTGAGGCGATGCAGAGGGCACGTGCCCCTTTAAAAGGACAGCCACAGTGCCGTTCCATGGCTCTACAAGAATGGATGAACCACGTTGCCTATTTTTTTTTCTTTTGTCTTTTCCAAAAAAGCCAGGAAACCAGATTTTTACAGAAGTTACAGTTTCCTAACTTCTAAAGGCTGGCAACTCATTCAAAGTTTTTCAAATGCTGCACAAATCAATCAAAACCTGCTTGTGACCAGCATGCAGCCCCAGAGCTTAGAGACTGAAACCTCTGCATATTATTATGAGTTCATTTAGTCCAACCCCTTCACATGACAGTGGGAAAACTCAGAGAGGAAGAGTGAACAGACTAACATCACAGAGCTAGTAAGGGGCAAAAGCCAAGTCATGTGAGTCTATTACTTGAACTCTCCCTACTGAGCACTCCCCTGATTTCTCATTGGTAGACGCCATGGTTGGTAAGTGGGAATAATTTCTCATAGACTTATCTAGACCACTAAGTTCTATATGTAGATGACAGAAGGTGGAAAAGAATTGAAAGACACAGCTTAAAGGTCATCTGGAATCTCTCCCTGCTTATTTTATAGTTTTGGAAACAGAGAGTTGCTGAAAAGCCCAAGGTCACACAGCTAAGTAGGGACAGAGTGGCTCTCCAACCTCAGATCCTAGACTTATTCCAGGGCTTATCCTTGGTCCCATGATGTACTTGAATCTTTAAAACGCCTCTCCAAAATCTCCCTTACTATGCCTTGTGTCCTACACAGAGCGTGGTTCTAGAGATTAGAGAATCTCTGGCTGAGATTCATACATAACTAGGTATGTCTGGCAAGTTGATGATGGACCATCATCCTTTCACCCAAGTTGGAAGCTGGCCTAAGTTGACTTGCTTCCAGGGTGGTGAATTCTAGGAGAGCTGGGAGCAGGAGGTTAATGAGGGAGAAAGGGATATGGGAGGACAGAAGTTGTACTTCCCTAGGTCAGTAAGCCAGTAGGCGGCAGCTGACAGAGCGGTTTCCGCAAAAATCCTGCTGTTTGGGGTCCAGGTGACTTTGAGTGGGAGAGGGGCTTCTCCCTATTTCTGCAAGGAACGTGGTACAACTCTGCTGAGAGATAGCAGGAAGGAACTCAGTGTGTTTCCACCATCGGAGGGTCCTGTGTTTCAGAACACCTAGGGTTAGAACTCCAGGTGTGGCATACTCCAGAAAACGATAGAAGCAGTGGTAACTAAAGGGCTTCCTTGTGAAGGTGACTTCACAGGTGGTGGAAAGAAGTGAGCATCTTGCAGCCAAAGCAGTAGAGAGGACACTGAGTACCTATGAGACACACAGGGACTCCCAGGGAGGGTGTGTGGTGGAAGAAGTAGGTATCTGGTGGTCCTGGTTGTTCACATGGGAGAGGAAGACTGAAACGGGTACCATGACTGTTCATATGGCCTCTTTTGTACTCTGGGAAATTAGGGTCTATATGAGACTGCAGGCTGGGACCTCACTACTCAAAGTGCAGGACCTGGACCAGCAGCGTCAGGGTCACCTGGGAGTTTGGTTGAAAAGCAGCATTCTCAGCCCTATGCCGAACCTGTCCACTGACAAGATCCCCAGGTGATTTGGGAGCACATTAGTGTTGGTGATGCTTTGGCCTTGGTATTGTGAGGTTCTAATCTGTAATCTGCCCCGTATTTGTTGTACGACAGTGACTAAGTGATTTAACATCTCCACACCTCTATTTGCTCATTTCTAAAATGAAGATCATAAAGGTACCTATTTATAGGGCTGCTGTGAGGTTTAACAGAGATGACACATAAAGAATAGTGATGGATGCATATATGTTCTTAGTAAATATTAGTTGTCAGCATTACTATTATTACTTTTTTATAATCCAGAATTTGTCACCAAAGCATGTAGAAGAGGCTTCTCTAGTTTCCTGTGCATTACTTTCTCCCTCAGTAACCGATGAGCTTTCCTCCCTCCCATCCCCAACACAGCCTGCAGTAATTTTAGTATTAAAAAATATAGCTGGTCTTTACTGATAACTTTCAAAGGATTAGGAACTAAACAGATAGCATTCCAGTTATCCTCATTACAACCAACAATGCAGGTGCTATTATCTGCTCTTGAAAGGTGAGGAAACTCAGGCTCCCAATTTCACCTACAGCCCTGGGTGCAGTAAACAAGTACAGCATTAGGAATAGAGACAGTGGAAATGTAATGGCTGTGTGCGATGTCAGAGGGATAGTAGATTGGGGGCGGGGGGTGATCACTTTGTGAGGGATGTAAATGATAAATGTCTAGCTATTACATTGTTTTGTACATCTGAAACTAATGAAGAAAAAAAGTTTAAAAAAAAAAACAAGGAAAAAAAAACCTGACAATATAAGAAAATGAAAAAGCAAAAAAATAAATAAGTAAAACACAGTAGGGCCACAGTGCTTCTCTGAGAAGGAGCTCAGGACCGTGAAGGTGGTTGGAAACCTCTTAAAGTGCTGGCCTTGAAGAAACCTTTGGACTTCCATTGCACATAACACTTTTACGCCCACCCCAACTACCTATTACGATGATAGAGAAATGAATAAAAGGAACAAAACTGCAAAGGAAAGAAGAATTGGAGAGGACACAATAGGATTTTGGATCTATAAGGCAGATGGACAAGAAATAATTGACTTCGACAGACCTGAGAAAGGAAAACCTAAGCTATAGGTAGTGAAAACCCAGAAGCGATCTCATTTTCACTGCAGAGCTCCAGGAACGCTCAGAAATTAGAAGCTCAGGCACTTCTGAAAATGAAGGGTCTGGATAGGGTTGAAAGTAGGAAGACTGATTGAACGTCTTAAGATTCCCTCTTCTGTCCTGCTCTGCTGGGTGCCTGTCCCCTCCTCCTCCAACAAGGAGAGGACTAGAGATCCATGGCATAGAGTGAATGAGCCAGAGAAGCTCTGAATACGTGGAAAACAGCACAGCTAAGGGTACAGAGACTGTGCTGGAAACAGAAACAAGAGGAGTAAGTGAAATATATATAGAAATGCTGAGACCACCTTCCAATCCCTCCCCGTCATTAGGCTTCTAGAAAATCTTGGCAGCCAATCTTGTACTCCCCAGGAAGAGACTGGAGGATTCCTTTCTGGTGAAACAGAATGGCCCCTGAGAAAAGACTTACAGGTACTGTTAGGGAATCACCTAACAGTAAAATGACCCAGCCAGATCATCCTAACAGGGAAACCCACCAGGCAACAAGGCTTGCTCGTGCGCCCTAAAATTTCTAATCAGGTTTTAGCTGAATGGGCCTGGGTAGCCATAGATCACCAATATCTGAGCAAGCCCTTACAAAACAACAAAGTTTTTAAACCTCAAATCGCATAGAGACAGGGGACAGTAGAAAACTTTGTAAAATGTATTAATAATATCCTTAAAGAGATAAAGAAAGATATGTAGATGAAACAAGAACCAGAGGCTATTTACAGAGAAACATTTAAACAGCTAAAGCAAGACCTTTAGAATTCAAAATATGAAAGCAGAAATAAAAATGTCAACAGGTGGGTGGGTAGACAAAGCTAAGAAAATCTCCCTAAAAGTAGAACACAACAGATAAAAATATGAAAAATAAGAAGAGAAGATTTAAATATAGAAATAGTTTAAGAGGTCCAATATTTGAATAAAAGGAGTTTTGGAAATAGAGAATAAGGAAATCACCAATTAAATTTTCAAACAAAGCTCTCAGTTTCCCTAGTAAAAGAACCCAGAAACAGCTCAGCCTACTGGGAGAAAGAAGATCCAGGACAATCATCATATAAATTCTGAATACTGGGGAAAAGAGAGGATCCTAAAAATTTTCAGAGAGGGAGGAGAAAAAGGTCACATAAACAGGATAAAGAAGCAAAATGCTATCAGACTTTTTAAAAGCAACACCAGCAGCAAGAGGACATTGGAACCATCAATGTCCTTTAAATTATAGGGAATTTATTTCCAACCTAGAATTTGGTATCCAGACATATCAGTTCTCAAATTTTACCTCCCATTCATCTGTTCTCAGTGTGAAGAGAAAACAAAGGGGGAGGAAGTCATGAGATCCTGGAAACTAAAGATACAAATACAGGAGTGAGATCCAATAAACTTGCCAAAAATATGGTGGAGGGAGATCCCAGAACAAGAGCTGTGCAGCAGGCTTAGAAAGCCTGGAAGATTTAGACAAAGGGAAATTAAATTCATATGAGAAAGGAAAGGAAAGGAGAAAAAAAAAGAAAGCAAATATAAGGGCAGAAAAGAAATTGACAGATTATTTGATGGATTGGAATATGCTGGGAGCAGTTTTATAATTTGGCACAGTTTAGAGATGAAATAATGATAGATACCTAAAACACTTAAGCAAATAAGGGGGTAAAAATATCCAATTATTGGGCCAGCCCGGTGGCTCAGGTGGTTGGAGCTCCATGCTCCTAACTCCAAAGGCTGTCGGTTCGATTCTCACATGGACCAGTGGGCTCTCAACCACAAGGTTGCCGGTTCAACTGCCACAAGGGATGGTGGGCTGCGTCCCCTACAACTAACAACGGGCAACTGGACCTGGAGCTGAGCTGCGCCCTCCACAACTAAGATGGAAAGGACAACAACTTGTTTGGAAAAAAGTCCTGGAGGTACACACTGTTCCCCGATAAAGTCCTGTTCCCCTTCCTCTTAAAAAGAAAAAAAAGATCCAAGTATGAACTCAAGAGGGAACGAAAAGTAATGCAATACAGTACATCATAGTACACTATAATTTTTACACAATCATAATAATGGAAACACTAATGTTTAACTAAAAATTATGATGCAAGTACATTGAAAGGATGGGGGAAAGAGAAGTGTTGGTGTAAAGAGGAAAAAAGGCAGTTAAATTATTATCTCCAATGACAGAAAGTACATTGACAATATCTAACAATTAAAAATCTAGAAATTGCAGTAGAAACAGATTATGTAATAATATAGAAATGAAAATCAGAAGAAATAGCTGAAGTCGTTAAAAGCGGTTGCCTCTGGGGACAAGGAACATTAGGTGGAGGGGGTTGGTGAATTGTAAGGCAGAGGACTGGTGTTTTGCATTAAATCCTTGTAGAGTATTTGACTTTTAAACGTATGGCAATGAATGAATCACTTTGATACAAATAAAAATTAAATTGAAAAATATGTATTAGCATTTTTATGGGCCTCCAAGTCTCAGGCTAAAGAAAGAGGGTTCTAAGAAAAACATTCTAAGCAGCAGGCAGGACACTGCAGGGTCTTCTTGTCTTACCAGAAAATGATTTCATAGGAACAATCATCGAAAGACAGGTCTTATGCCAGGGAGAGAACACTGACCAAGAAGTCAGGAGCCCTGAGAGCTAGCCTTGATTCCATCATATGTGATCCTTTTAAACCTCAATTTTCTTATCCTATAAGACAATATTCCTATCCCGTCTACTACCACACAGTGCTGCTGTGACAATGATGAGAGGTAATGGATGTAAAATGCTTTGTACATTGTAAAGCACTCCATAGATGTAATAGAATATCATTATTCTATGCACATATAAAGATTGGCAGACAGTTTACTATATTATAATTTATACCATCTGGTTTATTTTTGCTTTTTAGCAAATTTTTTCTTATAGGAAAAATGAAATAGGTTTATAATGGAAATTTTGTAAACACTAAAAAGAAAAAGGAAACTAAAATAAAACTAAAAATTACCATTAATTTCATCATCAAGAAATAATCACTGATTACTTGCATATCTTTGATATGTATTTGACATATATATGATTTACGTATGCGTATGATTATTTCCCACTGAAGTAGATATTTATGGCTATTTTCCCAAATCAGTAAATATTTTTCTACAGCATGATTTATTGTTTGTGATGGAAGAAAGGAAATACAGATAGAAGACTAAAGAAGTTAATTAAAAAGTGAATTAAAAGTATTAGTATATACTCACAGTGAATTTTCCTTTTGAAAAAAATTACATATCTCCTAAACCTGTCCATCAAAATAAGGCTAATGCAGTAGCAATGAGCAACTACTAATAGCAAGACTGTGGTTTCTAAAAACCATTCCCCATTAAAAAGAACTAGGGATCTTCCGAAAAAAATGGATGATTCCAGATCTGGTTCTGGATAGGTACCAGATGTCGCTGAAACATCTTGTTATTCCAGGAAAAAAAAAGGAAGAAAAATAAAGAGTCTATCAAAGATTCAGTAGGCAACAGGCAATATGAAGATGTTCCCACCGGCCAAAGATGGGGCAATTTGAACATCAATGTGAATAAAAATTGAAATGAATGAAAATTCATAAAATATATTTAAATGCATGAGCTCATAACGACTGCCCCCACCCCCCACCCCCCCAAAAAAAAATTCTCATTGCTTACCTCTGGAGGATGCTAGGGAATCAACTTATTCTTTAGAAACCTGATAAATAAAATGACAGACTCCAACATTTATCCTGCTTTTTCAGTACGCAAATAGTTCATGAGAGGAAGTTTCTCTTTATAGAATTATTCCAGTTAAAAGAGAAGAGGGAATGACAGAATCAGAATATGAGCAGTGTACAACCTCTAGTGAAATGATGAATCTAGTCCATTAGCATCAAAGACTTCTCACACCACAAAGACAGGTGGAAGTACAAATACCATCTAGAGAGCAGTCTGACCCCAAAATGAATTAACTTGGAATTGGGTTGAACTTCTAGAACTACCAGTTTACAGGAAATATAAGATGTAGAAGACCATGTTAAACCATAAGAGTGCACAATCAGTAATCTCAGGTTATGGGAGACTCTAGAGGACAAAAGGCCCAGTCTCTTTAACAAGTATGTACAAGATGGGGTGGTCACAAGGGGGTAGAAGGAGGAAAATCTATAGGTGAAAAGAGACTTAAGAGATAATACCAACCAATTACAATGCATGGAGTTTATCTGGATCCTGATGCAAACAAGCTGGGAAAAAAGGGGAGGGGAGAGGGATTTAGAACCAATCAGGGCAGTTTGAAGAGAAACTGGCGAGTTTTACGACATTAATATATTATTGTTATTTTAAAATGTAGTCATATATTATGGGTTTTCAAAAATAGTTCGTATATGTTAGGGATATCTACTGAAATATTTATGGACCTGATGATATGCTGCCTGGTATTTCCTTCATAACACTGGGAGAGAGAGTAAGTAGGTAGGGATACAGATAAAACAACATTGGCCGTGAATTAATAATCATTGAAACTAAGTGATGGGTAGAGTTGATTCACCAAATTTCATATTTGTTTGGAATTTTCCATAAGAAGTTAAAGAAAGGTCACAAAACTATTGTGAATCCTTTCCAAATTCATTAAATAGCCTTCAACACCATGATCTGTAATAGCTGTGTAATAGTTCCTCATTCTGTGATATGCCATAATACATTTGATCATTTGCTCATTGGTTGACACTTAGATTATTCCAATTTGTCACTATTACTACTGACATTAAGACTCTGTCATAATTCTTTCTGTCCATGATTATTTTCTTTTAATTAACTCCATTAAATGTGGACATAGATTCGTGGGTTGAAAGCTCCACACAATGGAAAATATTGCTTTTGGTAAATATCACTAAATTCTCTTTCAGAAAGGTTGCGCCAATTGGCAATATAGGGAGAGTAACTGTTTTCTAGTTATGTCATTTTTCTCTGATACATTTCTCATTTGATAAGTAAAAAAACAAAACTCAATATTACTGTATCTTTCATTTCTTGGAGTTATGAGTGAATTACATATCTACCATATATTTAGCTTTGTACTTTTTAGTAAATTAGCTTTTTATGTCTTTTGTCTACTTTTCTATTGAGATGACTTTTTCTTGCATATTTATAAATCTTCATTAAATATTAAGGATAATAGCACTTTTCATGTATGTTTTAAATATTTCCCAACATTTTTGTTGTTCTTTTGATTTTTTTTCTTGGTTTTTATAAATATACAAACGTTTCAAAATTTTGATATCAAATTTTTGACATTTTCCTTTATGATTTTTTTTTCCTTTTTACATCACACTTAAATCAGTCTTCTTTCTTTACCTCCTGAATCGTGTACATTGTCGTCTATGTTTTACTCTAGAATTTTCATTTTTTTATGTTTAGTGTGAACGAACAGTTTAAAGGGATTCCATAAGGGACAGGAATTAACTACCACCCCCCATCAAATGGCTTTCCAGTTACACTGTTAATTGAAATGTTCATTCTTTCCCAACTGATGTGAAACTTCAACATCCTCTGGGTTGCTTCTTTTTAAAAGTCAACAGACTTGATGGTGATAATTTAATACCCTTATTTAACAATTTTGAGCAGCCACTATATGCCTGGTCTTATGTTAGTTGATAGAGATTTATTTAAATGAATATAGTATAATCACTGTGATGCCTGTGGCTGAATTCAAATGGTACATCCATATAATGAAATAGTATTCAACCATAAAAAAGAATGAGGAGGCACTTAATCCCGAGATATATTGTGTAATGGAAAAAGTATTATGCAGAAGAGAACAGTATGTGCTATTTGGGAATGAATATTAATGTGACTTCTTCTGACCCACAGGCTGATAAGGTCTAGAAATATTGTATTACAATCTGATTTGGGAGTCATAACAGAATTTTTTTAATAGGGTTGTTAGAAGGATGAAATGTATGAATACGTGTAAAACATTAGGTCAGTGTCTGGCATGACAATCATTGGAATCACCCTATAGAGACTTTGGTAATTTAGTGGAGGTCTTTGTGGCCCCCTTTTTTTTCGTTTGTTACATTCTTGATGATTTCTGGACCTATGACCCTCTGGATCAAAATGCAGTTGTATTAAAGGCTACAGCCTTCCAGGACTAGGAATGAATTTGATGTAGCTTTGTAGAAGACCGGCCTCTGCCACCTGATCTACCTATCATGAAAAAGGCAAATCCTCACTAGTCGCAAAGAAGCCTGTTAAGCAAGTTATAAGAAGACATAAGACAAAAACTGGCAAAAAGGAGGCTTCTGCTAAGATGCATGGTTTTGGGGAAACTATGTATCACATGTCATTAAGCATGCAGGAGGAAAGCTTTAGGAGAGCTCCTTTTGAGGAGATAGACCATTGCCACCATCCCTTGGAAAGAAAATGTTGTGTAAGCAATGTCAGCGATAGAGCACCTCTCTGCTGTGAAAGGGGTGGCTGACCTAATCAGAGAGGATGCTTTCACCTTGGAATTTTGCCAGCTCGTCACCTTTGACCCCAACAGATGCTGCTGTTTTCTGATCAGTGTTTTCCCTGCTAGCTGGGAACCAATGTTAGTAGAGGAGCAATCAGAACCATTATATACTCACTCGAATCTTAGCCCCACTACCCAAACCACCATGCCCTCACAGGTGGAGAGCATAGAGTGGCAGGGGATGGGGTAACTGTGTGTCAAACACCCATCTTTCACAAGTGCATGCACACATACTTAAGAGGGTTGGGAGCCCACATTCACCCATTCATTTCACAAATATTCATTGTACGTTGACTTTGTGCCAGGCACTGTGCTACATACTGCGGATCCCAGCAGTGACCAAGATACTCACGGGACCTATGCACAGGTTGGGCAAATGTTTTTGTTTTTTTTAAATAAAAAGTGAAACAAATGCATACACAAATAATTTCAGCTTGTGAAACAGGTGATGAAGGGCATAAACAGGCTGTAATCGTGGAGAATAATGGCATGGCCTACTCTATCTAGACAAGATTAACCATACCTTCAAAGTGAACTGAAGTTCACGGAGAGCGCACTTCACTGCCAGTATCGTTAATTCCGTCCATCCACCCATCTAATACGGTGTGGTGGCTAAGAGCCTGAACTCAGAACAATACAAGTTGGAATCTGGCTTTGCCATTTATTAGTCACGTGACCTTGGACAAATTGCTTACCTTTTGTAAGTCTCGGTTTTCTCACCAATGGAATAGGGGTAATAATCATATTTATCACATGGTGTTGATCTGCAATTTAAATGAGGCAGTGCCCTTTGTTTAGTCCTGGGCACAGTGCTCAGTACATGCTACGTAGCTATTTTGTTAGTGGCCTTGGTTTCTTCACTCAATGAGGGAATATTTACTAAGAACCTCTGAGGGCCAAATACTTGGCTGGTCATTGGAGTGGGGGCGGAGAGAGACAAGATCCCGTCTTTTCTCTAAAAGAGAAAACTTACAGTGAATCCAAGCAGAGGCTTTCCTCTTCTTCTCTAGCAGACACATTCTAAAGTCATTCTTTACCCCAGTACCAGCTTTGAATTCCCACAAGACAGAAGGACAGCTCATAGGTTGAGCTGACTAACCTGCCGGAGAATAATAACTAGCCTCACCTCTTAGCTTGAAAAAAATGGGGAAAAGCATTGTCTTGGGAATTTTGGAGAACCGGGTTCCAATTGTGATTCTGTTGAGCCAGAATCACAGAAGCCTCAGTTTACTCACCCTCCCTCCCAAGTTATCTTAAAGATTTGATGAGATAACATCCATGAAGCTTCTAGAGCGCCAGTAGAAGGCTTTCCAAAATGTCTCCTGTCGTTCCTTTAGTTCCTGCCACTGCTCTGCCCCTCTGGGTCCTTGTTCCTTACATGTAAACTGGAAAAAACAGGAACCCAGCGAGGGTAGGTACAAGGCGGAGGTCAATCAGCAGATATGGGGGGATTTGAAAAGGTGAAAGGGCTATGCCTCTGTAAGGCGTTATTATTAGGTTGGCCTATCCACATACGTAGTAAACATTTCTGGGAGATGAAAACTCACTGATGCTGAGGAAACCTTACCAGAGAGCCATTTACAGCAACCTCTCTAAGGAATGAGAACATCCACTGGCCTGCAATCACCCCCCACCCCCCAATTGTGAGCATCTGATGGCGCTTATCAGTGGGTGTTCACTTCCTATGTAACCAGCTTGCATGTTTATGTCGTATCAGACCACAGCCACAAAGCATTGTCCCTTTCCGCTGCATGTCTCCTTGCCTGAAATACCAGTCTCTGAAACAATTTTACAGTAACTGCCGGACTCAACTGTTTTTGCAAATAAACACATTTCCTAATTAAAACTTGCCCTTTAAAGACTCATTTTCATGGCCCCACTGTAGGTTTTCTTTTTCTTGTAACATATCACAGAATCAATAAGGGCAGTGCAAACATTAATATATACAGTTTCAACAGCTCTAACAACCTATCTGCCTACATAAGAACACCTTCTCCTCCTCTCCAGCCCAGCTAATAATTTCTCCTGATTTGTTAAATGCCTTCTTATTTCACTCTCAAAGATAAAGCTTAAAAGGTGGTTAGTCTTAAGGGGGAGTGGGAAGGATGGATTGAAAATGGATGAAGTGGAAGAGGAGTGTGTGGGGGGAGCGTCATTTCAATTTTGGGTCTCTTTTAATGACAGCTTTTTATTTTTGTTATGAAAGTAATGAATGTTCATTGTGGGAAAGTTAGAAAGTATGAAAAAAGCACGAAGAAGAAAATACAGCTTACTCATAACCCTACCATTCAGAGGCAACCATCGTTAATATTTGGCTTTTCTTTTTTTCAGTTTATTCTCAATGAGAATTTTTATGTAGTTAACAATTTTGAAGTCTGCTTTAAAACAATTTTGTTAACGTAATAACATTGGCATTTTTCCATGGACTGCCAGATCTTCTTTTTCAAACATCTTTTAAGATCCCATGCCTCCTCTACTTTAAAGCCTTTAATAAGTCTCTGCTCCCCACCTGTACTCAGTACCTGAGCTTCCCGGATGTTTGAGATCCTGAGCTTCTTTCAGGCCCTGTCAAGATCCAACCCTACCTACTGCTCTAGACTCCACCCAGGCACTTCCTTCACGTGCCAACTCTGCAGCCATAATGCTTTGTCCATGTCCTTATACTGTTAAATCTAGTTAAAAAGCAATTCCCCTCCCTTCATGGACTAGCTAACTCCCTTGCCTTAAAAACTCCGCTTGAATACCACCTCCTACAGGAAGTCATCCCCTTAAGGTTTTGACTGGGCATCCTTCTGTGTTCACACTCTGCCTGTTCCTCAGGCAGAAACTCACCACACTGTGCCTCTCCCGGAAGGTGGGGGTTGGGCTTTGTTCATCTTTTTTTCAACCTCTATATACCTCAGATGTGTAGTTACTGAAAACAAGACTAGTCTCCTACATAACCATGGTGATGATCAAAATAAGGTAATGATATATGCTATTATCTAACCTACAGACCTTATTTTAATTTTACCAATTATCCCCTTAATGTCTCAATCCCGGACCACATGTTGCATTTATTGCCATGACAACTATTTGTAAACCATTCCTTTAATCTGGAACTGTTCTGGAGTCTGTTTTTCATGACTTCAGGATTTTTGCAGAGTCCATAACAGTTATTTCATTGAATGGTCCTCAGTTTAGGTTTGTCTGATGTTTCTTCATGGTTAGATACAGTCTATTCATTTTGTCAGGAATACCACAGAAATAATATTATGTCTTTCTCAGTGCATCATATCAGGAGGTACATGTCTATTTGTCAGATTCCCAGTAATGCTGATTTATAATTACCTGATGGAAGTGGAGTTGGCCAGATTCTTCAACGGTAAAGTCACTATTTTTCCTTTGAAATTACAAAGAATCTTTGAGACTATGCAAAATACCTTGTTTCTCGTTATACTTTCACCCACTACATTTATTTTAGCATTTGGGCTTCGTCTTCTCATTGGTCAAATGAGGTTCATGGATTCCAGAATTTTTACTCTCAAGGATCCCTTTCTTATCCCCTCTGACGTGAACCTCATATTTTGAAAAAATTTGCCCACCAAACAGATAGCATTTCTCAAGGTATATATGTACTCATTTTCCTATTACACATTCATCAGACATGTCTACTGCATTCTATACTCACAAAGGCAGAGCCTGTTGGCCACACCACTGATCCAATGCTCAGATCCAATGACAGTGCTAACCACAGAGTAGGTGGTCAACAAATACTTGGTGAAGGACTGAATCTGACTGCCAATCACAGCTTATGCCCAGCATTTGATGTCTGTAGTGAGGACACAAAATTGATAAATGCTATCCAAAGGCAGAAACATGACATTTTAGTTAGTCTTAGAGGCTTTGTCACTGGGCAGTGTTCAGTTATGATGATTTTAAAAATAGACCGGACAGAGTGCATGTAAACTCGCCACCCACCCTTACCCCATCCCTGCCTTTCTGCATGCCTTAGTTAGATGTTAAAGGGGCATTTAACACCTCATGTTTATAATCTCTCTGTTGCCTCTGTAATCAGAGGATGGCAACTGGCTAGACAGTCTCCTGACCACACAATAGGGTTTTTAAAAACATCCTGGACATTGTTTCATATGCATATGAAATTTGTATTGTCACATTTTCTCTGTCATTAAGCGCTTTAGATCATGGAGATATAATGTAGCAAAAGATCATGGAGTTTTTTTTTTAAGGGTTGGCAGGGAAAGAAACTAACATTAGTTGAGCATCTCCTATAGGCCCAGTTCTTTCTTTGTTTTCTCTTTTCATTTTACATATTAGAAAACAGGCTGGGTGAGGGGTAATGGTTTGCACTGTCACACAGCTAGCATGCAGAAGATCAGGGGGTGGGAATTTCTCCAGTCTTTTTCCAAAGCGCTTGCCAGAGTAGCCACTGCACCAAGCTGCCTCTCCCATCATATAAAACTGTCCTCTTGGAAGTGTGCTGGCGATCGTAATCCACACATGGAAGGACACACATCTCTTAGACCCTGTTCACTGCAGTTATTTTTTTAAATGATTGTTATCACGACTCACTAGCTGTTACCATGGTTTAGGAGAAGTTGTCAAAGGAAAAAGAGCTTTTCTTTGGATATCTTGTATGCCTGAAGAAGGAACTCAGGTTCTCAGCTCTTAATTAACTCTGGCTCTGCTGCAGCAGCAACGCAAGAGAGATCGTCCCTGGCAAAGTGTTGGGTGTGTGTGTGTGTGTGTGTGTGTGAAATAACATCAGGGGTAGCAGGGAGGGAGGCCACGCACCCCAGAGAGACCCGGGAGCAAGTGAAAGCGGGAGGGAGAGGAGACGAGACAATACTACAGAGAGACGGGAGAGAAAGCCAAAGAGGGAGGAAAGAGAACAAAAGGCAAGAGGAAAGGAAGCAGAGAAAAGTCGGGATAAGGAAAGAGAAAGTTTGAGAAAGGGGGCGAGAAAGCAAGCAAGGACGGTAAGAGGAGACCGAGAAAAATACTGAACTGAGAGAACTTGGAGAATTCGAGAAAGAAAAGAAAAAGAGAAGATAGAGAAAGAAGCGGAGAAGAAGGAGGGAAAGGGGGAGGCGCGAGAAAGACATTGACGAGAGCGGACACTCGGGTGAGCCCAGAGGCTGGAGAGTGGCCGCAGGAGGAGGCGCATCACCTGCGTGGCGCCCCCCGGCGCCGTGGTGCGGCCCTGCTCCCGGAGCCTGTGCGCCGCCGCTCACCCAGCCGCGCAGGATTGGCTCCCGCCTCCCATTCATGTAACCTGCGTGTGCGTGAGCGTGTGTGTGTGAGTGTGTGTGTGTGTCTCTCTCGCTCGCCCTCTCTGTCTGTGTGTAAGAGAGCGAGGGTGGGGGACGGAGGCAGGCAGGCGAACAGGCAGGGAGGAGAAGAAGAGGAGGGAAGCTATTAAACACACACACTCACACACACACGCGGGCGCACACACCCGCCCCACCCCCCCAGAAGCCTCGGGATTGCAGCTGTTTCATGTGGGGCAGCAGTGCTGGCAGGGACGCCGGCCGGGAACGGCCGGGAGCGGGAGCCCGGCGTGCGCGCGCTGCTGGAGGCTCGCTGGTGCTCCGCTCCCCGCGGGAGCTATTGTTGGTCTCACTGGAGCTGAGCGCAGAGCCGGGACCTGCTCCTTCCTGGGCACCCAGTTCGGGCTCGCGGAGCGGAGGAACCGCGACTCCGTGTGCGAGAGGAGCTACCAGCGCGGCGCCTTGCTTCCCTGCCGCCCTCTTCCCCGCTTCCCTGGCGGTGGCAGTCTGCAGCCACGGTAAGGCAGCGTGATCCGCTCTACGAAAAGCGCCTTGGGGACCACGGCGGCGCCTCGCCGGCTCTCTCGCTTCTCTGCGCTCACTAGCTGTGGCAGGGTCGGGGCAGTTTCCGCGGATGCCCGAGGTTCCGGGGGACGCTCGCCTGCTCCCCCGGCCCGCACTAGGGGTGGAAGGAAAGGAGGCTGGGGCGTGGGTTGCCGGCGACGCGAGCCAGTCTGGAACCCCGAGTCTCCGACGCTGCAGCCCCCGGAGCCTACCGCGGATTGGAGCCTGGGAGCGAGTGTGAGGGGAGATCAGGGAGCTCGGCGCGGGCGGGGGACTCGGGACCGAGGGTGCGAGGGAAGTGGCGCGCCCCGGGTTCGTCGGCCTCGCCGGGATCCCCTTCCAACCCTAGTGCCCTGCAGCCGCTCTGCAGACCTGACGACCCAAACACGCTGGCGGGCGCTGGAAGATCCCGCGAGGCGGCGCCGGGCTTCAGACGGTGCAGCCTGCCCTGCGGGGTGAGCGCCGGCTGCAGTGGCCCCGCGTGCGCCGAGGTTCGAGCGGAAAACCGGTAGACAAGATCCCAGCCCCGCACCCTCCGCAGCGGGTGCGGCGCTCGCCTCTCCTCGCCCGCTGCCTTGCAGCGGTGTTTACGTTCCCTTCTGAGCGAGTTGAGGCTGTGGCCGCCGGGTGGACGCTCAGAGCTCTCCGGGTGTGCATGTGTGTGACTACTCGTACCCCCGGCTTCGGGAAATGTGCTCCGCGTTGAAATGTGATCACCGAGCTTCTTAGTCGTTTTCCTCCAGATTTAAAAATACAGTCTTTATATTGGAGGAGCAGACGGGAAGATGGTATCGCGGGGTGAGTGAGTGTGTGTGTGTGTGTGTGTGTGTGTGTGTGTGAACGCAACCAGGGAATACACAGCTAACTACTGGGGCGAGGGGAGGTTCAACTGGTGAGTCCTCGTTGGCGGGCAGTAGGGTGGGCTTTGCTGGCCGCTTCTCAGCCCTGCCCCCACCTAGGCTATGTTGGAAAGTACTGGAAATTCAACTGCGTGGTCACTAACTTTGGAAATTGTCTCCCCTTTCAGAGCGAGAAATTAAGGCGATTTGTGCACCCTGGTCCATGTGGACGAGGGTATTATCATGTTACTCAGTTGGGTACGGTACCTCTTCAAGAACCGTGCCAATCCCCGCCTGGTCCCTAACCCCCTCCTACCTCCCAGCCCAGGCGAGAAGGTTCGTAGAGATGCAATTATCCATAAGCCACCGATGCAGCGAAAGCGGCGTAGAGAGGCAGCTTGGGTTTTGCCGGATTCTGCGTGCACTCTTGGTGTTTGACTAGCCCACGAAATCGCCCTGCTGCTTTGTGGAAGGCCGCGGTGGGGCACGCTCGGGATCCGAGCGCGGGGGCGCAGGGGCTGCCCATGTGCTGAGCTGTGCGGCCGCGCACGCAGGGAGATCAGCCGACCGGCTTCTCCGGCAGTTATATAAACGGCCTGAATGATTACCCAGAAGCGTGATATGAGCAGCCGGTTCGCGAAAGACAAGCCTGAAAGTTTGCCTGCTTAGGGAATGTAAGTACCGGGGCGCTCCCACCCCGGGACCGGAGAGCAGGGAGCCGCCTCACATCAAGGCGGCGCCCACTTCTGCCATGGGCGTTGGGTGCTGATGCTACTGTCCCCACAGAACCGGTGATGGATGCAGGGACTGGGTAGAGGATCCGGGGTTGAGCATAGAGAAAAAGCCGGTCAGAACTCAGGGTCCATTGAATCCTCAGAGCCCGAAGGGATGTTGGCTGGACTTCCAGGGAATGCTGTTTTAGGAAACTGACTTTGTATCCTGGGAAACCTCAAAGTCCCCCTTCTTTGCCCCCCCCCCCCGCCATCTTTCACACCCAGTGCCCTTCACGTGTTTGAAACATGCCTGCGATGCCTGGTCCCCTTTGGAGATGCCAGGGATCAACCATCCTGGTCCACTCTGACGGGAGGTTGGGAAGGAGCATACTGGCCTCTGCCAGGGTCGGCCACCATTATGCACCTATTTCTGGTTTCCTGGGCTAGCCCGGCGCTAATGGGGATGGGTGCGGAGTATGGCTTCCTTCTCCCTAGCTTTTCTCCTACGCGGAAGGCAGTTTGCTTCTGTTGCGTTTATTCTCTCCCCATCTCGCTGCTTCCCTTGACCGCCGCAGCCTGTAGCCACGCTGATGGTTTTCGATAGAGGAACCAACAGTAGTAGAGTGTTTTTAAATCTTGTTTTTCGCCTGTAGAGGGATAAGCCACCCAAACCTAACAGACATGCTGAACGCTGAAGTCTGGGGCACAGTGGCCCCTCAAGTCCCTTCCCCCGCAGTCGGGAGGTGGTGGTGTGCTTGGGTGGGGATTGTTTTGTTTTTGCCACATTCCAGGGTCCTGAAAACCCACATTCTCTACCCCCTGAAATCTGGGTTCCGTGTGAGTGTTCCGCGCTGTAAAAGAAATCGTCTCTCTCGCAGACCTGTGGGGCCCTTTGGATTTCCTGCCGCTGCCATGATCCTTAACAATACGATTGCAAAGCTCGTGCTCTGCTGGGAAAAATCCCCAGGTGGCGGCCGGCCGCGCCTTGACCTTGCCGAAGGCGCCTTTAACCTGGCTGCCTGAAGGGCTCCGGCTCCGCCGCGGAGGTCCGGGAAGGAGGAGGGCGCTCAGGAGGGGCTGGGTTCGCTCCCCGGCCAGGGCGAGAATCGGGTCGCGGCCGGCGGCTGTGGGGAGGGGACGGGGCGCAGCAGCAACCTGTTTCCTGGCGCGCAGGGGCGGCTCATTCCCGCTCCCCCTCTTCGCATGGGCCGGGCGCAGCCCTCCTCCTCGCCGGCCTCTGGCCGTCTCCAGGGTTCCGGTGTCAGCTGCACCCGCCGAGCCCCCCTCTCGCTTTCTGCCGGCGTCCGGAGGGTGCCGTCGGATTCGGGCTCCTGGGCGGACAGCGCTGCAATCAGCGCGAGCCAGGCGGCTAGGTGGGCGGGGCCTGCGCGGGAAACGCGAGCCCAGGCCGCCTCGTTCCAGGCTACGTTCTAGCCCCCAGCGCCGCGCCGCGCCGCGCGGGGTCCCGGTTGCGCCTCCCACCCCTCTCCCGCGCTGGTCCTCGTTCTGTGGATCCCAGGCGCGCCCCGGGCGCCCTGCGGCTCAGCTTTGCCCAGGAGCTCTCCTCGCCAAAGTTAAGAGGGATGTTTTTACAGGTGGTGGCGTTGAAAGCGTGTGTGTGTGTGTGTGTGTGTGTGTGTGTGTGTGTGTGTCCGTCCGTCCCCGTGTGTCCTGGGGAGGGAGGTGTGCGGCAAGGCCAGACACAGTGCCAAAACGGATTCCCCTCTTTGTAGGCGTTATAAGGGAATGATGAGAAAGAATCTGTTTTCTCTGGGGAGGGTGATGACGGGAAGTCCTTCCACCTAGTGGTGCTGGACCAGTCGGAGCTGATTTCCTGGGGTGAACGAGTGTCTTCTCTTGTCGGGGCCTTGCCTGCAGTAGGTCCTTATGAATGTTTGGGGAATTGAACGCTCCCAGGGTTCTTCAGGCAAGACGAAGGACATAGATGTTCTATGGTTTTAGGAAGCTAATTCTTGGAAGGTTTTATTCCCGGCATGTGTCTTCAAGTCAGTGGGGCAGAGTCTGGTTAACCTGTGAATTCACCATCCTCTGGGGTAGGGAAGTTGTCAGGAATGGAGAGGTTCGGTTTTGGAGAGAGAGATTTTGGATTTATCTGCCAGGATCCTGTTCTTATCAAGGCCTCTCTTTGGGGATGGGGTAGAATGAGGGCAGTAAGCCGATAGAACAACCTATGGACTGTTGCCCACTGCGGGCTTCAGGGGGCAGAACCAGTACTCAGCCTGAAGAACGATCAGAGGACAGTTCCACAGCGAATGGAATGATCTGGAATATGAGGTAGTGAGCTCCCCACCCCCAGTAGAAGATGGGGTATTGAAGTAGTGGGTGACTTGGATCTCCAAGGCCCTCTTTTTTGAGGTATAATCTCACCCCTGCTGTTTTGTGGGAGTAAGTTTATGGGATGTGACTTTAACCCCTTAATTTACTGGGTGGGAATTATGGTTGCCTTGCCTTGGGCAAGTTACCTTTGGAATTTCATTTCTCTCGTGTACGTATGGAAGATATTGTCTAGTTTACAACACTGTAAGGATTAACGTCCGTAAACCTTTGACACACTGTAGGCCATTCACAAAGGATCATTCCCTCCCACCTCCTTCAACCCTTTCCAACATTGTGCATTTGTTGGGTAGGGGTTGGACCAGGAAATCAGCAGCCCCCAAAGAACCAGCAACACTGCATCCACAGTCTATTTAAAACCAGCTCAAATGCTTGAAACAAAAATATCTTCTCTTTTCTTAGAAAAGTCATTTCCAGTTTTGTTAGAATTTCTCCCTCATTGAGTCCTTTTTTTTTTTCTAACAGGATTACATGCTTGTGCAGATTGGTGTGTTACATAACCTGGTATTCTAGATCAAAAGTTACAAATATGGGAAAGAAGGTGATTAGGCATTTAAGATCAAGACTGTTGGGCAACACAAGCAAGGGACTCAGGATGCCCACTCACAGTGGTTAACTGTCTTAGAAGTTGAAGGAAAAAGATGGAATAAGCACATGGTACAAATCCTCACCTGGGTCCCCTCTCTGGTTCTAATGAACAGCTGTTGTGCCTGGACCCCAAACCTTCTGGTCTTCTTGTCCCAGTACAGTCTCCCTCATCCATGAATCTCAAAAGTGAAACAAAAGAACAATGGGATTGAAATCACCTCCTTGCAGATTTAATTCCAAAAGCCTAGCAGGGTAAATCAACGTCAATTCCAGATCTAAGTGGCTGATTTTGACCTGCCTTCTTATATGGTCTATCAGCCTGGCTTATTGTAACTGCAAGCTGAATCACTCCATCTTTGCTTTGCACCTACAGACTACTATGGGGGCCACTGTGAAAGTAAAACATGCCTCAGTTCCAAGGAAACCAAGATACATGGGTCTCTGAACTTACAGTTTTCCTTAAGGAAAGCTTGTAATGAAACAGTATAAATGTAGATGCTTAGTCCTCTGTGGGTTTTATATTTATTACTTTGTCACAGTTTTATTTTTCCAACTTTTGTTTTTATTATATCTAATTACCAAATTATATAATTAGATATAATGCCAATTATATCTAATTACAGAGTAATATATGTTCACTGTAGCAAAGTAAGATAATATAAACAAAAGCAAAAAGAAAATAAGTTTCACCACATTTTGGGTTTTACCTTGTGACTTTTAAGAATGTAGAAAAATAAGACCATAGTTGTAATATTTTGAATGTTTATTGTCATCTAATGATAGATCTTTCCATGTCACAACTTTTCCTCCTATGGCAACATTTTTAATGGCTATGTAAAACCCCAATGTTTTAATGTGGCATGATTTATTTAAATGGTACCCAAATTTTGACTTTTTATTTTTAGTGTGGTATTATGATAACAGAGTTGCAGTAACTATTCTTGTACACACTGCATTTTTCATATATCCTTAAGATAAATTCCTAGAAAGCAGGTTTTGTAGGGTCAAAGGAAGATGCCACGCTAAGACCTTTTGAGCAGCAGTAGGGTACCCCGTGATTTCTACTTCATCTTTTGAACCAGAATATGGCTGTTTGTGTTGCAATCCCTTACAGGCGTGGAGCCCAAGTAGTAGAGGGAGGTAGGGGTAACAATCAGACCTCAAGCAGGGGATTTGCATAACTTTGAGCTGTTCTGCTAAACTGATAGGCAAATCCTTTTTCCAAGAACATTTTTCTTCCCTGGCTGACTTGAATCATCACTCTGTAGAGCTTGAGCCTGCAATAGAGTTTAAATATGTAAATATGTCCCTCTGTATTGTAGGTGGGGCTGGCTCCATGTGAATGACAAACAGTTCCTCAGAGAAGTGAGTGGATCTTCTGCATTTGCTGAGCCAGTGGATTCCTCCCTCCTACCCCGTTTCTTATCCTATGGTTCAGAGTCCTTACACTAGACACCTACCATGTTTCCCCGAAAATAGGACCTAGCCAGACAATAAGCTCTGTGTCTTTTGGAGCAAAATTTAATATAAGACCCGGTCTTATTTTACTATAAGACTGGGCTTATATAATGTAAGACCGGGTATAATATAATATAACATAATACAATATAATACAATATAATATAACATAATATAATACCGGGTATAATATAATATAATACTGGGTCTTACGTTAATTTTTGCTCCAAAAGATGCATTAGAGCTGATTGTTCATCTAGATCTTATTTTCGGGGAAACACGGTAGAAAAATCTTACAAAGGAAACAGTTGAGACTAGCCCACAGCAAGCTTATCCCCACCTGCTGCATGGCATTTTACTGGGAAATCAGCCCACTGTCTCTCTTCATGGTCCCTGGGCACTATAAAAAAAAGAAGAAAAGAAGAAATTAACAGCCTACATGCTGTTTCCAAAGTGGAAGGAGTGGGGTTTTCGTCCCATCCTTGCTTGGGCCAATTCAATCAGAATGTGTATTTGTCAGTCTCATTCTTGCTCTTTCACGTGTCAGATTTCTGTGACCCAGAAAACATTTGTTCTCTGTGGTTAGATGACTTGTTATCTGACACAGAATTCAGTGGAGCCAGTGGAGGAAGTCCAGTCTTCCCATTTCCAAGGTGGCCCCACGCTCAGCAGGAGGCATCAGGGGTTCCTTTAGAAAGGATAGAGAGGTCACCCGGGGGGTTGTGGGACAGTGTGGTCACCGTAGAGAAAACCCACTGCGCTGGTGGCTGACTTTGAACTCCTGACAAGTGTTTAGATGCTGCCTTTGATACTGACACCACTCTGGTTTCACTAGGGAAGGTGAGGGAATGTTTTTGTCCTTTGTCATGTTCTGAACATCAGATCAAGGCTTTTCTTTCATTTGGAAAACCAAAAGGAAACAGGACATAAATGTAGCAGGATCTCAGGAGCAGTGGAGCAATGCCTCCTGCTCGGTGTCCCCTAGAGTCCTGCATTTGCTTTGCAGATTGGTAGCTCTACAGCCTGGGCCGACAGATGCAATCGTTTAATCATTGTAGTCCTCTAGAACATTAGGTTTTAAGAATGTATGTCTCTTAAAGAGCTGATTTTCTTGCCGTGGAATGACTGTTGATTTCTAAAAGTCTGTTCTTTGAATCCATGGAAAGTCAAGCAAAAGGATTGCCGCGAATACATTATGGCTTTGGGTGAAACACGTGTCCTTTCCTGGAATGTTTCCCTCTCTATAACATTAGGTTGCCAGAGGAGTGTGGATTTGATGTTTTGTAAGGTAATGCTTCTCAAACTTGAGTACACACACGGATCACCCAAGAATCTTGTCAAAATGCAGCTTTTGATTCAGTAGATCGGGAGTGGGGCCCAAGAATCTGCATTTCTGACAGGCTCCCAGGTGGTGCGGTGCTGATTGGTACCTGGCACGCAGGTGGAGTAGCAAGGTTTCAAGCTCCTTCCTACTCTGACATTATTTCAGAAAGTGATAATAATGGCCACCCGCTGTCAAGAGCTGTCTAAGAGTAGGAGATTGGTACTGTAAAGGAAGGTATCCATTCTTTCCTTTTGGATTTTGAGAATTGGCATCTTTATTTCAGAAGAGAGTGGAGAGGGACATAGTCAACCCTGTCATCTGGTGGGTGTCGGGCGAGAAAGTAGAAGAATGGGGCAAGAGAAACACAAACAGGTACTAAGTGCCTTCTGTGTGTCCGGTAGCTGCTGTTATCCCATGTTCCAGATGAGGAAAATTGAGGCTCAGTGAGGCAAGCCATTTGCCCAGGGTTACACACATAGGACTAGCATTTGACCATAGGCCTCTCTGGCTCCTAAACCCTTGTTTTTCCTAGAATGGCCATTTTGTAACTTTCTAGAATGCCACATAATAAAAACTGAGTGCTTAGAAAAGTGTTTCCCTTTAAAGGTCCTTTTACTGGGCCTACTTTGAGAGTGAATCAAGACATTTAAAAATTTGCATCATTATCATGCAAGCAATTAAAGTGCTTAAGAGCTTAAAAGCAATTTGTTCAAGTTGGTTAAATATCCGCCCTCCCCAATCTTGTTGGTATTATTAATTTACTCATCAAGCTGTGACATCAAAACCATTGCGAAGGTAAATGCCAATATCTTCTGATCGGTGGAACCTTTCAAATGAAAGGAGTTTGTGTTGATGGAGTCCACAGTGGAAGGATCCAGTTCAGCGTTGAGTCAGAGAAACCAACCTTTTGCTAAATAAACCCAGTCCGGCTTTGGCCTCAGGATGAGAATTGGCCATTTAAACGTCTTATTAAAGTGCAATTATCCTGGGAACTGGTTAGCAGTGCAGCTCTTTGCAAACATTAATTAGCTGATCTTCACATCACCCCCACATGGCAGATAAGTAACATTAACCCTGCCTTCAAGAGAACAAGTAGACACGTGAAGATGAGGGTGGAAGAGGCAAAATCTTGCCTTTCAGGAAGTATGGGAGAGGTAGGCGAAATGAGGAGATTATATGTTTGTTACTTAATGAATATTTATGCAGTGATGTGCTAGATATTCTAGAGCTATGCTCTGGAATGGGGAAGTCACTAGTCACAATTTAAAAGACATTTAATTAAAATTAAAATTAAGACTTCATTTTCTCAGTTGCACTAGCAGATTTCAAGTGCTTGATAAAGGGTAGTGCCTGCCATGTCAGAGAGTACAGGTATAGAACATTTCCATCATTGCAGAAAATTCTGTTGGAAAATATTGGTCTAGAAGCTTGGGATGATTAAAGACAAACGCAAAGATCCCTGCCCTTGTGGAAATCTCCTGTAAAATGTCCTAAGACAATAGCTGACATGTGATAGCCATTACATAACCCAAGCTGTGGCTAAGTACTCTGGTTAGGGACCTACCAAACCACTGGAGCCAAATAACTTGAGTTTAAATCCTGGTTCAGCCACATGCGGGTTGTTTGATTGGAGGTAGGTTATTCAAACACTCTGTGCCTCTTCGCAGATTCATGCCACTAGTTTTCAGTGTTCTTATTAGCCAAGATCATATCTAAGACAATGTTGGATTCTGGAGATGGTGCTGGGAGAGAGGTATTCTTCCTTTGCTGCTGGTAGAAATGCAAATTAATACACCCTTTTAGTAAAGCAATACGGTAGTCCTGTCAGTAGTCCTAGAAACACTCCCGGTAGTCCAGTATTCCCATGCTAGGAATCTAGCCAAAGAAAAGAATCAGAGATAGGAAGACAATTTTGTAAGAATAAAAATGTTCATTGTAGTATTATTTATAATAGTGGGGGATAAAAAAGATAGACAATTGGATTGGACAAAAAAAGTATGGTAGAGCCAAATAGTGGGACATTAGAAAAGATTAAATGTTTTTGAAAACGTGTTTTTGTGACATGGAAAAGGCCACAATAAAACTTAATGTTTTTAAAAAATACTAAACACTATGTAGACTATGAAATCCCAGAAATGTTCACTTCTGGGCAGAGCACTGTTAACCATTCACGCCCAACCATCCACCCAGCCAGTGAGGCTTCAGGAATTCCCAGGTAGGAAAAGGAATGCCTGATCTCTGTCCACTTCCTTTCAAAGCAGGCATTGCTGAAGCAGGACTGAAGGTTGGACATTGGGAAGAGTAGATCCTGGCCTTCAAGGTGGATACACCCTGTGCTCTGTCTGCTATGTTGTGTGCTCAGAGACTCCCAGCTGCTCCTCATCTGCCCTTTCCAGCAATTGTGGGATTTCTTTCTGGCTTATCCAATCCAGTGTTTGTCTGCCTTCAAGGCCAGCCAAGACGTACTTCCTAATGTCCAACCTGAATTCCCCTTTATGGCTGTTTAAGTCCATTTCTGCATGCACTCTGAGGTGATTCAGACTGAACGGCATGAAATAGGAGTGAAAACATCAGCTTTGGAGCCTGCAAGAATTGGTTTCAGACCCTGATGCTCACCTCCCTGCCATGTAACCCTGGGCAACCCTTCTGTGTCTCAGTGTCCTCATTTCGAGACTCCGGAAGCAACTGATCCCATCTCACACAGGAGGATTAAGTGTGCACGTCAGGAGAACATCTGGCACATGCAGGTAAATGAAAACGCAAATGATTTCTGAGGCCATGTAAGAGTGGAAAACGCCAGCAGATTTTGGGTTGAGTGCTCTGCTTTGTCACCTGCGTGAATTCAAGCAAGTTACTTACATGTTCTGAGCTTCAGAACATATAAGTAAAAAAAATATACATATATATATATATTTTTATGTATGAAATAGAAAATAGAAGTATCCACCTCAAAGGCTTGTGTGGGATTCGTGAGGTCACTTGCACAGCATCTAACATGCAATGTCTTCTATGTGGATGGTGGCTCCTGGCGATGCTATTTGTCCTCTTATATCTTCACCCACTGTGCTCCAGGAGGGAACTGAACTATCGGCACAGTTCAGTGATGGACCTAAGCGTGGAGGGGAATCTGGGAGGGTCTAAAGGAGCGTCTTCCAGGACTGAGAGGCCCTCTGGCACCCCTGCCTTCTGAAAATGGTGGTGCCTGTGCAAGTGGAAAAACCGAAGGGCTCTAGATCTCGGCCAGCAGGTCCTGGTTCTGATTCTGTTCCTTTGCCACTCTGCACCAGCTTGGTCATGATGCTCTCAGCCTGCTTCTCTGAGCTGCTGCCAGGTGCTAGATTTTGAGTTCCAGCACGCTGTCCGCACAGTGGATCCTAACCCTGGCTATGTATTAGAATCACCTGGGAACGCTCAGTAAAGACCAGAACAGAACCAGGCATCAGAACTCCATAGAGCTCCCCGGGGACGGTAAGGTGCAGCCAGGACTGAGAAATGATGCATAGAAGTAGAGCCTCGTTAAAAGTGCGTTCCCTCCGTTCTTCAAAAAAGCACAGAGGGATCCCGTATCTAGTACTTTATTCATGAGGTGGGTCACCTAATTTATTTGAGTCATGGGACTACTAATATAGTAGTCAAGGCTTCTTTCCTACCCCTCCCTGCCTTCTGGCAAATGGGGATATCTGGGTCTGGAAAGTGGCCTTCTCACTCAACCTGTCTCCACATTCCAACCCAGTTGCATTTTGAGTGCTGGAAAGGCCTGTCTCTTGCCTGGAGATGTTGTGACATTCCTTTGACCTGGTTTTGCTCTTTTTATGTTCACTTCTGGGCAGAGCACTGTTAACCATTCACGCCCAACCGTCCACCCAGCCAGTGAGGCTTCAGGAATTCCCAGGTAGGAAAAGGAATGCCTGACCTCTGTCCACTTCCTACAAAAGGCTTATCAGATGGTGGTAGCTTTCTCGAGCTAATGCCGGAGACTTGATGTTGAAGGACCCTGGAGGCTTTGCACTTCTGGATGGTTCGGGTGATTTTAGATAGTTCATATCTGCTTGAGAAAACCTATCTACTCAGTTGGCTGCTTTTTTTTTTTTTTGAGTTCACCTCAAGTTCATCTCAAAGTGGGAAGCAGTGTTATGTTCTGGAGAGGACTTTTTAAGCTTAAGGTGCCTAGGCGCTGCCTAGGACTTGTTAAAATGCAAGTTCTGATTCAGTGGGTAGGCGGGTGGGCCTGAGAGTCTGTATTTCTAACAAGCTCCTAGGAAAGGCTGATGTTACTGATTCAAGGCCCAAGGGTTTTAAAACCCTGATCTTCCTGCTTCCTCCTCTTCCTCATCTCCCCAAGTTCAGGGGTACCAGATGTGGAGTGTCATAGAGCAAATGGAGTGGGTCTGTTTTGTGCACCTTTGCCAGTATTGTGGTGGCCTCAGTGGTGGCAGCTGCAGTGTGGCAGTAGACATAGTACATAGTAGTGGCCGTTATCATAGTGCCACAGAAAATTTCCTGTTCCAGGTATTACGTTGTACTCTCCAGGCTTCTTTCACGTCCTCGAACTCATTAAGTCTCATGGAACGTTGTGGAATAGGTAGCAATTTTTATCACTAGGATGAGTATTTGAAAAATGTATAACATTTATCATGTTTGTATTTAATATGTTTTTTGTCATTACACCAATAGTACATGTAATCGGTAGAAAGTTTAGAAAACCTAAGATAACCCAGAGAACAAATGAAGATAACTCATAATCAGTCCTGCCACATAGAGGTAGTTCCCTTAACATTTTCTCTCCAGTGTTGGTTCTACGTACAGTCTTACTCCCTCCTCCACCATTTGGGAGCAGATCGTACACATTGTTCTGTAACGTTAATCTGGCCTGATTATCTCCCCATGCCATTACATTTTTCTTCCATCACGACTTTTCATAGCTATGTAGTATTCCATCATAAGGATATATCATTATTTGTTTAATCAATTCCTATTGTTTTCAATTTTTCACCACTGTAAATAATGTGGAAATCAACATTTATGTATTTCTCTATTTCCTTCAGCCCATTTTTTTTTTTAACTTGAAAAATTAAAATCTACTAGGTCAAGATTATGCAGCTTTTCAGGGCTTTTGATTATGTGTTGCTCAATGGCCCTGCAGAAAGATTGAGCCACGTTTCCTCAAATCTGGTGGGAGTTAGATCAGGGAAGTTACCGTCATTCCCATTTTATGTGGGGAGTTGTCATTTACCAGGAATGCCAGGGTATCACTAGGGAAGCCCAGAGCAGACATCCCCACTGGTGCCCCAGGTTCTGACGAGTGTGTGTTGAACTGTGTCACACTGGGTGAGGTGGTCATTAGGCTATTAGGATTGACCTAGATCATGTTTTGCTTCCTGGATCTGTGGAGATGTCTGTACTTTTGATGAAAGAGGGGAAGGGAGAAGAAAAGTACTCAGTGTCTCCCACACTTTAGGCTCATGGTCCAAATACATCTGGATCCTGAGTATTTCTCGCCATCGGCACTTGGACAACCTTCCTCAAAGCCCCCGTCCTTTCTCACCTGGATGATTTCAGTGGCTTTTCTCACGGGGCTCCCTGCTCTGTCTCTGTCCCCTTGCAGTTTATTCTGAACACAGCAGCCAGATCCTGTTAAGACATAAATCAGAACATGTCAGTCCTTGGTTCAAAACTCTGTACGGTTCCCCATTTGCCTCAGATAGAGCTGGTAGTCCTTACGGGACCTACAAAGCCCTCCTGCACCAGCACGTCTCCCCTCCATTGCGGACCTCACTTCCTGCCCTTTGTCCCTCACCTCCCATGCTTGTTGGAACATGTCAGGCCTACTCCTGCCTCAGGGCATTCCTCTGCCTGGAATGTTCTTCCCCTGGACATCTACACGGCTGGCTGCCCACCTCCAAGTCTTTGCCCTGTGTCACCTTCTCAACAAAGCGCACCCTGGCAATCCTATTACATGGGTAACGCCTCTTCCCCGCCTCCAGTGTTCCAGACCTCTCTTACTCTACTATATATTCTTTCCACGGTGTTAAATACTAGGTTTTATGATTTTAACAAGATCACACTGTCTGCTGTGTTAAGGGCAGGTCAAAGGCAGAGCTTACTATATAAATTCTTTATTATGATTATTGACTGTGGCAAAAAAAAAAAAAAAAAAAAGACCACCCAAGTGAGAGCAAGCAGAAGCTATTTATTAGGCGCTTGCCATAGCGGGAGTCAGCCACCACCACTTGCCTTTGGTGAGACTCCAAGGCAGGCAGGGAGTGGGGAAGCTTCGCAGTGAAGAAAGGGAAGGCTTTTGGGCTGCCTTGTCTTGGAAGCTGTTAACCCAAGGAAGCTGGAGGCAGGATGACTAGCAGCAGCTTCTTACGTGCTTGGTTTGGGAAGCATATCTGACTGTCTCTCTTGGTTCTGAGGCGGAAGTGGGGGCAAAAATGAGGACAGCTGGCAGGTTATTGACCATTGGGGCTGGTTGCTGCAGAGCTTGGGAGTCAGAGTTCTGTTTTCATGTATGGTCTGGCTATTGTCATTTGTCTGTTGACTCTCACATGACTTGTACATCTTCACCACATGGTTTTCTTTGTCCTTTGTTGACTGAGGTGACCCCAGTTCCTAGAGGAGTGTCTGCCAATAAAGTGCTCTCAGTCTTTGTGGAATCATCCGCTGCATTTAGCCTACAGCAACTCACTGAGTCCTCACAACAAGCTGAGGTCTTGTTTTCCCCATTTCCTAGAGGAGGAAATGGGGCTCAGAGAAGTTAGACATCTTGTCCAAGGTCACTCCCAGTGAGTCAGGAAGCCAGGGATCCTGCACAGATCCATCTGACCATAAGCAAATGCCCCTCCCCAAGAGCTATTTATAATTAGTTCACGGGAAATAGAGGGGTGGGAATTTGCCCAGTTTACTTTGTGGCAGGAGCCAGATAGGCACCATCTTCAGATGTCTCTGAATTTTCAGCCAAAACTTTTAATAGAAGATGTTTAGCCTTTCCCGATACTGACCTACACTGATGAATGATGCCTCGTAGCAAGAATTAATTTGGGTTTCTAGAAGGAGAATTTCCCTTTGTAACCTACCCCTTAAGATGGGAAGTAGAGTGGGGAATTCATTTTACATCAAGTTTGGGTGATGGTCTCAGGCATCAAAGCAGGTTTCTAATGCCCCCACATTTAGTGGTGTGTGTGTGTGTGTGTGTGTGTGTGTGTGTGTGTGTGTGTGTACCTATACTTTACAGCACATTCTTGGAACTTGTCAAGTTAAAGTGTTGCCACGGTAACTCTCATGGCTGTCATTTCTTGATTTGTCGTCAACCATCTCAGTTTCCCATCCCTTAATCATGGACTTAAATTCACTTGTTCGGAAGTGGACCCCAGAGATAGGCAGGCAGAGGGCAAAGAGAGGATGTGATGTGGGGAAGGCCAACAGATGTTAGAGAGCTCATGCCAGAGGCGGGAGTCAGGTTCAGATGAACAGACCCTGCCAGCTAAGATAGTTAGGTCGTTTGATCCCTACTATGTGCTGACTAATGTGTGCTGAGCATTGCAACTCATACTGAGTAGACTTATGATGCTCCATCTCCAGCTGTGTGAACAGTAGAGTCAGGATTTGAATCTGGATCTTTCTGGCTCCAAGTCTGTGTTCTTCTACTTTACCATTCCAGGAATCAGGAGAATATGACCAGCCCTTTGAGTTTGGTCTCTTAGGAGCTGCCCAGCAGTCTTTCCCCAAGGGCTCCAGAGGCCAAGGTAGGCAGGCTGTGGCTGGGTGGAGAGCTGCCTGCAGTTTCACATCAGGGAGAATATCCTACCAAGCAGTGGACTGCCTGTGAGGGGAGTGAGCTCCCCATCATGGGAAGAGTGCAAGCGGGAGCTGTCGGGATATTGAGGAGAAGATTCCGGCAGGAGGTAGGAAGGCGGACTCACTGTCCTCTTTAAAGATTCAATTAAAGAGTGGCCAGTCTCTTTGGTGGGCCTGCTCATCTTGCTCTTCAGCACCATTGTTGAGTATACCGATTAATCAGTCAGCAAGAGTTTGCTGAGTGAGCTCCGCCTGGAGTAGGTGTCATTCAGGTCAGAAGGGCAGGAGAAGCCACTCCAACCTCACGGCACTTAAGATAGAGTTAAGAGTGTTACCAGATATGATGAATTTCAGAGTCAGACTGACCTCAGTTTACATCCTGGCTGCGCCATCTCTAGCCCAGGCATTCCGGTTTGGGCACCAGTGCCTAGATAATCCCTCGCTGTCCCTGGCTGAGATCCACTGTGCTAGCTTGCATGATCTTTGGCAGATGAAACAACCTCTGTGGTAGTTCCTTCCTCTAATACAGAGTAATAACACCTGCTTTCAGGATGAAATGGAATGACATTAACCCAGCCTCTAGCACAGAGCCTGGCATGAAGTAGACACAGCAGAAAAAGAACCCCACACCCAGGTTGACTGAGGGTGGTAAGGACAGCTTCAAAAAGAAAGAAGTGTTTGGAGTCAGACTGGAAGGATGAGCCCATGTTTTCGGAATGGCTGAGAAATACTGTGACCGTTATTATTCCTCCTCCTCCTTCTACCCTTCTAGGTTTCCTGTCCTTTGCTGATCATTCTCTCTTGTCTCCTATACAGTCAGCCAAAGAGACTCTGACACCCTCAGCTCCTAGAAGCAGTAGGCTTGGCTGTGGCGCCCCACTTAACAGTCTCTGTGCCTACTGCTCTGGGCAAGTGCTTAGACTTGTCCCCAACCTGGAGTAGGCCAACAGCAGGCCCTGTTTCCCTGACTTGTTAAGTATGAATTGGACACGTGTCTCCATGCAGCTCCTTTGCAAGAAAATGCCCTGAGTAAGCGTTCAGATCTGGCTTGGACGTGACAGCAGCTACAAATGAAGCTGAATATTTTATGAAGACCTTTTCATAACGCATGCACCGCTCTTAGGGAGGGTCCAGGGAGAGAGAGTACAGGCTGGAGAATCCATCAGATTAGCTTGGTCTGAGCCTGGACTCTTTGCTGGAACGTTGGGGTGAAGTCCCATAACTTCCCTCTGCCTCAGTTTCCTCATGTAGAGGCTTGCAACTAATTTGGTGTTTTGTTGTGAGGGTTATAGGAGGTAATATCAGCAAAGTACCTGGTAGGGTGCATGGGACATAGTAGGGGCTTAGTAAATGTTAATTCTCCAGTTGGAGCCTTCCTGTTCTCTTCCCTGAATGGGTGCTTTTAGGGGCGACATAGTCTCCTTGGGTGACACAGGCCAATGGGGCTCAGGCCACCCCACCAGCCTCCTCCTTCGAACCTAAGCTTAGGGATCAGGCCCAGCATCCTCGGAGAGCTCTCTCGTCGGTCCCCTACCGAAGGCAGGATGTAGAGAAGAATTCTCTCTGCTCCAGACCTGCTGAGCATACTGTCAATTACTATCCCAAGTATACCGTGTTTCCCCGAAAATAAGACCTAACTGGAAAATAAGCCCTAGCATGAGTTTTCAGGATGACATCCCCTGAACATAAGCCCAAATGTGTCTTTTGGAGCAAAAATTAATATAAGACCCTGTCTTATTTTCGGGGAAACAAGATAGAGGTGGTAAGCAAATGCCTGCCTTGCCTTTGTACAAAAATGACTACTGAGAAGAGCCCAGATAGAAGCCTGATGAAGCTCCCCTGCCCCGGGCCAGCCCCAGCTTCAGGCCAGACCCTTGCTCCTGTTCCTACCAGGGAGCCAAGGCTGTCGTGAAAATAAGAGGAGTGTGGGAACTATTGTGTAACTATTTTTATACCCACATTAAACTTGATGTTAGTGCTTCTGAATTATTTAACATTTGTCTTTCTCAGCTGACCTCTCCAGCAAGTTTTTCTCTCTGGGCAGAGAAAGTTGTTCTATGGGAAACAATGGAGGCAGACAAACATTGGCTGCGGGGCTTCTGCCTTCCCTTCGGGGAATGACATTATTAGGTGTCCTATTATGAACCTGGGGCCTCATATGAAACTTAGGTGACAGGTATTCTTGCCTCCAATTTACAGGTGGAACATGGAGGCTCTGAGAGGTTAGGTAATTTGCTGAAAACTACATAGCAGGAAGTGAGGGAGTCAGGATTCAAATTCAGGTCTTTCTGCTGGTGCTACTCCTACTGAGATGGGCTCTTTCCTTTCCTGTGTGTGTGTAGGCCAGTGCCACCTGTTAGCTCATGGGGCACCATGTCAGATCACCCCCAAACAGTGTGGAGGTGAGGGCAGGTGGGAAGAGGGACCTCAGAGGCTGAGAAATGAGAAGCAGGGATGAGGGAGTCTCTTGGTTCAACACAGTATATTGGGATAATGGGAAAAACTGTCCCTGCTTTTAGCATGGGGTCCCTTCCGTGGACTTTGAAGGCCCCGCTTCTGTCAGCACCACCTGTCGGGCAAGAGACCCTCCCTCACAGTCCAGCCATCCTCTTTAAGGTGGTATCTGCACCTTGGGCCTCTTTGAAGGGCTGATGATTGACGGCTCTAAACCACCCCGGACAATGGGAGGGAATGAACTAGACTCTTATTATCTGCCTCTCATAATTAAAGTCCATCATGGACTTTTAATGTATTTTGAAATAGACATCCAGACTTGAAAGGAATCCTACTGTAGATGGAGATCAAGTCTCCATGCAGAGGTACTTTCTCACTGATAATCTGTTTTTATTTCAGAGCCAGGGAAGATTACACATTTTCTTTATTCTGACTCTTTAGCTCCTATTTAATTATGGGTGACCTCAAGATGACTCTCTTTCAAGCATTTTAAACTCCTCATTCTACCTTGGTGGAAACCCTGGTAGAATTATCCTATGAACTCTCTGTGGGAGACAGACCTCTGAAAATTAGCCAGGGACACTTATTTCAAAAGTGCCCATCGTCGCGGTTTCAATAAAATGCACTGGGATAAAATAGTTGTTAGTAATGTTAATAACAGCTGTATTTTGATAGGAACTCACTTTATGACTGTTTCAAGTGGTATCACTTTCCGTTAAATAAAGTAATATTTGACATGGGCACATTCCTTGATATTAAATTCCAGATAGCTAAATGAAATACTAGTTCTCCTTCATATATATATATATATATATATATGTATATATGTGTATGTATGAGAGCAGCCCTACCATTTTTTTTCTGAATGCCTCTATTTATGAAAACATGCAGACGAGGTAATGGAATGGCATTCCAGATGGCTTCTTATGTGAAATAATTTGATTTAAAGTTTTACGAGCATTTTAAAAAATGACCAGTGTGTTTTCAAATGTCTCTGCTTGTGATGTTGAGAAGGAGAAGGAGGGAGAGTCACAGTTTAAAAATACCTACCATGTGCCGGGTGCTTTTGTGCAAGCCTCGTCTCACCTAACGCATCCACAAGCACTGTAGGAGTAGACATTATCCGTCCACTTTTCACTTCCTGCAAAGCTGAGTCTCTGGAAGGTTACATTCCTCTAGGAAAGTAACATTCCTAGGCTACACTGCTTGTGGAATTAGGTTCGAACCTGGGATTATCTGACTGTGGAATGCGTGCTGTTACTTCTGCTCGTACTGGCTCCTGGAACTGGGTTTCAAGCCTTTTTTCCATATTGCGCGTATAGGGGTAGGTATGCGGGTGTATGGAGAGGTGTAATAGCTTTTTGTTTTTGTTTTTTTCCCATGAGGGAGAAGAACACACACACACACACACAAAAACAAACAAACAAACAAACAAACAAAAAACTGGTGTGTATACAAATAAGTTCGAGAAATGCCAAATTGGCCAGGTTAAACGTGTTTTTGTACTGCAGGAATTCTCCGAGACTCCACTATGCCGGTGTGAATCTCCCAGAGAGATAAATAGCACATAAGAGTTCCCAAACTTCTCACATGAGAGTTTTTCTTTGTTTGTTTGTTTTAGTGTTTGCAGAGCATCTCCTAAGAGTAAGGTTCCTTCAAAAACTCTTTGGGAACTTGACTCCATGGATTAATGAATGAACAGGGTTATTAAGATCACTGTTCCCATCTTGGAAAGGTGGTCAGAGCAGAAGGCCGCCCTGCCCAGACTCTGTTTGCTGACCTTCTCAGGAGGCTGCAAGCCTACCTTCTCTTTCTGAGGCATTAGTCACTCAGATAAATGGGGTGGTTTTCTGTTCCAACCCTTCCCAAACTATTTTATTGGAAACATCAAAGAATTTATATACAAAGCATAAGGATTTAACATTTTTTTTTTTGTATGTTAAGTCATTAGGAGGGAGAAAACCTTTCCCTTGTATTGTGAGAAGGATTTGCAATTGTTGAAAGAGCTACAAGACAAAGATAAGCTTTTATAATAATATATAGAACAAAGAGAACACAGTGGGTTGGAATCAAAATTATTTAAACCTGTCTTATTCCATGAAGGAAACTGAAAAAAAAAATGGTTTCTCGTTCATATTTTCTCTTTCATAGATGTACACACACACACACACACACACACACAAGACAGTATCACACAGGAAGTCGGAAGTCTCACACCTTGGACCTGGAAGGGAACTGAGGAATAATTTGGCTCACTTATGTAGCTGGAGAAACTAAGACCTCCAAAAAGAAAGGGTCTTGCCTGAACCTACAAAGCCAGTTAGTTCATGGGACATCACGCCAAGGGTTGGAAACGGGTCGTGATTAACATGTTTTGAACTCTTACGACATATGTGGCAGAGCCAGTCTCTTTACCTCCCCACTACCAACCCAGGAGGTGGGTGTTATTTTCACCTCAAACTGAGGAAATGAGGCCGGGAACTATACAGCGACATGGCCTATGGCTGGTAACCGGCCATTTAGTGGGATCTGAACTCACTGTAAAGTCCGTAGTCACATGTCAAGTTCAGAATGCGTTTCTTGACTGCCAATCTGATTTCATCATGTCACCCGCTACCCCACCTCCCACCCCTGACGTACAGGAAAGAGCTAGGGGTTGACCTGGTTGCCTTCCAATGAGGCAGGAGGGATCACATCCATTCCTGTGCTGTGCTTGCTGTGGGTGCCATTCTGAACAGGGAAGGGTGCAGAGGACACACTTGTGGGCGTGAGCTGCTTGGCTTCCTTGTTCCCAGCTGCTGAAGCGGCTTGTAAGCAGTGGGCTGAGTCATCCAGCAGACAAAGGCCACTGACTCAGCACATAGAGGGAGGTGTGCTGTGTTCTCAGTTCAGCATTGCCATGGCTTGCTGAGGGTGGTTTTGCATTCTTTAAAAAGCAAGGTATGTGTTTAATCTTTTCCACTGCTTTAGGTGTGAGTTTGTCCTGAAGACAGGGGAATGGCTCATCTGCCACCCATGGGCTTCTTGCCATCCTATGCTTCAAATGTTTGTAAGTTAAGCCTGTTATAAATATGGCCTGGAGTGTAAACAATCCAATGAGTTTGGCTTCTTTCAGAAGTCGTGCCTGGGGAGGCCACACATTTACTTAGTTCATGCCGCCATTCCTAGACACACGGTTGGACTCCCCTTTGGGAATTTGGGTATTTGGTCAGTCATTCATGCACAAAGTCTTTCAATTAATATTTAAGAGTGTCCAATTTGCCAGTCACTCTGTAAGTCCGGGGAAAAGATAACCCCTGCCTTCAAGGAGGTCACAGTATGTTGGAAGACACAGCCGTGGGAAGGAGTGATTGAAGCAGGATGTAAGTACACCACGGGGCTTCCAAGAGGGTCAGCCACCTCTGCAAGGGGGCAATCAGGGGAGGTATCACAGAGGATATGAAGCTTGAACTGCATTGAAGGGTGATCAGAGTTAGGCAGGGGGACCAGTGAGGGCATCCAGGTGAAGGGAGCAGCATATACAGATACTTAGGCAAATGGCAAATCAAGTTATTTTCGTTGGACGCAAGCAGAGGATGTTGTGCTGGGTGATGCCGTGGTACAGTGAAGAACAGGTTGGAGAGGTTCCGAAGAGCCAGCCTTGACCTTCAGGGCTAGCTTATAAGCACATGGTTGGCTGTGACTCACCAGTTAGAAGTGGCTTCTTCCAAACCGTAGTGTTGGAATTCCTGATGTGCTCCACGGTTTCCATATTGCAATCCCAGTGTCTTTTGCTTATTTAAAGAAATCAATTGCACCTGGAAGCAGCAAGTTTACCAACATAGAGAAGACTTCCTAAAAGATATTCTAGACCTGTACTTTTCAGTAGAAGTCTCTGGAATGATGGAGATGTTCTGTATCTTTGATCTCCCATGTGGTCATCATCCGTCCCATGCCACTGTTGGGTCCTTGAAATGTGGCTACAATAGAAGTGCAAATTTTATTTAGATTTTATTATGTTTATATTACTTACGTACAATTATCATATTCATGTTCTCCTTTTATTGGGCGGTGCTGGTTGAGTGAGAGGAAACAGAAGCCCACTACTCATGCAAACACGTGTGAGATATAAAGTGGGAAAAGGGTCTCCCTGAAAGCGGGTACCATAGCCGGGGAGAGTACCGTTAAAGGGGTGACCAGATCTGCCTAGGGACCAAGAGAGTGAGAGAGGAGAGACCTTTTCTTAATGGGCCCTGAAATTTGAGGAGATCTCTACATGGGGAAATGTGGAATGACTTCCTGGGCAGAGGAGAGAACATGAGAAAAGGGAAGAAAGCTCTGAAAAAGGGCATCCATGAGGGAACTAGGGTAGGATGATATGACCTCCAGGAGAAGGAAGACCACTAGGGATCTTGACTTTATTCTGATAGTGCAGGGAAAGTATATAAAAATGATGTCACATCATGAAGGTCAGCTAGAGGTCAAGAGCATCATCCAGGATGGCGGGAGATTTGAATACTGTTCTTCAAAGGGCTGCATAAGTCTGTAGACATGGAACTTAAACTCCACCATTCAAAGTGAAGGTTTTAAAGTGAAAATGCAGTGTTGAAATTTCTTCTGCTTAGGTGGGGCTCTCCTTGTTCTATTGCCATGTTTACTACCACTCTGGTATTTGACGTTTTCTGCAAATCTCGAAGTACAGACAACAGCATCCGGGCACTGGAAGGCATATTAGGGAGCAGCCCCCCATGAGCCACTGACAGCCAAGAGAGGGAGACTGAAGTGCAGACAGGCTGGCTGGCCTGCTCATAGCATGTAGCTTTCCCTTGCGCCATACAACCTTGCCTTTGGTGCTACCATTTAATCTCTGGGCCAAAGAAAACTCCACATATATTTCCAATACTGGCGTACGAGTCAACAGCTTGAAATACACCTGACTTTAAAGAGCAAAAATAAAGTTCTTTTAAGTGATTTCTTCAGCCCAACATAAATGTGCCAAACATTGACATTCTTCCGCCAGTCTTTAGATTTGAGGCTCTCAGTTAACTACTTTCCAGATATCTGCTTTGCCTTTAATGGTATACAGTATCGATCTATTGATCAGGGCCTCAGCCACAGTGTATCTTGACTAAACTGTCCTATGTTCCTAGCAAATAGGGAATGACGGTGTGAGTGGTGAGAGAGCATCAGAGTTACATTTGTCTGCAGTGTCTATCTTTTTTTTTTTTTTTTTTGCTTTTGTCTGGTTATGCTCCAAAGTCCTGACTGTGCGTGAGCCATAGGATGTGAGCCTTGCCCGAGAGCAGTGTTTGTGGCAGGCACACCCTGGAGGGTATAGGGCAGAGGCCTGGAATGGAACCCGGCCCTGCCACTGACTAACTAAGACATGGGACAAATGACCCAGACTTCATTGCGTCTCAGTTTCCCCATTTGTAAAACTAGATCTCAATACCACCCTGACTAGGTTGTTACTGATGGTGAAATGACGTGTATGGAAAACTCTCAGCATCACATTTCTTTATAATAGGATACCCGTTTAATAAATGGTAACTAGCACTGTTATTTTTGTCAAATTTTCAAGTCATAACTAATGATTTTTTTTAAAAAATAAGCACATGAAAGGATGCCTACCACCCTAGCGACATTAGTCACTAGGGAAATAAAAATTAAAACCACAATGAGGTATGACTTCAAACCTGCTCAAGTGCGTAAAAGGAAAATACCTGATCACACCGAGTGTTAGCAAGGAGGTGGAGCAAAAGAAATGGAACATGATGGAGAACAGTGGAAGTTTCCTAAAAAGTGAAATATACATCTAGCTTATGACCCAGCCATTTCCCTTCTAGGTACTTACCCAAGAGAAATGAAAGCACAGTTACATACAGAGACCTGTACAGAAATGTTCACAGCAGCTTCGTCCAAACTGTAAAAACTCAAATGTTTATTAACTGGTGAATGGGTAAACAGATTGGGGTATATTCATACAGGGGATTACTACTCAGCAATGAAAAAGGGATGAATTCTTGATAAACCCAACAACATAGATCTATATCAAAATAATGATACTGAGTAGAAAAAGCCACACAAAACAGAATATGTGCTGTCTGACTCCACTTACATAAAATTCTACAAAATGCAAAGTAGTGCATTGTGATAGAAAGCAAATCATTGGTTGCCTGGAGAGCGGAGATGGGAGGAGGGATGGGGAAAGTTTTGGGGGTGAGGATATATTCATTATCTTGATTGTAGTGATGTTTTCATAGCGGTATACTGATAACAAAACTCATCGAGTTAAAAAATGTGAACATGTACAGTATCGTACATCAATTCTAGATCAATAAAGTTATGTTTTGTTTTGTTTTGTTTTAGTTAATGTCCCCTACAAGGAAAGACAGCAAACTCATAAACCAGTGTTTGTTTACAAGATGATGGGTTAGCTTCAGATGCTACCCCAAGGAATGGAGTGGACTCCCAGTTCTACCACTTGTTACATCACCTTGCGAAAGTTACTAAACCTCGCTGAGCCGCAGTTTTCTATATGAAAGTGGAGCTGATGAACCTACATCACACCACTGCCGTAGTATACAAAGCTCTTAGCTAGACTCTGGCATATTGCTTTCTATAGTTATAGTATTATTGCATTGCTGTCATGTATATGGAGTACTTAGAGACCCAAAGCAGCTGCAAACAGGTGAAAATTCTTATGAACCAGCTTGAGTGAAAACTGAAACGCTTTGTACTTGCTTGGGGCATGGACATGAGTGCTTCCAATATGCTCTGAAACAGTTTGTTCCCTTGGTTGATTAAGCATGCTTTAATTTCACAGATACCAGTTCCATTCAGCAAACGTACTTCAAGGGATTGGGAGAACCTCCCAAAGGAAGTGACAAATCATAGCATCTTGAAATCGGACGAGACAGGGACAGCCTCTCATCTAACATTGTCCTTTGACAGGGACAACAATTGAGGCTGGAGAGTGAAGGTGCCTTGTCCAAGGTTACGAAGTTACGGGGTCAGGGGTGAACCAGGTCTCTGGGCCACCCAACTAGCATGCTTACCTGTGCACTACGTGACCCTCCCACCCTGTAAGCCAGACTGCATTTCACAGATTGAACAGTGGCAAGGTCAGCTGAGGCCAAGTCTAAAGCATCAGAATTAATGGATTTTGAATGAATGAGGTTTTCTGTCCAAGTCTTAGATTCAAGGGGTTCAGGAGGCAGTGGTCCAAGGTTTTAGCATTCTTTGTGCATGACCCAAGCCGGACTCTTTGGTTAGGTTCCATCTCTACTCTGCCCCTATGTCTCTGCTGTGTGTTTCAGATCCATTTATATAAGATTGCTTTGGGAATGCCTGTTTAAAAAAAAATATTGAAAAGCCAGTTGCATTTTGATTGCTTTGGCCATAACATGTCTGGCTAAAAAAGTTACATTTGTTTCCAGGAGCAAGCAGTTCCGGAAAAGTATATTCTAGGAGGCCCAATTCCAGAAGATTGACACAGGAACCTTTAGAGCAGGGGTGTCCAAACTTTTTTCAACGTTTTTCACCAAGGGCCATATGCAGTAAAATACACAAACAGCCGGGCCACTCACTCGAGGTGAAGTATGCATTGCCTCACCTGGTTTATTTAAGTAAACTAAATATATTTTTGGAATTTGCTGCGGGCCAATTAAAAATGGATCGCGGGCCGCAGTTTGGACACCCCTGCTTTAGAGAGACGGTGAATACCCTTCCACGCATTCCGTTCTCGGAGTTTCTTACTTGTGAACGTACGTAGTAATAAGGAATGGTCAGATGGTGAACACCCTTTCCTTCTCCGGTCCTTGACTAACCCTGTGGGATTGGTTGGCAGGATTGTTATACTCCTGGGTGACCGAGGAAAGTGCGACTCAGAGAATTTCAGTGGCTTGTCAGGACCACCAGCTCCTGTGCAGCAGGTCTTGAATCCAAGTCTTCCCGTGCAGAATCGCAGCTCTGTTACTGTTCTAGGCCAGCTTTTCTGGGATTGCTTTTATGGCATTCAACTCAAAGGAAGTGCCTTCCAGTACACGTGTGTGTGTGTGTGTGTGTGTGTGTGTGTGTGTGTGTGCTTGTGTCTGTGTGTGTATGAGAGAGAGAGAAAGTATGAGCTTGTGTGTGTGGAGGGTGCAGGGCAGAGCCAAGGGTTTTTTTTCCCACCAGGAGCAAAGTCAAGTTGAATTTTGAAATATGGAGATAAATTATATGTATCTTGTGTTTCCGTGTCTTATTTTTTCAGTTCTCACTGTAAGGTGCATAACTAAGGTCTATATAGAACCACAAGAAATTGATTTTTCTTTTTTTTAAAATGTGTACCATATATGCTTTATCTCTGTATGTATGTGTGTGTCAATATATATATTGTCTCCAACTTGCAGACATGATTTTTTTTTATACATGTTAGCACGCGGCTAAAAATAAGGACATTCTTCTACATCGCCATAACATGATATTTATACCTAAGAAAAGTAATAATTTACAATTGTTATCTAATGTCTAGTCCATACTTAGATTGCCCCAATTGTCCAAAAAACATCTTCATGGCTTTTTTCCCTTCTCAACTAGGCTCCAAACAGAACGTACGCATTACATTTTGTTGGTATGTTGAACCAACATTCTTAATAAGCAGTCTTTAGAGTGAAAAAGGTCTAGCTAGCTGAAGCAGCTGTTTGGGTTTGGCCTTGAAGATCTCATGGGAACATTTGTGGCTTCCTACTGAAGTCTGCAGACCAATCAGCGGAAGGAGCTGGAATCACTGTGTCAGGATAGAGAATCTCAGTGAAGCGGGGAAAGGCAGAGTGATCTAGCTTTTTGCCAGAAAGGCTGTGGATTCCAAGACGGCTGAAAGCGGAGTGACTTGAATCCATAGAAGTTATAGGAAACAGCAAGTTGCCAGAGGAGTTGTAACCATCCTGGAGTATGAGCCCAGGGGTAGCTGGCCTTGCAAATAGGGGACAATTGCCAGCAGGTTTGGGAACCCTGCCTCACGCAACTTTGGAACACTAGGAGCCTGGACTGTGTGCTTTTACTCCGATTTCTTTTTCTGCTTCTCATTTCTTTCTTTTTTTTTTTTTGGTTGTATTTCTTTGGGAATGAATGTGTCCTGTAGACATCTAGAGCTGTTTTTCATTTTTTTTTTTTATTTGCTGTAGACAGATCAGGTGGCTCTTAATTATTACAACATCACTAAGACATAGCATACTGGCACTTCACTGAGGTGCCCACCACCGATGCCTCCCACACTCCACCTTTGCTACGTAGTGACCCCTTACCCGTGTCCCCATCTCTTCTGGACTGAGTGTTGTCTAGAGTTGTATCGTCAGTGCTGATATAGTGCCTGGTATGGTACAGAGAAGATGCTCATGGAATTGAAGAGATGATCCAGAGCTAAAAGTGCTATGACCAGGCAGAACATTGTGGGAGCATCTAGGAGAATAAATGAACGAAGAAGTGCATGCATGAAAGCGTAGTAATTAAGTATGTTTTCCAAGAGGTTGTCACGAAGTCATTGGGAGATGGGATGAGTATTTATTTATTTGATAAGTACTTATAAAGTGCTTATGCAATAGCACTATTTTAAGTGCTTTATTAATAACTCATTTTCTTATAATCCTATCAGGTAAAGACTCTTATTTTTCCTACATTGAGGAAACTGAAGCATAGAAAGGTTCCGTGACTTGTCCAAGGTCACGTGGATAGTATGCGTCAGAGCCAGGACTTGACCCCAGATAATCTGGCTTGAGTCCACTCTCAGCTACCTTGCCACGTGTTGAGCGGGGTCGGGGGTTCCAGGATCAGGGGAATCACTCTGGTCACCCAAAGCTGCTTACCAAGGATGGCATTACGTCTGATCTGGGTGACCACTCAGCTTGGCCATCTCGAAGGACATCTTTGCCCATCCAGGAGCCTGATACCTTATACCTGTTGGGCACCCTTGTGGGCGGGATTTCAGTGAGTATGAAGCTTCTTGAAAAAGTGCTCTTGCACTTTATTGACCAGCTAAATTGCTAATAGAGTTGGGAGAGCTGTGTCCTCTCTTGGTGTTCAGGAGGGCTCCAGAGTTCTCATGGTGGTTCTGCCAGGCTACCTGTTCCTCCTCATAAGCTGGCCTGGTCACAGGGCCTTCTCCCTGGCAGGAAGGCTGAGACAGTGGAACTCCGTTATGTCATGATGGAGCCAAACAGGAGTGCTGCTTCTCTGGGCTCTCCTGCGAATCTGCCATCATTGGCTCCTACTGTCCTGGAATTCCCTCTAGAAGTTGAGCATTGGTTTGAATTACTGCAAATACTTGTCTTTGTGTGTTGATGGACCACCAAAGGAGTAGCCTTCCAGAGTTAGAAGGGAGCTAAAACACCTCCTAATCAGCACCTGTTGAGTCTTTGATCACTTCAATTGAACAGATCTTTCTTGAGCTTCTAACAGTGGCTGGAGATGAGATGAAGAAAACCTCAGGGAGCTTGTGATGTAGTGGATGCTCTTATTTTCTGCCTTTTGTGAAAATAAAACCTAAAAGGGCGGCTATAGGAAGGGCACTGGGAAAGCAACAATAAAGAACAAAGGGGGAAGAGAGAGGAAGGCTATGAGAAGCAGACCCAGAAAGGATGGGTCTTCTAAGGACGACTCAGGCTCTCGATCACACACACCTAGATCTGATCTGTGATTCCACCACTTATTCTCTCTAATGGAGAGCACATTGCTTAACCTCTCTGAGTCTCAGTTTCCTCAATTGTAAAATGGGCTAAGAATACCTATTTCAAAGGGTTTGCCTTGGACAGTGCTTAGGGCATTGCATCAGTTTTCATTAAACAAAACCAAGAGGAGGGCCATTTAGTCCAGGGATACAGGGGTCTGTATTGCTGCAAAGCTCAGCAGGCCCTTAGGGCATTACTCGGTCACAGCCATGTGGGCTCTGGAGTTCACTGGGAACCTAATGAAAGGAGTGTGGCCTGGAGAGGATGGAGGGCCTAGGAGTCAGGCAGGCTCTGTGTCCTGGTGTTGAGGCTTCCAGCAATCAGCTACTCTCTCTAAGCCTTACTTTCCCTAAAATAGCCAAGTGGCCTATATGGAAGGGTCAGGACCTGCCTACGAGCACTTTCTATGTGGAGGCAGGAAGTAGAAGACAGTACAGAATATGCAGTGACTCCCATCTACTAGTGTGTGTGTGTGTGTGTGTGTGTGTGTGTGTGTGTGTGTGTGTAAAGGGACAGGGTGATTAGCAAGGGGGTAAGGGACAGAGGCACGCCAGACATGGAGTCAGGTATTCAAAGAATCCCTCTCTCTATAGAGTGTAGGGCTTACTGTGGAGGTTGAGAAAGAAGAGGAAGAAACAGGAAATGAAAGGAACTCACACTTACTAAATGGATGGCATGAACTGGGCACTTTACATCTCTAACCCAGTAGGCAGGCATGACTGTTCCTAGTTTCCAGGTGGTTTCAAGAAGGATCAGAGAAGGCAAAGTGTTTGCCCAAAGCCACACAGCTCTCTGAATTCCAAAACCCTTTCCATTAAACCCCTCTGCAGGTTCATACATGTGTGTTAGGACAGGACTATATTTTGGGAAAGAAAGGGAGTTGCTATCAAAAAGTGGGAGTATAATCCATCTGCCAGTTTGTCTCCTCATTGGTTGTGGATTGCTTCCAGGTGTTTCCATCCCGCCCCATGCATAAGTTCCCACTGCCAGAGAGTCCCCAGCAGAGAAATGCAAGTGCCTGACTTGGGGTGTGAAGCCTCTGCAGTGTGGAGACTGTCCGTGGAAGCTGCAGGCAAGTTGAGGGGATCCATAGTGTCTGCTGCAGATGGCGTGGTCAGAGACACAGTATTTGAGCTGGGACCTGAATGAGAGGGATGGCTATGAAGGAACCAAGGTAGGCTGAAGCCAGAATGGTTCCTGGGGAGGCATTCTATCCTCCTTTGTGAAACTTGAAGCTCCAAGAGTAAGAGCTCCTCAGCCCAGGCCCCGCAGGTGCAAATTGCTAGCCAAGCTGGGTCTCTGCCATCCTCCATCCCTCTTTGATCCCTCTTCACTGGGTCACACTAATATGCTTCACTCTTCTTTAGCCAAGAAACTTACAAATACCCTTAGAAATCCGTCTCTCATCAGATGATTCTAGTCCTGCTCAATCACACCTTTAAATGTTTCAAATACTCCGAACAGCTAGAAAATGTGCCCCCTCCCCTCTGCAGACAGCTATATTTAGCCCCAAGGTCCATTACCAGCCCTTAATATAGTCTGCTTTTTCTGGAAGAGAAGCTCATACCAAGACGGCTCATAACAAGCCGTTTTTGCGGCTTATTTTAAAAGCAACACCAACAAACAACACACACAACGCATACACAACATATCCCCTACAGACAACAGTTTATCAGTCGGGAAGAAACAAAGTACTGCTTAATACTTCTCGCTTACTCCCTTCGACAGCAGAGTGCTTTACAAAGCCCATGCCGTTCTATTATTTTATAATTATTAATTCTGCCGTGAGCTCTCAAAAACGCCCGGAGGCCTCCAACACCTCTGGTTCTTCTGCGTGATGCGATGCTACCACTCCGTACACAGAGCGCTGCCAAGAGCGCTTTTCTGAACTCACCAGCATTTGGCTTTGATGCGGTTCCCACCACATCTATCTCCCTTTTTTATTGGCCACCAGTTTCTAGCATCTTTATGCATAGAAGACACACGCATGATTATTTGGGATGAAATACCACTATCCCCCCACCATGCAGTTTTGTTCCTTTCTCTTTCCAATAGGACTTTCAGTGGAAAAGTGAGTGTGCATTCTTTCGTGAGAATCATTTATTAATGACATTAATGGATTAGTGAATACCTCCTATATGCCAGGTACTTGGCAGATTGGACCCTTGATTTCATTTAATGTCATCCTTACAATCACGTTATCCAATAGTGACGTTCTCCTTTATGGATGTTCTCCTTTATGGCTCAGCCTCTGTGACTTGCCCAAGGTCACAGGTGATTCTGGTACATTCCAAAGTTTTGAGAAAGGCCGTCATCACCCATTTGTTAACTAGTAAATGGTTCAACCAGAAGTTAAACTTGGAGGAGCTTTCGAATTTCCCCTCCTCCTTGTGGATATAATTCAAGTGAAGAAAATTCCAACAAATATTTATTTTCCCTTTAGTAAGTATGCTTTTCAAATTTGGAACGTTCTAAACTTTCAGTCCACTATCTGGCCTTGTATCTACGTCTCACTACTTATTAGCTGTGTGGTTTTGGGAAAGTGACTTAACCTCTGTAAGTCTCAGTTTCCAATCTGTATATTACAGATAATAAGAGTTTACAGGATTCTTACAAGGATTACATGAGTCAGTGTCTGCAAAACTGTTGAACATAGTGCCAAGTGTATCATAAGGACTTAATAAATATTAGCTAATTGTTAATTATTATATGACTTTTTAAATGTTAGCTATTAGTAGTAATATCTAAAATGTGTAAGGCTTTTAAAATTGTATCCTTTATTAAGGAGTTCAGCATGAGTTTCACAAAACAGTTTTCTATAACTGATTTGAGAGAGATTTTTAAACCCTGCCACTCTTACATTTGACTCTTAGTCGTTGTCAGAGTAACTGTCTAGAAGAGATGGTTAGTGCTCCCGTAAAAAGTGATTTATGGAAGTCTGACACATAGAAGGTGCTCATACCTGTTTGTGGGGTAATGAATTGAATGAAGGATCACTCCACAGACGCCACGCCTAGTCCCAGGCCCAAACACACTGTCAGGTTGGGGGTGGGGACTGAACGCCATTCCTTGTTCTCTGTTACAGGGCCAGCACTCAGCATAGGGTCTGGCACAGAAGTCGATAGACAATAATTACGTGCTGGTTGAATTTTTTTTAAAGAAATGCTGTATCTTTAATCTCTTCTATCATAATATGCTTTGAGATCTTTTAAGCAAAGATCACAGTGAAAGTATGGTTTTCTCCCTGTCTACTCCACTGCCTAACATTTTTTTAAAATTGAAGTTTTCAAAGAGTGATGCAATAAGACTTAGGAGCCAGGAGACCTGGATTCTTGATTCTGCTTGATTCTGCCAGGCTTGGATGTGACAAAGGCCTGTCTGTCACTTAGCTCTCAGCCTCTTTTATTTGTGTATGAAAATAGAGAAGGTTGGACTAGATCAGTGTTTTTCACCAGGGGACTGGGTACCAAAAGGTTGTAGGTGTGTTACCTAAGCAGAGTGTTAAGTAACATTGAATCACATGGGGGAAAAGTGCTGTTTTCAATTCTGTTTCAATCTTTGTGATTTCGTGGAGGAGAGAACCTGATTGTGGCGCTGGCAGGTATTTAATACCTCTGTGACACTTGCTAATCTCCTGTTTTAACAAAGGCCTGAGTCTGGATGAGGTGGCAACAGCTTTTACTGTGTTTTGTTTTCATGGTATTTATTTTTGAAGTTTTTCCTTCTATCCATGAGGTGTTTTGTTTGTTTGTTTGTTTGTTTTTTTAACTTACCATCTGTAGATATAGTTTCCCTTTTTGAATAAATTGATTCAAGAAACAAAAGTAAATGGATTTAAAAATATTAGGTTAATAATAGTTCAGGTAGCTGGGAGATGGAGCAGGGATCTGAAGATGGAGCAGGAAGTTTGGAAGCTGGATGCATTTGAGGCTCTCCCAGCCAGGAGATAGTGTAGTGACAGGGAACTTTCTCTTTGGTTAAGACTGCATGTCTGTGCGTTCAGGCCAGGAAGGGGATGGGAGCATGAGTCTGGGCCCAGTGGTTTCGGGCCCAGTAGTTAAGGTCAGCGCCCCCAGAGTGAGCCCCCACCAAATCCAGCCCTGGAAATTCCAGTGCTAGCTCTAAGGGGGAGCCAGGGGTGTGAATTTGCAGCAACATCCACAGGGACGGTCTTGCCCAGCCAGGATTCCCTATGACGACATGAAATCCAGTGCACACCTAGAATCCAGTAATCCTTAGGAAAGAACCAGCAATGCAGAGAAAGCCAATGGACAGAAATGTTCACCACAGCATTATTTATATGCACACATGCCTGGAAATCACTCACCCGCTCAACATTAAGATAAAAGTTAGTTATGACATCCCGCCGACAGAATATGTGTAGCTATTCAAAATGATATGTACGGGGACTTGCAGAGATGTGGTAAAACATCGATGGTACAAAGTAAGGGCGGGAAACGGGATACACAACTGCTTCTCTAGCTTTATTACAACTATATGCAAGATACGGAAACCATAATAAGTAAATATGTTAGATGGTTGTTCATAGTGGTTCTTTCCGGCTAATGTGAGTAGGTGTCTTCAAAAATGCTTTCCTATATTGTAAGATTTTTTCCCCAGTTGGAAATATTGAACATACTCTTTGTCCTCCATTCAAATCCCAGACATCCGTCAGATGGACCTGATTAAAATCCTGGCTCCGTCATTGCTAATGTGTGACCTTGGACACACGTAGTTAACCTTGTGAGCCTCAGGTTCCTCGCCTACAAAATGGAGAGAGTTTCTTTCTCGTGGGTTGTGGTGAGCATTAAATGAGCTGATGCATAAAAGACCTTTATTGAGGTGCCGGGCTTACAGCAGTCTCTCACTAAAACAGTACTTGTTTTTAATAATAGCCATATCGTAACAATGCTGTTGCCATGGTTGTTCTTATCATTGTTATGTCTGCCCGTGAATTTGGGAGCTGCAACATGTTAGCAAACCAAAGAATCAAGCTGTGAAAATGTCATGCTGAAGACTGTCCCCTCTGCCCATTGTATAAACACACACGCACATGCACTCACTTAGTAAGTGAACAAAGGCACGTGCACTCACACCGAGCTCTGGTGCTGGGCAGTCACAATGTGCAAAGTCTCCATATCCATGGCAGACAAGCTCCAGCTAACAGACACATCCCGAGGCGTCGTCTATCTGGCAGACTCTCTGCTCAGCCCATGCTACTTCCTCTCCCCCCACACCTTTTTTTATGTTGAGGTAAAATTCACAGACCTTCACGATCACCATTAACCATTCGAAAGTGTACAAATTCAGTGGCATTTAGTACATTCACAATGTCGTGCAACCATCACCTGTATCTAGTGCAGAGGCATTTTCATCTCCCCGAAAGGAAACCCTGGTCCCATGAAGCCATCGCTCCCCATGCGCCCATTCCCCTCGTCCCCAGCCCCTGGCAGCCCTAGGTTCCTTTCTGTCGCTGCAGCTTTTCATTTCACTCGAACCACATGTCAAACTTGAACTTTGTGTTCTCGTGGTTGGTGCCCATTGGTCTTTCCCCTTCGCCTGTTGGTTAAAGACCCCCTGAGAAATGAACGAGTATACTCAGCCCTCACTTCCTTGAAACCAAAATGTCCCGGTGAGTTTAAAATACAGACTTTTGTTCCCCCTCACAAAGGATTTTTGGCTTTTGGGGGCTTACCCAAACTGTCGGGTAATTTAGTCCACACTGAAGGCCCTTTGCAGGGGCTCTGCCATCAGGTGGTCATTCCCTCTGAGGTCAAGTCCCGTCAGCCTTGCTGGTGTTGAGCTGGGAGCTGGAGGTAGAGCACGCCTGGCTGTCCAGCTGGTAAAACCCTTCTTTGGGACTGCCCTGCTGTCCAGAAACTGAAGCTGGGTTCAAATTCTGGCTCAGCAACTCTCCAGGCCTGTGGCCTTGTCAGGATATGCACTCACTGAGCCTCATTTCTCTGTCTCTAAAGGAGTGCCCCTTGTGAGTATTTTGTAGAGGAACCCATGAGATAAGGGCTGTGACAGGCTCCTGGGGATCTGTTCCCACATACTTTTGCTTCCTTGGAAGCAGAGGAGTGTATCAGAAAGATTACCCAAGAATCGAGAATCAAAGGACCTGGGCTTACTTACATTTTAATCCTGCTATTTACCAATCACTGTGGGAAACAGTGGAAACCAAGGCCAAGGGGCACAGACTCCCTTCAAACGAGACGCTTCCACGTCGAGCCCTGGGAGTTGGGCAAGTCACGTCACCTCACCTCACCTACAAGATGAGACTAGCAGGGTCTCCTTTGCGGGACTGTTGTGGGTATCGAATGAGATCGTGCATATGATGCTGCACGCAGTTTCTGGTACATGTGGTCCTGAACGTGTGTGTTCATTACCTTTCCGCGTAGCTCATGGACTCCAATGTCTTCATGGGCCAGGCTGTGAAGTTCATGGTCAGGAGTAGCTAATGGACAGGGGAAGACAGGTGGGGGTGAGGGGAGTGGGGAAGTGGGGGGAACACTGCATCTCGAGCACTGGTAATTACAAGACAGTGGAACCGCATTGCGATTCAGTTTCGTTTTTTATTTGTAACCCAGCTGGTAACAGTGATGGGAGGGGGCTCAGATTTAATTAGTGAGTTGTTCCCCCTTTGGACCCCTGTTTTTAGGGTAAGCCTCAGTTTCTTCATCTGCAAAATGGAGCTATCAGTGCCTTCTCTGACCATCTCACAGAGTCGCTGTGAAGAACAAATAAGATATAAAAAATGTACATGGAAGCATTTTGTAAACTGTGAAATGCTGTGTAAATGTAACTGGTTATTTTTTCATTTAAAAGATATTGTTTTCTTGGTATCTCATCAAAACAGTGCTGGTCTTCCCATTTTCGTCAAGGGGCTGACAGCCTTTTGTGTCATGAACGTACATGGTGGAATCATGGCTTAGTGGGTCTTTTGCTTTCTCCAAGAGGTCTCTGAACTGGAAAGGATGGAGAATTCCTTCACTATAGGGCCATATCTTTTGAGTCTATAGACAGCATGTCATATGGAGCTCAAAATTGCCTTCCTGAATGCAGATAGATTGTATCTATTAGTTTCTTCTTGTCATCATGACCTGTCAGAAGGGAAAATTAAATGTGCCTACAAATAGTTCAATATTTATGCTGTGTGCAAGCTTTAATATTCATCTGGAGCAGAGTGGAAAGAGACCAAAAAAAATCCACATTTTTAGTTTGGGCTAAAAAATTGCTCATTTCAGCAAGAATTCTTTGAGCACCTATTATAATCTAGTGAGTGCACAATGTGCTAGGGTTTACAGAAAAAAGACACAAATTCTAATATTACAAATTCACATTTGCATATTCCTTCAGAAGCCATGGACAATCCGAGGTCATCCTGTGGGGATGATGCAATCTGTCCAGAGGATGAGGAGAGCGAAGTTGGTGAAGGGAATGGCAGACTAGAGCAGAGGTGTTTGTAGCGAAGTGGGGGAAAGAGAAGAGTGGGAGAGGGGTCCACCAGATGTCAGAAACCCACTCCTGCCTTTTGGAGTGTGGATGGGTGCTTGTATTTAGGACCAAGAGACAGTAATCAGCAGCTCAGAGTCATAAAAACCAAAAGGCATTTAAGAGTTTCATGGGGAGACATACAGAAGAAAATGATTCTTAGCAAGTGTATTTTTCTTCCAGCAATGCAAATAAGGATTTACAAGTATATTGTCAAAGCTGGGAAGGGGAGCACACTACTAAAGGTTTGGATGGTAAATGAAAATAAATTGTAAAGTATATGTTGTTAATCTAAGAGTACATTGATAATGTGTGTCATTGTTATTTGATGTTTTGAATATGCTGTCATTGTTGTTTTTCTTTATGTCAATGTAAAAAGACGATGATTTCATAAGTTCACTCGTGACTTCATTCCCCTAACCCTATTTTTTCCCCAGTAAGGTCCTAAATTCCTCAAGCCTGACTTCTCCTGCCCCAGGGGTTTTCAGAAACCCAAGCCCCGTGGTTGGCGAGGGACTGCCGTGTGTGAAATGGTAACTGCCCTCAAGGAGCTTACAATCTAGCTGGGGGTAAATGACTTGCACAGGAACGCAACTAGACTGTGAGCTTCTAGAGGGCAGGGACCTTACCCTAGTCACCTCTCTTCTCACCCTGCACACCCTCCCTGAGTGATCTCATCCATCCCATGGCGTCAACCACCACCTGTGTGCTGAGGAGCCTCTAGGCCTGGACTCTCCTGAGGGCCACACCCTGCTCTCCAACAATCCACAGTGGTGGGAAGTGGGATGCTCTCCAGGGCCTGCTGACTCGACCTGCTCACCCAACCCAGCTTGTCATCTCCCCTGGGCTCCGGGGCTCTGTTCCCCAAATCAGAGATCCAGGGGTCACTGTGATGGACTGAGCTTGATGGGAACATGCTTACGTTTCAATGTGAATGGAAGTAAAAAGGGAAGCCTATCAAATGGTGCAGACCTAAGGAGCTCATGTATGTTAAGTACATAAATTGAAAGGTAAAGAAATGCTTCAGAATGTGTCAGTGGTTGCTGCTGGTGGCGAGATAATGGTTAATGGTTTCCTGTTCTGGCACTGTTGTTGTGCTTTCTACATCTCCTGCAATAAATATGTATCACTTTTATAACCAGCAAAAATGTCTAATAAAAATGGTTCCAAGGTCTCGATTTGAGTGTCACCTTCTCTAGGGATTATTCCTATTCCTTTTGTCCCACCTGGAGTGTGAGACTGTCATTCAGAGCCTCAGCACCTGGACTCACCCTGCTGGGGGACTTGTCGCATTGTGTTCTCTTTAGAAGCCTGCTGTCCCCTAGAATGTGAGCTCCTCGAGGGCAGAAACCAGGCCTTATTTGTCTTGTATTCCCAGCCTAGCACAAGGCTGACACAGGTAACCACTCAATACATCTTTATGTTTTAAAAGGAGGTACGAGAGGGAGGAAAGGGGGACGGAGAATGAAAAGGGGAAGGACATTGTGATTCTCAGTTTTTTTTCTTTTTTCATCTACATGGATCCCTTTTATTTTTTTTCCTTCTCCAAAACACTTTATTATGTTTTTTTAATGTACTGAACCAAATGCATTTTTAAATCAGCGATTTACTTTTTTTCTCATTTTTAATGCGAAATGAAATGCCCATCAGAGCTCCTCTAGGGTGGAATCTGGCACTGGTTAGCTGCTGTCCCGAGTCTGACTTGGGCAGAGCGCCCCCTGCCTGATACCCAGGGCACAACACTCAGGACTGTCTTGAGTGATAGGAGAATCCCTTTAAGTGGAACAATGGCAAACTCTAGTATCTATATGAGGGGGAGGGCAAGGAAACAGATGTATTAGGAGAAATAACATTAGCCATCTTCTATTGTGTGTTTACTCTGTGCCAAGCACTGTGCTAAGCATCAACATGTATTGTCCCCTTCAACTTTCACAACAGCCCTGCTAGGTATGTACTATTATTATCCCCATTTTGTAGATGAGGAAACTGAGGCTTAATGATGAATTACATGGGAAAACTGGAATTTGAACTGTGGTCTGCTGACTGAAGAGCTTGAGTCCAACACCGCTTTTCTCTTCTGAAGTTATAGGGAGAGTGCTGCGGGGTGGGGTGGTGAGAGGTGTGCTTGGCGAGGGAGAAGAGCAGTGTCTGCACTCGCAGATCCTTGTTTGGTGAGGTTCCAGAGTAGCAGTGCTTCGCCTGGAATACGCAAGCCCTTCACAAGGTCTAAGACACCCCTGAAGTTGTAGGCAATTGGCTCCATGTGTGTGCAGTTTTCTGGGAACTTCTTCAAAGGAGTCTGTGTGGTTAAAAAAAAAAAATCAGTTAAGAAAGCAAACCATTGACTGGAGAAGAGTTTTAGTGACTAGAGTCTGGCCCCACACTGGCAAGGATTTAACTATTAAGTACCACCCAGTGGAAAGGGATGTGGTCTTATTGCTAAAGCATCTCTGAGAAGTTGGGGGGAGAGAGAGAGAGAGAGAGAGAGAGAGAGAGAGACTCCATCCCTGGATATTTAGAACAAACTGATTACCAAATCAATCAACAAATATTTATTCAAGTAGTGACTTGATAGTTCTCTAGGTTGTCAGGGTTGTTTAAAGAAGGATTCTGCCTTGGGTGGGAGTTTGGGCTAATGAGATAATAATAATTACCATTTATTGAGTGCTGGCTGTGTGTCAGGCAGCTCTGCTGGGCACTTTATATACACTAGTCCACTTAATCCTTACAGCAACCCCAGCAAGGAAAATTTTATAACCCACTCTCTACAGAGGAGGAAGCTCAGAGACTTTCAATGTCTTGCCTAAGGTCATAGTAACTTAATCTAGGTAAGTAGAGGAGCCAAATTTGACTCTGTTTCCAAAAATCTATATTTTCTCTTCTGTTTTCTTCTATTTCTTAATGTGAAATGTGTGTGTTTCCACCAGAAGTAAGATCCATCAAATTATCAGACTAATAAACAAAAGTTATTCAAGTAAAGACTTGGTGCCTGCTAGTCGGGCTGGCTGTTTTATAAGGGAGTCGTGCACTGGGTAGCATGTTGAACCAAACAGATCGCCTCCGAGATCTCGTCAAGCTTTAAGCTCTCCTCTCAGATTTCAAAGAATCAAAGTCTTTAATTGTTCTGACAAAGCAGAAAATATCGCTTTCCCACCCACCAGTCCCTCCTCTTTGGCCATGGTGGCAGAGATCACAATTTTTCTCTGTTTTCTCTGTTTTCTTTCTCTGTTGTCATTTCCAGTGAGAAGAAAGTAACCATGTAAATACGGAAAAAAACTACTCATTTCAGCCAGTTCTCCTTCCCAAGGGAAGAATACGGGACCAATAGATTTCTGCTCATTAGAACAGTTGGAACTCAGGTGCCCAGTGGATTGGTTTGACTTCAGGAAATTCCTAGCAAATCGGAATAAGGAATGACACAAGAAATGCTGGGAATCCTTTGGGTCGTGAGATTTGGGGCTGTTTTCATGCATCTGGCTGTGAGAAGTCACGCAGGGCCATTGCAGTGATGCCCCACTGATGAATAGATCGTGCTCCATTCTGAAGAAGGATGGGGACCAGTCCTGCTGGGCCCACGTGGCACCAGTGAGGCTCATGCCTCCTCACTGAATTTCTGTATTTTGCTTTATATGCATACGGCTCAGACCTCTGCGACTTTGTCATGCTGTTCCCTCTGCTCGGAATGACTTCTTTGTGTCCCCTTGGCAAATCCTACTCGTTCCTCAAGACTCAATTCCAGCATCCCCTTATTGACAGCTCCTTTTCTGTCTATCCTAGGTTGCTGTACCAGTTTCCACTGTGGGCCCCCATCTCAATTCTAGAACCTAACACACTGTAGCCCTTACGTTTTTCAGCATCTGTCTTCTGTCTTCCATCATACAGCTGGGTACTCAAATATGTCTATTAAAGACAGCTGAATAAATTCCGCAGTCAGCCCTGAGCGTGTTCTGCTTAAGGTCGGGACATTGGGTCCATATTATTGAGTGCCATTACCGGGTACAGCGGTTTATGGTGTCCAGAGTATGTTTACATTCTTCTCCCCACTCACTCCCCTTAACAGAGAGAGGTAGGTGGGGTAAACATTGCAGAATTCCAAAAGCACCTGATCTAATTCTCAACTCAGGTTTGGTGCTGAAAGACATGGGAAGGAGGAAAACACAGTACTTACTGCCACCTTGGGCCGCATTTCAGATTTTGTATCTTTGGTCTGCATGGGACTCCTTATAATTTTTCTTGCACAAGATGAGGTAAATGTGAGTAAACGCATATGAGTACATTTATTAATCTAAAAAATAGTCTCTCTGAGCTGTAATTTTTCTTCTGTAGAAGTGATAACAATAATATCCTCTGTGCAAGGTTGTCATGAAGATTTAATGAAAAACCACATATAAATAAGTCTTGCGTGGTGGCGTAGGGTTGGCATTTTTAAATGCTAGATTATTTTCTTTCTAACTCTCCACCAGGCAGCCTCCCTTTGACGATATCTGTAGATTGATTTGTTGATAGTTTGCAAGATAGTTTGCAAAACAGCTGGGCTGCTTTGGAAGCCAGAAGACGGGAGAAAAAAAAAAAGTCATATCTGCCTCCTCCGTCCCCAGTATTGGACCCCCCTGTAGGCTCTAGCCCTCCCTAAAACTTCTGAGACAAGACGACCACCCACTCACCTCTGCCTTCCTGGTGCCCTAAGCAGCTCAGCTGTCTGCACTCCCCACTCACTCTTATGCTGTATCTACTTAACTGGGGTGTCCTTCTTTGTTGGTCGTGAATGACAGCTGCCTCTGGTCTGGAAAGGAATGACCCAGATGCCAAATATTTGAGAATAGTGATTAACTCCGGAAGCAGTGTCTATAGAAGAAGCAGGGTTGGAACATCTGTACTAAGCCCTGTAGCACATGGCAGAGAGGGCAGAGGGGGCAGGCTTCAGGGTCACTCAGACGTGGATGAGAATCCTGATTCTGCCCCTGACTGGCTTTCAGCTCGTCCAGGTTATTCAGCTCCGTGGCTTGCTTGCTTCTTGTGCAAAACCGTGATGTTAGTAATAAGAGTATCTGTACCCTAGGTCTATTTTGAGGATGAAATGAAGTCATGTGTAAAAATCAATGAGCACACTGCCTGGTACATGGTGGGCAACCATGAGTCTCATGTCCCCAGCCCTGAGGCGTGGCTAGCTGGATGGCCTGTGACTTTTTAGTTTTTGCTTTTCTCTGAAGCTCAGCCCTTGGAGAATTCTTCCCTAACTCCTTAAGCCCAAGTCGGTGGCTTTCTCCTCTGTGCCCCATAGGTCTGCCATCTGAATATAAAGTCTCTGCTGAACCTTGTGTGTCCTTGACGTGGCCTCGAAGCCCCTTGGTGCAGCACTCAGGAAAAACTCATGGAAAGAAGGAATAAGCGGCAGATTCTCCCCTTTGTCAATGATGATGTCTCCCTCAGTCATTGTCCCTGGAAGACAGAGAGAGCGGTTTTCCTTTGAGTGTGTCTTTCTGGGCTGTGGTGACTGACTCAAAGTCACTCAACCTGCTCTCCTTTCTCTGCCTCTGAGAGATAAGATGGTCATGGACTGTGAACCAGAGAGGGGAGAGGGGTTGGGGGACCCAGTAGTCACCATGCCTGAAGGTTAGAGGGAACTCTGCATTTTAATGGGCTGGGAACACACAAAAGGAGAGGCGGCAGATGCTGCAGCTTGTCCTCATGGGCTATTGTGTCCCCAGCCTTTCCCTGCCTGCCTCCCAATTAGGGCTGCAACTTGGCAGTCATTTCCTCCCCCTAGGCCCAGAGGCCCCTGCAAGAGCACGAACAGCTGGGCTGCTTTGGAAGCCAGAAAGGCAGAAGTGACAAGGCCATTCAGGTCTGGGGATCACAGGCTGCTATTGAGGAGGGTCCCCTTGTCTCAGCTTCTGGGCAGGGCTGGCTCCTGAGTGGCCCAATACTTGGGAGGATTTGTGTGGCTTTTTTCTCCCTTTTTCTGGGGTGAGCAATGATGGAGCAATGGGCAATGCAATCTATAGCTACTCCTTGAACGAAAGCATGATACAGAGAACGAGGAGAAGCGAGGAGCTCGGATGGGATTAAGACACAGATAAAGGAAAAGATGCCTCATTGAACCGTACAACTGTGGAGATTATGGAGAAATTGAAACTCATACGGTTATAGCAGTCAGAATTCTGAGGAGTGGTTACACTGGTCAAGAGAAGCTTACAGAAGGACCAGGATTTCATCTAAGTTCCAAAAATGTATTGACCATGGAGAAGTACAGATGGAAGGAGAGGACATAGACAGGGGAAGGTCTGAGCGAAGACACACTCAGGAAAATAAATGCCTGAGGATCTGCTGTTTATCACAGATACCAGCTGAGCCCTTCACACTTATTACACATTTAATCCTCACATAAATGATAAGGCAGGACTGATATAATGCCTCCATTTTACAGATAAGCAAACTGAGGCCAAGGAGCTCTAATTAGCCCTTTAGCGGCTTGCGAGTTGGGAGGAAGGAACATGTCTTATTAGTCTTTGTATCCCGAATACAGAGCCCCAGAACAGGCCTCTGATAAATATTCAGTGATATTAAAAGACACACAGCACTCTCGGGCACACAGCAGAGCCAGCATTCTAACTCAGTTTCCCCAAAGCCTGTGTTGCCTGTTTGATGCAGTGGGTATAAAGAGATGTTGGGTGGTAAGTGTCTAGAGAGGGACGGGGTGAATTCTGAATAAAACCTAAGAGGATGGTTACCTGATTCCGAAAGTTCCTGAGTGGAGGACTGCTCTGATACCTGTGGCCTCTCAGAACTTCTGGTGTGAGCTTGTCAACACGGAGCTGCTGACAGACATAGCGGGTCATGTTTTATCCTTTTGTTACATTTCCTCGGAGTACTATGCACGTCACTTTTCTAGTACCCGTTTGCCACTTGCAATTTCTTGTTCAAAGCATCCTCCCTCTACACTGTAAACTCGGTGCAGTCAGGACTGGGGTCTGTGTGGTTCACCTCGGTGCCTTCAGTGCCTGGCCCTGGGATATAGTAGATGCTTAGTTATTATGTGATGGATTATTTTAGAAAATGGTAGTCAGCACCAGTTAGGCTTATTTCCAGAGATATCTTCCTGACAACAAGTCAGAACAGATTGAGCACAGGATTGGAAGGCAGATGGCTGACGTGAAAGAGATGACAACAGATGCAAGCTTCGGGGAGGAATTAATCGCTTCTTTATGTTGCAAGACTTTGTTTTTCTGTGAGGGCACTTTCTGCGTGGTGGCATGGTTGGTGTCTTAGTTTCCTGGAGGTGCCAAACAAAGTACCACAAACTGAATGGCTTAAAACAACGGAAATTTATTCTCGCATAAATCTGGGGGCTAGAAGTTCCGAACCAAGGTTTTGGCACAGTCGACGCCTTCTCTTCTAGTTTCTAGTGGTTGCTGACAATCCTTGGTGTTCCTTGGGTGGCAGCTGTTAACTCCAGTCTCTGCCTCTGTCCTCACACGGCCGTCTTCCCTTTGTGTGTCCCTGTGTCTTCATGTGGCATTCTTCTCTCTCGATGTTTTTCTGTGTCTCTTCTCCTCCTCTTACAAGGATACCAGTCATATTGGATTGAGGGCTCACTCTAGCCCAGTTAGACATCATCTTAATTTATACTTTAATTACATCTGCAAAGACCTCCCTTCCCAATAAGGTCACAGACCCAGGTTCCAGGGATTAGGACTTCAACATATCTTTTTGGGGGACACAATTCAGCCCCCAATATGTGGTTGTCATATATTAGTGGTAAACAGCATAATACATATATGTATGTTTTATAGTTCATGAAACAGTGATTATCTCATTAAATTCTCACAAAGATCATAAGGGTAGGTGACATAAGCAGCCCGATTAGAGATGCGAAAACTGAGGTTCAAAGAGCGATTTGCTCCAACTCATACTGCTGGGAAGTAAGAGAAGGAGAAGGACCTGCAGCGGGGACATAGGACTCTTATCTGGTCCTTTCCCACAGTGCATCAGACCTTTGGGAGCTGTTGGCCTGCGGGAGCGGGTATGTCACCCTTCCTCACATGCCCGGAGGGCTCACGAGATGCTCCGAGGGAACCAGGCATCCTGTAAATGCTTGTTGGCTCCAATTGCATTGGGGAGCTCACTCTTGCTCTGGAGAGTAACTACAAGGGTAGCATACATCACTGTTACTGACCACGTCAGAAAGCATCAGGCAGTTTTGGGGAGAACTAGAGAGGGTTTAGTGAGTCTATGGAATTTTCTGTGAGTGAGGGACTAGTTTCCCTTCAGGTTGGGGGCGGGGGAGAAGCCAAGTTTGCAATTCTCATTTTCTTCCTTTCAAAGAACAAGCCTGAGACCTCTGCCAAAGGTAAGGCCTCAGAAGCTCCCTTCCTTTTTGTCTGGGCCCCCTTCCTCCTTCAGGGTCACCCCCTCCCTGCAGGCCCACACTTACCCTGTGTCCTTCATCACCTGGTGACGGCCAGAGCCTGATACCTGCTTCTCACTCCCCCTGGGCAGCTCCCCACTGCCCCAGGGTAACGTCCAGACTCCCTTGGCTCCACCACCTTCTAGAACATTCCTTTCTCCCTTCCGTCCAGCAGTTAGACTCAGCTCCCCTCTTGTTCCCATATACATCTTAGAAGTTCCACCTCTGCTCCTTTGAGCCAGCTCGCCCCAGCCCCCATTTCCTCAGCTGCCCTTCTTTCATTCACATCCCATTTGCCATTTTTAAAAAGGAGAAGCTGCCTAGAAGACGGGTGCTGTCCTGTCACACACAGATTCCACAAATGGGAAACAGATGCTGTGCTTTCACCCCTTCTTGGGGTATCATGACACTCTGGTAGCGACTGAGGACTGATGAAAAGCTTTCCTGACATCCCATTAAGTTTTTAAAAGCATCCTGTGAAGAAGATGGTACTAGCTTGGCGTGCAGAGGAGGAAACGGAGGCCCAGAGATGCTTAGGAGCTTCCCAGGGACCCGTGTTTCCTCTGCCACCTGCCAGTCATGCCACTTGGGGCAAGTTTCCTCATCTCTGAGCTTGATTTCCCTTTCCCTAAAAGGAAGGGTGACTTTTCTAGTCCACAGGGCTGTTTGGAAGACTAAACAAAGTCCTCTCAGTAGGCACTCAGTTGATGATAGCTGGATTTCCGAGTGGAAGGAAATGGTTACAAGGAAAAGATGCCAGGATGCTTGTGGGTGTGGAAGCGGAAGGACAGGGGTGTGGTGGAGGGTTGGGTGCGGGGAGTAGCGATGAAGGCAGGGTCACATACTCAGCAACACGGGGTGAAGAACCCTGGCATGCGCATGGACTCCTCCCTCATGTGTCAGCTGTCTTCTTCACTCCCCAGCTACTATATGTGTACCACTGTCACTTCTCCATGTTAAAATGCTGGGGACGCCATATTTCATTTTGGGTGAGGGGAAAGAAAAGGGAGAAAGGGCAGGCCGGGTGGTTGCAGCAACCCAAGCCCCAAAGCTGGTGTGATTAGGAAGGCGCGTAACGATCTATGCCTCGTGCTTCAGGAGTCTGGAAGGTGACAGGAGGAGGGCTCGGTGGTTTATCCGGAGTTGCTCAGCAAGGACATAGCAGAGATCAGGAGCCACGTTTCCCGGTTGCTAGCCTCGGACCCTTTACCTTTTTAGCCACAGCGACGGGGGAAGGAAGGAACGGTGCCCACGCAGACTGCTTTGAGAAAGAGGGACCCTGTAGGCCAATTGGTGTTTTCTGCTTCCCTTACTCCCAAAACTTTTTGATCCAGGAGCACATATAGAAATGTCTGAAGGATGTGTTTCTTTCCTGAGACTGTCCATTAACAAAGGGAACTTTCCCGAGCAAGCAACCCAGCCTTCCGCCGGCTAATTTAGCCTGTCACTCCAGTGCCTCATGGCTATTAGCAATTTACAGAGTGGGTATCTCCCAACTAGTCTGTGAAGTACTTGTTCCATTTGCCTCCCTCTTTCTGCTTCCAAGTTCACAATATGCCTTTCTCCTGTCCTGCTTCAACACATGCCTTCTGTGTCTGCCCTGAATTTCCCAGTGAGCAAACATCATAAGGGAAGTGTTACCTTGGGCTGTGGGAACAGAGGATTTAGGCTTCAGCTCTGAGCGACCCTGCTCCATCTCCACATCTGTCTTGCAGGGTTCCTGGGGCTCAGCCCCTGGAGACGTTGGTTGTCCTTAACCTTAGACCTGGATTTTTCTGTCTGAGAGCAGTCTGATGGAGTCTGTGCCGGTTACAAGTGAATGTCTTTGGAAATATCAACTGCATAAAAAGAGGAAAGCCGATTTTATTTCTTGGATCTCTCTTGAAAACACCCCCTATTGATAACTTTTCCAAAAAGAAAGAAAAATACATTTGGTTATGGGCAAACACCCATTTTCTGTATCTTTTGGTGGAAAGGAATGATAAGAGTGATCGCAGCTGTTTCATGGAAATAGTAAATGCTTGTCCACAATCCGTCGTCCCAAGCCCTTGGGGTCAGATGTGTCTGGGAACTGGGTGTGTTTTTAGATTTTAGAAAGGAACGAGGGTTCATATACTGTATATTCTGTAATCCCCCCGTTGGATCTGGGACAGGGCTCCATAATCAAACCCATTCATTTTTCTGCAGCAAACTGCTCACACTGAGCAGGAAAAAAAATAAATGCAATAAATAGCTTCGCATCACTTCAGATCAGGTTTTGCCACCAAATGAGTTATTGAAGAAAAAGAAAAATCTTTTGGTTTTCGAATTTTTCGAGGGCCAGGATTGATAAGACCCTGTGGCTTTATGTGATAAATATTTACTACTTCACTATATAAATCCATCGAGAGATGAGGATAGCCTGTGTGAGGCTGTATAAATCAATGTTCAGTAGTTCACAAAGAAGCGAGGACCTTAGGGATGCTGGGGTAGCACTCAGCTTGGCATCCCATGGCCTGGCGCAGACGAGGCACCGAGGTAGGACCTGCAAAACGGTGTGTGAATACACCACCCATGGGCTTGCTGTTGGTACAAGGCCTGTTGGATCTCAGTCACTGGACTTGTGTTAAAATTACCTTGGCCAATAAAACGAACTATAAGGCAATTAACAATAGCTCCCACTTATAGGACACTTCCTGTTGCCAGGCACTGTTCCAAATGCCCTCCATATTTTCCCTCACTGATTTCTCATGAATCTACATTGTCTAGACTACACTATGAGGTAACATCTATTTTTATAAGGGATTCACCCAAGATCACACAGCTAGTAAGTGGCAGAGCTGGGATTGGGAGTCCAGCATTTCGGCTCTTGAGCTCACACTGTTAACTATGCAGCCTCTCTGCATACGTCCACTCCAGCCGGACTCAAGCAAATAGGAATTCAGACTGCCAAGGGGGAGCCACCCTAAGGAAACACTATGCGTTACTGAGTAGAACTTCAGCACTTTGTATCATCCAATGTAAGCCTCTCAACAATAGTATAACGATGAGTCTCAACCAGCACTTCCAAAGTGTGGGAACTAAGACTCAAAGCCGTGAGGACATGGCAGGGTGAGGATTTGAGCCCAGGGCCACTCGGCCCCGGATCCAAGGATCTCAGGGAGTGAGATCATAGGCGCTGGCCTCCAGGAGCTTACAAGGAGGTGAAGGGACATACATGACACAGAGACAAGGAGGACATTTTGAGAACAGTTAGGGGCAGCAATGTGGCCTTGATTACATCAGCATGTGGAGAGGGGTAGAAAGGCACCACGTCAGCCAAGGTGCAGCTGCTCTCTGGGCCCCCGCTTCCTGTCTGTAAAGTAGGGACGGACAGTAACATCCACCCTGCCTGCCATGCTGGGTGGTACTTGGGGTTCAGGGAGCCAAAGGATATTGCAGCATGCTTTCGTTCTTTGTGCCTTTCCGTCTGTGTACAGATGTACCAAGAAGGGAACTATCTCCAAGGGCGACGGACAGCAAATGGGACCTTTGGGAAGAAGGGGAGAAGGCGAAGGCTTTAGTTGTCTCCCCTAAATGTGCTGGGACAAGCCTCAGGGTTCCCCTCCCCCATCAGGATGGGGAAATGGTGGTGCTGGCAGCTCTGTATGGTTTTTGGGTGGTCTCAAGGACATTTCCTGGACCTCCCTCTTCTCCTTTCCCACACGTAATCACCACCAAGAACTGTGCATGTCACCTCCTTCTCTAAGCTCCAAGTTCAGGCTTGCCCACTCCAAGTCCATTCCACTTCTCTGGGACTCCTTTTCCTTGTCCCAAACTCAACTGTGGCCACTTCTCTGGCCTCCCTCTCTCCAATGTCTTCTCACGTCTGTCCCCATGCAGCTGTCAGAGCCCTCTTTTTAACACAAACACACCATGTTATTCTGCTCAAAATCACCCCATCAATGATAGCAGGGGTGAGCAAACATTTTGTGGGAAAAGTCAGTAGTAAATATTTTAGGTTTTGCAGCCAAGAGGCAAAATCGAGGATATTATCTGAGTACTCATACAAGAGAGAAAACAAATTTTCACCAAGTTTTTATTAATGAAATTATAATTTAATAGTACGCAATTTTTAAAAAATTTTTTATTTATTTATGTGTGTGTGTGTATGTGTGTGCGTAATATAGGTCTATTGATGAGAAGAATGGAATTTCATTTTTTTGGAGGGATTACATTTTGCTTAATTGGAGTTTAAATTGGGGTTTGCTTAATTGGAGTTAGTATTTCCCACCGTGAACTCAGTTGCAAATGTTTAACTGTACAAACTAATCTCGGTTCTCAAGCCCTAAAGAGATAGGTTTAGCCCCAGGCCTGTGGTTTGCAGACCCCGGAACTGCAGCAATGCTTTGCAACACTGGCTGTTATTGCCCCTGAGGCGTTTCTAAGACACACTCAGGATGGAGCTCAAGCCTACGCCCATTAAGCAAGCATCTCTCGGCAGGAGGCCTGGTGTGACATCACTGTGGTTTGAAAGATGCTCAGTAATTGTAATGTTCAGCCACAACTGAGAACCACTGGCCTACAGGACAGAGTTTGTGAAAGGTCCACTTTGATCTGTGCTGCCCACCTCTCCAGCCTCTTTCCTGGTACTCTCCGTTCCAGAAACACTAATGGCAAGTCTTTAATTCTGGGTTTTACTCACACTGCCTCCTATTTGGGAATGTTCACATCTAACTCTTCATCCTTTAAGCTTTAACGCAGGTGTCCCCTTCTCTAGGAAGGTGTCCTCTCCTCTCTGTTCCCTGAGTCTCCTGTATTTCTCTGCATTTTATCTTGCACCCCAGCCCCCTGCAGTGTAATTGTACATGTACCTGTTGAAATATTCCACAGACTATAAGCTCCCAGAGGACAGAGTCCAAACCTATTCTCTAGATGCCCTGTGTCTAGCCAACAGGAGGCTGGCGCACCATCCATCCATGCTCAATAAATGTTTGCTGGACAAATTAAAGAATGAAGGACAAAACTCGGTGGCCTGGGTAGGGTCCTGCCCCCATGGACACGAGAGGACTTGCCCTTCCTCCCTCCCCCAGAATGAGCTGGCTCTGGAGGCGGTGGGGATGAAGCTACAGTCGTGGTTGGTTTCCAATTCCTTATAATCACAAGTTTATTTTCTGGGATTCTCATGTTTTCTGTAACTTGCACTTTCTCACATTGTGACTTGGCACTTGTTTTAAGGAAACAAAGTGGTTTTTCCTTGACTTTTTCTTTCTGCCTGTGAAGAATTTTGCTGCTGGAAAACTCAGCCCATTTGTGGTTAAAAGAAAAGAAATTGTGGCTGCCATATTGGCAGGCAGTGTACTACTGTGTTCTTTCTGCCATCCTAGTGCCGTCCCCACTGTCACTGTTTTTGGATTAACCCGGATCTGGGGTGCATCCCTGGGTTCAAATCACAGCCCTCTTGCTGTGAGGCATGGCTAGTTCTAACCTGGGTGGAGGTGACGTCGTATCCATCCGTAGCCTCTCCAAACATCTCAAGACTGTCTGTGAAAAGATGCGTGCTATGTTTAACACTCAAAACATCTTTTGTTTTGGTTTTTGTTTGTTTGTTTTTTAATGTGCAAAAGGGAAAGAGATGGTTCCTTTAGGTCCCAGGTTATAAGAAGCTGTTACAGAGTTGCAATAGGGCAGAGAGAGGAAACTTATTTACGAAGTGCGTGCTCAGTGTGCTAGGTACTATACATGCATAGATACTTTTTGCTTTTTCTTTTATCCTAGCAACAACCCTGCAAGGTAGGTGGTATTATAATTATACTTTTTTACAGAAGAGGAAACTTAATACTAGGTAGATTAAGTGCCTTTCTCAAGGTCACATACAGTTAAAAGGTAGAACCATCAAATGTATGTGCATGTGTGTGTAAACTTTTTATCAATGTATAATATAAAGAGAAGCCTGCAACTCATAAATACATAGCTCATAACTCAGTGAATTTTTCACAGTGCACATACCCATGTAACCAGACCCTTCATCAGTTCCTGCAAGGGGAACTGCTGTCCTGACTTCCAATGCTGTAGATTAATTTTGCCTGTTTTCTAATTTAATATAAATGGAGGCATAGAGCCCATACTCTTTTGCGTGCTTCTTTTTCTCAGCACTATGTTAGTAAGATTTACCCATGTTATTCTATGTGGTTATAGTTCATTCATTCCCATTGCTCTGTAAGTATAGCCAAGTGTGGGTATACATAACTTATTTATCCATTCTACTGTTGTTAGACATTTGGTCACTTTCCAGTTTGGAACTATTATAAATGGCACTTCAAAGGATATTATTCTTTATATGTCTTTTGGCACTAATTTTTGTCCTACGATTGGAGTTTCTGGGTTTTAAGATGTATGTATGTTCTGATTTAATAGGTTTTCCAAAGTGATTTCACCAACTTATATTCCCATCAGGAGCATATGAGAGTCCTGATTACTCTAAATACTCCCTAACAACTATCTTTTGCATTGTAGCCATTCTGGTGGTTGTATAGTTTATCTCTTTGTGGTTTAATGTGACTTTCCCTAGTATCTAATGAAGTAGAGCACTGTTAAATATGTTTATTGCAACATTTATATATTCTTTTTTGTGTGTGAAGTGCCTATTCAATAATTTTTAAATATGAGATTGCTTTTCTCTTTTTTCTTTGTAGGAATCCTTTATATATTCTGGCACAAGCACTTTGTTAGCTCTTGTGGGTATTTTCTCCCATTCTGTGGCTTAGAGTTTTACTCTCTTAATGGTACCATGTGATAAAGAGAAGTTTCAAATTCTGATGAAGTTCAGTTTGTCAAGTTTTTTTCCTTTATGGTTAGCACATTTTATGTTTTGTTAAGAAAACTTGGCGTAATCCAAGGTTGTGATGATGCTCTCTCGTGTTTTCTCATAAAAGTTTTCATGTTTTGCCTTTTCCCATTTTAGATCTACAGTCCATCTGGAATCGATTTCTCTGTATAGTGTAAAACAGAGGTCAGGGTTCATTTTGTAAAATATGGATAACCAGTTGACTTAGCAACATCTATTGAAAAGACCACCTTACTTTAGTGTCAGCTGTCAGGTGACTGTGCATTGGTGGGTCTGTTTTGGGACCACTGAAGTCAAATTTTTAGGCCAGAGCGATATGATTGCAAAGTGGTCTTCTTTTCATTATTCTATAGTGGAAAGAATTTGAGTAAGTGATTTTTGAAACAAGCTAAGGATGAAAGGACATAATATGCTATCTTCGAGTGTTCCGTGCTATCTAACAGAGACATATTAGGTAACTGAATGTCCCAAATGGCAAATGGGGGTTGGCTGGGTGGGGGTGTGGGACAACGGGAGGGAGAAGGAGGGATAAGCCGAACCTGTGTTTACACATTAAGAAGGAGATGTTAGGAATAGTGCTGGCAACAGGCAGAAACCCAGGAACTAGGACCTTTGGAAAGTTCTAGGGGGGTAATCCCAAAGGTAGGGGGATTACATTTTTCTATAGTTACAGAGTAAAGCAAATTCTTAGACAAGGGATTTTTTTGTTGAATAAGTAGAGGTTGTAATAGTCAGATTTTAATGAGAGTACGTACTTTGTACTTAGGGATTATTAGCTCTTCAAAATCTTGTTCTAACTGGGTTATTAATTACATTTTTTGATTATAGAAGTTCATCCATACATGCTCTTTTTAATAGGGATTCTACTTTTATAGATGAGGCACAAGTAAAATAGTGTTTAATAACCTGGCTTCTTTTAGTTTTCTGTGATTAAAACCCCCTTACTTTCTGAATCTAAAATACATGTTCTAAATGGATATTATTGACCATCTGGTGGAAGTTACTCAAAATGTGGACAGTGAGTATTCATCAGTGGTTTTCAGCCTTGGCTGTACATTTGGATCACAAAGGGAGGTTTGAAAAGATACTGATGCCTGTGTAGCAGCCCCAGAAGTTGTGATTTGACTGGTTTTGGGAGCAGCCTGAGCATTAGGATTTCTAAAATCTCCTCAGTTGATTAATGTCCAGGCGAGGTGAAAGCCCCTGGCCTAACTTGAGTTCGTTCACTCCCAGGGGACTGGCCTTCCATTCACTCCGGTCCCACTTTGGGCTGCAACCCCACCTGTGTTTCCATGCAGCTTTCTGTTACTATCCCCCTCAACACCTGGTGACAATGGGCCTTGGGATGTGCGGTGATTTTTCATGATAGAGTTCTTCCTGACCACCCAGTCAGCTGCCTCATTGGGCAGGTGGGAAATCCGAGGATGGGAAAGAGGGCGTGGTTTGTGCACGTGCATACAGCAGGTGAGTCAGTGATAGGCCGAGGCTCAAACCCAGGCCTCTTAAGTCACAGATCAGGAGCTCCATGATCTGGCTGTGTCAGCAGAGGGCCGAGGATGAAGAGCAGGACAGGGAAGTGCGAGCCCCTGACTGCACAGAAGGACGCTGAGCGTGGAAGCTCTGCTGCCCGAAGAGCAAGTGCAAGGCTGCATGCGGACCAGATGCTCCATGACTGATGCTGAAAGAATCCATGAGGCATGCCTACAAAGCTTCACGTTATTACTGTTACGTTATTCCTCTTTTCACCAAACGCTGACTAGATCCTGGTGAGGAAAGCGAAGAAACCGTGTGCCCTGGGACCCTCTGCTATGTGCATGTCTTATTTGTCACTCTACTGCCTGGGTCTAGAGCACTGCGGATTAGTATTGCTGTGGCACTGGACAAGAATTCCTAGTCACCCGCTGAAATCTGTGTGTGTGTGTGTGTGTGTGTGTGTGTGTGTGTGTGTGTGTGTGGTGGGGGAGCGCGAGTGCGCACGCGCATGAATCCAGTAGGGAGGGAAGGACCAGGGCCGGGTTATGTTCTACTCCTGAAGGTTTCCTTAGTCGCTCAGTAGGAATGTGAGGTTCAATAGTCTGTGCTCCAGGGCAGGCCTGGCCCCAGCCTCAGGTAGCTGTTCATTTCTGTACCACAGCTTCTTGTAGAGGACCTGACACACAGAAGGTTCTCAGGGCCGGTTTGCTGAATGATGAATTGAAACATAAATCTCTATTATTCTTTCTAATATTTTGTTTACCAAGCATGTGAGTGATGTGGTGTTCTGTTTTACACTAGGGTAAAAGATAGAATCATGTATATGGTACACGCACGCACCCCCACGGAGGAGGGACGGCGGGAGGAGAGGAGAAAGAAACAGGACCGGGTGCCCCTGCCTGGCTGTGGGACACCCTTCCTTGCCTGGCACCCCTGTATCTCCAGGGCCCGCACATGCCACAGAATGCCAAAACACGCCAGTGAGGTGGTGATTGAGCAAGTTTATTTCTTACCTAGTTTGTGGCATGGGCCCAAAATATTGCAGTTCTCTTCTTGATTTGCTTATTGTCAGATTCCCATCAGAAAATAGAATGCATCCCAGATGGTTCAAATAAAGAGACTAATGCAGGATCTATTTAGCATAAGTGGGACAGGCAGGGTGGAGGGAATAAGCCAGAGATGTTGAGGCCACATAGGTGGGTGGAGCCCAAACCACTCAAGGTCAGAAGGGGCAAGGAGAGACAGTGGTTTTTCTGGAGGCTGAGGAGAGCAGGGACCCTGTTGAGAAGGCTGTGGGCAGGAGGAGCTGTGGTGGTAAATGGTGCAGTGCCAACCCAGGGAGGGAGCAGGAAAGAAACCCTGGGCCTCTTCTCCTGCCCTCCCATCCCTTGCTAGTGCCTTCCGTTGGCCAAACCCAACAAGGCGCTGATGCCGGTCTGCAAGGGGCCCCACTGGTCCATGCCCTGGGTCACCCTCCCTGGTTCAGATCAGGGCAGAGAGTGGAGACTGGCTAGAGGGTAGGCGTAGCAGCTGAGAAGCAGCAGCACACTCATGAAGGGAAGAGTCTATAGGAGCCCAGGGGGGACTTAGGAGATGAGGAAGTAGATCCACAGGCGGAGTGTTCCTGCTCTCAACCCCTGGGGAGTGTGAACTGCAGGGAAGTAATTAGACCATATCCAGGAATCTCATCTTGGACCCATAATTACATGTACAGGAATTTTTTTTTAAAGAGTTGATGGCAATGGTTTTAATGTCTCATAAATATTCCTCTAAGGATTCTCCCCACAAGAAAGGGGTGGTTTTGTTTCTCAGGCCTGGAGCCAGCCCCAAGCCTTTGGAGATGAGGCTCCCAGGCTCTTCTGGGGAGGAAATCTCACGGTGGCAGCCTCCCCACACCCCCCACCCTCAGCTCTGCACAGGGCTCAGGCACTGGGTGCCAGGGGCTCTGGCCCTAGGAGCCCCTTGGATTTTGTCTGGAGGGGAGCTTCTTTTAGGAAGTCTTCTTGGGGCGCTGGCTGTGCAGTTCCAGATGCTGATCTCAGAGTGTGGGTGCTGGGAAAAGCTTCTTTGGGAATTCCGTGTTTGCTCTTTTTGACTGAATTCTGGACTGAGAATGAAATGTACATAAGTAGGAGGCTCTTTCCGGCCCCAAAGCAAAGTCTGCACAAGGCAGAGGAAAGAAATGCAAAGCAGAAGAAACATGAGCGTATGTCTGAAGCACTCAGGTTAAGGAAAGACGTTCACAGAGACTGTCTCCTCTAATCCTTGGAGAACCCCCTGGCACGGGCACTGTTCGCTCTGCTGAATTGGCTCAGGAGTAGCCTGCTGAAGGGTGCCCAGCCAGGCCCATGACTGACACTTGAATCTCAGCCCTCGCCTAATGAACTGTGTGATCTTGGGCAGCTCCCTATACCTCTCTGATTCTCTGTTTTCTCCTTGGTAAAATGGCATCATGATTGTGTCTGAGTTGAGATAACTTATGCAAAAATCTTCTAACCATTATCTGATAGGTGCCAAATGCTCCCTAAATGTGAGCCGGTTTTGAAATTTAGAATAAACCGAAGCCTCATCCTTCCTGTTCTTACACATCTTTGTTCATGACTCCATTCCAATGCTTACCAACCCCTTGTCTACCTTCCCCACTAGACTAGCATGTCATTTGTACCCTGATGCCTGGCCCCGTGTTTCATCCAGAGAGGGGATCAATTAAGATGTGTTGAATGACTGATTGAGTGACGAGCCAGTGGTGGGGACTCTTGAAATACAGGGCTAGGTCTTGCATATTTGAGCCACTGCAAAAGCCATGTCTGCAGTAGACAGGGCGCCCTGGAGCGTTCCAGAAACCTGGTGCATTTAGAAAGCTGTGCACTCTGACTCTTTCCTCCAGGAGTTTTTTTCAGGCCATTTAAGCCTTAGGACATTATTGCATTGTTGGCTGCAATTACCGCCTGCCCAACAGGGGCTTGTTTTGAAGTCCAGGTTGGATCTAGCTGTCCCCTGACTGACCACTTGAGAAGCCTGATAATGGCAGGCAATTGGGCCACCTGACGAAGGCTGTTGCCAAGGAAAGGCAGAGCTGGGGAAGCAGGGAAGTCAGCAGGGCCCTCTGACTCGCACAGGTCACATGCTAAAGAGTCCGGGCTGCAAGAAGCCAGCCAGAGATCTCAGAGCATGTCGAGAGGTCTCCTGTGTACTGATCTGCTGCAGCTGGGCCGTAGCATATGTTCTTTCTTTTAATTCTCACAGAGCTCTGTATTCTGTGTTATTCTCAGCCTCAACAGATAGTTGGGAAACCAGGATTCAGGATGGTTCTTTAGCCGGCTCATGGACACACAGCAGGCATTCGGCCCAAGCCTTACCACACAGCCTCTAATATTTATCACGCCCCAAAAGGCTTCCAGTCACACATGGGAAACTTCAGCACTCAATTCTGAGTAATGGGTCTTTGGCTTTTCCCTAAGGATGAAAGGGATTAGGCGAACATTTCCCCCAGTCTCTTCCTGGAACACTCGTGCCCTGAGATGCTTGGCTATAAAAGTGTTCCATGATCCAAAACATTTGGGCAATTATTCTCCTTCTTCTTGGAGTGTCGCAATGCACATTGCCAGGTTCAAGATTCTGAGACGTCCTGCAGTGAAGAAGCTGTATGAGAATTAAACCAGTTTTTCCCAAGCCGATGTGACCAAGAACCTTTGTTTTGTTAGCATTTATTAGCTTCGTACAGAGCCAAGTAAACACTGAAATCGATTAATCAGTCTTGTTTCCAAGACCTGACTCAGCAATGGGACCGCAAGGACGATGCCCTCCCCTGATGCTGCCCCCGTCCCTGAAATAGCTTTGGATTCCCACCTCCAGGATTCAGAAACACAGCACAGCCCTGTATTGTCACTCATTCCCTTTTTTTCTTCACAGTCTTGATGAGGAAAATGTCCAGGCATGCCACTCCCAAGAACTCCTAATAACTTACGAGAAAACTTAAAACTCATGTGGATATTTTAATTTGCTTTTCGTGTTAAATGTTTACTGCCTTTCTGGATATCTGCCATCCTACCTCTTATAAAAGAATGTGGGGAGGTTCACACCTGTATACATTGGGGGACAGAGGGTCATGTAGACAGAGAAAAATTGTCCTGGTTCTCTTTGTCCCATCAGCCCTGCCCCCCACACCTCCCTCCATCCCTTTGCAGAAAACAAACAAGGGGTGAGGAGCAAATGAAGGTAGCTGGACCTCAACATGTTCTAAGTAGAGCTCTTGAACCCAGTGGTCCTCTGCTCGCTGTCCTCCTACCTTGTCCCCCGTAAGCCAGTCTCTTCCTTAACATATGCCCGTCTGTAAACAGCACCACCGTCAGCCTCATTGCTCAAGCCTGAACCCTGGAAGCTACTCTATTTTCTTTCCCTCGTCATCCTCAGCCCATCTGCTGTTGAGGCCTGTTGGAGTAAGAGCAGTTTGATATGTGGACTCTGGAACTGGATAGCCTCGGTTCAGATCCTACTTCTACCACTTCCAAACTGTGTGGTCTTGGGGAAGTTACCTAAGCTCTCTGGTCCTCAGTTTTCTTACCTGGAGATAATATAGTAGTGACTTCAGAGGGCTGCCAGGAGGACCACGTGAAATAGTGAAGGCTTAGTGCTCTGTACAGTGCTGGATAGCGCTCAAATAAATGTCAGATATTATCCATACTCCTCTTGAACCCGTTCATCTCTCTCCATCTTGATGGTGCCACTCTGGTCCAGTCCACTGTCATGTCTCCCTGAACCACTGCAGTAGTGTCCAAACAGGGTCCTATTTCCACTCTCTTCTAGTACAGTCTCCACACAGCAGCCAGAGTGATCTTTTAACAGATACGACAACCTCATTCCACTGTACAAACACCTTTAAAATAGGTTTCTCATCACAATTAAAATGAGATTTAAACAGCTCAGACGTGATCTGGCCTGTGAAGTAGCTCTCGGACCTTCCTTGCACCATTCTTTCCCTCCTGTGCCCTTCTAGGCTCTGACATCTCCGTTCTTGAACTCCGACTACGTCTTTGCCATACAACAGAATTTGCAGCTGCTGCTAGCTGTCTGTGCTGCAATGCACCTGTTCAGCCCTTCTCTTAGAAAGGCCTTCCCCTTGACTTTCTCATCAAAATGTGCTTTTCTTCACAGCTGTAATTATCTTATTTTCTCATTTATTGTCGGGCACCCCTACTAGCCCTGTAACCTTCATGAGGACAGGTACTTGTTTTACTGTATGTTCCCAGAATGAATGCACATGGCAGATAAAGAAGGAATAACTTATAGCCTGGCTGAGTGATACTTTCCCCATCTCCCTTTTATTATCCCCATTTTATAGATGGGAAGGTGGAGATCCTTTCACAAGGTCTCCCAGTTCCTCAGTGGTAAGACTAGGATTCAAACCCAGGCAGTCTGGAGCCTGCCACCACCATTTAACCAAGCTCTTCTGCTTCCATTGGGAGCGGGAACCAAATTCGAACTTAAGGTGAGATGAGACAGTGTTTTGCAACAAGGTGGGCCCCAAAGTGAGAGTCTGGACTGGAAATCCAGAAGAAAGACCTGGATTCTTCCTCTCACGCTGGCCACTTAGCTGGGCAGCTGTGGAACATGCCTTCTCTGTCAGACTTACTTGTTCTCATTCATCTACTTTTGTTCCTCCCCATTTGCAATGTGGGAGGGCTTGATCCCATATCCAGACTGTGAGGTCTCGTCCAGGGGCCAGGAGTAGGGAACAGACAGGGTCCTCAAGGCCCAGGGCTCTGCCTCCAGCCTGCAGTTGGCCCCAAAGGCGCAAGACAGACTGGGGGCTTTGACAGGTTTTCGTCACAGTCTCGGACATGGGTGAGACTTCCCACAAGAGAGCAAAGTATTAGTACTTGGGGAGAAACAGTCATCCTTTAACCTGCAAATCTGTAGGCAATACCAGCAGCTGTCTATTTTTATTTACTTTTTGTTTTTCATTTTAGATCAGTGGGTCTAGAAAAGTCATTTCTCAAGAAAAGCACGGACAGTAGAGATGACAAAAGGAAAAGATGTTCAGCTGTGTTTAGTGTTTGCGTCTGACCTCTGTGTTGTGGGAAAGACACGCTTACTGGGAAAATATCCTAAGCAGGTTACAAAAGGGTGGGGAAACTTAACCTTAGCAGAATAAAGAATTCTACAGTAGCCCCTCTCCACTTCTCTGTGGGGTATACGTTCCAAAACCCCCAGTGGATGCCCAAAACTACAGATAGTACTGAACCACACATGCGCGCGTGCGCGCGCGCACACACACACACACACACACACACACACACACACTATGTTTTTGCTATACAAATATACTCTTTTACTTAAAGGAAGCTCTTTACAGCTTCTCTGTGGCATATCCAAATTGCCAGCATCACTACCCTTGTACTCTGGGGCCATTATTCAGTAAAAGAAGAGTCATTTGAACACAAGTACTATGATACCATGATAGTGGATCTGCTGACCGAGATGGCTACTAAGTGACCAATAGGCGGGTGGTGTGGACAGAGTGGAGATGCTGGACAAAGGAATGATTCACGTCCCAGGTGGGATGGAGCGGATGGTGTGAGATTTCCTCACGCTACTCAAAACGTCATGCAATTAAATTCTTCTGAATTGTTTATTTCTCTAATTTTCTATTTAATATTTTCGGACCATGGTTGACCTTAGGGAACAGAAAGAGCAGAAAGTGAATCTGTGACTACAGAGAAAACTACCGTATATTTTGTGGCTGGTCTGTGCTTTCTTTTTTGACTTGTGTTTCTTTCTAGGACAGTGTGCCTTTTCAGTAAATCCTATTCTGTTACCCTACTTTCTAGGAAGCTCAAAGCACCTCCATTTTCGGGGCACTTTTAACCTTCCAGCTCCCCTCTTAGAAATGCTGCCCAGCACCTCCTTCTCAAGTGAAGGCTTAGCTCAGGGTCTGACATACAGTCAGTGCTCGGCGAGAGCTGACTCCTACGTTCAGAACAGAAGGAATACACGTGGGGTGACTTCTGTGTGCCTGGCATTGTGCTGGGGCTTGTCCATACATGTCCTGCTCAGTCCCCCAGCAACTCTGCCTCCTGGTGACGGCTACGCTCCCATCTCACTGGCTAGGGTTGGCTAAAGGCTTGCCCAGGGTTGGCTGTGAGTGAAGATGAACCCGGGTGGGAATCTCAGGTCCAGAAGAGACTTGCTGAGTGCGTTTCCGAACTGAGATGGCACATCAGGTGTCCTGACCCCCAGAACCATCCACTACTCAGCTATAGTAGTTCCCTGTGGCAGCTCTAACAAATGACAACAAACTCGGTGGCTTAAAACAACCGCAGTGTATTGTCTCGCAGTTCTGGAGGCCAGAAGTCTGAAATCAGTACCAGTGGGCTGAGACCAAGATGTCAAACGCACTCGCTCCCTCGGAGGCTCTATGGGAGACTCCTTCCTTGTTTCTTCCACCTTCTGGTGGCTGCAGGCATTCTGGGCGTATGGCCACATTGCTCCAATGTGTGCCTGGATCTTCCTATCGCCTTCTCCTCATGTGTGTGTCAGAGCTCCTTCTGCCACTCTCTGATAAGGACATTTGAGATGGCTGTTAGTGACCGCCCAGGTAATCCAGGGTAATCTCCCCATTTGAAGATTCGTCTGGCATCTGCAAAAATCTTTCTTGCCAAATACGGTAATGTTGATGGGTTCCAGGAATTAGGACTTGATGTCTTTGGAGGCCGTTAGTCAGCCTACCACACCAGCTCTAGACCCCTGCAGAGAATACTCATGGATCCTCTTCTGAGAGCTGATGTGGATGGCAGGAGGCAGGGCTGAATGAGAGTCACTCAGAAGGGTCACACTGCCCCAGCAAGGGCAGAACAAGAAGTTAGCAGGGGATCATTGTCCTTGCAGAGGGAGGGGTACTTTGGCCAGCTTCTGATAAGCATAAATTTGAGATGTTGGGACCACAGTTCTTTCACTAATGCACTAAAACGTTTTTGAGCAGACACGGTATACCCTGCCCTCTGGAGTTAAGTGTGCCTGGTATCTTTCCCTGTCCTAGTCCTAGCCTTCCTTATGGGTGAAACCCACTAAAGGGAAAAGGACAGGTTCTGTGAGTCTTTGTGAGTTCTGGGAGGCGACAGGGCTTGTCTCCTGTTGGATGCTTGGCCTGCTGCCTTGTACAGGTGGCCTGTAGTGGCAGGATGGGCAGACTGGCCAGCCATGAAATCTGAACACAAACTGGCTGCTAATTAGAGGCTTGTCAGGTCGAAGGAATTGAGTCCCATGGTGCTCTCAGCGTTAACATGCATTTTCTTTTAAAATGTAAAAGCACATCCCGTGTTTCTCACAGTGTGAATGGCTTTTCAGTGTGCTTAGGATAGAGTGACCAGCCGTGCAGCTTTCCTCCCCTCCCACCGTGCTCCCAGGACACAGAATGTCCTTCCGCCAGCCCACCAGCTCTTTCCTGCCTGAGTCTTGCCAGCGAGTTTCCCTCTGCTGGGATTCACTTACTCCCACCCAGACTCTGCCATCCCCTACCAGCCTTCCTGTCTCAGCCTAAAGGGCACTTCTCTCGTTACAGTTACAAAGCTTTGATTAAATATGTGTGTGTTAATTGCAGAAGTGTTTTCTCCCTGAGGACAGGGGTCTAAGACTGTTTAGTTCAACCAGTCCATACCACATAGCAAGCATACCCTAAATATATGAGTATGTTGAGTAAATAAAAAATTTAATAAAAATTTTTTATTAAATAAAAACAATTTTAAAAAAATCAAAGAAAACATCAGAAATATTTGATGAAGAGAATGATTTAACATTCATGATACATCCATGCTAGGTAAAAATCTTTACCATTAAATATGTTTTAGAGGAATTTTTTTTTATTAGAAAAGTTTATAATCTTTATAAAATCTACATATAGTCTAATCAGTTTTATAAAATTTATGTATATTTTCTAGAAAATATATCAAAATATTGGCCATGGACTGTGAAGCTATATAATAATTGTTGTCTTGTTTTACATTTTTTTCCAAGTTTTATTTTTTTTTAATGAAAACATGTCATTTTATTTTCAAAAAAGGAAGTTAAAATATCGGTGAGGGTCCTGGGAGCCGGATGGTATGTTGGCCCTTTCTTGTATGCAGCGCTAATCTGTTACTGACATAGTACGGGCTTACAGGCTCACTGGGAATGAATTGGAATGAATTGGAAGTCCCCACTAGAATGATTTAACCACTTAACTTATTCATTAACTGCCGTGGCATCTTATATATGCTGGACAAAAGATTTAGAATAATCCTTATTATGGGCTGGCCAAAGGGAATGTTTGAAATCTCTCTCATTCCTTTCCAGCCTTTCTCATGGAATTCCCACAGGGACTAATGCCCAGAAAAAAGGGGCAAAGTGGCGTTAGAGTCTTTGAAAGTAGAGTGAGTTCAGGGCAACCCCAGAGTCGCAACCAGACTAGAATTCCCATGAAGCATGTACGTGTTTACTAATTATCCCAGACGTTTAGCTGCATTTACCTTCTTTGTCATGCACTCGTAGAGTTTGTTAAAACTTTATTGTAGCATTATGTTTTTTGGTACTATAGGTATTTTTTTTTAATTAACCTGGCATCATTTTTTCCTATTAAACTACCAAAAGTAAATTTTAGCAATAATTTCTATTAGTGAATCTGTGACAAAACTAGCATCTTCATGTAGAATAAGTTATTCCAACCCTTTTGGAAGACTTTTTGGTAAAGTTTATACCCTTGCCTCAATGATGCCATTTTTGAACTGTTACCATAAGGACATGATCCAAGATAAGAAAAAAATTTTCATACATAAAGGTAGGATTACACTGTCAACTGTACTAGAGAAAATTTGGAAACAAGGTGAAATAAATCTCTGACAGTAAGCAAATGGGTTTTCTACAACAGTTGGCCAGCCAAACCCAGATTGAAAAAATATATATTTTAAATGTTACGTTGTGCCTATATGGTCAATTAATCTATGACAAGGAAGCAAGACTATACAGTGTGGTAAAGTCAATCTCTTCAATAAATGGGGTTGGAAAAACTGGACAGATACGTGCAAAAAAATGAAACTAGACCAATTTCTTACACCATTTACCAGAATAAACTCAAAATGGATTAAAGACTTAAATATGAGACTCGAAACCATAAAATTCCTAGAAGAAAACATAGGCAGTAAACTCTCTGACATTGCTCTTAGTGACATTTTGTCATTGTTGTTGATCTCCTTGGGCAAGGGAAACAAAAGAAAAAATAAGTTACATTACATCAAACTGAAATATTTTTGCATGGCAAAGGAAGCCATCAACAAAACATAAAGACAAAGGGTGGCTGGTTAGCTCAGTTGGTTAGAGCGTGGTGCTAATAACACCAAGTTTGCCGGTTGCATCCCTGCATGAGCCACTGTGAGCTGTGACCTCCTTAAAAAAAAAAAAAATCAATTGAATTAAAAAACAAACAAACAAACAAAAAAACGCATAAAGACAACCTACCGAATAGGAGAAGATATTTGTCAATGATGTATTCGATCAGGGGTTAATATACAAAATATATAAAGAACTCATACAACTTTACACCAAAAAATCCAATTAAAAAATGGACAGAGAACTGAAGAGACATTTCTCCAGAGACAGATGGCAAATAGGCATGTGAAAAGATGCTCAATGTCACTAATATCAGACAAATGCAAATTGAAAACCACAATGAGATATCACCTCACACCTGTCAGAATGGCTATCATCAGTAAATCAATAAACAGCAGTGCTGGCGAGGATGTGGAGAAAAGGGAACCCTCCTGCACTGTTTGTAGGATTGCATATCTGTGCAGCTGCTATGGAAAACAGTATGGAGATTCTTCAAAAACTTAAAAATAGAAGTACCTTATGACCCAGCAGTTCCACTTCTGGGTATTTATCTGAAGAAATCCAAAACACTAACTTGAAAAGATATATGCATCCTTATGTCCATTGCAGCATTATTTAAAAGAGCCAACATGTGGAAGCAACCTAAGTGTCCATTGATAGATGATTGTATAAAGAAGAGGTTGGTGGTACACATATACAATGGAATGTTATTTGGCCATGTTGTTACCATTTGCAATAACATGGATAAACCTAGAAGGTGTTATGCTAAGTGAAATAAGTCAGACAGAGAAAGACAAATATCAGATGATTTCACCTATATGTAGAATCTAAAAAAAAAAAAAACAAAACAAATGAGCAAACAAAACAGAAACAGACTGAAATACAGAGAACAAACTGATGGCTCCCAAATGGGAGGGGAGTTTGGGAGGTTGGATGAAAAAAAGTGAAGGGATTAAGAAATACAAATTGGCAGTTACAAAAAAGTCACAGGGATGTAAAGTACAACATAGGGAATACAGTCAATAATATTGTAATAATAGTATAGGCCGCCAGGTGGGTACTAGACTTATGGGGGTGATCACTTTGTAAGTTATATAAATGTCTAACCACACTGTGCTGTACACTGAAAATTAATATAATAGCGAATGTCAACTGTAATCGAAAAGTAAAAAAAAATGTGGCTAATGTTACATAGTTAGGCCTATGACGATTGCATCCATGCTGAACAAACATAGACATACCTAGACTTTTTTTTCTTGTCATTATTCCCTAAGCAATACAGTATAACAACTATCTATAGCATTTACATTGTATTAAGTATTATACGTAATCTAGAGATGATTTAAAGTATACAGGAGGATATATAGGTTATATGCAAATGTTACTCCATTTTATATAAGGGACTTGAGCATTTGTGGGTTTTGGTATCTGCGGGGGAGGGGTGTCCTGGCACCATTCTCCAGTGAATACAGAGGGACGACTATAATTGTGTTCACTCAATGGACTAAATGCAGCCATTTGAAATGATGGTTTTCAATAATAGAGGACATATATAAAATGTTTACCACCTTAGATTCAGTTTCTACATTGGTGTGCGGGTGTATATACAGAAGGTGCCAAAAGAAATGTTTACGTATTTTCAGAAAGGAAAAAACTGCATTAAAATTGTCATACAATGAATGATGCCAGCATTCATCTGATTAACGCCATCTTTTGAGCGAACGTCATACTACACATTGCTACCGTAATTCAATTCAACTTAGAAAAGTAATGCACAGATAACATCTCTTAAAATGTGTATGTTATTTTGGCACCCCTGGGATATATATACATATATATATGTATAAAGATTTATGTGACAAGTGACTTTGTCACATAAGGACACAGATGTCCTCCCCACACCCACCCTCATCCCTGCAAAAGTGCACATGGGACCTTCCTGACGGTATCCTTCTTAATTATGTATGAATAACCACATGTGATTTGAAGGGGTCAACGTGTCAGAGTGGAAAAGTTAATCTTTGAAGATTTCCGTTCTCAAGGAGTACCCATCATTTCCCTGAATTTTATCTTGGTAAATCATCAAATGACCCTTGGCTCTGGCTTGAATTCATGGAAATCACTATCTCCATCTCACCCATTGCGTTGGGTGGCCAAACATTGATTGTTCCTGGTCCACCATCCCTGGAGTGCCTGTGTGTCCCCTCTCTCCCACCTGACCCCATGGTCCAGCCCTGGACAGCCCTCCACCCTGAATGTCCTGGCATACTTGCCTTCCTCTGGCTTGGAATTCATGGAATGGAAAGTAATTGCTAGGAATCAGGCCCTTGAGCTTTGAAATTAATATTTTTGCCTTTAACTTACTGGTTTCCTGGAGATAACGTTTATCGCCATGGTGTGTTGGGCCTGTATGTAAGGATCATCCAACTGAAGCATCAGCCACCTCACCAAATTTTACATTTTAGATTTACAAAATTGTTTTTATTTAGTAAAATGATAATTTACATTGCTGGAGAACGTGCAGAAATTTGGTGATTTCAGATGCTCTCCCTACCTCCTTCTTCTTTCTCTCTGTGTTGACCTGCTGATTTTCTCCTCACCTTCTCTCTGGAATGCTCCCCAGTCCATCCACCCACCCACCCATCTATCGATTTGCAAATCCATCCATCCATCCATCCCTCCTGTAGCTGTTTATTGAGCATCTACCATATATCAGGTATTTTCTAACCATGACACATATTAGTAGACAAAAAAGACAAAAATATCTTCCCATATATATATATATATACATATATTTAATGTCTTTTTTACATGTACGTTTTTCATTTTTAAAAAAAACACACACAAAACAGCCCTAATGAAAAAAGGCAAAAACTTCCTGTACTAAGCAGTCAGCCATCTGTCCTCCGTGCTTTGGAAATGCCTCCATGAATGTACTTTATTGGCTTCCTGACTGATTCCCCACTAGGCTGTGGAAGCAGGATCCCTGCCTGAGTCAGCTTGTACCCACACTACCAAGGCTCACCATTCACCTCCCTCATGTATAATGCTGTAAGTTAATGTGTCAAAAGGAAGAAGTAATGTGGAACCTTATATTTATTAAGAATCCACTGCATGCCAATTCCCGTATCTTCATGAGCTTGTATATCCTGTCAAACAAGCCTGTGTTCCCATTTTATGGCAGAGGAAACTGAGGCTTAGAGAAGTCAAATGACTTGTCCAAGTTGTCAAATCAAGATTCACAGCCAGTTCTACCTGATTTTGTTACAGTCCTCTCTGCTTCTGTTGTTGGCTCTGAGAAAAAAACTCAGTTTCTGATTTCACACGAGTAATTAGCAGCAGAGCGAAGGACCCCATATCCCTACTCAACACCTTTTCCCATTCCCTGTAGGAACCCTGGGAAGGGAGAAGGCTGGTTCTACCAAAAGAGCAGGGGTTTTGTGGTCCCGACACAGCAAAGCTACCCGCAACATATAATTTTAACCTCCTCTTCTTGCAGATTCTCTTATTACATTTTACTGCAAAAGAAAATAGTCCTGCTATCCAAGTCCCATCATGTGAGTCTTGACTTTATTACAAACTCTGGGATGTCTATCTAGTAAGTATTGGGTTGACCTTTCGAGATTGAGATTGGAAAATATAAAAATAAAATCACCGTTCAAAACATATTTCATAAGCTGGGATAATGACACAAAAGTTAGTCTGTCTATGTCAAACTTTTTGTGACCCTTGTAAAATCCAGGAAGTTCACGTGTGCGTGACTGGGGAGAGGCAGAGCAGGAGCCCAGCTGATCCGCCTCTCTAAGGATTCATTGCCATTTCCAAGTCCACGTTCTAGCACTGACATCTTGGAACTCTTCCTTTGTTAGTGGAAGCTGCCATTCATAGCCACCTTTCATCCTTGCACACTTGCGAAATGCTGCTTGGGACTATTTGCCCCAATTATCTATCAGGACACAAGTATAGTTCTGAGCTCGGGAGGTAAAATGAAGTCTCTTTTCTCCAGAATTACAGGGGACTGGGGACATGGGTGATCACATGTGCTATAAGCATTCCCCAGAGGTTTCTACCTTTACTAGTAATAACCATCATCATATGAACAGCTCATATTTCCTTTGTGCCTTTTCTCAAAGAATGCAACAAATTTGGGAACCACAGTTGCCTTGCTTGTCTGAAAGCACACTTCAGGGAAGACACTGCTAGGAGAGGAGGAGCAGAGATCTGGACAGACACTTCATGTAGATTTTCTCCTTCTAGAACAGGAAGTAAAGGTGGGAGCACTGTGAGTGACTCTTAGCAGAACTTGGAGCCAACTGTGAGTGCTGTGTTTACGGGCATGTTATGGTGTTGTCTTGGTACTGAGTCCCATAACAAGCTAGTAAAGGTGGTATTTTTTACACATCAGAGCCCTGGAACTGAGACCCGGGGGCTTCCAACCATGCAACCAAGAACAAGTTTGACTCTTCTCCAGCCCCTGTTTCTTAGAAGTATTCGATGAACTTGTGATGTGAAAGCACCTTGAAACTATAAGATGATCCTGTATCATGATTATTATTAACATACTTGTTCTTGGGGCCAAGGGTCCAGCAAACCATCCTAATTTTATTGAACAAGTCAGGCAATGTGACCTGGTAGAACAGGCCCTAGAGCAGGAGTCCTAGGACTGGGGTTTAAGGCCTGTCTCTGGTGGTTACCATAATTACTGGGTGGTCTTGGGTGGGCCATTTCCCTTTTCTGAGCTCTCTTCTAGCACATGTGAAGTGGAGACCACTTCTGAGTCTTGAGGTTTGTATTTGAATTAGATTCAAAGATGGGAATGAAAGTGCTTTGCAAATTGTAGAGCTTTATCTGCACACTCTTGAGATGAGGGAGAATATTAAGAAAGGCATTTTGACTGTTCCTGCAAGACTTACTATTAAATTAAATCAATTAATGGTTGGAAAATCTAGTCACACACACCCCTTCATCTCTACTTGCCCTGCTCTTCTTGTCTTTAATTCGTCAGGGTTCAGTCCTAACTTTTAAAACAGTGCCCATCCCCAACCCTGCTTTTATTCTCTCTCTCTGTTATTTTTGTCCCTAGCAGTCATCACTCCCTGACATTATACAGGGAACCCTCATCTAACACGGTTGCTAGGTTCCTATAAATGCCATGTTATGCGAATCTGTGTTATATGTAACAAAGAACTAGTACAAAAAAGGGGGTTAAGTTCCAAAAATTTAAAAACTATACTATTATATTTTTATAATTAAGAGAAGTATCTTTATTAAAGCAATTTTCACCAAAAGTATAACATATTAATATGTATTACATAATGTTTTCTTTGTCATCATTACTAAGCTTTTATTACGTTCCACGTTGTTTGGGGCTTTCTCTAATTCTCAAACTGTGTTAGAGTGAACAATTCTCAAACTGTGTTAGAGCTAAACCGTGCGATAGAAGTGCCGTGTTATACGGGGGTTACCTGTATTTTAATCTGTTCATTGTTTGTCTGTGATCTAACCTCCCCCCATTAGACTGTAAGGTCCATGAGAGTAAGGGTGATATCTCATTTGTTCTTTGCTACATCCCCAGGCCTGGAATCGCATCTACTAGTAGTATACAGTAAGTACTTATTTGTGGAATGAAAGGATGTTGGCATTGTTATTCTGCCCTCCATAAGAAGCCTCTCTTTGAAAGGAAAATAATTCACTAGTAAACAAGGCAGAGCCTGGTATAGAAAGGCTTAATCTGGAAATTTTACTGCCCTCATGAGCCACAGACACGTATGATGCTGGCTGGAGTACATGGTCCTGGGAAAGCTTTTCTCACTCTCAGCCTCATTCCTGAATGAACTTGACCAAAGTAGGAAATTGACTGTCAAGCCTGTATAAATTTGTGAGTTCACTGCTCTAAGCCCCTGTTTCCTTAGGTATAGAGTGGAGATGAGACTACCAGCTTCATCATGTCTTCGTATCAGTGAGACCAGTAATAATGGTGGTTAGTGTGGGTTCTAGAGTTTCTTGAGAGGAGGGTTTGCTAGGGATGGGGGATGGGGAGGAAATCATGGGGACACTGGACACCTTAGAGGTGAGAAAGGAGAAACTACGATTTCCTGAGAACCTGCTATGGACCGGGCTTGGCCCGTGGGTCAGGTGCGCCATATGCATCCAATTAAACTCTTACAGTCACTCAAAGAGGGGCGGGGTCAGGACCCTGTCTCACAAGGAGACAGCTGAGGTTTAGAGGAGATTCAGTAGCTTGGTAGAGTCCCACAGCTGCCGTTTGATAGAGGAGGACTTGACACCAGGTCAGTCTGATTTCCAGGCCCTTGACATCCCACTGGGTCCCAGGAGCTTCCTTGGAAGGTGCCATGGAACATGCTGCCATCTCGGTATAAGTCTCTGCCCCAGTGGGTGAAAGGAGAGAGCGACAGCCACCAACAATGAGGCAGGTCCCCGCTGTGGCTGCTTTGAGACTTCAGATGCTGAGGTCATTCCCCTCTCCCCTATGTTTGAAGTCAAGCCTTTCCGTTATGAGTGTTCTTTTAAAACAGGTGTGATTTTGGGTTCAGATATTTTTAATTTACATTGATGACACTGTGCGATAGACCGCATTCTCTTTCCTACTTTTTTTCTTTTAGCGCTTCATTTTTAAAGATCCATCTGTGTTGCTGTGTGTACAGGTTAGCCCTCTGTTTCTAACTTCTGCAAAATAGTCTCTGTGTGCCTTCACTACGTTTTATGTATGCATTCCCCCAGAGAGGGACAGGGGGCTGGTTTCCAGCTCCTGCCACTGTAAACAACACCACAGTGAACATCCACGTGCGTACCATGAACAGGCCCAGGTGAGAATTAGTCAGTTGCTGCCCTTACCTTGACTCAGTACTTCCAGATTGTTCTTCTCAAGGCCGCCCCAATCTGCACTCACCCTGACAGCAAGCTTCCTGGTTCCCATGTCTCCTCATAGCCTCTGACACTTAGGGTGGAACTTTTTATTTTTTTGCCAGTCTGATAGGTGCAGTCATCGGTCATTGTTTTGTTGTTGTGATTGTTGTTGTTGTTGTTTGTTGATTTGCTTGTTTTTATTTCTTTGACTCTAACTAAGTTTGAGTATCTGCATAGCATGCTGACTTTTGGGGTTTTTCTTCATGGAATTATATCTTCATAGCCTTTGTTCATTTGTCATTTGGGGTTCCTGACATTTTCTTGTTCGCTGAAAGGAGTTCCTAGTATATTCTAAATATTAATCCATTGTCACTTTTAGACAAGTATCTTCTCCCAAGTTATATTCATCTATTAATTTTGTTAAGCAAAACACTTTAATTCCAGGATTATCCAATTCATCACTTAGAATCTGTGCATTTGCAGGTTTCGGGAAGTCCTGTCCTATCAGCAGGTCACAAACATGGTCTTCTCTATTTTCTTCCACTGACTCGTGGAGGCAGAGGGAGCATCAGCCTTGTGTCCCTGCTAGCAGAAGGCTCAAGTTTGTCAATCCCAGGCTGACAGGGAGAGTAAAGAGGTTTTTTGTTTTCTTCCCTTCAAAGGACCCCATAAGCCAATAGGAAGGCAATTAGGCAGAGAGGCTTTAATTAAATTTTCCATTTTTTAGTTTTTCTGAACTTCGGGGGTGCTCATACCTTACTTACATCATGGAGACAACAGTTAATGGGCAGAGGTGTCCCTTGGGAGCTTTGCTGCTCTAACATCTTGAGATTAGGAGGACTGTGGCCTCCGTTTCCACTCCAGTCTGATAAGCCCTGCTGTTGGGCACAGAGGTGCCTGTGAAATTCAACGTCAATAGGAAAGAGGGAGCGACACAGGCCTGTATCATCTTGATAACGGCTTGGTGGGCCCAGGCCTCTATCTTAGTGGGCCCATCTCTGGATAGAAGGACCCCAGTGGGATGAGAGCAAGAGCCTGGCTCAGCGAATTATGGGCCTCTGTCGTTTGCTGGGCTTCTCTCCCAGGGTCCATTCCTCATGCACATCGGTTCTACATGATGACAAATCCTAAGAAATCAAAGCAGGACAGGGGTAGCTTGAATGTTACCCAGCCTGGTGTCCTTCCCTTCCTGATGGGGAAACAGACCCAGAGTGAGGAAGTAATGTATGGAATATCACACCCCTTGTGAGTGGGAGACTCAGAGCTTGAATCCAGACTTCCTAACCCCAAGCCAGAGCTCTGACTGCTCCACTTAGAAAGATCCCAGGCTTTGGAGACAGACAATCCTGGATTTGAACCTAACGAACACTTGTTAAGTTAATAATTATATAAATAAATGTTGTATTTGCCATTGTGGTAGGTGCTTTAGATGACATATATTCAGAGCTATGAGATCTTGGTGTAATTTGACATAGTCTCAGATCAGAAAAGGTTCTAGAAGGAAATGGTCTGAAGTCTGCAGATGAGTTCAGCTTAAGTTGGTGGGGATGGGGGCTTGTTGGATGGGTGGATGGATGGATGGACGATGGATGGATGGATGGATGGATGGATGATGGATGGATGGATGGATGGATGGATGATGGATGGATGGATGATGGATGGATGGATGGATGGATGATGGATGGATGGATGGATGGATGGATGATGGATGGATGGATGATGGATGGATGGATGGATGGATGGATGGATGGATGGATGATGGATGGATGGATGGATGGATGGATGACAAAGAGCCTGAGTTTAAGAGGTTGGTTGTTTTCTTACCGTGTTCTGTCTCATTCTTGCCCAGGGAGTACTGCCCGTAAACTACTAAATCTGGCAAAGCATGAGGAAAGGAAGATCTCTTTCCCTGAATATCAATCCTTTCAGTGTTTCACTTAAAGCTGAGCACCTGTTCTATTGAAGTACTCACCTCTGTCCCTATCCATTTCTTTGAATCCTACCACTGGTCCTTGGGAAGGGAAGATACAAAAGAAAAAAAGGAAAAAGCAGTGTTAATCATGCTGTAATGTAATGCTCCTCTCTGAAACTCGGAACATGGGAAATTATACACGCTGATTTCATCCACTACTTACTTAATTCCCGGGGTGACAGGCAGCAGTTGAAGAGGCTTCAGTGGGTTAAACGCCGTCGACCTTTGCGCAGGTCCTTAAGCCCCTCTGGGATACCTCTGAGGCCAGTTGGTAATTTAGTGGTGTCCTTTTGCGTGACTCCTAGCCCTGCCAGCTACTGGGACAATTCCCAGACAAAAACAAAGATTTCATTCCCAGCTAGGATGTGGCCTGTTCTTTTGTTGTCTAGGGACCTGAGACTGTTAGGAGAAAAGAGGGGTGGGGAAGAGATTCTGTAAAGAAATAAAAGTAGGCACGAATGGCCTCGTATGCATTACAAATGCTGTAGCTCCTCAACAAAGCTTGTTACTGGAATTGGGGAGAATAAAAGGACAAAAACTAACATTTACTTGGCATTTCCTGTGGACTAGTTACCTGTTGCTGCTGAATTTATTGACTCCCCACATCTCTGTGAGACAGATGTCGTCATTCCCATTTTACAGGTGGGGAAATTAGGCTAATTAACTTGCCTAATGCAGTGACCATGATAGACAGCAGTTAATATTTATGTGCCAGACACTGTTCTCAACCCTGCGGTGTATTAACTGATTTAATCCTCGCAGTAACCCTGTAGGGTACGTACTGTCATGATGTGCATTTTTCAGCTTGAGAAAGTAAGGCATAGAAAGGTTAAATATCTTGCCCTTAGCTAGTAAATAGCAGAACTGGGATTAAAACAGAGGTAGAGGGGCTCCAAAGCCCGTGCTTTTAAGGACACTAGGATGGAGGTTGGAAAGCTGGTCTGACGTACTCTAAAAATCCTTGCCCTTTCAAGCACACCCTGCTGCCCTGCTTCTTGATAAGGATATTACTGTTACAAACAGTATTGTAGGCAACCATTTACTGAGGCCTGGCCGAGAGCTAGCACTGTGCTTGTTGCTTCACATTGCTGTGTAGTTAATTCTCACGATCCTCTGGTGATGTAGGTGGAGACTGAAGCTCAGAGAGGTCAAGTGATCTGCCCAAGGTCACCCTGTTAGTTGTGGCTCTGGGCCACTTTCTAGATGGTTTCAGTTGGTGGCTCATTTCATTACATTATAAAACTGTTCCTGGAGGCTTGATGTGTTGGATGAACGAACAGTGGTTCAACAAACAGTGAGTGGCTTCTTCTGGTTGGTTGTTCTGGGTGAGGCTTGTGCTGCAGGGATAGACATGAGACCTGCCTAGGAGTCCTGCTCTAGAGGAGCCCCTAATCTTGGGGGGAGGGAGAGGGCACACTTAGGCCTTGGTGCCAACTCCTCCCTCCCCCCACAGGACACAGCACACTGGAAATGGTAGGACTTGGCCTCTCTCAGCACTATACTGGCTGTCTTTTGACTGAAGAAACGGCAGCTTCCACCTGCTTTGGTCAGATCTAGTTACAGCCGGAGACTATCTCTATTATTATTGCTATTAATCTGACACAGACAAGGTTTGAAACTCTTGATCCTGAGAAATGAAAGACCCCCCAAAAGAAAAAGAAAGATCAATAACCATCCAAATTGTCGCTTTCTGCAGGCTTCAAGGAAGAAATTGTTGGGTTCTTTTTTTTTCTTTCTTTCTTTTTTTTTTTTTTGGTTAAAGCAGGCCATTTGAATGTCACATTTGTTCTGTCTCCTTGTTCTTTTCTTCCAATAATTTGGGTCAAAATGATGATGAAATTGCTCCATTTTCGGGTGATTTCAGCAGGCCGTTGACACATTGGATTAGTATAAATAGGTTATTTCCAAAGCCCCAATTCATAGAGCCAAGAAAATTATACGCAAATAAATAATTATATACATATTTTCACAAGTAGTTATTGACATAATGATGGCAATTCTTCCATTGTACCTAATCAATAACAGATGTGCATCAGGGAAGGTGTGATATGTATTAACTGCTGGCAGGAGAAATAGATGTTTAAAGGAACCATTTTCTTAGACACTCCGGGAGAGAGAGGGAGGGAGGCAGGAAGGGAGAGAAAATGAAAATAATCTTGCACCATACTGTGCAAATGTCCTCTTTCTGGCTGACTCATGGGAAGTAGCTGCTTGTAAAGAAACCCTCCAATGAGAGTATCAGGGCTTCTAGCAGACATGCATATATTAAGGTCAGAAGGAAAGAGAAAAAAAAATACATTTATTGAGCAGGGATTCCTTTGCAAATATTTGCACATAGATTTGCTCATTTTATCTTCCCAATTTTGCCAAGCTAGTGAGGCCTCGATTCTCTCATTTTCCAGATAAGGAAATGAAGACTCAAAGGCCAGGAAAGGCTTGTCTAAGGTGATCCAATTAATTTGCCCCAGAATCAGGATGTGAACCCAGGTTTAAAAAATTCCAAACTGTCGCTTCTATCTTTTGTAGCACTATTTTTCCCTGAGCTGAGTAAATGCACCTGCCTTATTATTACTTTTTTTGATCCCAGGGATAAGAAAATATTGATAAGTCTTGGATGAGAGCTGTGAGTGGGTGACTAGTCATTGATTGATGTGTGGTCTCGTGCCTGCTGGCAGAGCCGTGGAATAATGGTAGAACTTTTCTGTAGTGACTTGTATCATTCATTCATTCATCAGCCATTTACCATAATGTGATTTCTCCTGTGTTTAGATATATTCCAGCTGCTGGCTAAGCTTACTGGGCCTAGATACACCAGGGGGAACAGAACACATCTCCTGTCCTCAAGGAACTTACCGTGAATTGGGGAGGTGGAAGGGGGGCAGGGAAGTTGAACGCCAGATACAAGATGGTGGAAGAGCAGGGATGGATTAATGTCATGTCCAGAGGTGAAAATTGCCTACAGCTTACATTGCTCTGGGAGTAGAGAGACGATCACTCCATGAGAGGCTTCAGGGAACAGTGGGTTTACATTTCCCATATATCAGTCCAAGGCACCCCCTCAAACCGGGTCTGTGCCTCGTCTCCAGGGTCTGGTAGGTTCCTTCACTTTTCCAGCCTCCACAAACTGTACAGTTGGAACTGCGTGAGCAACAAATCTCCTAGGATGTACCTCCCTCATGCAGGGTAGCAAATGCCATGGTCAAGTTGCTCTGCGTGCCTGGGGGAGCCCTGACCAGCCTGGGCCTTCATCAAGAAGCTGACCTGGAGAGGGCAGTTCCTGAGAAGGTTTCTGTTGACGAGGGGAAAGCTCTGTACCTCCACAAATGCTGCCCTGAGTCATCAGTGGAGATCCTTCCAGTGTCGGATAGCAGACTGGGGCACTTGTGGGGAGGTCCCGTGGAGAGAGCAAAGTCTGTAAAATGGGCACATGAGTGCCTGTTGTGCAGGTTGTTTTGAGAATTAAACGTGTCAGTAATGTAGAGGGTCTAGACCTGTGCCATCTAACAGGATAGCCACGAGCTCTTTGTGGCTCTGGAGCACTTGAAGTGTGGCCACTCCAAATTGAGATGTTCTGTAAGTGTAAAATACACATCAGGTTTCAAAAACTTAGTACCAATTTCAAAAAAAACAAAACATATCATGATTCCCAGTAATAATTTTATATTGATTACATATCAAAATAATACAATTTTAAATATACTGGGTTAAATAAAATCTCTTATTAAATGAATTCCACCTGTTTCTCTTTACTTTTTTTTGAAAAGATTGGAACTCACTGTCTTCCTCCTGAACAGTGCTGGTCTAGACCAGGATCTGCCAGTTATGGCTCAAGGAACAAATCTGGCCCACTGACTGCTTTTATACGGTCTGTGTACTAGCTAAGGACGGTTTTTACATTTTAAATGGTTGGGGGGAAAAACATCAAAAGAAAAGGAATACTTGTGACATGTGACAACCGTATGACATTCAAATGTTGGTGTCCATAAATAAAGCTCGGTTGGAGTACAGCTACGACCATTTGTTTACATATTGTCTACGGGTGTTTGCAAGCTTCAGTGGCAAAGCTGAGGAGTTGTGACAGAGCCTGTATTTTGCAGCTATGGAGAATTCACTAGTGTGCCTGGGAGTCCTGGCTTTGCTCAACTCTTCCTTCCCTTTGCTCACACTGTTCCCTCCAGCTGCAGTCTCCCCATGTCCCAATTCTCCTCGTCCTTCAAGGCAGAGCTCTATACCACCTTCCTCAGGAAATGGTACCTTCCTCCTCTGTATGCCCAACACTAATAGGTGCTTGGGGAAAAGTTACTCAACCTTTTTAAACCTCACCTTTCTCATCTGTAAAACAGGAATAATGATACCTACTGCAATGACTAATAATAGGGATTAAATAATGTATAGTGTCTAGTACAGGGAGCCGTCAGCAGGTAGTAGAGCTGCTGTTGCTGCTATTCTTGTTACTGCTCTTCTTATTATCATTGCCTGAATGTACCTTGTGGAATGTAATGAATTCTGAACGTTACGCATCCTACTATGAACGAGAATAAGTTTAACAAGTCTTCGTTCTCTTTGAGGACAGGCAGAACATCCTTTCCCTTGGGTGTCCTCAGCCTGGGCCTGGAGGGGCTTAGGAAATGTTTGTGACACGTGTCAGTTAATCTCTCCCCTTCATCAAACACAAATGACCAACACACTCCCCTCCTTTCCTTCATCCCCGCTGCCATCACCCTGGTCCCAGCCACCCTCCTCTCCTGCCTAGATTCCTGTTCCTACCTGCTCTTCTCCTCACCGCCCTGTCCTCTCCAACCAGTGGTGCACTGGAAAATGTTTAGCAACTAGCTCTCTGAGGTGGGGGTGATTGGGAAGATCCCTGATTTGTGGTGTTGGCCAATTTCTGTGGTGTAAACCACACCCACTGTGGTTGATTTTATGCCACCAGCGTGATATTACTGAACATGGGGTTGGAAGAGATGTGGATAATGGCTCTGGCGAGCTGTGTCAGCTGACGCCTGCACCACACCGTCTCCAGCTCACTGTCCTCTCACCACCATGGTGATTTGTCACGATTGACATCCTTGCTTAGAGCCCATCAGTGGTTCCTTTTATTTCAAACTTAAGTGCAAAGTCCGTAACACATTGTCAGACCTTGTGTGATGCAGCCCCCGCTGTCTCACCAGCCTTATCCCACACAGAACATCCTCGTTTTTCTCAAACAAACCATACTGCTCCAACTTCACTTCCTCCACAGACCTTCCCAAGTCCTCCGTCGATCTGGTGGAGCTGCCCTTATTCTTGTGCTTTCTTAGCTCCTCCTACGTCTGTCTACACTTGTCACTATCGCGGTGGATCTTTAACCCTGTCATTAGTTGTTACTGCTTGTCTCACTGGAGTATAAGCTAAGAGCAGTCGCCAGGGCTGTCGTGTTCATCATTGTGCCCTCAGCACCTGGTACAGAGCTTGGCAAAAATGTTTCGGGAACAGATGCTAGAATTTGGAGAAGCTTGGTCAGAAAGCAGCAAGGTCAGCTTCACATGGTATTTGACTTCTGTCTCTGAAAGACTTTTTTTTTTTTTTAACTACTCAGAATATATTTTGTTAGGAGAACCCTTGGAGTTGAATTTTGAACTGATCATAGGAAAGAAGTAAAAACGTCACAATTCCCAACCACTCTTTCTGAACAAAATCTCTCAGAGAACATGTCTTGAAGCACATTTGATACATTATTACCCATCCAATAAATAAGCAATTATAACATTTTAACTGCTTTAGGGACATATGATTGACATACAAAAAGCTGCAGATATGTAATCCGTATGACTTGATCTGTTCGGAGATAAGTATGCACCCGTGAAAGCATCATCACTAATCAATGCCATAAACTTATCCATCACCTCCAGAAGTTTCCTCCCATCTGACAGGATTTAAACACCCAAGATCTTGTTTGCTTTATAGTCTCATGATTTCAAAACCCTCCCAATAAAAGGAACCTGGAATCATTCATAATATAATTGCTGCTGGGAGCTCTGAGCCTGGCTAACTCGTTAGGGACGGTAATAGGCCCAAGAGTGAGGCAGGGCCACTGGGCTGGCTTTTTACTTCATCCAAGGCCATGCAAACACCTTATCCCAATTCTTTGAGAAGAAAGTTGGCACAACAGAAAGGCACTTACCTAAAGTCTAATGGGTAGTTTGGGGGGCAGATGTGGTGCTTAACATCCCAGCCCAAAGCCTCTTGATGCTGCAATTTTCAGTGCCAGGAGTTGAAAAACAATTTGTTATTCATACTTTGCTAAAGCTTTGTAGTTACATCTGTTTCTCCAAAAGCCCGAATGGCTATGCCATATTTATCCCGCAATCAAAGCCATGGTGGATTATCAGCTAAATACCTCATTAGGAAGATTCGGAAACATGTCTCCCAGAGGTTTTTGTTTTTTCTTAAAAACAACTAAATTTTAAAGAAAAAAGCAACATAGCTATTGTATTGTAAATATGTCTAACTGAGTAATTTTGAGCATCCCTGTAAAATCCACCTGAGAAAGAGATGTGCATGGTGGTAAATTACAGAGACTGATTTTTTTAAGGCAAATACAGGACAGGTAGTGTAGTAGATAGGACCGTCGGCATGCGACATGGGTGAGGGTGTAAGTGCCCTCACTCTAGCATTTGTAGCCATGTCACCTTAGGCCTTCACGTGATCTGAGCCTTTGTTCCCTTATCTGTAAAACTGGGATTGTAAGACTTACCTGGCAGGCGTTGTGGCCGGGTTAAATGAGATAGTACACTGCCTGCTAAGTACCAGATGTTTAATAAGTTCTCATTATTTTTGTTGTCACTGTTATTAATATTTTTATATAGTAATTCATTGTCCACCCGTAAACTTGCCTCATTCATGTTTTTGCTATACCTTTTCTACACCTGTGAAGACTTTCGTTGGATACATATGAACCTTGACATCACTCTTGATGGAGAGAACTAGAAAAAAAGAGTCAGACTTGGGCAGGGAAAATAGGGGTAGGGTTGATGAGGGCGAGAGTGGAGAGAGATGGAAAGGGAACTCTCCCCCATGCCTCCAAGGCCTTGCCATCCAGGGAGGACCCACAGCACAGATAGAGGTCATCAGCGTAAGGCAGTGACCAGGTTCTGATGTGCTCGGGCAAGTGCCTGTGGTTCATGGGCCCGAGCCCATGTCTGTCCCACTCATGGCTTTCTCCCCAGTACCCAGCAAGTGTACAGTCTGGTACCTGCAGATATGGAACGTGAGTGTTTAATGACTAGAGTTCTCATGGACCGAGTTACGATTACACAGTCTTCTGTTGCATGGGTGGTGTTTGAAAAACACCTTCTCAGCAACGTCACTTAGGTAAAAATAAGGGTCCCCAAAGTATTTTTCTTTTTTTTTCCTTTTTAAATTTAATTTAATTTAATTTTTATTTTATTTTATTTAAATTAAAGTTTATTGGGGCAACAATTGTTAGTAAAGTTACGTAGATTTCAGTTGTATACTTCTGTAACACATTATCTGTATCTCACATTGTGTGTTTTTGATCTCAATCAGCAAAGAAACCTTTCCTCTCAGGGAACAGAGTAGAATTTGGAAAGTGGGAGCCAATGGCTGCAGGGAATCCATCAAAAACGTTGAGATGAAGGACCAAACCCAGCAACAAGTCCTTTGACTTCTGTATTATTTGCAACTAAGCAAACAAAGTCATGGACATCTCATTAAAATACTGAGGGAGGAGGACCCTGAAGTGTTTTCTAGCTCGCAAAGAGTAGTATATGAATATGAAATATATAGGGCAAGTTATATAAAAATAATAGGTATAAAACAGCCATTTTCATAAATATGTGTCATCTACTCTTTCCAGTTTAATTCACTGAAACAATATGAAGAGATTTCATAAGTTTATTCATTACCTTGGTAATGAAATAATTATTTCCAAAGTAATGATTATGATAATTACATTTTACTGAGAGTGGGCTCTGTGCCAGACACTGTCCTAGACATTTTATACCCGTTGTCTCTTCTAATCCTCATACCAGCCCAGGGAGATAAGTATTTGATCCCTATTTTTCAGATAAAAGAAATGTGAATTTCAGGGACAATTTCAGAATAACTGAGTTTCAGAAACAAATTGTACCAAGGCCACATAGCTGAGAAGTGTCAAAGCCATAAGTCAAACTCTGGTCAAAGTTCAAAATTCTTATTCCTTAGATCATAAGTTGCCATCTGATAAAGTCTTAGATTTCCCAAATCCACATATTTCTATCTTCAGGTTGGGGACCGACAGCTTCACCTCGGGATGTGTCCCAAACTCAACTGTTTCTAGGGATCAGGCAGGGGCAGTGAGTGATCTGGGTGGGGACAGTGGCAGTGGAGAAACCATGGTGGCTCTTCTAAAGAGGGCTGCCGCCATTCAACTCCAGCTCACTGTGGCCAAAAGGGAGTGCCAGTATTCTGTCACCACACCTGTCAATGTTCAAAAGACACCGCAAATCCAGATGTTTATGTGGAGTGTTATGATTTTGATTTACTGTCAATAAATTTGACCTAAAGGGGGGAAAAAAACTGTGCAAAGCCAACAAAACATGTTAGGGCTGCCCTCTGCGAGGCGGTGTGTTTGTACTAGCAGTGCTGATAAAAACTTCCCTGGGAATGTTGTTTGGAACAAGACAATGGGACACATAAGCAACTCAGTCTAAGAGTCCATCTAGCCACTCCAGTCTCAATGGTTAAAGCTCGCCGACAGCTCAGAATGTGCTGGCACTTGACCTACATTATTTCATGTAGTATCCCAGCACCTCTGTGGGATTTTATCATCCTTCTCTTACTGATGAAAGAACAGATTTGGAGAGGTGAAGAGACTTACCCAGAGTTACGAATTAGCAGAGCAGGACTTGAACCCAGGTCTGCCTGGCTTCTAAGTCTGTGCTCTCCACCTCTGCACTCTACTGTCTCCCACAGAGCCTGTAAATACTGAAGAGTTGCCCCAGCCATTTCTTTGTTTGGTGCCCATTGTTCCCCAGGATTAGATGTCACAGAGTGTGGGAACTTGTTCTCGAAATGAACACCTTGCTTGGAAAAGCGTCAGTCTTCCAGGTAAAGTGCTTTGTGCATTATAAAACCTTCAATGCTGCTCCATTATATTTTGGGTCCATGAGGGATAGATTGCAGTTCATGCGTTCCCCCTGATTAGAGCATCCTACTTACATGGATACAGTACCTATTAGATGGTGCGCTTTGCAGAAATAGCTCCCTGGTGGACAGGTATTATTCTCCCCTCTGCTGACATGCGGCAGCTGTCTGCACTCCTCGTGTTCAGGCCTCTGCACCCGAAACTGGGATGCCAGGGGAAATGGTGCAAAACTCAGTAGTTACCTGTCTTGCCTTCAAGTTCAATGATGCGTGAGACTAGATCCTCCTGATTGTGCCCTCTTTGCTACTTATTAGACAAACCGTTTAATCAGTCTGGGCCTCAATTGCTTCATCTGTTAAATGGGAATGATCCTTTGCCCTAATTGAATGTAGGGATCTGGTCCGGAAGAACCCTTGAGATACATCTGTTTTTCCTCCAACTTCTGTCATTTTTTTGAGTCTCTGAATATGTGCTGAGTGTTGAAGACTTCAGGACCCAGTTTTCAGATTTGTCTTGTAAGGAAGCGTATGTCCAGTGTGTATGGTACAGGGCTTATTTTACTTTGAGGCAAGCTAGATGTCTTGACACCATTTCTTGAATAGTATATTCTTCCCCGCTATTGATTTGAATTGCCACTTCCAGCATGTACCAAATCCCACATATGCAAGGCCTCTGATCCTCTTCTGTTGGTACATTTGTTTACCTCCCCCATCTAGAACACACTGTTATAACATAGCTTGATATCTGGAAGAGCAATTGCCCCCGTTTCATTCTTATTTTTCATAGTAGTGTATTTGTTCCAGTCAGGGTCTCAGCAGGGAATAGATGGCGTGTTCAGTGGGCTAAGTGGAGAGGGTTTAATGAATGGACTCCTTCCAGAGGTGTGGGCAAGGACAGGGCTCTGTCAGGCAATGGTGACGGTCCCAGCAAGTGGCAACAAGGGGAGCTGTTACCAACCTAGGCCTAAGGGGTGAAGGGAGGACACAAGTACTGGAACCCAGAGAAAGTGGTTCAATGGATGACCATATATTAAAGGGTTTGAAGCTGATGATGGCATGGTTTGGTTCATACTAAAAAGATACTATGATATTATGGTAGGGATGGAATGAGTCCAGCAGAACTGGGTTTGAGGCTAAACTCAGAAATGTGATACAAGTTACATTTCATTGCAATACACACAAAGGACTTATTTTCAGCTAAAGATACCAGACGAGTCTGGGGAATGATCATGGAGTTCAGCTTCTCAAACTTCCCCCAATTCCTCACAGTGCTGGTGCCGATAATACCCTGTTTCCCTGAAAATAAGACCTAGCCGGACCGTCAGCTCTAATGCGTCTTTTGGAGAAAAAATTAATGTCAGATCCGGTCTTATATAAGAGCCTCTGGTCATGGTAATGACGGTGTTCACATTTCAAAGTGGAAACATTTCCATTCCATTTAGTTTATTTGTAGCTCTCAGTTAACCTAAAAGCATTGGGCCGTCATATGGCTAAAAACCTAACTGTCCTTCCAGCCACTCAAGAATCCACAGCGGAGGCATTGAACTTGATCACTATAGTTGGGATTTGCTTCTATAATTGAATGCCCAACTTTAAGCCTTATTTTATTGCTTTGATTCTGACGGCAGGTGCCTGGGATGGCACAGTCCTGCATGCTTGTTGGTTATTCCGTTGACTACAAACTTGGCCAAAACCAAAAATCTTACTCCAGCTGAGACAGCGGAGGTTCTTTATGTGGGCAGAAGCCACATGCTGATCCGACGTGGAAAGAAATGCAACTATGCTTTCACATTCGTGTACATTGCTCATTTTTTTGACCTATGGCATGTGATTAAAATTTTATTTAGGGGAAACATTTTAAATGTATGAACTGCACCAGGATTTTTCAAAATCAGTGTAACAAAGCATTCACTGTATATAGCCCCAGTGTGAGGAACTGAAACTCAGGAATAGGAAGATGTCTTTTCTTGCCTCCTGGAGTTAACAGAGAAGTCAGACGTGTAAAGGAACTATAATGTAGCAGAATAAATACTATCATCAAACTGCACAAAGCATAGTAGGGACCACCGAGGAAGAGACTGTGGTTCTGTATGAAGAACTTGCATAAAGGAGGGATTTTGTGTGTGTGTGTTTGAAGAAACTTTGATGATGATCATTTTTATCTAAAGGAGGAAGTAAAGGGAGGTTAAAACATTTTTTAAGTCCAATCTGTGTTGTTCTCCCCCTTCTGTCTAGGTAACTGCTCTGCTCTCCTTTAACCCTCCCCTCCCTCCAGGACCTCAGCACTTCCCAGTAGACTTGTCCCATTTATTTTTATATGATTTTTGTTTGGTTTTTATATTGGAAAAATTCAAGCTTATGCAAAACTAGAAGCTAGTAAAATAACCCCCATGTACTCACCACCCAGTTTTAACAACTATCAATAGCTAGACACTGGATTACTTTGAGTCAAAATCCCAGACCTCATGTTATTTCTTCTGTAAACACTTTAGTGCAGATCTTTAGAAAATTAATATTTCCCCACCTTAAAAACCCCAAAATCATGCTCATGTGCCACTTACTGCAAGTAAGTCCTTAATACTATCCGCTATCCATTCATAACGGCTATTTCTCTGATTTTCTTACAGAGTTTCATAACCAGCTATTTTTAATAACATACTTATTTCTATGTCAAAAAGAGAAAAACATGCCTTTTTATTATTAAAAAAATAGGGCAGCTTGTGAAAATACATCAAAGTACAACGAAGGAGAAAGGGTTTTTCTTTACTTTGTTTTTTAGTTTTGTTTTATTTTGTGTCTGTTTTTACTACATTGTCATCAGTATCTAGCAAAGGGCCTGCTCGTATTTGTTGAGTGGAGGGAGGGAAGGAGAGAGAGAGGAACTTAGGAAGTAGGATGGAAGGAAGGAAGGAAGAAAGAAGGGAGTGAGGGAGGGAAGGCATGAACACCTGGGCTCACCACCCACATCAACGTTTTGAATGCCGGTTTTCACAAATGCTTGAGTTGGTACTCCTTATATCCTGCTTTCCCTGGCAATGTAAGCATTTTTCACTGGGTCCATGGGTGATTGACAGAAACCTGACCTAACTTCCTGCCTCTGCTTCCTGTCCTGACCTAGCCTCTTCCCCATCTGGCCAGAGCTCCCTGGGGAGAGACCTTCACCTCACAGGCTACCCCATAATCATAGCTTTCCAGGCCTCTGAGCAACATGATGTAAGACTGGCATTTACACAGCTGGCACTGTGCTAAAGGTCATTTTTAAAATATTTATCGTTTAATTTCCTGAAAGTGTCAACCCACGTTGGAGGGGGCCAGTTTGCTAAGTGGATGAAGAGCTAACACTTCTAAGGTATTTTGAGGATTCTTCATCTAGCAGGACTGCTGTGATTACAGCCCTGATTTTACTGGAGCCCAGAAGCCTTTAGAATGGGAATACGGTGAAAGAGTGATATTTTTGGGGGGAGCCCCAGATCATGATAAATCGGGCTCCGGTCATGGTAATTACTGGGCTAACATTTCAAAGTGGAAACATTTCCATTCCATTTAGTCTATTTGTAGCTCTCGGTTCCCCTAATGTATAGGGTGATACTGGAACTATCTTGATGTTCCAGGAATTGAGTATTCTGTGGTATATCTTACAGTGCTTATTTACCTGTAAACACATGCCACACTTGGACACCTGAAACGTTGGTCATTGTTGGTAGAAGTGGGCAAAATAATTTAGGGGTTATCGACCCAAAGCATAAATTTGACCAGAACAAAAGTCCTCAGTTACACTTATTTTCCCCCTTTTTCTTTTGGAAGGATGGAAGAACTTGGTGTAAGGTGATTTGTTTCTGGAATGATTTAGTGCCTGCTGTACCATAGACAGCACTCTGTGATCATGTGATATCCATAGTCACTTGGCTGTTTAAAATGTCCCCCTAAAACATGTTTCAGGCACCGCCAAGGCAGTTATGCATGTTAAGCATGCTATGCACAGTGCCGTCAAGAGCAAGGCTGATTGACTCAATGTTTGACAAAGATACGTAAGTAAAACCCTGGGTCCTCATAGCTGGGTTGAACAGGGATGCTTGGTGGGAGGGACAACATCTCCAGGTGATATTTAGAATGGACTCCAGTTATACCCTGGGAACTGGCTTGGAATTGCTCCCCCCACCCCCAGCCCCACCCCAGTCCCCACCAGGGTTTTGTTGCTCTTCTGTGCATCCACAGAGCCATCCCTAAGGTCAGGCTGACGTCAGAGCTGGTGAGGAAAGTGTCCTCACAACAGAGGGAGAAATAATCCTGAACCAAATCTGCAGCATGTGCATCTTTGGGGACATTTAAAAGAGTGTGTAGCATTTGAGAGCATGCCATTTCTTTGGAAACTTCTAGGTAAGAGAATGTGGTCCCCAGCCAAGGCATGTGTTAGTTACTGCCTTCTTTAGTGGAACATTTTAAAGGAACCTGCCCAGTCATTTGATGAAGCACCTCCCAGCATATGGAACCAACACCTCTGTCTTCTGGCTTGTGGGTTTGGGGGTGGGGGGACAGGGAAGAGGGAGGGGAGGGTCTCTATCTGGGGCTCGGGGCAGCTTTTATTTTTTTCCTGGTCTATAAAATGAGGATAACACCTGCCCCAGCAGCATTCTGATTTCATAGAGGAAGAGTCTCTTCCTGAGATACAGTAGGCATGAAAAACAGAAACAAACAAACAAAAAAAGATCGCTCTCATTATAATATCTGTTATGGATCTATAGTATGGAAATGGTTGCTAAGAGCAAGCACCAGATCATGAAACAAAGGACACACACAAAATGGAAAAAGAGCAAAGGGCATTGTTCTATTAGATATAAAAATGAATAGCAATGATTCTGGCGATTATTTCCTCACTGAATACAGTAACGCTTCCATCATTCAGGGCTGACAATAGTGATGATGGTAATGACCTTGATTCATTTTTGAACATCACTTTACTGTTTACAAAGCCCTTTCATATCTATTACCTTACTTGATCCTCCTAATGACCCCACTAAACAGATATTATAGGGATTAGTATTTACATTTGACAGGGGAGAAAAATAAAGCTCTGTGGGCTTCTGTGGCTTAACTTGGGTCAAATAAAGAGTAGAGTCAGACTGGGAGCCTGAGCAGCCCCAAAAGGAGTCTTTTTCTAACATGTGCATCAGTGTAGCCCTGTGTGATGGTGGTGGTGGCGGCGGTGGCAGTGGTGGTGGTGGTGGTGGTGGTGGCGGCGGCGGCGGCGGCGGCGGCAGCGGTGGTGGTAACTACCGTGTGTTGCTACTGACTCTGCACCTGGCACTCAGACAATATTTTACACGCATTCGCTTGTGTGGTCCAGACAGCGACCCAAGAGGTACAAACATTTATCATCCCTCTTTAGTAGATGAAGAACTTGAGGGTGGAGAAGGTTTCACTTGCCTAAGATTACCCAACTCAGCAGCGGGACTTGAACTCCAGAGGGCTCTTATAACCATCACATGATACTCTTGCAGAAAAAGTTTAAATGCAAAAAGGAAAATTCTCTTTCCTCTCCTTGGAGCTATGTCTAGATGCCAGGCAGGTACCAGCTGACTGACACCCACACTTTGCACTTCTCTTGCCCAGGTGACACGGACCATCCGTGAGACCCAGCAACCAGGTGGCTCACAGCACGTATGCCTGGGTACACTCTGTGTGTTTACAAAACTGTAGACCTAAGGAATATGAAAGAGGTTCTGCTAGACTTGGGCCCTTCATACCCTCTGGAATAGAAAATGCTGTTTTAATTTTTTTCCCTGCAAGTTTTTGACTCTGGCTACTGAAAGGATCATTGTAATTTTCATTTCTCAATTTGACAAACACTCAATTGTATAAATTTGTTTTGCTGAGGCTCTGTGATTCATCACTCCTGTCTCAGATAACTCAGGTTTGAGCAGAAGCTCTGATTATAGCCAGCTAGCCTTGTGACTTTGGCAAAGGCATTTTTTGTAAGTTTGTATTTTCTTTCTCTGTAAAATGGATGGACATGACATAAGATCCCATCCTCATGAGATTTTTTTTTTAAGCTTTTGTGAAATGTTTTATTACTTTTTTGGTGGGCTTTCTTCTTCATTTAAAATTTTATTTATGTTATTATACATTTGTCTCATAAATAATTTTAACAGCTTTATTGGGATATCATTAACATAAAAATTATATATATTTAAGGTATACAGCTTGATGTTTTAATATAACCTTGTGAAATTATCACCATATAACTACCATGTCCATTACCTCTATGTAGTCACCATTTTGGAGAGGTGGGGGGCATGAGAAAATTTATTTTAAGATCTATCTTCTTGGCAAATTACAAGTATAATATAGTATTGTTAGCTATCGTCACCGCATGTGATTTTTGTGAAGATTAAATGCAATCATATATGTGGAAATAATTCACCAATACTCCACACATATAGTATATTATTTTCTTCATGTCAGCTTATCTTTAGAACAGACTTAAACCTTTTGGACTTCAGATTCCTTTTGTTTTGTTTTGTTGTTTTTGGCACATTTCACAGTGAAAACTGTCATGTATCCTTGAAACTGATTTTTCAGCAGCATGCAATCAGGAAAGAGACAGATTGATGGTCATGGTTTTGTCTTCTAAAGTTACTGTAAATTAGGGCCCTTTAATACATACCGTGTTTCTCCGAAAGTAAGACCTAGCCGGACCATCAGCTCTAGTGCGTCTTTTGGAGCAAAAAGTAATATAAGACAGGTATTATATATTATATTATATTATATTATATTATATTATATTATATTATATTATATTATATTACATTACATTACATTACATTACATTATATTATATTACATTATATTATATTAGATCTGGTCTTGTAGTAAAATATAAGACCTGGTCTTATATTAATTTTTGCTCCAAAAGGCGCATTGCAGCTCATGGTCCATCTAGGTCTTATTTTCAGAGAAACACGGTAGAAACACTTAAGCATTTAGAGGCAGGTTACTGTGTCACCACTAATTATTTTCCTAAGTACAGTAGTGCCCCCATATCTGTAGTTTCACTTTCTGGGTTTCAGTTACCCAGGGTGGAGGCAGAGTCCCAGAGAGCAGCTTCCAGGCTCTCAGCCTCACGTGGAAAGGTGCTGGCTCGGGTAGTAGATGGCCATCAGCTGTGACCAGTAGCCAATTAGCCACTGATCTAACTGCCGTGACTGCGTTGGTTGGTTGGTTGGTTGGTTGGTTGGTTGGTTGGCAGAGAAGTGGATGGTGGATTGCGGATCGTGTGGCTCCTGCCTCCTGTGTCTCCAACCCAGCCGCCACGAGAATATAGTGGTATGACTCCCCTGTCTATGGCTCCGTGGGTGTTCCTTTTTGGCCTCACCATGTCCTGCGTTCTTATGTGGGGAGAGGGACCACAGACCCCGCATGACTCCCCACATGACACCCACAGTCAGCCATCGTCTAAAAATATTAAATGAAAAATTCCAGAAATAAGCAATTCATAAGCAGATGAAATCTCGCGTCGTCCGCTGCCCCCACCCCCGGAGTGTCCTCGCCGCGGACACTCCCCGAGCGCTCCTCGGTCGCCACTGTTGTCGCCGCCATCTTGGTTAGCAGATGGACTGTCGAGGTGTTGAAGTGCTGTGTGCAAGGAACCCGTATTTTACTCAAGAATGGCCCCAAAGCCTAAGAAGAGTGGTGTTGGCAATTCGTATATGCCAAAGAGAAGCCAGAAAGTGCTTTCTTTACATGAAAAGGTGAAAGTTCTCAACTTAGTAAGGCATCGTATCATCTCACATCAACAGAAGAAGGGTGAGTACAGTACTGGAAGGTATTTTGAGAGAGGAAGAAAGAGAGAGACCACATTTACAGCTTTTATTGCAGTATATTGTTACAATTGTTATGTTTTATTAGTTATTATTGTTGATCTCTTTATTGTGCCTAATTTATAAATTAACCTTATTCATAGTGATGCAGTAGAACAGGACCCCGAATAATGTTTCCTTCAACATTATTTTGTTCAGAATCATTTCATTATAATGCTGATGAGAGGCTGTAGGAACTTAACTCTTTTTTTTTATTTAAAAAAATGTATTTATTTATTGTCTAGTCATTTATTTTTCAATTAAGGTTGACGTAAAATATTATATTAGTTTCAGGTGTACCACATAGTGGTTAGACATTTATGTAACTTACGAAGTGATCACGCCAGTAAGCCTCATACCCATTTGATACCATAGTTATTACAATATTTTTGGCTGTATTCCCTATGCTGTACTTTACATCCCTGTGACTATTTTTATAACGGGCAATTTGTACTTCTTAATCCCTTCACTTTTTTCACCCATGCCCTTAACTCCCCTCCCATCTGGCAAACAATAGTTTATTCTCTGTATCTCTGAGTTTGTTGCTTATATTAATTAGCCTATGGTAAAATTAGTTTCCTTAGACCTCTTTTCGCTTAAAGTGGCAGAACCTATCCACGATGTCCAGTGAGGACTTAAGGTATATAGAGGGTTTGGTACTATCTATGGTTTCAGGCATCCACTGGGGGTCTTGGAATGTATCCTCCATAGATAAGGTGAGGCTACTGTAACCTACCACCAGCTCCTTCACTCCCACAAAACAATGAACTTAAGCTTTGAAGCTGATGGAGCTGGGCTTTCATTCCTTGGCTTTGTATAACTTTGTGTGACCTCACTGAGCCTCTAGCATACTCCCTTGTTAAATGGCACCAAGTTCTCATGGGGATCAGAGTTGTTGAAGTAACATGGACTTGCTAGAGAGTACTGCTCACTAAATGTTCATTTCCCTCCCTTCCTCCCAGATTCTCTGGCACTCATTTATCAGGACACTGGGTACAGTTTGTCAACCAGCTCTGCTTTCCCTGGACATCTCTATCTCCTGGAAACAGCAGCGGCTACAATAATGTGGATAACACAAGGATGCTATTTGATGAGAGCTTTAGTTGTACCAGTTAGGGTGTAAAATATAATACTTTTATGTAACTTTTTTTTTTCTTAACTCTTAGTCTGAGAAACAGTTATGATAAACCCATTTTGAGAGAGGAAAAACCAGGGTCACACAGAAAGCGAACAGTTTTTGGATTTAGCCTCTGCAAACAAAAAGTGTTGAGTCCATGTTGCGTCTTGGAGTGGGCAAGACCTCTTGTGTGAAGGCTCAAGATGATAAACATTTTAGCTTTTCCAGGTCACACAGTTCCTGTCACAACTGTTTAACTCTACCTTGTACAGAGAAGCAGCTCTAAATGAGGTGTAAACACATGAATGTGGCTGTGTGCCAATAAAACTTTATTCACACATACCAGCTAGCTGGACCTGCCAGAGATTGCAAATCCTGGCTGTATACCACTTCACTGCACTATCCTCTTCTTGTTTTTCTCTTTTTTTCTTGTTCTTTTAGTTTAATTGCACATCTCTGGCTAGTTGACTGTGAGTATTTCCTTTGTAACTTTTCTTGGCAGTCTGTACATAAGCTATAAGCTATTTTTACAGTGTTTCTGATTTACCTGATTGATTGTAAGTGTTTTTCATGTACTAGGCAGCACATCAGGCACATTTATAAACCATGATGCATTAGAGGTCACCACAGTTTCAGGATGGCACGTTCGTGGAGTGACAGATGAGGCTTAGGAAGTCTAAGTGATTCACAGAGGCTGGTGTGTCAGGTTCAAGGCGAAGACTATTTTTTCCCCAATCACCCCGTTAAAAATTAGTCCAGAAGGAGATTGCTTAGGTGAGAAAACCTTCCCAGGCTTGACCATCAGAATGAAGACTCCCCCTCTCTACAAATCATCAGCCAGAAGCCCTCCCTATACAATCTGTTTTATCAGATAGATCTGAAGAAAAGGAAAACCGCCAAAGAAAACAAATGTAAGGTAAACTAAGTGGAAACAGAAGGTCACAGAATGTCAGAGGAGACCTGGTCCAGGGCAGGAGATGTGTGGTGTAGTTTCCTCCCGCCTGCAGCAGGCGCTGCTCTTTCCTGCCTTCTTACCAGCTCATCCTTTCATTGCTTTCCATTTCCATGATGTAGAAGTATATAGGATCCAAATTGCTCCATGGTTTTTACCCTTCACTACTCCCCTAACTCAGAGACAGGTTTACTGCCAAATTTAGGATCTGATCTTGTTCTAACATCGCCAGACTGGCCAGAGAGATACCCATACTCCTGGGCCATCCCTGCCTCTTCTTCTGGTCCACCTCTCTTTCCCTCGCATTGCCTTTTTCTTTCTTTCTCCTTTAGAGAGAACTTGGGCCTGGTATATGGCAAATGCTCAAAAACCGTAATTTGTTGTGTCAATTTCTGTGTCTATGTCTCCTGCTGTCTGCCTAACACTCTCTCTCTCTCTCTCTCTCTCTCTCTCTCTCTCTCTCTCTCTCTCTCGTGCGCACACGCACATGCCATCCCTTCATCTTTCTCTCTCTCTCCTTTCCTTCCCCTTGGAATAAACTGACATGGAAGGCTGCTGTGGGACGATCCAGAGGCCATCAGGGAGAGCAAGGGGCAGATCTTCCCGTGCCTGCCTCTCTGACTCTCCCAGCCTTCTCTGCTCTGAACACCCCACTCCTAATCTTCCGTGGGGGCTCTGCGCACCCTTCTGTCAGCAACTTGCACAAATCAATTAGCTGCAGGCAGTCACGCTCTGTGGCTCTCTCTGTTCCCACAGATGTCACCCCGGCAGTGGTATGAGGAGGCCATTTGGACAGAAAAGGCCAATTAGGTGGGGGCTGGGCATGATGAGGGCAGAGTAGACAGGAGAGAGGAGGTTGCTTTTGGTTCTGTGGGAGCCCGCCCGCTCTGTGGCCCTTAGACAGTTGTGGTCTTACCCCTCGTGCACATGGCTGGTGATGGTGTTTGGGTTGGGCATTGAGCTAAAACCAAATGTGTGCTGGCAGTTGGGGTCATCCTGGCCATATGCCACTCTTTTCTACCCTTCAGTGTTTTCTGTTCCTCCAAGTGCCATTCGCTGTCATCTCCTCCTTCATCCCAGCAGCAGCAGTACTGGGAAAGAGTGAGAAATTGACATATTTGGGAGCTATTCAGGAGCAAGACTCTCCAGAATTCAATGCCAGCTGAATTATTTTTTATTAGGCATCTGCTATGTGGCGCATGTTTTTCCTGGAACCTTTATATGTGTTATTTCATTTAATGAAATAGTTATTATCATCTTGATTTTACAGATTAGAAAACTAAATGAAGGTTTAGTTTGGATTTGAGAACAAAAGAGGACTGGAAGTGACGCCCAGGTTTCACTTTGTTCCCATCGTGTCAGCGAAGGGTTGTCACTTCCTTGGCTCCATTCAAGACTTGTGGAACTATTACACTGAGCCAGGGGGTGAGCATGTCATGAACAGAACAAAAGGATGTCAGAGGAGAAGCGGGCGTGGGGTGAGGAAGATGATTTGTCTAGATGTGTCTTTAGTCCACAGGTGTTTGTTGAGCATTTTCTATGTGCCTGGCATTTCCCAGGTTGTTGGGATCTAAACAAATCAAACAAAAACCCCTACCCTCACGGAGCTTGCATTCTAGTAAGGGAAGAGATACAGTAAGCCAAATAAATGAATAAATTATATCATCTAAGAGAAGGCGATAAATTACAGGGAGTAAAAGCAGGGAATAAGGAGTGTTGGGCTGTGGACGGGGTGGAGGCTGCAAAATAAAATAGTGTGAAGTTTGAACAAAGACTTAAAGGAGGTCAGTGAGCACGTCTGGTGAATCTCTGCAGAATGAACATTCCAGGCAGAGAGAATACCAGGTGTCAGGCCCTGAGGTGGGCCCATGCCTGGTGTATGGGAAGAAGCGCAAGGTGAGCATGGCTGATGAGAGGAAGTGAGGAGGTGAGTAGTAAGAAAGAAATAAGGTCCCGGGTGTAAATAGGGCAGATCACGTAGAGTCTTGTAGGCCAATGTAAAGATTTAGCTTTTTTTACTCCGAATAAGTTGGGGACCATTCAGGGTTCTGAGCAAAGGAATGCCATGATTGATACATGTTGTTAGAGGATTCCTCTGGCTTGTGGGTTGAGAATGTCCCAAAAGAGTGTGTATGGCCAGAGGCAAGGGCAGAAACAGAAACTGTATTCCAGCCACGAGATGATGGAGTGGCGTAGAGTGCTAGGAGTAGAGACGCCGGCGTGGTGACGACAAGCACAGGGCATCCCTAACCGTTGTCGACCTGGAGTCAGCATCTAGTTCATGTTTGTTGAGTAAAGAGAGGAGTGTCAGGAGATCGGGGGGCTTTTTCTTAGTGTGTGCTGGAGAGGCAGCCCCATTCTGGAGGGCCGGTGGTAGACATGTGCTTTGTAACACGAGGCACAGTGATATGTGAACTTGTCTTATGTTCCTCACTGGCCTGGAACCTCTCTGAGGGCAAGGAGCACATCTCCTTCGTGCTTTTAGCCCGGTACCCAGCCCAGGGCCCAGCACACAGTGACAGTGTGATTGGATGGTACACAAGAGCTTAGTCTCCATGCAGACTGAGTTTACCTTGTCCCGCGACCTGGCTTCCTGGCTCCAGACGTGAGACTTGCCATTGTCACAGGTTGGAACAGACAGAACATGAGTTCTGCTCCTGGGCCACCATCCACCTGCTGTGTGAGTCTGGGCCATGTTTCCATATCTTTAAAATGAGGGTTCACTCAATCCTTCGGCAATATTAATAATCCCTGCCCAGAGTACCTCTCAGAGAAAGCTTTCCTGGCCACTTAATTCCCCCAACTCTCTCTCCCCTTCTCTAGCTTTATTTTTTTCATAACACTTGCCAGTATCTGAAAACGTATTATGTATTTACTTATATATTGCCTTTTCTCCAGCTAGAACATAAACTCCACGAAGGCAGAGGTTTTGGTGTGTCTTTTTCACTATTTGCATCTGGAATAAGGCCTGGTACGTGGAAAGTACTAAATGTGTATTTTTGAATGAATGAAGGAACAAATGATTGTGGATACTGAGTTCAACAGTCTATGGAAACGCGCTTTGCAATCCATTAGGGGCAAAGCCAGTGAAGGTGTTCAGCTATTATTGTCCATGTGCTTCACACTCTAGCACAGCTCTGTCTCCTTCCGTAGCATTTTTCAAGGCAAATATAGGTGAGAATTTTTTCCCCCCTCTATTTGGATTTTCTTCAAAGAAAAGAATGCCAACAACCTAATTTAAAAGAATTTCCAGGTGCAGAATTCAGTGGTGGATCCTCATCTCCTAGCAACCTCACACAGAAGCCACTCACTGCGTGAGAGAGGTGACAATTTCAAGTGGGTGTGCTAAGTGTCACGGATGAACAGAATGCTGAGATCGGTGATGAGGAGGGAGGAGGACACTTGCCCTGGGTGATGGAGGGGAATAAGCTGGGTGCAGGAGTAAGAGACCCCAGGGGAGCTTCTCCCTCAGGAAGTGAGCCGGCCGTGCCATTCTCCTCTGAGCCTCCTCTCCTCCACACAACAAGGAGCTGACAAGATCCTTCCCAGCTGCATCGCCTTGTGGTGTACGTTTCCAATTGGGCGCATTGAGGAAAGTTATTGAGCAAGTCCCTGGGCTACGCATTTTATATGACGATTTCATCTAGCCTCACTTCAACCATGTAAGATAAGGTTGTGATTGTTCCCATTTTCCAGGTATGGAAACTGAGGCATATAGAAGTAACTAAGGTCATTGTATTTGTCAGCTTGGGCTGCCAGAAACATAATATCATAGACTAGGGGGCTTAAACAACAGAAATTTGTGTCTCACAGTTCTGGAGGCTGGGAATTCCTAGATCAAAGTGTCGGCCAATTCGGCTTCTTGTGAGGGCTCTCTTCCTGGCTTGCCGTTTCATTACTGTGATTCCCATGGCGTTTCCTCTGTTCATGTGGATAGAGAGCGAGGTCTCCCTCTGTTCCTCTTCTTATCAGACCTCTGATCCCACTTGACGGCCTCACCCTCATCACCTCATCTAAGCCTAATTACCTCCCAATGCTCCCATCTTCAAATACCACCACATTGGAGGTTAGAACCTCAATATATAAATTCTGGGCAGGGGAACATAAACACAGAGTCCCTAACAGTTACATAGCTTGCAAGTAATAGGACCAGAATTTAACTGCAATCATTAGCTGGCCCTGCATTCTGAGTACAGTGGCACCTTGGGTTTTCTAACGTAATCCGTTCCAGAAGACCGTTCGAGTTCTGAAACATTCGAAAACAGCCGACAGCGAGGCCTCAGGATCTTGCACTCAGCGGAAGCCGCATGACATGTTCAGCTTCCGAGGCGTGTTCAAAAACCGAAGCATTTACTTCTGGGTTTACGGTGTTCCTGAACCGAAATGTTCATCAACGGAGACGTTCGAAAACCGAGGTACCACTGTACGAGGCATCTTGCGTGATCCCTCTGCTTTGATACCAGACACCAATGGAGGGAATTCTCCGGGGTCGGAAGGGTCCTTCAGGAGACAACTCGTGCTTGCTGTTGGAGCTCCGTGAGATCCGAGACCATAGTGATATTGCTCCTCACTGAAGCCCTAACATGTAGCCCCGTACCAGAACATGAGAGCTATTCAATAAATAGGTATTACATAAATGAATGGCTCTGTTAAAGACTGATGGCTATGGTTGGGTACAAAATGCTTTTAAGAATGTGTTTTTCTTGGTACCCTGGAAAGACAGAGCCCCATTGAATTCTCATCATGGGAAGTGAGGACAATAGCAATAATTAAACATCTATGCCACATTCTTCCGGCTGCTTCTCACATCTTGTACCTCATTGAACCGTACACCAACCCTGAGATATGTTCCTCTTTTTATAGGCAGGAAAGTAGAGGCTGAGGGAAGCCCAGGGCCCCCGCAGCTGAGGAGCAGCAAAGCAACTTGCCGGAGTCCCCAGATGTCTAGAGAGTGTGGTTGTCTGCAGGCCCCGCCTACAGATAGGTGGTGCCCAAGTGCCTTGAGAGCGACGTCTTCCTGGGGGGGGACACGCTGAGGCCAGCTCACAACCCCCTTGTGCCTCCATTACTGGGGATTGGATCCCTAGCCCTACCGTCAGTCAGGCACTTCAGTCTCTCATTTTCTTTGAGTGCATCACAGAGAAGAGATTAGCTAACGTCAGCCATATATCCTTGCCTTCCGATCCAGGCATATTAGGGGTTCCTTAAATGGTTCAGAAAATGGAGAGGAAGCCATGAAGGTTTAGTACAAGGTGGCTCTAGCATCTCTCTGTAGGATCAGCAGAGAAGCACCTTTGTGGTGGGCTGGGGATGAGACGGGGTGGCAAAGAGAGCTGGAAGACCTGCCTGGAAGCTTCATGTACATATCAGGACTGGTGGAGTTTTTGCACCCATCTCATGACAATACCACCTCTAATTTTGGAAGAGAAAGAGCAATTTCTTTCTTCTTTAAAAAAAATTTTTTATTAGTTTCAGGTGTACAAAACAATAATAATGACACAGTTAGACCCCTCACAAAGAGCGATAACCCCCTCCCCGCAAGTGGAGGATTACTTAGCCATAAAAAAGAATGAAATCTTACCATTTGCAACAACGTGGATGGACCTAGAGAATATTATGCTAAGTGAAACAAGTCAGACTGAGCAAGACAAATACCATATGATCTCAGTCATATGTGGATTCTAAAGAACAGGATAAAGGAGCAAACAAAACAAATAAACTCAGATATAGAGAAGAAACTAATGGTTGCTAGATGGAAGGTGGGTGGGTATGGGGGAGAAAGTATGGGATTAGAAAGTACACATTGGTCGTCACAAACTAGTCACAGGGATATGAAATACAGTACGGAGAAAGAATAATTTCTAAGAGAGATTATTCTGCAGTGATTAACAACAGATTGGTTTGAAGGGGGAAGAGAATGAAACCCAGGATGGCGTTTGCAGGGGACCTGTGCATCACGGAGGCTTCTGCAAAGGCAGGCGATTTGGTGGAAAAGGGAGAAAAAGAAAAGAATGAGAGAAAACAGATGAGAACAATCTTGAGATCAGGGCTTGGGGCCGAGGAGGAAGCGGGGATAACAGGGACCTTTTACGTTTGTTCAGCTGGCTGTGTATGGCCCTGTGGTTGCAAATCACTTTCACATGCTTTATTTTTATGAGCTCTTCACTCCAGCCCTGAGGCAGTCAGAGGAAATGGTATTATGTCCATTTTATAGATGAGGAAAGTGATATTGTCAGTGGTTAACTGGCTTTCCCATGAAAGTTACTAGGAGACAGGAAGAGAAGCTGAATTTCTTTTTATCCCAACTCCAGTTCTCCTTTGCTTCCCCGTCATGACTGGAGGTGACTGACTCTGAGAATTTGGCTTTGGGAACGGGATGGTAGCTCCTTTTGTGGAGGTGACAAAGTGACAAGAAGGGCAGCAGCAGCTCCAGCCCCTACCGCCCACTTCATCCACACGCATTACTCGTATTACTAAGGCTGCTGCCGCCACAGCTATCACTGAGTGCCAGACCTCACGCTCAGCACTTGTCATCGTTTTCATTAACTCTCAGACAACCGTGGAGGGAGGTAGTATTATCCTCCTTTTAGAGGTGAAGTAACCTACGGAGGTGGAAAGAAGAGATTTACCCAAACTTTGAGGGCAATGCTTGACTTGCATCAAAGCAGTGTATCTCCAACTGTTGTTACCTACCTGACTCAACAAATGGCGTTTGTTTTCATCATGCTTAATGATCACCACAATTGGGAGGAGGGTAAAATGCGCTCTGGGGGATTACAGGTGCTTGCATACCGTCATGCATTAGCCAGAGTGGACTTTGCGCTTTTATTTGGGATTGTCTCCTCTTGGCTTCCCGTACATCTTTCTGATTGTAACTAGGTAGTCGGGACACTTTGGAGGGGGATCTCTTTTTCTGTCAACTCCATGAATTGTTACAGTGAAGCCTTCCCTTCCCCTGGATCCTGCCACCGCTGCCCCGGGGAGGGACCTAAGAGTTTGTAGTTCAGTAAGTTTCCAGATGCTGCTGATGTTGCCAGTTTGTGAATAACACTTTTAGTAGTAAAGGTTTCATCTGTAAGTTTCTTCCTACTCAATAAGTCCATTTGGAAGTCCTAAGTAGGCCTCTTTAAAATTAAGTCATACTCGTGTGTGGTGCAGTCCAAAGATCTGGTTGCATCATTGGAATTATTGATAAGGTATAATAACAGATATAATTTTAAGCACCTACTGTGTGCAAGGAACTTCCTAACAATGTGTGATTAGTTTTATATTACTTTTGTTCTTTTATAGATGAGGAAACTAACATTCAGAGAGATAAGCAATACCTAAATTCATATTGTAATAAGTGGTGAAGTTAGAATTTGAAGCCTAGTCTTCTCCACTCTGAAGTATGTGTTTTTGTCCATAGATCCAAATTATGAATATGAAACTACCCAATAATTGAGAGATGAAGACGTTTATTACACTGGGCTCTTATTTCTCTTGTTATTATAGAGATACATGGGAGAACGGTTTCTTGTAAACGGTCAGGACCTTGGTTGATGTTAATTCTTCTCATTAATAATCAAATAACAATAACGTGAATTTTAATGACCCTAATAACAAAAAAAATTGGGAGAGGGTAAGCATGTAAATCAGTTTTTAAGCAAAGCATAACATTTGTAACAATACCATGTAAACACAGGAGTAGGAAAACCCAGGAACAAGGAATATCCTTTGAGAAAAAAGCCCCTGGTATTAGAGAAGAATGAGAAACTGAGAAAAAAACACCCGTGTTCCTTGGCTTTGCTCCCTCCCCTTTGGGTTCAGAAAATAGAATTGAGACAACACCGAAGGGGGTGGGTAAAGAGTTTGAACAATGAGTATACGTTACCGGCGTCAGCTGGGTGTCTTGTTAGCATTAACCTGATGCATTGCAAGTGAGCTGCAGTTAGAACAGTAATTACAGTAAATAGAATCCATTTGGAATCCTCAAGCAAATATGAGCAGGGAAGAAAGATGAGCTGAAAAAAATCCATTACCCTTTGGAAGTTATGGAAGCTTCGGATGGCAGTGATTTCTACTGTGAATTGCATCCGACTCAGAGGCGGCCACTTGAATGAATCTATCTCGGCTCTCAAGTGTGTTTAGATGGTAAATAAAATGAATTACCCAACCATTCCAGCCAAGTGCAGTTTCCTGAAATATTTGTCTTGGTAATTTAGGTAGAAAATTTAGGTAGAATTGGGAAGGTGGCCTGTCTACTCTGCTTCCTGCCTTGGGCGGATGGTTTTCCTTAGAAAAATGAACTATTGCCGTTCTGGAAGGGTCAAAAGGAAGGGCCAGGTGGGATGGGAGATGGTGGAGAAGGATGCTGACACTCTCTAGTGGTCTGCACTGTTGACCGCTTAGTCATGTTGGTCATGAATGTTGGTCAACGAGTAGTTTCATTTTCAAAGACTTCAGTGCCACCGTGGCCAGGCACTTGTAGACCCCTTCTGTGGGTGTCCAACTACAGCCCTCCCACGCGGTCTGTTCCTGTTAGCAACCCAGTTCCAGCCCGCTCTGTTGGGGCAGCAGCATGGGTATGGGACCTTCTCACAACTCCCTGTCCTTTTCATTCCCTGACTCTACCTTCAGCCTCTACCCCTCTGTGGGGACAGAGTCCCAGAGAGCAGTTTCCAGGCTCTCAGCCTCACGTGGAAAGGTGCTGGCTCAGGTAGTAGATGGCTGTCAGCTGTGACTAGGTGGCCATCAGTTATTATCGGTTAGCCATTAGCCACTAATATAACTGCTGTGGCTACGCTAGGGGGTTGGTTGGTTGGCAGAAAAGCAGACGGGGGATTGTGGATCGTGTGGTTCCTGTGACCCCAACCCAGCCACCATCGAGAATATAGTGTTATGACTCCCCCATCTATGGCTCCGTGGGTGTTCCTTTTTGGCCTCACCATACTCTGTGTCCACCCGCCGGGAGCGGGACCAGAGACCCTGCAGGACACCCTCTGCCTGGGTGCCTAGTGCATGCCCAGGTCAGACTCTCTTCTCTGGCTTCCTGACCTCACCTCCCCCAGCCCTCGGAAAAGAGATATTTTTTCCTGGGATTCAGGCTCACGGAAGCCTCATACTCTAAGCAGCCATCATTGCCACCCAGGTGATTAATGACTGAAAAACGCAGGAATACTAAGTTTGTAACTTGGGAGACTTAAGTAGTATAAATGAGGTTTAATATATTCATTCATTCAACAAACATTTACTCTGTGTCCGGCACTTAGGTCTGAGAACACTGGTAACACGTTTCCTCATTGTGGGATCTGGGACGCCCTACTGATGGGAGACAGGCTTAAACTAGGAAGAAGACATTGACTCTCAGAAAGGAGAAACAGGAAGAGCAGCATCTCTGTGAATGCAGCCGGTAGAGTCTGGGATGCCCCAGACCTCACATGGGTGCTGTGTGCCGTCTGAGGGGGGCATCAGCCTGGGAAGCCGCCCTGCCTCAGCCTTCACCCCAAGCACCCCAGGCAGCTAGCCTTAGACATCTTCTTGTTGATTGGGTGCCAGGACAAGAGCTAATTAGCATTTGTAATGAGCTCATTAGTTTTTCAGAGAGCACTGAGAAGGAAAAATCAAAGTAGAGAGGGGGAAAAAAGAATACTCTGGTCTTGATCCATTTTTTTTTCTTCCAATCTTGGCCGCACTCTCTCTTCAAACCACCTACACATTAGCATGGATTTCGTTTTCAAAAGGCGAATCAGGGCAATTTTTATCAAACATCAGTTGAACTCTAAACACCCTATTTGTTGTTTTTATACATAGATTAACCTTGCTGCTTTTTTAAAGCTCACAATAACCCTCTGAAGGAGGAAATTATTGCTATCCCCATTTTATAGGTGGGAAACTGAGACTCCGAGCGTTAAAGCTCAGGCTCTGGAGTAAGCAGACCCAGGATGAAACCCAGCGCTAACATTTCCCATTTGTAAAACCTTAGGCTAAGTCACTTCACCTCCCCAAGCCTTTTTGTTCTCCTTTGCAGAATAGGATGGTTTCAAACATCTGCTTCATAATGTCTAATAAGGATTAATTAACTGGAGAGCATCCAAAACACCTAGTGCGATGCCGGGCACAAAGCAAGTGCTAGGTAAGTAAGTGCAGTTCTCTTTCTCCAGGGGCCAGAGCCCCCCACTCCTAGGTCTGTCCCCAGGCCAGTGCTGCCAGCGGTTGAACATAGAGGGGATGTGGGAGAGGAGGTGGGAGTGCTGAGGCCTCAGGAGCGCACCCCTCCCCAGCCCCCAGCCCTCGGGGCAGGGCCACCAAGCCATTGAGACTCGGTGTAGCTGGCACAGGTATGAGGCAATTGGAACCTTATCCTCAAACAACTGTACAGACAGCCTCCAAAGGCCCAGTTCAGGCCGAGGACAGGAAGTGAAATATCATGTTCAGGCAAAACTGCTGGGCTGGAGGGCCTGGGCGGGGGAAGGGAAGCATTTGAACAGCACTGGGGATGGCTGAAGGTAATTAGCCACATTGGAATCCAGATGAGTGCAGGGTGGCCTCTTGGCCCTGGCTCCGGGGCCTCCAGCGGAGCTCCTCAGCCTTGCCCTTCCTTTGGAATCACCTGGGTGTTTTGACAAATACTGATACCTGGGTCCCACCCTGCAGACTTTGAGCAAATTGGACTGGAGGGCAGCCTGGGCACTGAGAATTTGAAAACTGCCCAAATGGTTATTCAGTGCAGCCAGAGCTAGGAGCCACTCAGACTTCTAGCTGAGACTTGTGCGAGAGACTGCTAGAGGCCCTGGAAGCTCCTCGTCTCCAAGTGGCCCTGCTGTTCTCCCAGGCACCCACTCTGCTGCCTCCCTCCCCACCTCTGCAGCCCCTCTTGACTCTTCAAATCCAGTTCCCAGGCCGTGCAGGGCTCTCTATAGCTTGTGCCACAAAGCCCATGCTCCCATGTTCTCAGAGCCGCCCCTCCCTGGGCCTTCTCTCCTCTGTCCTTTGTTCAGCCCCTGGCACACTTTCAGAGCCTTCCTCTCTCCACGGTCCATCCCACTCACACCTGTCTTGGACAGTCACAGGCTGGTTTCTCCGAGGATCTGTCCCATCCTCCCAGTGCAAGGTGACCTTCATCACATCTGCCTTCTGGAGGCACGTAGCTCGGACACGCCCCCGTACTTGGGTCAGACAGACCTGTGTGTTATAAAGGAGTGCTGTATCAGCCTGTGGGCTTTCAGGTTCTTCGTCTGTGACTGGGGAGTAAGAACACCTGCCCAGTGTGCCGCACACTCGTGGCTGTCGCCAGGCTTGGAGGACAAGGGCAGTGTTCACGTACACACAGTGTTTCTGTATGCACATCCTCACTTATGCTCGCCGGTGCCTCTCCCGGCAGTGGTATTATTGTGTCCATTTTATAGATGAAGAAATTGAGGTTTCGGGGAATACACTTGGGGGAACTCCTCTAGAGGCTCCATGACCCTAAGTGCTGGACTCCCTTCACTTTCCCATGCCACCCAAAAGGAAAGTTCATAGAAAGGGTACAAGCAGGTGCTTTATGTTACTATTACATGTAATCTAGCTTGATTAGAAGTTTTACTTTCCAAGGGCAGACAGCCCATCTTCTACATCCTGCACACAACAGGATCCACTAAACAAAAGTAGCTTTTGGATAGGATTAGGGAGCCCTGATTCAGCTGTTCACTCGTCCGCAGTTGTTGGAACCTCTCTTTAACCAGCCATGGACCAGGCACTCGGGACCCAGGAGACAATCTCTGTAACCCTACTTTCTGGTGGAAGAGACCAACACTTAAGCATACGATTACCATACAGTGTGTCCTGGGTTCAACTTCCAGCTGTCACGAACTACCTGCGTGATTTTCTTTCAGCAAGTTTCTTAATCTCTCTGGCCTTTAGTTTCCTCTTCTCTAAAATGGGGATGACAGTATCTTCCAGAAGGGGTGTGGTAGATTAAGCGACTTAATACACGTGTGGCACTTAGAATGGGCCTGGCACGTGGAAAGCACTCACTAAATGCGATCTGTGAAGAGGTACCATGTGAACACGGGCCTCTGGGGGCAACCTGGGGAGAGAAAGTGAACCCTGCCTAGGGGTGTTAGTTTCCTATTGCTGGCTTAAAACAGCACAGATCTGTTCTCTTCCACCGATCTGTTCTGGAGTTCAGGAATCCAAAATGAGTCTCACTGGGCTACTCAAGGTGTTGGCAGGGCTGGTTCCCTTCGGAGGCTCTGGAAAGAGAATCCATTTGCTCAGTTTGTCATCCTCTAGAGGCAGCCTGCATTCCTTGGTCTCTGGCCTCTTGCTTGTATGAGTGCAATCTCTTAGCAGGCGTTCACATCTCCTACTACCACCGTTGGTCTCTCTGCCTCCCTCTTCTAAGAACCCTGTGCTTACCTTCGGCCCGCTTGGATAACCCAGGGTCAGCTCCTCATCTCAAGCTCCGTAACTAGTTCACATCTGCAAAGCCCCTTTTGCCATCTTCATAATCTGGGGATTAGGACATGGGCATTTTGGGGGGCCATTAGGCCACCATATCAGGGGACAGAGACGGACCCCTGCTCAGGAGAGGGAGGTTGGGAGGACTTCCTGAGGAGGCACATTTCAGCTGGCTCTTAAAGAATGGGTAGGCGTTTGCCAGACTGACCTTCAGGAAAAGACATTCCAGCTAAAGGAAACTGCTCCAGTAAACGCAGCGAGGCGTGGAAGGAAAGCCTGTCATGTTTAGAGAGAAGTGAGAAGCTCATGGCAACAGAGACACGGGTGTGCGGAAAGGGAAAATAGGTGGGCAGGTCTTTTATGCTGTGCCCGAGAAGGAAGCATGTATAGTATGGCAGCAGCTGCTGGCGTTCTCTCTGTAATGTGATGTCCTGTCCAGGGAATCCTGACATTCCACTCTGGCCCAGTCTAGCCAGCTTCAAGGGTATCATGTTTCCAGCCGGGTGGCATTTGTGTCTGGCCATCAGAAACGAGTGGTCCCTGGGGCGTTTGTCTCCTTTTCATTGCCTTCCCCTCCAGCCCCCAAACCCTCACAGAACAGCCCTCCAAAGGCTCCCTGACTCCACTTCCCTGGCTCCTGAGCCACAAAGCAGAGGATCAACTCCAGTGATGGAGGACGAGACCCAGCGCCCCTTTATTGGAAGCCGTTTTCCTTCTCAATATCTTCTAGAGAGGTGGACCGGCAAAGCGACATTCCCACAGAAATAATTTTTCAATTTCTTATAATAGGACATAAAAGTCGGCCCAGGGAAATTGATTCCATTTGGAGCTCCCTTTGTAAGACACTTCATCTTCCATTGCGGCCTCTGTATTTCAGCAATTTCTAAAGCCTGAGGAAATCTCCTTTAATGTTTTTTTCGCCACCCTGGCAGAAGGCTTTTGTAGCTCAGCTGAATGGCTCTGCTGACTTGTCACTTCCTCAGGCCCAGGGCTGGGAATGGGGGGGCCTCAAATCCCACACCCACCACAGGGAACAGCTTATACCAGCTTCCCCTCGTGTCACTCTAGCCTTGAATACGGAGGGCAATTTATTCTTATTCTTTGCTCTTTCTTCCCTATCCCTCTTCCTCCCTCTCTCCCTCCTTCCATTTAGCTTCTTTTTTTTTTTATTGGCTTTCTTTCATTTTTGTCCTTCTCTTGCTCTTTCATTTCTCTTCTCCCCCACCTCTGTCTCCATACTCTGTCCCTGGGGTTATGTCATCATTCAGCAACCGTGTGACCCAGCAGGTTATTCAGTCTCCCTGGATTTTCATCTGTAAAATGGGAACAATATCGTGCATTTCATGGAATTGTGAGAAGGATTCCATAGTTAGGTGTTCAGTAAACCCCAAGGAGAGAAGGGTAAGCAGAGCAGAACAGAGCAAGTGCTAGCCTTGCAGGTCTGCACAGGAGCCCCTGAACGTGGTGCCAGGTGAGGAGGGTGCAGAGCTGCTTCCAAACCTTGTGAGAGGGTACTTTCCAAGGGAATAGCTCTTTTCAGTTGACTGAGACTTCGGACCTATTGCCATGTTTGTCCTCCATGGCAACGATCTAATGGAGATACAGTAGGTGTCCTGGCCTGGTCTGTAGGTGAGGAAACTGAAGGTCAGAGAATGTGAGTTGTTTGTCCTGTGTTATCCACTGGTGGGTGGGCACTCTCTTCACGTGCCCATTGAACCTGTGTGCTTTTCTCCACTGGACCATGGGACGGGATGGCAAGGATGCCCCATGTCTTACAAAGATGAAGTGTCTTATGAAGGGAGCTCCAGTAGAATCTCCTGCCTGGTCCCCTGCCTCTCTCTTGACCTTGGAGTTGGAGTCTGAGGAAAACCAGGCTATTCTGGATCTTCCCAGCACTCTGAGCCCCAACTCTGCTACTATGTTGTGTGTAAGATTTGAGACGATTATAAACCAGGCTCCATCATCTCCTACTTCAAGGCTCAGCCTGGGGCCTGTGGCCCCAAAGTGAACTGAGTCCATCAGCAGAGTAAACTTGACTTTCATGTCAGCCTAGAATCAACAGCTCATTTGCCTATTCTGAGCAGGCAGATGTTACTCTCAGCTGGATGGCATTCTTCTTCTCCTAGATTTGAGGAAACTGAGGCTCAGCTGAAGGTCTTCACTCAAGGTTCAGCCAGGACGAGAACGCAGGTCTGACCAAAGACCTCAGACCTTTTCATTTCAGGAACATCAAGTAACTGGCTCCAGGTCACACAGCAGATTGGGAATTCATGTCTCCCTAGACCCGTTCCACACTGCACTTAGCATAGTTTAGACTGCTTGTATGAGACCCTGAGGCCAGGAGCCAGGGCCCTGGGGAAAGGAGTTACAGTTAGTGTACAGTCATCTCACCTGCCAGTGTGGTCCTATGGTACAAGGGACAACCTCAGTCCTTTGCTCCCTGACATGGTGATTTGGGCAGGGGCAGAGGTCACTCGTTGGAGATACTGTGGAAGGAATTCCTGCCCATGCTTCTGGGTGGCAGTCGGGGCCAGCCCGTTCCAAGGGTGCAGTGATGCTCTGCTGTCTCTCACTCCCAGCACTGACTGGGAGTTGAACCCAAGCTGATGGCAGCTGCTTTTCACAAACAATTCCTAAGGGAGAAGGAAGTGGAAATTTTCCCTCAGAAGAATCTGGACTCCCAAATGAAGCAACACTTATTATTGTCTGTGGGTGAGAATACACAAACTTCCCTGGTTCTCATTGTGGCCGGAAAGTCCTGGGACTGATTAATTGATTCGGCCGTTCATTTGAAAAGTTTAAGCATCTATTCTGCAGCAAGCCCTCTTCTAGGCTGTGGGGAGACAGCAATAAATAAGATAACACTGTCCCCACCCTCTCAGAACTAATATTCTAGTGGAAGAGACAGATGAAAAACAGTTTGTCACTATGTCTGTCTAGTATCATCTTTTCTGTCCTCTGAGACTCAGGGGATAGTTACACAGCTTCTTACCGCCTGCCACGCAGTGAGGTCTGTTGGAGAGAGACTAGAGCTTGTGTTCTGAGAATCTGGCTGTACTGAGTTGGGGCAGAACCTGATCTCGCTGTGAGAAGCCAGCAAGTGTCAGCACCACTCTGTGTCTCAGCTTCTTGGTCTGCAGAGTGAGGGTAATGGTATCTAGTACTGTCCTGCTCAGGGTCATTGTAAGGAAGAGAAACCCACTCAAGCTAACTCAGGCAAACGATGGCTCATTATACGGTAGCGAGGATCTTTGGGGGAGTCCAATGGCAAGAGCCCCAGTGCAGCAGGGCCTCACAGAAACCAAAAATGGGAAGCTACCAAGTGCTAAGGAGTCCATGAGGTCTCTCTTAGTCGCCCTGTTTTTCCCAGCATTTCTACTCTATTTTCCTCTCCGTTCACTCATTTCCTTGGCTTTTTCATTGATTGTAGTCCCACAGAGCTTTTTGACCTGCAAAGGCTCATGCTGGCCATCCTGCCTTCTCAATAACCTAACAATTCTTAGTAGGTCGCTTTGGTTTTTCTCCCCTCTGCTAGCTACCCAGTGTCTGTTTCCCAAATCCCGTTTCCAATCTTCAAAGGAGGAATCAAAGGGATACAAACTTCAGGTTACTGGACAGCCAACCGTTGAACCCTCTACGGGACAGGGTGCCGAGCCCTGGTCCAATCAGCTGTGATCATGATGGGACACGATCACATGATATAAGACATGACTGCTGCAGGTCACGCGGTGCAAAACATGGCTGGCTGTGGATGGTGGTAGTGGTGTGCTGTCAACGTAAAACATCTGGTACACACCTGCTTCTCTCAGGCTCCCCTGACCAATTAAACGAGATTTTTGAAGAAAACACCTAGCACGTGGATTCCCTGTACACTGCAAAGATTTATTGAATGAGTACTACTTGCAGAGACCCTTAGTAAATTGTAAGGTGCTGTGTAGATGTGAGGTGTGAGACTCCCCGTAGACTACTGACATAACTTAAACTTTGCAAAGGCTGTCTTGGTTGGCTTTAGGCCAGTTGCTTTAATCGGGGACCGATTAGCTTGGTAACCTCCTTGTTCCTTTAGCTATTGCATTTCCCCGGGGCCTGGGGAGACTGTGCCTTGAATGTGGATTACTGCAAGTGGCTCCATGCTGTGTCCCTGAGTGGGGCTAGGGCTCAGCCTTGGAAATTACAGTTTGTCTCATCCTGCTGAGCAGGATTGAGTAAGTGCCACCATGAGCACTGGCCAACCCCAGAAGCCAGGGGCCTCCCGGGCAGCTGGCCAGCAGGCGTGACAGGCAGCTGGCAGGCTGCGGCCGCCTCCGAATGGTTCTAGAGAGAGGGCAGAAGGGTGGAGAGAAACTCAAATATGTTGCATCGCTATGGGGCCTGGATCTTTACGTATCTTAACTTATTGCATCTTCATAGCAATATTATCAAGAGGGCATTATAATCCCCATTTTACAGATGGAAGTAATGAGGCTTAGAGAGAGTAAGTCATTTGTTCCAAGTGGTAGAAACCAAGTGGGAACCCAATCCTGGCTCTCTGGGCTCCTCGGTGCATTGCAGTAATAGCTTAGAACCATTCAACCAGCCAATTCTTTCTGAACACATACTGTGTGCTGAGTATTGCATAGTGTGTTATGCTTTTCAAAGCTCTTTTCCTATTTATCATCCAATATACTCATCCCACAGAAATGAGTATACAGGATGGCTCTTGTTATTCCTATTTAACATATCAGAAGCTGGAGACCCACAGGAGTATAGACATTTGCTCAAAACAACATAGCTAGTCAGTGGCAGAGCAGGGTCTGGAACCAGATCCCATGACTACATTGTGGGGCTCTGAGGACCAAACCATGCTTCCCTCCCAGCCCTCAAGGCACTCTTCCACATAGGGGGAAATCTCCAAAGATCAGAAACTGTATTTGTTTGTTTTCTATGTGGTTCAGATTTAGCTAATACCATGACACATATATTCATCAGACTTGGGTTCAAGTCCTCGCCTGCCAGTCACTTTTAGTATTTGTAAACCGGTGATAAGCTCATGATGGAACCTAGCACATGGGTCCAATCCGGGAGGGCTTCTTAGAGGAAGTGGCTCCTAAGACATCCCCCTTGAAATGGAGCCAGCAGTCTGCTGCCTGTAAGAGCTAATTCCATAATAGGTCTAGTGATTCCTACTTACTCTTTGGAAGCCCTGGGAAGCCTCTCCCAATCTTCTAAGTAGAATGAATCGCTCCAATGCATGGGTTTCTCTAACTGAGAGTCAGGGGAGGGAGGAGTCGGCACCTAGAGCTCCCTCCTTCTCTTGACATGGAGTTTTCCCAGACTGTGTCCCCTCCAGGCTCCTCTAGGCCAAGATGCACAAAGGCCTGAAGTGAAAGAGTAAGGAGGAGTTAGTACGTTCCTTTGTGTCCTCAGTGCTTACAGAGTCACTGCCATGCTTCAGAAGTGTTTCTCAGTCTTTTGAGAAGCATTCCCGGGTCTTTAATTCTTCAGACTTTGCCTTTCCACCTAAGCTGAATAAGAAATTGATGCAAATGTGCTGATGGCTGGTTTGGGCAGGGTGAAAAGATGCAGCCATTTCTTCGTTGTGTCTTCTCTGTAATGCTAATCAACCTGGTTTATAGCAAACTGTTTCCTAGCAACGCCAGGGATGTAGCAGGATGGCATCTATTTTGTATCTTCCTGAAGTGACCTGTTGACTTTGACACTGGCGACCATTACCTTGAGATCATGTTGCCTTGCCAAGGGGGAGGGGGCTTCCCCCAGCCGTGGTGGCGGGATTCCTGGCAGGGTTCTGTGGCCGGACCGGGCGGAACCACATCCCCGTCATGAATATGGACTTGTTCAATTTCATGTTCACTCATGGACTCATATCCTGTCACACAATGACTGTGGAGCACTGTTCAGGAACTATGCCAGACACTGGTACTTCTAGAGAAGATTCAGGCCTGGTTCCTGTCCTTGGGGAGAGATAGGCTTGTGACAAGTTCTGGGATAAGTGCTATCATCAAGGCAAGAACAAAATCACGCCTGGAGTTGACAGGAATATTTTCCAGGGAAGTTGTAAGTTGAACCAGGCTTTGAAGTATGAATAAGAGCTTTGTAGGAGGTAAAAGAAGAATAAGGTATTTGTTGGAGGGTACAGCAGAACGCCGTACCCTACAGGCATAAAAGACACAGCAGAAAGTTGGTGACATCACTGACTAATCAAAAAATCTTTCCCTTGGGACTTTGCTGGGTGTTATTCAGATAAGGGATTCTATCACCAAATACGAAATTCAAGCTTAACGTTAAACAGATCTTTTTATAACAGGACTTTTCAGCCATATGCAACATGCTAATGCTTACGGTGATTTTTTATTTTTCAAGATCATAAACTCGTTTGTAGCATTTCCTAGACCTACTGGTTTCTCAGGACACTTAGACCATTTTATAAAAGTAGAGTTTTTGGAAGCTAACTTGGAAAAGGCTAAGCTACAGAGCAGAGTTGTTTCTTGGGGTTGGTTAGAGACATGCAGAGCCAACTCCTCGGGGACCTTTGATCAGCAGAGAGTGAGGATGGAATTTTACTTTGAAGGTGATGGGCAGCCAGGGAAAGATTGTCAGCAGGACCCTGTGTCAGAAAGTACGCAGGGCACAGAGGGAAAGTGGGCCAGGAAGGGGAGCCTGAAGGCTGGGATTCCAGGGTAGAGGCTATTGTGATATTTCCTCTCCAGTGTCTCTCACTGTGGTTGTGCAGGCATCCCGTGGCACCTCGCATAGGTCAGGGGACCCCACCCCTGCCGGGTAATTATGTTCAGAGACATTGTTGGCAACCTCCACCAGGACCACACCGGGTCAGCAGAGTCCCCCCGACGGTATGCGACGCTGGAAGGTATACCCCTGCTCAGTAGGAGTTCATTACTCGGAAGGCGGCTGGGATCTGCTCATCGGTTCTGGGGCTTATTTTTGCTAGAGCTGTTTACTTTCTGCCACAAGCCCAGTTAGGTAGTCAATGGTGTTTGCCGTGCTCAGCATTGATGTGCTTGGAAACTATAGCTAACTTAGATGGATCATTTTGTGTGTGTGTGTGTGTGTGTGTATGTGCGCGCGTGCACACACACTAAGAAAGGCGGAAAGAATCACTAAGGTATTGGATCAAAGACGGTCCAAAGCAATAGTCCTGTTCACAGGACAGGAAATTGAACAGGTATGACTATGAAACCCATTGCAAAAAACGTAAGTGCTGGAACCAAGCAGCCATCGGCTCATATCCCAGCTCCATGGCCTCCTGCCTGGGTCGTCATAAGCAAGTCACTTAACCTCTCTGAGCCTCACTTTTCTTGCTGGAAAATGGAAATGGTAATATGAATTTCAAAATGTTTATAAGATATTTAGCACATAAATTTGGCTCAGTAGATGTTAGGTGGAGTTTCAATTTTCTTGGGTCTTTAAACTCAATATCCCAAGACCAGACATGGGTTAGTAGCTGCAGCTGTGAAAACAATTTTCACGGTTTGGGTTGAAACTTTGCTTGTGGGAAGGCCGCCAGAAAAGCTGATATGGGCATAAGCTCCATCAATAAAAGGAGAGAGCCCAAGTCCGGGAGGAGACACTCCCGGCCACATGTCTGTCTGGGCTCTGTTCTAAGATCTCCTTCCATTTTGGGCAATAACTGTAAGAGGGATGTTGACACGTGTTCATACCAACAAGTCAGGGAAGGAGCACGTCCTGGAAACTGACCACATGAAGGTCAGATGAAAGATTTCAGTGGTCTTCGCCTGAAAAAGAGGATGATGGGACGTAATATGAAGAGTGGAAAGTTGTATCCTTCTGTATCCAGAGCAGTGCCTGATACATAATAAGTTCTCCAAACATATTTATTGGATGAATGGATGGATGACGGATGGCTGGATAGATGGAAAGGTGACCGTGGAGTCAGACAGACCTCATTTTTAAATCCCCTCCATGGCATATACCCATTGTGACCTGGGGGATGGTATTCAGCCTCTTTGCACCTTGGTTATACATGGCAATAGGGAAACCTACTCTGCCGTGCTCGTCTGAGGATTCTATGGAAACAGGTGAGTCACGTCCTGACACTGAGCTTACTGCCCTCGAAGTACTCACTGACAATTTCTCTGTATACCCCCGCCATGCTCA